>NC_138886.1:24595697-25795697 GCF_965194825.1 Balaenoptera physalus
AACACATGTTCAAACACAAATGAGTTCATGTGAAATTGGTGACATTTGAATAAGGTGGGTGGATTGTATCAATGTCATTTTCCTAGTTGTGAGACTGTACTATAGGTCTGGAGAATGTCAACATTGGGGGAAACTGGATGAAGGATATATAGGATATATCTGTATTATTTCTTACAGCTGTGTATGAATCTACAATTATCTAAAAAAAAACAAGTGCCTTTGGTGGCACTCCTTTGCTGTGAAGCAAAGGCTAAACCTGTTGGTTTGGACCTCAGGGCCCTTCCATGTTCTGGCTCCACTTTCACCTGCCTTCTGTCTTCTCTCTTATGAGAGATGTATTTTCACAGTGTGGACCTGTGTAACCAGAAACAGATCAAGAAGTAGGACATTGCCAGGACCCTGGAAGCCCCCCTCCTCCTCCCATCCTTTTACTACCCTCCAAAGGGTAATTGCTATCTGATTTCTCTTCCATGTATTAGTTTTGCCCATTTTTGAACTTCATATAAATGAATTTATGGATTTTTTTTTTAAACTGGCTTCTTTTCCCCAACATAGTGATTATTTGTGTTGCAGGTAGCAGTAGTTTGTTCATTATCATTGCTGAATAGTATTCAGCCCACTGTTTGAAGAAACTACAGTTATACAACTTATATGTAATACTGTTGGTGATTATTTGGTTGCTTACAGTTCAGGGCTATTTCAAATAATTCTGCCATGAATGCTCTTTTATATACCATTGTCTCACATATATACTCATTTCACTTGGATAAATACCTAGAAGTGGGATTGTTGGGTCATAGGATATACTCATGGTTTATCTTTAGGAGGTAGCGCCAAATAGTTTTCCAAAGTGGTGCCATCAATTTTCACTCTTACCAGGAGAGTTCTTGTTGTTCTGCATCCTTGCAAATTCTTGGCATCATCAGTCTTATGAATTTTAGTTATTCTGGTAGGGTGTATAATGGTAACTATTTATCAAGGACTGGTTTGCAGGAGGGTTTTCTGCTCTTCCCTAGCAGAAGAGTGCTGTTGCTTGTTACTCAGTGCAAAGGTCACCATGGGGGTGAGAGAGGTTTCCTACCTCTTCCTTAGAGGCAGGTGACTGTGTTTCTACCCCTTCTGCAGACAGTGGATCTTTGCCTGGGCCTTGGGAGTGGGAGGGTTGCCTACCTTTCCACTAGTGACTTAAGGCTTTGGTTTCTTTTTTTTTTTTTAATAAATTAAATTAATTAATTAATTAATTATTTTTGGCTGTGTTGGGTCTTCGTTGCTGTGGGCAGACTTTCTCTAGTTGTGGCAAGCAGGGGCTACTCTTCATTGTGGTGTGTGGGCTTCTCATTGTGGTGGGTTCTCTCGTTGCGGAGCACGGGCTCTAGGCGCACAGGCTTCAGTAGTTGTGGCACGTGGGCTCAGTAGTTGTGGCTCACGGGCTCTAGAGTGCCGGCTCAGTAGTTGTGGAGCACGGGCTTTGTTGCTCCGCAGCATGTGGGATCTTCCCAGACCAAGGCTCGAACCTGTGTCCCCTGCATTGGCAGGCGGATTCTTAACCACTGCACCACCAGAGAAGCCCAAGGCTTTGGTTTCTTATGAGAGAACGTTCTGGAAAATGTGTGGGGTTTTGTGCCAGTGGGCCAATGCGAGCTCTGTCAGCTCTCCTGCCTGCCTCAGTCTTTTTCTGAGTACCTGGTAGAGATTGTGGAAAAGAGTTTGGCAGTGTGAACTCCTCTTGTGTCTGGGGCTCCCGGGGATTCTTAACTTCATGCCAACCCATACCCGGCTTTTAAGAATTTGTTATAATGTAAACTCTTTTCTTACCCTCTTCCTCCAAAGAAACTCTGGCGAAGGTGGAATAGCTCTTGTGTCTTGTCTCTCTCTGGTGGGGATGGTCAGTCTTTGGAATTCAGTTCTCCTGGTTGCCGTGTAACCTCAGCTCTCTGACGGGCTCAAGGGAAGTTACGATTTTACAGATTGTCTGGCTTTTTCTTATTGTTGGGGTGGGAGTTATGTTCTCTTTGTGGCTTTCTACCTCACACTGTGGTTTTTAACTTGAGTTTCTCCTGTGACTAATGAGTTTGAGCCCCTTTAAATGTAACAACTCTATCTTGCATTTTCGTGCTGCACTGCCTTTGTCGGAAATATCCTTTCCTTTTACTCTCTGCCTGTTCCTTCAAGGGTCAGTTCAAGAGTCCCTCTGTCTATGCAGCTGTCTCTAACCACCTCTGTCTTCTTCTGCCACCCCCACCAAACCTTGCTCTCTGCTCCCTTCCACTTCCCCAGCATTTTTTATTATTTGGATTAGGAAACTGGGAGTTGGGGTAAGATGCTACTTTTTTCTGGTTTCCCTTTTGATTAGCTGGGAGAAGCAGAGCAGGGGTGTGAGAGGTGGAATAAATGCCCAGGGTGGATTTTCCCTGGGGCTTAGAGAGAGGTGTATGGCGCAGAGACAATTTCTTCCAGAACTGTGAAGGCTGCAGCTCATTTCCCCAAAGGCAGTGTTTACAGTTTGGGAATTTATAGGAGGGTCACCTCACAAATGCCCTGAAGACTTACTCCTGGTTTTGCTTGTGTCTTTGTTCCTTGCCAGGCACTTTTCCTGCCCAATTGAGCCCAAATTGCTGAAAACAAACTTTCTCTGGATTATCCTCATCCTGCTGGGTATCAGTTTTTCCTAAAGCCAAAACTGCTGCTTAGTCTAGACTTGCACGCTTATTGTTCTATTTTAAGAGAAGCCCCCAATCCACACCAGAACAGCAGAGGTGGCTGTTCCACATAAAAGTCCCTTTCCCTTTGGCATCTTCTTGGCTCCCTGACGGTCGTGAACCCTTTGTACAGTGTCTGTCCCTAGCAGCTTCTGGGCAGACCTCAGCTGCTCTCTTACTGTCCAGGGCAGCAGCAAGGACAGAAACAGCATTTTCAAAGTGAAAGAAGAGAAAAATAGGGTAAGTCTCAGGCACAGAAAAGCAAGCCTGAATGCTGAGGGTAGTCGTAAAGGACCACCTGTTGACTAAGCCATGTCCAGGGATGCAGGGGTGTGTATCCTTCAGCCTTTCTTTTCCTCTGAGTCCATGGACTGCATTTCCCCTGTTCATTCTGTTTCTCTGTCTGGATTTTCCGAGTGAGTTGGTAAAGCACTTTAGTTTCCTGTAATTCTCTCCCACTGAGACCTCAGGGCAGTGGAGTGCTGATAAATGTTTAACAGTAGGTTCTCCAAGAAAAGAAGCCCTAGTTTGCAGCGTTTGTCCATTTCCATAGTGTAAATACTCCCACAATTGCCAATTTTAAGCTGCCAATGTGATATCATTGAACATGGAGTTGGGAAGAGATTCTCAGTAGCACACAATTATATAGTATTTCTACCATGTAAGTGAAATAGATGTTAAATAACCTCAGGAGCATAGATCATTGGTTGGCAAATTATGGCCTGTAGGCCAAATCTGACACAGGGCCTGTTTTTGTGCAGTCCATGAACTAAGATTGGTTTTTACATTTTTAAAGGGTTTAAAAAAAAATAGAACAATACGTGACAGAGACTGTTTGTGGCCCTTAAAGCCTAAAATATTTAGTATCTGTCCCTTTACAGAAAAAGTTAGCTGACCACTGGCATAGATAATAGTAAAATGTAGTAAAAGAATTAGGAAGTGGTAAGTTTTGAGTATTTTTACTCTTGGGTTTTAATATGATTTATTTAATTGTAAATGTATGTAACTAATTTTTTTATAATAGCTATTTAACAACAAATTCACAAAATTCTCCCAAACTTAACAGTCGGTTTTCATGATCCAGTAAGAGCTGACTTCAGCACACCACTGCCTCGAGGGTCATTGCTGGAGGGGCCTCAAGTGTTCTTAAGTTCAGTCTCTTCACATTATAGATGGGGAATCTGAGGCCCAAAGAGGAGAATGACTTACACAAGTTAACTTAGCAAATTAGTGGCAGAGTCAAGTTTCCTAGCTCCAGTTTTGTCATCTTTGCTCATTTGATGCTGTCTAATATATACCCATGTTTCCCTTTTTATTGCTTTTACCTCTTTGCTGAAGTCTGAGCTGGCAAAGTCAGCATCGTATGGTATCCCTAGCACTGCAGCCTCAGGCCAGCACACCCTAAGAACTCTTGCCACCAACTTAACCATGACCATGTTCAGTTTACTGACTTATTTTGCTGTTTACTTTGAGGATGAATATTGTTTTTCTTTCCCCTAAATTGTTGCCCTGGGTATTTTATCAGCTCCTGACTTTTTGCCCAATCTTGGTTTCTTCTGGTAGGATGGGTGTCCTTGTATTAGCCTCCTTGACCAACCACCTCCCCTTTGGGGTTTGCACTGAGCATTCTTCATGCTAAATCTTTGTTCTTGTTAGACTGGGACCCTGTTTATTGTGACAGAACCTGATGTTTTCAGAGGGGATGAGGCAAGAGTGGGGGAGGGAGCAGAGGAAGCTGGGCCTGAAAAAGTGAGGAAAATGCTGGTATCAGAATCTTATAAAGGGGTGGCTGACTGGGGCTGCATCTCCTGTGAGTTGTTGAGTGAGGAGCAGGATCCAGGCCAGAGAGAAGAGGGAAGTGGGGAGGGAGAGAGAGAAAGATTGAGAAGAGAGAAGGGAGAAAGAAGCAGAGCCCAAGTCCTGGGTTCCATGCTTGCCAAGTCCCACAAGGCCAGGCTAACTTCCTGTGCTTTGGGGGTGTCTCGGGTATCTTCAGTAATCTAATAATCAACTCCCACATAATTTGAGCTAGTCTAAGTGGATTCCTGCTCCTTGTGATCAAATGGTTTCTGAAAACAACGGAAATCTCAAAATCTTTAGAGACTGGGAGGAGCTGAGGCACTGAGAGAAAGTGACCCTGTGACGGAGAAGGCACCTTTCTTCCCAAGTCCCCTGGCTGCTGTGAAGCTAAGGCAAGGTCCTGATTATTTTCTGCTGTTGTCTCTTCCTCTTTTCCCAGCGTGGCTGAACGCCAAACGGTTGTTATAGCATAATTAGCGCAGTCAAAGCCAGGGGCAATTACAGACATTGGCCTGATTTTGATATATTCTAAGATCCCCACAGAGAAAGTTATAAATTATAAAAGAACCCAAATAAAATATGAAATTAAAAAATCTTCGTTTGAAGAAAATTTTCATTTTATGTTTGTTTCTGTAAAGCAAAATTAAATGTATTTAAATCAGCAGATAAAACAGAAAATTTGGGAAAGCACATGTATCTGGCATTAAAAAATCCGCAAGGATATTATAAGCTTATTTATTATTAAGACATCATAATGGCATTGAAAAACACTTGTAAGGAAAAATTTACCCAGAATTCTACTTTCCTGTAAACAGTGCTTTCATTTTGCCAGATGCTCTGCTTGTCCTTACTTATATCGGTACACTTGCACACAGTTGCCATCACAATATACATACACATTTTTCAGTTATGAAAAGTTTCTGTGTTGCAGTTATCTATAAAATTTTAATTTCTAATGGTTGAGTAATATTGTTTCTAGTGAATTTGTCACAGTTTGCTTAACTATTCTTTTGTAGTTGCATATTTAGATTGCTTCCAGTTATCTTCAACAGTGTAGTGAACACTTTTTACCTTTGATTTTAAAATTAAAAAGCAAAATTCCTCAGCATAAGTCTCCCAGAGTGGGATTACTGGGTGACGTGGGAAGACTGGCACCATGGAAGGAGCACTGAATTTAGAGTTAGAAGACATGGGATTGATCTTTGATCTACTACCTGTGTGGTCTTGGTCAAATCACTTAATGTTATTGACCTACAGTTTTCTCACCTGTAAACTTTATTTATGCTATTTCATAGCTGGTAGGATTTTAGTGAGGATTAATGAGAAATCACATAAATATTAGCACGTAGCATACTCAAACACGTTTATTTCAGCTGAAAGGGGACAGACATTTATTTACTCTTCTTGATCCATATCATCAAATTTCTTTTCAAAATATAGAATCATCAATGATGTAATGAGTATACACAGGTTTGAGTGCACCATAATTGAATTTTATGATTTTAAAGGTCAATATAATAGGCATAATATGTTATAGAAAGGTACTTAGGGAAATACTGAAGTGTACAAAAGAAATGCTTAGATAGCAAAAAGTAAAAAAAATAAAATGACAATAGCAGGCAAAGCACAGCATGGTATGAAATGACTGAAATAAGAGAAAGAATCAAAGAAACTGGGGTGGGGAGAGGTCTGTGGCAGAGGGAGTTGGTACTTTTCTGCTGCATCTCTAACCTTTGTCAGGTTGGCTTATGGGTGGGCCGCCGCAGGAACATTTAATATTTCCCTTTCCTCTAGCCAGGCAGCACATGAGCTTTCTTCCAGGGCCCTGGCAGCTGCTCCCAACGCTGTTCTTCTCTGTCCTCCACCCTTAGGGGAACAGATGCAACTCCGGGAGGGAACAATGCCCACATTGTAAGCCCAGCTGTCACACAGAACTCCGTGCTCCCCTCCCCACAGCAGAGGCTGCCCCCCATGTTGCCAGAGCCTCCAGGCTGCTCCTCTGCCCACTCAGGCTCAGCCCTGCCAGACCCCGGGCAGGGGGTGGGGGGCGGGTGGGGAGGGCAAACAATGCCTGGTTGTTCTCAGACACCGTTTTCCTTCTTGCAGGGCAGTCCACCACCCTTTGTAGAACTGCCCTTGGCCCATCTCTGTCTCAAGAAGGCAGGGTTCTACACAGCTGGGTCCTTGGAACTGGAAGATGGGACAGCCACCTAAGTTGCAAAGGACCTGGTTGAAGAGACCTGGTCTGTCCCTTCTTTGTCATGAGGCTTAAATGGTCTTCATCGTGAACTGAAGGGGAAGTATTAGGACAACTCTGGTGAGCCCCATGTTCCAGAACCGCTCTTCTGGAAACTTCTGTGGTTTGTACAGCAATGGTCCTGACTGAACACCCACGCTCTGGGCTGAAGGAAACAGCCATCTCTATATCAGGCAGTTAATTTAAAATCCAGTACAAAAATGTTCTGAGGCAGGAGGAGGATTTCTTCTACTTTAATGGTACTTGAGATTCTATAGAACCCATTCTCATCCTTCTTTGAGGGAGGTAGGACTATAAATGGAGAAACTGAGGCCGAGGGATGGAGACTAGTTAATAAGAACTGGGACTTTGGAATCCAAATCATTGATCTCCTGGGCAAAATTGTGTTTTTTCCACCATACCACACTGAGCTTAGAAAAGAGCAGAAAGATAAGGAAATGAGCCACCCCAGAGGCCTCAGGGGATGAAACTTGGAGGGGCTCTGCAGACAGTAAAGCTACCTTGGGATGGGTTTATGGAGTGGAAGCGACACAGGACTCTTAGATTTATTCTGAGTCAGGTTTGCACTAGAGCTCCTTTGTGGTTTCCTGGGATACTCTCTCTTCCTGGGTTTCTCTGGCTGCTAGTAGGACTGAGAAGGTTGCTCTGAGCTGAGCATGCCCAGTGGCCTCTGGTGTGTGAGAAGCCATGGACTGAGAGCAGCTGCTCTAAACTGGAGTGTAATGTTTAGTGGATCTCAGGTCACCTTGATTAGAGACTGATGGTTTATGTTTCTTCCTTATAATGGACCCTCAGTGTTTCTCCCTTCTAGGCTATCCCCTACCCCTCATCAAGAGTGATCATTTTAAAAGGAAAATCTCCTTGCTCAATAATTATCCATGGTTCCCCATTCCCTCAGAAAAAGTACAGTCCCTGCAAGATAACGTAGTGTCTTTCTAGGTCTGGGGTTGGGCCCTAGACCCCCACCATCCTCACTACTGCCTTTTCTCTGACTCTCACCCTGATCCTATGCTCTGGCCATACAGAACTTTATCAGATTTTCCTAAATGGAGCATGCCATTTTATGCTTCCATGCTTTTCTCCATGCTGTGCTCTCTGCCTGGAATGCCTTTCCCATCTTATTCACCTGCAGAGCTTGTATTCATTAAGACCCAGCTCAAACAAATCTTTCTTCCTTAGTGGAGTGTCCTCTGATCCCTACTCTGGTCTTTCTGCCGCCACTGCCCCTATTACAGTACCGGGTACTTTATTTATGTGTCTCTCTTCTTTTCTAGACTGAAAGCTTTTAGAGGACAGGGATCAGACCTGGATCATTTTGGTGTCCTTAGCATCAAACAGAGGTCAGAAGGCCTGTTGAGTGATTGGTCAAGGGCTTTTATGTGGACTTTTGGCACATGTTACCTTCTACTGGGCTCCAATCCATTTCCACACAGTAACTAGAGTGTTCTTTTAAAAAACACTCATATTTAAAAAAAAATATGGTGCCATATTACTCATCTGCTTAAAACTCCTCAGTGGTCTTCTATTGTGCTCCGGGTAAAATCTTTATCATGGTGGCCCCTGGCTCCCTCTGATCTCACTGCTCATGTCACTGGAGCCATATTGGGTCCTTTCATTTCCTGGAATGTTCCTTCTTGCCTTAATACTATTTCTTTGCAATACTATTTCTTTTGTCTAGAGTGCTACTCCCTCACTTTTGTCATGTACAAGCCAGTCTGGCTCTTTGTCAGCCCACATAGCCTATTGAGATGGCAAACCCAGGTTCTGGTGAGTGAGCTCTATGAGCCATGTGATTGCTTTATTGCTAAGGCTTACACCTGTGTGCCCATGACCTGAATTGGCTATCACCCTTATAAAGAATGAAAAAAGGAGAAGCAAAGTGTTCTGGGACCCTGAGGAGGAACAGCAGAGGAAAGAAAAAAGAAAGGAGAAAGGAGAAAGAGGAAAGGAAAGAATCAAACTCTTATCAGATCCGACTCAAATTCTGGCCTCACACTTGCTAGTTTTCGGATTGGAGCAAGTTACTTATTAATCTCTCTAAGCTTAGTTTCCTCATCAGTAAAATGGGGTTAATAATGGCTCTTGCCTCATGGTGTTATCATGAGGTTTGTGTTAATGTGTGTAATGCAGTTTAGCACAGTGCTGGCTGCATATTAAGTCCTCAGCTTTGTTTATAATTAATTTCTTATAAAATACTGTATATGTACATATATAAATGTTTATTCAAATCATTTAAGAATATTTTTCTTCCCCTTCTTCCTTTCTCTGCCTTCTCTCCCTCTCTTTTATCTTTCCCCCTCCTTCCCTCCCTCTTTCTTTGCTTCTTTCTTTGTTTCTTTGCCTCCCTCCCTTCCCCGTCCCTCCCTCCCTCCTTTCCTTCCTTCGTTCCTTCGTTCCTTCCTTCCTTCCCTCCTTCCCCCCCTTCTCCTCTTCTCTCTCTCTCTTTCTTTCTCTTCAGTAAACTTTATTGGGTGCCTACTGTGTGTGCCAAGCAATATCCCCAAATCTGGGAAAAGATCTTGATGAGAAGAATGAGTGTTTTGTTGTCTTTTCTTGTCCATGTCCCTGATTGAACTTTGAATTTGTCTATATGACTTAGTCTCAAATGACAGACCCAGCAAATCCAGGGAGGTGGGGGGTGGATAAAAAGGTGGTGGGGATGAAAAGGGTTTCAGCTGGGTCTGGCTCCCCAGCTCGCTCCCTCTACCCACAGCCCAACAGGGGTTTGCCTTTGTGATAGGAAAATGCTCTTTCAACAGCACCAGTGTGGAAGCTCAGATGTTTGTAACTGTTGCTTAGTTTTAGGAAAAGGGATATATTTTGCCAAGTTGTGATCCCACTGGGCCTCTGAGCAGTCTGAACTTGGAATGAAATCCAAACCATGAAGTCTGAAACTTTTTAAACAGAAAAGAAAGGTTCAAAGAAAAAAGCTTTCTTAGGCTCCTGGATGAAAAAGTTGATCCAAAATATAATCATCCAAAAATAATATTCTGAAGGTTTACTTTAGAAAAATCAGAGACCAATAGGTAAAACTTTCTTTGTAACTGAGAGATACAAAAAGGTAGAATGTGGGGGAGTGTGTCTCCTTCCTGGAACATTCAATCTCCTCCCTCTTACATCTCCCTCCCACCCTCCCTATCCCACCCCTCTAGGCGGTCACAAGGACCGAGCTGATCTCCCTGTGCTATGCGGCTGCTTCCCACTAGCTATCTGTTTTACACTTGGTAGTGTATATATGTCCATGCCACTCTCTCACATCGTCCCAGCTTACCCTTCCCACTCCCCATGTCCTCAAGTCCATTCTCTACATCTGCGTCTTTATTCCTGTCCTGCCCCTACGTTCTTCAGAACCATTTTTTTTTTTTTTAGATTCCATATATATGTGTTAGCATACGGTATTACTCTGTATGACAGTCTCTAGGTCCATCCACCTCACTACAAATAACTCAATTTCATTTCTTTTTATGGCTGAGTAATATTCCATTGTATATATGTGCTACATCTTCTTTATCCATTCATCTGTCGATGGATACTTAGGTTGCTTCCATATCCTGGCTATTATAAATAGAGCTGCAGTGAACATTGTGGTACATGACTCTTTTTGAATT
The DNA here is from genome assembly GCF_965194825.1 of Balaenoptera physalus. Lineage (NCBI taxonomy): Eukaryota > Metazoa > Chordata > Mammalia > Artiodactyla > Balaenopteridae > Balaenoptera > Balaenoptera physalus. Next base: position 24,606,062 of record NC_138886.1, read on the forward strand.
ATGGTTTTCTCAGGCTATATGCCCAGTATTGGGATTGCTGGGTCATATTTTTAGTTTTTTAAGGAACCTCCATACTGTTCTCTGTGGTGGCTGTATCAATTTACATTCCCACCAACAGTGCAAGAGGGTTCCCTTTTCTCCACACCCTCTCCAGCATTTATTGTTTGTAGATTTTTTGATGATGGCCATTCTGACTGGTGTGAGGTGATACCTCATTGTGGTTTTGATTTGCATTTCTGTAATGATTAGTGATGTTGAGCATCCTTCCATGTGTTTGTTGGCAATCTGTATATCTTCTTTGGAGAAATGTCTGTTTAGGTCTTCTGCCCAGTTTTGGATTGGGTTGTTTGTTTTTTTGATATTGAGCTGCCTGAGCTGCTTGTAAATTTTGGAGATTAAGCCTTTGTCAGTTGCTTCATCTGCAAATATTTTCTCCCATTCTGAGGGTTTTCTTTTTGTTTTGTTTATGGTTTCCTTTGCTGTGCAAAAGCTTTTAAGCTTCATTAGGTCCCATTTGTCTACTTCTGTTCTTATTTCCATTTCTCTAGGAGGTGGGTCAAAAAGGATCTTGCTGTGATTTATGTCATAGAGTGTGCTGCCTACGTTTTCCTCTAAGAGTTGTATAGTGTCTGGTCTCACATTTAGGTCTTTAATCCGTTTTGAGTTTATTTTTGTGTATGGTGTTAGGGAGTGTTCTAATTTCATTCTTTTACATGTAGCTGTCCAGTTTTCCCAGCACCACTCATTGAAGAGGCTGTCTTTTCTCCATTGTATATTCTTGCCTCCTTTACCAAAAATAAGGTGACCATATGTGCATGGGTTTATCTCTGGGCTTTCTATCCTGTTCCATTGATCTATATTTCTGTTTTTGTGCCAGTACCATACTGTCTTGATTACTGTAGCTTTGTAGTATAGTCTGAAGACAGGGAGCCTGATTCCTCCAGATCCTTTTTTCTTTCTCAAGATTGCTTTGGCTATTCTGGGTCTTTTGTGTTTCCATACAAATTGTGCAATGTTTTGTTCTAGTTTTGTGAAAAATGCCATTGGCAGTTTGATAGAGATTGCATTGAATCTGTAGATTGCTTTTGGTAGTATAGTCATTTTCACAATGTTGATTCTTCCAATCCAAGAACATGGTATATCTCTCCATCTGTTGGTATCATCTTTAATTTCTTTCATCAGTGTCTTACAGTTTTCTGTATACAGGTCTTTTGTTTCCTGAGGTAGGTTTATTCCTAGGTATTTTACTCTTTTTGTTGCTATGGTAAATGGGAGTGTTTCCTTAATTTCTCTTTCAGATTCTTCATCATTAGTGTATAGGAATGCAAGAGATTTCTGTGCATTAATTTTGTATCCTGCTAGTTTACCAAATTCATTGATCAGCTCTAGTAGTTTTCTGTTAGCATCTTTAGGATTCTCTATTTATAGTATTATGTCATCTGCAAACAGTGACAGTTTTACTTCTTCTTTTCTGATTTGTATTCCTTTTATTTCTTTTCCTTCTCTGACTGCTGTGGCTAAAACTTCCAAAACTATGTTGAATAAGAGTGGTGAGAGTGGACAACCTTGTCTTGTTCCTGATCTTAGTGGAAATGGTTTCAGTTTTTCACCATTGAGAATGATGTTGACTGTGGGTTTGTCATATATGGCCTTTATTATGTTGGGTAAGTTTCCTCTGTGCCTACTTTCTGGAGGGTTTTTATCATAAATAGGTGTTGAATTTTGTCGAAAGCTTTTTCTCCATCTATTGAGATGATCATATGGTTTTTCTCCTTCAGTGTGTTAATATGGTTTATCACATTGATTGATTTGCGTATATTGAAGAATCCTTGCATTCCTGGGATAAACCCCATTTGATCATGGTTTATGATCCTTTTAATGTGCTGTTGGATTTTGTTTATGTCAGATGCTTTTATTTTTTGACTAGGAAAAATCTTCTATGGCCAATGGATTTATAAGTTTGAATCCCCAGTTATATTGCTTACTTTTGAAAGGTAGAGTTCACAATTATCCTGTCCTGAGGTGAAGAGCTTTTAAAATGAGTTAACCAAAGTCTATTAGCATAGTTCAAAGCAGATTTGGCATATCATAAACAAACTGGGATTATGAAGGGTGGTAACGCTGATGTGATAGTTTCTATTCTTCCTTCAGGATACACCTCAGATTTTAGCTTCTCTGTAAACTTTCTATTCCTCTTCCCCTCAGCCTATGTCTCCCCACTTCCCCTGGCCCATTTCCTTCCACCAGCTGCCTCCTGCGCCTGGTTTGTGGCTTCTCCCTCAGACCTGCTTGCCATACCCCCCCGACCCAATCTGCTGCCTTTAGGACCCACCCCTTAGGACCCTCAGAAAGCCTGAAATCTTTGGGAAAAGGGTGCAGATGAGGAGTTCTAGCTAGTCTCAGGTGATGGGCACTTCCCCTTTGGACACCACTCTGAGTCACCTGCCTGCTTGCAGGGAGGAATGGGAAGAGATCTGGTCCTTGCACAGGTCCCTGGGAGGGATTGCTGGCTAGGATAAGAGTCTGAAGGCTCTAGAAGGAAGAATTGCATATGCAGAGCTTGTCCTAGGGATCAGGCTCAGCTCACCAGCCTCACTAGTCCTCTAGTGGAGAAGAGAGGAGAAGTTGTAGGAGGACAGCTCTGCTGGCTGGAGTCAACTTGACCATGGGTGTGGTGAAGCCTGGGGCCTTAGGAAGGTCTGCTTGGGTGAAAAATGGTGCTCAGCAGAGTGGGGGTCATGAGCTTATGATTCAAGTTCTGTCATGGCTGCCCCAGCAGCTGGATCTGTGAACTTAACTTGATAGGACTGGAGAAAGCTCCTGGAGGAGTGGGAACTAAAACCTGGAACTTTGTGGAGTGGCAGGAGTAGTTGTGGGGCAAGATAGGGAGAAGCTTACACCTCTGAGACAAGATCCTTCCTGCTTTGTGGCTCTGGATTGAAGAATCTCAGTCAACTCCGAGTCAGGTCCATTTGTGGAGTCCTCAGCTCTCTCCTCCGGGAAGCCTAAAGGTTGACCTAAGCTGAGTAGGAGAGGAATGCACACTCCCTGGGACAAGAAGTGTGGCTTCAGGAAAAGACTCCAATGTGAGGGTTTTATGAGAGTACCCAAAAGTGGTGGTTTTAAAACAAATCCACAATTTCTTTGACACTCCTCCCATCGAAAGGTGGAGCCTAAACTCCTTTTGAGTGTGGGATGGCCTTTAGTTTCACTTCTAGCTAGTAGGGTATGGCAGAAGGGATGTACCTGACTTCTGAGGCTAGGTTTGAAAATGTGATACAGCTTCTTGGAACCCAAGCCACTATGTTGTAGGGAGGTCCAGGCTACAAGGAAAAGCTGCGTCTAGGTATTGGAGCTGACAGGGCCAGGTAAGGTCTCAGCTAACAGCCAGCTTTAATTGCCGGACATTAAATGAGAGAGCCTTCAGGTGATTCTAGCCCCCAGCTGGTGACCCAGCCCAGCCAATGCTACCTCCCACACCCAAGCCCTGCCCAAATCACAGATTCATGAAGGAAATAAATTGCATTGTTTTAAGTCACTAAGTTTTGGGGTAGTTTGTTACATAGGAATAGGTAACTAGAACACTAAATCCTAGAGTTCTTTGGCATCTCTCACTTCTTTGACACATAAGTTTGTGGTCTTTTTTTTTTAACTTTTTATTTTATATGGCAGTATAGTTGATTAACAATGTTGTGATAGTTTCAGGTGTACAGCAAAGTGATTCAGTTATACATATACATTTATCTATTCTTTTTCAAATTCTTTTCCCATTTAGGTTGTTACATAATATTGAGCAGAGTTCCCTGTGCGATACAGTAGGTCTGTGTTGGTTATCCATTTTAAATATAGTTTGTTGTCTTCTGTCCCCCACCAGGAGAATGGTTTAGTAAATCACGACACATCCAAAATGCAGAACATCATACAGCCATTAAAAATGCTATTTTTCAAGAATTTGTAATGACTTGAGAAAACGCTCTTTTTGTAATATTGAATTAAAATATAAGCTAAACACTGCATGTGTGATAGAATTCCGTTTTTGTTTGAAAAACACGTGCATAGCAAAAGAACTAAAACGAAACACACCTATATGATGAGGTGATGGAATTTTAAGAAATCTTTAAAATAATTTCTATTTCCAATTTCCTGTAATATATATATATTATTTTTATAGTGAGAAAAAACTGTTACATTAAAAGAGATGATCTATGCCTTTCCTTTTTCTTACACTAAACATGGTATCATTTTCTCATCCTTAATTTCCAGTTTCCAACTATGCATAAGGGGAGATTTCATATTTACTCTAGGAAACAGTTCCAAATAGATAATAGTAATTGAAAAACTGGCTCTATGAAAACAAGTGTAGATTAAATGAGTTTTAGTCAGACTTTCAAAAAGTTAGTCCTTTCAGTCTTCCCTTCTAACTCTCTCTCACATTCTCTTCTTATATGAGCTTGACTATGAACCATATTTCATCCCACTGAATGTCAAAGGCTTCTTGAAACTTCACACTTTCTGGAACAGTCTCCTAGAGATGCCTCCTTGTCCTGCTCTGATTCCCATCCTCAAACTTATGATTTCTTGCTCCTAAGGGAGCAAGAAATTTCTTCCTGGAACCGTGTCTCTAAAAGGCCCATTTGCTACACTAAATTAACCTTTAGACGAATGCTTTCTTTCTCTCTGTATGGCGCTAATTCAACTTTGTAATCCAGGAGATAGTAAATAGAGTCCAAGAATGTTAGATTTGGAAGAAACCCCATAGATTATCTGATACTACCCCATTCTTCCAAAGAGAAGGAAATCTAGGTCCAAAATGTTTAAATGGCATTCCCCAGATCACACGACATGAATGATGACAAACCAGCATCAGGGCCAAGTCCTTCTGACTGTTTGGAGGCAGTAGAGCCTGGTGGAAAGAGTGAGGTGTTGGTACCAGATATCCTTGGGTTCAAGCCTCTGCTCTGCCGGTTATTGACTGTAAAGTTGGGCAAACTTACTCATTGCTCCAAGCCTCATTTCCCCAGCTATAAAATGAGAATAGTATGTACCTTGAAGAACTGCTGTGATATTAGAAATATTATATTTCATCTTTGTTTCAGATATCAAAGAAAAAGGTGCTCTTATTGGGTTTTATTTGAGCACATAATTTCTTCAGAAGACTCAATTCATAGATCATTGATACAGACAACTATACTCCCAAGAAACAAATATAGGTATTTTCAAGGTCCACAGTTTTAAGATAACAAATATCTTTCACAGGTTAACACCACACTTCTCCCAGTCTGTCCATTTCACCTCTTACCATTCACACCTCAGGCTGCACACCCCATTCTCCTCCCACTGTCCATGGTTTACGTATGTACTTATCTTTTAAAATAATTCCTTTCCTTCATCTGTATCTTCCAACACATGTAAATTACCTGAGGAAAATATCTCTTCTTTTTCTTTTATCCATAAAAATTTAAAAACTCCCCATGTCCTGGAAGAACTGTATGATGATACTTGTGGTAATGATTCACTTGTGTGCAGGAAAATGAAATCCACATGCTTTTTTAAGGTTATTAGATTGTAATAAAATACGATTAAAAGTGAAATAACATTTTTTATTCATCAGATTGGCAAGAATAACAAAAACAATATTATTAATAAAGGTGAGGAAATTTATATTATATACTATTATATTAATAATTATTAATGTATTAATATATAATACTATATATTAGACTATTATTTTGCATCAATAGGTGATTATTGATGCAGCCTCTTGGGAGAACATTTTGGCTGTGTCTATTTGACTTTAAAAATGTATTTATCCTTTATTTATATACATGTATGTCCAAGAATATTTACTAAAACATTATTTATAATATTAAAAATTAGAAGCAACTTAAATGTGTCTTGGTAGGGAAATGATTAGATGAATTATGGTTCATTCATTTTATGGAATACTCTGAAGCGGTTAGAATAATGTAATAGATATGCATTCATTGACATGGAAAGGTCTCAGACATAGTTTTATGTGAAAAGAGCAAGTTGATGAACAATATGTATGGTATGATATCATTATATAGTATGCAATATATAAAAAAGATGTAGAAGGATATGCTCCAAATAGATATTGTGGTTATTTTTGGAGAGGAAAGTGGTTTTTTTTTTTTTTTTTTTGAAAAATTTAAAAATAATTAGGATATTTTTACTTATAAAACTGAAAAAAATAACATTTAAAAATTAAATTTTAACATAAAAAACATAGAAACTCCTCATGTGATTTTGATGCCCATACAGGTTTAGAGACCATAATATATAATCTATTGTTGTGTTAACAAATAACCTCAAAATTTAGCAGCTTAAAACAACACATATTTGTTATGTCACACTTTTTGTGGGTTAGGGATCCAGGCATGGCCTATCTACATCCTCTGCTTTAGGATCTCTCAGAAGGCTGCAGTCAAGGTGTTCACTGGACTGCCGCCTCACCTCAAGGCCTGATTTGGGAAGGATCTGCTTTTAAGATCGCTCATATGGTGGTTGGCAGGATTCAGTTTCTCATAGGCTTTGGAGTGAGGGCTTCAGTTTCTTATGGCTGTTAGCCAGAGGGCCACCCTCAGTTCCTTGCCATGTGAATCTTTCCAACTTGACAGCTTGCTTCATCAAAGTGTGCAAGCTGAGTAGGCAGTAGAGAGAGAATACCAGCAAGATGAAAGTCAGTCTTTTGTAACCTAATCATGGAAGTGACATCCCATCACTTTGCCATATTCTGTTCATTAGGAGTAAGTCACTAGGTCCAGCCAACACTCAAGTGGGAGGGGATTATACAATGGCATGAATACCAGGATGGAGGATCACTGGAAGCCATGTCAGTTGCTGCTTACCACAGAAACCATTGGCTTAGGTAATTAAGAAAAAAATCTAAAAATGAGCTTGGTTTTGTCAGATACCATCATTCATATTTTAAATTTGCTTATTCATTTGCACTTTCTACTTTACTTACAATAATTGCTTAACATTTTTACATCTTAATGTATTTCTTTTTCTTTTTTTAAAATTAATTAAGTAATTAATTTTTGGTTGTGTTGAGTCTTCACTGCTGCATGCAGGCTTTCTCTAGTTGCGGTGAGCGGGGGCTACTCTTCGTTGCGGTGTGCGGGCTTCTCATTGCGGTGGCTTCTCTTGTTGCGGAGCACGGGCTCTAAGCAGGCGAGCTTCAGTAGTTGTGTTGTGTGGGCTCAGTAGTTGTGGCTCACGGGCTCTAGAGTGCAGGCTCAGTAGTTGTGGCGCATGGGCTTTGTTGCTCTGCGGCATGTGGGATCTGCCCGGACCAGGATTCGAACCCGTGTCCCCTGCATTGGCAGGTGGATTCTTAACCACTGTCCTACCAGGGAAGTCCCCTTAATGTATTTCTTAAGTAAGATCTTATATTGGTTAAATATACCTTTGTGGACAGGCCAGGAACTCAGTCATCATTTTGGTCAGTGTTTCTATGGGAAAATGTATTTTGAATTCTGTACAGCACTTCTACAGATTGTTGGAACATCACTCACTTATAAACCAGGGACAGAGAACCACTTAATCTAGAGATTAAAATGACCAATATATTTTCAAATCTCTTTCTCACTTAAGGATTTGCTTGCAGTGGGTATCTGTTTCAGTTAGCACTGATGCATAAATACCACCCCAAAATGTAATGGCTTCAAACAACAACCATTTTATTTTTGTTTATGAGTTGGTCGTTGACTGGGCAGTTCTTCAGTCAGCTGACCAGTTGGCTGGGCCTAGATGATCTAGGATAACCTCACTCACATGTCTGGTCGTTGACAAATCGGTTGTTCAGCTGCGACACCTCCTCTCTGTTCCACGTGGTCTCTTGTTCCCCAGTAAGCTAGTCTGGGCTTCTGCACATGGTGGTCTGAGGACAAATCTCATTGGTCAAAGCAAGTTACATGGCCAAGCCTGAGTCTGTATGGGAAGAGACTATGTAAGGAAGGCCATTACTGAACGTTATTACTGCAGTGTCATAAAGTTTTCAAGATCTTTTGTCACTTTCTTGTTTTATATTATTTTGTTAAACATATCAACCAAAGGGTATGAATCCTGTCAACCAGTAAAACCAACACTTTTGGGTCTCACCAGAGAGTATATCTCAGTGAGGACTGATCCAGCCCTTGTCCAGAGCTAGGCCAGGGCTGTTGCTGTTTGAAGAAGTAAATTTGAGTGACATTTCATCCATTCATCTCTGAATTCTAAACTCTGTCCTCATAGCAATTAAGACCAACCAGCATCAACATGCATACTTGGGCCATACTAACTCAGTCACCTGCAAGAAAAAAGCATCACTGAGGAACAGTTTAATGTCATGCCTTAACTTTTATAAATGACCATGGGAAGAAATCTGTATACCTTTAGTAGAATCAATGTGGAGGGTGTTACTGGGGATGATTTTCAGTGTCCCTCTAATGAAGTACAAAGTGATAAATTCCTTCCAGAAATTAATATCAGGAAAATGCTTATCTCACCTGACAAAGAGTAATCAACAAATCTTTGTAAGGCAATAAGAGTCTATAACTTCCCTCTCTCTCTTTTTGGCTTTGGATGCCAGAAATAGCAAAGTTACATTTAGTGTTTTGTTATAGTAACTCTCTTAGCCCTGTTAGCTGTGGCTTTTGATACATTTATTTCCTTCCTTAACTAATGATATCTTTCTGTTTTGATGATCTTAATTTTGGGGAAGTGTTAGGGGTTAAAATTACATATACATGAACAAACAGATAAACATATTAAGCGATCTCATTTCTGCTGCTAACAAATTGTATAATCATTTAAAAAACAATCATCACATAAGTTGTATAATCATTTGAAAATATAATTTTCCCTTCGTATAAAATATTGAGATAAGATTGGGCTGAGTGACCTTTCGAGTCCCTTTGGCTCTTTTTTTTTTTCTTGAGTAATTTTCTTTTATTTTTCTTCCGTCTTCCTTAGCGTTGTCTGCTGACGTATTTGGAGAGTATTTTTCCATGAGAATCTGTTTCTACTTATGATAGAGCTGGTTTCTAACTCTTGAGATAAAACTCCAGAATTGGAACTGGGTGGCAGAGAGTGCTTTAGGAGAGGTAAAATTTGTCATTAGTATTATTGTTCATTTGGCTCTTAATAACTCCAAAACTGATTCTCCTGTGACTCTCCCACTTGAACATTTTACCCTCTGTGATTTATTCCGGCTATTAAATGTCTTGAATGGCTTAGTAGAAAAAGAGGAAACTCAGACTTGTTTCAGTGTGGTATAAGATTTTTTCAAATATTTTGTGTTTGGCAAAAAGTGATAGACATTGGCAAGATTTTGTCCCTTGTTGCTAAAACTCCAGTGTATAGTATTTCTGGGGAAATATAAAGCATATGACACAGATTCATTGTACAATTCACCTACAGTGTTCATCAAAACTCATTTGACACTCAAGAAACCTTTATGGCCTGACAGATAAAAAGCTTTAAGTGTGATTTGCTTTTAAAAATAACTTAGGTGCCAAAAGTTACCAAAAGGCAACCAGTGACTCTCAAGTGTTACTAAATTCAGCCAAACAACTTTTCTAATGGTAATTAGGGGGTAATTTAGCTTTTAGACATCACTCTGGGATCTGTTATTTAGACTAGCTGATTTGTTGTACAGAAAATTTTAAAAAAAGAGGCATTGTATTGGAGTTTTGTGTGAAAGCCTGATGTAGAATATATCAAGTTATTCTCATATGGTTTATTAATTGCTGCTGTAGAAGTGTAAGGAAGCATGACTGTTTCACGGTGATATAGCCTAATGGTTAAAGGAGTAGCTGTGGGTATCAAACCCCATCTCTACCTCTCTCTCTCTGCATGACCTTGGCAAGTTACTTCTCTAAGCTTACCTCTCTAAGCTTTAGAGAGGGTGATCATAACTATACCTATATTGTAAAGGTATAAGTAAGAAATCCAGGTAAGCTGGTTAGCACAGTACTGGGCATTTAGTACACACTTAATTATCATTAGTTATTATTAATGCTGTTATTATTTATAATGTCAAATTACATAGGATTAGGCCCATTTTTTCCCTTTGTCTTCTCTTTATGTGGAAAGCTTTTATTTAAATTGAAATGAGCTGAGTGAACTTAGAATTGCTGATAGTATAATTGTTGTTCTGTGGACAGCAGTTAAGAGTTAAATTATCATATATGTGTAAAAGGAGCCAGAAAGTCTGGGCTTATATCCTGATTCCTCCACTTACCAGCTGTGTGTAGCCTTGAACAAGATTCTTCACCTCTCTGAACTTCATTTTTAAAGCATAATGTCAATTTTCCTGCCAATCTGGCTAGTATGTGAAGCATAGGGAATCCCTGTTCAGTTACTAACATAGTATGCCTTGTCATGAATAAGCCAGCAAGACTCTGATAGCAAGACTTGCCTAGAATTATGATTCCTGATGGCCCCACATGAGCTTCTCAGCTGACAATTATTTGGAAAAAGTTTGGGGTTGATTTGATTGTCACAATGACAGGATGTGTTGCTGGCAATTAGCAGGCAGGGAGCAGGGATTCTAATTGTCCTGCAGTGTATGAGACCCGCCTAGAGAGGTCTAGTTTCAAGGCCTAAGAGAGGGGCCTTTGGTTCAGAGACACATGGTTCAGTCAAGGTGGTTCCACCTCATAAGACATCAAGACGGCTGACTCATTTGAAGTTCAAGGATGTCTTTGTGGGTGCTACCTTTTCCAAGGTTTCACTACTGGCATGAGTACTGAGTCTTATCCTTAAAGAGCCATACATATATCATTAGGTTTCCTATTTACATGGCCTCCTTGTTTGTCCGTGCTGGCCATGCTTTCCCATCAGGGCCTTTGCACTGACTGTGACCTCTGTTTAGAATGCTTCCTGTAGACAGCTCTATCTCACTTTTTTCATGTCCTTTTTTGAGACACCTTCTCAATGAGGCCTACTCTGACCACTCTATTTAACATTGCATCCCCCCCCAATACTCCTGATTTCCTCTTATTTTGTCTTTTTCCCCATAGTACGTAACATATTTTGAAATATTATGTTATCTGCCTATTGATCATGTTTATTTTTTATTTTCTGTCTCCCTCCACTAGAATGTAAACTCCACAAGAGCAGTGGTGTGTATGTGTGTGTGTGAATTTAATTCACAAATATGTTCTAAGCTCTTAGTCCAGTGCCTGGCACATAGTAGATACTCCATAGGTATTTGTTGAGTGAATGAATGAATGAATGAATATCATCAAAAAGAGCTGGAAAATCTAATGTGGGTAGAAGATCCTAAACATAAAGCAATAGGAAAGATTTTAAAAAGGAATAAATTTGAGAAATATTTAGGGCCTTTGTAAACTATAATATGGTACAGAGAGGCATGAAAGAAGACTGGATGAAATTGAGTTATTTTGTGATTTCTTGATTGGAGTATTTTATATTAAAAAACCATAACTTTAATGAAATTTTGATAAATATTTTCATGAGTTTTTTTGAACTTGGCAAAAATGATCCTCAAATTCTATGAGAAAAGCTAAGAAATGTAAAAAAGTGTAATGAGGAGAGGCACACCTCAGTTTTATTGAAACTAATTATAAAAGTAAAATAATTAAAACAATGTTCTATTGGTCCAAGAGTAATCAGACAGAACAGTGCAACAGAATAAAAACCTCAGAAAAACACACGGGTGTGTGTGTGTGTGTGTGTGTGTGTGTGTGTGCGTATATATATATGTATATGTATAATGGGATAGAGATAGTATTTTGAATTAATAGGGAAAAGTACAAATAAGTAACATTTATTGAGCATTATCTGTTGTCTGTTATTTACTTCCTGCAGCAGGTCTAGAAGGCATGGACTATCACTTCTCATTTATTACAGACAAGGGGAATGAAATTTAGGTGCAGTCACTTCCATCCTGAAGTCACCTGCTTAGTACACTGCAGTTGGAATTTGAACCCAGACTGAACACCAAAGTTCATGCTCTTAACCTCTACCTTACATGAATAAAAGATGCTGACTTACTGGCTAAGTATTTAGAAAAAAATGTCACACACAGATTTAAATGTAAAAAATGAAATTGTAACAAAGACTTAGCTCTGAGTATTTTTACAAAAGAATTTTTGTAATAAAAATTTGAAGCCATGTGAATTTCATTTTCTATTTTTAATTGTATATTTTAAGATATATCTACAAATTAGAGTTCTGGACAGTTATCCAAAAAATGAGGTAGAGGAGTATTTAAGTAATATGAGAAATTATTCACAGTTTGGGTGAAAAACAGTTTGTAAAACAGTGTGTAAGGTATGATGTTATTTCTATAAAAATGTATTTATTAAGCATCCACACAAAAAGATACCCCCACCGCCCCAGTATAAGTTTCATGTATATAAAAGAAGGCTAGTTCCAAAAGAAATATGTGACTGTTTTTCTCTCTTGTGGGATGGTTTGCTATCAGTGCCAGACAGAAAATGGCATTCTGGTACCTTGCAAAAATAGATGCCCAGGTCTTGTGTGGCTACAGTCATTTCTTAACCTGTCACTCCTGTCAGCAAACCAAAATAACAGCCTTGACTTTCTCTGCGTGGAGTTCCCACAGGTTTCCTATCTTCTTGACCTGACATATCAAACACTGTAAAAGACAAATTGGAGGCCTTGTTAACTCTCTTTCGACTCTGCCTTGACTTGGAGCATTTGAGGGTTTAGGCTGGTTAATGATGTCTGTTTTTACAGTTATTCAACCCAGGGCCTCATTTCTTACCCAGGTGTCAGGTGGAAAGGGAGGCTGTTCTTTAAGCCTTGTCCACTAATGAGCTGAGGTTCATACACCAACTCCCTGCTCCACCCAGGATTCTGGTCAGGGATGCCCTGGGGTGGGGGAGACAGTGAGTGCTGGGGTCCTGAGCACATTGATTTCACTCAGTTCCTACCTCTGTGCAGCCAGCACTTAGGACTCTGAATTCTGATTATTTAATATGAGTCGGTCTGCCCAGTTAAAATATGTGAACATGGATCAAATAGCCCATTAGGGGCTAGATCTTGTTCATCTCTGTGTCCTCAACACTCTGTACTCAGTGTGATGTTAAGGAAGGAGCCCTGGACTGGGAATTTCTCAGATCTTGGTTGGAGTCCTTACTAGCTTGGGAACTCTGGACAAGTGATTTAAGCTTTTTAAGCTTCTCTTTGATCGTCTATAAAATGGGCCTAATGATATTCACATAATGTGAACATTAGTGAGATTAGGTATGTGAAGGCACATAGTCCAGAGCTGGTACATGGAAGACTCTCAACTGATGTTTATTGACCACATCATAGTGAATCCTGGGTAGAGCTAATGGCTCCAAGTGGGTGAAGAGGAATCCTCCCTGCAGTAATCCAGCTCTGCCACGAGGAGGCGTCCGAGCCCCATGGTTGATTTTTCTACTGGTTCCACATTCAAAGCTAGCTATACAATTCAACCTCTGCAGGTTTACTCTTAATTTAAGAGTCAATGAATGGCCTACTCCTCATTCCTTTTCTATTCAAATTATTGTCCTTAAAATTAAGACAGTGTAGCTGGCTAGTAAAACATTGACTCCTTTTTGTTTTTTGCTTATCTCCATTTGGGGTACCAGCCCTTTTATTGGGTACCTATAGGTTAGCCTTCATTTTCTTGTGCGTACACTTAACACAGTTGGCTCACACCTTGTGTCTTGTTCCAAATGTTTGGACTGTTTGTGGGACAGGAAGTGGAATTGGTCTCCATTATCATTTATACAACCAAGGAGGGCCATCTGTGGCCCCAAATGTGCTGTGGCTCCTTCTTTTTCCTGTCTTAGAAGCATTCTCTGCTCCATCTTTGTTTATGGTCGCTGGCCATGTTCCCTGAGCTCTAGCAGGGCACTGCCAGTCTGAAGAGCTGAGTTTGAGCCTTTATGGGGCTTCTTAGCCTCACAGAGGTAAAATTAGGAAGAGCCTTCAGGGAGGAATGAGCTGCCCTCAGATGGGGAGACTGAAGGTCAGAGTGGGGCCAGAAACTTGGGCCTCAGTTTCTTTGTGGGTAAAACAAGAGAATTGGGCTGAGTATTTTCTAAGACCCTTCCAGTGTGGACATTTTTCCTTGTTCAAATCCAGAGGCCATGCTCACAAGCTCAGTTCTCCGACTCACCTGAGGTGTGTGAATTTGGTTATGAAGAGCAGACTGAGATGTTGTAAACCTGAGTGTCACTGTGATTTATGGGTGTTGTAACCTAACCCTCAGAGCCATGCTGAGGCTTTCTCAAAGTAGATATTATGCCTTGGAACAGGCTGTTCTGATGAGCAACACAAGGACACATCAAAGACTCCAGCTTTCCTGCTTAGCTTTTGGGGCCCGTGGTTCTTGTTTTTAATAGTCCTGTGACGTTGGGACAGCATTAGCATTTACTCCCATTTGCTAAGCACAGCATGCCACAAGAAGGCAATGGTTATGAATATTCTCATGGAAGTAAGTGGCCAAGCTAGGAGGAGAACTCAGTTTTCTGACATTTGTCAGACATTTGGTGTTGACTTTAGCAATAGTACAAAGGAAAGAGCCCACCACTGAGAGCCTGCCTGGGTTTCAATTCTGCCTGCCATTTCCTGGCTGAGATTCCATGCAGATAGCTTAACCTCTCTGAGGTTCGATTCCCTACCTGTGAAACGGGATAACAATACACCCACTGCTCAGGGTGGTTTTTAAGGGTTGAGAAGAAGGTATTACTATAAGGTGTTCATGAAATATGAGATTTAAAAAAAATTTTTTTCGTTTTGACACAGGAGCAATACGATATGCTTTTTTCTGTTCTGAAATGGGAGTTCAGGTAGGGTTAAAAAATGGGACAAAATAACATGAGGATTTGAGGAACTTTAGTGAGCAGCAGCAGGGTCTGAATTAAAGATAACTGAAATAAAAAGAAAAGAGTGATTAGGATTATGTGGGAAGAATACACAAGACTCGCTAATGTCTCTCACCTTCTGCAAGAGTGCCAAGGATCTCATCAAGGTGGTGACCATGGCTTCTAATCGACTATCAATCTTCCAGAGTATTTATCCTCTTTCTGACTCTTCTGCCTTATTGGACTGTGCAGGTATCTGTTGAGCATCTATCATGAGCCAGCCATGTGTCACTGCTGGGGACAGTAGGAAGTCAAGGGCAGGTCCTGGCCTCCAGGATCTGAGAGGGGAGGTCCAGGTGAAAAGGGAAGTTCACCATTCCTAGAGCAAAGGGCCTCAGGTGAGCCCTGCCCCAGCAAGGAGGGAGGTGGGGGAAACTCTGTCTTCCAGGCAGGAGTCAGGGAAAAACTGGCTAAGGAGGAAGTGTCTGGGCTGGGAGTGGGAGCTACTGAGGGCATGGAGAAGGCTGTGGAGGGACCAGTGAAGGGAGAGGAGAGAGCTAGCTCCTGAGGAGAAGTGTGCTGCCTCTCAGAGTTAGGGAGGAGGAGATAGTAAGGATTGGTGGAATAACCTGTTAACTCCTTCTCCTTCCTTCTCATAGAACATAAGAGCCAGGTTATCCCACAGAGAAAACTTAAACCTCAGTGGAAAAGCCTTCTCCTGCCTTTAGCTCTAGGAAGACTATTCAGACATATCAGTGTCCCATTTTAACTCTGACCTTCAGGATCTGATAGCATCATCTTAGATACTAAAGGAAGTACCTGAAGGAAGAATAAGATCCCCAGGGAGCATGTGTATTTAAATCCATAGCTTCTCTTCAGGGACTATTGTGAACTAACTCAATGGCATTTATTTAAAAAAAAAAAAAGTTAACACTCAGTGCTGATGAGTTTCTGTTGAAAACGGCAGGCTTGCTGTCTCTGGAGCAGTGAAGATTGGTATAATGCCTTAGGGGAGCAGTTTGGTCATTTGTAGTGACAGCCACGAGCATATTATGTCCCCGTAAACCCACTGTAAGTTGAAAATATCATTAAGTTGAAAATGAATTTAATATACCTAACTTACCGAACATCATAGTTTAACTCAGCTTACCTTCAATGTGCTCAGAACAGTTACTTTACCCTACAGATGGGTAAAATCATCTAACACAAACCTATTTTATAATAAAGTGTTGAGTATCTCATGTAATTTATTGAATACTGTACTGAAAGTGAAAAACAGAATGGTTGTATGAGTACAGAATGGTTTAAGTTTATCAGTTGTTCACCCTCGTGACTTTGTGGCTGACTGGGAGCTGCAGCTTGCTGCCACCACCCAGCATCATGCGAGAGTATGGTACCTCATATCGCTAGTGCAGGAAAAGATCAAAATTCAAAGTATGGTTTCTACTGAATGCGAATCACTTTCACATCATCATAAAGTTGAAAAATCATTAAGTTGAGCCGTCATAAGTCAGGGACTGTCTGTATATCCCTAGGCCTGCACCTGGCCCTTATTTCCATTCACCCACCCCCTAAAGGAATTAAAGGAATCTGCCCCAAGTAAGCATCTTCTCTGTGGGATCCACACAGACTGTGCACTGTGCTCCAGGGGTGTCATTCATGTAGGCAAGAGGAAAAGCATCCCCCCCACCCCCACCCGGAGCAGTCCACTGCTGCATTCTTGAGAGCAGAGACTTTATCTTATTGATTGCTAGATTCCTGGGGGCCTGGAATTGCATCTGGCACACAGTAGGAGCTCAATAAATACTTCCTGACCCATTGTGGTGTGCTTAAGTGAAATGCCAACACATGAGTCCATTGTCAAGGAATTTAAAATGATTGGGCACAGTGACCTGCCAATGTAGGGGACACAGGTTCGAACCCTGGTCTGGGAAGTTCCCACATGCTGCAGAGCAACTAAGCCCATGCGCCACAACTACTGAGCCTGTGCTCTAGAGTCCGTGAGCCACAACTACTGAGCCTGTGTGCCACAACTACTGAAGCCCACGCACCTAGAGCCTGTGCTCTGCAAGAAGAGAAGCCCGTGCTCCGCAAGAAGAGAAGCCACTGCAATGAGAAGCCCGTGCATCTCAACTAGAGAAGGCCTGCATGTAGCAACAAAGACCCAATGCATCCAAAAAATAAATAAATAAAATAAAAATCTTTAAAAAAAGGATAAAAAAATAAAAAAAAAGATCACCACGAAGATGATGCATAAACTCACTTATGTTGAAACTTTAACCAGGAAAAAAGCAAGACTTAAATTTCACTTCTGTGTAATTACTACCAGGCAAAATTATACACGAATATGAAAACACAGCCTGAAATGGAAATGAAATGGGCAAAATGAAAATAATTATGTTAGTATGCTGAGATTATGGGCCATTGCTTTGCAACGTTAAGAAGTTTCCAAAATAAAATGAAGTCAGATATTTTTTTGACCACACATTTAAGGTTGATTTAAGAAAAATAAGGCAAGACATTATTAGTAAGTAGAATTGGATTTAAATAACTACTTTATTTCATAACTTTTTTTCCTCCCTTAGAGTTAATAAATATTCTTCAGGCATCTGTAATCCATACTTTGTAGTATAAACCTATTCAAAAGCAAAAGGACTGCCAAGATAGAAACCTAGGAGAGTACTTTTGTTTTCAATATCTACTGTGAGAATGCATATAAACGAGCAATAAAGAACCACAAAGAGAAAAGCAAGCCCTGATTTGTTGGGAGGTTTACATTCACTAATTGACCAGAGATAGAGTTCCTCTGATGAACTGAGGGTGTAGTGAAGGTGAGTGAAATAGGGCCCAAAGTTTCCTAGGGCAGAGTTGGCTTTGCCATAGAACATTCTGATTTGCCTCTTTCATTTTCAGCCTTTATTCTCACTGCAAAGGATGGATGAGTTCCTAATTGTGGGAATGGAACCTGAAGTGAAGCTTCCTGGGTTCAGTTCTCCATTCCACAAGAGACTGCATCCTTGGAGGAAGATGCATTCCTTTTCCATGTCTGATTTTCCCAATCTTTGGCTAATAGTTCAAGTTGCCACTGATTGCACAGAGATGCCTGTATAGCAGAAACTCTCAGTGTTTGGTGGGCACCAGAATCACCTGGAGAGATTCCCAACACAAATTCTCAGGTCCTGTCCCTAGAGATTCTATTCAGTAGGTCTGGGTGGGGCCTGAGAATGTGATTTCTAACCAGCCCCCATGTTATGGTGATGCTGATGCTGCCGATTGGGGTAGCATCACTTTGAGTAGCACTGGTTTACAGCTTTCTCAGGTGGTCGCCAGATGATGTTCTAGGGGGTATCTGGGTAAGGATTCACCTCTCCTGTGACCAGGTTACAGTTACTCCCTAACTATGAGGTGAAACCCATTTATTTCTTGAGAGGCAGCCTCACAGTACAAAGAACAAGAGCTTTAGAATTAGGTCCAGGGTCAAATCTCTGCTCTGGCCTTTCCTCTGTGACTGTGGGAACCCAACCGCTCTGGACCTCAGTTTCCTTACCCACAATGGAGCTGATGTTGCCCACCTGGTAGAGGTCTTTTAGAGATTAAATTAGACAATGTTGGGAAAATACCTAGCACAGTGCCTGGCTCATAGTCAGTACTTAATAAATAGTGGTTCTTTTTTTTTTTTTTTTTTTTGCATCTTTATTGAAGTATAATTGCTTTACAATGTTGTGTTAGTTTCTGCTGTACAACAAAGTGAATCAGCTATGTGTATACATATATCCCCATATCCCCTCCCTCTTGCGCCTCCCTCCCACCCTCCCTATCCCACCCCTCTAGGTGGTCACAAAGCATCGAGCTGATCTCCCTGTGCTATGCAGCAGCTTCCCACTAGCCATCCATTTTACATTTGGTAGTGTATATATGTCAATGTCAATGCTACTCTCACTTCGTCCCAGCTTCCCCATTCCCCCCCCCCCCCGTGTCCTCAAGTCCATTCTCTATGTCTGTGTCTTTATTCCTGCCCTGCCACTAGGTTCATCAATACCATTTTTTTAGATTCCATGTATATGCGTTAGCATACTGTATTTGTTTTTCTCTTTCTGACTTACTTCACTCTGTATAACAGACTCTAGGTCCATCCACCTCATTACAGATAGTTCAATTTCGTTCCTTTTTATGGCTGAGTAATATTCCATTGTATATATGTGCCACATCTTCTTTATCCATTCATCTGTCGATGGCCATTTAGGTTGCTTTCATGTCCTGGCTATTGTAAATAGTGCTGCAATGAACATTGTGGTACATGTATCTTTTTGAATTATGGTTTTCTCAGGGTATATGCCCAGTAGTGGGATTGCTAGGTCATATGGTAGTTCTGAAATAGTGATTCTTAATAGAATTTCTTTTGAGATGCTACAGATACTAAGATGCTATTCAGTTAATTCTTTAAGCACCTCTAGGGAGGTTTACAAGAGCACCTTTATGGAGTGGGTAGGTGGAACTAAAAGAAAGGGAAATGGAAAGGGGAAAAAACTGATCTAATTCATTAAACTACAGCTTCTCTATTATCCTAATTTTTGTTGTCTAGGGGAAAATGCTTTCTGTTCTGTTCTGTCTGTCCTATCCTATCCTATCCTACCCTATCCTATCCTATTCATTAAAATTTGAAGTCCCCAATATGCTATATACTATACCAAGTGTTTTCTGTCCTTAAGGAGAGGCAGCCTGATGAGATGCCAGAATTGTGGATTTTGAATCAGGCTGATTTGTGTTTGACTTTGGACTCTTGTTACCTCTCCAGCTGTTTGACCTCCAAGCTGGTTACTTCAGTTTTTGTTTGTAGAATGGGGAGAATAAGACTGAAACCACTGGGCGGGAAGTGCTTGGCTTACCTGACTGAGACTGGGAAGAACATTAAAGCAATGAATCTCACCTCACAGAGATATTGTGAGGATGAAATCAAATAACAGATATGAAAGTGTTTTGTTATAAACTATGTAATGCTGTGCACATGTGAGGTGAAGAGGAAATAGTTTCCTTTTCACTGTGGGACTTTGATGAATATTTAGATCTGCTTTCCTGCTCTCATTCAGCCTTCTTGAGTTTTTCTCTTACAATCTGATACATTTCTTGGCAATGGGGAACACAACGCCACCTTCATCATGGAACCTAATGACTCGCTGCTAAAGTAACTTTAAAGTAATTATGCTTGAAATGGTAACAGAAATTCTTCCTATTCTCTATGGCAGCACTTTTTGCTTTATCATGTAGCTACAAGTTTCTTGATTGATTAGTCTGCTATGGAGGAATGATCCTAGACTTAAAAATCAGAGACCCGGGTTTTAATCCTGGCTCTGTCAAATGACAGACCTTGACAACTTCCTTCCCTTCTAGATAAAAACAATATCAGGGCCAGAAGTTAGAGATCTTTGAGCCTAGGGAAGGCAAACTATAGGCCAGTGGGCCAAATGTGGCCCACCATCTGTTTCTGTAAATAAAGTTTTATTGGGACACAGCCATGCTCATTTGTTTACATGTTGCCTGTGGCTGTTTTCTTGCTACAAAGACTAAATGAGTAGTTACAACAGAGACCATATGGTGTACAAAGCTGAAAATCTTTACTATCTGGCTGTTTACAGAAAAAGTTTGCTGACTTCTGCCCTAGTCCAACATCCCGTCTTCCTTTTTAAATATGGGAAATTGATTCCAGAAAGAGGAAGGAACTTGTCCAAGATCACATAAAGAATTAGCAAAAGCAAAAAGGCAAAAATTTAGGAAAGAAAAAAATTAAGGTTAATGAATATTCTGTCATAGTCCAGAGCCTAGACATGTCAATTATTATAAGATCTTTCAGGGATATTTGAGGGGCATTGCCTTCCCTCATTTTATATCTGTCTAAGTAAGACAAATATTATCACATTTAAATGGTTCCAAGGAAAGGAGTGCCTTGGAGAGTCCTATAATGAAGGCTTTGCTGTATGAATCCAACACATTCATCATAATGAACATACCGCCAAAACATCCATTGGCATTTTGTTTTTGTAATACTCTCTTTGATGTCATGATTAATCTGAACTTCACTAATTTGGAAGTTGTGTTAATTTGATAACATAAGTTCTGGTTAAATTTATCTTTGCATACTGCCTGACAAAATGCTTCATTAAGCAAGTTGATAGCAAAAACAAGATTTTGGGGGAGTGCTGTTTAAATTACTCAGGAGGGTGAATGATTTTTTAGGCACTGCCAAATCATTTAGAAGTGTTTATTTGAAAATAGATGATGACTAGGCAAATCACAAATCATTTGTTTGTTAATGCATGTTCAAGGTCCTTCAACTGGAAAACATTCTGACAATGTCTCTATTTGGATATTGAAAGTCATTTCTCTCAGGATAGTCTGTAACTCAGATTTTCCACTAATTATGATCATCCTTTCTCTACAGTAGGGCCCAAATGGCATATCAATATGGGAGAAGACCTTAGAAACTATCAGTTGTTTCCTAAACCATAGGGGCATTGAGATAATTTAGGTGATAAAGATACAGTCCTGTAGAGAGAAGTTTTTTACCTTTAAGTCTCTGTCAGTCTTTTTTCTCTTTTCAGGTTTTTTTTTTTTTTGATTAGGGAAAAGTGTCAAATAGGTGTTGGACTATCCTTAACACCTCTTTACCATTTACTAATTTCTTTGCTTCAAAAACAGAGAGTAGACATCAGGGAGCCCATCCTCAAAAGGCAGCACTTTTCAGAGATAATTAAAAGCATTGTTTTGTTTTCACTGTATTTATTTTTATGGCTGCCTTCTGTTCTGGCAAGTGATAATGGTTTCCATTCATGGTAATTCTATTAGGTTTCCTTTTAAAATCAATTTCAAGGAAGAAAAAAAGGAAACGTGGCAATTTTAACCAAATATAATATGAAAATGTAATAGTACAGATGATGTGTGGATATGACCAAAATCACGATGTGGTGTATATTGATATAGAAAACATAGTAAAGGTGGGCTCACATGATGGACATTTGAGTTAAAGTAATCTAGTCCAATTGCCTTATTTTATGGCATAGGGAACTGATGCCCAAAGAGGGCTAGAGACAGTCTAAAGTCATACAGCCCTGGTGTCAGCCAAGAACAAGAAAAGGACCCTGACTCTTAGTTTACGCTTTCTGGCACCTGATATCACCTTGGGCCCATTTTGGTGTTCCTGCCCAGGTACAAGTGAAAACATTTGGGAATGTGAGCTTGTTCTCTGAATGTTTTTTTCACTAACCTGCCCTGCATCAAAATGTTTGCCTTAAACCAGCCTGCCCTGTGGCACTGAGGAAAAGTTTGCTGGAATGACGGTCAGTGAAACATAGGATCGGGCCCTCACCCTATTGTCGTTCTAATTCCTTCTGTAACTTTTCAGGACTCCATAAAATACCAGCTCTTTGAGAAGAAAGAGATTCTTTCTCAGAATGTGGTCCTCTTCTCAATAATATCCCAGGAAGAATTTGTATTCCCCCTTCAATGGAACTTGCTACTTCATAATGTGGCCTATTCCATTAATGGTGGTGAATGCAATCTGAGGAACTTCTGGGGATGAGGGGAATGGCCCATAGCTCTGAAATTTCAGATGCCTACTTCCTTAGACCTAAAATAGCAGAGATGTCAAGGCCTCTGATATTAGAATCTTGTTGGGAGTAAGGAGCTGCAGTAATGGCCTCCTCAGTCTCTGTCTCTCCTTGCAGCAGGCCTGGAGGCAGCCTTGCGGGCAACTGGGGAGCTGATTGCCCCCATTTCCCCCAAGCTCCTGGCCTCTGGGTGCAGCTGAGATACTGGGTTCTTCCACTGTGGGGCCCCACCTATTGACCGTGTCTCTCTGGCATCCCAGGCCTGTGGAACATGGACAGATGTAACCTTGCTTTGAAAGTAAAGCAGTGGAGGGAACAAAGGCTCACTTCTTAGAGTATTGCGCCAGGATACATGTTTCCTATGCATTTTTTAGATGCCACTTAACCCGCCAGAGCCAATAATTGTCCAGAAACCTCATACCAGCTCTTATGGAACGTGATGACATTTGTTTTTGACAGTAGCCCTTCAAGTGACACAGTGATTGGCAAATCAAGAGATGAAAGGTCCGATGAGGAAGCTGGCTGGAGATCAGTATCTCCCCTCAGTCCACGTTTGGAAATGACTGAAGAAGGATTTAAACAATGGTAATAAAATCGCTTCTACTTATTGAGCATCTGCTTTGATTCAGGCACTATCCTAAACACTTTATTTCTCTTGTCCTATTGAATTCTCTCAAACACTTTTAAAGATAGATATTATAGCTCTCAATTTTTAGATGAGGAAATGAGGCTCAAAGAGGTTAAGGTATTTGCTGAGGGCAAATAGCCAGCAAAAGGCCGAGCTGGGATTTGATCCCAGGTCTTTCTGATGTTGGAATTTACGGTCTTTTCAAACTGCAGCAGCCTTTATAGAAGCACTGGATTATCAGGACTCTCTGGTCTTGCCAAAATTATACTATTCATCAATAACACATTGGATTAGAATCCATTAAATGAGAAATATTACAAATGGGGCTGGGGAAGATTAAAAAGAAAAGATTATTGCTGGCTTGTTTTTGAATCCTCCGGGCAGCTGTCCCATACGTCCACCAGATTGTGGGTGCTTCGAGGGCAGGGACCAGCACCCAGCACGGGGCCTGGTACCAGGGGCACTCCCAGTTGAACTGGATTTAGAATTATTTAGATCCCTGAGCCCTGGAATAAACACTCATTGGAGAGAGGGAAAGTCATCAGGAACAGACTGCATTAAAGTTCCAAAAAATGTTACTAATAAGTGTTTCACATTTTTAGTTACTTGTTTTTTCTCTAATGCTATGCTCTTTTCCCTTCCAACATACATCCTAACTGTAATTAAGTCATTTTGATAATGCCATCTTACATCCAATTTTTCTGCCTCTAGTCTCTCTCTATTCCAGTCCAGTTAATCTCCCAACGTCCCGCCAGGACAAGGAGCATCTTTATTTATTTTTGGCTGTGTTGGGTCTTTGTTTATGTGCGAGGGCTTTAGTTGCGGCGAGCGGGGGCCGCTCTTCATTGCGGTGCGCGGGCCTCTCACTATCGCGGCCTCTCTTGTTGCGGAGCACAGGCTCCAGACGCGCAGGCTCAGTAGTTGTGGCTCACGGGCCTAGTTGCTCCGCGGCATGTGGGATCTTCCCAGACCAGGGCTCGAACCCGTGTCCCCTGCATTGGCAGGCAGATTCTCAACCACTGTGCCACCAGGGAAGCCCCTGGGAGCATTTTTGATTGCTTTTTCTCTCTCCCTCTCTCTCAATGCATAGTGCTGTACCTGACACAAAGCAGGGGCTTAATAGGTTGTTTTTTTTTTTTTAATTGAAGACATTCCCTCTTAGTGAAATGTCCTTCCCTTTTTTCTTAATTAAAACACATTCCTCCTCGTTCCTAAGACTGTCTTGGGTCAGGTTCCTCAAAGCAGAGCCTGAGATGGGGATAGTTTTGCCTATGGTTTATTGAGGGAGTGCTCTCAGAAGGAAAACCTACAGGAAGTGAGGGCAACTGGGTGAGGGGGGATGAAGCCAATCAGAGAGGAACTTTCAGCTGAAATCTTGCCTCAGCCTTATCCCACAGGGAGCTCTGGAGCATGAAGAGCACCCCTGTGGCAGGATCAGGCCTTTTCTGCTCTGAACCAGTCAGGCACTGACTGAGGGTTGCTCCTGTTTTGTTTTTGTTCGGTGGGGGATGGGTGCATAACCTCGCAGGCACTGGCAGGCCAGGTGGATTCTATCTGCTGCAGGCAGGTCTCTGGTAAAGGGTGCAGCTGTGATCCCTGAACAGTCAACAGAACTTGTGGGTGATAGGCATGTGAACCAAGTGAAGAGTTGCTGGGTCAGGGGCACCACAGCATCGATCTCAAAAACCAAGCGCAGATATCATCTCCCCTGTGACTCACTGAGGCAGGGCTTAAAAAATTAATGGTTTTTATTGTTACAAACAGAATCTGCTGCCTTGTTCAACATGTGAGTTACTTGCTTAGTCATGGAGTAAACTGAGGCGTTGGAGCCAGTCACATCTGGGATTCAAATCTAGCTCTGCCCTTTATTGCCTTTGGTGCCTTAAACATCGCTTTACCCCACTGAGCTCAGTGTCTGCCTCACAGAACTGTTGCAGCACCCCGTGAGCTATGGACACATAGCACCTGGCCCACAGGAGACTTAAAAGAGTGGATCCAACCAATTCATGAATGAACAACTTGCAATGGATTTTATGCTTTTCAAAGAGCTGTCAGTCCCCACCACTCTTATTACCCCCACTACATGGATGAAGAAACACTGGCTAGATGTATGTGGTCACTTGAAGCAGGGCTGGGTCTTATACTGGGACTCCACTAAGGAAAAGCACAAGTGGATTTTGCTAGATTTTCCCATGTAGCCATCACTTTCAGCTCTGGGGAAACCCCAGTGATAATTAGATTGGAGCCATATTTTCTTTACCTGGTTGATAAGGCAGACCAAGAATATGCATTGGACACCTACCATGTGCCGAGCACCGGGGAAGGCATTTTTATATCTGAACTGTTTTAATCCTCAAAACCAGGTGGGAAGTTTCATCCCAATTTAGTAAATGAGAGAAGTGAGCTAGTTGTTCAAGTCCCACATTTTGTTACGTGGAGCATCAGACTCTCTCCAGAGATGGGCTGCCTTCTTGAAGGAAGGAGTGGTGGCTCTTGCACTTGTCCTCTGCTGGAGTCTGACCTGACAGCAGCTTATTCAGCCCTCATCACATGCTGCATCCTTCCTTGGTGTGTGTCTCCCGCCCTGCCTAGTGTGTCTGCAGATGGTATATTTATTGCTGTGGACACAGAACTAGACTCTTCCCAGTCAGTGCCATCTGCCTGCCCAGTGGACACTGGAGGCTCTTCACAGCACATACCATCCAGAGGCACATTCCATGCACTGTTCAAAGGTAGTGTTGTATGGGCCCACGTGTGTGCATTTGCCCAGGCATCCTAGTGCCCAGGCGAGGCCCCTGGGATGAGACAGTCTGTCAGAATGCCTCTCAGGAAAGAGATTGGTGTGGTTGTCCCTGTTGTCTGTCCACAAATGTCTCTGTGCAGTGCCCTGGTGCTGGAGGCTGGCTGCTCCCTTAGTGTGCACTGAATGGGGAGGCTACAGTATTATAGCCAATGACTTCATTAATTGGTCCACTCACACATTCCACCCCCCCACTTACTGAGCATCTGCTGTGTGTCACTCAGCCTTGTCCCTAAGGAGCTCAGAATCTAATGGGAAACATACAGAAGGTAAAAGACTGTTACCATTTAATTTGTAAAGAGATGAAAAATTGTCCAGAATTTACTGTAGCTGCTGCTGCCTTCTAAGGAGAGTGAGATAATCCATATGAAGGAAACCCTTTAAGTTTAAGCTTTCCTTCTTTTGTAGATTCTTCCCTAATGGGCTCAGGCAAGGTTAGCTACTCACTCTTCTATAGTCACACCCATGGTGGCAGATGTCACTTCTGTTGTAACTGTCCACCTATTTGTCACTATCTGCCATCAGATTATGAACTTGTTGAGAGTTTGAATATTGCCTGATCTTTTTGACTTGTGGAAGTAGTATGGTTTTGGAATCAGAGACACCCAGATTTGAATCCCAGAGCTGCTAGTTACTAATTTGGGGTTAGAACAGGGGTGAGGAGAGTGAGGCACTCACCTTGGGTGCAGATTTAAAGGGGCATCAACAAACTCAGTAATCAAGGTAAATAATATTTTAGTGCAATATTTAAAATAAAATCAACATTAATATAAAAAATCCACCATGAACAAAATTTTAGATAAAGACAGGATCTGACCCAGAATTTGCATGACTTACTTCAATTGCCTCTTTGTAATATTAAGTTTTCATTAATTTAGATTAATTTCTGCATTAATATTGACTTTAAAAAATATTTCCCTCAAGGAGCACATGTTCTAATGGGGTAGGTAGATATGTGCACAAATAAACATAACACATACTGTAAAGGAATGTACAACATACGTGTGCAAAAGGCACAACTCACCTCCCAAGGTTGCTGTGGCTGATTGTGGGGAGAATGTTGGGAAACACCATTGAGAAGTGGTGACATTTGACCTAGGTTTTGAAGGATAAGTAAGAGTTCAACAGCTGCTTGAGAGGTGGATAGTGGAAGGGAAGCAGAGGGAATTGCCCAAGAAGAAGCAGAAAAGCATGGGAGTGCTGGTATATCTAGGGAATGTCTAATGGGTTGGCTGTTATGTTTGGTGAGAGCTGTTCAGTTGATAAGAGAAATCATTATTTCCATTCTTGATGTATTGTGTTTCAAAGAACATTCAAGGGAAGTTTTTCTGCAGGCAGTTAAGATCCTGGGAGTGAGAATAGTAGAGAGGTTTTGGAGTCAGAGGTAGTAAAAGGTAGGAGGTAAAGGCATGAAAGAATGCTTCTCAAGGGAATGGTGCGGGCTGTCTGGCCCTTTACAGAAAAACTTAGCTGACCCCTGGTCTGTTAAATAACAGGTATGCATTAAGTTCCTTATGTAATTATGTCATACAACCCTCACAACCATCCTGTGTGATAGATTTTATTAATTTATTATCTCTCATTTTAGAGATGAAGACCTTAGTGAGGTTAAGTAATTTGTCCAAGATTACGTAGTATGAGAGTCACTGGAATCTAGGAAAGAGTTGAAGTCATAGGAAATTGCCAAGGGAGAGGGTAGAGAGGCTAGAATATTTGTTTTAAACCTCTTGCAAAAAGGTCACAAACTTCTTGGGAAATCTGATGAAAGCTAAGGACACCCCTTCTCCTCCCCTGTCCCAAGCACATATATATGTAATATTCTTCATACATTTTCAGGGAGTTCATGAAACTCCCGAAGTCACCTGTGATGTTGTGACTTATGATAAGAAATATATATTTGGTCTTTGTCCCCAATTCTGGCACAGAACTCCTAAGTGATAAGAGCAATAAAGGTGTCTTGATATTCTTTTTTTTTCCACTGACAATCCCTGCCCCTTTTATTGAATATATATATATTTTTAACATCTTTATTGGAGTATAACTGCTTTACAATGGTGTGTTAGTTTCTGCTTTATAACAAAGTGAATCAGTTATACATATACATATATCCCCATATCTCTTCCCTCTTGCATCTCCTTCCCTCCCACCCTCCCTATCCTGCCCCTCTAGGTGGTCACAAAGCACCGAGCTGATCTCCCTGTGCTATGTGGCTGCTTCCCACTAGCTATCTATTTTACATTTGGTAGTGTATATATGTCCATGCCACTCTCTCACTTTGTCCCATCTTACCCTTCCCCCTCCCCGTATCCTCAAGTCCATTCTCTGGTAGGTCTGCATCTTTATCCCCGTCTTGCCCTTAGGTTCTTCATGAACATTTTTTATTGTTGTTTTTTAGATTCCGTATATATGTGTTAGCATATGGTATTTGTTTTTCTCTTTCTGACTTACTTCACTCTGTATGACAGACTCTAGGTCCATCCACCTCACTACAAATAACTCAATTTCGTTTCTTTTTATGGCTGAGTAATATTCCATTGTATATATGTGCCACATCTTCTTTATTCATTCATCTGTTGACGGACACTTAGGTTGCTTCCATGTCCTGGCTGTTGTAAATAGTGCTGCAATGAACATTGTGGTACATGACTCTTTTTGAATTATGGTTTTCTCAGGCTATATGCCCAGTAGTGGGATTGCTGCGTCGTATGGTACTTCTATTTTTAGTTTTTTAAGGAACCTCCATGCTGTTCTCCATAGTGGCTGTATCAATTTACATTCCCACCAACAGTGCAAGAAGGTTCCCTTTCTCCACACCCTGTCCAGCATTTATTGTTTGTAGATTTTTTGATGATGGCCATTCTGACCAGTGTGAGATGATATCTCATTGTAGTTTTGATTTGCATTTCTCTAATGATTAATGATGTTGAGCATTCTTTCATGTGTTTGTTGGCAATCTGTATATCTTCTTTGGAGAAATGTCTATTTAGGCCTTTTGTCCATTTTTGGATTCAATAAGTGGTGCTGGGAAAACTGGACAGCTACATGTAAAAGAATGAAATTAGAACACTCCCTAACATCATACACAAAAATAAACTCAAAATGGATTAAAGACCTAAATGTAAGGCCAGACACTATCAAACTCTTAGAGGAAAACATAGGCAGAACACTCTATGACATAAATCACAGCAAGATCCTTTTTGACCCACCTCCTAGAGAAATGGAAATAAAAACAAAAATAAACAAATGGGACCTAAGGAAACTTAAAAGCTTTTGCACAGCAAAGGAAACCATAAAAAAGACGAAAAGACAACCCTCAGAATGGGAGAAAATACTTGCAAATGAAGCAACTGACAAAGGATTAATCTACAAAATTTACAAGCAGCTCATGCAGCTCAATATCAAAAAAACAAACAACCCAATCCAAAAATGTGTCTTGATATTCTTAACAAACTCCTTTCAACCACACCTGAGTTTATGTTAATGAGGTGATTTTGGGAAAGCACCTAAGGATGGGGACTGGTTGCCAGGAAAACCAACCATGTGATTATAGGATTGGAACTTTCCGTACTACCCACCCTGACCTCCAGGGAGGGGAGAGGGGCTGGAGGTTGAATCTGTTGCTAATAGCTAATGATTTAATCAATCATTGTAATGGAGCCTCCATAAAAATTGGAAAGGACAGAATGGTACAGTTTTAACTGAGGATGAACCTACATTGACACATCATACTCCATGGTTTTTCTTAGGATTCATTCTTGGTGTTGTGCATTCTATGGGTTTGGATAAATGTACAGTGACATATATCAACCATTATAATGTCACACAGAGTGTTTTCACTGCCGTAAAAATCCTCTGTGCTCTGCCTATTTAACTCTCTTCCACCCCATCCCTGGCAACAACTAATCCTTCTATTGTCTCCATAGTTTTGCCTTTTCCAGAAGGTCATAGAGTTGGAATCATATAGTATGTAGGCTTTTCAGATTGGCTTCTTTCTCTTAGTAATATGCATTTAAATTCCTTTCATGTCTTTTCGTGGCTTGATAGTTTATTACTTTTTAAGCACTAAATAGTATTCTATAGTCTGGATGTACCACAGTTTGTTTATTCATTCGCCTATTGAAGGACATTTGGTTGCTTCCAAGTTTTGGCAATTATGAATAAAGCTGCTGTAAACATCTGTGTGCTGGTTTTTGTGTGGATGTAAGTTTTCAACTCCTTGCATAAATATTAAAGAGCACAATTGCTGGATTGTATGTAAGAGTATGTAAAAAGCAACCAAACTGTCTTCCAAAGTGGATGTCCCATTTTGCATCCATACCAGCAATGTGCTCCACATCCTTGTCAGAATTTGATATTGTCAGCCATTCTAATAGATGTGTAGTAGTACCTCATTGTTTTAATTTTCATTTCCCTGATGACATATGACATGGAGCATCTTTTCATATGCTATTTGCCATCTGTATATCTTTTTTGGTGAAGTGTCTGTTAAGATCTTGGCCCATTTTTAAAGTCATCTGTGTTTTAAGGGTTCTTTATTTTTTTTGGTTAGCAGTCCTTTATCAGATGTGTCTTACGCAAATATTTTCTCTCAGTCTATGGCTTGTCTTCTCATTCTCTTGATGTTGTCTTCAAAAATTAAAGTTTTAAATTTTAATGAAATCCAGCTCATCAGTTATTTCTTTCAAGGACTGCATTTTTGCTGTTATAGTTAAAAAGGTATCACCATACCCAAGGTCATCTAGGTTTTCTCTTATGTTATCTTCTAGGAGTTTTAGAGTTCTGTGCTTTACATTTAGGTCCATGATTCATTTTGAGTTGATTTTTGTGAAGGGTGTCTGGGTCTCATTGTGGCTTTAATTTTGTAGTTCTCTTATGACAAATGATGTTAAGCTCTTTTTGCACTTATTGGCCATTTGTATATTTACTTTTGTGAAATATTTTTTCAGGTCTTTTGCCCATCTTATTTGGGTTGTTTGTGTTTTTTAACTGTTAATTTGTAAGGGTTCTTTATATACTCATTTTTTTTTCCACCGAGGGATTTTCCTCAGTTCTCCTGGTCCTACCTCAGCGTAGGTCCCTGCCTTGTACTAGGTAAGTCTCCATCCATTTCACAGGGATCTCTCTCAGACTCCTGACCCATTATAAGCCTTTGGAATGCCATCCCCATGAACTTGGTGAAGGCCTGCTGCAAAGAATTTGTTGGTGGGGTCAGATTTACCCTGTGACTGAGACCCCAAGAATTCTGATCCACTACCTCACCCTACACCCAGATGTTAACAGTTCATTGAAAGTTCAGCTGGTTTCTCTTTTCTGTATCTATGGTGGATCTTTGTCTTCTCACCCAGGAAGAGTTTGCCACTTTCTGGAATTTAGTTCATTTGGGTTTCTTTATGTTATCACCTCTCTGATGTGGTTCTACAAAACTATGATTTTGTAGCATACCTGGCTTGGTCTTGTTGTTATAGTGGAAACAGTAGTCTCTTCTGACTCTCTACATCCTAACTGGAACTGCCTCAAACTTTTTAACAAATACCCTGCACCATGAGTATTATTATTTCCGTTGAATTCTTGCGGCAAAGCCCTGCTAAACTTTCAACACCAGTGAGTTCTCACTTATCATCCTCCACACCCCTTCCCCACCCCATCAGTCACTTGATTGCTGAGTCTTAAAATACCCATAGAATGTACCAGACTCAGCTTTTGTGTAGGATTCAAAGAGTTCTCAGGAAAGATGGTTTTGGTTATTAAAGAAAAGAGTCCAAGGAAGCAGGTGCTGGCGTGATGGTCAGGACCGGGTGCCCTCTAATTTGTGGGCTTTGTGTTTTGAGAGAGAATGAAAACTTCTAGCCTGTGACACACCCTGGCCAGGACTTGTTACAACAGCTAATGTTTATCGGCCATAATATTTTTCATGTCCTGTTTCAGGCTGCCTGCAGTCTTGTCTCCAATAAGAGGATGTGTCATGGCAGAAGTGGGTAAAATAGGAATAATAAAACTTATCCTACAGGGCTCGTAATGATGAAATGAGATAATGTCTATGACACAGATGGCATGTAATAGGTGCTTAATAAATACAGCCTCTTATTATCTTTAGTTAGAAGAAAGGGGTTCTCAGAATTGAGGACGTTTCTTATTTTCACTAGAGACTGTATGGGACTGTTCAGAACTTGTGTAGCTGAAGTAACTCAATTTAAACCTCACCCCACTGGATTCAAACCTAGTTAGAGAACTGGTGGGGTGTGCCCAACAGTAATCTGTATTCATCATCAACCATGGAGCCTCCTGCAAAAAGCTCATCCAAGGGAAGAAGGAGTCAGGAGCATAAGCTTGGTCCAGGCCTTAGGGGCAACTCTATTACTGTTCTCACTTAGATTTATTTTCTGCTTCAGCCCTTGTGGATTCCTGTCTTTGTCCTTAGAAGAGAGGGTGCTGTGTGTAAAAACAGTTCTTCTTTTTATTTTGGTCTAAAATCATTTTGCGTTGAAATCAGGATCTCAAAGAGATCTGCACTCTCATGTTCATTGCAGCATTAGTCACGATAGCAATATATGGAAACAACCTAAATATCCATCAAAAGATGAATGAATAAAGAAAATATGGTATATACATACAATAGAATATTATTCAGCCTTAAAAAAGAAGGAAATCCTGCCATTTGTGACAACATGGATGAACCCAGAGGACATTATGCTAGGTGAAATAAGCCAGTCACAGAAAGACAAGGACGGCATGAGTCCTCTTATATTAGGTATCTAAATTAGTTAAAATCATAGAATCAGAGAGTAGAATTGTGGTTGCCAGGGACTGGGGAGAGGAATAAATGGTGAGTTGTTGCTCAATGGGTATAAAGTTTTAGTTACGTAAGATGAATAGGTTCTAGAGATCTGTTATACAACATAGTGCTTGTATCAACAATACCCTTAAACAGTTGTTAAAAAGGGTAGATCTCATGTTAAGCATTCTTACGACACACACAGAAAGGGACTAAGGAAACTTTTGGAGGTGATGGATGTGTTTATTACCGTGATTGTGGTGATAGCATCACAGGTGTACGCATATGTCCAAACTCATCAAATTGTATACATTAAGCATGTGGTTTCTTGTACATCAGTTATGGTTCAACAAGTCTGTTGAAATAAAATTAAATAAAATAATTCTCTGATGCTGAGTCCATTACCATATAACTTTAGAATCAATGCAATAGATTGTGGCATGAGGGTAGGAGAGAGGAGTTCTCCTACTTGTTGGGGGCAGCACATATCTTAGCAAGGGGTTTGGCTGAGTGGCCGACATCAGTGGGTAGAGGCAGACTCTTTAGCTGCAGCACCGACCATGGTGTCTTTTCAAGGTCTTCCCAACTTAGGGATACCTCCTTTCTCTAGGCCTGACTCTTCTATTTTTCTTAATGTCAATGGGATGGAAATTTTGGGCCACTAGAGACAGAGATTGGGCTCACCCAAGTTTTATTCACTGTCAGATTCAATGCTCAAGCAATATCCTGCTTGATGGTGAGGGACTTCAATTGCCTGAAGGGTCCTGGGCCCCAGAGCTGATGGGGGTGACCAAGACAGAGGGGTTGTCCTCGTGGCTGAGTCTCTCATGGTTGAGTCTTCCCCCAGAAAAGAGTGGGGCCTCCTCTGACCATTTTCACTGTTTGCTTTGGCGCAGAAATTGTGGACTCAAGGTAAAATTCAGTTAGACTTTATGTTGTGTCATTTGGGACATAGGGAAAAGTTTCTCTTTATTTATGAAGATGAACATTTCAGAAGAGCAGAAAACACTTCTGAGATCAGAGGAGGTCTGTGTGTGGGTTTAGTGGACGGCACCCCTTTCCATCAATGCAGACATGCAGATATCTTAGAGGAAAGGGGGCTTACGTTGGATTTATTAGTTCCCCTGTGCCCCTAGGGAGGAAGAATCCTATCAAGGCTGGTGCCAGGTGTTTCAGGCCCCACTGAGGGATTATCTTGAGATTGCCCATCAGGGTACATGGTACCAGCAACTTCATTAGGTGGCAGTATCAGGAGCCTTAATGGGGGCTGACAGTTGCAGCAGTATGAGCAGCAGCATGAAGCAGGGTTGGTGGCTTTGAGAGCATCAAGGGACAAAGCCTCTGCCACAATTCACCATGCTATTGCTGGCGCGTTCTGGCTGCATGGTGACAGGAGGCACAATTATGTGACTTGCCACCTGACAGAGGCCCAAGAGCTAACAAAGGATGACACATCAGGAGAAAAGGAAACTGGTGAACACTATATGGTGGTGGGCAGAAGTCAATTATGTGCCCATGTTTGGTCATCCTGCCCCATTAGCTCAGACTGGAAACTTTGAAAAGGGTTTTATTAATTTCCTAGAGCTGATGTAAAAAATTACCACAACTGGGTGGCTTAAAGCAGCAGGAATTTATTCTCTTACACTTCTATAGGTCAGAAATCTGCACTCAAGGTGTTGGCAGGGCTGCAGTTCCTCCGAAGGCTCTAGGGGGCAGTCTGTTCTTTGCCTCTTCCAGGTTCTGGTGGCTGTTGGTATTCCCTTGTGGCTGCCTTACTATAATCTCTACCTCTGTCTTCACATTGCCTTCTCCTCTGTGTGTTTCAAATCTCCCTGTGCCTTTTTCTTATAAGGATACTTGTCATTGGATTTTGGGCCCACCCAGATAATCCAGAATGATCTCATCTCAAGATTCTTAGTTTCATTACCTCTGCAAAGACCCTTTTCCCAAATAAGGCAATATTTACAGCTTCCAGGGATTTGGTGTGGACATATCTTTTTGGAGACCACCAATCCAACCTACTGAACAGGGTCAGAGGCCTAATAT
Source organism: Balaenoptera physalus (assembly GCF_965194825.1). Taxonomy (NCBI): domain Eukaryota; kingdom Metazoa; phylum Chordata; class Mammalia; order Artiodactyla; family Balaenopteridae; genus Balaenoptera; species Balaenoptera physalus. Next base: position 24,640,743 of record NC_138886.1, read on the forward strand.
TGGTCTGGCTGATAAGGTGCAGTTGGAGGGATGGTCCTTCTTTTATTCTGTGCTGCTGTGTCTAGCCTCGTGCATTATCCCCCTCTTCAAGCAGACAACCAGCTTGATACCCTTCTTGGCTCTGTCCCTCAAACACAAATGTGCAATGACATACCACCTTCTAAAAACTTTCTTTACCTTTTGATCAAAGAGCCATTTGCTGCTTTTTAGGAAGCCTTGAGGCCCCTTCTTTACCAAATGATTAACATATAATATACACTTGTGTGTGTGTGTGTGTCTGTGTGTTCAAAGATTGTCCTCTTGCAGCAAATGACTTGGGGGATCAACATGTCTTCCCCATGTCTATGGGCTCATTGGCGTTCTTTCACCCTGTGTGTAGGCATCATCTGGCAACATTTGTATTTTTGGGCCTAGAGCAGCGAGCTGTTGGTATAAGGAAAACAGGACAGCTCTGTAGTCAGACCTGCATTGAATGTGACCTGGGCCACTTGGCTCTGCTGTGGGACTCTGGGCATGCCACTGAGCCTTTCCATCTCCTTGTCCTGAGAAAAGGGATAATAATCTCTATTTATATGATTGTGGTGGGATTAAAAGAAAAAAAATGCATGTGTGGCACCTGGCACAGAGGAGGTGCTTAATAAGTTAGTTCCTTTTATCCTTTATTTCCTGTCATTTGTGTGTCTTGAGAAATCACCCTTCTGTCCCCCAAAGACATAACTCACTTCTAGTACTTTAGCTCCAAAGACAAACACACAAATTGTTCAGCAGCAACCAATTTTGTGCCATGGCAACCTGCTGTTTTTAATTATCCGCCTTACCGTGTAACAGCTGTGGGGCACTCGGTCTGGCCACATGTAATTGAGTCTTGTGACGTGCTCCAGATGCGGAGGTGTGCTGCCAGGTGTTTATTTGGAGTATATAATGTGGCATTTTAGCACACACAGCCTTTCTCCCTCCCCTGCTCCTCCTTCCCTGCGCTCCACCCCAAATGTTCTTTTAGGAAAGGTCTAGGCCTTGGCACTCAGCTCCAGGCCTGGGCCTTAGAACCAGTGTTTTGAGTTCAGAGTCTTTTTAACTGGGCTTCCTACCACTTCTGGGGTTCCCCAGCTCCCTGGAGACTTGCTCTGTCAATTAGGAAAACCACTGCTACTGCTTTGAGAAGGAGCAGTGCAATGCCTTGGGCCTTGCCACCTTCTGCGGTGGTCTAGGTCAAGGGTTCTTGGCTTTCACTTGGCTGAGCCAGGTCTTGCTTGGTGACTTCACTTTCTGAGCAGAAGCTTATCTTCCTATGAGGGAGGTAGCACTTTGCCTTCAAACTGTGGCTTGAACAATTAAAAAATATATTATTTAGAATCTAGGAGGCCAGCCTTGAACTCAGTATACCGAGTGGCTTCCTCCAACAGCTCTGGACTGAATGCATGTTCTTTCTCATTTTGCAGCTGCACTGGTGCCGTGCCTGGACCTGGGATCTGGCTACCACTGAGTAAGAATGGGGTAGCTGTTGTGAAAGTGCTGCCTTTGGAAGTGGAAATGTGTTTTTGGAATTGTCTTACTTTTCTATAATCTTTATAAATTTGGGACAAGTCCTTTGGATCACTGATTTCCTACCCCCTCCCCTGCTTTTGCGGTTTCGGGGTAATTTGTTGAAAGAATTGAGCAAATTTAGCTGTAAAAAAAGAACGAAATAATGCCATTTGCAGCAACATGGATGCAACTAGAGATTATCATACTAAATGCAGTAAGTCAGAAAGAGAAAGACAGATATCATATGATATCACTTATATGTGAAATCTAAAACATGGCATAAATGAATCTATCTACGAAACAGAAATAGACTCACAGACATAGAGAACAGACTCGTGGTTGACAAGGGTGGGGTGGTGGGAGAGGGATAGACAGAGTTTGGGGTTAGTAGATGCAAACTATTACAAATAGAATGGATAAACAACAAGGTCCTACTGTATAACACAGGGAACTATATTCAATATCCTGGGATAAACCATAATGGAAAAGAATATAAAAAAGAATGGATATATGTGTATAACTGAGTCACTGCTGTACAGCAGAAATTAACACAACATTGTAAATCAACTATACTTCAATAAAAAAGAAAAATAATTGAGCAAATTTAGCTGATGGTGGCTGGTATGAAACTGGGTTGAGGTCATCATTTAATTCAGTTTCACTCTTAACCCAGTCTAATCTACTTCAAGTATACATTCAACGATTAGTTTTTGATCACTTACCATATGCCAGACACTCTTCTAAACACTGGGGAAATGACTGCAAGTAAAGCAAAGTTCTGCCCTCATGGAGCTTATAATCTGGTAGGGAACAAAAATAAGTAAAACAAATAAATATATGCTATTTTTAAAGGTATGGTAAGTGCTAAATAAAAATAAATCAGGATGAGAGAATAGAAAACAAGGATTTGTTATTTTAGAAAACTTGCAAAACAGTAGATCCAACAAGGTAGAAGTGTGTATTTTTTTCTCATACAAAATCACACAATCCATTGCTGCCAAGCCAGCTCCCAAATTATCAGACACCTAGCACCTTTTATCCTCTTTTTCCACCATTTCAATATGTGGCTTGCACATCCTGGCCCTTCATGGCTGCTTCAGCTCCAGCCATCATGTCTGCATTCTAGCAGGAAGGAGGAAAGAAAAGGAGAAGGGGATGGCTCTCTTGGAAGATATTTCCTGGAAGTTGCGCATGTAACCTCTATTTTCATTTTCTTGGCCAGCTCTTAGTCACATAGCCACGTAGCCACAAGAGAGGCTGAGGAAGTGTTTTCTCTATTCCCAGTAGCTACATGCTACTGGAGTCTTTTTCATAGAAAAAAGATAGAAGAATGGATATTGGTGGATAACTGTAGGTGGTGAGAAAAGACCTCTCTGAGGAGGCATCATTTGAAAAGAGACCAGAATGACATGATTTTCATCCTATCCATTTAATGAATCAAATCACCTGAGTGCCTTCTCTGTGCTTCTCTGAATAATAATACATAGTCTTGTCCTCAATGCTTGCAATCCAGAGCACAGGTGGCAAATTGGAGGTGCAGGGCAGTATCTGCCAGAAGGTGAAATTTGTTTGGCTGACATGTGGATTAATAATTAGGAAATTTCACATAAAAGTCAGATTTCTAGCTTTCATAAAAACTTGAGAAGATCTGGTAATATAGGGTCTGCATTCTCATAGGACTGGAGCTGAATAGCGACTGACCTTTTCAGGTTGGTCCTGAGCACTCCAGTTTGCCCCAGGCTCCCCCTGTTCCAACTGTCCCACACTGGCTTGTTTCCCTCTTTTTCTTTACCTGCCTGGCCCCTGTAAGCATCTGAGTTTCCAGTCCATGGTCCAAAGGGGGAGAAACCAATTAATAAAATAAAATAATTAAAATAAAACAGGTTTCATGATTTGGTTTGTTTCTGTCACCATCGAGGATCCACATCTATCTATTTCTTGCTGAAACCTGAGTGCCCAAGAGAATTACAGGAGTTTCAGTCAAATTCACTCTGAAGTTCTGTTTTTCTTGATCACATGACATGGTGGGTAAAACATCAGGCCTTGAGTCAGAAGGCTTAAGTTCAGGTTCTGCCCCTTATAGCTAGCTAGGTGAATACTCTTGGAAAAATTCCCTCCCCTCTCTCCTAGAGACTCAGTTTCCCTATCTGTAAAAGAGTGAGTTTAAGTTATCAATCCTGGTCTACTGGTCTTCCAGGATTTGGGAAAAAATAAACAAGATAATATAAGTGGAAAAGATTTATAAGGTGAAGGTACATCATTCTGGCAAGGAGCAGAAAGCTATTCAGACTCTAGACGCAGAAGGGACCCCTAGGAATGACACAGGAATGGAGCATAGCCTCACCTGTGGGAATTGGAGCTGAGAACTGGGAAGCCATTAGAAAATGAAGTGGCTGCTTTCTTCCTCTCTCTCTGGGACCACATGAGTTCTTTTCATTTTTTTTCTCTGTTTATCTAAGCCAATCTTCCTCTCCTTTGCAGACTTGTTTTTTTCTTTTTTTCTTTTTCTTATGTACAAGTCCCAAAAGGGTAGCCCCAGCTCTAATGCTACATGACATTTTAGTTTAACTGCCCACCATCAATTAATAACAGTTTCTGCATCTCTTACTTCAGACTTTCAAGCGAAAGATTCTTAATTGATACATTGGTTTCCCCTGGGTTAAATGACAAGCCAAGGTCCACCGACCCAAGACTGTGGAAGTAGGTGCACATAGTTCAAATATGGTGGTTTAGGCCCAGCCCTTTAGTAGGTGCTAAGTATAGCCATTCCTAGAGCAAGCTGGGCAAGGACACCAAGTGTGTCTTCTGCAACATAAAATGTTTAGTATTACAACTATGATTCTGTCTTGAATGACTCAGCTGACAGTTCTTCTGGCAAGTTGGGTGGAAGGCTCTTTCTAAAGAGACAAACCATCTGAGACAACTCTGTAATGAAAACATGATCATTTCCAGGTTATGGATTTGTGTACTAAAGTTCTTTGAAAAATTGTGCTACCTCGCTGCTCTACAGAACATACTTAATCTATAGCTGCTGCTAACTTTTGGGCTCCAAAAGAGGGAATTGTGTATAAAGAGACAGACTGAGGAAATGAAGTGAGGGTTTCCATGGCTACTGGCTTGAGTGTGCATAGGACAGAAGTTTTTGAACTGAAAATCATCAATTCATCCAAAATATTTTTCCTCTTCTATTTCACTTGCTTACTTGGTACGCAGAGAAACAGAGCAGGGAATGTTCTGGTACAAATATATACCCTGAGGGAGTCAGAACTTTTCCGGCTGCCAGGAACATCCCAAACAGAGCCTTGAGTGTTCAACAAGTTTCAGGGACACTCAGAACCAGCTTGGGTAAATGCAAAGATAAGGAGTTTGGGTCTCATTCCTGACGGTCCCTAACTGAGTGATGTTGGGTGGATTATTTTACCTCTCTGAGTTTAGATGTCCCATATGTAAAAGAAAGAAATGCTGGTTGAATCTAAACCCTTAATTGAGGTTAGTGCTAACAACCTATATCAGCTAAGATTAGACTCATATGCAAATGAAAGAAACTCAAGAGTGGCTTTAGTGCTGAAGGTTTTATTCTTTTGAGTAAGAGGCAATGATGATGTGATGCAATCACCAGAGAGTCAGGCTTCTCCGTTCTGTTTTCTGATCCACTGTCCCTAGGGTGTGGCCCTCATCCTCACTGGCCAAAGTATCTGGCAGGATTCTAGCTATTATATTTATGTTCCAGGCCAGAGGATGAAGGTTGGTGCATTTCTGTAATTTCCTCCCCTTGTGTGTGGGCTGGACCTAGTGACTCACTTCTATTGAAAAGAGTACAGCAAAAGTGATGTGATGTCATTCCTGAGATTAGGTTACATAAAGACTGTAGCCTCTCTCCTCTCCCTCCTCTCCTTTCCTCTCCCGTCCATGCTTCTCCCCTTTCTACTTTCCTTCTCTTTCTCTCTTTTCTTCTCTTCACTCTGGGCTTCCCTGGCGCTGGGAGAAGTGAGCTGCCATGTTATGAAGCAGCCCAATGGGGAGGCCCAGGTGGAAAGGAGCTGAAGCTTGCCAACAGCCACAGGGGTGAGCTTGGAAGCAGATTCTCCAGCCCTAGTTGCACCTTGAGACAACTGCAGCCCTGGCTGATAGCCTAACAGCAACCTGAGCGACCTTAAACTAGAAGTACTCTGCTAACCTGCACTCAAGATTCCTGATGTGCAGAAACTTTGGGATAAGAAATGCTTGTCATTTTCAGCTGCTAAATTTTGGGGTCATTTGTTATGCAGCAATAGAAAACGAATTCACCCTGCAACTGTTTTAGACACATTCAGTGAACTTTGGGTATATATAGAGACCCCCAGAGACAGCCTAACAGGAAATTGGACTTTGAACTTCTGGTTCTCCCAGGCAGCACATGAGCAGTGTTTGAGCCAAAGGTTTGCTCAGTTTCCTATCACTTGGATATTTTCCTAAAATTTGCTTAGAGGAAAAGAATGAAACCACCACAAGCATTCCATGCACAGAGCAGAACTGTCTTGGCACACATTCTCAGAGCCTGCTCTGTGCATGCCATGGTATGACCCTGTGCTCTGGGGCATGGGGCATAGATCTGGTACAGACATGGCAGATGGATGGTGCTAACTCTGCTTACTCTTGCTGGTTCCAGTGTTGCTTAGAAGCAGGCTCTCTGGCTCCAGGGTCTCCATGGCTAGCGTCAGCCCTGCTCAGGGGCCAGCGCACAGACTGCCTTCATGCAAAGCACACAAGGGCCCCTTCCCTGGATGTTGTAGCCCTGCCAGGGGGCTAGGCCTGGAGACTGGAGCAGGCTGACTTTCAGCTCCCATGTGTTTTCCTGGCCTCTGTGCAAGGCACAGGCTGCACCACTGTAGGTGGCGATGCTACCTCCAAGGATCAGCCATAAAGAGGATGATAAATAAACCACTTGGTTCTTTTCACAGTGCTGATCTTATTTTTTTTTTAATTGAAGTGTAGTTGATTTACAATATTGTATTTCAGGTGTACAGCAAAGTGATTCAGATCTGTCTATTTATATCTATACATATATATTCTTTTTCAGATTATTTTCCATTATAGGTTATTACAAGATATTGAATAACCCTGTGCTATACAGTAAATCCTTGTGGCTTATCTATTTTATATATAGTAGTGTATATCCGTTAATCCCAAATGCCTAATTTGTCCCTCCCCCACTTCCCATTTGGTAACCATAAGTTTGTTTTCTATGTGAGTCTGTTTCTGTTTTGTGAATAGGTTCATTTGTATTATTTTTTTAGATTCCACACATAAGTGATATTATACGATATTTGTCTTTGTCTGTCTGACTTATTTCACTTAGTATTATACTCTCTAGGTCCACCCATATTGCTACAAATGGCACTATTTCATTCTTTTTTATGGCTTGGTAATATTCCATTATACACACACACACACACACACACACACACACACACACACACACACCCACATCTTCCTTATCCATTCATATGTTGATGGACATTTAGGCTGCTTCCAGGTCTTGGCTATTGTAAATAGTGCTGCTGTGAACATTGGGGTGCATGTATCTTTTTGAATTAGACTTTTCATCTTTTCCAGATACATGCCCAGGAGTGGGATTGCTGGATCATATGGTAACTTTATTTTTAGTTTTTTAAGCAACCTGCAGAATGTTTTCCATAATGGTTGCACCAATCTACATTCCCACCACCAGTGTAGGAGGGTTCCCTTTTCTCCACACCCTCTCCAACATTTATTATTTATAGACTTTTTGATGATGGCTATTCTGCCTGGTGTGAGGTGATACCTCATTGCAGTTTCGATTTGCACTTCTCTAATAATTAGTGATGTTGGGCATCTTTTCATGTGCCTGTTGGGCATCTATATGTCTTCTTTGGAGAAATGTCTATTTAGGTGTTCTGCCCATTTTTTGATTGGGTTATTTGCATTTTTTTTTTTTTGATATCGAGCTATATGAGCTGTTTTGTATATTTTGGAAATTAATCCCTTGTCGGTTGCATCGTTTGCAAATATTTTCTCCCATTCCATAGGTTGTCTTTTTGTTTTGTTTATGGTTTCCTTTGCTGTGTTTGATTAGGTCCCATTTGTTTACTTCTGCTTTTATTTCTTTTGCTTTCGGAGACTGATCTAAGAAAATATTGCCACGATTTATGTCAGAGAATGTTTTGCCTATGTTCTCTTCTCGGAGTTTTATGGTGTCATGTCTTATATTTAGGTCTTTAATCCATTTTGAGTTTATTTTTGTGTATGGTGTGAGGGAGTGTTCTAACTTCATTGATTTACATGTGGCTGTCCAGCTTTCCAAACACAGCTTGCTGAAGAGACTGTCTTTTCTTCATTGTATATTCTTGCCTACTTTGTTGAAGATTAATTGACCGTAGGTATGTGGGTTTATTTCTGGGCTTTCTGTTCTGTTCCATTGATCTATGTATTTGTTTTTGTGCCAGTACCATGCTATTTTGATTACTGTAGCTTTGTGTTATTGTCTGAAGTCTGGGAGGGTTATGCCTCCAGCTTTGTTCTTTTTCTTCAGGATTGCTTTTGCAATTCTGGATCTTTTGTGGTTCCGTATAAATTTTAGGATTATGTGTTCTAGTTCTCACAGGACTGATCTAAGCTCAGAAGAATGTTCTTCTGAAAATACAGTTTTTTTGATTTTTCACCTGTATAACTTGAGTGAAAAAAATAAATCATGAAACAGCATGAATAGTATGATCCCGTTTATTAATAATTGTATGCCCACACATATAATTACAGTTTTCTTGTAGTATTAATTAGCATTTAGATGTTAATAACCTCTGGATAGTGGAAATTTGGATAATGTTTACTTCATGTTTTTTCTGTAGTATTACAGTCTTTTTTTTTAAACATAAGCATGTATTATTCTTTTAAACATACAATAATAATGTCTTATTTTCATTTTGAAAAAACACTATTTTCTCTTTCATTTGTATAGTGCTTTGCAGCTAAGTATAAGTATCTTCAGTTCACAGATGCAGCAGCTGAGGCTCAGAGAGGTGGAGTGACTGGCCTATTCATAAAGAGAACCCTCCACTACACCTTTTCTCTTGTTCTCTCTGCCCACCCCCCAGGTGTCACCTGTCTAGAATTTTATATGACACTATCAATCCTATATAACTTGGACTAGTCCTTTCCCCTTTCAGTTTTCTCATCTGTAGGATGAGGCTAGTAATAGCATCTACCTTATAGGGTTGTTATAGGGACTAAATGTGATAATGTGTGTGAAGCACTTAGCACAGCCCCTGGACCCCAGTATCAATAACTGTTAGCATTGGTTATTATTGGGTGACTTGGAGAAGGCATTTCCCCTCTCTGGGTCTGTTTCTTCAAATTCAAAATGCATGGGTTAGACTTGATGATTATTGAAAATTCTTCATTTCAGTTCTCTGGTTCCAATTTTTTTTTTTTTTTTTTTTGCTATTATATGAAACAAAGTTGATTTCAAGAAGCTGGATTGCAAGAAGCAGTTGTCATCCACTCATTCGTCTGTTGAGTTAACTCAAAAATGATTTGAATGTATGAGCAGGTGAGAAGAGTCTGTGGGAAGGGTGTTCCTGGCACAGGAATAGCAGGTGCACACACCTAGGCAAGGGCTAGGCAACCTGAAGGGAGTGCTGGAAGAAGCCCGATGCCAGGGCATGGGCTGGCAGCTCTTTCCAGAATCAGGTCTAGAGCCACAGTTAAGGAAACAGTGCCCTGCTTCTCAGTGAGTCCTGCATGCCAGGTTGCCAGACAGCTGAGGAGTGTCATATGTAGGTGTTTTTAAAGGCACAGCATATTCTCTTAGCATCAGCTTTGAGTATCTGCTTTTGCTCATTAGTGTTGGACTCAAGAACATGAGAAAAGTGTTGAGTTCATGCCACATCATAAATCAGAGGTCTGGATGTGGCTTTTCCATCTTTAACAAGTCCACCAGGACATCTGTGGGAATTCCTGCCCTGGCTGAGCTGGTGGTGGGAACAGTATGGTGGGCCAGGAAGCTGCTAGGATGGAGACATTCTGAAAATCCCTCTTCAAAGCCAGTTAGGGAGGTGGGAGCCTGAGAGCATCTGGGTCATGGGGGAGTGGGGATCCAGCTAGGACAGGTGGCCAACCATTGACGTTATCTGGCCTTTATTAATTAGCTATAGATGTCATGTCCTTTGCCGTGGTGTCACTGTGTTCATCTGGTGTAAGGGGACCAGTCAAAAACGTTGGCTTCAAGTGGAAAGAGTCATTTTTATTCTGCTTTTTAAGGATGGGAATGGAGTCAGAAGACAAAAAGCAAAAAAAAAAAAAAGCAAAAGTAAGGCAAGTAAACAAAAATTCCTGAAACAGAATGGAGGTTGCTGGCTAGTGAAGGATGCTGTTCCCTCCCCCATCTATTTTTCTTGTCTTTCACCTCTCTGATAAAACACTGATAAACTACTTCCTGTCTGGAGATTGTTGGAGTAAAATGGTCTCTGGGCTCTACCCCCAACTCCCACTGCATCCTCCACTTATCCAGTCCCTCAGGGTGCTTTGCTAGCGCAGTGACCTGGTCATATTGTTCCCCTTTCATGGCTCCCTACTGGGTAAAGAACAAGTGCCCTAGCATGGCATGCAAAGCCTTTTATGATCTCGCGTTAACCCTCCCTTTTAGCCTCTTCTTGAAGTAATTCCATTCCCTCCATATGGAATCATAGACTGTCAGAGCTGAAATAAATTTGGAGATCATCTAGTTGTTTTTCTTGCTTTAAAAAAATGAAGGATTTTTCTTGATAAAATCTTACCTGAAACATTGAAAGGGCAGAGTCTGCCTAGCTGAAGGAGTTATGGTGGTAGTGATGGGACCCAGAGGCCCACTCTTGCTTGGGCTCCTTTTAATCTCTTTCCTCCAAAACCTGCAGTGGCCTCTGAATTTATAGAGGGACTGCAGGGCTTGGTGGAGATGCTTTATAATCATTGATTTTATCCAGTTCTCTCCTATTACATAGAGGTTGGGTTGCTTGCCCAGGGTATTTGAGCTGGTATATTGCATAGTTAGTTCTCTGAGATCCAGGGTAGTGGCCTTGCCTGCATGTTTTCCCATTCCACCCCCAGTGTTCCTGCTCTGATTTAGATTGTAAACTCCTTTGAAGTGTTATTCAGTTGCATCTCCAAGCAAAGTTCTTTCCACAAGGAGCAACTAAAGGAAGATGCCAAGTAACCTTGGCCATGTATTTCTTTCTCAGTCACTTGGTCTTTAAGGTCTTGAGGATGTGGGCAGCCCAATAGCCAGACTGCTTTGCAATGTCATCAAAACCCACAAAATCCCAGTAGGGAGCCTCTTCTTTTTTGAGGGTTCATTGATTAGCTCCTTGAAATATCCTCCTACTCTTAGGGAATATCTTCCTCCCAAATAGAGTTCTTGACACAGGATCAGATTTACTTTTAGAATTCCATCTCTGCTGGTTTATTTAGCTTTCACATCATTCTGAGGAATCTTACTCCAGCATCTAGGAATCATAAAGTTGGAGAAGGTGCCTCTTTTCCCCCATCTCACATGATGTCCTTCTGCATCTCTGGCCTATCCAAAGATTTCTATAAATTCTATATATCTGGTAGAATTTGCTCAGAACTGACTTTGTTCCAGTTGCTATGCTGGATGGGAGGACTCAGATTCTGGGTAGTAGAACGAGTGTTTCAGTTCTTGACCAGCTGATTATATTTGGTGTGATAAATAGGACAGGGGAGGCTGAGCTTATCTGGGAATAAATTTGGTGCTCAACTTGAAGCTCTTAAAATGACCTTCCTGACTAAATGCTGCTACTGCTGCTGGTGGTGATAATAACAGCTAATATTAATTTTGCACTGACTATGTACTAGGCCTCATGCTAAGTAGTTTACATAGATGATCATTTAAAAAATCCTTATGAAAATCCTATGAGGCAGGTTCATTTGATAGGTGAAAAAAATGGAAGCTCAGAGAGTTGAGGTTATTGCCCGTGGTCACACAGCCAGAAAATGGTGAAGCCACCAAAGAGAGGCACTTAATTACAACTCTGTGTATGACACTATTTCAATGTTAAAGTCAAGAAAATAGCACACCAAGTGAAAGAAACGACAGCTGAAAGTTGAGCTCTGGCGGAGTCCAAGGAAGAACGTGGTTTCTTGAGAACCTTGCTGTCCCCCCAGTCTTTGGGAATGGCCTCTGGGGACAGACTGGACAACTGGGCAAGGTAACCCCCAGCCCCACCCAGAGCTTACTGGTCGAGAGGTAGATACCTGACCATGGGGTGGTCAATTAATTGACTGATCAGCAACTTATCAGTCTCTCCCTGCGAATTTGAAATGAGATGTGGGAATTGAAGTAAGTTGGTCTTGGGCCCTTGGCCCAAATGATGAGTCAGAGTAGAAAAGAAAACTGAAGTCTGCTTTCCTGTTTGCTTATTTCCCTCTTGTTCAGACTGCTCTTTTATGCTGAGAACTGGATGGAGAAGGAAAGGGGACCAGGCTTTGAAACAGAGAAGAGAGATTGGTGACCTTTTACTCCATCCCAGGGTGACTATGATTTTGCCAGGTGACCTTGGAAAGACTAAGAAACCCAAGGCCAGGGAAGCTGTGACTTGGCTACCCAACCAGTGGGTGGCGGCAGTGACCTAGAGCTCAAGTTCTACTTCCCACCCAGGGGAGAGGGACACTAGGAAAGGAGAGGGAAGGTTGTGTTTCACATTTGCATTGGGCATTTAGAAGGGAACAATTTGCTTCAAAGAGATAAGCCTGGATTGTATTTTGCCCTGAACACATGAAAGAAAGTTATTAGATGCACTCCAAATGTGAATGTTTCATAGCAATCGTTATATTTCTGTCCGATTTACCCGTAGGGCTGGGATATGCATATCTGGGTTTAAAAGCAAATTTACAATGTTTCTTTAGAATTCATGAAGGTGTCCCTCTGTACAAACTGAGGTGGAGAGGAAAAAAAGGGGGCGGGGATAAAGCAATGACTTCAAGCTGAGCAGAGAGGGATGCCCTCCTTGCATTTTTGGTGAGAACTGCACACATACCCTGAGAAATGTACCTTGTCCAGTTACAGGTTATTTTTCTCCCTCATTGATGATGTCGGATACTAGCAACTCTGTTTATGATGCACTGTGGGATTGTTACTCTCTGCGTAATACAATCGTCATTAAACACCGGCTTTAGGAAAGCTGGAATCGTTGTTTTGATTGTGGTTACTATGGCAACAAGTGGCCCATTGGCCCTGAGTGTCTTGTGTGATGCTCACAGTGTTTCCTGGTTCTTCTGTTACATTGTTACATGCAAGTAGCAAGTTTTGCGTCCAATAGCTCAAGTCAGAGTTGTAACATGCCCACACATAATCAGGGAAAGGCAGTGAGGGAGAGGAGAGCCTTCTCATGGAGAGGGAAAGGGGTGAGGTTGGATGGCTGCTGTCATCAGACTAAGAAAGTCCTCTGAGGCCAAGTAGATACTGTCCCTGTTGTACCTCTGCTTTGCTACCTTCTCCCAGGCCAGACTCACTGACTTTCCATCTTCCAGCTGACCTTTGCTCAGGCCTTAGGTCCCTTTGGACTTGAGTAAACAGCCCCAGCCCCTTGGAGATCTCTTTTTGTGTCTTACACTCCTGTTCCAATCAAGTGTCTGGGCCTATAGGCCTTTTGCAAGACCTGGAGCCTTGGTCCAGCCTGGGACCCAGTTGCCTCTTGGGGATAGGGACCTGATGACCTCTCGCCACCACTTCTCCCGTACAGTATCAACTGCTCCAGCCTCCAGCCTGGGCTTTCAGTGTCCCCTGCCCCTGTCACACTCTGCCCCTTACTAGCATACCGTATGTATGTTTGCCTGGGACTCCTACTATCTACTGAGCCTCAGTCTTTTGGACACTATGCTTTGTTTATACCTGCTGGAATGCCCACTGTCATCCGGGCCTTTCCCCTCTAGAATCTTGCCTAGTCTTTATAGGTTTGGCTGGAACCCAGTTCTGGCTTTTCTCTGCTTCCAGTCTTTTAGCCAGCATCAGACACAACTTGTTTCTCTTTTCTGAAGTATGACAGTGGACCAGTGGGACAGTTGTCGAGTCACGTTCTGGCCTGGGGGTAGCTGTGAAAATTTATCTTGTTTCATTGGCACTTCCTGCTGGCTTTTAAAGAAGCATGCACAAATAATGCAGACTGAGCTACAAGTGAGAGCCACAGGGAGGCAAATCCCTGTCCTCCTTTTTGTTTTAGGGTCCAGTGACCCCATTCTCTCACTTTGCAGAATCAAATCTTTGCACAAAAAGCCTTACTGCTTCCTTTTGGTTTCCAAAATGAAGTTCAACATTTATCCAAATAAAACCTCCCTGGGTCTGTCCTCAGCTTGCCTCTCCAGCGTGTGGAACTGGTTTATAGGACGACTGAATACAGTTTGGTACAATCAGGAAATGGTTTATTTTTCTCCCACCGGTGCTTCAAAGGTGCCCCATCAGTGCTCATTCTCCCACCCTGTCCAACAACTTGGGACAGATCCTGTTGCTTGCTGGTTGCTTTAAGCCATGAGAGATGGTCTCATTTTCAAGTCTTAAAAGCCCAGTCCAAATCTTAATTTAAATCTGCATCCCAATTCAAAATTTCTCTCTTCCTTCACACAGCCACCAGCTCAGGCTTAGCTGAAGCTTGGGGACTCACTTAGTGGCATTCTGGCCACACTGGCTCCTGATAGATTGCAGAACTCATCAGCCACGTTTCATTTTATTTATTTATTTTTAAAAATTTTGGCTGTGTTGGGTATTCGTTTCTGCGTGCGGACTTTCTCTAGTTGCAGCGAGCGGGAGCTACTTTTTGTTGAGGTATGCGGGCTTCTCGTTGTGGTGGCTTCTCTTGTTGCGGAACATGGGCTCTCGGCGCACAGGCTTCAGCAGTTATGGCGCGGGGGCTCAGTAGTTGTGGCTCGCGGGCTCTAGAGTGAAAGCTCAGTAGTTGTGGCGCATGGGCTTAGTTGCTCTGGAACATGTGGGATCTTCCCGGACCAGGGCTCGAACCTGTGTCCCCTGCATTGGCAGGTGGTTTCTTAAACACTGCACCACCAGGGAAGACCCATGTTTCATTTTAGAGCCTGCTTCTATCTTGTCTTTGCCCGACCAAGTACATACTCAGAGCTGGTCACATGGCTGATTCTGTCTCAGCTGTCAGCTCTCAGCTTCAGTGTTCTGCCTTAAAAGGACCGATTCTGACTGCCCTGTCTGAATTGTGCCTTTGCTCCAGTGTCTATACATAGTAATTGCTCCTAGCTCTTTTCACTATTTTAATTCATTTGTTAAATTATTTTTTTTTGGTTAGCTGAACTGTTATCTGCTTTTTGCCATAGTAGTGTTAACCCCAAGAGGACAGAAACTGTGTTTGTCTTGATCAGAGTTATATATCCGCGGCCTAATTCTATGTCTGTCACAGTGTAGGCCCTCAAAAATATTTGTTTAATTAGTAATGAATTTCTATTTATTTTTATTTACATATTTTTTTACATTTTGGCTGTGCGGCACAGCATGTGAGATCTTAGTTCCCCAACTGGGGATCGAACCCGCACCCCCTGCAGTGGAAGCATGGAGCCTTAACCACTGGACTGCCAGGGAAGTCACAGTAATGAATTTCTGTTTAAAATCAAATTTCAATATTTTACCTAATGGCCAAATAATAGATTGAAAGATATGAAACTGCTGACACTTGACCTTTTTTTGGCCTGGAAGAATGGCAGTTTCATATGGTTCATCCTAACCATATGAAACATTTCCATCAAAGTCAACAGCAAGTTCAAGTTGGTTGTTGTCACTAATATATTACATTTTCCTGGAAATTCAGTTCTGGTCAACATAATAAAATGAGAAAAAACAGGTATAATATTGGAAATACTAGATGCAGGGGATAAAATTGCCTATCTGCAGAACCAACAACAATTAACTGAAAAATTAAGTCTTAATAAAAATTAAGGGTCCTAATAAATATGTTCAGTTAAGATGGCCTTACAAAATATACCCAACTAGAAAATAATAATTATGAGTGAGGTAAAAGAAAATATCTAATTCATAATAGCAACAGTAAGATAGTAACAACACTACAAGACTTTCTCTCCCCCAAGTCCTAGAAATTAAGAAATATATGTTATCCCATATGAAGAAAACTATAAAACTTCCCAGAGAATGCTTAAAGAAAACTTGATAAATGGAATGACAAATACATTTCAGGATGGGAAGGCTCAATATTATGAAAATTCCAGTTCTCTCCATAATTAATGTCAACAATTTATTTTCATTTCAGACCAACTTCTAATAGAATTTTGGGGGCATCTTGACAAAAACAAATGCCAGGATCATCTGAGAGAAAAAAATCAGATCATTCAAGAGTTTTCTCGAAAAAGAAGAGAAATGTGTAGGAAATTTCCATGCCTGGTAGTAAAACAAACTATCATGCTACAATAACTAAAACTGTGTGACAGTGGCCCATGAATAAGCTGACATATAAATGAAATGGAAGGGAACTCAATATGCCAAATCAATTTTACACAATAACTTAGTGTATACTACAGGTGGCACGCAAATTCAGAGGAGAGAGAAGATGTACCCTAAGAAATATTTTGGGATAACTAGCTATCATTAAGAAAAAAAAAATTAAATTCTTATCTCCCACTTACACCAAAATAAATTTCAGGAATTAATTTAAATGTATCTATACATGTTATTAATCCATAAATACTGTAGAAGAAAACATGGGAGGATAGATTTATTCAATCTTAGGTAGGAAAGGGCTTTCTAAGCAAATAAACTAAATATAAAACTCCAAAGAAAAAATTGTTAAGCATTTTAATATATTAACAAAAGAACAAACTTTTGTGTATAAAAAACATCACAATATTGAAAAGGAGCTATCAAACTGGGAAAATATTTTTGACATAAATGATAGAAAAAATAGTTGAAATTCTTAATATATAAAGGGCTTTTAAAATCAAAATAAAAAGACAAAAAACACAGTTGAAATGGGCACAAGACATAAATAGGCAAGTCATAAGATGAGAAATATAGAGAATGAGCCTGTATACAAAGGTCAAATTAACCAATGCAGGAGCTGCCCTACCTCAGTTATTCTTGCTATGTGAAATAATGCACATTTAAGCCTTTTTGAGTGGAGGGTTTTTTTGTTTGTTTGTCTTTTTGTTTTTGTTGTTGTTTTTATTTGCAACCCTTCCTGATCCATAATTTGGTACCAGGAGTAGACTTTTGTAAGTAATTGACCTAAAATGTGGAAGTGACTAAATAGTGGAGGAAGTATACTGGGTTGGGATGACCCAACTATTTAAGGTCGAGAAGTTGGTGACTCTTGTTATATCACCATGAAACTTTTTCTTAACCTCTCACCTTAGGATCTTGCCTGTATGCCTTTGGAGGTATAGTACTGGGGGAATGGTAAGAACAACTCAGGATGTTGGCATGGGTAGCCTAATTCTATCTGTCTTCAGTAAGATTCTGTAAGAAAGGAAGCCCATGTGTAGAAAGGGAAGAAAATGCAGCTTTGCCAGGTGAAGTTCTTTCTGCCTATGATATAGTCCCATAATTTGAAGTCTTTGCAATGAAAAAAGCTGAATGTTGTATACAAAAGCTACTATCAGCCAGGCAGGAAGGTGGGAGAGTTAGCAGGAGAGAACTGATGAGATTTGGGGAAATCAAGCCTTATTTCTTTCCCCAATATTTTCCTTTCCTTTATTTTATTGATTGATTGATTGATTGTATTTTTAATATATGTCTTCATTTATTTATTTGTTTTACAGTAGGTCCTTGTTGGTTAGATTGTGGGAGTTTGGGATTGACATGTACACACAGCTCTATTTAAAATAGATAACCAACAAGGTCCTTTACTTTAAAAAAAAAAAAAAAACCAACACTTTGAGTTGGATTTTTCTTTTACTTGAAATTGAAAACATCCTAAATGATTAAAAAAATAGCAAAATATTGGAAACAAACAAGTTGTCCAATAATGAGGGCTTAGTTAAACAATGAGGGGTTAGTTAAACCCTTCACACAATGGGATATCATGTAATGCTCCTAATATTTAATGTGAAAAAATTAGGTTGCAAATGTTGAGCAGGGTGGGGACTAGAGAGGGATCTTTTGGCACAATCAGTGTCATGATCATTACTGTTTAATGAATAGTTGCTAAGTACCAGTTACTGTCCTAAGGGCTTTACATGCGTTACGTCATTCAGTTTATCCAGCTGCACTCTGAGGAAGATACTGTTCTTACTCCCTTTACAGGTGAGGAAACTGAAGCTGAGGTTTTATAACTTGCTCAGGTAAATGGTAGAACAAACAATTCAGGCATAGATCTGCTTCATTCTAGAGCCTGTGCTTAAAACTAAGCTATTTTTTGGGACTTCCCTAGTGGTCCAGTGGGTAAGACTCCGTGCTCCCAATGCAGGGGGCCTGGGTTTGATCCCTGGTCGGGGAACTAGATCCCGCATGCATGCCACAACTAAGAAGCCCACATGCCCCAACTAAAAGATCCTGCATGCCACAATGAAGATCCTGCATGCTGCAACAAAGATCTGATGCAGCCAAAATAAATAAATAAAATACATAATAAAAAAATAAATATTAAAATAAAACTCAGCTATTTTTTGCTTTCTTTGTCTCTCTTGCTGTGGTATCTAGTCAGTTTCTAAATTCTATCAATTCTGTATTTAAAATTTATTTTATTTCAATCCTTTCCTTTTATGTCCAATTATACCAGCCTGGTTCAAGCCCTTTTTATTTTTAGCTTGGACAGTTACAGCAGTCATTTAACTTATTTCCTTCCTCTATTTTCTCTTGCCCACACAATGAATTCATTTTATCTATCACTTCTGGGTTAATCTTTGAAACATTTCACTTTAATTGTGATTAAAACATAACTGTCTTCACTAAATACCTGTTCAAAAAGTCTCTGGGGACTTGTGAATGTTTACCAAACGAAGTCTAAATGCATTGACTTGGCATTCAAGGCTATCCACAATCCCAGCCTGCTTTTTCAACTTTATCTTCCATTATTCCTCTAAATCAGGGGTCAGCAAACTAAGTCCTCAGCCTGTTTTCGTAAATAAAGTTTTATTGGAACAGAACCATGCCTGTTCATTTACATGTTATCTATGGTGGCTTTTGTGCAGCAGAGCTGAATGGTTGTGATGGAGACTGTATGGCCCACAAAACCTAAAATATTTACTATCTGGTCTTTTACAGAACAAGTTTGCCCATCCCTGCTCTAGATGAACCCTTTGCTCTAACCAAATGGATCTACTCTTCATCTCTATCTTAAATAATTTTTGGGACAAGATAGGATAGGTTAAAAAATGTTCGGTGTTTTCTGAACACCACTTGGACTTTCTTACCTACCATGTCTTTTAAAAATGCTTTCTCATTCAATGAGTGAATGGTTAAACAAATAAATTCCATGGTACATTTATGGGATACTACTCAACAATACAAGGAGCAAACTAACCCTTCAATGCTTAATCAAAGTTCTATTGCTACCTGTTCATGTATTAAAACTTTTTTGATTAATGTGGAGAAGTTCATCTCTGAACTCTTCCTCTGAACTACCCGCCACTGCCTCACACACCTTAAAATTTTTTTGTACCATTCACGCATGTTTGTTTTATCTTTTCTGATCAAATTTCTCATTCTTTAGGACTTTTTTTAGGATTATAGACATTTGTAGGTCATTTTCCCCCATTGTATTCACACAGCAAACCAGTGAGGGTAGGCAGTGATGGGCTTATAATTGACATTTTTTGGTGGAAGAAGCTAAGGTGTTCTAAGGTTCTGTGATTTGCCAGTTGTCACAAGGCTGGTCTTTGGAATCCCCAAATTTAGTGCTGGTCTTTTTTTGCCATCTTCCTGAGAGCAGCAGTCCGGTAGCTTGCACAGTTGTATTGCTAGTGCAGTTCTGGCATTGGGAAGCAGTCAGTGAACCACAGATCAGTAGTTCTCAAAATATGGTCCCTGCACCAGCATCCCCAGCATCCCCTGGGAACTGTTAGAAATGCAAATCCTCAGACCCACCCAAAACCTACTGAATCAGACATTGTAGGGTGGGGCCCAGCAACCTGTGTTTTAACAAGTCCTCCAGGTGATTCTGATGCCAGCTCAAGCTTGAGAAGCACTGGCCTCGGTAATCATGAAACATACTTCCTGCTTTTTTCTAAGTCTGAAAAACTTTTCTAAGTTGGTACTGCATGGTGGAAGGCAGGAACAGCCCGACACCCCTTTCAATGATCATTTCTCATGCAGCTAACTGACAGCAAGGATAGCAAGGGAGGTCAGTTCACCAAAATGTTGCAATTGCATGTGCATTTTTTGAAATTAAGTTAATGAAGCCTTTGTCTTTCAACATAGGATCAGAGACCAGAAATCCCTTCTTATGTTACCTTGGATTTCCCCCCAATTAAATAACCTTTACCTTCCCACAGGAGAATGAGGTAGATTAGTTAGGACTTAAGTAGGGGTGGAATTCATAGTATGCGTTTCTCACAGATGAAATTAATAAATGAATGAATAAATGAACGAATCCACTTGAACGTCACCTATGCAGTATCTAGTATTGAGCAGGCCCTGGAGTGGTCTTTATTAATAGAGGACACAAACAGGCAGACATATACTTACAATACAATATCATATGGACAATAACAGTTAAGCACAAGATATGAAGTGATGTGGAGAAGGGAATAGTGGCCTGTGTGTGCATGCTTGTGTGCACTTGCATGCATGTGTGTGTGTGTTTGTGTGTGCATGCATGTGCGTATGTGTGTGTGTCTTGTGTAAGGCAGGATGGGTTCAGGGAGAGGTGTTGAGGATTTCACAGAGGAGGACATTCTTGAGCTGGATTTTAAGATCAATCAGCTCAGCAGGAAGACAAGGAAGAGAAGACGATTCCAGGCACACTGAATAGAATGTGTAAACTTAAGGGGGCGTGAAATAACATGAATAGCAAATAGGGAGCCACAAGTGGTTTGGTGTTGGTGCAGTCCAGAGTGTTTAGGAACAGCTGACAATGAGACCAAATAAGGAGCCAGGAGGCAGATTATGCTATGAATGAGCACTATTCCCTTCTCATCACTTCATACTTGTACTTAATTCTGTTATTGTCCATAACAGAATTGTATGTTATTACAATATAGTAACATTATATTGTAAGTATATGTCTACCTGTTTGCATCTTCTGTTAATAAACAGCATTCCAGTACCTTCTCAGTACTAGACACTGCGTTGATGATGGCAAGGTCAGAAAGGTAGACAGGACATGTTAAAGGCTCTCAGAGAGTTCTTGCAAAAAAGAAATCCATTTAATTTTATTATAATTTTCACATTTACTTGATTATAGGAATCTTTTTTTCAAAGACACTGGACCCAGTGTTTCGTGATGTGTACACTTTGGGAGACCCTAGCCAATGGATCAAAAGCTAACTCCTTAGCAGCACATTCATAGCATGATCTGCATCCTGACTCCTTCCTGTTGTGTGTGTTTAGAAAACCAAAGATGGGGATCCAAAAGGCATAGGAAGTTTTCTGATGAGCCTCCTCAACATCTTAAGTTCCTCAAAAATGGACTTTGGACGTTGCCACTCTGCAATTTGTGGCCTAGTTGCTGAGGGTACATTCCTTTCCTAGGAAGCCCATGTGCAATGCAATGTGTGGTCATCTGTATTTTAGCTAGTTCTTCTCGCAGTTAGAAGAGGTTGAAGGTCCAGGAGAAGAGAGCTGTCCTCCAGGCCATGCCCTACCAGGATGGACAGTGTCTTGTTCTATTTGGGCTGCTGTAACAGAACACCATAGAATGGGTGGCTTATGACCAACAGAAATTTTATTTCTCATAGTTCTAGATGCTAGAAGTCCAAGATCAAGGCGTCAGCAGATTCAGTGTCTCGTGATAGCCTCCTTCCTGGTTCATAGATGGCTGTCTTCTTGCTGTGTCCTCATATGGCAGAATAAGCAAGGATGCTCTCTGTAGTCTCTTTTATAAGGGTGCTAATCCTATTCATGAGGGCTTCACCCTCATGACCTAATTATACCTCTTGTAGGCCCCACCTCCAAGTACCAACATATTGGCAGTTAGGATTTAACATGTGAATTTTGGGGGGACACAAACATTCAGTCTATGGCAAACCAACTCCTCACCCAATAGACAAGGCTCTGCACTGCAGGATATTGGGGCATCTGTGGCTCTCCTCACAGCATGGTCCTCAGGGCCTGTAGAGAAATGCATTCTAGCCTTTCCTCTCTGGCTCGCGTGAGCTGGCCTAAGGGTACTGTTTGCAGGGAAAATATTATGCTGAGCACCCCCGAGAGAAAATGAAGTCATTGCTTGCCTGAGAGTGATTTATTCGTTCATTAATAACATGTTTGCTATCTTTCCAATGATAAATTAGGTCCTTACGGCAAACGTTTTTGTTCCTAACCTGGCTCAAAGGAGAGGGCTGTGCATCACTAACAGGCTGTCAGTTTTCCTGGTGTTCATGTTGGGTCAACTGACAAATCCTTCAAACTCATCATTAGCTGAAGTATGTTTGAACTTTATTCTTGGGCTGTCTAATTGTCATATGATATGAAGCAGACCTCTAGAACGGGTTGCTTTATAACTAGCAATGTAGCCTTTGAAGGAGGTACAATATGCAAAAGAAATTATGTGAGAAAAAAATCTAACACCTCTATTGAAGTTACTACACAAGGTCTAGATATAGGCGTTGTAAAATGAAATCTGAGGTCATAAACATGCTTCACACATCTGGAATCTTGCCTGTGGCAGATATTCTAAAACTTGAGATGCTATATTAAAGCAAGGAAAAGAACATTTATTGAATACCTACTAAGTGTTAGGCTTTTTCACACTTTACCTCATTACAGCAACCTTGTTAGCTGACGTTATTTATTATAAATTTACAAAATAAATAGCTTGCACAAAGTTAAGATTCAAACTTCAGCCTTCTGACATGGAATCTGATCATTTTCTGAGTGCTTATTGCTGCCACTACAAGCCAAGTATATCAAAGAATTTACTGGGAACACCAAATAGTTTCACCTGGGCCAGAGGAACGATTCTAGTTTCTCAGCATTCATGAGAAAAACTCTTTGCCCTATGTGGGTGGACTGGTGGAGGGCTCTGAGGTGAGCCTGGGAGCTGGTTTTAGAATAATGCTCTGCATCCAGTGGATGCTTTTAAAATGAATGCTGACTGACATGGCTATTTACAATTCAGTTGTTGATTGGGTTATGACCCTTAATTCTCCTCTGATATCTTTTCTTACTTCTGTGCTAGAAGATAAAGAACCAGGATTTTTAAAGTCTTGCCATTTAGCTAAGAGAAGCAATCTTCTTTCAAGTAATTTACCTAATTTGTATTGTTATTAGAAATCAATGAAATGATTTCTTCCTTTCTTAGATGGACTGTTTACATTTCTGCCTACATCACCCATCAACTTCCTCATTGGGGTACCCTTGAGCTCAATAAATTGTGATACTCTTCCCATTGCCAAGCACATGTTCAGTAGCCCTGGTGCTCATGAGTGCTGCTCACTTTGTAGTTCTCCAACTTCCTGGCTCCTGTGGTTGGGTGGGGTATGTGGCCACTTCTGGCCCAGTGGGTTGGGGGTGGGAGTGATATGTGTCACTTGTACATCAGAGCATTTAATTGTTGGTGCTAGAGTCTTTAGAGCTTTCTCTTTTTTCTGGAGCAATGACTTCCAATGTTCTAGAAGATGCTGGCTGACTTCTTGCTCATCTTGGGTCCCTGAGTGATTTTGTTGAGTAGAGAGCTTTTCTGACATCCTGTGATCAACTTGTACTCTGAACTAGAAAGAAACATTTATTGTCTTAAGACACTGAGATCCTGGGTTTTTTCTTATCACAATAGACTATTTTGATAGATACAAGAATTGTTTACTGAATGGAAACTTTCAGTAAACTTATAGTTTCTGTTCTCACCACTGTAAGTCCTAATAAATCTTACTACATTGTAAATCCTAATAGAATCTTTTCAGTTCTTATTCATTTGTATAATTATATTGCGTTTGGCCTGCTAACTTCTAGGGCCATATTTTGTCCACCCCTCACCTTTTTTTTTTTTTTAAAGCAAATTCATCTGCTTATGTGATTTCAACTATTACCTATATTTATAGCAAAACAGCATGATGTGTGTGAAAGAATACTAGATTTGAAGATAGATAGGCCTAAATTCCAGTTCTGACTCTATCACTTCATAGAGACCTTGTTAAACTGCTTAAACTGTCTCAGTTCTCTCATCTGTACAGTGGGAGTGATGATGACAGTCATGCCTGTTTCACCAGGTCACCTGTGAGAATCAGATGAGAGAACAGCTTTTGTAAACTGTAAAGAATTTTTCACATGGGAGGAAGTGTTTTAGAGGAATTCAGAACCTCCATCCAGCAAAGCTTCTTCCCTGAACTTCCTCATGTTCAGGATCTACCTTGCATGGCTGTGTCCTCATTAAGATGACTCGCCTCCACATCCGTGCTCATCTACTTTGTTGTGGCTGCATTTTCATCATCAGCTCTTTGTCCCCAGGGCTCACCCCACCCTCTCTCCCTATGGCCAGCCACGTCTTTATTTTTCTGTCACTTTTTCCTGATGATTCACCTTCAGCAGGCTTCCTGGATGTCAGATGCTTCAACCTGGTAACCATCTCTAGGCAGTGCCCTAAAGGCTTATGCTGCAATTGCAACAACCAAACTCAGATGTACATCTCCTTCTGAAACAGAGCAGGACCCTGTGGTCCTTGCCCCGCCCCGCCATGTCCTCAGCCTGCCTTTTGTCTGTGGAAAAACTTTAGCCAAAGAATAAGTTTAATCAGAGAAGTGAGAAAATGCAGAAACAGAGGAAAACAGTCAAAGGAGACCAAATAATAATAGTTTAGTCATTAAGCATAGTCAAGGACCTTTAGTTTCTCCTTAAGGGCTACAGATAACATTCTGAGCCATATCCTGTGAGCTGTCTTATAGATACTGAAACCCCCACTGGGTGGAAGAAGTTAACTACATGATGACCAGGCTGTAGCCATGACATAAGCTACCACAATTCCAAGAATTGGCCTCAAAGAAATGGAAGCAAACCGACCCTGGAACTGAAGATTAACTGTACCTAACACAATCAAGATGACGCTGGTCAGACCACCGATGACCAATTTCAAGATGACTGTCAGAGCGGACTGTATTGTTTCTGCATGTAGCCCCCTCACTGTGTCTATAAAAACTTTTGCCCCCTGATTGTCAGGCCCTCCACTGTCCAAAGGAGTCAGCCTTTGGACAGGCGTTCACCCTCCCCCCACCCTGGTTGCTGGCATCCAGAATAAAGCCAACTTTCCTTTCCACCAACCTGGCCTCTTTATTGGCTTTTGAACGGCGAGCAGCCGGACCCCACTTTCCATTACACTTCAAGTTCTCACTCCTTTGACCCAACTTACTCCCAGCAGTGAAAACAAATTTCCCCAAGCCTCACTTAACTTGTGTCACTTCACTCCTCAGATTAAACACTTGTTCCCAGGTGCCTCTTTAAAATAAGATGCACATGTGTGCACACACGATTTTTGTGGCTACTACAAGAGTGACTCATGCTTGATGTGCCAAAATACAGAAAAGCAAATGGAAAAATAAACAGATCACATATTATCAAGTCACTTTAAGATAATCACTAAGAGCATTTCCATCTTTTCTATGCTTCTATATTTTATAAAAATGCTATCAAATAGTATGAAACATACTGTTTCATACCTAGGTTTTTTACCTTAGTAATATATTCTGAACATTTTTTTTAGGTCATTAGGTAGACTAATTCAGTGAATCAATGGCTCCATTGCAGTCAATTGAATAGATTTACCATAACTGACTTATTTAATTCCCTATTGAAAAGCACGGATTGTTTTCTATTATAAATAACACTATAAAATATATTCCTATGCGTATATCTTGTGTACATTTATATTTTATACTTTTTTGGGGAAGGGATAATGAATCTGTACAGATAGAATGGCTTGGCTGAAGAGTATATGTGTTTTAAGATTTCTGAGATATATTGCTAATTACCTTTCAAAAAGTGTGTACCAATTTATGTTCTGAGCTGGGTAGAAGAGTGTGAATAGCCAAACACTCTCAGTGAGTTATAGTCTTTGCTAACTTTCTGGCAAACATACCCCATTTTGAGCTTTTAATTTGAATGGTTTTGATTAATAGTAAAGTTGAATATTTGGTCATATATTTACCAACTGTATTTCTTCTTTTGAAAACTGACTCCATATAGTTTCCTCATTTTTATAATGTAGGGCTAACCTTTTTCTCACTTCATTATAAAATCTCTTTAATGAATTAAAGATATTCCTTACCTATCATATATGTTTTATTTAAGTTTTATATTTTGTCATTTCCTTTTTTTTCTTACAGTATGAAAGTTCTTTATTTTCAGATGGTTCAGTGTATCAGTATTTCCCTTTAAGTTATCAGACTTTGTTATTATGTTTAGGAGGAATATATATATATATTTATATTTCTTTTATGATTTATTTAAAAATGTTAACTCTTGAATCCACCTGTAGTTTATTTTGGACTATGATGTAAGTAAAAGTGTGACTTAATTTACTTTCAAATAGTTAATCTATTAGTTCAACAAAATTTCCCAGGGGAAGTAAATGCTATCCTGTCATTTAATAAATTCTCATACAGTTATACTTGGGACCATTCTTGGGCTTTCTATTCTGTTTCTTTGATCTAGCTTTCTCTTCTGGCACCTATACATCAATATTTTATTTATTGTAGGTTTATAGTAAATTTAAAATCTGATAGAACAAGTTTATCCACAGTATTCTTCTTTTTCAATAGTTTCTTATTGGTTATCATGCACTTATTTTTCTAGATGAACTTAGGAATTATTTTCTCAAGTTCCAACAATACCATGGTAATTTTGATGGAAAAAGTAGTAAGTCTGTAAATTAATGTGAAGGCTTACCACCTTTACAAAGTCTGACTTCCCATCCAGGAGCATGGAATTTCTCTCCACTTATTTAAATCTTTATCAATGCCTCATTGTAAAATTCTGAAATTTAATAAATATTACTTAGGTTTCTTAGTGGTATTTTAATTATTTTGGTTCCTTAGTTTGATGAGATCTTTAAAAAAAATTCTATTTTTTAACTAGTCATTGCTGATTCCAGCAAACTATTTTTAGTGGTTCTAAAATAAATTCTCAAAGACGCAGACGTAGAGAATGGACTTAAGGACACGGGGAGGGGGAAGGGTAAGCTGGGACGAAGTGAGAGAGTGGCGTGGACTTATATATACTACCAAATGTAAAATAGCTAATGGGAAGCAGCTGCATAGCACAGGGAGATCATCTCTGTGCTTTGTGACCACCTAGAGGGGTGGGATAGGTAGGGTGGGAGGGAGACACAAGAGGGAGGAGATACAGGGATATATGTATAGCTGATTTACTTTGTTATAAAGCAGAAACTAACACACCATTGTAAAGCAATTATACTCCAATAAAGATGTTAAAAAAAAAAAAAAGAATCTCAAAAAAAAATTCTCTTGGATTTTTCTAGGAGGAAAATCTTAGCATCTGAAAATAATTATAACCTGATTTCCTCCTTTCAACTATTTCTACCTCTTATTTATTTTTCCTGTCTTATTGCATTGATTAAAACTTACAAAACAAGGTTAAAAATAGGAGTGAGTGTTGGCAGTTCTATCTTATCCCAAGTGTTTCCCAGTTAAGTAGATTACTGGCTGGTGCTTTCAGCTAGTTATCCTTTTTTCATGTTAAAGAAGTAAATTTCAGTTCCCAGTTTTAAAAAAAATCTTGGATGACTATTGAATTTTATCAAATGTCTTTTTGGCAGTTTTACAATGATCATATGGTTTTTCTCCTTTGACCTATTGATGTGATGAATTATGTTAATAGATTTCCTCATATTAAACTATCCTACATTCCTGGAATAAGCTCTACTTAGTCATTCTGTATTATTCTTCAAGTACACGGCTGGATTTGATTTGATAATATTTTATTTAGGAGTTTTGCTTCTATGTTTTTGAGATTGGCCTATAGAGTTTTTTTTGAGAGGATTATCTGTGCCAGGTTTTGATTTCAGGGTTTTTCTAGCTTTCAAAACTATAATGGGATGGTCTTCATCTTGAATCAGTTAAGTAGCGTTCCTAATAGGGACATGTAGGCTCTAAGGATGGTGTGATGGAAAGAACACATGACTGAGAATTAGAAGACAAAGTTTCAATTCCTGTCTCTGCCCCATTAGCTCTATAAATTTGGGCAAATTATTTCACCTTCCTAAACTTCAGTGTCTTTGTCTTTAAAATGGTAGTTAAACCCAGTTTCTGCCCCAAGTACCTTTTGTTGTGACAGTTGAATGAGCAAATGAGAATGGAAATACTTTGCAGAGGAGAGAAACAACATTCATCGAGTACCTATTGCATGCAAGGTGCTGTGTGTAGCATTTTACATAAATGATGTCATTACTGAGAATCCTAACTATAATCCTCACATGCTCTAGTCACAGTGAGGACTCCTTAGAGCCTTGCAGCAGTGGTCCATGGCCAGCATTATCAGCATTACCCGGGGGCATGTTAGAAGTACTGAAATTCCAGCCTTACCACTGAAACAGAGTCCGCATTTGCACAAGAACTGCAGGATGATTTACATTTACATTAAAGTTTGAGAAGCACTGATGGATTCTACATCATAATTGTACAGATTCCTCAGCATCAGAATAGAAATGCAAATGTAGCATTTACAAATAATTCCAATAATGATTCTTTTGTTCATGGTTCTGATATTCTGGATGAGATGACTTCACCATTGAGACTGTAAACGTTAGTTATTTAGAGCAAATATGAATATGCACACTAATTTCCAATCCAAAGTTGACTGTCCTTGGAACCTGAGTAAAACTGACCGATCCATTGTGAGTTATTTTCTAAAAAGTTCAAAATTAAAAAATAGTTTTAGTGCCTGCAGATGTACTTTTCCCTGGGGAGACTCAATCATACTGCATTCCCATCAATGTGAAGGAATTTTTCAGCTGATCCTAAGCAACCACAGACTTTTCACTGGGGTGAGGATTACTATGTCATTTTCATCACGAAGATTACACTAGTCACTCCTCTAGCAAGTTTTGACTTCCTCCAAGAGCAAAGGGCAGCATGCTCTAAGCTTCAGTACACACATTAATATATGTACATGCATGCACACACAAGCTTAGAGAACATCTAAGATTATGGCGGGAACTGAAACCATGGCGACCAAGAGATCAACAAGGATTCTCTCCATGGGAGTTCTGCAGGGATGTGTAATGCAATCAGGGTAACTGTTTGCAGGCTGCGGCTGGCATTTGCCATGGAGACCGGCAGTTGGGTGAGGGAAACCCTCCTCAGTGACGTGGCCAACAGCTGTTTTATTCCACTGGGTCTTGCATGCAAGCAATTCTTTCACACCCTATGTGAGAGGGAAGCACAGGTGTGTTTTTTGGTATAAGCTAGGAAAGCAGAGGAGGAAGTCCAATGTGAAGATAGTCCTAATCATGGCATTCTTCCATGATGGATAAAGTATTTCTTTTGGTCAGAGTTTAAATGGACATTAAAAAAAACTATCCATCATGTCAAGGATGCTATCATTTTAACCCAAAGTGTAGAACTTTCTGTGATTATGAAATAATTTCACTGTTAGAACTTCCTTCCCAGTTCAGATATTGTGTCTATAAGGCTTTCTCCAGCTCCCTAGGGCAGAAATAATTGCTTCTGTGGATGTGTGCACTCAGAAATTTGTTTATAAGTCTCTTAGAACATTTTGTAAATTATATTGTAGGTTAGGTATAACCATCATTTCCACTTAACTAGTTCACCTCCCTCTGTTAGCACTTAGGTCTGGGTCCATGGCCTAACCAAGTAAATATGGCCACTGTGCCTAGAACAGTGCCCGACACAAAGCATATTCATGACTGTATTAATTAGGTATTGCGGTGTAACAAATTGCTACAGACTTAGCAGTTTAAAAAACAAACATTTATTATCTCACAATTTATGTGGGTTACCTGTTTGGCCCTGGCTTAGCTGGTTCCTTTGCCCAGAGTCTCATTAAACTGCAATCGAGGTGTTGGATGGGCTTCATTTTCATCTGGAGGCTCTACTGGGGAAGAATTTACTTCTAAGATTATCAAGTCATTGGCAGAATTCATTTCTTTGTAGCCTGTAGGAGCTGAGGGCCTCAGTTCTACAGGTTGTTCACAGTTCCATATACATGGTCCTCTCCGTAGGAAGTTCACAACATAGCAGCTTACTTCTTCAAGGCTAGCAGGAGGACAAGAGTGACTCTAGAGAGACAAAGTTTTATGTAGCACAATGTAATCCTGAGAGTCACATCCCATCACGTCTGCAACGTTCTGTTGGTGAGAAGCAAGTCACAGATCCTCCTCACACTCAGGGAGGGGATAATATAAGAGTGTGAGTGCCAGGAGTTGGGGATCACTTTAGGGTCTGTCTGTGATAATGACCCTTTGCAATTTTTCCAATGAACTGGCCATTCAGCTGTACCAGAAACATGAATGCTCCATTTGAGCTTATTAGGATGGGAAAGGAGATATCTACTCATCACAGAACTCTGTTATCATCTATATTCTATTCTTGTGAGAACTGAGTTTCATCACATACAGGATGAGTCCATGTCTCTTATAGAAGGCTTTATTTTATTATAGTTGCCATTTTTGTAATTAGAAAAAAGTTGCAAAATGTCCAACTGGGGTTGTAAATAAAACAAGTATTTCAGAAGAGTTCTAAATGTTTTTACCTGATTCTGTGCAAAATTACCATGGCAGCCATGAGAATGCATCTCTCTGATTATAGAGAGTATAATTGACTAAGGCCCCCAGCTGCTCTGAAGTTCAGCACTGCAGATCAAACTGTTTCTTCCCACGGGTTGCTCTCGGCCAGTGAAGAGCCTGGTAGAGATACTAAAAGAGGCCTGTTACTGCACGATGGGGTCTCCCTGATGGGCCTCTTGGCCTTAGGAGTCCCTTCAGTGACCTGGCCAAACTTGCCTTAGGCCTGAATGGCAACCTGAGATACTTCTATCCAGCCTTCTTCTTTCCTTCCCTCTCTCCTTCACTTAGGGCCAGACCCACATCATGGCCAGATGAGTCTCCCAGCCTCCCGACTCTCTTGCCATTTTTTTCTAGCAGTTGTTTCTCGTGATACATTTCTGACATTTCTGATATAATTCCATCTTTATATCTACTTCTCAGATGACCCAGGCTAACATAGTTATTATTCAGTGCTATGTCTTTGAATAAAGTCCCTCCCTCTCAGCTGACTCCAGGAATGGCATGGGGAGAGGTTGGAAAGAACATGGACATCAGATCTGGAAGACTTGAAGTAAAATATTGGTACTACCTGGATGACCTTGAGTGAGTCACAGTCTCTCTGAGGCTCATTTATTTCATCTGTAGAATGGGAATAACATTAGTAATAATGCATTTATGGTAGGGTTAAAATGAAATTGTGCCTAAAAACATAGCTCCCGGAACAGAGTAGGTGCTTAAAAAGTACTGTGTTGATACTTTGCAAGACATAGTAAAGCAGTAATACTTTTTATAAATTGAGAGGGTGTATTGCCATGAGATGCATCTTTCTGTAAACCTCATTAGCGTTTACAAGGTAAACTCTCAGGTACAAGGAATATAGGGAGCACAGAATCCTTTTCAGGGCATCTTTGTGGGCAAGAAAATTATAAAAGACCAATGAAATCAACATCTTCTTGTGACACAAGCCCATGGAAGGCTGGGCAGGGATGGGAGAGTACAGTGGGGTTTACAGTCAGGGCAGTGGGAAGGAGGGCAGAGCCTGGGGAAGCCTGGAGGGATGGGGCCTGCAGGTCACCATCCCCCATTTTGGTTTAGCAGCAGAAGTCACAATAGGGGTGATGACTGTGCTGCTCACAGGGGCTGGAGAGAAGCCATTCCTGGGGTCTTCTTCTCATTCCCTTTTCCAGTTTAACCTCCACTGTACCTTCCAGGTAGGATTTATGGCTAGATCTAGTGAGATTTCTGTGGTTTCCTTGAACTCCCTCGCCCTTTTCCCCTCCCCAATTCTCAACTCACCTAAACGACCTTTACCAGGAAGCAGAGTCCTTCCTTCCACCCTTAGGTACAACCAGAAAAAGTGAGAAGCCTTTGGGGGAAGCATGTGACCCAGATTACAGAACTAGTGTATATACATGTATTGTAGCTGAAAGCCTGGGTTTTGGACTCAAATGGTCTGGCTTTCACACCTTTGCTCCTCTTCCTGTGTGATCCTGGGCAAGCCACTCAGCCTCTCTGAGTCCGATTTCCCTCATCTGTAGAATGAGGTAATGGTCTTTTTCTCTTATGCTATGAGAACTGATGACCTCTTCCCGGGGCTGGCACATGGGGTGGGCTCAGTAAACTGGCTCTTTTCTTTCCTTATATACAACGTTGTTTAAAATGGCTTTTTCAGTCATTCTACTAAGCAATTTCGGTTCCTAATAGCAATATATAAAAAATGCTTGAAAGTTTACATGTGTTTGCTCATGTTGTGGCTTAGAGCTTTGGAAAGTGAGAAATGCAGATGAATTGTGTGTCTGACAGTGAAGAGTAAATGGCCTTGTGCCTAGCTTCAGAAGTTGGCCTAAAGAGAAACACACTATTAAAAAAACAAGTAGGAAGCAAAAAGCTTTCATATGTATGTTAGGGCCATTCTGCAAGTGTAGGCCAAAAAGCTCTTTTAAGTGGTCACAGGAAAAAAATAAGGGAGAAGCGTAGCTAGAAGAAACCTTCTAGCTAGTACCATCCCACCTCCTTCGGTCTTTTACTTTTCCCAGGAAGGGAAGCAAAGAGCTAGTTGTGCAGGATCCCCCACCTCAGATGAGGGCGACCATTGGAAGCAGGGCCAGGGCAAGTATCTTTACAATATAACCCTCTGTGTGATGCCAGAGGCAGAGTGGAGAAATGGAAAGTGACCAGATCTGGAATCTGAAAACCTGGACTCCCATCTGCAATCTACCACTTACTCATTGTGTGACTTGGAGCAAGTCACTTCATCTCTCTGATCTTCAGTTTCATTATCTGTAAAATGGACATAACAAAATAAATCATAGCACAGGCTGTTATGAGGCTCAAACAGGATAGTGAATACATGTGAAAGCTTCCTGTAAATTACTGTGTAGAGGTTAGCTATTGGAATACTATGTCCTATTACAACCCCCTGAGTTAGAGCCTCCCTCTGGTTATCATTGAAAGATGGTCTTTAAATCACAGAGTTACGAGAATTTAGAATAACTGGGTGCATCATACAATGGATGATGATGATGAGGAGGAGGAGGAGGAGGAGGAGGATAATGATATTTGCATAACTCTAAGTGGCGACTGCTACATAGGAGGAATTGAGGAAAGCAATCTGGCTGCACGTGGATGCTAAGAGATTTGTCTGGAAGCTGCCTTTCATGGCACACACACTGTTTTTACTTATATCATGCATTTGTTCATTTGGTGCACCTGGAGGAAGTGCCAGTGAAGATAATGGGGGGAGGCAGGGCCAAGGGAGAGTGGAGTCTAAATATTTATATAACTTTTTAAAGAGGAATTTTGGATCTGTTGTTCCGAGTCTCACAACTGTCTTCTGTTTTTTCCCCCATTTTACAAGGAAACTGAAGTTCAGAGAGGTTAGTTAACTTGCACAAGAGCACACAGCTCAAATGTTGGTGTTGGGATTCCATGTCAGGCCTGACCTGATACCCCTGAGAAAATGCACATGGCAGGGCTTTGTAAGCAGTACAGTCCCAGGGAGATGGACATCATCCCTCCTGTTGTATTTAAACAAAGAAGGCAACTGAAGCCCAGAGAAGTGCAGTGGTTTGCTTAAGCCCACCCAGCTTAGAAGCAATAGAAGGGCCTAGAACTGGATTTCCCTATTCCTAGAACAGAATCTGTTCTACTCTGGTTGCTGCTTTAAGAGTGCTTTCTAGTCCTGACCCCTACCCTCTGCCCTGCCCCCTTTTCTAATTTTTTAAAAATTAATAAAAGTGAGTCAAGCAATGGCTAATGGGCTCATGAGAGGCTAGGAAACATACTTGTGAGGCAGTCATAAGATCGCTTTCAGCGAAACACATGATCTTGGTAACAAAAAGAATATAGAAATACATTTCTTTGAATGCTCTTCAACCTAATCAGCCCTGATGCTGCTAAACTGTTCCTGACATTCTCTGGTCCCCCTTCCTTTAAAGCCCCAAATAAAGCATAATGAAATAAGCTATAAGCATTTGGGGGTTATTCAACTCTCTGAAGTGCTTGAGGATGCAATTTGTAGGCAAGATGTTAAGGAATTAAAAAAAAATATATAAAAGCTGGCTGGTGCCAGGCCGGGTTGTACCAATTTCTCCATGGCCCTGTTGCATGTTAGGTATGCATATGGTCCACACATTTTTCAGAAACATACCCCCAGGTGTCAGGACCTATTCTTTAGAGCGTATCAACTAAATGTGGAGAGACGGGTGTGCTGAGGAAATGAAAAATAAAACCCCAGCTGCTCCTTAGAACATTGCTGTAATTTGGAGGCTCGGCATAGGCTGCAATGTTCTTGTCTAGAGCCCAACAGATGCTGTACCCTAAAAGGTGAGCTCCTCTGGGGCTGGACTCTGGGCACTGGCTTGTTGTCCCCGGGCCCAGCATGGGGCCCAGCACAGAGCAGGGTCTCTGGGAGCTCGAGGTGAATAAATGAATAGGCGAGTGAGGCTAGCAATTAAATTGGTATTAGGAGAGAAAAGGCCCTTTAGAAGAAGCTGATTAAAATAACCCGTGATCCCAACCCACTTTTCCCTTAGCCAATTCCTGCCTAAAAACCCACCGCCATTTTAAAGAGTTGGCTGCATGTGTGGTGAAAAAAGGGGTGAGGAGTGATCCAGGGAGATTTGGGTGTATGACCATCAGGATTGCATTTGAGCCCTTTCTTTTCTAATGTAGCAATTGTAGAGCAGTTAGGGCCATGCTTGGCACACAGTAGGCATACATTTCATTCATTCAACTTACAATGTGCCAGACCTAATGTCAAAGGCTAGTGGTGAAAAAGTCACTACCCTCAAGGAGCTCAAAGTTGAGTGGGTTTGGAGAACTTTACTATCATTATTGAATTCTCTTGATAACTGCTTTAAGGCAGATATTATTTCTCTTCCTTGAGTGATAAGGAAGTCAAGCTTTGGAGAAGCTCCATGGTCAGGGCCCAGCCCTGTAACCCGAAGTGCTGGTACCTCAAATGGAACACTGCATCAGAGGTTACCAATGGGCAGCTCACAGCTCAGTTCTGTCACAGCACATGTTTTGTTTGGGCTGTCAGTTGTTTGTGGAGAAAGAAAATATGGAATGGGAATGCCTTTAGACAGAGCGTGTGCTTCCCAGTTCATGTGGTCCCTCCACACCCAAGTTCTAACCTGTGGGCAGCTGAGTGTGTAATCCCAGCTCAGATTTACTGTTTCTACACCCAGTGCTCTTTCCAGTGGGCTTAGGGATATCTTATCTGCCTTTGACAGGGCCTACACCTGCACTACTCATCTCTCTGGGTCTTCTCTGATGTAGTGCTGATGGTTACTGCTATCTTTCTTACAGTTTCTTCAACACCATGGACTGATTATTAGCTTTGGATTGAACAGACCAGACCACCTGTGGCAAGCACAGATTCTGGTATAGTTCCTGGACTTTTTTGGGGGCAGGAATGATGGTGGTGGTGGTGATGGAAGGGGGGACATTGTATAGCACAGACTTGGCACATACTAGATGGTTGGTCAGTGTTTCCCAAATAAACAAAAAATATTCTGAAGCTAGCCTGCCTCTTCCAATAGCTCCAATTTTAAAAAGTTTTTCTTTTTTTCTTTTTAAAGTAAGGAGCATTGGTAGGCTATATTCAGTTCACTTTCCTCATTTCTTTTATGGAAAGGGTGGGCAGCTGGTATTACATCCTCTAAAATGTTTCCATGCTGAGGTCATCTATTCCATTTAATGTAGTGTGTGGAGCTTTGGGGTCTCCATCAATCACTGGGAAATGAGCTGAAGAAAATGCAGATCTTTATCCAGAAAATCACATTGGTCTTGGGTGCCCACACTAGGCCTGACTTGAGCTGTCTTGGATGTGGGCAGGTATTGAATCTGGTCCAGAAATGTCTTCGGAGGAGGCAGGGCCTCCCTGAAATCATAAAGAGGGAAGGCCCATTGCCTGTGCTGTAATTGATAGCACAACTTGTCTGCCCTTTTTTCACTTAGGTGACTTAATAAGGAGATGAATGAGTTCCAGCCCTTGTCCAGAGCTCATTGAATATATAAGATGCCCAGTGGGCCATAATTGGTCAAGTTGAGGTGGAATAGCCTGATGCATGAGAGTGCGGATTCGAAGACAGACTGCCTGGGTTAGAATCCTGGTTCTACCAGTTATAAGCTCTAAGGTTCGGGTACATTAATGGCTCTGTGCCTCAGTTTCCTTACCTGTAAAATGGGGACAATAATAGCACCTACCACATAGGGTGTTTTTTTGTTTATTTTAATTTTTATTATTATTTTTATTGGTGTATAATTGATTTACAATGTTGTGTTAGTTTCAGGTGTACAACAAAGTGAATCAGTTATACATATACATATATCCACTCTTATTTTAGATTCTTTTCCCATATAGGCCATTACAGTTTTTGAGGATTTAATTAACTATTACACAGAAGTGGCTTAGAACAGTGCCTGGCATGTAATAAGCACTCAATGTCTGTAGCTATCAATCTTTCAAAATCCCCCAAGCCCACCCCTGAATTAGGCCTGATCTACAGAAAGCAACCAACTTTCAGTCATCCAGCTTTGATCCTGTCCTTTTAGTTGACAGGAGTTGATGCAAGAATAGTGTTTCTATTCTTTATAAATGGCAGTTGGAGATGGCTTCATTATCCATACAGTGTTCTTGCAGAAAGACACCTATCTCTGACTATGGATATGTTTGCTTTCTGTTGACAAAAAATGAGTGATGTTACTGTGTTTTCTTTTTGCCTTTTTGTCAGGAAACCTAGAACATTAACCACTGCTTATCTTGAGTGCCCCAGAGCGTCTGTTTCTTCCATTTCCTTCAAATGGATATTTATCTTAGACTAGAGCTTCTTAATTTTTCAATGGCACCACTAAAAATAGCCAAGAATAGTGACTGAGGGGAATTTGAACATTATAGTCTTAAGAGTTCAGAAGCCTGAATTCTCTTTCAAATTTTGTATTTTAACTTGAAAATGTATACATATTTTGAACTTGAGCGCATTCCATATCTGTGTTTGTTTTAGTGTTCAGTCAGTGTTTTGAATTATCAATCTTTAAGTAGAAGGCACACCTCTGAATTTATGACTCCTTGTGAAGCCATTAGTGCTGTTCATCAAGGAACACTTGATGAACCCCTTCCAGGCTCATAGTAGGACTGCATGTCCCAGTCAGCCTGAAGTCAGGTGTGACCCTGTGACT
The DNA here is from genome assembly GCF_965194825.1 of Balaenoptera physalus. Lineage (NCBI taxonomy): Eukaryota > Metazoa > Chordata > Mammalia > Artiodactyla > Balaenopteridae > Balaenoptera > Balaenoptera physalus. The sequence continues at coordinate 24,677,810 of NC_138886.1, forward strand.
AGCTTGGCCAAACGAAGCACATTAGCTCTGGGCAGTGCACAGTTTGCCACACTGCTTTGCTGTGGAGAGGTAGAAGCTCGGGCTGAGAGGAAGCCTCTGTCAGCTGCGTCCCCAAGGGACTGATGAGCCACATTCTTCTACTGGATTGGGCTGGACAGGCTGGATGGACAAGAGATAAATGCTGTTGTTAATAGCCACTGAGCGTTCAGGGCTCTTTGTCATCACTGTACAATGCAGCCCATCCTGACACACACCTTCCTCATCCCCTTTAGCGCCCATCAAGTTTCTGAAGGGAAGCCTGTCTTCCATTTTGAAAGTGTGGCCTCCAATATCTTGCCTAAAACAGTACGCTTTGGAAGATGAGGAATACAGATGAGAAATGGAAAAGTTCAAATGCTGGATTCCCACTCCCCCATTTTCTGGAAAGATTATTTTTCTTACTCTTTAAAATATAGCAAATAGTGTGAAATTTGTGAGTCGTTCTCAGATTTAGAGTCTCAATATATAGACTAAAATCAACTTATTATTTGTTAATTTTGGGGATGTATCACTCTTTAACAGTTATGTATTTACTAAATGCCCAGGGCTATGTACTGTATCTGAAAGTATGAATGATAAGTTTATGTTGAGCCATAAACATTTGATTGGTGGATTTTGGTTGAAGTATCATGCCTAAATATAGTGGGCACTTGGTAAATGGTATGGTGAATGAGTATACTTTCATTAACCTAATAGTGAAAACTCACAGGCCCTTCTTCACCTGTTTATATCTCACTTGGGCATTGATTTCATTTTGTCATTTTGTTTTATAGCTTGCTGTTGATATGTTAGTCCCTCCGACTAAAATACTAACTCTTTTATGCAGGAACTAGATCATTTCATCTCTGAGTCTTCCAATGGGGATAAGTGTAATTTCTGCACACAGCAGGTGTTCAATAAATGCTTGCAGAATTGAATTGAGTTAGGTGATAAATTAGTGTTGTTTAGAAACCAAGGATACTGCAGTGTGTCCTGACATTATAAATGGATTCCGTTTGCACTAACTCTAATTCTCAGCTAGAGCTCACTCCTGTTTCTCTGGCAGAAACTTCTCACTGTGGTCAGTATGGTCCCTGAGGCCTATTACATGGGCAAACTACAGCAGCAGTCTGACTTTTACTGTCTCCCTTTCTTCAGCCATCAAATGAAAATGGCCCCAGCTCCTCATTTATGAAGTGCTACAGGATTCCTCTGCCACAGCTGGTAGGATCAAAGCAACTATCAGGAATTTGCACATGTCTAAAGCATCTGAGGAACCAGTTGACCAATTTGCATAAAAAACTTGCCTTCCTGGAACTTCGGGACGAAGTTAGGAGAAAGATAAATGAGAGATGTGGGAAAGGTAAGAGACCCAGAAACATCAGAATCTAGGTGCTTTGGTTGTCTATTGCCACGTAACAAACCACCCTAAAACTTAGTGACTTAAAAAAACAAAATGTTATTGTCTTTCACAGTCTGTGGGTTGCCTTGGCTCAGCTGGGTCCTTTACATTTGGGTCTCTTATGTGGCTTTGTGTGATAGCAGCTAGGGCCGGAGTCAGCTGAGTGCTTGAGTGGGTTGGCCTCTGAGATGACTTCTCCACACACATCTGGTGCCTCAGCTGTATGGCTAGAATGGTTAGAGGCTGGCCAGGTCTCTCTCCCCCACATGACTAGTTTAGACTTCCTCCTTGCATGGCAGTCTGAGAGAAGTAGGACTTCTTACATAGCATCTGGCTTCCCTTAGAGCAGGGTTTCTTGACCTTGGTGCTGTTGACATTTTGGGCTACTTTGTTGTGGGGAGTTGTCCTGTGCACTGTAGGATGCTTAGCAGCATTCCTGGCCTCCATCCATTAGATGCCAGTAGTATATCCCCCACTCCCACCCCCATGCTGTGACATTAAAAAACATCTCTAGACATTGCCAAATGTCACCTGGGAAGCAAAATGATCTCGGGCTGAGAACCACTGCCTTAGAGTGAGTGTTGCAAGAAACCCAGGTGGAGGTTGCAGGGCTTCTTATGACCTAGCCTTGGAGGTTAGGCAGAGGCATTTGTGTTCTGCTGGTCCAAAGTGAGCCCCGGGGCGAGCCCAGATTCAAGGAGAGAGGACCGTACAAGAGCATAAATACAGGGGTACAGGGTTCGTTGGTGGGGGAGTCACCTTTGGAGACTAGGAGTTTGTTAACAGTTTACTCATGGAAACAATGTTCCAGGATTCTTCTTATGCTTCTTGTCAGCTCCTTTTAACGATTCTCTGCTGTATGCTCACTTTGTCCCCATTTCTGTGAGAGGCACCGGATAAAACGACACGTAAGTCATGGTTCCTGTTCCTGAGAATATTGGAGGCCATTTGGGGAGACAGATTCAAAACCAGATATTTTCAACACGACACGGTATATGATGGCACACAGAGAATGAAAGGTGTGAAAGGAGCATGGGAGAGGGGTGCTTATTCTAACGTGGGAGTTCATACACGGCTTCCTGGAGGAGGTAACACCTGAGCCGAGACTTGAAAGATGAGTGAATCAATCCAGCGGAGGAGATGTGGGAAAGGCGTTCCCAGCTGAAAGCACAGTGCAGTGGAGCAGGCGTGCACACTGGTCTGTGCAGTGCCTACAAGCCCTAGGTGTGTAAGCCTGTTGTGGGGATGGGGCGGGAGCTGATGCCGCTCGGAAGGGGAGGTATAGAAAGTAGGCACCCTGTGCACCAGGCTAAAGAGCAGAGACTTGATGTTGTATCTGTTTCCTGGTTATTGATTTACCAATGCCCAGTCACCAGGAAAGGAGTAAACAGCAGAGAGGTTTTCCTTTTAGGGCACCAGCAACCTGAGGTTACTGTGGAGGCAAAACTGAGCACTGTAAACCGGGAGGGACGTGATTCTCTACTTTGACGGGTGGAGAGGCCAGGAGGGCCATGTGGTGTGTCGGGTGCCTCCTAAGCGCCAAACCCTTTGACAGGGGCTTTGGAGACCTCCTGTCCGTCAGTCCCCATGACAGCTGTGTGAATGCATTCTAATCATTTGTAGAAGATGTCACTGAGAGTCTCAGACTTTAAGTGACTTGATCAATGTCTCATAGTCAGTTGAAGAGCTAGGACTGTACCCAGATTTTCTAATGGAGATGTGTGTGTGTGTGTGTGTGTGTGTGTGTATTTAGCTGTTGAGTGTTGTCTAAAAAGAAAAAAAATTAAAAAGAGAAAAATAAAACTGAGCAACCTCGTGTGTTTTTGTTTTATGATTGAAGTGTTAGAAAATGCTGGCTTGTACAGTGTGGAGAACAGTATGGAGGTTACTTAAAAAACTAAAAATAGAATTACCATATGACCCAGCAATCCTACTACTGGGCATATACCCAGAGAAAACCATAATTCAAAAAGACACATGCACCCCAGTGTTCCTTGCAGCACCATTTACAATAACCAGGTCATGGAAGCAATCTAAATGTCCACCGACAGACGAATGGATAAAGAAGATGTAGTACATACATACAATGGAATATTACTCAGCCATAAAAAGGAATGAAATTGGGTCATTTGTAGAGACGTGGATGGACCTAGAGACTGTCATACAGAGTGAAGTAAGTCAAAGAGAAAAACAAATATCGTATATTAACGCATATTTGTGTAATCTAGAAAAATGGTACAGATGAACCGGTTTGCAAGACAGAAATAGAGACACAGATGTAGAGAACAAACGTATGGACACCAAGGGGGGAATTGGGGAGTGGGATGAATTGGGAGATTGGGACTAACATATTTATGCTAATATGTATGAAATAGATAACTAATGAGAACCTGCTGTATAGCACAGGGAACTCCACTTCACTGTACAGTAGAAACTACACAACATTGTAAAACAACTATACCCCAATTAAAAAAAAGAAAGAAAATGCTGGCTTGTAATTATTGCCTCAGTGTTCTGGGGCTCTGTTAGGTGCCTGGGAGTGTCCGCATGTCCCTGTGGTTCTGGTGCCTTCCCTTCTTTTTTTTATGATTTTCTTTTTTTAAAAAATTTTATTGAAGTATAGTTGATTTACAATGTTTAATTTCTGCTCTACAGCAAAGTGATTCAGTTATTCATATGTATATATTTTCATATTCTTTTCCATTATGGTTTATCACAGGATATTGAATATAGTTCTCTGTGTTATACAGTAGGACCTTGTTGTCTATCCATCCTATATATAATAGTTTGCATCTACTAATCCCAATCCCCCAATCCTTCCCTCCCCCACCCCACCTTGGCAACCACAAATCTATTCTCTATGTCTGTAAGTCTGTTTCTGTTTCGTAGATATGTTCATGTGTATGATATTTTAGATTCCACATATAAGTGAGAGCCTATGGTATTTGTCTTTTTCTTTCTGACTTACTTCACTTAGTATAATAATCTCTAGGTCCATCCATGTTGCTGCAAATGGCATTATTTTATTCTTTTTAATGGCTGAGTAATATTTCATTGCATATATATATATATATATATATATATATATATATATATATATATACACACACACACCACATCTTCTTTATCCATTCATCTGTCAGTGGACATTTAGGTTGTTTCCATGACTGGGCTGTTGTAAATAGTGCTGCTGTGAACATAGGGGTGCATGTGTCTTTTCGAATTATAGTTTTGTCTGTGTATATGCCCAGGAGTGGGATTGCTGGATCATATGTAGTGCCTTCCCTTCTTGCTTATTAGCTGCTGCCCACTTTAAGATTCTGAGGAGCAGCAGCCAGTCAGCAGGGGTGTTTCTAATACACTCAGAGGATAAGGTGGAGGATTTGGGCTCTCAGTTAAAGAAAGACTCTGAGCAGACACCTGGCTAGACTTTGATTGAAATCCTTATGCTTTCATTCCCTGGGCTAAGCCACAAGCTTCCAAGATGAACACGTTTGCTATTTTAAAAAAAATATCCAACTTAATGAAGTCCAAGAGACAGTGTTTTTAATTGTGAAAATATGTCTACCTGGATCTTCCCATGGCAAACCCACACTAATAAATCTACTCTTTGTTCCCAGGTTAAAGTTCCAACTTCTTTGCATGGCAAACTGAGCATTTCCCAGTTTGAGCCCACCTTCCTTCTCCAGCCTCATCTTCTGCTCTTACTGATACTGAAATAACTGTTTTTCCCTCAAAAGCCCGTGCGTTGAGCCTTTTTGAAAAAAATCATGGCGCCCTCTTCCTGTAATTCTGCTCCCTTCTCTTTTTTGTCTAGTGACTCCTACTTAGTCTCTGAGATCCTGATTATGTATTTGGCACACATCTATGAGCACCTCCAGTGAGCAAAACCCTGTGTTATGTGGGGCAGGGGGACGAGTGATGAGTAGGACATAGTCCCTGACCTCAAAGAGACCACAAACATTACTTTCTCTGTGAAAATACCTTTAATCCCTTTGGTAATTCCCAAAGCATGCTCTTAGGGTCTTTAATATACCACTGATTACAGTACGTAGCAGTTATTTGTGTATGTATCTAACTTCCTCATCAATCTGTGAGGGCAGAGACCACATCTGACTTGTTCATTGTTGCTCTTGTTCACAATATCTACCTCATGTCTGGATCACAGTCAATACATATTTTAAAATAAATGAATAAATGGATGAGTGAGTGAACGGATAAGTAAATGCAGCTTCTTGGCGCTTAAGCTTATGAATCTTTACCAGCATGTACCTCACAACAGTGGGTAGGGAGAACGATATCCCTATTCTACATGGACGTTCTCTGTGAAGATTTCTATATATGTATTTCACCTCTGAAATCTCTTAGTGGAAGAACAGGTTTTTGACACACAGCCAGCAAACCTGACAGAGTCAACTTGCTTTCTTTAAGAAGATTAATGAACAAGGACTTAAGAGAAGGGATGGGTGAACTGGTTACTAACAAGTAAGGACCAGCCATAAGCTCAGCCCTATTTCAGGAACAAACCAAACCAGGATCTTTAAGGTTGAGCTTGGCTTGGTTCAATTAATCCTTCTTCTCTTTGTGCCTTAGCTGCTCCCACACCCACCACAGCCTCTCACTCATCTCTGTTGAATCATGAATCACGCGCCAGCAGCACCTCCACGTTCTGTCCTCTGTTGGATCTGGCTTTTTCTTCCCTTTGCTGTCCTATGAGGACAGAGGGCTGGGGTGGAGGGAGAGTCTTAGATAAATAAGCCATTTTGAGTCTTTCAGAGCGAAGGCAGGTCTGGGTGGGCTTTGTGATTCATGGTGAAAGGAAGATGTGGAGGAGGGAGGAGGCATGGGTTGGATGGGAATCAGCAGAGAAGACAGGGAGGTTGGGACATCTTATGGGGGTGGGTGGGAAAGGTGAGCCACCAGAGTCAGATAAGGAGTGGAAGGTCTTTGGCACATGAGTGAGGGATTGTAGGCAGAGTGGGGACACAGATAGGTACATTTTTCTTCTTCACGGGCAAATTTCTAGTCAACTTTCAGGATCCAAATTGAATGCCCCTTCCTTATGAAACCTTCTCTGGCTTTTCTGTTGTGCTCTGAAGTGCTAACACCCTTTGATTCCCTCCTCCACCACATCGTTTTGCACACTGGTTCATTCTTTCTCCGTTGCCCCTTCTAGACTGTGATCACACCAAAGGCTGAGGTCTGGCACACACTTATACTGACCATCTTTTGCTAACCCCAGATCGAGTCATGTGGCCTGGCACAGTATACACCGCATGGTCTGAGTGAGGCATAGAGCATCTGAAATGAAGACCATCTTGGAAACTCTGAGACACATGGTGAAAACGTGCTTAAGACGCCTTGTGTACCAAGAGTTAGTGGAATTTAATAGTATTCCTTTTATTGCCTTTCCCCCCAAATTCCTGGGTTTCTGCCTTTCCTAATATGAAGATGCATTTTGCTAAAATGATTCATTTTACAAAAGTCCTGCAGGCCAAACAAGAAGAGGCATGCAGTTAGGTTTCAAATGGAAATGCATGATCTGGAAATCTGGGGTTTCGGTTCCAGTTAGGTTTATAGGTTCAGCTAGTTGTTTCAGACCTCCTCTTCTAACCAGGATCTCAGACAGAAAAGTGAGGAGTGCCAACAGACCCAGCATGCAATTATGAAGATCCTACTGGATGCCAGACACTTTTGCTTACATTATTCCATTTAGAACCATCCTAGGAGACAGGGTAGGTATCAGCCACATATATTAAGCAGATGAAGAAATTGCTTGGCTTCTTGAGGGGCAGATTAGAGCTATGCAAGAATCATTCTGAGGCTTACCACCCACATCACAATCCAGACAGTCAGTAAAAACTAAAAAGAGCTCTTGTTTGTTGCGAATGTAGGGACGGCAGCTGCTCTTGCTGCCTTTGTAGTTAGGTTAGAGTCCCTTTTCTGGAACACTGGGGGGCAGTGTGGTACAGTGGTTTGAGCTTGGGATTTAGAGTAAGGGAATTTGAGCGTGGGTTTGAAAGCTGTGTGGCCTTGAACAAATTAAGCAACCTCTCTGGGTCTCAATTTTCTGGTCTCAAAATGGGGATAATAACTGTAATACCCACCTCACTGGGCTGTTATGAGGATCAGGTGAAAATGGATGTGGGAAGTGTTTATTGTAAAGTATAAACAGATAAGTACATGATTCTAATGTTCTTGTAAGTGTGTGATTGGGGGTAGGGGCTCCTAAGGTCCTTTCTGACTAAAAATCATTGCCCTCAAAACTGCCTTAACGATTAACATCCTTGACTCTGGAGATTTCTCTTGGTGTTCAAATACACTCTACAGGAGACCATTGCTCAAGTAAACATATATTCCCTGAGATGGAGGTGGGGAAGGGTACCCCAGTTATAAATGGGGGGGATGTCCATTTATCAGTTTAATCTTATAACAGGAAAGCAGGTCATTCAGGATCCAGGACAGGTGTATTTGGGGAGCAGGAAAGGAAAGGTACCAGGACTGGATGTTCTGGGATGCCAGGTGAACACAAGCGCTCTGGGGACTCCAGGTTTGGGGTCTGCACTTTGCTGAAAGGAGAAAGGCAAAATTGGAAAATGATCTCTGGTCGACGGTGAGTATTGAAGATCAGAGAATCTTGGAATCTTGAGGCAGGGAGGAGCTTTCTTGTTCTCCTAGTCATCTCCATTGTTTCCTTGTCTTCAGTTATTTAAGCAATTTGCCATGTGTGCATGTGCCCTCTACTGTCTTCTTCTTGATGGTTTTCTTTACATCAGTTGACTGAGAAGTAAATTCAGCCTCATCTAAATCAAAGGTATCTGTGAGATCGCCTTATAACTATCAAAATAAAAAATATCTGTCCATGTATCATCTATAATCACCCAGTGACCACCAGTTGTCCATGTGCTAACTTTGTTGAAAACTTGTGTTCCAAATGAACCACCCATCTGAAGATGGAGTCTGCTCTGCAGCATCTTCAACAAGTAGTCACCCTGCATCTGTTTGCACACCTCTACTCACAGGGAGCTCACCCTTTCTCTTGAGACAGCAATGCCAGAAAGTTATTCTGTAGATCATGCCCAAATTTTCTTACCTGTAATTCTACCCATTGGCTTTAACTCTTGGGTCACATAAACTATGTCTGTTGTCACTGCCCAAGGTCACCCTTTAGAAATCTGAAGCCAGCTCTCAGGTATCCCATACTTCAGTCAGGCTGGACACCCCCACTTTCATCTAGTGTTCCTCTGATGACACCGTTGCAAGTGCCCATAACATAGTTTGTCAGTGTTCTTTCAAAAGACTCCAGTTTTGGAGTTAACCTCTTAAAATGTAACTTCCACCATGGAACAAAATTCTCTAGGTGTGGTCTGGACAAGTAAGGTTGAATGTGACTGTCGCCTCTCTCATTCTAGATACGCTACCACTATAAATGCAGATTAAACAACGCCCTCTTAATAATGCACCTACCAAAGGTCAGTAGGTCCTCTGCAGAATGACTGTTTTTACAGCAGTGTGCAGAGTATCCACACTCTTACCTGCCCGCCCCAAAGCCAGTAAAAGGCATGTGTGGGCTAATTGACTGCCTTCCTGGGCAGCATTCTTTAAACCTTTTTGATCATGCAAGCATCTCTGTAAAAATATATTGAGCATGCATCTCTAATATATGCATGTTTATTTACTTATAAATAGTATAATGGACTCATACACATTGTACATGAAAAAATTGGAAATTTAAAAGTATGAGATAAACCAATCAGAAATAAAAATTCTAATATGTTCACCCTCAACTTATTGGATTCTATTGCATACCCCAGCTTGGGATGTTTACCCCCAGAACTCAGAACCCTCAGTGTCTTCCTGCTAAACAAAGCAGATCTCTGGATGAAAGGGTGGAACCCCCAGTTGTGGTTACCATGCTCTAATTCACTGTTTTTCAAACTTCTCAGATAATGACGGTGGCATGCCTGGGTAAGCACTCAGAAGAATCAGAGTGAAGGAAAAGGGTAATCTCTATCCCAGCATCCCCAGTTACTACCCTTGTCTTGCTTTCTCAACACACACACCCCATCTTTCACTCTACATCTTTTATGCATTTTATCCTAAAAGGCTAGAGATGTCTTTGGAATGCACAGAGGTGTGGTGACATGCTAAAGAGGCAATAGTGATTTTGGGTGCCAGAGAAAAGGAGGGATCTTTGAAATAAGATTCCTTCCAATGTAAAAACCTCAAGTGATAAATTGGAAGTGATCTGGCCTTGGCACGAGTTCAGAGGAACATGAGCAAAGTGAGGGTGGATGTAAAGTCACTCCAGGGGGAGAGGCTGGAGCCGCTGGATAGCTTTAACCGGAAGAAGAGAGGGCAGGGCAAAAGTGTATTTTCAGATGCTCCAAGAGAGTCAGGCAGAAGTGGCTTTCAACCTCTTTCCTAGGGCACTCGGGGATATATTAGGGAGGCCTAGTGGAAGCTATCTAAAGATCAGCTGGGCTGTAGGAGTTGGGTTCTCCAGTTCCTGGAGGAGTTTAAGCATGAGCTGGGCAAGCTGCTGATGGAAGGCTGTAGAGGCCCACTGGTCTAGAGAGCTGCTGAGTTCCTGTGAATCCGAGGATTCTGAGCATCTAAGATAGAGTGAAATATGACTGGGGGGACTCCAGTTGCACCTGATCCCCAGTGACTCCCTCATGGGCCTGGAGTTCTGACTTCCCTGTTTCTGCTGGCACAGGGCTACCTCCTTTGGCGAGGTCAGAGCCTAATAAGGTAGGTTGATCTGGAGCACTTCTGGCATGGCAGAGAGCCCTGGGTGGACCAGCACCTGCCATAGTTGAGGCAGAACTTGCTGGGTGTGCACAAGATTTGAAGGGAAGTGACACCCACATCGCCTTTTTGCCCTTGGTGAGCAAAAAAAATGTCCTCTTTTGGACATTTTCCTCATCAGTTTCTCTCTAGAGTCATTAAGAAAGGTGTGAGATCTGAAAAGCTGAGGGTACCTGTTCTCTTTCCTGAAGGTAGGAAGAAAACATCGACACCATCCTTCTTAGGCCAGTGTCACCTCCTGTTGGGCAGCCTTACATCTTACGGAGTGCAGGTCAACACAGTCTGCTAATTTTGCCTCAGAAATGGCTTGGGGATCCATTCGTCCCCTCTGTAACTTCTGTGTCTCAGGCCCTTGTCATCCCTCATATGACAGTGACAAGAGCCTCTTGTTCTTTGTTCTCTTGGCCTCTATGCTCCCTCAGAGTGGTCAACCTGAAAAATGATCCAATCACATCATTGCGCCTCTGAAAGATTCTGTGTTCTCTGCATGCAGGATAACAACCCAAGCTCAGCCCGTCGCAGTTTGATGCCACACAATCTCTCCCACCTCCTCTCCATCCAGGAGCCCCTTCTCACTGTACCCTCAGTATACCCCTGCCATGGGGAATCCAGACTTACAGGGTTTTGGTTTCTCAGAATGCCCTTATCCATGTTTTCTTCTTGGAAAACTCCTAATCTTGAGACCTTCTCCAATGTCACATTTTCTATGAAATCTTCTGACTCACCCAGGCAGAGTGAGAGTCTCCTCCTTGACTGCTTGGAGTCCTTTGAGCCAGACTCTACTGTGTTGCCCTTTTTTTGAGTCCACCTCTGTGGCTCATGTGTATGCTCACCAACCACAGGGACAGAGCTGTGCTTCATCTGTGCCCAGGAAATATTAGTCAAGTGAATGAATAATCAAATTCCCTAGCCTATAATTCATTGACCTGCTGACCATCCCATAAAGAAGCATGATAGTAGGCTTGCCCATTAAAAGTCAGCTGAATGGCCCCTCATTTTCTTCAGAACTATTGGGTCTGTAGCAGAGAGAGTACTGTGTAAGTTTGCTAAGGGCTATGCTAACAAAATATCATAAATTGGGTGACTTAAACAACAGAAATTTATTGTGTCACAGTTCTGGAGACTAGAAGTGTCTGTAATCAAGGTATCGGCAAGGTGGGTTCCTTCTAAGGGTTGTGAGAGAGAATCTGTTCCATGCCTCTCTCCTAGCTTCTGGTGGTTTGTTGGCAACCTTTGGCCTATAGAAGCATCACCTCAGTTTCTGCCTTCATCTTCACATGGTGTTCTCCCAGTGTGTGTGTCTGTGTCCAAATTTTCTTCTTTTATAAGGACACTAGTTATATTGAGTTAAGGCCCATTTTAACTTGATTACCTCTGTAAAGACCCAAATAAGGTCACACTGAGGTACTGAGGTGCATATGGGGACATAATTTAACTCTTAACAAGTACCAAGTCCTTGGGAATATGATTTTTTTCTCTCTCAGCATCCATTTCCACACATGCAGAATGGGAGACTGAACTAGATAGGTAAACCCTGAGGCCTCATTTATAATAAATTCATTATAAATTCATTCATTCATTTAACAAATAGTAATTGAGTGCATACTATGGGCCAGACACTGGAATTTGTGCTCAGTAAGCAGAGTTCTCTCAGTGGTTTGTGCCATTCCTGCTGAGCGAGACATAGTGAAGTGTCCATGACATATCTATGATCGGCATCTTCAGTGCAACCTGTGTCATTCGATTGGGAATCTGCCTCATCAGCTGTTTGAATATTGGTTTCACAATCTGAAGAATAGACCTGTGGTTGCCAAGTTTAAATCTTAGGCATAATCTGGTTATGAAATCAATTTGGAAACATTTTGAGTGAGCTGCATTGCTCAGTCATTCTCCAATCCCATGTTTCTGGCTTCAGGAGGTGCTGGCACCATCTATTTGTAAAGGAAGTAGTAGCACACACTTCCTAAGAGCCTATGTTGTTGAGAACTGAGCCTCATTCTAAAGACACATAACATAGCCAGGTATCCACAGACAGAGACCTAGGATTGGGCGCCTCCTGGGGTGGTGGGTGAGCCAGGCTCCCTGGGGTTGTTCCCTGGGCCTTGCCTCTTCCCTCATTGAGACCACCAGAACTGTGTTCATTGTTTAAAAAGTTCCCATAGAGCCAGTGCTCACCATGTTCTCTGGGGTCTGTGCTATGCACCTTAAATGCTTTATCTCATTTCATCTTTGCTGCAGTCTTGTGAGGTCGGAACTATTACTGTGACCATTATGAGAAACTCAGTTGCTACGTCTTGAACCAACTTGCCTGAGGTCTTGTAGTTAGTAAGGGGCAGAGCAGGCTCTCAAATCCAGGTCTGTCTGACCCTAACGTGGGGTTTTTTACCTTCTGCTCTCTTGCCATCTCTTAACACACGGATCTGATCATGTCACTCTCTTGCTAAAAACAGTTTATAGCTCCCTGTTGCCTACAGTGATGGCATCTTACCGGAGATAGGAGAACACTGTGTTGCTGAATGTAAAATTTTGTATTTGTGTGTGTGTGTATGTGAGTGTATTTTCCGGGGAGAGGATTCAGATCTTGGCCAGATTCTCAAAGGGTCCCTGACTTCACAGGCTTAAGTACACATGCCTTAGAGAGGCAGTCAAGAGTCATCACTATCAGAGCTTCTGATTTCTCACTGGGGTTATTTCCTTCCACTTCTTGTTCAGATCTGTTGTTCTGAACTTCTAACAACTTTCTGGAAGTTTCCTTGCACTCTCACACCTTCAGGTCTGTGTTCATGTGGTTTCCTCTGTTGGTACTGCCTGCTATCCTCTTCCTCACCAGAGAAATTCCAGCTCATCCTTCAAAGTCCAGCTTGGATGCCTCTTACATGAAACTATCCTCAATCCGCCCCCTGCTTTGGGCTTGTGTGAGTTTTATTCCCACTGTGTATACAGAACTCATGGCATTGACTGGGGGCTAACATGGTTTTTGAACCATTGGAGAGCCCAGCATCCTCTTCATTCTGTACTGCCTGGTAGAGGGCCTGGCCCAGGGTGAACATGCAGGAATCATCTGTTGGAGTTCAGAAAACAGTAAGAGTCGTTTAACTTTATCTGGGTCCCATAATAAAAGGGACACATTTTTAGACTCTAGCCTTGGAGGGCAGGGCTAACTCCCATCTTTTAGGCTACGGGTGTTCTCCCAGATCTCACTTTCCCGGAATGTTTGATTTGGGGAACCAAATTTGTGAAATAATAAGCCCTGTTATGCTTCTACTGGACAGAATAGAAAGAAAGCTGGACAAACTGGGAGCAGCCTCTGTGTAGTGACTGGTAGTTTTCAGAGTCACAGTGGTCAGATTTAATAGTGAGGACTTGCTCCATCCATCTCTCTGTTGCCTGCCATCTATCCATTCATCCACTCCATGAAATGTCTTCCTTATTAAGATTTTCTTTCTCTTTCCCCTTTCTCTCCTCTTCTCTTCCCTTGTCTTGCCTTGCTTTGCCTTCCCTTCTGTTCTCTTTCCTTTACATATTCTGTAACCAAACTGTTTAGACTTGAACCTTGGTTCAGACATTTACTAAATCTAAACCTCAGTTTCTTCATCTGTAAAATGGGGGATAATAATAATATCTCATTAGAGGATGTTATAAGGAGTTAATTAAATGAGTTAATATATGTGAAACTCTTAAAATTGTGTTCAGTCAACCTTAATGACTCTTGGTTTTCTCAATGACATCTTTGTTTTTCTTAAAAACTTGCTTTTCTCTTGCCGTCTATCTCCTCTTTCACTCTCGCATGCTCTCTCTCTCTCTCAGTCTCATTTACTCAGTCCCTTTTTCTCAATCTCAGTCTTTCTCTCTCTTCCTCTCCTTCTGGGACCCAGTTCTAGGAGTTCACAGGCCTCTGTCTTCCCCTGCCTGACTCACTACATGGGAGGCTGGTGCTGGGCAGGCAGGAGGGTCTCAAGCACCTGCTCTGGGCCTGTGAGGCCTACAGGCTTCCCTAGGAGACCCAAGTACCCAGAGCCTTTAGGATCTGCCTGCGCCTTTGTGTCATCTCCACCTTGGCCTAATGATTCTTTTCCCCAGAACCCCTGAGCAGCCCTGCTGTGGGCTCAGCCCAGGGGCTCCTGCACTGGGCAGCAGTGGGTGGGTGGTTGGCTGGGGCACCCTTCCTCCCCTTCCTTCCTCTCCTGCACAAGGTGAGGGAGACCATAAACCTTTCATTCGTGCTTCATCTTAGAAGCTTCTGTACACTGAGGTAAGAGTAAGCTTTTCTTGGGTCCTCTCTCATCATACCTGAGCCACGAGTAAGGCTTATACCAATTTTTGGCTTCCTCTGTTAAGCCAGAGGAGGTTCCTACTGGCACACAAGATGGAAAGCAGAAAGCCCCCTTCTGTCGACTGCTGCTCACTGGTGGCCTCACCGTGGAGGTTCTGCCAGCTCTTCCCGCCTCTTCTTCTTTTATCAGGGCCCTCCTGTAGCCACTGAGCGTCTTTAGTTTCATTATATGTGAAAGCTCCCACTTTAATAGATCATGTTCTTCATATAAGAAAATGTATGAGCAAAACCCAAACAATATATCCACGTATTCAGAGGGGATTTTATTCCTTGAGAGCTGAAAAATGGTATGAAATCTCTGTTTTTATCTTGCTTTTGGATAATATAATTTCAGCATGAAGAATATGTTTTTAATGTTTTATTCTTCTTCCTAAGTAAATATACAGTCTGGCTTAAGTCCATCAAGTGTCCAAATGAAACAAAAATCTGCCACTCCAGGAAGGCTGGGAGGGGGCAGCACTTCACTGTGGCCTCCCCCATTCCCACCCCACTAGTCTCATTTCTAACTTTGCCCTTGGGGCAGCTCCCAGGAGGCCCGTCTCCTGCATTTCTTTCTCAGCCTTTTCTGTACAGAGTCCTCTAGCACAGAGGGAGGTGCTTCCAGAGAGATTTGACTTCCCTGAAGGAAGCTCTACTCCACAGCCCACTAGGTGGGGAACTGGCTTTTAGAGTTAGGGTCCTGCTTGCAGAATTTTTGCAGACGTGCAGGTTACTGAGTGGAGGGACCCTTTCCTAGCCTGGGGGGCAGGTTGCAGGCTGGTTCAGGGGTTCCTAGGACACAGAGGGCTCTGGGCAACCTCTCAGGCTAATTGGGATTTATTCCTTTCCTTATTCATTCAACAAATATTAAGTGAGTTCCAGGTACCATTCTGAGCCCTGGGGAAACCAGAGTGAATGGGACATTGGCTCATTCTCAGGGGGCACAGAGTCAGGTAGGAGAAATAAAAATGGGTTTCTGTCATTTTTTTCATCCAGCATAACTCCAGTGCCTGCTAAATATTTGTTCTGGGTTAGCCTGCTCATGTTAATGACATGATATGACTCGACTTGCATATCTGTCAGGAATAAGCATTTGTTTCTAATTCCCTCATGGGTTTCTCATCAAATGTGACCACAAATTCCCATTGCTCCCCAGAGAAGAATTTAAATTCTGCAAGAGCAAAAACCGTGTCAGTTTTATTTACAACTATACACCCAGTATCTAGTAGCAAGGTTATTAAAGGATAGATACTCAGTAACTGTTTGTTGAATAAATTAATGAAAGGGAAGGTGAAGGGAAGATGGTCTGCAGCAACATTTCTCAAACTTTAACATAAGAATCATGTGGAGAGCTTGTTAAAATATAGATTCCCACCCCAAAGACTCTGATCCAGTAGGTCTGGGGTGGAGCCTGAGTACTTACTTTCTAAGCTCCCCGATGATGCTGATACTGCTGGTGTAAGGGCCACACTTTGTGCAGTGAGTGCATATGGAGTCTTCTTCCCTCTCATAGATCAATGACAAGATGTGACACTGGATCCTGGCTTTGGCCCTCCCCACCTTCTTAGCAGGGGCCCCAGGCTGTCATACAGGATCATTCCAAGCATTTGGAATTCTGTACAGGTGTATGATAACATAGCCATGATGCAGGTGTTTGAGCCAACAAGTGGAATTATGAATGTGAGCCTTCAGTCGTCAGCTCATTAAGTAAAACACAGGCTATGAAAACATCTCTGCTTGTGAAACCCTTTTGTCTCTCATGAGGATCATGGTCCCTTCTTATGTGATCAGCTTCTTCAAGGAGAAGGACCTGCTCTTGCGGCAGTTTGGGTTTTTACTTATTCCTCATCACTGTGTATTCGTGCTGAGTAAGTTCTAATTGTCTTTGATGCCCCCCACCCACCCCAGGGCTGTCAAATGGGGTTTGCTAACCTCTCTCTCCAAACCATTGAAGGATGCACTGACTAGGCGAGGGGCAGCTCTCAACCCACCTTCCCTGCAGTTCTGAATGAGAGATCTGACTCAATCTCAGTGAGATCTCGTCCCTTTCCACAAATCTTTGGAGGCTGGTGTCCCTGACCAGACTTACTGCAGACTTCACTCCTCAGACGTACATCTGCAGTCACTGTCGAAAGCTATCTGTCATCTGTTAGATGAAATAAGCACTGTGGTGACGGGGAAAGCATTTTGGAGTCTTTCAGGATCGCTTTGGGAGTTTCCTCCCCCATGACCTGGGCTGGGTCAAGTGCCTCACCGCTGAGCACACGCAGCCCCAGCACTTCTCTGCCCTTCTGCCATAGCACACGTTATGAAACCGCCAGGCCACGTGCCTGCCTCCTTCATTGGATTTGGAGTTCCTTGAGCCCAAGGATTGTCTCGTTTCCTCCTTAGCCAAGGAGCCCAGACCAGGGCTTGCTGTGTGGCGGCCGCTCACTGCTGGTTACTGAGCCCATGAGGAATCATGTTCACGTACTAGCTGGGCTGCTTGCTGGTTGTGCGATCTCTTAGTCACTTCTTGGAGCCTCACTTTCTTTTTCTGAAAAATGAGGATGAGAATACGTTTGGGAAGGTTGGCTTTCTCTGTGCCAGGCCTGATTCTACATGCTTCATGTGTGATGTCTCACTTAATCCTCATAACTACCCTATGTGTGGGTATTACCATTAACTATTTTCAGTTAAGAACATTGAGGAACAGAGAAGTTATGGAATTTTCTAAGGTTATCTGATAAATGGGATAAAGGGTGGGTCAGGATTTGGAGTCTGGCTGTCTGATTCCAGAGCCTGCAAAATAGCCACTATAGTAATCATTCTCAACTTGGGGTGAATCTGCCTCCCAGGGGTTGGCAATGCTGGAGACAATTTGGGCTGTCACAGGTGGCAAGAGGAAGTGCTGCTGGCCTCTAGTGAGTAGAGGCCAGGGATGCTGCTAAGCATCCGACGATGCATAGGACAGTCCCCACAATAAAGCACTGTCCTGTCCAAAATGTCAGTAGTGCCTCCGTAGAGGAACCTTGCATTACACTGTACTGCCTCAGTGAAATCAAGTGTGCTAAGAGCCAGGCCCAGAGCAGGCCCACAATAAATGGCACTTCGTTCTCAAAGTTCACAGGTTGCAGCTCGGAGAAGAAAAATCACTCAGTCTTCAGTTTCCTTCAGCAGCTCAAGTTTTAGTCTTAATGGTTCCCGGCTGCTTGGCATCTCTATCTCGGGAGTTCCTGTCTTTGTGAGATGTGCTGACAGTTGTCAAGAGTCGGGGCAAAACTTTCCTTGGGAGAAGTCCAACTTCCCTGAGACCTGGCAAGTTCAGACACTGCACACAGAATGTGCCTTCCCAAAAAGCCTCCTGGCCTCTGACCTCACGGCACGGTCGACTCTGGGGATGGCTGGGTTTTGTGCATGAAGCTTCTCCTTTCAAGGGAGCTGACATTTCTCACCATTTGCATGGAAGGCCTTGTCGGGTACTTGCCACTATCACTGAGGTCTTGACATGGACACTAGCATGGTTCTGGCCCTTGAAAATGTATGAGTCAAGGAGAACATGACAGATGACCTGTCAGCTAGTGCAGCAAAAACACCCCACATGCTGGGCACTTCAGAAGGGAAGCTTTGAGACCATGGCTTTACCACTGACCCACCATGTGACCTTGGGCAAGTGCCTGGAACTGACTTCTTTCATTGTCAGCATCAGGGCCTCCATCCTGCCTTATGCAGCTCCATGGAATGACCTTTGGGCAAGTTGGATTCAGGGGGTCTTCTTATGTATAAGAGAGAACCAGAAGAACAGGAAGGTAATGACAAATTGAAAGGGTGCTGCTGTTCATACAGAGGGCGCAGTTGTTTAGCATTTGGGGTTTTGTTTCCTTGTCAACTCATATTCCTTCATGCTTCAGCAATGTAGAGTTAAGTCAAAACAGTGTTTTCATCAGTAAAGGACCGTTGAATTTTTGTTGAAAGCTTGCTCACAGCCTTGCCTGGGTCTTGATACCCAGTGTGACATTTTCTAGCCATGAGCTCAGGGAAGTTTTACTTAAAATGTTGGCCAACAGTAGGCAGCATAAATTGACTCTGGAGAACCAGTGGCAGACAATGAGCTAGTATATCCACCCTGGCACAGGAGCAGAAACAGCTGGCTTCTCTGAGGCCTAAAGAAAAAATTGATTTCAGTTAGAATGTTACCTGGGATTTATGATCTGAGGGGAATTTGTTCCTTCTTAAAGCTGACATCGTGTATGTATACGTATCTCCAAACTCATCAAGCTGTATATATTAAATATGTGCAACTTTCTCTATGTCAATCATACCTTGAGAAAATGGTTAAAGAAAAGTTGACAGACATAGGGCCCCAGATGGAAGAGTCTGTTGCCTCTCTGGGGGTGGGGGTGGGTGGGTGAGGCACTTTTCACTCCGTGTGCTCCACATGATAAGAGGATATTTGAAGAACTCTGAAGAATTGGCAATTTACACTTCTCATCAGCACTGACATGGTTCAGGGCTTTGAATTTCATGAATAGAATTGACAACTTGGCCAGGGTGTGCTGCTAGTATTACAGGTGTGACTGCTGCCTTCTATGCTGCAAATCTGGAAACTTCTTGGATAAAATGTAAGAGGCCCGTAGAGCCAATGACAGAGTCCTTCCCTGGGTCTCCTTTTCTGAACCAAGTTTGTCACCTAAACTGGTCCCAGAAGCCATAGGTGAGATGGCACCAGTCATACCACACTAACGAAAGGAGCAGCCTCTAACTCAACCACTGACTGCAGGCAGAGAGCTCCCTGCCATCTGCAGGAGTTCAGTGGGTGCAGACCCACCCCCGTTGCTCAGGTGCGGAGGCTCCCCCTCACACTCTGGTTGCAGAGTTGACATGCAAAATGCCAAATTGAAAGGCTATAGATGTTCAAAAGTGGGATGAAGTCCAGGTCAGCTAATAGAATTCATATCACGTTCTATCAGATAAACTTGACTGTACATGGCATTTTGGAGTCCTCTAAGCATGTTTAGAGAGTTCCAAGTTGGATGCCTCATGGTGCTGTGGTATTTGCAGCAGGCCTTATCAGTGACCTGAAATAAGATAACAATAAAAATAGTAGCAATTACAGCACTCATTGTGTACCAGCACCTTACAGGGTCCTTTATTTATAATTCTTTTAAAACCTGAAAAATTAATATTATTTGCCCTTTGTTGCATGTGAGAAGAATACCTAGAGCGGTTAACTGACTGCAGATGATTAGTTAGTGGTAAAGCTAGAATTAGAACTTAGGTTTCCATGTCTTCAAAAAAAACACATGCTTTCTGTCATTACCTTCAGATGAAACCTGTGTAGTTAGGGAAAGGCTAAGCTGTAACACAGTAACCCCAGTGCACAGTGGATTAAATGATATGGGATCTTATTTTTCTTTTACATGTAACAGTCCTGTTGTAGGTGGATGGCCCGGGAAGGCTGGGCAGCTCTGAGAGGTCATTCAGGGACCTAGGTTCTTCCTTTATTGTTGCTCCACCATCTCTTAGAATGTTTTCCTCATCTGCATAGTCAGTTTCTTGCCAACAACATGTCCATGTTCTAACCCTTGGGAAGGGAGAAAGAAACTGATTGGAAGGCAAGCAATTTACTGTGAAGAAAGTGACCAAAGGTTGTACACATCATTTCCTACCTGCTCACCATTAGAGAACCATAGTTCCATGGGCACACCTAGCTGCAAGAGAGTCTGGGGAATGTGTTTCTGGTGGAGTGGATGTGTGTTCTGCTAAAACTCAGGGTGGAGGTGTGTGTACGAGTGCGTGTGTTTGTCCTAATACTAAATGGAAGGAAAGAATGGATTTTTGGAGACATTTAACAGTTGTTGATATATACCCTTCCATAAAGTTGAAAACATATACTTCTCTCTTTAGAAAAAAGTGAAGGCACTTGAAAATTTAATCTGACAAGGCATGACCCAGTCACGCCTACCCACTGAGTTGGTGCTAATGCTAATGTGAGATGAGACTTTGGGGCAATGGCCTGGACTGAGTGAATCAGGCATTGAGCATTGCTCCTTGCTGATCTTGCCTGGGGGAAGGTCTCAGGAAATTCTGACCTTGGCCAGGCTTGTCAGGAGCTGGTCCCTGATCACTCTCCACAAATACTTGGATCATCACTTAGTACTCAGGATCACTCCAGGTTGAGAACTCTCTTTGGAATTCCTACTGCCCCTGGAAAATTCTTTGCTCTTTAAATTCTAGAGTTAGGATGGCAGGATTAATTTAGGAAAATGGTGCCGAAAGTTGTCTGGATGTTCTGCTCACTTCATTTCCTCTACTTTTTCAGTGAAGACAAAGGAATTAAACAATTCCAGTGTCACTCTCTAGCTATGGGTGCTCTTTAATGATGGAGTGACCTGGACTCCTTTCTGGGGACAAACATGTGCCTGAGGTTGGGGTCACCACATTTCTCACTCACACCCCTTCCTTTTGTACTCTTTTCTTCAGCTGTACTGCATGAACAAAAAATGTTTGGTTCCAAGAAACCTGAGTTTGTTTCGTGCCACTTTTTCTTTTCATAAATTGTTTCCTCTCCTAAACCCCACTGCCTCTACCCTCAGTTCCCACACACCTCCCTGCAATCTCTAACCAACTTCTTACCCATTAAATCTCGTTGCAACCTCACTTCCTCTGGGGTGCCTTCCCTCACTCCCTGGTCTGATTCAAGGGCTTCTTGCCTGTGATCCCAACAACCTTTGTACTTCTCTCTCTCTCTGTAGTGTGGAGCAGTTGTTGAAAACTGAGTTTGAGTCAGGGCTTTGCCTCTTTACCGGCTGTACAACTTGGCAAGTTTCTTCCTCTTGCCAAATCTCAGTTTATCGGTAAAGTTTGATAGTAAAGTACCTGTATTATAGGACTGCTCTGAGGATCCAGTGAGATATTGCCTATAAGTTGCTTGGCACAGTCTCTGGCACATGGAAGGCACTCAGTAAACATTTCGCTGCCTGGCATCTGAAATCCATCCTCATATTTGGAAGATTCCCTCAGGATGAGTCCTGGAAGGACTGCATCCACCTGTGTCCACTTTCAAAGCTGAAAGGCCAGCTGCTGCTTTCCCCTCCCCATTGGGACCCAGGGCTTGAGCACAGCGTATCAGATGCCCCAGCCTGATAGTCAGTGTCGCATCTCCTTGCACTACCTGAGGGGTTTATCCTGTTCAACTTGGCAGCAGCAAGAACAGCCTGTTCTCCAAAGTAGCCACGGAAACAGGACCAGCCATGGTGTCCTCACCAGATCTTCCCTGTGGTGGGATTTTGGCTGTGGTCCTATTGTGTGACCTCTCTTAGTTCCTGCCCATTTTTGGCATCTTGTCCTCCAGGGTTTCCAGAAATTCTGTGAGGAGTATTTTCCTTCCAATAAATTTCTTTTCTGCTTAAGTAAACCAGAGTTGGTGTCTGATGCGTACAACCAGGAGCCTGATCAGCAGAGTTAACTTTTATTACTGTTGTTGTGTTGTTATTGCCCTCATCACAGTGTACTGCAGTCACTGAGTTACCTTCCTCCCTCCTGGACTGTGAACCCAGCTGTTGAACAGTCCACAGCACAGCACAGCACTGAGCTCCGAATATACTTACTGAATGAGTGTATGACATCTAATGATGGATGGGAAATGAAGGATTGAATGAGTAGATGAATGAAATATTTGTTAGTGCTTATGATGATTCTCATTGCACCTAATTTGGAGTTGAGGTAACCTGCAAGATGGTGACATGAACAGAGCTCAGATAATGCACTGTCACTTCTACTATATATTTTAATATTAGAAGGCCTAAATGACCTGCCTTTTCAGGCTGAAAAAAATGTATTGAACACAGATAGTTGCGGGGGCTCCCAGGTTGACACACATCTTACATTCTGGGTGCAAGACATCCTTATAGCATCCTGATTGTAGCAGGGGCTCCCCAGGAATGACCCTAACCAGGTGTCTGATGTTTTGCCCCTTGTGATGTGTGTAAATGCACATTCCTTTACTTAATTCTCACAAAAGTGCTGACTGATAGGTACTGCTATCCCCATTTTACAGATGGGGAAACAGTTTCAAAGAGGATAAGTAGCTTATAGAAGGTGACTCACCAAGGAAATAGCAGAGATATGTCTCAAATTAGGCCCTAATCTCCAAATACTATGCTCTCGCTGTTTTACCTCTCCACCCAGGGAGTAGTAAACTGTCGATGAGGTTTATTTACTGAGGGTGCTTTTTTAAATGAGGAAGTTAAATTATTCTCATTAGAGGCACTAATCACATTATCTTGGGCACTCTGTTGGCAACGTACCAGGAAGATTTACATATGTCGCAGCCTTGGAGCTATGCTTGATGTTTTGGAACTTATTCTGATCATTGGAAAACCACAGAAGATTGTGGTACATATTATGATTTGCAATGTTAATCAATCAAACCAAACTAATTTTCAGTGGTAATAAACCAAGAAGCCTTGGCCAAGAATCCATATGGATTTTGTAGGACACTTCCCCAAGATGAGTCTGAATATTTGTCTCCCTCTAGGATTGGCTCAGAGTGCCCCTATTTTATTTCTGATATTAGCCATACTCACGTTTCTGTGTCCCTTGTGGGGAACATGAAGATTCTGGATCCCATCATGCCTGATAATAATGGGCTTATATCACAGTGGAGCTATTTGCAGACAGGAAGTTCTTCAGAACTGTCTCCACTTTCTTTCATAGTCTTGGGCTGGTGGGCAACTTGAGAGGAGGTATAAATAGCCAAGGATGTTTTAAAGAGAATTGTTGGATGAAATCGTACACCTCCGAAGTGTATAATTCCTTGACATTGATAATGCTATTTTGATAACAGGAAGCATTTATTTTGGCTCTTGGCTCATTTGTTTTTGGCAGAAGAACAAGACGGATGGCATTATACAGATTCCATTTTACATTTTGTTGAGGAAAGTATAAACTTTTTTTTTTTTTAGTTTAGTTTTGGCTGTGTTGGGTCTTTGTTGCTGTGCACGGGCTTTCTCTAGTTGTGGCGAGTGGGGGCTACTCTTCGTTGCGGTGTGCGGGCTTCTCATTGCAGTGGCTTCTCTTGTTGCGGAGCACGGGCTCTAGGGCGCGTGGGCTTCAGTAGTTGTGGTGCATGCGCTCAGTAGTTGTGGCTTGTGGGCTCTAGAGCGTAGGCTCAGTAGTTGTGGCGCACAGGCTTAGTTGCTCTGCAGCATGTGGGATCTTCCCGGACCAGGGATCGAACCCATGTCCCCTGCATTGCCAGGCGGATTCTTAACCACTAACCATAAACTTTTTAATAGGGTAAATGACAGTTTTGTTCATTCACTTTGTCATCATTTGAATGTATTTAAATATTCTTCATAACACCTTCCACTATGTGATAGTATCACGTGGATGTATTTGTTTATCTATTTATCATCTGTCTCTTACATCTAGAAGTGAGCTCCGAAAGAGCAGAGCCCTTCTGTTTTCTGTTTAACACAGGTTCGCAGCACCTAGGGCAATCCCTGGCATCTGGTAGGGACTTGATAAATATTGGTTGACTGAATGAACTAATGAAGTAAAGTAAATTATTGAATGGGGCTGGGATCTTAATACTCAATCTCAGTATTCTGGTAGAAATATGTTGAAAGAAATACTAAAAAAAGACTGAGAAAATGATGGAGAGTTGATTAAATGAGCAAAATTTATTCTAATTCTGTCATCATCTTCATCAGAGCCATGTTTCCTTATCTGTAAATTGGGAATAATGGTATTTACCTGGCAGGTTTTAGGGAGGATTAAAGTTAATTCATGTACATGTGGGTGGCATGTAGCTAGGTGCTCAATGAATATTAATAGAGCGTTAACAGTAGCGGCACAAGAAAGTAAGAGGAGTATCAATCCTCCAAAGACTGAAAATGACATTTTTAAGAGAATTCTGCTTTCAAGCCTCAAATTTTATTTTAATTTATATTTGCATGTTTCTTCATAGTTTTCAGAGCTCTTTTTCCATACTTTATTTCACCTAATTCTCACTCCATAATCTCATCTAGTGGTTACAATTAGTCCTGTTTCACAGATGGGGGTCAGAGGTTGGGCCTGGATTTAAGTTTGGAGATACCCAAACTTTCCTTTCAGGAGCTTCCTGAGCAAGCTTTTCCTCTGTTCATGGATACCTCCTCTTGCCTACCTGGCCAGGCTTGCCTTTCCAGTCAACTGTTGTGTCATTTTTGTGGAATTCAGACCAGCAGCCCCTTGGGAGCAGAGACTGTCTTTATTGTTTTATTTACAAAATCCCAGATGCAGTCTGATTGCTTATGTGTTTATTAGCAACAGGGGTTATACAAAGATATTGTGTACCTGGTTTGTTTATGTTCTGTTTAAGCAAATACACAGTCACTTTTATTTTCTTCTCTCCGCCCCCCCCACTCCTTGCCCCCTTCTTCTTGCAATCTGAACACCCTCTGTGTCAACCAGTGGACTCTGTGGGAAAGGAAATCAGGTAGGATGGGAATGTCTGCTCCCTGTTCCCCTGTCTCTTGTCTCTCCCCTGGCTTTTGCCTGTCTTCCCTGCATCTCAGTTACAAAACACCAGATTTAAGCCTAGCCTACTACATGTACAATCATCAAAAAGACAATGCTATTGATTATAGATTGAAAAGCAAGTAGCCAGGACTAGAGAACCTTCAGGCTGAAAGAGAGAAAAGGGGACCAAAGAGATGGAACTCCCTCCCTTCTCAATTTAACCAGTGATAGATGAAGTATGTGTCCTGCTGTTCCCTCTCTAGCTTGCTGGACTGATGGTCATTCTTATCATTCATGGACACTTGTGGTGAGTTGCAGCTCATTCAGGAAGAGAGTTCAGGATGGTAGTTAAGGGTGTGTTTTTTAGAGTTTTTTTAGAATTTGTTTGAGAGAATAGTATGTACAGAAAATACAGAGTGTGGAAAATACACGGGCTATGTGATGTCAGATGAATGGTCAGACGAAGCTAACGCTACAAAGACAGGGAGTCTCTTCCTTCAGACTATATAATCTAAGATTGTAAATTGCACTGATCTAAACAAATTACATGTCTTATAGATTATTTCCCCAAATGATTCAAGAGTAAATTCTAGGTATTATACATAGATGCTTAGATAAAACTCATTTGATGACAGGAGAGCATTTAGAAACAAAACCCAAAATAAGTTCCTGGTAGAATCAGGAAGATAGTATATAGGTATGTTTCAAAAAGTGAAGCACTTTGTCAAGAGACTTAGTAGTGACTGAGGAAAATTATAGAATTATCACGCAATAATCAAAGGAGGGAATTCACATAATAGGAAGGATCATTTGTAAGAGTTATGTTTTTTATTGGAGTATAATTGCTTTACAGTGTTGTGTTAGTTTCTGCTGTACAACAAAGTGAGTCAGCTATATGTATATATATATCCCCTCCTTCTTGGGCCTCCCTCCCATCCCCCCCCCCCCATTCCGCCCATCTAGGTCATCATAGAACACCGAGCTGAGTTCCCTGTGCTATACCACAGGTTCCCACTAGCTATCTATTTTACACGTGGTAGTGTTAGATCATTTGTAAGAGTTATTGATTGGGGGTAATACCTGGAGGTACCACTGCTAATAAAGTAGCTTCAGTCAAAAATTCCTGCTATCAGCATCTTTTATAAGCAAAGAAGTGCTAAAACAGCTCTCCCATTAGCATAAGGGAAATTTCTATTAACAGAATGTTTGTGCTGGGAAAGGACCATCGTGATCTGAAACTATCAGAAACCTTCTGAATATTTCAATTGGGAGAGCCTTAAGTGAATATTTAGTTCAATACCTTGTTTTACACTTGAGCAAACTGAGATTCAGAGAGTATGGGTTTTAAAGCCAGAAAGACTTGGGTTCAAATCCTCAATCTCTAAGTTGATGATACTTTTTCTCAGTATTTCCAGCTAAACCTCTTTTTCCTCTACCACTGGGATAAAACACCTTCCTCTTAAGTTCTACTGAGGGTTAAATTGAACTCTATTCTTAAATCCTTCAGAGCAGAGTCTGTGCATACTAGACTCTTAGTGAGGAATAGATATTCTTATCTCATAGGGCTAAGCAGTCCATTTAAAAAAATAGTTTTCATTGTCAGAATGTTTTTTTGAGGCATAAAAATACTTATCCCTTTTGATCTACTAATCTGTAGAATGGGGATAATGGTACTTTGTCTAAAGAATGAAAAAGCTGTAAGCGTTAAGAAGTTTGTGGCACTACTGTTTATAATAAGAACATTTTGGAAATTCATTAAAAAGCCTTATAACAGAGACTGAATTAAGTAAATTATTATCTGTCTACTCTGAGGAATATTATATATCCATAATAACAATAACTGTAAAAATCGTGAAGCATGTTGAATAAAACTTTACAATATAATGTTACGTTTAACATGATGAATCAAAAATTACATTTACATTATGATTATGAAAATGAAAATATAAATATGTTTATGCATGCGGGCAAGAATTGGTAGGCAAAACAGAAAAATGAAAAGGACATTTTGGTGACTGATGAAATTCTGAGTATTTGTTTTTTCATTTTAATTTTCATTACCGTCACTCTAGGGTTATTTATGTAAAAAATAGTCACATAAAATTTGTTGTGAAGAAAGAAAGTCTTTCTCTTCTCTTTAATAAGGTGGTGACCTCTGACTGAAACTTCATCCTTCACTGCCTGAAGAGCCACTTTATATTTTATGCTCTGCAGGACATTGTCTAAATCAGTGGAACCTTAACCACAAGATTACTTTGGTTGCTGGAAAATGAATTGAAAGTTGGCATTGTTGGGAAGATCTAGAGCAGAAATTCTCTGATGTCTTGTGTTTTCTTTGCTTCTGAGTAAGAAACAAGCAAAGAAAAACAAGGATGAGTTAGCAAAGTCCAGTTTTATAGGAGATATGCCTTTGATCACAAAGTCTTCCCTCCTGCATGGACAAGTTATTAACAGGGCGGGTGACTGGGGTGGTGAGAGGACTTGATACTACGTCACACGAGGACTGGTTGAAAGAACTGGGTCAGTCGACTGCAAAATGCTTGCTGCCTTAATATTTTTGAAGGCAGGTCAGGCGGAAGAGAGACTAGACTTGTTCTGCTCAGCCTCAGAATGAAGAGTAGGATGTATCAAGTGACAGAGTTCAGCCCAACACAGGGAAGAATTTATTAGTCAGAGATGTCCCAAAGTAGGATGGTTCGACTCAGGTGGTGAGCTCACTGTTCTTGGAGGTATTGCTAGTGGAGGCTAAAGACTCTAGTGGGTTCATAGCATTTGCTGAGGAAGGTAGGAGATGGCTTTTGAGGTACCTTCCACCCTAAGATTCTGTGACTCTTCCTGGAGCTCTGTTCCTAGCAAGTCTCAGGGATCCATCCTCATCTCCTTTCTTGTCATTCACCCTGAGGCACTCAAGGGAATTACTCCCTGTCACCATGTCTTGATATCACCATTTCCAAAATAGGGCAGTTTATGAGTATTAACCATCTCAATTTACTGTAGGGATTAATGAATGTAAGTAAAGTAGAATTGTCAAGAGATTAAATTCCCTTAGGGACAGATATTATAATCTGGCTGCAATTTACATGAATCACTGTAGGAGAAAGAGCTACAGATGACAAAATATTCTGACTCAGTATAACTAATATTTATTTTACAAACTCATTCATTCACGATATATTTATTGAGATCATATAGACACTAGTAATATTCTCTAACATATATGGCATACATATATGATACTGTATAATGCACAAAAAATAATATAAGCACAATTGTTTTTTCTCACAAAACTTCCTGACTTTATCAGAATTATTCTAAATCTCTTCTTATTCCTATTTTCTCCCCTCTCACCTCTAATTTATCGTCTGTTTTTAGTAGTTTATTTTAGGCTACATTTTCAGAGGGATTCTTGGATATGTTCAGCCATTGGAAAAGAATATTAAAGATGATGAGTTTGCTTGTCACTAAGTGGACAGTGACTGTAGTGGTTTTTCCACTTTTCCAGATTATGCTAATTTATGCACATAATTTACAATAAGAGAACATGAAACTAACAAAGACAGGAAGAAGATTGTAGCTCTTGTGGTTACAGTGAGGCAGCCCTTTCTAAGTTGTGCACAGGAAGCAACCTTAAAGAGAGGTTTACTGAGTAACGGGTGGATCTTCAAGGTAACTGAGGCCAGGAACTCTTCTTCCCTTCTAAACAGAGGGGAGTTATTAATAGGGCTCCATGTTGGAGAAGAACTGGTCTTTCTACCATGTGGATATTTGCATGAATTTAAAGGACGAATAAGAAAGAGCATAACTGAGCTCAGTTAATAGATAGTAAATACAGATGTGACTGGGAGATTGAGAGCTGTCTGTGTCAGCAACTTACCAAGGGGAGTGGTAGTGGGAAGGGTCAGCCTCAGGTGCAAGTGATATGAGGTGTGTTGTCTATAGAGAATTTAAAGACAATAATAAAAAGAATTAAAAGTTGTTTTGCATTTTATTATCACATGCATTTGCAGTTTTCAACGTCAGTGATACAACACACCTTGAGAAAATCTTTTGTTCTAAGTTTTAAACAGTGACTAGGGTAACTTAATAATATACGTGTAAGCTTCACAGTAGCACATTTTTGTATCTTATCCTTTGTCTTCTACATTAATTAAAAAGACTCTGAGTTATGTAATCTGTGCTTAGTACGCATGGACTCAGCTACATGTGTTGGCTTTGAGAGTAAGTTCATAATGGTTTGGAATTTTTACTGCTCATCTCATATGTGCTTTGTGTCTCCAATACCTGTAGTGCACCTATTCCTGTGTTTAAATGGAAGATTTGAAATAAATAGCACAGTGATTGTGAAGACAAAGAAACAGAATTTAAGTCATATCATTCTTTTAGTTTATATGACCACTTAGAGGTTTTATTTGTGCTTAAAATTTAAAACAGTCAGACCACATATGAACCGTGAGATGTAATCTTTTTGGTTAGTGGATGCAAGTTTTAGTGTATGTGTGAAATATCCTACTGACCTTGAATAATATGTTTAAAATTGAAATTTATTCTTGTTTTGAATCAATTATTTAAAAATAATACTTACTGGAAATAATTTTGTTATATAAAAGTAGAAATTTTAAAAAAGGTTCTGTTTCAGATGTTAAATATTTAGGTCCACCACTGGTGTTTACAGTTGAACAGCTTTTGGTCAAGTACTTTGAGTTACTGAATCATTCTACACCTTAGCTTTTTCATGAATGAAATAAGCACCTCCTTTGTAGAGTTACTGTGAAATTAAATGGGATAATGCATATAAATACCTAGAACAATACCATGAACATAGTAAGTGCTCAATAAATGACAGTTTAATAATAATACTAGAGGAGCCCATGAGAAGATGGTGGTGTGGCAAGACGTGGAGTTAGCATCTCCCCACAATTAGGGCACCTGCCAGCTGCTGGTGGGGGACTCTGATGCCCAAGGAGATGGGAGGAACCCCAAAGTTAACCGGTAGAATGTAGGGGGACTGAGCGGGGAGGAGAAGTGGAGGCCAGACAGGATTGGTGCCTCTGAGGCTGGGGAGATCAGGAGAGGCAGGCGGGAGGGACTCTCCAGGAAGAGCAGGAGAGGAGCGGAGGGCAATTGCCTGGCCCACTCGGGTAGGGGAGCCTGCTGAGCTCCCAAGCTGGTACCACCCCTCCAAAGCCCAATCCAGGCCGAGTGGGTCCTGGGGGCAGAGGAGGGAGGCTGGGGAGATCAGGAGAGGCAGGTGGCAGGGGCCCAACAGGAGGAGCAGGAGAGGAGAGGAGGGCATTTGCCCCACCCACTCAAGCCCAGGAAGCCTGATGGGCTCCCAGGTGAGGTCCCTTGCCCTCTGAGACCAGGGGTGGGGGGCATGCCTGGGCCCCTTCTGTTCCTTGAGCCTAAGCCCCACCCTACACAGCCCCCAGGGCCTGTGGTTTCTAAGCATTGGCCCCGCCCACTGCCCAAACCTCACCCTTGCTTAGGCCCCACCCTCCACAGCCAAGGCCTATTCCCCCATTTTTTTTCTTTATTTTTTCTTTTCCCTCCTCCTCTTTTTTACTATTGTACTGAAGTACCTTCTGGTTGTTGATTCATCTATATTTTTATTTTTATATTCTTTCTAACATATCTGGTAGTTTCTTAGTCTAATTTTATTTTTTACTTTGTCATTGTTCTCTCTTTCTTTTTCCTTTTTGCCACCCCACGTGGCTCGTGGGATCTTCGTTCACGGGCCCAGGGTTGGGCCAAAGCTCCTGCGGTGGGAGCTCTGAGTCCTAACCACTGGACTAACAGAGAACCTCAGACCCCAGGGAATATTCATCGGAGTGAGGTCTCACAGAGTTCCTCATCTTAGCACCAAGACCCAATAGCCTACAAACTCCAGTGTTGGAAGCCCCAGGGCAAACAACCAGTAAGACAGGAACACAATCCCACTCATAAAAAAAAAAAAAAAAAGAGATGGCAAAAACATATGTCACAGATGAAGGAGCAAGGTAAAAACCTACAAGACCAAATAAATAAAGAGGAAATAGGCAATCTACCAATCTACCTGAAAAAGAATTCAGAGTAATGATAGTAAAGATGATCCAGAATCTCAGAAATAGAATGGAGGCATGGATTGAGAAAATACAAGAAGTGTTTAACAAAGCTCTAGAAGAACTAAAGAACAAACAAAGATGAAAACACAATAACTGAAATGAAAAATATACTAGAAGGAATCAATAACAGAATAACTGAGGCAGAAGAACGAATAAGTGAGCTGGAAGACAAAATGGTGGAAATAAATGCTGAGGAGCGGAATAAAGAAAAAAGAATGAAAAGAATTGAAGACAATCTCAGAGACCTCTGGGACAATACTAAACGCACCAACATTTGAATTATAGGGGTCCCAGAAGAAGAGAAAAAGAAATGGTCTGAGAAAATATTTGAAGAGATTACAGTTGAAAACTTCCCTAATATGGGAAAGGAAATAGTCACCCAAGTCCAGGAAGCACAGAGAGTCCCATACAGGATAAACCCTAGGAAAACCATACCAAGACACATACTAATCCAACTAACAAATATTAAGTTCAAAGAAAAAGTATTAAAAGCAGCAAGGGAAAAACAAAAAATAACATACAAAGGAATCCCCATAAGGTTAACAGCTGATCTTTCAGCACAAACTCTGCAGGCCAGAAGGGAGTGGCAGGATATACTTAAAGTGATGAAAGAGAAAAACCTACAACCAAGATTACTCAACCTAGCAAGGATCTCATTCAGATTTGGTGGAGAAGTCAAAAGCTTTTCAGACAAGCAAAAGCTAAGAGAATTCAGCACCACCAAACCAGCTTTACAATAAATGCTAAAGAAACTTCTCTAAGCGGGAAACACAAGAGAAGAAAAAGACCCACAAAAAGAAACCAAAAACAATTAAGAAAATGGTAATAGGAACATACATGTTGATAATAACCTTGAATGTAAATGGATTAAATGCCCCAACCAAAAGGCACAGACTGGCTGAATGGATACAAAAACAAGACCCATATATACGCTGTCTACAAGCGACCACTTCAGACCTAGGGACACAAACAGACTGAAAGGGAAGGGATGGAAAAAGATGTTCTAGGCAAACGGAAATCAAACGAAAGCTGGGGGCTTCCCTGGTGGCGCAGTGGTTGAGCGTCTGCCTGCCAATGCAGGGGACACGGGTTTGAGCCCTGGTCTGGGAGGATCCCACATGCCGTGGAGCAACTGGGCCCGTGAGCCACAATTGCTGAGCCTGTGCGTCTGGAGCCTGTGCTCTGCAACAAGAGAGGCTGCGATGGTGAGAGGCCCACGCACCGCGATGAAGGGTGGCCCCCGCTTGCCGCAGCTGGAGAAAGCCCTCGCATGGAGGCGAAGACCCAACACAGCCAAAAATAAAATAAATAAATAAATTAAAAAAAAGAAAGCTGGAGTAGTAATACTCATATCAGATAAAATAGACTTTAAAATAAAGGCTGTTACAAGAGATAAGGAGGGACACTACATAATGATCAAAGGATCAATCCAAGAAGCAGATATAACAATTATAAATGTTTATGCACCCAGCATAGGAGCACCTCAATACATAAGGCAAATGCTAACAACTATGAAAGGAGAAATCGACAGTAACACATTAATAGTAGGGGGCTTTAACACCCCACCCCACCAATGGACAGGTCATCCAAACAGAAAATAAATAAGGAAACACAAGCTTTAAATGACACAATAGACCAGATAGATCTAATTGATATTTATAGAACATTCCACCCAAAAGTGGCAGAATACACTTTCTTCTCAAGTGCACATGGAACATTCTCCAGGATAGATCACATCTTGGGTCACAAATCAAGACTTGGAAAATTTAAGAAAATTGAAATCGTATCAAGCGTCTTTTCTGACCACAACGCTATGAGATTGGAAATCAATTACAGGAAAAAAAACTGTAAAAAACACAAATACATGGAGGCTAAACAATACGTTACTAAATAACAAAGAGATCACTGAAGAAATCAAAGAAGAAATTTAAAAATACATAGAAACAAATGACAATGAAAACACGACGACCCAAAACCTATGGGACGCAGCAAAAGCAGTTCTAAGAGGGAAGTTTATAGCAATTCAATCTCACCTCAAAAAACAAGAAAATCTCAAATAAACAATCTAACCCTACACTTAAAACAACTAGAGAGAGAAGAACAAAGAAAACCCAAAATGAGTAGAAGGAAAGAAATCATAAAGATCAGAGCAGAAATAAATGAAATAGAAACAAAGAAAACAATAGCAAAGATCAATAAAACTAAAAGCTGGTTCTTTGAGAAGGTAAACAAAATTGATAAACCCTTAGCCAGACTCATCAAGAAAAAAAGGGAGAGGACACAAATCAATAAAATTAGAAATGAAAAAGGAGAAATCACAACTGACACTGCAGAAATACAAAGGATTATAAGAGACTACTACAAACAACTGTATGCCAGTAAAATGCACAACCATGAAGAAATGGACAAATTCTTGGAAATGTACAGTTTTCCAAGGCTGAACCAGGAAGAATTACAAAATATAAACAGCCCTATCACAAAAATGAAATTGAAACCGTAATGAAAAGTCTTCCAACAAAAAGAAGTCCAGGATCAGATGGCTTCACAGACGAATTCTATCAAACGTTTGGAGAAGAGCTAACACCGATACTTCTCAAACTCTTCCAAAAAATTGCAGAGGGAGAAACACTCCCAAATTCATTCTACAAAGCCACCATCACCCTGACACCAAAACCAGAAAAAGATATCACAAAAAAAGAAAATTATAGACCAATATCACTGATGAACATAGATGCAAAAATCCTGAACAAAATACTAGCAAACAGAATCCAACAGCACATAAAAAGGATCACACACCATGATCAAGTGGGATTTATCCCAGGGATGCAAGGATTCTTCAATATACACAAATCAATCAATGTGATCCATCATATTAACAAATTAAGGAATAAAAACCATATGATCATCTCAATAGACGCAGAAAAAGCTTTTGACAAAATTCAACACCCATTTATGATAAAAACTCTCCAAAAAATGGGCATAGAGGGAACCTACCTCAACATAATAAAGGCCATATATGAGAAACCCACAGCAAGCATCATACTCAATGGTGAAAAACGGAAAGCATTTCCACTAAGATCAGGAACAGGACAAGGATGTCCACTCTCATCACTCTTATTCAACATAGTTTTGGAAGTCCTAGCCACAGCAATCGGAGACAAAAAGAAATAAAAGTAATATAAATTGGAAAAGAAGAAATAAAACTGTCACCATTTGCTGATGACATGATACTATACATAGAAAATCCTAAAGATGCCACCAGAAAACTAGTAGAACTAATCAATGAATTTGGTAAGGTTGCAGGATACAAAATTAATGCACAGAAATCTCTGGCATTCCTATACACCAACAATGAAAAATCAGAAGAGAAATTAAGGAAACACTCCCATTTACCATTGCAACAAAAAGAATAAAATGCCTAGGAATAAACCTGCCTAAGGAGGCGATATACTACCTAACTTGTACTCAGAAAACTATAAAACTGATGAAATAAATCAAAGATGACATAAACAGATGGAGAAATATACCATGTTCTTGGACTGGAAGAATCAATATTGTGAAAGTGACTATACTACCCAAAGCAATCTACAGATTCAGTGCAATCCCTATGAAACTACCAATTGCATTCTTCCCAGAATTAGAACAAAAAAGTTTACAATTCGCATGGAAACACAAACCCTGAATAGCGAAAGCAATCTTGAGAAAGAAAAACGGATTTGGAGGAATCAGGGTCCCCGACTTCAGACTATACCACAAAGCTGCAGCAATCAAGACAGTATGATATTGGCACAAAAACAGAAATATAGATCAATGGTACAGCATAGAATGCCCAGAGGTAAACCCACGCACATATGGTCACCTAATTTACAACAAAGGAGGCAAGAACATACAATGGAGAAAAGACAGCCTCTTCAATAAGTGGTGCTGGGAAAACTGGACAGCTACATGGAAAAGAATGAAATTAGAACACTACCTAACACCATACACAAAAATAAACTCCAAATGCATTAAAGACTTAAATGTAAGACCAGACACTATAAAACTCTTAGAGCAAAACATAGGAAAACCACTCTTTGACATAAACCACAGCAAGATCTTTTTTGACCCACCTCCTAGAGTAACGGAAATAAAAACAAAAACAAGTGGGACTTAATTAAACTTAAAAGCTTTTGCACAGCAAAGGAAACCATAAACAAGACACAAAGATAACCCTCAGAATGGGAGAAAATATTTGCAAATGACACAACAGACAAAGGATTAATCTCCAAAATATACAAACAGCTCATGGAGCTCAATATCAAAATAACAAACAATCCGTTTAAAAAATGGGTGGAAGACCTAAATAGACATTTCACCAAGGAAGGCATACAGATGGCCAAGAGGCACATGAAAAGATGCTCAACATCACTAGTTATTAAAGAAATGAAAATCAAGACTACAGTGAGGTATCACCCCACACTGGTCAGAATGGCCATCATCAAAAAATCTACAAACAACAAATGCTGGAGAGGGTGTGGAGAAAAGGGAACCTTCTTGCACTATTGGTGGGAATGTAAATTGATACAGCCACTATGGAGAACAGTATGGAGGTTCCTTAAAAAACTAAAAATTGAACTACCATACAACCCAGCCATCCCACTACTGGGCATATACCCTGAGAAAACCATAACTCAAAAAGAGTCATGTACCACAATGTTCATTAACAGCACTATTTACAATAGCCAGGACATGGAAGCAACCTAAGTGTCCATCGACAGATGAATGGATAAAGAAGATGTGGCACATATATAATAATGGAATATTACTCAGCCATAAAAAGAAATGAAATTGAGTTATTTGTAGTGAGGTGGATGAACCTAGAGACTGTCATACAGAGTGAAGTATGTCAGAAAGAGAAAAACAAATACCGTATGCTAACGCATATATATGGAATCTAACAACAAAAAAAAGGTACTGATGAACCTAGTTGCAGGGCAGGAATAAAGAGGTAGATATAGAGAATGGACTTGAGGCATGGGGTGGGAGGATGAAGCTGGGGCAGAGTGAGAGTAGCATCGACATATATATACTACCGAATGTAAAATAGTTGGCTGGTGGGAAGCAGCAGCATAGCACAGCGAGGTCGTCTCAGTGCTTTGTGATGACCTAAAGAGGTGGGATAGGGAGGATGGGAGGGAAGCTCAAGAGGGAGGGGATATGGGGACATGTGTATGCATATGGCTGATTCGCTTTGTTGTGCAACAGAAACCAACACAGTATTGTGAAGCAGTTATACTCCAATAAAGATCTATTAAAAAAAACCGAATAATACTAGAAATAGTTGTTGAATCTTATGAAATACATTGCAGACAGAATTTGTATTTTAAAGAGATTCAAGCTGAGATCCAAGTGGTTAGACACATTGAGAATTCTCTAGAAATTGTATACTATCCTTGTTACAAGGAAGTGACTAGTCTCAATCATTCATTCACTTAAAAACCTTTTTCTGGGGGAGGAGAGGGTGCAGGCACTATTTTAGGTGATGTATGTAACAGCAAGTAAGACAGACAAGGAGACTACTAGAAGAATTCTAGTGGAATGAAAAGGCCCTTTAGGGACCACTCCCTGAACTTTGTAGACCCAAGCCCCATTCATGGTCACCAATGTGGTGCCCAAAGTGGGGGAGTAAGTAGAATTCCATATCACCAGTGTGGTTTATTTGAAAGAGCATGAACTGTGCAATCAAACGGGGTTGAATTCCAGCTTCTCTGTGCACAAGCTGTGTGACCTTGGGTAGGTCATTTCACATCTCTGTGATTCAGGTTGCTCATCTCTAAAATGGTGATGATAATGCTTGCCTCACAGGGTTGTTGTGAGAAATAAATGCAAAAACAAAGATAAAGGATATAGTATTACCCCTGGCACATAGGGATGGTCAACCGATGTTAGTTCTCTTTTCCTTCTCCCCTTACCAAATTGTGCTGATTAGAACCTAGCTCTGGTAGATGCATCATTCTTTATACATACAAGTGTACATACATGTGATCACATCATGTCTGGGAAGACCACAGCTGGAAAGACATTGACTGATGTTTAAGGCAAATTACTTAGGGTTTACATTGGCTATTTGTTCTAGTAATGAGGGCATACTTGAAAGCATGCCTACTGATAGCATGTAGGCCCCTCTGTATTTAATGGAGCAACCACCTATTCCTCCCGAATTGTAGACCTGTATACTTACCCACCTGATGTCTAGACTAAGTACCTGTTTGCTTCTTTCAAAGTACACATGTGGACTTCTTAGGCCAAATCTATTACATGAGGAGTAGGTCAGCTTTAAACATTGTTGGAGTAGGTCAGCTTTAAACACTTTAAACCATTGTTATATTCTTTACCACCTTGTGGAGAAAATTAGGAAGAACAAACTAAGAATTTTAGCTTTTATTGACTTTTTCTTAAACTTTCACTCCACGGGAAGGAATTGCTTATGGGAGAAAATCTATGTCCATATAGACTAAAGCTCATATAGACTCTAAACTTTAATACTACCATTTAAGTCAGCAGAGACAAGAGCAGTCTCCTGAGGGAGGAGATGATTTTCAGTGGGGTAAGTAATAAATCCTGCTGCCCAATTTTTATAAACTTGTATGGTAATAATGTGACATCCCCTTTGGATGAGATAGGCATATGCTTTCTACCTCCCTAGACAGAGAGAATACCAATATGCTGACCTCATCATGATTTTTATTGTTTCAAACTAAGAATACCTCCACAGACAAACTGATGCTGTCATCTAATGGCTGCCAGAAGGAAGTCGTCTAAGATCAGCTATTCCAAAACCAATTTACTGAGTTTTAGTAAAAGTCCGCTGACATTTAACTAGCTTAGGGTTAAGAATCCTATGTGGTTGTCATCTTATTTGTTTACCTTTCCTTACATTTTGCAATTAGTTTATCTTGGAGGGTTCACAAGGATATGACAGTTCTTAATGTCTAATATTACACGGAGGCTCTATTGATTCTTTTATGGTTTTAGTTGGCATTTAGAAACAACAACTTAAAATTTTTTTCTGGCTAAAATAAGTGTAGCCATGCATATGATGTAGAACTTTGGGGTCTTGATCCTTAATTGTCTGTGCACTGGACAGAACACATGAATGTAGAAAACTTGAACCTGTAACAGGTGTCTGCCTTTATTTCCCTCTGGCTAGTAGTGGGTTGTTCTTTAATCCGAGGATAATTCTGTTTAAGCGGATGCCAATTCCCAGTGGCATAGTCTTATGGTTTCCCTTATCCACTCTCCTAGTCTTCCTGGAAATAATATAATCTTGAGTTTTAGGCAGATATGAGGCTGTCCAGGTATAGATTCCATTCCCCAGTCTTCCTTGCAAGTCAGTGTGTCCATGTCACTAAATGATCAAACAACTGATATGTACAACTTTTAGATTACATTTTTACAAGGAAGCTGTTTGCCTTTTACTCTCTTTCTTTCCTTTGACTCTAAGATGGCAACAACCAGAGCAGCTGCCTTGGACGGAAAGGAAGCTGCTTATTAAGGATGGTAGAGGTACACTGCCAGCCTGAGTCCCTAGATGACCCTGTGGAGCAGAGCTTCCCACCTGTCTTGAACAACCCTCCTATACCTGGACTGTTAACATGAGTGAGAAGTAAACTTTAGTTTTATCCAGGTTACTGTATTTTGGGGTCTCCTTATTACAGCAGCTTAACTTATACCTTCTCCAGGTCATTTGACTGATAAATCATATGGAACTTTCAATAGTTCCACAACATTGACTGTGTTCTGGATGCTGGTCACTTTCAATTCACTATTACTTAATACTTATTAGAAGTTTTCATGTGAGAAGTAAAATTCACAGAGCCCAGCATATGAAGGGTGTGCTGTTAAATGATTCCTCCAGAATCTCCAGATGTCTTTTTGGATTAAGAGAGACCATCAGAGAATTGCACACCTGGGCTGTTTTGATTTGGCTCCTTGGAGAATTGCTCCATGGATCTGAACCTTGGCCTTGTGCCATCAGCCCACACTGAGGAATGCTAGCAAACAACCCTGTGAGCCCCACTGCTGCATGTCCTGGAGGATGTGATTGAGGATGTGGTTTGCTACTCTTTGTGAGGACCCAAGGGAAAAGTTTCTTTCAGACCTTGTACCAGGAATAGTCGTGCTTCTCCTGGGCAACTGGCTTGTTTTGTTTTTGTGGACACTCTAAATTGTGTAACTGTCTGTGTCTTTCAAAGCCACTTCGTATCCTTTGGGAACAAGATGGTATAAAATGAAGCTATTCAGAGTCAAGACCAAAGCTCCCTATTTAACTCATTATATTGCTTTTGGAAAAGTCCCTTCACTTGGTTTTCCTTTTTTGCTTGTAAGTTAGAGATAATGAGTTTTTCCTGTGAATAGAATATAATTAATATTTAGAAAGCACTTAGAGTTCCCTCAACACAAGTCATTATGGAAACTAACTAATATTTAACTTCTATAAATCTCTGCTATTTTGTAATTCCCTCTCTTTTAATTTTCTTCCTGAACTTTGCTTGCTCATTCATTTATTCAGCAAATTTGAGGACATACTGTTGCACCAAACACCTTGGAAGAATACAGTTTAATAAGCCTGGATCCTTGCTCTCAAGTAGCATGAGCAGTTGAGGATGTGTTTTCCATTAAATTCAAGAATTAAATAACAAATAAATAAATGAATAAATATCCTATTTATAAAGTTTTGTGGTTGCAATGAGGAGAAGGAATAGGGAACAATGGGAGAGAATAATGATAGTTCTAGAGGTGGAGATGGAAGGCACCTCTAAGAAGGCAACATTCGAGTGGAGATCTGGAGAATAAAAAGGCACAACTACACAAAGAGTGGAGGAAAGAAGTCTTAAGGCAAAATAGGGTTGGCATGGTAATGGATCTGAATGCAGAGTGGTATGATAGTTAGTAAGCAAGGGAAAAAGGGGGAGTTTGGAGAGAAGGTCAGGGACTACATCATTTAGGGCCTTGAAAGCCAGAGAATGGAACCTGGACCTTCTCTTCCCTGCCATAGGATCCCGCTTGAAGCACTTTATGGGCCAGAGTGGTGAGGTATGGATGATGTTTTAAGGAGAAATAATTGTTTGTTTTTCTAGTGGGAGATAATCTCAACATAATAAAGGAAATGTTGAGGTGAGGTAAGCACTGGGGTTAAGATAAAGGAGCACAGAGGAGGGGTTCTTTGGGTTTCCTCAGCCTAAGTGTTGAACAAGACTTCCTGAAGCATATGGTGGCTGAGCTGAGTTGCTGAGGAACGAGTAAGAGTTAGCCAGAGGAAGGGAAGGGAGGATGAATTAGACAGTGAACTGCATGACCGAATGTACAGAGGCATGTGACAGCACAGTGTGGATGCTGTTGTATTTAAGCATCAGGTAAAACACAGCAGGAGAGGAGATGAAGCTGGAGAGGAGGCTAAGAATTGGATCATGGAGAACCTTGAGTGCTTGATGCTTTCTTCCCCATTGTATGGCTGATAGGTGGTAGGAAGCTGGTTTCCATCCAATAATTTTAAGAAGATTACTTGGGAAAATATATTATGGTAATCTCTTTAACAAAAACTTACTTTTTCCCCCATACTTTCTTTGAAGTAAGGGCCCTTGGAGTACCGATGGCCACGAGCGACTCTTCTGCCACCTGAGCTAAAGCATTTGGGAGAAGGTTAGTCATTCTCATCCTTGCCTGTACCTTGTCAGCTCCTGTCACCCCTGTTTCTTTCCCTAGCTCTTGTCTTCTCTAGACTTCTGCAGGGGGAGTTACTGGTGGGTGCCATTTCCACTTCTTAATACATCTAGAAGTGCTTAGTAAAATGTTCTACAGATTTGAGATATTGTTATTAATGCTAATAGCATTAGATTTAGAGTCAAGGGCTGGTCCTGGGTCCTCTACTTTGTAGGTGAGTGATCTTGAGAAGCTCACTTAACTTTTTGAAGCTGTTTCCTCACATGTATAAAGGGGGAAGTACCTACCTTCTTGAGTTTTTGTGAGGATTAAATGAAAAATTGAATATATGTAAAGCGCTTATTCACTGCCTGCTTAATAAATTGTAGGTGCTGTTGTTGTTCATGCTAGGAAAATAATAATCAAAAGGGAAAGTAAATTTAAAGTTTTTTTCTTCCATTGAGCATGGAAGGCTAGGAGATAGAGAAGCTACTGAAAAAAATGAGGTAATTGATCTTGGCCAAGTTACTTATTTCTTTGTTTAAACAGTGGGGACTCCAGTTTCCCATTTGTGTAATTCATTGAATATTTAACAGGAATAGATGTGATTATAGATGCAAAATTTCCTTGAAAACTGAGAGTTTTCTTTTTTGTTTTGTTTACAGTGTTGGTCTGGATCTTCCAAGAAAAAGATGCCAGATTTTATTAAGGGAAATAGTTGTGAGAGAAAACAGGGTGGGACTGGAGAAGATGGCAGAGCTAGTAGAACATGATGGAGGTCTGACCTGAGGGAATGAGAGAGGTAGTGATGTTGAGTGGAAGCATCTTAGATGGCTATGACATCCAAGGAAACTTTGGCAGGGGAGACAACCTTGAACCAAAGTCAACCAATAGAGGAGTCCTTGAATGTCCTATCTTTCAGGAATGGGGCACCCAAACTATTCCTGTTGAGCTCAGTAATCGGCTGGGAAGAGCTCGTGGGACGTGTGGCCTCATCACAAAGAAGTGATAGATTTCAGAGCAGCAGCTGGGGCCATTGGTCAGTTCTGCTCCCTGTAGTTGTACATTCTCATGGCCACCACATTTACCATGATGAAAAATCTATTTTTTTAACAGGAGAATATACTGCTTGTAACTAAAATTATTTATTCTGATTCCCTTTGCTATGTAAAAGAACTCTTCCCAGAAATTCCAGTGCAGCCATTCTTCCAGTGAAGGTCAACAAATAGTGTGCAGTGCTCTAATAATGAGCTAAAGGAATTTGTGAGCATGGGCTCTGCTTCATCTAAGTGGATCCGTGAAAGAGCTAATGGGGATGGGGCTAGTGTTCTCCTTTAGAGCTAGTACCTTTTCTTTCTTGATATAAAATAGAATTTATTAATAATGACCTCTGCATCCATTGACTTTTTAAGGATAAATGAAAAGTACTCTCTCTTTCAGCAGTTACTTGTGCTTGTAAAGCATTTCACATTTTACACTTTCATATATGTTTTCTTACATGATTGTCACAAAAATCTTGAGGAATGAGAACTCCCATTTTAGAGGGATCGAAGTGAGGATCAGAAAGGTAAACAACGTGTCCAAGGCACAGGGATCATAAGTGGCTAAGTGGGGACTTGAACTCATGTCGTAATATTTCTAGCTTTCATCACTGCTGCACAGAGTTTGCACGCACCTTTAATTTAATAAAAAAGAAACATTCTGAATCTTTATCATTGCTCCCAGTTTGAATGTCCTCACTTTATAAATAATGGAAAAAGCTGGAGAGGATCCATAGGAGAGCATTAGACATTTTAAAATGGACCCTCAGAGGAGCATTGAAAGGAGGTGGAGTCACTCACTTTGGAAAAAAGAAAGCTGAGGATTGACTTCATTACTCGCTTTACAGAGGTAAGGGGTTATTATGAGGTAGAGATGGACAAATTGCTCATCTCTAGAAACATCATGATGTCAGGAAAAATGGCTTAATGTGGAGGCAGAAGAAATTTCTGAGTTGTCAGGGTAATTAAACAAATAAACCACCAAGACCATGGGGAAAGGCTTGGACAGATATACAGAAAAGAGCAAATACAATTGTCTGGGTGGTTTCCTACCTGCTTACATGGAGGAGGGAAGCAACTGGGGACTTCCTGCCCTCTGTACCATGTGGGAGCTGTAATTCTTTGACCTTAGAACACAGACTTCTGAATCTGTTTGTTAGCATCATAATGTGATGACTTGAATCATGTGAGAAGCATGACACAGCTCATTTGGCCCTTATGTTGGTAGTACAAAAATCTCACTGTCATTTTGTCTATTCATTCATGCAACAAATATTTAGTGAGTGCCT
This sequence comes from Balaenoptera physalus, assembly GCF_965194825.1. Taxonomy (NCBI): domain Eukaryota; kingdom Metazoa; phylum Chordata; class Mammalia; order Artiodactyla; family Balaenopteridae; genus Balaenoptera; species Balaenoptera physalus. The sequence continues at coordinate 24,720,949 of NC_138886.1, forward strand.
ACTATTTTCCAGGCACTGTTCTAGGTGCTAAGGATCTATATAGTGGTGGGTAGACAAGGTCTCTACCTTTACAGATCTTATATCTTAGTGAGTGGAGGCAGACAATTTACAAGTAAATAAATAAATAAATAACAAATCCAGATAGTGATAAGTGCTGTGGAAACAATCAACCAGTGTCAAATGATAGAAAGAGACTCAGGCTATTTTGCACTCAGTGGTGCAAGAAAGTCTCTCTAAAGAGGTGCCATTTAATCTGAGACCTTGGAAAGGAGAAGGACGCAACCCTGCAAAGATTTAGAGGAAGAGCATTCCAGGCAGATATAACATCGGTGTAAGGTAATGTTCAGGCTGAGCCTTAAAGCTAGAGATACAGTGGAGAGAGCACAGCAGGGAGAGGGATAACCAATTGCAAAGATATTTTGACTAAAGATTGTGAAGCACTTTCTAGGAATGGTGACTGGTGCTATTTGGCTGGAGGTAGAGCTGGTGTAGATTCATGGTGCTCAAACTTGAATGTGCTTCAGAATCACCAGGAGGCCTTGTTAGCCCAGATTGCTGGGCCCCACCCTCAGAGCTTCTGATACAGTTGGTCTGTTTTGAAGCTTGAACATTTCTTATAAGTCCCCAGGCAGTGCTGATACTGCTGGTCCAGGGACCATGCTTTGAGAACCACTGGTAAGATTACCATTTTGCATAAAATTAATTTACTAATGTTAATAAGAGAAACTAACATTTGCCAAAACTTCACTATAGTCATGTACTGCATAGACTCTTATGGAATCCATGTAACAGCCCAATGAAATAGCAGTTATGACTACCTCATTTTACAGTTGTGAAGATAAGCACAGAGAGATCAAATAATATATTGACACTCATAAGGCTTCTTCACAGTGGAAGAAAGTGGCAGAACTGGGAGTGAACCATGACCTTGGAATTCCAGAACTCTTCACCACCATACTGTAATTCACCTACAAAACCCAGTGAGGTGGAAAGGCAGCAGCTGTCTGGGTAGTTTAATCAATATGGAATGAAGGAATCATAAAAGAAAAATGGAGCAAGGGTGTATTGGATCCAGTTGGTTCCCTACTCAGCATGCCTTCCCTTTTGCTCTTTCCTAAGAGAATCCTGATTTTATTCAGATACCACCTTCCCAGCTCTGGGGTTAAAACTTAATTATTCTGAGTCTGGGTCTGTCAGCACATGGCATTTTCCTGGCAACTGTTATTGGTTCTAGGTAGAATGTGTGTCCTAAATTGGTCACATCAGACTAAATGGAAACCTTATATAGTTATCCCTCAGTATCTTTGGGGGATGGGTTCCAGGGCTGCCACAGATACCAAAATCCAGAGGTGCTCAAATCCTTTATATAAAATGGTGTAGTATTTTTGTATAATCTACTCATATCCTCCTATATACTTTAAATCATCTCTAGTTACTTATAATACCTAACACAATGTAAATGCTCTGTAAATAGTTTTAAATACAATTATAAATGCTATGTAAATAGTTGCTGGCAAATTCAAGTTTTGCTTTTTGGAACTCTGGAATTTTTTTCCCCAAATATTTTCAATCCATGGTAGGTCGAATCCGAGAATGTGGAACCTGGGGATATAGAGTGTTGACTGTATTCCATGGTTGGAAAAGCAACTTTCTCCTTCTCTTTCTGGTTGTTGCTGGTATTCCTTTTCAACCATGCAAACAGGCAGTCTCTGCACAAAGCTGATACCCTGAGGCTGCAGAGTGGAGAGATAGAAGAAAGCTCTTGATGACACAAGACCTGTCATTGAACCAGGAAACCCAGAAGCTTTCTTGACTTCTGGACTTTGTTAATGTGAAATAACCAATTTCCTTGTCACTTGAGTGAGTTTGAATGAGGGTAACAGGCAGCTGAGAGCTTTGTAACTGATCGGATGGGTACTACAACATGAAGGAGAATGTTTGTAGTATATAAACTTTAACATAAAAATGAGAAGTAAGTAGTCTAAGTTTGTAGGATGTTAGGGGACTAATGGCAGCTGTTTAATCTGGGATGCTGTCTGGAAGGGGGGAGGTATGAGGAGAGAGAGGGGGAAGAGTGAAATTGTGGAGATTTCTCTGTAATGGCCATGGTCCCTCACACCCTCAAGAATGCTCTCAGTAAATTCGGATGTCTTTAAAGTAATAGTGGTCTCAACACATCTCATTACTTTCTCTCTTCACGCTCTTTTATCTTCTTCTCTATGTTCCTTCTCAAAATGAGTGTGTAACTCATACTTCAGGAGTCTAGGTGATACGACCAAAAACATTTTGGCCAGAGCAGTTTGGTGAAGAGGAATTGGCCAGCACAATGATGTGGCTGAAATGATGATTTGATAAAAAATTACATTTTACAATCATTGCTTTTTTTCAAATAAGTCTAATATTAATACATCTTGAAGGCGATTTTGTACTTTCTGTGCCTCCCTGTTTGTCACAAGGAGAAGCTGAAATAATACATAAGTCTGATAATAAGTGATTCACTGGAAAAATTAAGTAACCAGTAATAGAGGATTAGCTGGAAGAACTTAAATGGCAAAAATAGGAGATTAATTGAAAAAAATTAAATATCCTTTACACTGTCACAAAAGTAAAATCATAGCCAAGTAAGAGGGTAAGCATAATTGAATTAGATGATAAACATTTTAAGAGGGAAAAATGAATTTCCAAACTCATAAAATTCCAAATTCCAGATCCTCTTCTTTTTTACTGTTATTTATTAATTTTTTAAGATGATTAAATTCATACTGATATTTATTTTTTTCAAGCCAGTCATTTATTTTTTTTTGGCTGTGCTACACGGTTTGTGGGATCTTAGTTCCCAGACCAGGGATTGAACCTGGGCCCTTGGAAGTGAAAGCATGGAGTACTAACCACTGGACCGCCAGGGAATTCTCCTGCTATTTATTTTTAAACATATTACAGAAAGATCAGAAAAACAACTAAAAAATAGCATAATCTCACATCCCACTTGCTTGGAAATAAACACTGCTAACATTTAATTTATTGCCTTCTAGATTTTGAATGCAGAGATCATTTATTCGTTTCTACATGGATATTGTTGACTGAAAAAAAATGCACAACCTAAAAGTTGAGAAATATATTTTATTTGGAGAACTTATGAGGACTTAAGCCTGGGAGACAGCCTCTCAGATAACTCTGAGGGACTGTTCTGAGGAAGTAAGGGAGGAGCCAGGATATATAGGAGTCCTTGCAAAAAAGCCCAGGTAGTCTGAATATCAAAAGATTACTGCCAATTAAAGAAAACCAGACATCTCAAGTAAGTGAATTTAGTGCTTTTCATTGTATGAGAAGATGCAAGAGTCTGGGCTTATTGAAATTATTCCTTTGGTATGTGCCTTAACTATTTAGGGACAGTATCCTCTTTTTCTCCATCCTGAATCCCCTCAGGGTGTACTGTCGGGGTGCTGCTGCAGTGGCTGATGGTTTGGTAGCTGCAACATCCTTTGTTTACTGATATGGCAGGAGACATTCTTTGTCCACATTATAATGTACATGTTAACATGTTAGTATTTTTCTAAGTAACATACATGTACATGTTGGTATTTCTCTACAAAAAGGATTTACACTATTTTTGGAATAAAACAAAATGTAACTCAGACAATAATTTTTTAAATATTCCATCACATTGGCCATTAAAGTGATTCCAAAATATGTCTCTTAAAATCATGGAAGGAAAGGAGTAATAGTTGAAAATGAAATAGAAATAAATAGAGCAGGAAAGTATTTTTGAAACTGTGAAATATTTAGAAAAACAGATAAATATGTTTAAAGACATGTAAAATGTTTGCCAAACTGCCCTATTGTGCATTTAAATTAACAATACCTGGAGAAATCAGTGATTGGGGATCCTTACTTTTGAACCTAACTGTAATTAATCTTTTGTGTTGATAATCTTTTTTGATCATCCTGTAGGAGGGGATAATTGTTAGGGTGAACCAGAAGTGATGTGGCATTCAACCAGGAAGTGCTAGGTTGACTAACTTGTCCTCCTTTACATAGGACTGTCTGATTTTAAAACTAGACATCCTGTAGCAAACAAGGAACGCCCTCCAGTCCTGGGCAACCTCCTTCAGTCCTGGGCAAACCAGGACAGTTGGCCATCTAAAGCTCTTTCCTCCAAACGCTGGGGAGTAATATAACCCTCTTCCCTAGAAGAGTAAAGGCGTTTTGAAGAACTGTCTATGGGCCTAAAAGGTAAAACATATTTGCTCTGTCTCTTGCATTTGCAAGGGTTAATGTAGCAGTGAATAGGAAAAAGAAATAATTAGACTACAGACTAATTTAAATGTTGAACTTTGGGTGACTCAAAGTAGTACAACAAAGGCCCAGCCTTTTGATCTTGCCATACTGCCCTGTCCCCCCTTTTCTACTCCTTCTGAGCCCATTTACCCACTTGGGGATTTGGAGATTTCCTGAGCTACTCTGAGTCAAGGAGCTCAGAAATCAACTAGAGGTAGATAAGGACGATTTGCTGGAAAGGAAAACAGTGTAAGACCTCCAAAGGAAGTGAGACATGGGAAAAGGAGAGCTAAGATGATAAGATCAGTAGAGTGGGTGATGCCTCCACTAGCTGCTGTAAATGAGAGATTTCATAATACAGTTAAGAACACATACTACTGTTCAAAAAGAGCCAGAGCACAAGCGAAAGCAGAAGAGTTAAGAAAATTTTCCAAATAAAAATTGGAAAGGACAAACAAAACAAAAACGAAGAAGCACGAAACTCATCCTTATAGTTCAAGGTGGTTATTCTCTGCCAAGGAAGAGGAACAACCAGAAGAAGCATGAAAAGCAACTGGAAGAATGAGAGTAGGCTATACAATCACATGCAGCGGATTCTATTGTGTTTTGGACTTTGTGAGGGTGTTCGTGATTTTCTTAGGTTGGAAGAGATGGTCAAGTATTGGCCATCAGCTGGAGGAGAACAGACTTACGGATGATTTATTTTGTTAAAGTTGGTGCTTCGTTGTATTTAAGGAGGAAATTGATGTAAAGAAAAAAGTGACCTAGTGATGATTTTATCACATTAGTAATACCAAAATGTGTTCTAAAAATATCTTGACAAGTTTTTCTGGTCTCAGTTATTTCTTCCTATCTGTCTATCATCTATCTATCTCTCTATCACATTGTTTGTTTTATTTGTTTTGTTTTGTCTTGTTTGGGACTTGGTTTTCAAATGGACACAGGACTTCTGCTTCTAGCTAAGGTAGAATAAAAGGAACTGGATTTATCCTCCTGCCTAAAATAACCATCTAAAACTAAACAAACGCTATGAAACAATGGTTTGAAGATACCGGACATCAGGCCATGAAGTATCTTTGATCCTTCAGTGATGAGTCAAATGAGGTGAGCGTTATGAATGTCCCAGTTTACTGTCTGGAGAAATTTCCTAGCCATGGTTCAGGAGGGATTGATATAGAGGAGCCCAGAAAATGCCATGGCAGAATCACTGAATTATTAGGAAGGAAAAAGAGTCTAAACCTCAAATAATTGCAGACAGGAGACAGAGACTTTTCTGCAAGACCCCTGTCAGCTCTCCTGTAAAGAGGCAAACTCTCTGGAAGTATACTAGCATGGAGCAAAGAGGAGGGTCAACAGATAAAAAGACCCAGGACTCAACAGGAGGGGAGGAGCAATGCCACAGTAGCTAGGGCTTCATCAGTTTTCTGGTAAGGAGGATTTGTTGTTAATATCAGAACCACAGTGTGGCTTGGCTGGTAAATTATTTGCAACTTGTTTTGTGGTATTTATGCTTAAGGACATAATGAAATGTACACAGTTCATTTCACAGGATGGGGCTCCTTTCTCTTGAGTTCCTCTTTTGTTTTTAAAAGTCCTTCATCAGCCTGTAAGGAAGGGGCCTGAACTGAGTGTGACCCAGCATTTGTAGTCCCTTATCCTGGTTCCGTGAATATATGTTGCCACTTCCAGGAAAGGAGCCTGAGGAGGACTCATTCTTGTTTAAGTTGATTATAGCTTGACCTTCACAGTTTTAGTGATAAGAATAAAGGGAGCAAAAGTGAGGTGAAAGGGAAAATGTTAAACAAAAAAAAGACAAAATGAAATCCATGGACAGATTTCTGTTTGTGTGTGTGTGTGTGTGTGTATTCTTTCCTAAAATGAGGTGGGATTTTTCTGGAAGATTTTATATCAGAGATTTCCTAGTACCTTACATTGATTTTATACTCTTGTATATAATCTCAATATGATATATACATATAATCCTATAATCAGGTTAATCTTTTAATCGTTATATTATTTTTTAAGTAAGGAACTTGAATTATTCAAATTAATTATTTAATGTTTTTTGAACTTCTGTCCACACATTGTAGAGAAGGAAAAAGGTGAGCTCCTCCTCTGAGGGCTCTCATGGTCTGGGAGTGTGGAGTTGGGGTGGCAGAATGGCAGGTGGAGACAGAGTTGAGGGAGGCCAACAGACAGGCACACACAAACCAGATGGAATGTGCTAACCAGAGCTAGAATTGTTCTGCAGAGGTCCCATGAATAAGACAGCGTTTTCTGACTTGTAGGAAGCAAAGAAGACCTTATATGGATTTATACTCAAGTGAAAAATCATACCCACAAATCACGTGGGGATCCTCAGGCATGTGAGCTTCCCTGCACGTAAAATGTTTTCTGTGGCTTCAATTTAAAAACAGAGTTAAGCATCAAGGTTTAGGACAGGCATTTTCTGGAATGTCACTATTATACCTCACCATAAATAGCTGGGAACATCATAAAATTATTATGGTGTCTTATGTGTGATGTTAGTGATTAGGCTTGAGTAAAAAGTCACGTTCCTGGAGTTGGTATGTCAGGCCAACACCCCAAATTCCCATCAAGTTTGGTCCTGTGGCGGTAGAAGTTTGCTTTCGAGTTTGGGTTGAGTCACTGTCATGATGACTCTCCATCCAAGAACTGTGGCATTTTTTGGGGCCCCAAAATCAGAAGCAAGTGTGAACTGGTATTTGTGAGATTTTCCAACTAGAAACAGTGACTGAGCTGGGTCAATAGAGAGGGGAGGGGATTTGGACTAGAGATGGCACACGGTGGAATGGCAGTAATCACACTGAGCTGCGTTCTGAAAATGGAACAGCAGCCCTCGAATAGGGGTCAGAGGAGGGTTAATGGTAGGTTTTGTTAGAGAAAATTATTTAAAAAGTCATAAAAGTCAAAAGGCAGCCTTACAGAAAGCATCAGCTTTATGATTAAGGTATCAAGCTACTAATTATTCAGGGGAAGATTGTCGTTTGTCCAGACTTACATGTTAGAGGCAGCACTGTGAGTCATGGAGGATTTGGTTGTTCCAACCAGAAAAACCAGAATAGATTTTAAGGGCAGAATCCCTTAGGATTAGCAGAGACCCTGCTAAAATAACTTAAACATGCAAGGGTTTATTTTCTTACATGAATGGAGTCAGGGAATAGGTTGTCCAGCACTGGTATGGCAGTCCTACAAAGTCCTCAGGGGCTTGGACTCCTTCTGGCTTCCAGCATTTCCATTCCTAGGGTGTGACCATCATACTGATAGTCCAAGATGATGGCTGCCTTCATATAGCTATATTATTGTGCCCATTGTCAACATTGAAGGAACTTAGGCCCCCTGCCTCTGAGTTTTTTTGTTTTTTGTTGGTCATCATTGTACTAGTCAAAATGTTCTCTAACCCCACCAAGTAGTTTGTAAGAATTAATAACTATTAACAAGGAAACGTGTAAGAAACAATTTCCTTAAAATAAATAATGAAACTCTGATGGAAATCTTGGTTTGTATGATTTAATCTTTAATCTTTAAAGACCACTGTACCAGAGGTAGAACCATCTAGTATTTCTCCCTATAATTTTATAGGGAAGGAAACCAAGGTATAGAGCAGGGCCATATAGCTAGCTGGTCCTTTGGGGGTAGTTTGCTTAGGTGCCCCAAATTGGAACATGCCACTGTAGACACAGTATAGGTTTAGAGACAATTCAGTGGTCAGTGAAGTGCAGTACATAAGAGCGCCCACCATCCACGTGACCTCGAGGGAGTTACTTTTTAAAGCCCCTATTTCCTCATCTTAAAATGGGAGTGATAATAGTACTTACCCTTAAAGGGATGTTATGAAGACCAGAGGGATTATATTATGAATCGCTAGGACAGTGAGTAGCACATATTAAGTGGCATGTAAATGATTGTTTAAAAAGGAAAATAAACTTTTATTAGAGGAGAAAATGACCCCTGCGTCTGTAAGATTGGAATTTTCTTATTCTACCCCTTTTTTTGTCAATAATATAATAATAATACAATATAATAACATTTTATGGGGCCTGAGTACTTTATAGCTTATCAAATAATTTTATGTGCATTATATAATTTAGCCTACACAGAATCCTGTGAGCTGGATCCTATTAGGTCCTTTTTAAGCTAAAGATGCTAAGGGTCTGAGAAGTAAAGTGATTTGTTTAATCTCAAACATCTAGTTAAGTGACAAAGCCTAATGCACTTTCCTACTAGTACTATTATTGTTATAATTTTTATAGCACTTACCATGTGCCAAGCAGTGCACTGCAGTTTTAAAAAAATGTTAGCTCTAACCCTCTTAGCAAGCCTACAAGGTATTATCCCCGTTTTATAGGTGGCAAAAGTGAGGCCCAGAGGGGTTAAATAACTTGCTTCAAGTCCCATAACTAATTAATGGAATTATCAGAAGTCAAAACAAGGTCTGCTTGAGACCAAAACCCTTGTCCTTTTTTGCTCTAACACACTAACTCTTATTACTGTCTTCCAGAAGAAAGGAAGGATTGTTGGTTCCTTGGCTGTGAGGGCTTTGATAAGGATTGTGTCTTTCCATTTTTATATGCCTTGATCCTACAGTGCCTGGCACCAAGCCCAGTGTCTGGCATGATGAATATGAACTGATCTAAATGGAACTGGTCCCTTGTTGGCCATCTCTCTTCCCTCTAGTGAGGTAAGAAGATAAGTAGCTAGAAACCTGGCCGCTGGCTCAGCTGCAGCTTGGTACCAGGTCTCTATTGAACGTCATTTCTAAAGTTGTTTAGTTTCTTCTCCATCACTGGATGTCATCAGATATCACTGCCTTTGCATTTTTTGGCTCTTCATTGGGAAACTGCTCAATGTTATGATTTTGCTCGTCCATAGTAGAACAAGGGCTCAGTAATGCAATGATGATTGAATTGTTAGTGAAAACAGGCTTTGATGAAATGGAAACCTCAGTTCTTTGCCAGTTGCGAACATTCAGAACCGGGGCTGTGGGGAGCATGATGGATGGATTCAGCTGTGCTATCAATGATTAAAAAGAATTGTAGGAAGAGGGGGATGGACAATGTTCAGAGAATAATGAGACTCTAAATTTTAAACAATCCTTGGGCACTTGATAGACAAATGGGGGCTGGAAGGTAATAATGACTTAGGTAGATTTTACCCAAAGGGAGGGTCGAGCTCACTCATTCTCAATCATACAGATAAGGACGCTGACTTGGATATGGCAAAGGCTAATATAAAGTTGTAAAACAAGTTGGCAGCAAGTCTCAGCCTGGCAACCAGCCTCTTCATTCTCCATCTAGGGCTCTTTTCATACAAGATTTGTGATTGATTGGCTGTAGGGGGTGATGAGAATGCCCCGAGGATGACCCCTATGCTTCCGGCTCTAATGCTGCGGGAAGGAGGAAAAGAAGTAAGCAAGGGTTTTGTGTTTGGCAGGTTTACTCATGCAACTAGTAAGGTATGGGTTTTTATTGTAAGCTATTGGTGACCCCAGTGGTGACGTATCAATGGAGAAAGGTTAGCCGTATTGTTCTGGGTTGAGGGCGAAAGGGAATTGAGGTAGTAGAGACAACTAGTGCAGATTACACTTCCAATACATTTGGTAAAGGGAAAAACTGAGAGGAAAGGTGGGACCTGAAAGGGGAAAATAAGAGTTTGTTTTTTATTTTTAAGGATTTCTAAGACTTAAGTTTGTTTTTAGGCTGAGGGGAAGAAGCCAGAGTAGAGATAATTGAAGACAGGTATTAAAGGGGATGGCTGACAGAGCACAAGCCTGGAAGAAGATGTAGGGGAAGGAATCTTGTCCACAGGGCAGTGGGCTAGTTCTGGAGGTGAGAAAGGACATGTGAGGGAAGGAAATAAGGCAAGAGTGCTGTTATATTTAAATTAAGAGGAGGAGGGGCTTTTGGTACTAGTGTTGCAAGCCTTTCATATTCTCTGTGAAGTAGGAAACTTTCATTCATAGATTGGGTTGGACTTTAATAAGTTCTGCATTGCTCACAGGGGAGTCAAGATCAGACAACACTGTCACATAAGAACATAAAGATAAAGGAATAATGTATGAGTTAGACAAATTACCATTTGTCTTTTGGAAATGAAGCATGAACAGAAGGGATAATGCCTGGCTTTGCTAATTGTTTTGTCTCATTTGGAAACAGAAGTGGGCAGTTGATCTTTAGCCAGGATACTTATGGATGTGTACACATAACTGATGTTTTTGCATGCTTGTTAAACCTACCAGAAAACTGCCTCTTGCCAGATCATTGCCATTCCCTGATCGATCTTGGGCTCCTAATCAGTCGAGACCGCTGTGGTGAATTCCGGCTCTCTTCCCATCCTCTGCTGAAATGCAGCCACCTCTGAGATGGAGTGTGAAACTGATTATGACAGAGCCAGGAAATTGTCTCCTCCTGGAAAGAACAACCTGATGAAACTGGTGTTTCCAGGCTGAAATCTCTGTCTCCCCTGGGACTGAGAAGAGTGTGGACTTCCAGTTGTCCTTTTCTGAGCCCTCCATCCCACTGTCCCATGATTTCAGCCACATGTCGTGAGGTATCCAGTCAGATTTAAAGTCCCATCTGTGAAGCTTGTAAGGCCTGGGTGTTACAGTAGAAAGAGTTTCAGTTTGGAAATGGATGTGCCTGGGTTTAAGTCCTGGCTCCATCATAGAATACCTGAGCCTCTAGTGGAAACTCATTTGACCTCTCTGTGTGTCAACATACGTCTAAGTAAAAGGAGATGATAATGTCTCCCTTGGTTATTCAAAGGTTCATTGAGAGAATTACATAGACCAATGAATATAAAAAGTGATATATACATTAAGGTGCTTTTATTAAGAACTGGGGGAGGGAACTGTCATTTCTTGAATACCATTTGTGTGCTAGATGTCGCACTAGGTACTTTACTTTCGTGGTCATATTTCATCTTCGGAAAACCTCTGAGGTTAGTGTTATTATTCTCACTTACAGATGATCTAAGTTATCCAAGGGTGGGGTGACCCCTTAACCTTTTTTGCTTGGGAGAGTCCTGAGTCATACTTATTGTCCCAGCGTAATCATTAATAAACTTCTTTTTCACTCTCGAAAATTTGGGATACAAATTATATGGTCACCCTGTGTGAGGGTGAGGGCCTGAGGCTGGGTAAAATTCTGTCTTCTTCTGAAGGTGAAGGTGGGAGGAATTTGTTCGGAATGATTTTCTGTGTTCTATTTCTGCCCTGCAACAAGGCTACACTCTTATGCCTCAGAAGCACGAGAGAGACTCCCTGCTAATCTGCTGAGCCCTATCTGGGCTCTCTTAGCAAGGCCAGTTCATCAAAGAATAAAGGTCAAGAAATGAAGCTATAGTAGGAGAGAACCATTTTGTTATATGTATGTTGGATTCGTTCATTCATTCACTCATATATTTCATTCATTTACTCATTTACTGACTGCTTACTACTTGCAAGGCCCAGTGGCATGCAAGAGAGTGGGAGGAAGTTGAACATCCAAATCCTGTCATCAGAAAGCTTACAGTCTGAAGGGCAGATGCAATGAACTAAGATGCAAGGCTGTAAGTGCAGAGTTAAGGGAGTGGTCAGGGAATGCATAATTGAGATTTGGGGAGAGAGACCACTTCCTGTTTAGATTAGTTTGGGAAAGTTTCTTTATAGGAGGTGAACTGAGGGCTAACTTGAAGATTTGTTAAGATGTGAACCCACACAAAGCATGGAGAAAGGGCAGGAAGGCAGATGAATCACCAAAAACAAGGCAGGACTTCTTAAAATCAGGTGCCAGGAGCAGTTCAGTTTTATTAAAATGGAGACTATATGAAAGGAAGTGGGGGAAAAATAAAGTGAGAATATTTGGTTGGGGTTACACCATGGATGATATGCATACTGGACTAAAATTTTTAAAATTTTAATCTGTTTGTAGTAGATATACATGTAAGAAATTATTTAAGTTTATTTATTTTTATTTGTAGCAGGACGGTGAAATGATCAAATCTGGTAGTTCAGTGGAGATGGACGCAGGTGGAGAGAGATCAAAGGCATGGAGACTGTTGTTGAGTGTGTTGTCTCAGTAAGAAAATAGAAAGAGAATAGTAAAATTAATCCTAATTCTAATATTTTGCAGGGTATTGTGATTTTTGTTTATGTACACATGGACCATGAAATACTGGGCATGGTGTGATTAAGCCTAATGGCTGCTGAGGAGATATTTAGTGGTGTGACCCAGGAAATATCATATATCTGTAAATGGGGATCTTTTACAATTCAGACTCTGAAGGAAGGGACTTTTTTGAGTCAAAAGGGGATTAAGCTCCCACATATGATCCATAGTGTAGAGAACATTGATCAGGGCAGAGACCTGGCAGCTGCTAAAAGGAATATGAATATAGAATTCTCTGGTCAAAGTGACAGAGCTGTAGCTTCACCCAGCATTCTGATTAACAGGCTGAGCAGTGGTTCTCAAAAACTCTGTGTATCAACAGTAAAAACTTCATAATAGTAAAAATGGTAGCAGTGCAGCTGGTTTCTCAAGAAACAAACAGCAGAAATAAAACCTAACAGTAATTCTACAGATCTGTTAGTTAAAACTGGAGCTGAGGCAACTGAAGACCATAGTCAACCTAAGACCCCAATGATAAAGCTCTGGGAACAATGCATTCTTTCTGAAAATTGCTAGAATTCCAGCCAATTGAGATTGTATGCATGCAGTTAGAACTTTGTGTTTTGTAGAAATAGCCAGACTTTTCTGGTAACCACTGAATTAAAGAGTTCAGTACATTTTAGCAATGTACTAATTTTAATCCCAATTTTAGTAATCTTTTATAGCTCAGTAGGTAACCAGTAAGTAGTCCTTAGATACATGAGGATATGAAAAAATCTATGGAATAGTGTAATATTTGCCAAGTAGAAATAGTTCATTTCTCATGAGGGGCCACTTTGGAATGAAACATATTGGCAGCATTTTCTATAGTAATTTAGAGGGAAGTGCTGCCTCCATAGAAATAATTGTCAACAGTCAGTTATTTGATCGAGAGTATAAGCAAAGAGTAAGGCTTAGAAACGAAAAGTCCTAGAAAATAAAAAAAAACACTCATACAACCCAGGTCAAATGGTGTGAGAGACACAGTCAGTGTCAGACACACTAAAGAGCATCTGGACCTTCAGGGCATAGCAACGTTCCTGCAGCCAGTCTGGGCGGGCATCTTCTCCAGCCTCTGTGCAGTTTGGGGACTGACATCGGAACCTATTACCTGTCCCATAATAGAGTAAGCAAATGTAGCTCATTATAGAGCATGTGCTTGGCTGTGCTCAACAAATATCTTGCCATCTTCATAAAACTACAATCTAAAACAAGACAAAAACAAACAAACAAACTGCTCTTGTGATATAATAGGAGTCCTCTTATCAGATATGATTGGGACCAGTAGTTGGTTGGTTTTTTTGAAAAGTTGGTTCGAGTGGGGATAAAATGATACAGGTGAACCATAAACATTTAATTTTAATGTAGAGAACATACACGTATATGCCTTTGCCAATATTTTGATGATAGATCAAAGCCTTACTTCGGGGACGGTTCACTGACAGTAGTCATTCTTCATAAACCACAGCCATGATGCACAATCTGCAGTTCCAGTTCTTCTTTCTTTAATGTGGAATAAGAACTTAAAAACATTTGTAAAGTGACTTGGGCATAGAATACTTCTAGATTTTTATGATTTTCCCTCCAATTATTGACAGTCATCTTGCTCACACCTATTTTCAAAGCATTTACTTAGTGATTCATCAGAGTATTCAAATTACTTTTCATAGAAACAACTTCTGTTGCATTCATATTTTACTGGATTCCAAAAATATTTAAATTATGTCATATTACTAGTAAGTACAGTTGGCATAAACACATTTGGGTGCAAACCCAGGTGACTCTTGGTAAACCAGTATCAGATTGGTGGTGTGTTCTGGGGGGTAGCCTGATGTCTGTTCTGTGTGCTTTCATTGTCTGTCCACCTGTTCTACAGCAAGATTGGCGAGTGTGATTAACTTAGCAAGGAGGTTAGATGGAGGGTACTCAAGATAGGTATATAGGTCCCTGTACTTTGTATGCTCCTCTGCCTGAAACCTTAAAGATCCTAGTGCCTTGAGCAGGCAACCCAGCTGAGCACCCCCACCACCTTACGGAATTCTTTGGGAATGAGTAGTATTCCTGTTTGGCTGAGTGGCATGTTATAAATGCTGTGATTTTTCAACTGCCAAGTGGAAAGTTTCTTGAGTTCCTAATATTCCTGTTTATGCCCTTAGCTCCTAGCTGAGGGCTCTGTAAAAATGGTAGGTGCTTGGTATGTGTTGGTTTGATGATTGAGGGGCTTCTGAATACCTCCTGCTTAAAAGAACATTTTTAAAACTTTTAAAATACCTTTCAGAATTGCGGTGAAGGTCTAATTATCCCTATGTTGTAGGTGAAATAAAAGAGACTGAAGTATCAGGGGATTTACCCAGGATCACCAGAGTAAGCAGAGGGAGTGGGAACGCCTTCTATTTTAATTGCCACACCAGTATCTTCTAGCAGTATTTCTCTTAGTAGCATAAATCTCATGTAGCTTACCCTGGGTTTGAACCTGGCACTCTGTTACTAGCTGTGTGATTCTGGGCAAGTAACATGCTATGTATACAGTGTTTCTGAGCTTGACTTTATCTACATGTGAACTAGGGATATGAATACTTGCCTTGCAGAGTGTTGTCAGGACTAAAAGGGCTAATGCAGGTAAAGCGCTCAGCACACTGTCTTGGCATATAAGACAGCACACTGTCTTGACATATAGTGTCTTGCTCAATAAATGATTTTTTTTGGTAATTAATAAATAACAGTGTTTCAATGCTGACCTAAAAGGAAAGGACTTTACACCAACAGTGACTATCAAGTCTCCAAGAGACTTCTCTTCTTCAGTGGATCACAGACCAGTGTCCCACTCCATCACTTTCCCAGGCCATTCTGGAGTTGTGCTATTTCTGATTGAACCATGCATAAATTTTCTTTAGTTTCACACACTGCAAAGAACTGGAACGCTTCTTTATTTTTGAGAAGCTGTAACCTTCTTGGTGGGCCCTGGCAGGTCTGCAAGCATGATTAGTGCCTACCTACCAGAAAAATGAGGTTCACCTGTAGCCTGGAAGGGTTAGGTTGAGGTAGTTATCCAGGCTGAGTAAAGACTGCAGCTGAATTAAACTTAACTTTGCTATTTATCTTTCTCTGGGGCATTGTGAAAATAGAAACCAAGAATGTTGTGCAATGACAAAATACAATCATGAAGCTAAAGCAGGAAGTTAGTTAAAGACAATGAAAACACCAGCTCTTTTTCCCATCTCTGGGAAAACAAATAAGCAACAAACACATCAACCACCACTGGAAAGCTTTAGAGTGTACCCAAGAGAAATGTTTGCCTATGGACAAAAGTCCAATCCCCTCTGAACTATACTTCAGGCCCTTTAGGATTTGGCCGTACCCCATTCATGTCTCATTATTAGCGCTCCCTCCTCACTCTGCCTCCTTCCCAAGTATATGGTGCTTCAACCAAACCAAATCATTATCCTAAAAACCCACCTTGTGCTTTCAAGCTTCCATGAGGTTATGACTTCTATCCCAAAGGCTCTTTTCCCCCATTTTCCATCTGGTGAACACCCCTCACCCTTCACATGAAATCTTCACTCTACCTCTTTTCCTAAACATCTCACCCTGACCCTCAAATGTTTCAGTGAAAAGTTAGTCATCACATGATCAATAATTGATAACTCGTAATATAAAGTTACAGCTGTACTCACCATACTTTAGTTTTTCTCCTCTTCTTTTTCTGTCTCCTCCTCCTCCTTCTCTCCTTTTCTTTCTCCTTCCTTCCAATATCTGCTTTTATTCTAGAGTTGTGCTCTGTGGTAGCCATGAGCCATATGTGGCTATTTAACTTAAATTAATTAAAATTAAATAAAATTAAAGATTCCTTTCCCCAGTCACATTTCAAATATTCAGTAGCCACATGTGGCTAGAGGCTACTGTGTTGGATAGTGCAGATATAGAATATTTCTATTATTGTACAAAGTTCCATTGAATGAAGCTATACTGGATTATAAGCCCCTTGAGAGTAGGGACCATGTCAAATTTACTTCTCCATATGCAGAAACTAGCAAGATGACTGGAGGTTAATGAAGCCTTGAGAGAATGAATGAAACTTAGCTAAGACTGAGGACTCTGACTAGTATGTTTGAGTTCCTAGTACCCAGGTTTTTCAAGAAAAATACTAACTTCCAATTCCCTTCCAACATCCCCAAATGTATCAAATCCACAAATTCCAGGATAGAAGCCGAAAAAATGATTTGGATAGGTTCTTGCATTCCTACTTTAATAATGCTTCTTAAATGCATTTTCCGAAGCTGATAGAGTCTTGAACAAAATATGAGTGAAAGGAAGGGAGAATGAAGGCAGGTTCTTTACCTTAGATGGATGTCATTTGTAATCCCACATCTGTTATAAGAGGCTCATTTATGGGGAGAAGTTTCTGAAATTCCGAAACCTTGTTTTGACAGTTGGTCACTGAGGTAGCTGAGCTTATCTTTGCCAAAGGTTTCATAATTTTTGAAGGAAGTGAAATATGCCACCATTCCCTGAAGGAGGCCAAACATTAAATGGATTCATTGTAAGCTTTTGAGACAAGAGTTTTAGAATCCTTTGCAGGTGTAGTAAGATTAGGATCAATGTAGAATATGCTATCATTAAGAATCAGCTTCTATGTGAACTCATGTTAGGCCATTTAAAAGTACTGTTCCTCTTTCCAAGATGATGCTAAAGTCCGGAAAGATGACAAAACTTGCCAGGGTCCTAGAGCTAATTAGCCATCAATTCCATTTGGAACCCAAATCTTCTAACTCCAAGTTCAGGGCTCTTTATATGCAAGAATTTTCTAAACTCGTCTGAATTACTTGAGATTGCCTGTTAAAAATAGCCAGACTTACTGAATCAGAATCTCTAGACTGGGAGTCTGAGAATTTGTATTTTTACCAGGTGCCCAAGGTAGTTCAATATATATTGAAATAGAATGTGTCAGTTGCCTTTGGGATTAAGATCTCATTTTAGTATATGTGGATCTTGCATAAAAGATCTTACTATCTAATCATCTGCTTGGAATTTAGAGTTGGGTCTGGTTATTTCGCACAGATACAAATTCACAGACTCTCAGTTGAAAGGGATGTTGAGGTCATTTATTCTCATTCTCCCGGGACACAGGAATTATTACTACAGCACCCCTGGCTAAGGGTCAAGTAACAGTTAATTGATTAGTTCCATTACTCTGTGGGGAAACTGCTTCCATTGCTGGGCTGTCCCTCTTATTAGAAAGTACTTCCTTCTCCTGAGCTAAATCTACCTCCTTCTTGCTCTGGTTAGGACTTCCAGAGCAACAAGGAATGATTTAGTGTCCTAAGGAGTTGGCTGTTCTGGCCAGAGGGAACTTAGAGCTCACATGGTTGAATCCCTTCATTGTTCAGGTGAGTAAACTGACAAACACTTTCAACATTCATTAACAAATATTTATTGTGCTCTTACTCTTTGACATGCCCTATACCATGTGCTGGAGACACAGGGACAAACGTTTAACTGGACTCTGCTGTCTTGGAGGTTACAGTCTGTAAGGAAGTCAGACAGATACTGGTTAAATTGTCACAGCAATATGTCATTTATCAACACATTGATAAATACTGTGGGAGAAAAAGAGTCGATGGTGAGGATATCTAATGCAGGCCTAGCTGATCTGGGTGTCAGGGAAGGCACCCTGAATGAAGCAATCCCTGAGATGGTCAAAAAGTTGGCAGTTGATGAGGGGAGACAGGAGCCTTTCAGGCTGCAGAACAATATCTGCAAAGGCTATGAGGAAGGAGAGAGTTCTGAGAAACTGAGAGGCTGGAGCGCAAG
The DNA here is from genome assembly GCF_965194825.1 of Balaenoptera physalus. Taxonomy (NCBI): domain Eukaryota; kingdom Metazoa; phylum Chordata; class Mammalia; order Artiodactyla; family Balaenopteridae; genus Balaenoptera; species Balaenoptera physalus. Next base: position 24,739,185 of record NC_138886.1, read on the forward strand.
GAAAAGTAGGGAGAGAGATAGGATGAAACTGGAGTGTGGGGCAGAGGCCTTGTGTGCCATGTTAAGGATTTGGTCTTTATCCTAGGAAGAAATGGGGAGCCATGATACGCTTGTGTTTTTAAGTCTCAATCGGACTGTCCTGCAAATATTGGATATTGGATTGCAGGCCCCCTCTGAATGGGTGTGAAGACACTAGTGATGAATTAAGAACTTACTGCACAAGTTCAGGTGAGAGATAAAGTTGGCTTGGGCTAGGGTTTTGGTAATGGAGATGGAGAGGAGTGGTCATATTTGAGACATACTCAGGAGGTAGAAGGAGTAAAATTTGTGATGGATTGGATATATAGGTTAAGAAAGGGTTTTAAGAAAGGACTGGTCAAGAGATCCAGATAGAGGGGAAATGACTTGTCTAAGACCACATAGCTAGCTAATTACGAAGCAGAGGCCAAGACCAACAATCCTAAAGTCAGGATGCGGGTTAGGATGCTACAGTATGAAGGGATTGTACTTTGGCAGTAGGCAGACCAGGTTTGAACACTGGCTTTGGCACTGATAAGCTCTGTGATCTTGACTAGTTTCCTTTACCTCTTTGAGACGGGGATGAGGATGGTAAAATGCACCTCTTTCATAGGTGACTTGTGCGGAATTAAATGAGATGTTTGTAAGGTCTGTAAAGCTATTACTATGCCTAACACATACCAGACACCAAAATAGTAACCTAGCTGAGGTTATTGTTCTTACTGCTAAGAGTTACTATGTCTTCCTTGAGTCTTCTTCAGGCTTACTTCCTTTACCTCTTTTTCATATGTCATAATTTCCAGAATTATTCCACTTTCCCAAATACTAATGGAACATAGGCTTTTTAAAAAAAATTAATTTGTATTGGAGTATAGTTACTTTACAATGTTGTGTTAGTTTCTACTGTGCAGCAAAGTAAGTCAGCTATATGTATACATATATCCCCTCTTTTTTGGATTTCCTTCCCATTTAGGTCACCACAGAGCACTGAGTAGAGTTCTCTGGCTATACAATAGGTTCTCATTAGTTATATATTTTATACATAGTATCAGTAGTGTATATATGTCAATCCCCATCTCCCAGTTCATCCCACCCTTGCTTTCCCCCTTGGTATCTATACGTTTGATCTCTACATCTGTGTCTCTATTTCTGCTTTGCAAATAAGATCATCTATACCATTTTTCTAGATTCCACATATGTGCGTTAATATACGATATTTGTTTTTCTCTTTCTGACTTACTTCACTCTGTGTGGCAGTCTCTAAGTCCATCTACGTCTCTACAAATGACCAATTTTGTTCCTTTTTATGGCTGAGTAATATTCCATTGTATATATGTACCACATTTTCTTCATCCATTTGTCTGTCGATGTCCATGACCTGGCTATTGTAAATAGTGCTGCAGTGAACATTGGGGTGCATGTGTCTTTTTTTTTTTTTTTACATTTTTACTGGAGTGTAATTCCTTTACAATGGTGTGTTAGTTTCTGCTTTATAACAAAGTGAATCAGCTATACATATACATACATCCCCATATCTCCTCCCTCTTGCGTCTCCCTCCCACCCTCCCTATCCCACCCCTCTAGGTGGTCACAAAGCACTGAGCTGATCTCCCTGTGCTATGTGGCTGTTTCCTACTAGCTATCTATTTTACATTTGGTAGTATATATAAGTCCATGCCACTCTCTCACTTCGTCCCAGCTTACCCTTCCCCCTCCCTGTGTCCTCAAGTCCATTCTCTACGTCTGTGTCTTTATTCCTGTCCTGCCCCTAGGTTCTTCAGAACCATTTTTTTTTTTTTTTAGATTCCATATATATGTGTTAGCATACAGTATTTATTTTTCTCTTTCTGACTTACTTCACTCTGTATGACAGACTCTAGGTCCATCCACCTCACTACAAATAACTCCATTTCTTTTTATGGCTGAGTAATATTCCACTGTATATATGTGCCACATCTTCTTTATCCATTCATCTGTCGATGGACACTTAGGTTGCTTCCATGTCCTGGCTACTGTAAATAGTGCTGCAATGAACATTGTGGTATATGACTCTTTTTGAATTATGGTTTTCTCAGGGTATATGCCCAGTAGTGGGATTGCTGGGTTGTATGGTAGTTCTGATTTTAGTTTTTAAAGGAACCTCCATAATGGCTGTATCAATTTACATTCCCACCAATAGTGCAAGAGGATTCCCTTTTCTCCACACCCTCTCCAGCATTTATTGTTTGTAGACATTTTGATGATGGCCATTCTGACCAGTGTGAGGTGATATACCTCATTATAGTTTTGATCTGCATTTCTCTAATGATTAGTGATGTTGAGCATTGTTTCATGTGTTTTTTGTCCATCTGTATGTCTTCTTTGGAGAAATGTCTATTTAGGTCTTCTACCCATTTTTGGATTCGGTTGTTCATTTTTTTTTGATTTTGAGCTGCATGAACTGTTTGTATATTTTAGAGATTAATCCTTTGTCAGTTGCTTCATGTGTAAATATTTTCTCCCATTCTGGGGGTTGTCTTTTCATCTTGTTTATGGTTTCCTTTGTTGTGTGAAAGCTTTTAAGTATAATTAGGTCCCATTTGTTTATTTTTGTTTTTATTTTCATTGCTCTAGGAGGTGGGTCAAAAAAGATCTTGCTGCGATTTATGTCAAAGAGTGTTCTGCCTATGTTTTCCTCTAAGAGTTTTATAGTGTCCGGTCTTACATTTAGGTCTTCAATCCATTTTGAGTTTATTTTTGTGTATGTTGTTGGGAGTGTTTTAATTTCATTCTTTTACATGTAGCTGTCCAGTTTTCCCAGCACCAGTTATTGAAGAGGCTGTCTTTTCTTCATTGTATATTCTTGCCTCCTTTGTCATAGATTAGGTGACAATAGGTGCGTGGGTTTATCTCTGGGATTTCTATCTTATTCCATTGATCTGTATTTCTGTTTTTGTGCCAGCACTATACTGTCTTGGTTACTGTAGCTTTGTAGTATAGTCTGAAGTCAGGGAGCCTGATTCGGAGTCAGCTCCGTTTTTCTTTCTCAAGATCACTTTGGCTATTTGGGGTCTTTTGTGTTTCCATACAAATTGTAAAATTTTTCGTGGAACATAGGCTTTTTAACAGACATTCTGCTGGGCTCCAATTACACAAGATTAAAAACCTTGTGGTAAACACAACACTGTAAAACAACTGTACCCCAGTTTTAAAAATAAAACCTTAAAAAAAAGAACCTTGTACTTACCACAGGTGGAATAGTTGTAACAGTTGGATGTCATGTAGCCACTGACTCTGCCTCTGATGACCAGGAAAGACTTCCTATACTGATGTTCATCTCTGCCTTGAAGGATGAGTAGATATTTTTCCAGATGGAGAAGAGGCAAGAGATGGTAGTAGTGATGGTAAAGGTGGTATGGGACATTTTATTAAGAAGGAACACCAAGTAGAAAAACATAGAGGCATGAGAAAACCTCTCCTTCTCTGAGGATCTGCAAGAAGTTCAACATGGCTGAACTGATGCTTTCTTATGGCTGAGTGGCAGAATATGTCATTGGAAAGATAGGCAGGTGCTAGACTGTAAAAGGATTTGTAGGTTAAGCTAAAGTTTTTAAACCTTATTCTGTGACAGTTGAGAGACACTGAAGCTTTTTAAGTTGAGTGACATAATCAGAATTTTCTGTAAAGAGGTTTTTTTTTCCAAGAGCTTAAGTTTGTATTCTTTTTCTCTAGTGAGTCATTGTGGGTAGTCCCTCTAGAAAGTCTGATGTTGGAATTACTAGGGCAATATTGCTTAGAAAGAGGTAGCCTTCCTCACAACGGTGTCTAGGCAGAGGGAATATAATATGATCATCTGTGTTTTTGAGTGCTTCAATGAAAAGACTTCCCAATCCCTTGGGGTTGATCTCTAGGAAAGAAAAGAATGATGGGTGTGTGTCCCTGGTGGTAGATGCTGAGACTACTACTAATCAGTGTGTATGGAGCTCAAGCAATTAACTGGAGACCTAAACATGTAACCACACAGGGTACAATATGGTCAAGATCAAGATCATCTGGTTACATTTCCCAGCAATCTAGAAAGAACAGAGGAGAGAATGTGACCTTCAAATTGCTCATAGCATCTGAAAGAAGGGATGTTTACCCTACTTGATTTCCTCTCTTGAAGCAGAATATATTTGACTAATTTAAAAATAAGAATCTTGTTAAGAGAGTGCTCGATAATGAGTATTCTTTATCTGGTTTTGTTCTTTTATGAATACCAGAATCTTGACGGTCATAGCCAGATGTGTCCTGTTCACGTATTTGTATATAATGATATTTGGAGGAATGCTTTATGAAGAAGACAAAAAGCTTTGTTGACAGTGAATTAACTTTCATACTGAAATAAGGACAGTTCATAAATACACAGTACAACCAACACATTTCAAAGAACCCAGAGATTCCAATATGCATTTGATTCTTCTGCACTAAAGTTGCTTAGGAGATCATTCTGGTTTCATCTGGATTTTCCTCCAACATGTTCCAAATTGGTCAGTTTCACTCATTCCGGTCTTGATTTTGGATTCTTAGTTGTTTTATCTTGTTAACCTTGACTGTCCTCATGATGTTTGCTTGTGCCTCAGTTTTTTTCTTTGGTGGCTGGATTCTCTCTGTGTTCTGATCACATGAAGCTTTTAAAATTCCTTTGTTTGGAAATTGTTCTCTCTCTCTCGAGTTGGAACTGAATATGCATTCCCCCATTTTGCCATACCTTGACAGTTCCTCCATAATATTGTACTTTAAGCATCCCCTAGACAATATGAGCTTGCAGTCATTATCCATCCAGATCTAGGGTGGGGTATACTTTTGTTCATGTTTAGTATTGATTCAGAGGTCCCTTTGTGCTCAGTAAATTATTTTCATGAAATGGGCATAGTCATCCATGCCACCCAACTTCCAAATGCTGGAACTAGTTCTACTTCACTGCCTCATCTGTGTAGGAACTTTGTGTCCTATCATCTTCATCCTGGTCATAAAATGTGATGCTTAAGCATGTGAAGGAAGCCAAGGAGCAAGTCATTTTGTTAATAACTGCTTTTAATATGTGAGACTTGAAGACTCCAAATAATGAGCTATTTAAGACAATAAGAGAAAACAAAGGAGCTAGACCATAAGTTGCCTTCTGGTATATAAATATATGCATTTGACACACAAAGCAGAAATGCTCCTTTTATGGACAGTTTAACATTTCTATTTAAACAGCAATGCTGGAATTAACATTTTCTAGGTAAAGTATATACTGTGGTGGAGAGCTTTGCTTAAAATTTGTGAGGAAAGGGACATTTCTTAGTACATTCAGCAAGCATGAGTTTTGTTGTTGTTGCTTTTTTTGGTACATGCTAACTTTTGAGAAGCATCCTGGTAAGGATGGTCAAGCACCTATCAGTGTTGGGAGCAGTATTCTGGAATCCTCTTTGCTTATTTCCAGTTGGCTTTGTCTATGATCCAGTGCTCTTTAGCCTTAAAGTCTTGCGATTTCATTATGATCTTACTCTTATATTTTTAGATTTGATGCTTATATATGGTCCACGATTATCAGGTTTGCTACATAGATTTGGGCATATATTGTCCAGGGTCCTTCCCCTTCTGCATCTCTTCTACAGTTTACCTTCCCCAGCCAGGCTCCCTGGAGCCTAATTTCTGGGCGCCTAATCCCAGTTTTTGGAGTAGAAAGGACTAAAATAGGATTTAAGAAAGGGGGAAGTTTGCTCAGTGGAGGATGGGCAGCTGAAACAAACAGGAAGAATATTTCAAGTGAGATGAAATGAAACACAAAAATCTAAAAATGTTGGTTGACAATAACCCTCAATAACTGAAAGATCAATTAACCAGACTCTCTACCCCTCAGACATTTCCATTAACTTTGAAAAAATTCTAAACAAAGTCATTAGAAAAAAAAAACAGATGGATGAGGTCTGGGACTTCAAAAGAGGCAAAGTTTAATACAAGATTTTAATGGGACCCACCTGACAAAACAAAGACAGGACTTGAGCTTGTGCTGTTGGAAATAAAGAGACAAAGAAATAGAGGCGCACAAGACAATGCCTATTGGGCTGCAAGAGCTTAAGTTGATCTTTAATGCAATTTATAAAGCACCAAAGCATGCACAGGACCTAGAGGACCTTGTTGGAATTAACTTCTGATGTTGCTGACTTCAAAGGCAATCAGGACACAGGCCCCGATGAGGCAAATCTTCCCACAGTAATATAGACGGCATATTTCATGGCCAGGGACTCAGCAAAAGAGTTCATAGCTACAGATCAGACAAGAAAAATGAAGTATTTCTCTGCGAGAAGACGATTTTCCAAGCAGAACATTCAAACCCTGTATGCTGGATCTGAGGGTCAGAGGCCATAGAAAGGAGGTAATGTCATCATCAAAAGACAGCAGCCAAATTACCTGGATTTTTACTGTCTTTTCTCATGGTTAATAAACCTTAGTTAGGGCTTAACCAATTATTGCACAATCAACTATAAGACATAATGCAACCTCAGTGGGTAGAAGATTCAGGCTGAATTCAGCTATGGCTAGACTCATAATCAGACTGTAGGACTGACTGAAAACACAGTACCTAAAAATGCTTCACAACTGACAAAGGATTAATCTCCAAAATATACAAGCAGCTCATGCAGCTCAATATCAAGAAAAAACAAACAACCCAATCCAAAAATGGGCAGAAGACCTAAGTAGACATTTCTCCAAAGAAGATATACAGATGGCCAACAAACACATGAAACAATGTTCAACATCACTAATCATTAGAGAAATGCAAATCAAAACTACAGTGAGGTATCACGTCACACCAGTCAGAATGGCCACCATCAAAAAATCTACAAACAATAAATGCTGGAGATGGTGTGGAGAAAAGGGAACCTTCTTGCACTGTTGGTGGGAATGTAAATTGATACAGCCACTATGGAGAACAGTATGGAGGTTCCTTAAAAAACTAAAAATAGAACTACCATACGACGCAGCAATCCCACTACTGGGCATATAGCCTGAGAAAACCATAATTCAAAAAGAGTTATGTACCACAATGTTCATTGCAGCACTATTTACAGTAGCCAGGACATGGAAGCAACCTAAGTGTCCATCGACAGATGAATGGATAAAGAAGGTGTGGCACATATATACGATGGAATATTACTCAGCCATAAAAAGAAATGAAATTGAGTTATTTGTAGTGAGGTAGATGGACCTAGAGACTGTCATACAGAGTGAAGTAAGTCAGAAAGAGAAAAACAAATACTGTATGCTAACACATATATATGCAATCTAAAAAAAAAAAAATGGTTCTGAAGAACCTGGGGGCAGGACAGGAATAAAGACAGAGACGTAGAGTATGGACTTGAGGACACGGGGAAGGGTGAGGGTAAGCTGGGACGAAGTGAGAGAGTGGCATGGACATATATACACTACCAAATGTAAAACAGATAGCTAGTGGGAAGCAGCCGCATAGCACAGGGAGATCAGCTCAGTGCTTTGTGACCACCTAGAGGGGTGGGATAGGGAGGGTGGGAGGGAGATGCAAGAGGGAGGGGATATGGGGATATTTGTATACGTATAGCTGATTCACTTTGTTATACAGCAGAAACTAACACAACATTATAAAGCAATCATACTCCAATAAAGATGTTAAAAAAAAATAAAAATGCTTCAAATTTGCTTCCATGTGGGCTGGACAGCCAGAAGTATTCAACCTGGTAGCAGAGTCTGACAACAAGTATTTCTAGCAAGTAGTGATTTTACTCAGTTCATGGGCACAGCTATGGTTATAGGTTATAGGTGGTCTACTGATATTGGGGCAGGGCATCAGCCAACTGCTTGGAAAGGAGGCAGGGACCAGCCTCCAGTAAGATGACACTGGCCAAAATTAGGGTGTCAAGACCACAGACCACTAGCTAATGTTAAGAGTATGGCTCTATCCTATAACATTGAATATGAACTAAAAATTGGGACCCAGGGAAGAAAGTCATATAGATTAGAAATTGTGTAATAATTGTGATAGGGATCACCCTGTAGGTGCATTATATAATTGGCCTAGGCAGCAAGGCCAATTCAAGAATTTCCTGAGTGTGCTAATATACTGGCTGCTCCAGTATGCACTGGCTCAGTAGAAGGCTCCTCAGTGGCTGCAACAGAATAAGGCTTGGAGGAGGGCTGACCCAGTTCTAGACTTGGCACAAACAGACTAGACTTAGACAAGCTGGGCTGCTTTGTACCTATCTTGAACTCAGATAGTGCAACTTCAGAGGAACTCACCACATGGTATGTGTTTTAAATCTTCACAGTGTTTGTGGCTCTGACTTAGGGCATAAGCAAAGGTGTTGAGCTGGATATTCTCTGTCCCCCTAGGTGTGTCCAACACCTTCTCAATCCTGCTCTGTGCCGAGGGAGGCTGAACTCAATGAACTGCATCAACCCAGCTCCCTTGTCCTCTCTCTGCTCACTGAGTTCTCCATTGGGAAGCTAAGGCAGTCAGAGAACAGGTGGAAAGAGAGGGTAGAGTATTATTTTCTCTTGCTCCCTCCCTGCTGGGCCATGGTTTGGTTGTGGCTGTCTTCCTCACCCAAGGCCACATCCCCTGTCTTGTGGCCCCTCCTTCTGCTATAGCCCTCACTGGGTTCTAGTGGCCACTCACTCCCTTTGCTCCTTCAGGCCTGGCTAGTGGTGGATTCTCCACTTCTTCTGGGTCTACACCTTTTTGCCTCATTATTGTTTGTTGTTGGTTGCTCTTAAACCCACCAATACCTTTGTAAATACTCTTTTCATGAAACTCTGTTTGCATCTGCACCCTGTCTGGGTCTGACCAATACAGAAGTATAACCATGTTTAAGTATGAGTATTTTAAAAATTTTGTTACTTATACTATCAAAAAACTGGAAACAAACCAAATTTCTATTGATGGAGGATTAGTTAAATTAGTTATGATCTATTTATATCAAAAGGTATAATATTTAGCCAATAAGAATCATGTAATTAAAATATTTAATGTCATGGGATAATACTCAATATATAATGCTAAGGAGAGAAAAATGGTATAAAATGGTATGTACAGAATGGTGTCATATACCCCCAAATACATGTTTATAATGTGTAGAAATCAATAGGGAGAAAATACACCCAGTTATTAAAAAGGTTATCTCTGCTACAGTTGAAGGTAATTTTTGTCTTCTTGTTGGTCTTTTTGTATTTTTTTAAACATACTGCAAAGGAAATATATTAATGTATAATCAGAAGAAACATTATAAAAAACAAAATAAGAGAATACCTGTGATCTGGAAGGATATTCATCACTTGTGGGAATACTATCATATTTTAAGGGTTGTCGTAGTATACTTGTTATACATTCAGGTGAGTCATGGTAATCAGTCCTTCATATAAAGTGTCTATATAAAACGGCTTTATATAAGGAGAAGGGATGGATGTCCCTTCTCCCATCAAAACCCATGGAGACATGTTTCTGTCCTATATTAACCTTGTTCAGCCCTTTAAGGGTAAAGTCAGTCTGAATGTGTCACATGCCTAAAATTTTCCAGGGAGAATTCTTTCCCCAACTCAAAAGTCTTTGTGTTGTAGCATGGAGGAACAAACTTACCATATCTGATGACAGATGGCATAAATAACAACAAGGATGCAGGAATCAAGTAACACATTCACATATGAAAGCAGAGAAAAGTAAATATCATCTCTAATTTTTGAGTGTGTTCTTTCTGTTTCTGTTCTTTGAAATGTTGGTAATCAATTGCCTATGAGATATCCCCCAACCTGGAAATGTCCAGTAGTTGCCTCAGGTTCAGCAGGTCTTATATCAAACTCATTAATTTTTGTTTCCCTCTATCCATGCTACTCTTTTTCTATCTTGGTGAATGTTACTGTTATCAACCAATTCATAGTGCTTTCAGGATGGTATGTAGAGTTAAAAATTCAAATCTGATTCCAGTTCCAGAGTCCGCTCACATATGATCCATTGAGGTACTGGACTAGACCTTCTAAGACTTGACATTCATATCCATGCTCTTCTTGGCTCTCTCTGTAGCCTCAGCATATCATGAAAACATCCATGATGGAAAGATGGTGCCCCAAAACTTGTGGGTTAGGGATATCAGTGTAGTTCTCTGTCATGCCATTAAATCCCGTGTGAATCACACCTTCATTAAATTACATTGTTATCAATCCCATCAGTTCTTTTTTTTTAACAGGTACTGACTTTGGTCCAAGAAGGAAAAGTCCCAAGTGGTTAAACCATAAGCGAGATTGAAAAAAAGGATTTTCCCTCATTGTAATGGATAAATAATCTTATGTTTATTTATGAACTTGTATTTTCATTAAATGGAAAGTAGTTAAATGGAAGGCATCTGTGCATGTGTAACAGTGGTCTTCTTACGGATAATCCCTCCTCCTCTTTGTGTCTTTCTTCTCACTGTGGCCACTGTTTTGCTTTTTAGAAGATTGTTGGACTGCCTTAAAGCTTTCTGCTAGGACTTCCTCAGGCCCCTTTTTACCTCATCTAGTTCCTGCACTGGAATTCACACTTTGCTGTTTTCCAAGTGAGCCTCATCTATAACATTTTAATGAGAGGGGGAATTACTCATGTGCATGAGAAAATCTCTTATAATGCTTGCTTGAGTCCTGTCCAAGTTTGAGGTAAGAGATAATTGTGCCTCTGGTTGGGAACTCCATACTCTGTTTATGGTATTTAGGCTTTGTTTGTCTTTCAGTAACTTCATGATTTCCCTCCCTCTCCACTGATTTTTATGGAAATCATCTTCCTGCTGCCTGAAGTGTGTCATTCTGCATCTTGCCAAGAAGAAAACCTCTCCATAGAGAAAATGACCCATCTCTTCCCCTCTGCAACCATCTGACTTAATTATGCACTATGCCTGGCCCCTGGAGAGCCCAGTGAGGAACATGAGGAAGTCCTGGATTGATCGCCAAGCCCTAGGGTCTTTGTCAATTACCATCTGGCACCCACGAGTCTGGCCAAATTTACAGGCATGTCTGTCTCTCAAAACATGTCAGGCTTGAAGAGTGAATCATTTTTTTTTTTTGGAGCCACTATAAGTAGAACAGTCTTTTCCATTAAAACCCACTTTATTCTCCTCTAAACACCCCAGAGCCTCTTGAACACACCTCCACGTGTGATGCCTGGGAGACTGCAGTTGAATAACATTACTCGTTTCCCAGGACTCATGGCATGCATGGAGACCTTGCAGGACCTGGGCTTTGCAGGCAGTTGGAGGTGAGTTTGAGAGGCCCATTCTTCTCTCAGCGAGCTGTAGCCCTTGAGAGAGCCACTTACCTCTCTGAGCCTCCATTTTCTCAACACTACAATGGAGATAATGTTATTTACCCCATAGGGCTATTTTAAGGCAAAATTAATATAATGCATGCAAAAGTAATTTGAAAACTAAAACACAATAAATATTAATGAATTTAATGAATAAGAAAAGCAGCACTCATTAACCATATTCCTTATCCCTGCCCACTCTGCTGTTTAAGGGGAGAAAAAAGCTTTGTTCTCATCTCTTTTTGATAGGATCTCATATAATAGAATCCAAGGATCCCGTCAAAGTCATGCTTTCCTAACTAGTTTTGAGACCCCGATTTGCAGTATTATATACGAATGTTATACCTTCTGAGATACCTCTTTTGACCCTGACCCCCAGTGCTTCAAGTGAATGAATGATTTTCCTGCACTACTTTGAATGTTTCCATCTTTTTGAGGGGGCAGTAGCACAACTCCATTTGTTCCAGTACCTGTCATACTCCCTTGGTATTGTTTGCCAGTCTCTCTCACTAAGCTTTAAGATAAGACAGGGTCTGGGTTCCATTCATCTCAGTCTCCCCAGGTCCCAGCATAGGGGTTGGTGCAAAGGAGGGGGTCAGGATATGACTGCCGGAAGGGGAAAGAAGGAAGGAAAAGAAGAGAAGAGGGAAAGGAAGGAAGAAATCCAGACTTGATATTCTTAGAAGTATAATCAAGGGACACTTGTAACACTCTGTGAAAGCAACCATACTGGGGAAACGTATTATTACACCCTGGCTTCAAGTGTTGTTTTCATATTTGGGAGGAAATACATTATTTGTGTTTTGGACTAGTCCCATCAATCTGGTCTCTTCATCCCTGTCCCAGACTTCCTTTGGAGTTGTGTGGGCAGAATGAGGAGGTCCCTGGTTTGAATTGGTAACTAAAGGCTAGTGAATGTTTTCCTGCTCAGAGCCAGCAACTTGTAGTTGCTGATGAGGAGATGGGGAGGAAAGCCCTCCAAGTCAGAATTCTTGGGCTTCTGCCTTACCCTCAGTGTGGCATGTAGCTGCATGTGTTATGAGAAGACTGGGAGTTTGAAGATGATAGCCAAACACTGCTCTAAGTGGATTCATATATATATGTGTGTGTGTGTGTATATATATATTTTTTGTTTGTTTGTTTGTCTTGTTTTTGTTTGTTTGTTGTTAAACATTATGTCAATCAGGAATTATATTGGTTTGATATAAAAAATCTGTTTTGGTGGATTTCCCCATCCGAGTGAACGAGTTGAGCTGTTTGCCTTGATTTTCATACATGTCACAGAGACAACTTCTTCCTATTTTAAATAATCTTAGCTAAAATTTGCAACTGATCCAGACATACGACAGTGACAGGAAAAGAGCACTGGTCCTAGTGTGAGAGGAGCTGTGTTTTAATTCCAGCTCTGTCACTTACTGGCAGTGTGACTCTAAGCAACCTCTGAAACTTCTGAGGCTCAGTTCTTTTCTCTTTAAAGTGGGGACAATAATACCAACTTTTCTAGCTTGTTGTTAGATTTAAATGATTTGATGTGCATAAAAACACAGTGCCTGGCCCACAGCAAATCCTCGTTATGTATCTTGCAGGGAGGTGTCAGGGGGATGATGACATCTTTGCTTTCTTTTAAGGCCTACAGGTGGTCTTGAGAACTGGCACGGGCTGCAGGTCTCTGTACTTTAGGAGAGCCTGACAGTAATGCCAGCTATACCAGAACCATGTGGCGCTCCTCCAGGTGGCTAGTGGTCACAAGCAGCTTTAGGTGGACTCCAGGTTAGTTAGCTAACAGATATAGTCATATAATGTTTTGTAAACACACGCACACTAGTGGTGATGGTTTTTCTTCTCCCCAGTGATGGAAACAAACAAACAAAGCTTAAAATTCCTCCATCCTGATCAATAACCTGAACACATGTTTTCAGGTTCCCTCCCAACCCTGATCCACATTCAGATATTTATTTTATACATTGGTAGAACCAGAATGCAGAAACTTTCCAGTGTTCTTCTTTTTAAAGCTAACTCAACTGCTGAACTGATTGATAGCCTAAAGTTTGGGCAGGACAGGTGCACAGCACCTGCCTACTCTTAAAGCTGGATCCTCCATGCATTGTTCATGGAGTAAGAGCAGAGACAGTCAATGTCTCTCTGGAAAAGAAGTTCTCCACTGGGCTTTTTCCCCCAGGGAACATTAAATGATGTCTGGAGACATTTCTGGTTTTCACAACTGGTTGAGGGTGGGCCGTTAGCATCTAGAGTGTAGAGGCCAGGGATGCTGCTAAACATCCTAGAATGCAAAGGACAGATCCCAACAACAAAGAATTACTTGATCCAGAGTGCCAGTATTGCTGAGGTTGAGAAACACTGCTCCAGAGAAAGAACTGGAGGCAACGAAGCCTAAGAACCCCCTGAAAGTGTATAAAAAAATGTGTGTATATGGGGCTTTCAGAGAGTCTGAAGCTCTTATGAGATTCTCAAAGAGCAAGAATGGTTTAGGAGCCTGCTGTAGTGTGAGTGAATAGCTTCCAGGACTGTGGAACTTGGCTGTAACTAAATGGATGGCATTTCATGCATGTGCCCATCAGAAGAGGTGGTGGTCAGTGAGGGACATAGAAAAACTGAGTCAGGGAGGTAAAATTGGGCTCTCTCCAGGAGAGTGTGTGCTCTGGAAAGCAAACAACTGTTTACAATCTTCCTGCCAGATCTGTCTGTGGTGGACACCAACATCTGTATCTTTCAGAGCCTGATGTTATTAAATGTTCAAATCATGTTAACTAGACTGGCGTGGGTCTGTGCTCAACAAGGATTTTAATTTCTTTTCATCTAGATCTGTGTACAGTGTTACTGTAAATTTATCACTAGGCCCCTACAGGATGGAGGCTAGGTATTATTCATTTGTATCCACGTTGCTTGGAAGTAACTGCCACGGTGTTAACAGTCAATGTTATGGTGCTATAGTGAGCAGGAGAATTGAGTTGATTTTGTCAACACAAACATGTCACTCCACACTACAGGGATATTTCTTCTCATAAATTAGCATATTGGTTTTCAGGCTTATGCTTCAGGTTTCTATAAGCTTGGTTAGTGTGAGTTGTCTTCCCCAAATCGGCCTTTGGGACAATGACAAGATTGAATTTCAGAGTCTGCAAGGCTGGAAGGAAGATACAGGTGTGTCGTGTATACATTGGAGCAGTGTTGCCTTGTAGGACATCTTGGGACAGGTTGGTTGGCATTCAGCTATTGAGGAACAATTGTAGGCACTAAAGAATTTATGATCTAGTAGGAGAGATAGACCCCAAATGTATGTTCTTACTACATTGTAGAGGAGTGTTGGATGTCACGCTAGGGAGATGGTCTGGGGAGGAGGGTGCAGTGAGGGTTTTTGCTCTGAAGGTAATATTCTCTGTGCTTTATAAAGACAGCAATGAGGAGACTCTGAAAAGGCAAGAGAAGTAAGCAGGAAGACTGGTTATAAAGTGATGGCAAAAGCCCAGACAAGAGTTTGGCCAGGAGCTGGGACATTAAGAAAGGAGGGAAGGGACAGATCCAACTCAGTAAATGTGGAGTAGAATAGAAGAAGTCAAGAATGCCTGAGCTTTTTACCTTGGGTAGAGAGGATGGCGGTGCCACCAACCAAGGCAGCAAGCATCAGCAGATGTGCAGGTTTTGATGGGAAAGTTGAGAGCTTGGATTTGGACAGCTGTGTTTGAGGCCAGTGTAGGACAAGCAGGTGTGGAATTCCACCAGGGGCCTGACTTTGCTGTTTAGATTCATGAGAGAGAGAGTTGGGCTAGAGTCGAAGAAGATTCTGTATCCTTGGGGGCATAGGAGGCATCTGGAACCAGGGTAGGTAGCTGTGGCATCTTCTAGGAAGAGGATTATGGAAAGAGAGGGGACCCTGGGAAAAAAGCCCCAGAAAGCCCATGACCAGAAACGGACAGAAGAAGAAGCGTCAGCCAGTGTGACCCTGGGGTGGCCAGGAGAGTGGGAGGAGTGTCAGGAAGTCAAGAGAGGGGTGGCTTTCCAGAAGTGGTGAGTGGTCAAAGTGGACAGTACTGAAGCGGGGCCAAGTAGGGTGAGAGCCTGTTGTATTTGGAAAGATCACTAGTGACTTGCCCAGAACAGTTCAGTCTCACAGGGAAGGCAGAAAGGGATTTCCAAAGGCTGAAGGGTGACTACCAGGTGAGAAGCAGCAGTGGGTGTGGGATACTTTGAGCAACATACAGTGGTAGAGGGAAGGAGACAGTTGGTGTCTGAATGGGATCATGACAAGTTTCCAGAATGTTTGCAAATGAGAGGATGAGAGTCAGGAGATAGGAGGAGAGATAATATTGGTTTGGCCAAAAAGTTCGTTTGGTTTTAAGCAAAATAAAAGACACATTTGTCATTTTCACCAAGAACTTTATTGAACAACATATTCATTAACCGAATGAACTTTTTGGTCACCCCAGTAGTTAGCAATGAGCATGTTTTCATCCATGAGTCCTCTCAGTTTCCAAGTTAGTGGTTTAGAGCACGAACCTCAACAGTCTGAGCTGAGAATATCAGGATATCTGCAACCATGAGCCATGATTCTAGAACCCAAACTGTTCCCAGATGGTAAATTAGCTGTGCTAATTGTGGAAGCTATGTTCAGAGCTTTGTGCCACGAGAGTGGTACTGTTGCTATCCAGAAGAAGTAATTGAGCCTCTAAATGAGATAGGAAATGAAAGGGTGATGGGTATGTGCTTAAAATGTATATTGATGCCTCCATTCTGCACCATAACTGCCCTCCTAGAGAGAGAGAAATTGTCAAATAATCTCCAGGCCTTGTAGATTCTGATTGGAAGCTGGGCACTCGGCCAGCGCAGCTTGTCAAACCAGGTTACATGGGAATGCGCCCAAGGCTGCTGAGAATAGGCAGCTCTGATCGGTGTGTATGGGCTTGTTAGACTCAGGCTGGTTTTTGCTTTCCATCAAAGAGACACCTGAGCCTCTCGTGTAGGTAATAACTCTGAGTTTGTCCGCATTGCTCTGTTTGCTTTGGTTACTGGTGCTCAGCAGAGGAAGCCTCTTGTCTTGGTGAATGGATCTTTTCTGAGAGCGTTCTTGGCAAAAGGCTTTTCCACTGTAATAGTGGTGGATACCACTTACAGAGGACCCACTCTGTACCCGAAGCTCTGCCAGGGACCTTGTGTGCATCTCTCACTCACAGGAAGCTGGCCAGGTTGGCATCAGGATTGCCATCATACACACGAGGAAACTGCAGCTCCATGAGTTTGGCTGAGTTGCCCAGTGTCATACAACTGAAAATTGCTGGGCTGAGTTTTTGTTGGATCTTTCTCCCTCTAAGACCACCATTCTGTGCTGCCTGCCTCTCACTTGGCACTATGTCCTGATTCTCTGATGTGTATCCACTATGTGCTAAACAGCCCCCATAGTAGCCTACGTAAAAGGTTATTAGGGCACATGACTTACTCTCTATTGTTCCTTTCAGAACAGATGTTCCACACCAAAATAGCAATAAAACTCCTCCTAACCTGCCTCCTTGCCTTTGGTCTTTCCCCTGACATTCTGCCTTCATAGTGCCCCAGAGGGAACGCTCTTAAAGACCACGTCACTCCTGCGTCTGAAAGCTCTCAGTGGTTCCCCATGACTATTGGATGACAGCCAAGCTCCTTGCCTTGGCACACAGGGCGGCCCTTTATGACTTGGCTCTTGCACACATCTCTAGCCACATTCTCTGCCTCCAGACGACTCACTGTTTTCTCAAGCATGACACTGAACAGGTTCCCATGCTCCTTTACCCCTCTGAGCCTTTGCTCAAGATATTCCTTCTGCCTGACATGTCCTTACCGTACATGTTCTCTCCTTGGTAACCCAAATGGCACCTCCTCTGTAACACTGTTCTCTGACTGTTCCAGATGGAATTGTTCTAGAACATTCCATATGGAATTTTCCTTGATTGTATGTCTGAGTTCCCTAAAGTTGATGAGCAAAGGAGCAAGGTTTTGCATCCCATGCTCTATCTGAGGTCAGCTCTGGGCCTGACATGCAGTGGGAAATCAGTAAATGTAGTTCCATCAAGGCTCAATGTATTGATATTTGCAGATGCCATTGAGTTTGATGATCTTGGAGACTGGTGAGTTCCTGCAGGGGGTCCCAGCTTCACCATGATGCCTAAAACTGAAACTGGTTGGAGATAGCTGGAGTGGAGAGGAAGCATCTGTCTAACCTTTAAGCTGGACTAGGCTCAGCCTACTCATGAGGAACTACAATATCTTTTCTATTTTTCTTCTCCCTCCAAAGATGCCTTAGGGATCATGTTAAGAAAGTTTTACACAGGGAGCATTTTATGGTCCCCTGAAGAAAAACACCAGATACTTAATTATATGACCTTAATTAGTCCTCTGTAATTTCAGAGTTGATCACTGTTCTCATGGAGGTGGAGCCCCAATATCATTTTCTCCTTTCCCCTTTGAATCTTATCGTGGTGTCACACATGCATCGCATCAAACAGCTTACTCTATGTTTCAGGTGCTTCTTAAACGTTCATTGAATTGAGGAGCTCTGTTCCTACAAGGCAGGGAGTATTCTTATTTCCAACTTGGGGATGAGAGAACTGAGGTTCAATACAGTTTTCAAAAATCTTATCCTTTGCAAATACAGCATCCTTCATTTTTGCACTTGTAACACTTTAGTCATAGCCAGAGGTCCATAAAATGACACTTCTAGGGCCAATCTGATGTCACTCTCACTACAGTGTCACTTCTAACATCCCCAAGGAAGGATAGATGGCCTCCTTCTCATTCTTTATTGTCTCTGACCTTTACTTTAGGGACTGTGTACCTATCTATGGGGGCCGGGGGTTGTGTCGATCCCTCATGTTTCCCAGTTGTGAGTGTTAGTGTCTGGCACATACTAGGTGCTCAATGCTATGTCTCTCTCTCTTTTTTAAAAAAAAATTTTTATTTATTTATATTTTTTTGGCTGTGCCACATGGCTTGTGGGATCTTAGTTCCCTGACCAGGGATTGAACCTAGGCTCTTAGCAGTGAAAGTGTGGAGTCCTAACCACTGGACCACCAGGGAATTTCCCTGTGTCTCTTTCTTACAGAGCTTTTTTACCTGCCCTCTTTGTTGGGTTTCTAATTTAAAAAAATCTTTTTTTTTCAAAAGTTAGCCTCCAGGATTTTAAATATGCTCATGACTGGGCTTAGAAAAATCCTTCAATTAGGCAGCCTGATGACTATTTCAAACAGGGAGGAAAAATCACATTCCATAAGAAATGAAACATTTCAAAGTGGCAATGCTTTGAGTGACTCCAGTGCTGCCTGATCACTTTTCTTGCTATTATGCAAATCAGGTAGGTATACTGTTACTTCTAGGTCTATCCACTGTCATTGATGATCTCCACATGGATGGTCTTTTGGCATCATCTGGCTTGTCAGTGAAGCCCAGTTCTCAGAGTCCTGCTGTGGACATTGTGTTGTTTTGTCTATTCACAGAGTATCAGACCTGGGACGGTCCCAAGATCCCATCTGGCCCAATGCTTCCTCATTTTCCAGAGGCCCAGGTGGGGAGGAGACTCATGAAATGTACATGGGAGTTACATGTGCAGACAAGAGTGGACACTTCCTACTCTCTGCAACCCTCAGCCTCATGCTGTTAGTATTCTTTTACTTTTCCTGAATTTAGGTTTATTACTATTCCCTTGTTCATGTCAACTGTTGATGACTTCCACAGAGAGCCAAGCATCCCTGTAAGGGTTTTATCAGTTCACTTTCTGCAACACACAAGTGCTGGAATTCTTGTGCATGTCCAGCTCCCTCATTTACATCTCTGCCTTGTCTTTGCTTCTGCCAAAAATTAAGTGTGATTTCCTTCAGGCATGGTGGGGAGAAGGGATAGTAGGGTGATGCGAGAGGCTTGTCTGTCCCTTAGCTCCCTTTGGAAAGGAGCTAAGCTGCAGATATACAGTTTGATTGAGGGACGTTACAAAATCTTGATGCTAATTACAATGGCATTCAGATGGCTGTGTCTCTGACATGATTGTGTTGGTACCAGTATTGAAGCACATGACATTGACAACAAACAAAAATCTTTGTTTTCTCTCAGCTCTAGCAAGACCTGTGTGCATATGTTTTTCCAAAGACATAACCAGAGAGTTAGTCACAAGAGTTGTTGGTCTTGATAAGACATTACCTGCAAAAGGAGCTCTTGGGTTTAAAAAATGCAGCCAGTGTGGGGTAGGTGGAACCCTATCAAATTAAAGCATGGCAAAACGTTTGCAGAATGAAAACTTGATCCCAGGCTTTGACTGAAAGTCAAACAGATTTGCTTTTTAAAATTTTTTATCCCATTAAAGGAAAAAGAAAAAGTGAAAAGATTTGATTGACTTTTGTTTTGCATTATTTTTTCATTTCACTTATATCTATACTTCTGGCTTCCAACTGTGACTAGGGAAAGTGCCAAAATATCAGGCAAGGAAGTCTCCCTGGAATTTAAGTCTGACCAGAGGCTGAAAATATGAAAACTCCACCAAATGAAAGAATCCAAATTCCGGGCCCGTTGTGCACACCATGAGTTTAGGGGCATTTTCCTCAGACTTTTTAAGGTTATTACATTATTATGTTTCACCAAACTAAGTGCTTGAACATTTTCTAGTTCATTAACAGGTCTTAAAGTAAGAAAATTGGCCATCAGAAGAAGAGGTGTGGGGAGGCATAAGGAATGACTACTTTTTTAGCCCTGAATATACTACATACCTATATCATTTCATTGAATCCCCATAAAAGTTCTGTGAGAATTCATTTTGTAAGTGGGGAAATTGAGTGTGAATTTCCTCACTGAATGTGAGTTTCCTATGGTTGTACAACTAATACGAGGCAAAACTGGGCTTCAAAACTCAATTTGATTCCAAAACCCTTGCCCTTTCCACTTCTTATTTCCTGATCACCTATTTGGGAAGAACACAAAATGACAGTCCCCTTTCTCTCTTCCTTAGTCTTCCTGATTCCTGAGCGTTGGTTAATTGAGTTTTGTTTCTTAAAGTAATAGTAAGTAATTTACTCTAGTAAGCCAAAAACACTGGCCAATAGAGACTGTCATACAGAGTGAGGTAAGTCAGAAAGAGAAAGACAAATATCATATATTAATGCATATATGTGGAATCTAGAAAAATGGTACAGATGAACCGGTTTTCAAGGCAGAAATAGAGACACAGATGTAGAGAACAAACGTATGGACACCAACGGGCGGAAGGGGGAGTGGGATGAATTGGGAGATTGGGATTAACATATATACACTAGTATGTATAAAATAGATAACTAATGAGAACCTGCTGTATAAAAAAACAAAAACAAAAACAAAACAAAACATTGGCCAAGACCTGAGATTCGTAAGTATTGTATGTTTAGATGCTGAACTGGGGTCAGGAATATAATATTTATGTCTCTATCATTTAATGATGATTTATGGCACCACGACTTCCTTTTAAGATTATGATATCAAACATTCTTAATTTAGGCAGGCTGGTGTGGGTGGATAAGCACTGAATTTATGGTCAGGAAACCGGGGTTTAAATTCCAGCTTTGCTACTAACTTCTTGGGTGACCTTGGGGGAATTTCTTCTCTCTGGATCTGAACTTCTGTGTCTTAACAATTAGAGAGTTGGGCTGTAGGCGATAAGGTAACTTTTGACTCTAACATGCTGGGATTTTGTCACACTTGATTTAATTGGATGTTTCATGAAGGTAGGGACTTTGTTTATTCACTGCTATATCCCTAGGACCCAGAACATGTGCTAGCACGTAGTTGGCATTTAATATACACTTACTAAGTACATGAATGAATATGCTTCCTTTATGAACTCAGTATAGATTAGTCAGGTATTATTTATTGAGTACCTATTGTATGTTAGGCACTTTTTCCTCTTCATTTTCCTTTTTCTTCCTCCCTGTTTAAGTCCTCCCTGGTTTGCCTCCTACCCAAATCACTTCTTTGGATTTGCTCTTAAGTTGCTCAGTAGCACACTGGATTGGAGTGGGGCTAGGGTAGGTCCCTGGGGAAATCACACAGTCCAGACCTAGCCTATTCATGCATACTGAGGGATCAGTAAGGAGAGGCAGTGGCAAGGAGTGGGAGGTGAAAGAGCTGTATCTTTACCCAGAAATTCAGTTTCTTCTCTAAACTTTTTGGGTTGGACTAGATCAGCTTTTATCAGATTGGTCTTATACTGAATACTCTCTGTCCGAGATTAATAGATATGCCGCACAAAGGGAGTTCTGTAGTTAAAAAAAATCTTGGGAAACATTGGTCTAATTAAAAATAAACATATGGTTAATAAACAGTTGTAAAAGGTGTCTGTACTGTGAAGCTTCTGAGAGCCTCTAATATGCTAGTACATATTATGATTCTCTGAGAGAGAGCTACAGGATGAGGCTTGGACATCTTGAGAGATATGAGTGTTCAGAGCAGTTAGATGTCCCTCAATTTGTACAGCCCTTAAAGTTTTCAAAGAGTGAGCTGAGCAATAGACTTGGTCCTTCCAGATCTGGAACTGTTGAATTTAATAAAATACAGTAGTTCCACTAGAGAATAAAGTACATCATTAAATTTCTATGGTATATAATTTGACACACTGAAACCTGGCAATGGCAATGGGAGGGGTGGTGGGCTAGGTCTTGGGGACAGTAGAGAGGTCACTAAGTCTTTGGTTCCCTTCTTTGCATCATTTATCTCTTACGATTTGTAAACAATTCATGATCTAGAGCCATCTATTTCTAGAGGGCAGGTCACCTAACTACTCAATCTCTCCATCTGCAAAGTGGATAAGAGGAGTACACAATAATTTTCCAGCTCAAATGGTTGGTGATTTTGCGATTTGCTCTCTAGTTACTCATCAAGAGCAGGCCCAACCTTGAATGCATATGAGAATTAATCATGTCATGGGTAAATGAAACAATATTTGTTTTGATTATGCCACTGTTAATTAGGTAAGGTTCACTGTGACCCTGACTGAATGGTGCGGGCAGGGGCTTGTAACATGAGAAAATGGATCCAAATGCATTACTTGAGCAGAGAGTAGGAAGCATTTAAGTTCAGATCTTTTGAGTTGGGATATGACTAGGACAGTTTCTAGAAGGGTGAAACCAACCCTGATGAATTGTACATTGTTGAGTTGGTACTTGTATATTCTTATTTATACCATGTTTTTTGCCCTCCACTTTTATTTAATGCAATGCAAATAATAAAACTAACAACATTGCTATCACTTAGGGAGAGACTACTGAGTGCCACATATTTTCCTAAGAACTTTACACATGGAACATCATTTAATTTTTATAACTACCCATTAGGGATCTGTTATTTTTGTAATAGATATGAGGGAAATAAGCCTTAGAGAAGTTAATTAACTTGCTTGATATCCCACTTGATTGCATGAGGATTCAAACTCATGCCTGTCTGACTTCACAACAGTGATGTGCTGGCAAATATTTAACAGCCAGCTTTCTTTGGGGAAAAACAAAGCCTTGATTTGTTGTGTTTGCTGATTTCTGTGGTGTAAACATTCCCATCATGGCCAAATTCCAGTTATCAAGGTAATTACAGGGTTGAAAAGAGATGTGCACCATTAGCTCTATGGAGCTAACATGACCCAACGCCAACTTGTCACTGCAACAACTATGCTTTTTCCCTCTCTACCCTGACCCAGTTGCTTATAGTCAGGGTCACGGAGGAGTTCTGTTCAGTGTCTGGGTTTATAACTGAACCAGTAGGGGCAAACTTTCAGCTTCAGGCTTATAAGATGCAAGAGTCTGGAATTTTCTCCTATGGACAAGAAAATAGTGTCTCTAGACACTAACATGATGACGAAAATGATGATCATTGTGATCGTGATGATGATATATAGTATTAGCAGTAGTTAAAATAGCTATTTTTTTTAGAATGTAATATGCACCAGATATTGCTCTAAGCTTCCAGAGAGGCTACAGAATGGAGTGATTAAGAGCTTGGGCTCTAGAGTTAGACTGCCTGGGTTTAAATCCCATTCCATTTGTGCTAGTTAGCTCTGTGATTTTGGGCAAGGGATAGTATTAGTACCTACCTAATAAGGTTGGTGTTGCTTAGAACAGAGGATTTTATGAGATCCAGAATGTAACATAATGGTCACTAAATTCTAGCTACCATTATGTCACATTCCTGGTCTCATATAGTTTTCACACCAGCCTTCTCAAAAGGTATTATTATTCCCTTTTCACTAAAGAGAAAACTGAGGGACTGAGAGGTTTAGGAAGAGGTTGGACAAGGACTGGAACTCTGGTCAGTGTACTTATAAAACCTGTGCTTCTATCTTTTAGACCATTTTGGATATATTTTGCAGATAAAGAAGGTAAGGCCCAGAAGGGTTAATTGTTTGTCAAAGGTCAAACAGCCAGTAAGTAGCAAAGTCAGAATTCGAACAGAGGTTTGTGGGATCCTAGAACCCTGCTACTTTCTTGAAAGTATTAAACATCATGATTTGTGGAGGTCTCATTGGTGACAGACCCTGAGGCTGAACTTCCTTAGTTTCTCTCTCTGCCATAAACTGCCCCTCCAACACCTGCTAAGAATCCATATTTGTCTCTATGAATATGCAGTACATATGCACTTGAATTTGGTCTGTGTATTACATGCACATAGCAGCTCACATTTATACAAAAGTGACATTTTCACCTTAGGTCAGCTGAGGCAATAAACAGAAATTTGTAATAGCCCCAATAGCAAAGGCTCAAGAGAAAGAGAGAAATTTGGGGCAGGATTTTCAAAGTAGAAGAAATATCCCTTCTTTGTGTAATTGCCTCTTTGTCTCTCTGCACCACCTACATTTTCTTCCTTTTTCCTATCCTTTCCTCTCCATACTAGTGTAATGCACTGGAAAGTGCTTGGGCAGTAGAATCTCATTCATTCATTCATTCAACCAATGTATAAATACCTGTGCTCCAGGCAATAAAGAACTACAAATGAAAGCTGTCAATATCATTGCTATTGCAAATTTTTCCTTTTCTTAGTAGAAAGCAGATAATAAGTCTAAAATATGTTAGGTGTTCTGAAATGCTTGGAAGAAAAATAAAGCTTGATAAGAGACAGAGTGATGGGGTGGTATTTTAGATAAATTCATCAGAGAAGCCCTCTCCGTTGTTTGAGCAGAACCTGGAATGAATCCATGTGGATATCTGAAGGAAGAGCATGCCATGTACAGGGAAAGCAGGTATAAAGACTGGAGGTAGTAAGTAATATGTCTGGTATGTTAGAGGAATAGTAAGTAGGTCTTTGTGGCTGGAGTGGAGTGAACAAGAGAGAGAATGGTAGGAAGTGATATTCCAGTTAACTATCTAACTATAGTTAGCATAGCAAACTATAACTTAGTGGATTAAAACAATTATTATCATCTATGATCCTGGGCTTGGCTGGGTGGTTTTTCCTTAGGGCTTCTCACATGGTTACACTCAAGTAGCGTTTAGGCATGGAGACATCAGAAGGCTTGATTGGGCTGGGAATACAAGATGGCTTACTTACATGGCTGCCATTGGTGCCTAGGATCTCAGTTGTGGTTGTTGACTGGAATGCCTGCCCATGGCCATGTTGCTACCATGTTATCTGGGTTTCTAACAGCATGGTGGCCTGAGGTCATTGGACTTCTTACGTGGTGGCTCAGGACTCTCAGATACCATGCTGCTAGTCAAAACTACTAGTCCTTTTAAAGACTTGGGCCTGGAACTGGCAAAGGGTCACTTCCATCATACTCTTGGTTGTACTGTATTCAGATTCAAGGGGAGGAAAAATAGATTCCACCTCTCAATGGGAAGTGGCTAGTTTTCATCCATCACAGAGGAGATTAGAAGAGTAGTGAGGGGTCATATCAATGAAGCATGGCAGGCCCTGGGGAAGACTTTGGAGGATGTTTTCTGAGTGTGATAGGAAGCCACTGTAGGGTTTTGAGTGAAGAATGGCATGATCTGTTTTATGTTTTACAAAGATCGCTTGGGCTGCAATGCAGTCAGACTAGAGAGTGATAAAGGTGGAAACAGGGAGACCAGTTACGAGGCTTTTGTAAAAGTCTAGTGAGAGATGATGGTGGCCTGGATTATTGTGTAGTGGAATCATGAGATGTGTTTCAATTCAGCTTATGATCTGAAGGTAAGAACTTCAGGGTCTGCTGATGGATTAGATATGAACTGTGAGAGAAATAGAGAAGTCAAAAATGCTTCCTCTCTGGTTGTTTTGGCCTATGTGGAAGGAAGTATAGCATTGCCATTTTCTAAGATCAGGAAGACAGATGAAGAATCAATGCTTTTGGGTAGTGGGTGTGGAGATCCAGGGTTCAATTTCTGATGTATTAGGTTCAAGTTGCTTATTGAATTTCCATGTGAAGAAGTCAAGTAGTTGGTTAGATGGAATAGTCTGGAGTTCAGAGGAGAGGTTAGGCCTCTGGAGATATAAATTTGGGAATCATCAGTAAATAGCTGGTATTTAAAAAATAGAGGACTGGATACAATAATCTAGGAAATGAGTGTATAAATAGAGAGTGGGTCTGAGGTTGAAGCTCTGGACCCACTGCATGTTTACAGGCTGTGAAGATGAGGAGATTCCAGTAAGTGTGTGGCCAGTGAGATAGGAGGTAGCCAAGAAAGACCAAAGGAAGAAACTGTTTCAAGGAGGAGGGATTGATCTGCAGTGTCCAGCACTACTGAGAATTCACCACTGGTTTTTGGTAACATGGCCCCAGAGTTTGTCTGCATCCCAACTCTGCATGAGCTCAAGCAAGTTAGTTTACCTCCTCTGCTCCTTAGCTTTCTCTTCTGAAAATAAAGATAATAATACTGATCTTACAGAGTTGTGATACTATTAAATTAAATAATATTTTATAAATATATATAATATAATATATGTATACATATATATATATATATATATATTTTTTTTTACTTAGTTGAGTTCCTGACATATAATAGTGGTCAAAAGGTGTCATTCAGTGTCCATCATCTTCCCTTTATCACATGCCTAAACGCCACAGGAAATTTCCAATTTTGAACCATTTTTAACCTATGAAATGGCAATTTCATATGGTTCGACTTAGTAACTGAATTAGAATTCTGTTCCAAAAAGGGCAGGCTTTTGCTG
This sequence comes from Balaenoptera physalus, assembly GCF_965194825.1. Taxonomy (NCBI): domain Eukaryota; kingdom Metazoa; phylum Chordata; class Mammalia; order Artiodactyla; family Balaenopteridae; genus Balaenoptera; species Balaenoptera physalus. Next base: position 24,765,649 of record NC_138886.1, read on the forward strand.
GCCTATTCTCTATAATAAGATTTCTGATTTCACATTTCCCACTTAATAAGTTCTCCAGGAGAAAGCTCTCCTGGTAATAGCTTCTAAACTGCTCTCTGATTCTATTCATTTTCATGTTGGCACCACATCAAAGCCCACCACAAGTGCCCAGTTTCATTCACACATACCGCTTGGCATTTACAACACGGAGGTATAAACTCAGCTCTTCTTGCCTACTTCCTGTGGGCCTGCTGTGATGCGCATCCTTTTTGGAAGGTCTGGTAATTTCCTGTCAGGTGTCGTGCCTGCAGTTTGGTGAAGCTGCTGCCAAGTGGACTCTGGTGTTAACTCTAAGGGTGACTGTATCCACCAAGTTTTTTGTTTTTTGTTTTTTTTTAATGTTTTTTGTTTTTTTAAAAAATTTATTTATTTATTTTATTTACGGCTGTGTTGGGTCTTCGTTTCTGTGCGAGGGCTTTCTCTAGTTGTGGCAAGCGGGGGCCACTCTTCATTGTGGTGCGCGGGCCTCTCACTATCACGGCCTCTCTTGTTGCAGAGCACAGGCTCCAGACGCGCAGGCTCAGCAATTGTGGCTCACAGGCCCAGTTGCTCCACGGCATGTGGGATCTTCCCAGACCAGGGCTCGAACCCGTGTCCCCTGCATTGGCAGGCAGATTCTCAACCACTGCACCACCAGGGAAGCCTTCCACCAAGTTTTATTCTGCCAGAAGTCTTTGCTCCTTTGACATCCATGGGCTTCCCTAGGCACTAATGCTCGTGGATCTGATTAAGTAGTTGCCCAGTTTCTTCCCATCTCTTAGCTCAGGAGAAACATAGCAAAACAAAACAAAAATGAAATTATTTTCTATGCTCCAACATTTGGCAGAAACTAGAAGAAAAAGTGATTAATGTCTATCAACAGCATGATTTCCCAATGATGTGCTTTTTCCAGAGGCATTTTTTAGACTACCTGGCTACCTCTCTTTATCTTAGCTCCTTGCCCTGGGAACTTGAGTTTACTAATTAGCTTACATAGTAAAAGCTAACTCATTAAGTCCTGAATTAGCCACCGACCTTTCTTATCACTGCAAAAGACCCCCCCCCTTTAAATGAGCTATACTACTGCCTTTCTACAAAAGAGCATGTAAATCCATTTTGAAAACAAGCCCAAAGAGTTCAATGAAAAAAAAAGTTTTCTTATTTTTCTGTCCACCATTCCAGCAATAGGAAAAAGATTCTTAAAACTTCAGCAAGAGTGACAGCTTTTAAATAAAATTGTCCTATTTGGTGTATAGTGTCACTCAGAGTTCTGAGAATGAACACATATTAAGAAAGAAAATGCTGCAAACATGTTCTGAGCTTCCTATCCTTAAACAGGTACAGCCATATTCAAAGGAAGTGGAAAGATGAAAGACATAATGGGAGAGGAGGAAAAAGCTAATAATTACTGTACATTTTCTGTGTGCTAGCCTATGACCCTAATTATGTTTCAGACAATCCAGAGAGCAGGTAATATCTATATTTTACAGGTAAAGAAGGTTAGGCTCACAGGGTTAATTGGCTTGTTAAAAGTCAAATAGCTGGTAAGTAGCAAAGTCAGGATTTGAACACAGGTCTGTGGGTCCCAGAACCCTGCTACTTTCTTGAACGTATGAAAATAGTGGAAGAGTCTGAAGGTGGATTCCAGGGGCTCCAGGACTTCCTTTTTCCTATAAGGTGTGCATTGTGATGAAAGAAGGGTTTTGATTTTCAAGAATCTGCCTGCAAATGTCACGAGTCTCCAAGAGAGCCAGACAGTAGCAAAATTTGCCATTGACCACCTAAGACAGAGTGGCACAATGTTTAAGAGCATAGACTCTGAAATGGAGCTGCATTCCTATCCTGAGTGAGCTTGGGTAAATCATTTAACGTCTTTGATCCTCAGTTTTCTCATCTGTGAAATGGGGGATGGTAATTAGTCCCTACTTCATAGAGTTTGTTGTAAGCACTAAATGAATGTAAAACATTCGGTCCCAGTACCAGGCAAGAGTCAGCCTCTTAGTTTTTAGTGAGGTCTGTCAAGATACTGCCATCACCTAGCTCTTATGCATAGGGAGCATAGAGAAAGCATTATCTTTTGCACAATTGTTGGATAAGCTTTGGTGTTGACATGTCTCCTGGTCTTCTTTTGCTTCAGGAACTCAGGGTAACTAAGTGCTTTAGGGAGCAAATCTTTTAAGTAACTTTTAGCCTACTCAGCTTAATACACCTACCAGGAGGAAAATCCCCATGTATACAGAGACTCTCCAGTCCAACTCCAATGCTACAAAAATATATCAGGACATCTGTGTTTACCATCCACTTACCCTATTTTTTATCTTCCTCACCACTGTGTATTAATGGGAAAAGCCTAGACTGGTATAGTGGACATTTGTTGATTTGCCTCTCTAGCATCCATTGTCCCTTCTTCCTTCTCAAGGGCTCCTGATTTCCTGTGGGGTTTCATGTAGTTCCACAGAAGCTGCCTGTACCCCAGGCTCCAGGAGAAGGAGTGCATATCTTCCCGTGGCCTCTATGATTGCTTTGGGGTAGGGGGACATGTAACCTAAGTTATTCCAATTAGAGTGAGTCTCAGGATTTTGCCAGGAATATTGGGGCAAAAACTTTCCTGCTGGATGTGGATGAAGAATCATCAGGCTCTTGCAGTTATAGACAGCCGTCTTGCAACCATGATGGAGGCTGGTTGTAGGGTGAAGTTGGCCCCGTAGAAGGCAGAGGAAGAAAGATGGGACAAGTCAGGTTCTTGGTCGTATCATTGAGCTGATCAAGCTTCCTTGAATCCAGAACCATTTCTTGACTTTTCTGTTACAGAAGTCAAAAACTTATTTTTAATGTTAAAGCTTTGCAATTGAAAAATTCCCAACTGACATAATTGGAGGCAGGCAGCTTGTGTTGTTGGGCTAGTTCTGCAAGATTTGTAACATCTCAACTTCCACATCTGTAAATTGGGAGTTAAATGAGATTATGGAGGTGAAAGCATTTCTTAAACTCTAAAGTAACTATAAATGTAAGTCATTATTATGATAATTAGTATTATATGTTGATGTCATAATGGATGATTCTGTGTTTCTTTCATATCAAAGCCTTGTTTTGGCAGCTTGGGTTGACCCCCAAGCTATAGGCAGGCTTCCATGACTGGCATTTTTGCATTTCATCCTTGTAGGTTTTGGTAGGTGATGGGGTCCTGAGGATTTCGTAGAGAACCTGATGGTTTGTCAAATCACCATGAACAGGTTTAATCTTGATAATAATACATATGATAATCATCAGCAAGTAGTTTCTTATTCTTTAATATTCCTTCACCTGGATTTTGAGGGTTTAAGTCAAAGTTCTCTTTACCAAGGGGTTACAGCAATGTAATGACAGCAATGATGAGGACACAAAGCATCCAGATAACTCAGCAAAAGGAAGGCAGGTATCTTTAACCCAAAAAATAAGAATAGGGATAAGTGATCATTTTGTAGCGTTATCTATCAAAAGGATTTTCTTGGTATGGGAAAAGAAAGGAAAATTATGTTTACTGAGTAATCACCCTACACCCATTACCAAATCAGGTGCTTTCCTGTGGCATCTAAATTAATCTGGTAATAAATCTTTTACCCCATAGTAAGAAACTCTGTCTAAGCCCCAGACAATATAACTGTCAGACTTGTAATTTCATGATCCAACGTGGGACAAAGGGGAAAGATGACCAGACTTGGACTCAGAAACTCTAGGTTCCATTCACTTAACTTTCTGGAGCCTCAAATTTTCACTTGGTAAATGGGCATATTTAGACTACTATGGCCCACTTCAAGGGCTTTTGTGAGGATTAAATTAGACTGCATATATTAAACACTGTGATATGCTACATATTATTATCATCTTTATTAATGTCAGATAGTAAACCCAGTGACCACTTAAGCTAATTTTGGTTTCAATTACTATGTCTCAGTTTCTGATTTGGAACTTCTGTGTTTAAAATAATTCTTTGTTTCCTTGTTTACAAAATGTGCAGAGCAATAAAAATATAAAACTCATTCCAGCAAAACACAAAAAACATCATATATAGGATTATTTCCTCTAAAAGCTTCAGCCATTCCTTCTAAGGATGATTCCCAGTTTGAACATACATGGTGTTATCCAGTTACAGTAAGTTTTGTGGAATATTATGACATATTGTAACATGTCAGATGAAAAAAATACATGTCCTTATGGCTAAAAGAGATATGGATTTATTTCACTTATTTATAGAACTATGTTCATGCAAAGCCTCTGGGAAGTTTGAAAAATAAAATAAAACATAAAACAATTATAGAATGCAGAAAGGTAAAGCTCAGATTCCATCACTGGTCAAGAACTTCTAATCCCATCTGATACTAAACTAATTAAATGGCTACTCCTTGACTTACATGCTCTTATATTAGGATAGTAATTTCCAAAGAGTTGAAACTTTTCATTCTAGTGTTCTAGATCAATGATGTGCAAAAGAAATATGGTGCAAGCCACAAATCAAAGCACATATATAATTTTAAATTTTCTAGTGGCAACATTAAAAAAAGTAAAAAGAAACGGGTGAAGCTAATTCTAAAAATATATTTTATTTAACCCAATATATAAAAATATTATTTTAGCATGTAATCAACATAAATTTAAAAAATTTTTCAGCTTTTTTATTTCTAATATTAACATTTAAAGATATAACTTTGACTCAAACCAGTTAGCACCATTTCATACATTATGATATATTGCAATTTCAATATCATTCAGTTCTAAAATTTTATGTTTTTTACTTTTTTTTTAGATGTTGTGGACTATCATTATTGTAATCTCCTTCCCAGTTACCCTAGTTTTTTTTAAAAGTTACTTTTTATTGGAGTATAGTTGCTTTATAATGTTGCGTTAGTTTCTACTGTACAGCAAAATGAATCAGCTATACATACACATATATCCCCTCGTCTTTGGATTTCCTTCCCATTTAGGTCACCACATTGCATTAAGTAGCATGTATTCAACATAAAAATTTTAATGAGATGTTTTGCATTCTTCTTTTGAACTAGGTCTTCAAAATCTGTTGTATATTTTACCCTTATATCACATCTCAATTCAGACAGCCACATTTCACATGTGCAGTAGCCAGATGTGGCAAATGGCTGTTGTACTGGACAGTACAGCTGTAGATTTCAATGAGGGTGATTTTTAGATTCAGAAAGACCTGGGTTTGAATGCCTATTTCATCATTTATTTCCTGTGTGACCTTGAACAAGTTACTATTCTGCAGAGCTGTCATGAGACTTAAGTGAGATGAGTCACATGAAAGTGTACCTCTCCCAGCATCTGGCCCCTAGTAGGTGGTAATAAGGTTAGTTATCTTCCCAGCTTTTCACACTGGAAGTGGAGGCTGGGTTGGGAGAAAGGCAGAAGCATTAGCAGTAGGAAACCTGGATGAATCTTCCCACTCCAGGAAAAGCTAAGCACGGACGAAAGGGCTGAGGGTGGAGGTGCTGAACTGAGTGGACAGATGGAGACCTGACAGCCATTTCCAGATTAGTGCTGCATGGTTACTACCTAGTTACTCAAAAAGCTGAAGCATTTATCTTCTCTATGCTGGCCTAGAATGCTAAGGCATGTAACCTTTTTGAAGGAGAGCTATCAAGGAATGATGCAATGACTCAAAATCATGCCCTAGAAGGAATGATTGAAGGAGGTGATTGACATGTTTCCATGGTGGGGGGAGGAGAGAGAAGACGAGAGGGAGCTGAGACTGGGAGAGAGCATGGTTTTTATCTTTAAATAAACCAGCTTTGTCTGTGGCCCTAAGAGGCAGAACTCATGGGAAAACTACAAGGAGGAAGATTCTAGCTCAACAAGAAAGGACTTTTTAACAGAGATGCTTTGAAAATGGAGTGAGTTGTTTTGTGAGGTAGTGAGTATTTTATAGAAGATAAGCTACCACTTAACTACTTGGAGGGATACTATGAGGAGAATCAAATGAGGCAGCACATATAAAACACTGTGTATACTGTATACCATTATCATTATCGTTATTACTAATGTTAGGTAAATGCAGTGACCACTTAACACAGGTATAATTGGACGAGGTGAACTGTGAGGCCCTTTCAATTACTGGAATCTCTAAATCACTACTCTTTTCTGGGGACTATTGCCTAATTATCCAGCATTGGACTTGACACTTCTTCAAGGACATGACACACTAGAAATTGAATATCTGTTCTTTGGTTCTGACTGTGGGAAGAGTGTCTTCCCAAGAATCAAGGTGAATTTATCTTTCAGTCCCCTCCCTGTTGGCATCACTGTCTCTTTGTGTGACAGGTCCTGGAGGAGTTGGAATGCTACTTCGGGGCTTCACACAGAACAATCTTGAGATCCTCTCGTACCTTGGTTTCTGGGTGCCACTTTCTTCCAGTTTTCTTCCTATTTCTGACTCCAGGTTTTTAGCTTTCTACTCTTCAGCTATAGGAGATTTGAGGGGTCTGATCCATGTCACCTTCTCTTCTCTCTCTCCCCACTCTTCCACAGTAATCTCATCTTTGCTCTTGGCCCTGCTCTTGACTCCCGCATCTTTTCCCTCCAGCTCAGATTTTCCCCCTGAGCCGCCTACCTGATGTCCTCACCTGATGCGTCACAGGCTCCTCTAACCCAACATGCCATACCTGAACTAATTGTTCTTCAAACCTGCCCACCCTCCTTGGCTGCCCATCATCCACCCAGTTGTCCCAGTCAGACCCTGCAGTTGTTCCTGGATTTCTTCTTCTCCTTGTCCCCTCCAGCTAGTCCATTACCAGGAACTGTGGGTTTGATCCTGTCTCCATTTATACTCTTATTCATCTCTCACCTGGGCCATTCTTGTCTTCTTAACACACACCATTTTCCAATATTAAGAGCCTTAAGATTTCATAGAAGGGCCTCAGGTACTATTGTGGGGCTGAAAGGAGGCCCTATAGGTATGACTCCTGATCCTGGACTCCTGCTTCTACCAGAGCAGCTCTGCTTTTATTTGTTTGATTTCATCAAGATCCCACTTAAGATTTGACTTGAAAGAAGGATTCTGATATATAAAAAAATAAGCAGGAAAAGCATTCTTCTGTGGGCTTTCCAGCTTCTAGGCTTTTCTTCTTCTATGCCATATTCAAAGCACATAAAAGACGTTTTTCTAAAGTGGAAATATAATCATGCCATAGCCAAGTTTAAAATGTTTCCTTAAATCCCCACTGCTTACAGGGTAAATGTCAGCTTTCATACTTAGGCTTTTATGATGATTCTTGCCTGTCCCTTTACCTTTCTCTAATACTGTCCCCTTTCCTCCCATAGTCAGATAATTTTCAATTCCCCCAGAACACTAAAGCATTTGCTCTCACAGTTTCCTCTCTTGGGCATTCCTCCCTGCTGCCATCTGCCTGGTGAGGGCCAGCTTCTCTTTTAAGACTTGGTTAAAGACTCACTTCTTCTTTGAAGCTTTCCTGATTGGATAAGTAGAAATGACTGTTCCTGTCTTTTGTTCCCACTTTCCCTAGCTTGTATACAAGTTCCTCTAACATGTAGTGTTCTGAATGTTTTACCTGTCTCTCTCCATGATTTTACCATGAACAGGAAACATGGCTGTCTTGGTTGTGTTTGTATGTCCATTGACCAGCAAAGGGCTTGGCCTGCAAGGTGTGTTTAGTAACTGTTGACTGAAAGAAGGCTTTAATTAAATCATAAGGAGTGAAGCTGTGCGGATGGGCTGGTGCTAAGCCCCTCATGAGAGGCCAGGGGTGGCATTTTTCTATAATTTTTTGCATGTTGGAAATAGAATAGATAGTAAACAGCAGACATTCTGATGACTACACATTAGTTTATAAATGCATTTATTTCTATGGACATAATGCAATCAAATCAGCTTCTGTCCAGTCTCTCCAGATTTGATTTTTGGATAACTTCTATTAGTACCAAAAATAATGGTGATAAAAATAATATTTGTACTGAACTTTGTAGCTACAAACTGTTCAACTTTCATTATGTTGTTTGATATTTACAACAATCCTATGGGTCAGGCAGGGCAGATATTACTTCCATTTTATAGACATATGGAACTAGATGCTCAGATGTCACCTGACTTGCCCGAAGTCACACAACTGTTAGTTAATAGAGCCAGATATTTAAGTCTTCATTTCAAAGCCAGTCGATTATTCATATTTACTTGAGGGTCCCACTGCCACTAAAGGAACATCCTCCTATTGCCTTGAACGTGATAAATAGGTCATTAGGGTGAGATAAAAATTCTTGTTGACACACCTGTCTGACAGCCAGTCATCTGGAGAATGGGGTATTTCATTATCTTATTTACTTGCTCCCCCATTTCTTCCCTCAAGGCCTCTCCATGTCAAGTTGCCAAGATTTGCAATGGTCACTGCTGTTTGTTGACAAATAACAAAGATAATCCTTGTCAAGCTGTCAACTTTACATCCTCTGGGTTTGCCAGGTGAGCCCAACATGCACGGAAGGGCTTTGCTGTGGTCTGTGACTCACTACGCTCACTCTTCTGCTGCTTCCTGGGTGCAGGCGATTACAATCTACCCATTGCACAACTTCAAAATATCTCTGGGTGAATTGGCAGATGATGAAAAAAAAAAATCCAGCAGACTGAAGATTCAGCCACTGCTACGTGAATCAAAAGGCATACTACCATAGAAGAGTTACTCTAATCTCATCTGCAAATTGCTTCTGTCATCATCCAGAGATTTAGTGGAAGCATTCACTACTGGAGGGAAACGCCTTCTTTTAGGTGGTTCTTAAGTCTTGGAATGTCCTTTGGAAGAAGGGATGTGAGTAGGAGAAAGGGCCCTTCTCACTTGATCGGAAGTAGCTCAGTTCAAGTCCTGTTGATGAGAGGTGTTGTTCTCTTGGTTTGCTCAGAGATTACCCCATGTGCTCACAGTTTGTGTCCTCCTCAACAGGACCTCAGAGTGACATTTTTTTGCGGGGGTGGGGAATCACTTTATGAGGATAGGAAAAAGATTATTTGAGAAGTGAATCCAGTATGAAATGAAGCAATTCAGTTTCTCAACAGGCAGTGTATTCGTAATCAATCAAAAATTATATATGGGTGGAACTAAAGTTTATTACAGTTGCCAATGTTAATTGCTACTTTGTCTTCAAAAGATCTCTGGTAAAATTCGTAGGCTGGAGAGGTAAAGGGAGTTAGTGTCTGGTCTGTTGAATATCCTCTCCATCATCATCTGTTTCATGAATTCATTCATTGGTCAATGGATAAGGTCCTGCTCTATACCATGCTCTGTGTTAGATTCCTGGGGGTCCACAGTGATGAATAAGGTACAGTCCATGTTCTCAGGAAGCCTCTAGTTGTAGTGAGATGACAGACCTAGGTACAGGTGATTGTAATACACTGGCTAGGTGCGGAATTTGATATACCTACAAGGTGCTTTGAGAGTAGAGAGGGACAGGTCCTAGCTTGGGGAATCTGTGAAAGTTTCTTGGATGAGGTGATGATACTTGAAATGAGTCTTAAACAGAACTGCCCTTGGATTTGTACAAGAAGGGCCTCTGCCCTGGGTTCCAAGCTTTAGAGGGCCCCACTCTGGGTTTCTTCTAGCTCTCCACGTATGCTCTGAACTCTGAATTTTCTGCCCAAACAACTCAGATCCTGCTTCTAGATCCTGTGTGGGCCTCTTTCTCAGGTCCATTCTCCCTTGGGTTTACTGCATCACTAGGTGAACTCCTAGGCCTGACGGGTGGCCAAAGAGTGATTGTTTTGGGAGGGTGGGGATGGTGTCTGGACACGTGGGCCGGGGCAACCACTTATGTGTACAAGAGACTCCTCACCCTGCAGGTAAGAGCTGTTTCGGGGAAGGGAAGGGGGCAAGCCAGAGGCTGGAGCAAGGTTCTGTTTTCCCTGGGTCTTCCAGTTCTCGTGTAGATTCCCTGAAGAGTCTTTGAAGTCTAAACTTGAACCTGGCCTTCCACACTGTTGAGGGTATATGTTTCAAGATAGGAAGATAGTGCATTTTTTACTTAATAGGAGGCTGGCTTGGCTTATAACTTTTCAATAGTTGAGACATCTGCAAATTGGGCCTCTGTTTGTATTCTTAACCTGGGCTCTACAAATGTTAAGGGCCAGCCTGATCTTACGATCTTATGAGTGTGGTATCTCCAGGCAGTGCATTAATTTAGGTTCTTAGGGAACCTAATCCTTAGAGACCCTGAGCTTCAAGGGGCTTCGTTTAGTGGGGACACAGGCAAATGTCCAATCACAGTAATAGTATGCTGAAAGAGAGGTCTGTACATGAGGCATAGAGAAGAGTGAGATCCATTTTACTGGAGTGATAGGAAGTAGGAACCTTTTGACATGAGCCTTAAAATATAGGTATGTGAGTCTGGTGTAAGAGTGAGGGAAGAAATTTAAGACAGAAAAGGCAGAGACCTAACAAAGCATGACACTTTAAGGAAAAATAAATAGTCTGGCATCATGGGAGCATGGAGTGTGAACAGGAAGAGGAGGGCAGGGGCTGGATCATGAGAGGTCTTATAGGTTAGGCTAAGGAGGCTCTTATCCCATAGACCATGGGGATCTCTCAAGGGTTCTAAACAAACGGTGGAGTAGGGTGATGAGATATCTCTTTTAGAAAGACCCCTCTGGCAACTGAGTGGAAGCAGATTGGAGGGGCCAATTTTGGGCCTCAGCCTCATTGCTCATAGACTGTTCTTTTATGTGTACATGTTTCACCCATTAGACTTCTATTGCACTAGCTCAGTGACTTGCATCCCAGCTATTCATTAGAATCTCTTGGGGAGTCTTTTAAAAAGCACCAATGCCCACCCCTGGTCCCAGACCAATTAAATTAAAATCTTTGGGGCTTAGTTATCTGTAATTTTTAGATGCATCCCAGATAATTCTAATGCACACCGAGGACTGATAACCACAGTGAACTATTTCTATTTGCCACCACACAGATGGGTGTGAACTAATTATATTTAGGAGGTGAGCACTAGCCTTGTCCTCCCCCTCCCATATGCAAATTATTCTTTCCCTGTTTCTTGCACTTTGATGACCAGAGGGGTATTTATGAATATCCCTGACTTTATTGGAGGAAAACCAGCTTCTGGTTTGAGGGCTACATGGATACCCTCCATCATGACCCACAAGTTCTTTTCTTAATGGTTGCTTCCTATTTCCCGCTTGCAAATGTCTCCCTGGGCAGCAGCAGAAGCTGTGAGTGAAAATCACCTACTTGATATTCTTTGGGGATTTTGCAATTTAACTGTTTCATTCCTACCCACAGATAGGTTCCCTTCAAAATTGGTTGCCTTGTTTTTCAAAGGAGTGCTTTGCTCTTTGGGCTTAATGGAATGTCCTTGTGTGCCAAAACCCATGGAAAAAGTGCGGTGGCAAACTGCCTTCCACCTACATGTGCAGTTGTGAGTAATGTGTGAGGTTGGTCACAGGAGAGCGTCCCAATGCTATCTGAACTGAGCTGCAACTCAAGGGAAGTGGAGTGTTTGCCCCCATAGGCAGAGCATCGGGGGTATGACTGCTCTGTCAGATGCTCCCATGAGCCCTGTGCTTCTCTGTAGAATACACTTAGGTAATCATTGCCTTTGGGCCTTAAGTCATGGGAGAAGGCTCTCCTAGAGAAACTTCCTACTTTGTCTCGTGTCCCAGCAGAGACAAGTACTGTAGAGGGGAAGCAGAGGAGCCAGAGTTTGGGAGAAGGTGAAGTAGGGGCTGATCCACTATATCTAACACTTCGCATATATTAGGAAGGTGAATATTTGGAAGACATATTCAGGGAACTGGGCTATCCCAGGGAGCAGGCTGGTCTCCCATTAGTGCACAATGCTGGTACCTACTTTTCCTTCCTATCCCCAAGGATGTTGACTAGTGAAGGACCAGGTCATCATTCCTCACGTAGCTGGAGCAACAGAGGCCTCTGCAAGATCAGAGTTCAACTAGAGGAAGTAGTTAAGTAATCTAGAAAATCTCTTCCAATTTCAAGATTCTAGTGCTCTCTGAGTATACATCAAGGGAACTCCTTTAGTCTCCGTACCTCACCTCCCAACTAATGCCAGCTTTGCCCGTGGAGGCTGTGATATTTGCTTTTGTCTATTAATGCCAAGAGTCCTCTCCTTCTGTTGTTCCTCCATCCTGTTGAATCAAATTATTCCAACATGTGGATGGTTAAGTTCCTTTTTTTTCCATTTTATTTCAAAACATGTATTTTTCTGATTATAAAATAGTGAATATTGAATATGGAAAACTGGTAAACAGGGAGAGTATAAAGAATAAAATAAAGATTGCCCATTAAACCCACTGATAGATAATTCTGTTCTATACATTTCCTTCCAGTCATTTTCTGTGCATATGTAAATATATACTAAAACAAAATCAAGGTTTATATAATATTTTGTATTCTGCCTTTTAAATATACTATATAATATTTTCCCCATGTCATCAGTTATTTTTGAAATGATTAAAATATATTAACTGTATATTAACTATATAATTAATGTGTTAACTATAGAAAAATAGGGAAATAAATGTAAACAAAAGGATAAAAATACAATCTCAATAGCCAGTGATAATCACTATTAGCATTTTGGGGTTTATCCTTACATATATATATATATATATTTTCTTTTCTATGAGCCGTTGAGCCTGTATATACACATAATAATGCGTGCATATAGGAAAACTTCAAGCACTATGGAAAGGTATAAAATGATGAGTCTCCCTTTCCATTCCCCTGAGCTAGGCTTCCATCTGTAATTAACCACTGTTTATAGTTTTTTCAAAGATATATATGTATATGAAATCATATCCGTAGCTATGTGTCTTTTTTATTTCCACAAATGAGATCATATTTTTCATGCTGTATTTTACCTTGGTTTTTCTGCTAAATATTTCAGATATCTTTCCATATCAGCACTTATAGATATACCCCTTTCTTTTTAATACCTGTGGTATGGCTATACCATAATTAGGTCACTTAACCAGTCTGCTTTGTTTGGAATCTAGGTTGTTTCAAGTTTGTTTAGTTTTTGCTATCATCACAATGCAGTAATAAAAATCCTGTGCACATATTTTTATATATTTCACACACACACACACACACACACACACACACACACAGATTGCTTTGAAAATGTTTTTAGATCTTTTTCTCCTCAGTAATACATGACCATTTTTTGTTAATAAATCTGCTTCTATAATATCTGTAAAATGATTGCATTGTATACCATCAGACAGCTAGACCATAATTTATTCAACCAATTTCCTATTGTTGGATATTTAAATGTACCCCCTCCTCTTCCTACCTCCTTCCATTTCTTCTTCCCTCCCTCCCTTCATTTATTTATTTATTCCTCCCTCCCCTCCCTCCCTCCCTCCCTTCCTCCCTTCCTTCCTTCCTTCCTTCCTTCCTAACTCTTTTCCAACCTTTATTTCCACAAGCTAAATTTCTGGAACTACATTTGCTAAATGAAACTATGTACATATGTGTGTGTGTGTGTTTATGTATATATATGTATATATATATGTGTGTGTGTGTGTATATATATATATATATATATATATATATATATATATATATATAAATAAATATAATTCTTTTTAAAGTACAAATAGCCAAACTGGTTGAAAACATCATACCAATTTAAACTTCTGCCACCAGTATATGTATATAATCATGCCCATTTCTCTGTATCCTCACATCTCCAAGTTCAGTGCTCTTTAATATTTTCTAATTTATTGTTGATAATCATAGTGTTTAACATTGCATATATTTAATTAATAGTATAAACTTTTTTGTGTATTTTTTGATATTTGTATTTCATATTTTGGACTTGTTTGCTCTTCTTCTCTGCCTATTTGAAATGCAGAAGGTTTGTTTTCCTGTTGATTTGTAAGATTTTTATTTTATGAATAGTTATGATGTCATTAATTGTCTTTTAACTTTATGATGGTTGGGATATACAGAAATTTAAAAGTTTTAAATCAGTTTCATCCTTCAGGTTGTGCTTTGAGTGCTGTGTTTAGGAATATCCTCCCCTTTCTAAGATAATACACATATTGATATATGCTTTGTTCACATTTAAATCATTAATCCATCCAATACTTGTTTGTGTACATTTTCCCAATTTATTATCCAGTTAATGCCACTTATCAAATTTTTTCCTCTTCTGATTTGAGAGGTTACATGCTGATCATGGTCTAAACTAAACTTGAATTTGGTTTTGAACCACCTGTTGCTTTCTGTTGATCTGCCTTCTTACTTCTGCACCGTCACCACCTATTTATTTATCTTCCCACTGGAGAACATTTTAACATCTCATTGGTCAAGTTCTCTTCTCAGTTCTTTTCTGTATGTGGATCCGAAACCAGTGAGAGGAAGCTACAAGAAGACTCCTTATAATAACTCAGTAACTGAGTTGTTGAGAGAGAGAGTGCAAGTTGTAAAGGGGAAAATAGTTAGATGGAGGGATTATAAAAAATTTAAAGTGCCATGAAAGACACATAGCACCGAAGTGTGACTTTCTTTTTGAATAACTAAAAGCATCGAAAAGATTTGAAAAGGGAACACTATTCTCACTTTGTAGGAAAATGGTATACAGTTTAGGTGTTCTGCCTAGACTTGTCTCTCACACTGCCAGTGGTACCTGTTCCTCACCTTGGGAGACGACGTGCTTCATGGAATTTTTGTGTGGATTAATGAAGATTAACTACTTTTGTGACCTTCTGGCACATACTGGTACTCAGTATATGGTAATTATTAAAGATGAATAGGCAAATTAAGAAGGAAGCCATCTCCCCTTCCCTTCCCTGGTGATGTGACAGGAGCATAGTAGGGGAGTCCTTGTCAGACTTGAATGTGCACAGAAATCACCTGGGGTTCTTGTTAAAGCAGTTTTTTATACAGTAGGTCTGAGGCAGGGTCTGGGTTTCTGCACTTCTAACAAGCTGTCAGGTGATGCTGCTGCTGCTGGTCTGTGGACCTTATTTTTACTTACGTGATTGTAGGGGTGATTTAGTAGTTATAGTGGCGGCTGGACTGGGTGATGTAAGACCCCTGTCAGTCTCCGGATTTTTTGAATCTGTGCCTGGACAGACCATTCACAATTCCACAAATTGAATCAGTACCAGGGAGGGGTGGTGGTGGTACATATTTTAAAAATTACATTGTATTATTATTTTTTTAATAGGTGGTGTTTATGCTACAAAACTTAAAAGACACATAAGGGTGCTCAGTGAAAAATAAATTACCCTCCCACCCTTGTTTCCTAGCCATCCTGGTCCTTTTTACAGAAGCACTCACTGTTACCAGTTTTTTGTTTATTTTTCCAGAGGTAGCTTATGCATGTACAAGTGCATATTTTCTTACTTTTCTGTATTTTTTATGCCTTGCTTTTTTGACTTGAACATGTATCATAGAAATAATTTTATTTTAGTACAGATGAGGCTGCTGCAACTATAAAAAAACTGCATATGCATATATTATAATCTAATCAAACAGTTCTCCATTGATATGTATCGTTTCTAAAACTTGGCTAGTACAAATAACGTTTCAGTGAACATATCTCATTTCAAACAAGTAGAATAAATTCCTAGAAGAGGAATGATTGGATCAAAAGACATATGTATTTAAAATTTCGATGGATAGTGCCATACTGTTCTCCATGGGTGTTTTGACAATCCATAGTCCAGTCCCACCAGCCACGTATGGGGTGGTGCTTTTTCCACACGCTGGCCCACACAATGTTACCAAACATTTTTGATCTTTGCCAGAGTGATAGGTGATAAATGATATCTCACTGTGGTTTTAATTTGCGTTCTATATTATGAATGATATTGAGACATCTTAATAATTGTTTAGGAGGTATTCACATTTCCTTTCCAAGAACTATCTGTTTATCTTTCTTATTGATTTGTAGGAGTTCTTTATAACTTAAAGGAAATTAATCATTTATTTGTGGTATGAGTTGCAAGCATCTTCCCCACATTGTTTTTCCTTTGACTTAAGAAGTCAAACATAATCATTTTTATGTAGTCTCATTTATCAGGGTGTGTTTTCTGTCAGACTTAGAATCACCCTCTCCCCCATTTTGAAATATAAAGAGCTATTCTCCTCTGTTTACTTCTTTTATTTTTATGTTTTTATTCTTTCACATTTAAATCTTTGAAACATCTAGAATTAGCTTCATGTAAGATGTGAGGTATGGATCCAACTTTATTTTTCTTTCCAGATGGCTACCCAGTTGACACAACATCATTTATTGAATAATGGCCTACATATATTCTCACATATATTTGCATCTATTTCTGAACTTTCTACTCTGTTCCATTGATCTATCTGCTCTTGAGCCCATCTCAAACTATTTTTTTTTTTTTAAGAAATTCACGGTCTTTATTTATTTATTTATTTATTTATTTATGACTGTGTTGAGTCTTCGTTTCTGTGCGAGGGCTTTCTCTAGTTGCGGCAAGTGGGGACCACTCTTCATCGCGGTGCGCGGGCCTCTTACCATCGCGGCCTCTCTTGTTGCGGAGCACAGGCTCCAGACGCGCAGGCTCAGTAATTGTGGCTCACGGGCCTAGTTGCTCCATGGCATGTGGGATCTTCCCAGACCAGGGCTCGAACCCGTGTCCCCTGCATTGGCAGGCAGATTCTCAACCACTGTGCCACCAGGGAAGCCCTCAAACTATTTTTAATAGCTTTTAAAACATTAAATATCTGGTAGGACTGGTCCCCCAGTGGTTGCTTTTCTCTCTCTTTTTTTCCCCTCAAAATTTTTTTTTGGGGGGGCATTGCTCTTACTTGTTTATTTCGTATGTAAACTTTAGAATATGCTTGTCTATACTTGCCTGGTTGAAGAAAAGTCCCATTGGTATTTTTATTGGAAGTGTGTTAAATTTATAGATTGATTTAAGAGAACTGATGTTTTTTATGATATTGAGTGTTCTTATCAAAGAACACAGCATGCCTTCTACCATTTGTTTGCTTTCTCTTTGCCTCTGAGTAACATTTTAAAGTTTTCTGTATATAGATCTTATAGATGTTTTCTTTATCTAGATCTTTTTTATTCCTAGGTCTTTAATCTTTTTTGATTATATTGTAAATGTTTTTTCTTTTATTATATCTTTTAATTGACTATTAGTATATGAAAGTTATTAGTTTCAGTACATTAATTTTGTATCCATCCACCCTTAATGAATTCTCTCCTTTTTTTCTAAACATTTGTTAATTGCTTTTCTAAGCAATTTAATATTATCTAAGCAAATAATATTTTCTAAGCAAATAATATTATCTGTAAGTACTCATAATTTTATTGCCTCTTTTCCAATTTTTATATTTATTACTTCTTTATTTTATCTATTGTGTTGGTTAGTAGCTTCAAAATAAGTGTAAATATTAGTGGTGGCAAAGAACTTCTTGTTGTTCTTCTGACCTTAATGGAAATGCTTCTTCTACTGTTTTCCTTATAATCAAGATGGGTTTTTGGTTAAGATACATATTTTCTGGTGTTAAAACAGCATCTCTCTGTTCTTATTTTAAACATTAAAAAAAAAAAAAGAGTGGGTTTTGAATTTTTCAAGCACCTCTCTAGTGTTTATAGGAATCACATATGATTTTTCTCTTTTACCTATTTTTATGACAAATTATATTAAACTGTGTATATTTGAAATCATCTTCCTGATATCTAGTATTTGAAGGATTTCCTCTGTAAACATCAGTGTCATTTTCATTACACTACCAGCTAGCTTTCTTTGAGGCCCAGGAGGCAGATTATCCGGGGTTACAATCTGCAGTTACATTGTTTTTTGCTGTTTCTACTCTGAGGTTTCCTAATGCCCCTAAATGGGGCCCTGAGTTCAAGCCACATGGGTAGTTTTTCCACTCAAGTCTTATTTCCCACTTTGTTCTTCAATACTCAGCTAGAAAGAGGTGGAGGGTAAAGATCCACTTCTTGAATTTTTATTTCTGACAACCCAGTGGTGCTGGGCTCCCTCCTGTTGACTGTGTACCTGTTAAAAAATCAATAACAGGCCAGAAAACTGTGCTCTAGAAGAATAAAACTGACTTCCCTGGCAGGAGGCACTCAATATCAGTCTTTACACATGTGCTTGATCAGTTGCCTCACCACCAGGCAGTCATCCACAGCCAACCTCCCAACACTGCCTGGGGTGTGACTGGTACCTACTGATTCATCTAGCCATGGCCTGGAGATGTGGACTCAGTCAGGCTGGTCCGACATGTACATCCTCAGCAGTTTCTCCAAGTGCCGAGTCAGCCCAAGTGCCGGTCTTTCATGAGGCCTGTGATCTTCTAGTATGGAGTCATGTCTCCTCAAGTCTGTTTATCTCCCTATCTCATGCATAGACCCCGGGGCCATGATGGTTTTCCAGAGGTGGCAAAGATTTCACTCTGGGAAATGTCCTTTTTGCAATGGGAGAAAATGTCAATTCAGCATAATTCAGTAGTCATTAGCTTCCATATATTAGCTCAATGTTGGCTGCAGAAGGGGAGAATGAAAAGATGAATATGACTGCCATGGCTTTCAAGGAGTTCTCAATTAAAAAACAGACCTGATTATATAATTGGAGCAAACAAGTGTTCAGTGAATGTTGTGAACTAACCTTCCTGCCTCCAGTCTCTTCCTTTAATCCTTCTTTCACCCAACTTCCAGCGAGATCTCTCTAACATAAACCTAATAATGTCAGTCCTGTGCTTAAATATCTCTTCTTTGCTTTCAGGATAAACTTCAGATTTAACCTGACACATGAGGCCCTTCAGAGTCTGGTTTCAATCACATTGACCTGCCTCATCTGCCTCTATCCCCCCTTTATAGATAACAAAACTGCATGAACACAGCATGCTCTCTCTTACCTCTGTGTCTTTGGACAAGCTGTCTCCCCTGTATAGAATGCCCTCCCCGTCCCCCCCCCCCCATTTTTTGCCTGATGCTCTTCTGCTCATTTCAAAAACTCAGATCAAATGTCTTTCTTCTGGTATGCCCTTCCTGCATTTGGTCCCTTTTGTCTTTTTAAGCCATGTTCACTTTTCTCCTTAGCATTTTCCACAACATCCTATAAATCTAGTCCAGTGGTTCTCAAAGTTGGATACGGGAAGAATAGAATTCCTAACTCTATTTTTTGTATGCTTTGTAATGTACCTAATATGTTGATACAATGGTACACATGTATACTTCATGATTAATAAATATACCTATATTGTGGTTTTGTGTTCAAAAGTTGTTTTACTGATAGGGGTTAATAATCTGAAAAGTTTGAAGGTCTTTGCTCTAGTAGTTAGATCCTGGAGAGCATGAATGTTTTATTATTTGCAGGAGCACAATAAAAATTAGTTGAATAAGTGAATGGCCTCTATATGAGCAGAACGATGATTAATGCTTTAAATGAGATATAAACAAGATTCTAAGAGTAGAAAGAGTGGAAACATAATTGCGCATTAGTTCAGAAGTCAGAGAGTCTGGCTTCAAATTATTTAAGAAGGATTCAAAGTGTCTGCGGTACTGTCTTAGGTGTTACTCGTTTTTCTAGACCAGGGCTGGCAAACTTTTTCTGTAAAGAGCCAGAGAGTAAATATTCAGCTTTGCAGACCATAGTAATATTTGCAACGACTCAATTACTTAACTCTGACACAGCTAAAGATAATATGTAAACAAATGGGTGTAGCTGTGTTTCAATAAAACTTTATTTACAAAACCAGGTGACTGTCTGGTTGGTCCGGCGGTCATATTGTGCTGACCCCTGTTCTAGATGATGATTCCTAGTTTGTGAGATCATTGTATTATATGAAATACCTTTGCAACATGCATAGCCAATGATTACTTGTTGTTAGATAAATGCTTAACAGTCTCAACAATGATTAGTTCTGATTTGGAGTCTTGCAAGAAAAGAGTTGAGTCTTTAGATCTGAGTCCCAGACAGAAGAGGCATTGGTGGCAGGGACTAGAGAGGGAATAGTCAAGTCTAGGAAACAGCATGCATAAAGGCCCTGATGTCCTGCTAAAGTGACCCTGGGAACCACTGCAGCATCCCTGGGTAATGATATCGCAGAGATATCAAGGGGTAAACTCTACCTTGATGGTGAAATAGAGACAATAGCAACCTCCTTTCCAATAGTGAGAATCAGAGAAATTGCATGTCAAACACCCAGTGCTTGGTTGTGTCCTGTGACGTGCTGGGGGACATCTTTTGATCCTGACCTCTACCAGCTGTCTGATGCCAAAACTGTTGGCTTAACCTACCTCAGTACTTCTTGTCCCACTCCACTGGATCAAAATCAGTGGTCCTCTAACATCTGAAGCATAGAAGAAAAGGAGCATCTTGAATGGGATTTCTTAAGGTGCTGTCTGTGGAGCACCTGGACAGAATCACCTGGAAGTGTCCATTAAAAATGGAAATTCCTGGGCCCCATCCAGAGCTCTGGAGTCAGGATTTCTGCTATGGGGCCCATTTAAAACTAGGTTTCAGGTGGTTCTTACAAATGCCAGAGTTGGAGACCTGTTCCTGTTCCAACAAGAGCATTAAAAAAAATTTTTTTTCCCAAGGCCTCCCTTTAAGTTGCCTTATCCACACTCTTAGCTCTTTGAATCCAGTGTAATCAGTGAAAGATGGAAAATTAAGCCAACCACTAGTTTGCCTGTTTTTTTCCCCACAAAATTTGCTTTAAAAATAACAAATTGTGCAATAGATAAGTTTACATCTAAGTGGGTCTTAAAGTTGCCAGACTCTTCTAAGGTGTCCCTTATCAAACAGCCCTGTCCCCAGGTAGAACCTGCACACAGAACTTCCCTGGTTAGAAAACTCCTGCAGGGCTTCTTTCTTTGCAACTTCCTGATTTGCTTTCCTAGGTGGTCTCCCTGGGAGGGAGATGTTACCTTGGATTTTCCTGGTTAGTAATGTCATGCACAGATTTCCTAATTAGAATCCTCCCACAGGTCTTTCTTTCCTCCCTTAGGTCTTCCCCAGTAACCTCTCTAAATGGAAAATGCCGTTATGGAGCCTCTGATGACCTCATCTGACCCCTCAGATGAGGTCTTTGCTTTGGTGATCTTTCAGTCAAGTTAGTGTATCTACGCTAGAATTCAGTGGGATGTGAATTTTATCTGTTATATATAAAAAGTTGTAGCCACCTATTTGAAAGGTAATTTTGTCATCTTTAAGATCATAGGATTAGCTCCCAGTTATTTAATCAATGAATTGTTATTGATTGTTCATGTACTATATGCATCTAAACTTGCATAACAATGAATGAATCAATCTATCATGTTATGTTGGGGGGTGTGTGTGTGTGTGTATGTGTGTGTGTGTGTATTTATTTATTTTCATGATTATGGATGTTTGTAACAAATTTGCACATTAGTGATCTCATTTGTTGTAAAAACTTCCTGGCCCTGTAGAGGGCAGAATTATTCTTTCTGTCTTTCAAATGAAGCACCAGGAAATGAAATGATGTTTCCAAGGTCACGTGACTGGCACATTGCTGAGCCAGGGCTCATATGCAGATTCTTGAACCTGCAAAGCTGTCATCCTGCTTCTCAATTTAGGCCTGGGTCCAATTCCACCCTTGACTCTTTATCCAAATAAAATTAAGAACTTGTAGACACCCTGGGAGAAGAAATCATGGAATATTTTGCAAGAAAAAACATCCAAATAATAAGATGGCTTGGGGTTCTGACACCCCAGGATCTCTCAGCTACAACTGAGGCACAATTGTGTTTTTTATGAGACATACCTCCGGAAAAGCCAAAGGAACCACTAGATGGCAGTATATGAACATTAAACGGGAAAAAGGAGCCCACTCTTCATTTTGAATACCTTGAGACTGCCATGGTGAAAGCCTTGTCAAGGACATCCAGTTGGAATTAACCTTCCCAAAACCATGATCAGAGATCATTGTGACTTTGGGCTCCAGCCCAAGACAGGATGGCCGTGCTTTGGTTTTATGAGAAGCTAGATCCATGGTTTTCAGCCCCACTTGCATGTTAGAATCATCTAGCGTTCTGATTTCACTTGTTTTGGGGTGGGTCCCAGGCATGGATATTTTTTGTTAAAACTCCTCAGGAGCTTCAGTGTGTTCCCAGTGTCAATAATCTGTGCTAGATGGAGGCCACCTGCCCCTGGGTTGCAAGAACCCAATCAAAGCAGCAGAATTTGAGCTCATAATGAAGTTCCAGGAATGGGGTAGGCCACTGAGCCTGCAGGAAAAAAATGAGACATTAAGACATGGTCTCTGTATTCCAGAAGCCCCAGTTCTAAAGGGGCTGAGATTTAAAATTCCAAATAGGATCCAGGCATGCGGTGAAGTATTCCTGCAGTGCACTCCCTGATCTGCCATGCATGCTTTTGAGTATGTCACTTGACCACTCCATAACTCACTTTATTTAATGAGTTTTGATGGGACTCCTCATTGGGAAAACGAGGATGATGAGCTAGGTGCCTTCAAGGATCTACATAGCTGTGTTGCTAAGGACAGTATCTTTTCCCAGTCAAGTTCTGTGTGTATCTAGGAACAACTGGGCTGTTTTGAAGAGAGGTAGACTCCCTTGGCTTGGCATTAGCTCAGCATTTCAGGCAGAACGGAGGGATCCTGCTGCTGCTTTAAGGTTTGCATTTTAGTTCATTGTGGGGAAAATTAGTTGTTGATGATAAAGCCTTTAAAACATACCCAAATTCCACGTGCTTGTTTTCTAGAAATGTGTTCCAAACCAGCAGGACTGGGGACGAGAGAGGGTGTCTCCAAACCACAGAGGCTCCCCCCAATTCTTACTTCCATCTCCCCATCTCTGTATACCCAGCTTCAACATACCGCTGGAATTTCCTCTAAGCTAGGAGTGTTACTGACCAGGGTTCTTGGCCTCCTTAATCAATAGAAACTGTTAAGAGGCCAGTCAAGAAATTCAGGCAAGCTTTACTGGGACTCCTGCTGCAGCAGGAGGGAGTGAGAACAAGTAACAGTTTCCCTTGCTCTCTGAGGCGTAAGGGGTAAGGGTGGGGGTGGGTCCAGGGGTCGGGCCTGAGGGGTGGCTGAGGTGGTTTGCCCACCCCCTTGGTGGTGCTGTGTGCAGGGGGCATGCACAGTACCCTGCTTTTGCTCCCAGCTCTTCAGAAGTGGTAGTTGGGTTTTTGGTCTTTTTGTATCTTGTCCATAATTTGCCCCAACTGCACATGCACGCAGTTATTTTTAGTCCCTTATAGTTTCTTTGTATTTTGTTACTTGAGGACACGTTTGTCCAGGTGCAAGCACTGCAGCAAAGGGTCCCAGGTCCCAGGTTCCTGTCTCAGGATGACCTCTAGAAGGTTACTTCATAATCTCCCCTTTTCGTGGGGATTGATGGGGCATAGAGGAATTGACAGCAACAACCTGCAAATCCTGATCTGCAGGATTCAAATCCTGATTATGCTTAAGAAGGACTTGAAGAGCACAGACTAGATCTTACTCATTTCACTCATTTTAATAACTGGCACAGGACCTGGTACAGAGTAGGTGTGAGTGAATGTTTGTTGAATTAAGGTTTCTGTAGTTTGAGGTATTTAACAACATCAAGCTGATACTAAATACTCAGATCTCAGAATCAGAAATAGCTTTGGTGCTATTTGTGTCTTACAAACACAGAATTTTATGAAATAGATTGTGTTTCCTTCTTCACATTGGCTTCTAAGGAGCTCAGAGATAAGTTAGTGGTGCACCTCTAGCAAATAATGAAGAAAGACATGCTACATATTTATTTATATGATCAATTAGTTGATTATATGAGATTAAATGATGCCTGCTTTCACTTTATTTTCCTCAAACTTGATGTTTATTGTACTGAATTATTATTGCAAGCTGCCTCAAATTCTCTTTGGAACAAGGAATGAGGAAATATTAAATCTCAGGCAATGTCTGGGACAATTCCTGGTAAATGCTAAGAACTCAAAATATTTATTGAGTGAGTGAAAGGTATTTTCATCTGAATCTTTAGATTGAATTCAATGTTTAACCAAATCTATCAATCAACCTGAAAGTCACAGTCTCTCAAAATAAACCGGAATAAATGGGAAGATCTTCTGGGAAATAGACCCAGAGAGGCAGAGTGACCTGCCCGAGATGACACAAAAATCCAGTGGCTCTAAGTTAAGCCCAGTTATTTTTGATTCTTGATCTACAGCATGTTCTATTACTCCAAAACTACTTCTTTTGATCTTCCAAGAGAGATAACTATCTTCAAATATCTTCAAAAATGAAATATGAAGAAAGGTATGTTCATCCAGTTGCCCCTCAGGTAAAACTGGTGACAAAATGAGAGAGTGGTGCCGCCTGTGTTTGATGGAATCACTTGTTCTGTTTATTGTTTTTCCTTTGACCAAGTCAATGACAGCTCTTTTGGTGACCTGTGATGTGATTTCCTTTCTAAGCTTCATAAGGAGAAAAAGTTAGGGAATGCTGGTAGCCCCAGTCAGCACTCTCCCGGGAGGTTGGGAAGGGATTTTTACTGACAGTGTTTGTCCTGGACAGAAGCCAGCAGGCCTGTCGGCTTGAAGCATGAACTGCTTTATCTTGTCAAACATCTTTGTCCAAAACGTGGTCAAAGGAGAAGTGAGGCAGCTGAATTTTGATGGAAATTTATCTCTCATGTATTTATTCAGTGTTCCTGTAGAGAGCAAAAGAAGTCATGTTCCTATTTAACAGCCTGACCTGTCTACTTTTCCAACATTTTCTGAACCACTCCCCTTAAACTCCACTATTTTTATTACTCTATATCCAAGTGGAAGTCTCTGCCCAGCAAACACTTAAAAAAAATACTCCCTAACCCAGAGAAGTCTTTTTCCTTTCTTAATAACTACCCTTGAGTATTTTTACAGGCATGTATATAATTTGCTCTAAAGCCAAATGTACATCTTCTTCAGACCAATCCGCTTTCACTAGTATTCCATCAATGGAATGACCAACCTGGGAGCTCTGGCTCAGATGACATAATGTCCATGAGAACCTCCATGAAAGATTTACTGCTCTCTATCTGTGCTCCTGCAATGGACCCATCTCCATGATGGCGTCACCATATTACGTTACTATTATAAGGTTATCTATCTGCTTTTCCTGATGGACTGTTAGCTTCTCAAGGTAAGGAGCCATCTCTCCTTCACCTGTGAATTTCCTGAGCCTACCCAGGGCCAAGGGTGTAGTAGGTGCTCACGTTCATATTTACTCATCCTATCGTTGATTCATTGCGGTTGCTCCTATTGTCTTACTCAGATTTCTTGCCTTCCCTGTGAGAAGTGGACTCTGCAGAAATTCTGTCCAGAAAGCAATCTGATGTGCTAGTTAGTGCAGCTCACCTGTTGGCTCACTAGTATGAATGTGATGTGACGATCACGCAGCCCAAAGGCCTGGGCTTTGTTCACAGGCACAGAAATGTCTTCTGAGTCATGCTCAGCCAGCTATTGTCTGAGTCTTAGTCCAGGGATGGAGAGACCCAGCTCTCCTGCAGTCTCTTGAGATTTCAGCTGTTGTTTTTAACTCCTGACCTTAGCTTTCTCTGGGGAGTCTTTGAATTTGGCTCAGTCCATTTGAGATGAGATTGCGGAGGCAGATACCCTTGGGAGAGGAGAGTTTGTCCTTTGGGAGTCTGTATTTAATCCAAGGTGAGATTATGAAGCCTTGGTTGTAGCCCAGCCTACCAGGCAAACCTCAGATCTTTCTCAGGCCAGAGGTATAATGGACTGTGGAAATGTAACTTGTCACCATGGAGGAGACAAACTGTCTGGAACAAAGTCCTAGGACAAGGGAATTGGAGAGGCAATAAGTTGCTTATTTTTCTTTTGAGAGAATAGACAGGACCATCTTAGATTTAGCAAAAGAGAATGCCTTTCAATGACTCTATTTGGAAAAACGCCCTTCACATTTGAAAGTTGGTGTTGGGCATCTATGAGCCTTAAAGCTTTGCGATCTTTAAAACTCAGACACTTGTTTTTTTCCCCCTCTTCATCCTAATCTTTGTATCCATTAGGAAGGTCCTAAAAACCAATGCTCATCCCGGCTCCCACATGCTTGAATTGCCCCAGTGAACAGGTTCTTCAAACTAAGTTTGGACACTTTCTTTGACGGGCAACCCCCAATCCTTCCTCTTCCTTCCTCAAGTCTAGGAAGTCCATTCTTTCTCACACAGCACTGTTAGTTAAAAAAAGAAATTTCTCCTATTATTGAGCAGATTTCTGTCCCTGCTGTAGTTTATACAGATTGTTTCAATTCTCCCTCTCAGGGCCACATATAGCAAATAAGTTCCTTCAGCCCCTACCCCTAAGTCTTGTGCTTTTTTAGCTAAAAATCCCCTTCCTTTAAGCTTTCCTGCCTGCAACACCACTTTCAGTCTTTTACCTGTTGAGCCAATCTACTTTGAACACCCTCCAGTTTGCTCTGTTGAAGTATGTGTAACCAGATAAAGCAGGAGGGCTCATGTCACACTAAAGCCCTTGTCAACAACCAAAAGTGATTGAGAAGAAATTGAGATCGTTAATGAACTTATTTGAAAACCCCAAAGGGTTCATTTCCTGAGTCAGAGCAAAACATGAAATTCACATTTTCTATCTTCTTTATTTCTTTCTTCTTCCACTTTAGTCTTTCATCTTCCTCTGTCAAAATTCTGAGACAGCTCCCCAAACCAGCCCAGTCAGGCTCTTTTTTTTTTTTTTTTTGTAATTAGGACATTCACCCCTTGAGAAGTTTGGTCATAGCAGTCTATTGATCTGATAGATTTTTTTTTAATTAAAATAAAAAATTTATTTATTTGGCTGTGTCAGGTCTTAGTTGCGGCCTGCGGGATCTTTTGTTGTGGCACGTGGGCTCTCTAGTTGTGGTGTGCGGGCTCTAGAGTGCATGGGCTTAGTTGCCCTGCGGCACGTGGGATCTTAGTTCCCCAACCAGGGATTGAACCCATGTCCCTGCATTGGAAGACGGATTCTTAACTGCTGGACCATCAGGGAAGTCCCAGGCTCTTTTAATTTCTCTTCTTCTCTCCTGTCTTAGGCTGAGTTGTTATTGGGGCAGGCTGGGAGGGGTGGGAGGGATTGTAGACACATAATTAAAAAAAAAAAAAAAAGACTTTGTTATATATGGATTTAGAATTTGTTAGAGTGAATGACCAGAAGTGAAGCCTAATCTATGCAAAGCAGAGCAAACCCACCTACCTCCCCTCTTCTGAACACTCTACTTCAAATATCATTGGCTTTTGGGCCATCCCAATTCTGCTGGTGTCCCATATTAAAATTCCCATGAACTCAAAAAGCTTAAAGCAGAACTTATCCAGGATCTGAGGTTGAGGTGAGCACATTTTCTATAGGTTCTATAAATTCACAGATTCTGTAGATTCCTGGTTGAAGTTTTCTGGGAAAAGTATAAGAGGAAAAGGAAGAATAGAGTCTTCTACTTTTATTTTGTTAAATTTGAGGTCCAATTACTTGGAAGTGAAAAGATCACTTCTTTGTTTAGCATTTTTGTCCTTTTTGTGTGTGGCTGGAGGGCAGA
Organism: Balaenoptera physalus; assembly: GCF_965194825.1. Lineage (NCBI taxonomy): Eukaryota > Metazoa > Chordata > Mammalia > Artiodactyla > Balaenopteridae > Balaenoptera > Balaenoptera physalus. Next base: position 24,793,188 of record NC_138886.1, read on the forward strand.
AATAACTCTGGTGACCCCCCACAGACCACCCCATCTTGATTGCTTGAACTATTGCAGGTCCCAGAAGTCATTTGTGGGTTTGAGGTTAGCACTTCCCTCCATTCTGCATCCCAACCTAATGGGGCCCCCTTCCCCTGTTTCCCAGAGTGTGGGACTGTTGACTGCTGACTTGAGGGTGCTGTTGCAGGCCCTGGTATCTTCTCCTTTACTTGTCTTGGGTAGTGGAGTGGTCAGTGATTTCCTCAAATGGCCCTATGTGCCCTACATCTGGCAGAAATTTCTCATTTATTTTGATCAATTAATGATACCATTCCTGAGATATTTTCTTATTTTAAAAATGGCCTTTTGTAGTGTATATATGTCCATGCCACTCTCTCACTTCGTCCCAGCTTACTCTTCCCCCTCCCCATGTCCTCAAGTCCATACTCTACATCTGTGTCTTTATTCCTGTCCTGCCCCTAAGTCCTTCAGAACCTTTTTTTTTAGATTCCATAAATGTGTATTAGCATACAGTATTTGTTTTTCTCTTTCTGACTTACTTCACTCTGTATAACAGATTCTAGGTCCATCCACCTCACTACAAATAACTCAATTTCGTTTCTTTTTATGGCTGAGTAGTGGGAAGCAGCCGCATAGCACAGGGAGATCAGCTTGGTGCTTTGTGTCCACCTAGAGGGGTGGGATAGGGAGGGTAGGAGGGAGACACAAGAGGGAGGAGATATGGGGATATATGTATATGTATAGCTGATTCACTTTGCTACAAAGCAGAAATTAACACACCATTGTAAAGCAATTATACTCCAATAAAGACGTTAAAAAATAAAAAAAATTAAAAATAAAATATATATCATTAAAAAAATGGCCTTGGTCATTTTAACAGGATTTGGGGATGAGGAGGATTAAATCCATTAGAAGTCAGCAAAGTTTAATTTCAACCACACTGGGTGAGGCAGGATGGGAAGGAATGGTATACTGTGGTGAGGTGGTTGTTGGTTGTTTTGATGATCATAATGTTGCTTTCTACAATTTCCAAAGCATTTCCTCACACGTTATTTCATTTGATTTTTACAACAGATTTGAATAGGAAAAGTAGCAATTATTACTTGTACTCTGCTAATTCATAAAAACATGCTCAAAGAAGTTTACTAACTTACCCAAAAGCAGAGGACTTGTGATCCCCTCAGATCTTTTGCCTTCTAAGACTTTATTCACTCAAGCTAGGTATTTGGATGCCATTGCCTCTATTTTTGCAATACTAACAAGACCTGTAATGATATTTCCTTACTGTTTTTCTTTAAACTGACTTATTTTCTAACTTAAATAAATATATTTAACAAGAAAACTTCATATCTCCATGGTAAATAAAAAGCTAATATCACTTTCTAAAACTGAAAAGTAACCATGAAAATAAAAACAATGAGAATGAAACAGTGTCCTTATATTTTAGCTAAGTATTGATTCTCACTGAAGTCTCTGATCCTAAGTCCTGTTCTCTTTTTGTTAAAAAGGGAAATTTTAGCATGTTTTTAGAGAGGTGCTGAAGTCATATGGCATCAAACTGAATCTTCCTCCTTTATATCATCAGAAAGACTAAAAAAGAATTGGAAAAGGAATAATTTTTCCAACATGCAAATCAGTGTTATTTAATATTGTGTCCGTGTGGGATTCTGTCACACATAATTTAAAAATTCGTAAGTTGTTCCCACCCGTGAGAAACACTGCAGAATACCATAGTTATATAATTAAGGAGTAAACGTGGACTATAAGTTGGGCAGTTCTGGTAGGCTACATGGGTATCAATAGCAGTTGTGTTAATTGAATTCCATAAATCAGTATTTACTATTCATCCATTCAGTAACATCTAATGAACATCTACTATGTGCTGACCATGCAAAAAAGAAGACATAATCGCATCCCTGAAGGAAGTTTGTGGACTTACTAACATTAGCAATGGTATGAATTCCTAAGTTTTCCATTATGAGGAAAAATCAACCTTGCTTGAGGGTGAATCAAGGAAGGCTTCAAAATGTGGTAATATCTGAGGGGTGGGTATTGAAGGATAAGGGTTTGTCAGCTGTAGATCTCCCAGAAGGAGTACAGCTTCCAAAAAGAAACAATGGTAGGAAAGGACATGGTTGTCTTGAGGGGTAAGTAGTTTCTTGGTTTGGCTAAAGTATAGAGCCAAAAGGGAGAGAGGTGAATGAGGTAGGGAGGTATCAGAAAAGGAGGCAGAAATGGTAGACCAAACCAGTCTGAGAAGAGCTCTGTATGCCTTGCCAGGGTGTTTGGACTAGTCCTGTAGACAGTAGGGAGCCATCCAGATTATGTAAGCAGGGAAATGACATGCTCAGACATGCATTTTAGAGAGGTCACTTTGGTGACAGTGAGGAGAGATGAGAAAGGAGAGAGTAAGATGTCGGCACAGATATCTTCTTGGAATGCCAATATTAGCTTAAGTTATTCCATGCAAATTCTATTCATTAGCTCTCCTTGCTCATGTAAAGAGTTTTGGCAGCCACACTCTGGCCAGAATGGATGATGCTCTGAATGGAAAGTCTGTTGCTTTGACCTTGGCAGAATTTCCCTGGGATTTTTACTCTTATAGAATTGCTTCGTAAAAGTGGTCCAGCCCATGTGGACTGTTTCAAGGGCAACTTAGAAAAAAACAACAATGTCCATTTCATAACCAAGCAATTACTGAGGAGTTTAGCCTCCTTTTGACTTTGAATAACTTGAGTGATTAGGGACTGATTGTGTGTATTATTATTATCATTATGATAACTTTTTGCAATTCCTTCAACTCACTGATGTACACATAAGATGGGGATCCACACACTATGACAGGACAAGGAAATCTTCAAGATTATCTAGCCCTCTTTCATGGGAACCTGAGACATGGCACAGATCCTTGATCACAGTAGATGCTTAGTAAAGGAGCCGTAGGTATTCTGCATTAGTTGTAGTGTTTTCTCTATACCATTTACGATGTGAATTAATTAACAATTTAGTTTTCTGTTAATAGTTTGTATTATTTCTTTCTGTTTACTTTATAAAGAAATGTAATATTAACCAAATAGATGAAAAATAAGCTGTCCTGATAATGATAACATGACACATTATGAAGTGAACTGGGCACTTAACTGAAAGTCAGAATTTAAGTCTTCACTAGGCCAATTCCTATATATGTCTACTGGGACAATTCACTTTACCTGAGACTCACTTTCCCTTTGAGTAAAATGAATGCTTAGGCTATCCAGGATGGCAGATAGCTTTACCTTTATGTGCCACCTTCAGGGGCTTGGTAGTGATTGCCCAGAGTGGTGGTTCTCAACCTCATAAGAAATCTTTTCAGACATTTTTATTCGTCACCCCACACCCCATGTAATTTTAATTTTATTTATTTATTTATTTATGGCTGTGTTGGGTCTTCGTTTCTGTGTGGGGGCTTTCTCCAGTTGCGGCAAGTGGGGGCCACTCTTCATCGCGGTGCGCGGGCCTCTCACTATCGCGGCCTCCCTTGCTGTGGAGCACAGGCTCCAGACGCGCAGGCTCAGTAATTGTGGCTCACGGCCTAGTCGCTCCGCGGCATGTGGGATCTTCCCAGACCAGGGCTCGAACCCGTGTGCCCTGCATTGGCAGGCAGACTCTCAACCACTGCGCCACCAGGGAAGCCCCCCATGTAATTTTAATGGTACAGATATACTGTGTATCTCTTTAGGTACTGTGACCCTTTGAAAGGACACATACCATTGTAATATCTAAATATTTTTCATCTTCCTAGAACCAAGTTTTGACCCCTTGGGTGTGTACTGTCTGGTTGAGAATGCGTGGCTCAGAGGGGGTCTGCTGATAGGGGTTGTGAGGCCATTGTCATGTTCAGCAGAAAAGAGGGCTGGTTAATATCTGCCACAGGCATGGGAAAGGGGAGCAACAGGATGTGAGCTTTGTATGGGGCTAGATACTCTGTATAAACTTTACCGCTTGAACATTCTGAGATTCCATGTTCAGTATGTATATAAGCTATATCTACCTAACTAAAAGTAATTATTTATTGTTTTTAATGATTAATGTATTGGGTGTTGATACAACTGTCAAATCTGAAAAAAATCTCAAAGTAATCAATTTAGTAGTCATAAGCAGATAGGCCATTTTTGTGGGATATTTATTTGTAATCTTTAATATTTCCTGGGTAATTAAGATGTTCTCCTAAAATATGCCTACATGCCATTGCAATGCTTGAGAAATTATTCACTTTTGTCCTTACAGATTTCTCAAGATATATTTTGGAGGCAGGAGTATCTGTTTCTCAATGGAATAGCTATCAGATGATTTGTCTAAAGAACTTCCACTGCCTGGATTAAAGCAAGCCCCTGAGCTTGATTGAGTGGGGGCTCTTCATAATGAGAATGCGTGGGAATAACCCCTGTGCTTTGCTATTGGATAATTTGTTGTATTCAAATCCTGCTTTGAGTCAGGAATTATAATGATAGGGGTGGAAAGATTATTCACTCTTAAGAAGCTTGCAGTTTTATGGAGGCTGTCAGCAGAAGTAACTCATACAACCTATAAAACTATAAAATGAGGTCACATCCCTTTAACAACTGTTGCTATTGGCTTGGGCTTTGTCAGCTCTGATGGCCAACGTGTATCTTCCTTGAAGTATTCTCAATTGATTCTCACAGTTCCTTTGGATACTGGCTTATGTGTGTAAATAAATAGGTTCCTAGTGTAGACCTATTATGACCTCTTTGCCATGCAGTGGAGCTTCTATTGTTGCCAATCACTGCTCCATTGGACATTGGCATCCTCAGTTGGTTATCGTGGCTAAGGAGAGGGCCTTACTTTCCTCTTTATCATTTCATTCAAATATAGAACAAGTTCTTCTCTTAATTTATCACCACACACTCGAGCCTAGATTATAAATTTAGAACACAACTCTATTGAATGTTGGGGATTATAGGAAGTAAGTACAAGCAGAAAATATTCAAAAAATGCTATTTCCTGTGCCTGCTTTCAAGGACTATAGGTCCAGACTCACTCTCCCAAGGCCTCTGAATTGTCATTGCCCATCCTACCTGTTTCAAAGAAACCATTTCACTTTCTCTATAGGAGTCTCCCTGACCTACAGTGTATCTCCTTCACCAGAGTTTAGACCTCAGTTTATGAAGGTCCAGAGTAAGAAAAGAGTTGTATTCTCCTTCCGCCTCTCACTGACCAGTCTTGCCTCTTTAGTCCTCATATATTGTCCTTCTCTTGAGGATAATGTACAACAAGGACATCCATTCTTTTTAGAGGAAATTCTGCCCCTCGGCCTATGGCCCCCCAAAGACCATCACATAAGAATGCAATATTTCATCATCATTTCAGCAAGCCTAGGTTGTTGTTCATCATGAGTAACATCATAGTGTGGTTCAAAATGACTTAAACATAGCCAATCTAATCTCAGCCTCAGCTTAAAGTAAAAGCAGAGTCTTCCCCATTTTTCCTGAAGGTTTTAGATCTGTACTTCCAATCTAATGTGAAAAAATTCTAGAACACACACACACACACACACACACACACACATTATTCCCCAAGAACAAGCAATAATATACAATCATAGGAAAGATGAAAACTAAAGAAATGTTTTCTCTAAAGAAGCTACAAAGTCTGCAGAGATACAGCTATGCTAAAACAAACATCTAACATATATATCAGAGAATTCTTTACTTTTTAGTATAAATACTTACATTCAGATTAATGGTGACTTCATTTTTTCTCAAATGTATGTTGCTTTACATCTGGGTAACTAAAGGCCCCAGTGGATTCACTTTTTAAGAACAAAGGACAAAGGATAGTATGACCCAAAGGGTAAACTCAATTCTTTAGCTCCTAGAAGATAAAAACTACTGAGAACTTTGAGCTGATTTTGTTTTTTCAGCATTAAGACTTATTTTAAAAAAATCTTAGCATCCAGTTCAGTGAGAGCATCCTGTTACCTTACAGCAGGTGCTGGCAAACATTTTTTATAAAGGGACAGATAGTAAATATTTTAGATTTTGCAGGTCATATGGTCTCTGTCACAGCTACTCAGCTCTGCCGCTACAGTGCAATAGCGGCCACAGACAAACGTAAATAAATGAGCATGGCTATGTTCTACTAAAGCTTTAGTTAAGGACACTGAAATTTGAATTTTATATAGTTTTCACATATCATAAAATAGTATTATTCTTTTAATTTTTTTCAACTATTTAAAAATGTAAAACCAGTCTTAACTTTCAGGTCATATAGGTGGCCAGTCAGATTTGGCCCACAGGTTTGAGTTTGCTGATCCTTGCACTAGGGCCCTGTATTATATTATAAAATTATATATCCACATTAAGTTTTATGGAAAGTATTAAAATAGAGGGAAACAGAGCACCATGGGACCATGCAGAACCAATAAACCCAACTTGGAAGAATCTTTACCTTTTCAGACTTTGTATGTAAATCTAAACACATCTAATTCCTTCCAAGAGCAGCCTGGAATCTTTTGCGATTTCAGTGTGTTTCCCTTTGGAAAAAGACAACTTCCTACATGTCAAAAGAAAAAAAAAAAACTTGGAAACTCAAATGTGAAAGACAATTTTGATGAACTAGGCAGAAATAAGGCAGAAGCATATGGTTTAAATTGTACTTAACAGAGACATGTGTTTCAATCTTGCCATTATGAGAAATGTGACCAGTTTTCCTAATGGTTAGTGAGCACTCCTGGGGTTGGGCCCACAGAAGCCTAGTTGAGTGGGTATAGGTGTGTGCAAAGGGACGTTCTGAGTATGGATAACTTGTGTGCATGTGGACGTATGTGCATGTCATGGTGAAACAACACTCACTAATCATTTGCCTTTGGTAAAATATTCTTCTTTCACTTCCACCTGTCAAAGACCATTCTTTTATTGAAGTTTAAATCAAATGTCATGTCCTCTGAGAAACCAGTCCCAATTTCCAGCCACCCTTCCTCCTTTTCCATTCTCCTGTCAGAATTGGTACTTTCTTTGTTCACTCTTACAAGTCCAACTTGGATGATAGCTAAATCTCACAAGATTGGGGCTCTTAAGGTAAGAATAATTTATTTTCTCCTCTTCATAGTATCTTTGCCTCATCTCATACTTGCTACAGGGTAGGCAATAAAAACAATTTGCTGAATGTGGCAAAATGACCTGAATGTATTAGTGACCATGGTTAAATGATAATACTTTAATTTTAAACACCTCACCTGTGTTCAGAAAGGTTTTTAAGACATTTGCATGTTTCCCTGATTGGGGGAGGGTCCCGCTTGGGCTTACAAAGGTTCATTCTCCCATATGACAGATTAAAGAGAACCCTGGTTCTTGGTTGTGCTAACTGTTCTTCCCTTTGGTAGATAGTCACCAGCCTTGCGTTTTTAACAGTAACTCGTGTGCACGCCTACATTCCTGCCTAGCCTGAAACATGACTCACTGGGGCTCCAGCCAAGGTGCTGTCAAGCTGAGGGCCCATTTCTGTGAATGTGGATTCAAGTTTGGGGTGGGAGATGGGGAGGCAGACAGGCTTCCAATGCAGGCTTTGGATGCTGGCTGGCTAGGTGAACCTGGGACAAGACCCTGAATCAGATACCATCAGAGGTCATCTAGTCCAACAGCTTCATTGTTTAAGTGGGAAGGCCAAGGCCCAGGGGGAATTGCCTGGCTCAAATTCACATGGCTTACTACCATAAGAGCTGGCTTCCAACTAGCCCCTCTGTTCCCAGTCTAAGATTCTTTAAAATTACCCAGTTAATTAGTCAATTAACCAAACATCAGTGAGGCCTACCATGCATCAGGGCTTCTGCTGGGCACTGGGGGACCCAGATGAATCAGGCATGCTCTTCGTCTTCTCAGATCCTGCATTTCAGTGGAGGTAGAGTGTAGCAGTAATGGTGCTAGCTTGGGCTTCATATACATTTGGGTGTGAGCTGCACGTCTGCCCTTTTCTGATTGTGGGAACCAGAAAAATGAAATGCGTATGTCCACCTCATAAAGCTGTTGTGCAGATTTAATAAGGTAATTCATGTAAAACCCTTAACATAATGATTATTACCTAGTAAGTGCCCAATAATTTGTAGCTATTGGTTATTATAATGAAGACACTCAACCCTTGGACCAATCAACTGTCTCAGTAACCTTATTTGAAAAGTACAGGATGGCAGGCAAAATATTTGGAGAAAATTGACCTCAGAAATATAGTGCAAGATTAGCTCCCTTGCCTCCGATAAGGTTGATTCTAATCTGTCTATTGAAAAGTAAAAGGTCATTTTCTACCTTTTGCTAGAACTGAGGGTAAGGAGAAGAGAGGGATTGTGGTGATCAAATGAAAAAGAATTTCATCTGTGTGGAAACAGCTGTATTCACTGTATCTCTGGCAAGCTTAGGCTGCATGTAAATCCTGCCACATTTGCTTCTTACTTTTCACAGTGAGACATCATTTCTTTTACAAATAGAGACCAGATTCACATTACCCAGCTGACTGCTGTCCCAGCCCTGCCCTGATTTGGCCACCTCTGGGGCTCCCCCAGAGCTGGGCAAGGGCTCCAGGCTGGTCACTGCTGACTGGTTGGCAGAAGCGGGTCACAGCCTTAGAGGCACTTTTCCGATCTCGTTTATGGCCAGGGTCCCATGGGGTGCAATTCCCCCTGGTTTCATGTGGTGTTGCAATCGAAACTATTGAATCTCAAAATGGAATATAATTAAGGCCAGGTTAATAAAGTGTGTTCCACTCATAGCCAGTAAAGGGTGTCATGTTTCTCCTTGCAGCTTTAGGCAAGGAAACTTAATCTCCAGCTTTGTCAGGGAAGACTGAATCACAGGTGTGTCATCGAGCGGAAAGCCTCTTGTTTTACTTGTTACAGTTACTGCATGGCCAGTCTCATCTTGGTGGATTTGTACTGAGCACACAGAATCCAGCCCATGGCCAGGCCTGAAGGAGAGGTCTTTGTGTAGGAGGACTTAGGGGACTTTCACTGTCTGCTGGATCCTGAAAGCAATCCAGGAGAAGGTACCTTTGAAGTATGGAAGTCCTTGGGAGCACAGGGATGGAAGACTGTGAACAAAAATGAAGGCTCCAGAGTAGCTTCCAGTGAAATCTTCTTAGTCTTGATCTTGTCTTTCTTGCTGATTTGAATCCTTTTCCTTTCCTTTTTTCTTCCACTACTAATTTTTCAAGACAAAACATCACAGGCTTCCCTGACATCCCTAAGTAGAGATTGTTAATGCTTATTAGTGCTCCCTTAGAACTGGAGACTACTGTATCATCAATATTTAACAATTATGGCCACTTACTTTGTTTATTGTGGCCTAGGCTCTGTGCTTCGCACTTGTGTATGTTATCTAACCCAATCCTCTTGACAACCCCTATATTATACATGAGGAAACTAAGGCTCAAAGAGGGTAAATTTCCCAGGGTCACATATTGAATTTATTTATTCAACAGATGTTTATTCAACACCAGTTACATGCCAGGCCCTGGAAGACACATTCCTGAGCAAACAGCCAAAAGATCCCTGTCCTCATAGAATTTATATTCTAGTGGTTTGTGTATGTGTGTGTTTGTGCATAAAAGAATAAACAGGTAAATTATATAGTACGTTAGAAGAAGATCAGTGCCATGGGAAAATGCAAATGTGAGACTGAGCAGGGATTTGAACCCAGAGCTCCTTTATACCTGACACGTTCTTAACCACTCAGCTATGTTGCCTATGGTTCTTGGATCTTCTTGTAATTATCTATTTACTTCCAGACTCCCCCTCCTAGACTGTACATTTCTCTGGGGCAGGACCTTTCCTTAATTAGTTCCCAATCCTGGCAGATAGCTCAATGCCTGGCATGGAGTCAGCATTCAATGAATGTTTGCTCACTGTGTGAGTAAGAGAGTGACCATATGATGACACAAGAATATACCAGAAAGCAGTAATTTCCCAGGAGACTGGCCAGTCCTTGAGGCTGAGCTCTGCCACAAATGTATCCTGTTACTCTAGGCAGTTGTTGGATCCCATAAAATCTGAAAAATGGGAAAAACATAATAACTGTTTTTTGACTTCCTTATAGATATGTCATGAGGATTAATGAGACAGTGCATGCTCAAAGACTTCAGTTTCTTTGAAGAAAAGGACTCGTGTTTTTCTGGCAGTGTGCTCATTGTTCAAAATTCCAGCAAGAACCTGGCATGGTATTTTCAGGAGCGATTGGTCCCAGATAAATAAAATTTCTCTGACAAGGTTTCTAAGCAGGTTTTATGAGCTGCCTCTTTCAGGCTGTGGGCCTGTGTGAGGGTTTGCTACCATTTGGAGCAACTGTGAAAATGTATTTTTCCCCTTTGCCAAAGTGAGCTCTAAATCAGTTCAAACCCAAATTTTCATGGATGTTTCTCTCCCATTGTGGAAGTAAAATGCTGTTTTTTATTTGAGTGAAATCCCATTTGTTGGCTCTAAAAGGGCAGCTATTGGAATGCTTGTCAGCCAAGTGCCAAGTGTAAGTCACCAAGAAAAGTGGCCTTGGATCCATGTTTCCTAGGAAAGAAGGGCTCTGCCATTGGATGGTAGAACTTTAGAAAATGGGAAATCCCAGGAATGTCAAATAGCATGAAAACTAAGCAGGAAAGTTTGGTTTAATTTTCTTTTGTTGCTGACGAGCCAGCACCCCAAACCTGTCCAGTCACTCCCACACGTAGAATGCAAAAGGAGGCCCTCTTGGTATTTTCCTGTTCACCTGACGCTGTGTCCTTAAGCATAATGAACTCGGTTAACTAAAAGCATTGCCAAGATTATATTTGACATTGCTAAATAGGTCAGCAGTGTAACATTTGCTTGATATGGACAATATGCATTCTCAGGAGTGGAGAGCTGTTTCCTGGTGGGGAAAATCCCCTAGTATTACTCAGCAAAGACAGGTGACAGGTAATAAGAGTTTGGATTTCTCTGGTGTCTCTTCTCTTAAGAGTTCAAAGGTCTTTCTTCTATTGTGTTGGCCAAAAAGTTCGTTCGGGTTTTCCATACGGAAACCCGATACTTTACCTTGGTCACTTCTATAGCTCTGTTGTGAAGGCAGAAGCAGGTGTTTTGGAGAAAGGAAAGCTGAGGCACATTTTATTGAGTTGACCTACTTCATGTTAATATTGCTTGACTCAATCAAGTTCAAGTCTCCTGCCTGATACAGTAGCCATTAATCAACTTAGACTAGGCATTGAAGACCTATTATATACCAAGTAGGCTCATGCTAGACACTATATATATGGTAGCTTATTTGATAAACATCATTATTGCTGTTTGCTAGTTTAAATAGATTATCCAAATTGACAAGTAATTTGTCATGCCATTACTTATATACTATTGTATCCAAGTTCAGTGTCTTTGTCTACATCAAGATGCCTCCTTTTACCAATAGAAAAATAGAGTTGGCTCTGATTCTGATAGAGCTATATTGTTGCCTAGGCCTGGGTTGAGATATGGGTGCCTCAGGCAGCTAATTTGGCATTTGCTCATATCAGTATTTAAAATATATATTCTCACCATTTATTTTAGTGAGAGAGGAGAGAAATTGATTTTCTATTAAACTAAATTCCTTTCCCTTTATGGTTAAATTTAAAATGAGTAATTCACTACATGCATGGATGCTAACATAACATTTTAATGTATTTGGCATAGCTGTCCAACTCACAGTTTTTCCATCAGTTATAATTGGATAGTATAAGTCACTCACACTCAGAAGGATAAAGGTAACTTCCAAGAATATAGTTGCACAGTCTCATTCAAAAGGAGTTTAAAAATCGCTTTTTCCCACTTTTCTGTTTCTCATTCTCATTCTCTCTTTAGCTTTTTTGTATGATTTACTGAACCAAATGGCTTCTTTGGAAGCCTATTAAAGGGATTAAAATTTAAATATTACACAAAATCACTTGTTGCCAATAAATGGCATGACCCCAGGTATGATTTGGTTTTAGATTTTCCTCTGGCTTCCAGGAACAAACAATTGGCTGGTCTCAGGCTTGGTGGCCTGGTACTTCTTGCCCTGAGCAACCTCCATCATAAAACTAATCAACAGCGATAGGGTGACCCCAGTGAGCAGTGGGTGTAAGCTTCCTAATTGAGGGTGCTCTCTATTTCAGTGAGAGCAGAACTAAGTTCAGTTGTGCCAGTTATGTGAGTGGAAACCGGAGGTAACTGCCAGTGGTTTTTGACTTCTTCCCATGACATTTAAAATTTTGTGGTGGAGACTTCTGTTTGTATCCTTAGTCTCATCTTCTCTCCTTCATGAGCACCTAGGAAGACTTCACATTCCAGTCTTCTTGAAGTGAGATAGATTATTGTCTAATTCTGGCCAATGAACATTCAGTGGAAATGATAACACGTCATTTCTGGCTAACGAGTTTAAAAGCAAGGGTGAGTCCGCTGCTCTCTTCCTTCCCTGACAGTGCTGAACCCTGAAGCCATGTTTTAAGATGGTAGTGTCACACCCTGATCGCTCACTCCACTGCCAGGCTGGGTCCCTGAATGACTAGATGGAGCTGAACCTTCTACTGACCTGCATTAGACGTGTGTCAATACCAGGAAAGAAACCTTTGTAGTGTTGTATCCCTGAGACTTGGGGAATCTGTTTGGCATCCTGACTAATACAGTTGGTGTCCTGGGCAGCTACCTGGCTGGCCCACTCCTTTCTCTGATTGGATTTTGTATATCTTTTATGAGTTAATCCCATGTTCCTCTGTTCTTTAGTTATAAAGCGAAGGTGCTTTATGGACAGTCCAGGTTTGGCTTGAATTTTAGTGAACTCTGCAGAGGGATACTTCATGAATTCTGGGCTGATGAGTGCTGCCAACAAGCCATACAATACTCACTCAGTTTCGGGCTTTCAGGATAGGAAGCAGAGGGGGGAGTGAAGGTTGAAAAAAGGAACAGGAAGAAGAGGAGGGAATAGGGCACTGGGAATATAATGAATGTTCTAAAATGATTAGAATTGGGAAAAAAAAGATACAAAGAGGACTAAAGTCTTCTTCCATTGTGGTCATTCATGGAGTCAATCAATGATGCCCTCATTGATTCACTCTTATCTCCCTGCTAAAGTCATTTGCCCAGTACATACATGGTAAGATTTGTTCCAGGCTAGATCCTGAGCTACAGAGAGAGGAAGGACACATGCCTTGGCCTTCAGTAGCTGATATTTTGGTAGGGGAAGCATTCACAGAAAAGGGCATTTGCAGTTCATGGAAGCAGGAAAGCAATATAGAACTTGCAGATGCCACTGCAAGTGGGAGTGAGGGACTTCAGGGTGGAGAGAAGGTTGCTGCCAGGGCAGTAATGTTTTTAGGGACTGACCCAAGGCTTTGAGGTCCAAGAACGTTATCTAGTCAATGTCCCTAGACCTTCGCAAGCTCACTTTCATGCTGAATGAATTCTTCCTTCTCACAGTAGTGATGTAGAAACTAAATGTCAATGCCTGAATTTGTAAGATAGAAAGATACCTTGTAGACACTGTATTAAAGAAGTAACAATAAAAATTTATCACTAATAATTACTGCCACTGTATCGAGGGCTAAGTGCAAAACATTGTGCACTACCTGTGCATTATGTCATGTATTCCCACAACCATCTCATAATGTTGGTGTTTATCTCTTTGTTATAATTTCAGAGAAAAGGAAACTGGGCCTCCAAGAGATTATGTTAGTTGTCTGAGGTCTCTAAGAAAATGGTTGTGTTGGGTTTTGAATACTGTGGAGTTTGGTACCATAGGCCACACTTCTTCACATTATGTTGTACTGCCAGCTTAGCAAGGAGAGGAAATTAATCCTTTAAGTACCTTGGTAAACATGGAAGCAAAGTAAATGGAATTGGATGGCTTGGAGCCACAGGGATCCCTGCTCCATGATAGAACCTCCTCTTCAGTAACCAGAGGGCTGTTATCACTTAGGGTCAGTGTTGGCTACCCAGGCAGGGCTACACAAGCTCTGAGAAGTTATTCTTTTAGGATTATTTTTCTAGACTAGCACATGTCCTCCAGATATGAGCACTTGTTCAGAGAATAGAGTGTCAGAATGTTAACTTCTAACTCTCACAAATGGAACTGTAATAATTATACTTTATTGACAGAACCAAGGCTATATAATACTGCTTGAAGTCCTTTTGAATTACAAAAGCATACAGACCCTCTCCCTTCTCTTCATTAGCTTCTCTTCCACAAGGATTTCTTACCATGGATTGGTTTACATCTTTCTCCATCATTGCATGGTTGTGCTCTGCTCCTCCTGCCTTGAGTTGGAAAGTAAGTCAACTTGGCTTGGAAGATGCTGGTCTCTTCATGCCGTGGGGACTTCCTTGGTTCACTTTTTCAAGGACAACAGGCTGTAAATGAGAACTCCTCTACATAGACCACAGTGCACAGAGCCGAGGTAGAGTCCATGGTAACATGAGAAGGAACTCAGAGGGGTTCCACAGCGGGAGCTGCACCTGGGATGGGCGATGTGGCTGGACTTGGAAAGTTGAGGAAAATTTTTCCAGGAAGAGAAGATGGGAAAGACATTCGTCAGGAGGAGGGGATGGCATGCACAAATCATGGAAGCCTGGAGAATGACCTGAGTGTTCAGGGCAATAGTTAGCAGGTTCATGTGGCTGGAAGTCAGGATGCCTGTGGAGACTAGAAGCTTCTGGAGGCCAGAGGCTGTTCTTTCTGCATATCTAGCAAAGGCTAAACCAGAGTGGATGCTCAATCATAATTTGTTGCATGAACGCTTTGGTGGTTGAACAAATGAAGGAAAAAAAGAAGTCATGGGAAGACCTATGCCCGCCCCTAAACCTCTTACTTTAATCAGTACCCTGTTAGATCTTAATGGGAGCGGGGCCACCAGTGTCGCTCTTTGCTCTTCACCTGTGGACTTCAGGCCTATTCTTAACTGAAAAGGACCTTTTTGTTCACTTTCTCTCCTTTTTGTAGTTATTTCTGTTTATAATTTTAACGTAATCCATCTGCGTTTATTTCTCTTAGTTTCTTTGTTTCTCTATGCAGTGTCTAGTTTTAGTGGAGAAAGATCTAGATTTGTAGTTGGAAGCCTTGGGTTCTAATCCAAAGTTTACTCTTCCTGGCTGGGTAAACTTTTGCAACTCACTCGATCATTTGATGCCTCAATTTCATCGTTTATAAAATGTGAATAATAATGCTTACCTCATAAGAATGTTATAAGGCTCAAATGTACCATGCTAGTGTTTCTCGTTGTATGGTCTGCAGATTTTTGATGGAAAATGAAGGAAACATCCATCTTGTGGCTCTGTGAGTGTGGAATGTTAAGGTTGGACAAAATATATGCAATTCTCAAACCTTTAATATGTTAAAATATCTTATGATCACCAAAAGGGGAGGATGGTGGGTAGAGTGTATAAAATGCAATATTTTGGTGGCAGGCGCTTTTTATTGCCTACGTGATACCCTTTCCCATTTTCTTCTTTGCTGTAAGAACCCCTACTTCTTCTGGTGTCAAATATGCGCAGCTCCTTTGCAGCTGGTCTTTGGCAGTTCAGGGCTTGGTACTATAACTCTTACTGTTATCTCTGCTCGTACGGACTGCAGGTAGGAGGTGATGTTTGAGTGGGGCCTTGTGGGATGAGTAGGAGCTTTCACAAAGCACGGAAGTGGAGGTAGGGAACTCTGTGCAGAAGGCACAAGGCCCAAAACAGCTTGTGTGTGAGAAGGGCCCCAGCTTACTCAGACCCTTGTCCTGGGTCTGAGTAATGGAGCGTTATGAAAGCAAGGGGTTAGAGGGAAACAACATAAATCATTAGCTTCCTCTTCTCCAGTGACATCATTATTTGCTCACAAGATCATGCTCTGTGACCTCCCTCTATTATAACTATGTGCTGTGTTTGGGAAACAGGGCTTTCCCCAGGCTAACTTCAGACATGCTCTAATTCTCCTTGCTGAAATGCACAGGGAGCAACTGGGAGGAGCAGCTCTCCAACAATAGTGAAGGCGTTCTTTGGTCTTAATTCTTCCACTCAGACACTCTTAGGTGCTGCCCCTGGGAGGTGGGGGTGAGTATCTCCCAGTGGAATAGGGCACTGTGAGCTCAAGCCTGATGTTAGCAGCAGCAACCACCATGTCCATGGCCTTTGGTCCCTGTGCCTAAAGGTGGACAGCTTTATAGAAAAATATTAACACAGCAAGCAGGTGGGGATGACAAGGGCTCCCGAGAGACAAGTACAAAAGCAAGATTATGCCAAACAGACCCCAGAGGCTACTGACACCTGGGTTGAAAAGGAAAGGTGAACTTGGGTACTCTAGAGCAAACTAAAGGAGATTCACTCTGCTTCTGCAGGTGTACCCTTGGACTTCAATCATCAAATCTATTTCAGAGGGAATTTGTCCCACTCCACCGAATCTGAGTCAGGTGTCCTCCTCTGGGCTAACTCATACCTCAGCCCGTGTTGTAATAGACACCTGCCCTGTTCTGCTGCTCCCTTCACAAGGCTGTGGGCTAGGGCCCTCTTCACACTGAGGACTTGTGCCTCAGTTTCCCCAGTACCTCATAAAAGAAATGCCCAATGAATGAAGGAATGCATTTATTTTAAACATTTCAGTGGTGTTCAGGCCCAGTTTCCTAGGTTTAATATCATAATCACCACTCTCCACACTCTTTTATTAATTAAAATTACTACAATTTTAATTTTTAATGTATGACTAGCTATCATATTGAGAAGACCAGTTCCACCCCAGTGTTCATTACAGCACTATTTACAATAGCCAAGACATGGAAGGCAACCTAAATGTCCATTGACAGAGGAATGGATAAAGAAGATGTGGTACATATACACAATGGAATATTACTCAACCACAAAAAAATGAAATACTTCCATTTGCAGCAACATGATGGAGCTAGAGATTATCATACTAAGTGAAGTAAGTCAGACAGAGAAAGACAAATATATCATATCGCTTTTATGTGGAATCTAAAAAACATGAACTTATTTACGAAACAAAACTTATTTTGTTTAATGAACTTATTTACAAAACAAAAACAAACTCACAGACCTTGAAAACAAACGTATGATTACCAAAGGGAAAAGGTTGGGGGGAGGGATAAATTAGGAGTCTGGGATTAACATATACACACTACTATATATAAAATAGCTTATCAGTAAGGATCTACTGTATAGCACAGGGAACTCTACTCAATATTCTGTAATAATATATATGGGAAAAGAATCTGAAAAAGAATGGATATATGTATATATATAACTGAATCACTTTGCTGTACACCTGAAACTAACACAAAATTGTAAATCAACTGTACTCCAATATTAAGTAAAAATTTAAAAAAAGACCAGTTCCTTCACTACTTATAATAAGCCAAGGGTCACCCCATTGTTTATGTCTGTCATGCCCTGCTTTGGAGAAGGTGTACAGTTGACAAAGGCATTTCACACACAGGGTTCCAAAGTGGTTCTCACAATATCCTTAGTCCAAGAAGAAGCTGTCATTCTGTTTGTAGGCAAGGCACCTGAGGCTTAGGGAGACTAGTGGCCTCTCCTGCTCAACACTGTGGGTGTGTGGACAGCTGAGACTTGATTCCCCCTTCTCCTAAGGCCCCGCTCAGTAGGCCTTCTGCTTCATTTGCTGACTCACCCAAGTCAAGGGTGGTTATTACACATTTATTCCTTTAATAATAAAGGTGACTAATTACCAATTTTCTCTGTCTTGATGGTTTGAATCCTTTAACGGGCAAATAAGCTGCTTTACAGAAATGCACCAGAAGGAAAATTATTGCTCTTCTTTAAACTAAAAAGGAAGTGATTATTATAATCATGGTGATGATGCGGTCAGGCTCTCTTCCATTCCCCCAGCAACGCTTGATGCCTCACTGTTTATACATCTTCAGATGTTCTTCCTAAGTCTTCCCGTGTGAGGTAATGTTGCTTACAACCTTGGAATCTCAGTGAGAGAATATGGTTTGAAAATAAAATGTAAAAGTATTTTCTTCTCAAAATTTAGAAGATTGGGATGAGGGAAAGATCAAATACTTGAGTAAACATGGCAGAGCAAAACAGTTAAAACACATTGTAATTCTGGGATTTTTTTTTCTTTTTGACATTTGTCAGATTCCTCATTTTATGCTCATGCTTGTTACTGAACATTATTGCCTCTGAATGTCCTGATCACATGCTGAAACCAACCTGACCATCCAGCATGAAATTTTTACCTAGGATTCAAGAGATTAGGTGAACCCTGTTTCAGAGCTCCGTGCCAATTTCTGCACTCGCTTTGGGGTAACAGATCTAGAAGCAGAAGTTAACAAACTGCTTTCCATTTTTACTCCCCTAAAGGATTAGCCCCTGCCTTCATCCCGAGGGCCCCTAATGTGAAGCTTTAGAGATTGCTTCTGATGCTATTTTCTATGTGCTATTTTCTGGGTGAAACCAGGGGTAAGCACTTTTGAAGACCCATAAAAGCTGTGTAGAGTCCTCCCATTCCTCAGGACTCTGAACTGTCAGCTGCTAAGGAATATGCAGTTTGAAGTCATTTCTATTCCCAAGCCTGACTTCCCTTCAAGGAGAGGAGAAAGAAGTCCTCTTGGGCCCATGTTGGCGACCAAACTTGGGAGCGGTAAGGCCCCTCTTCCCTCAGGTGGCCTCCTGTGGATGGAGAACCTGAGCCCCACCGTGAAGCTGAAGCTGGCAGTCACTCTCCAGACCTCCCTGGCAGTTCAAGGGATCCGTCAGCTGCCGAGCATAGTGTGCCATGGGAACCCTCCCAGCAGCTTTGATCCCAAACCACGTGTGTTTTCGGATTGGCTTGTAGTGGAAGGAGCGTAATAAAATCAGTGAGGCCCAAAGCACCCAGGGAAATGGTAATCCTTTGTCTCTTCGAGCCAAGGGCAAGGAACCTCAGGGCTCAGAGAAGCCTTGATGGCTGTCCATTCCATCCTCCCATGGCCCACCATGTGGCATCTGGCTTGCACACCTCTACAGGTAGGGAGTGCTCTGCTTGATCCCTCTCTCCTCACTCATCCCATCCCATCCCACCCAGAAGCAGTCTGACTCTCTGAAAGTTCTCCATTCAATTCAACAAAATCCAACAAACCTGTAGTGAGTGTGTACTCCGGGCCAGGCACTGTGTTAAGCACTGGGGATGTGGCAGTGAACTCCCAAGATATCTACCCCTAAGTGTCCCAAACGCAACCCTCCTACTTCTTCCTCCCTTCTACAGCTGTGCTCATATTTTTTTTTTTTTTTAAAGATGAGTGGTAAAGCAAATATTTTATTCAGATCTCTCTGCTTCATTCTGTCTCCCCTCTTCCTTCCCATCCTCTATTCTTTTTTTTTTTTTTATACAATCATTTTTTTTAAACTTTGGATTTATTTATTTATTTATTTATTTATGGCTGTGTTGGGTCTTCGTTTCTGTGCGAGGGCTTTCTCTAGTTGTGGCAAGTGGGGGCCACTCTTCATCGCGGTGCGCGGGCCTCTCATTATCGCGGCCTCTCTTGTTGCGGAGCACAGGCTCCAGACACGCAGGCTCAGTAATTGCGGCTCACGGGCCTAGTTGCTCCACGGCATGTGGGATCTTCCCAGACCAGGGCTCGAACCCGTGTCCCCTGCATTGGCAGACAGATTCTCAACCACTGCGCCACCAGGGAAGCCCCTATTCTTTTTTTTATAAATGTATTTATTTGTTTATTTTTGGCTGTGTTGGGTCTTCGTTTCTGTGCGAGGGCTTCCTCCAGTTGCGGCGAGCGGGGGCCACTCTTCATCGCGGTGCGCGGGCCTCTCACTATCGCGGTCTCTCTTGTTGCGGAGCACAGGCTCCAGATGCGCAGGCTCAGCAGTTGTGGCTCACGGGCCCAGTTGCTCCGCGGCACGCGGTATCCTCCCAGACCAGGGCTCGAACCCGTGTCCCCTGCACTGGCAGGCAGATTCCCAACCACTGCGCCACCAGGGGAGCCCCTGTGCTCATATTTGAAAACAGAGATCATGTCCACAGGTTCTAGTCTTCTTTGCTGCAGACTTAACATCCTGTGTCCTGTGCTTCTCTCATGTTCCTCTTTGTCTATATCCTCCTGAAATTTGCATCTAGAAGGGAACACATAAGGCTGGCCTAGGATGGAAGGGGTGTTGCTGGACTTTATAATATGGCCCTACAGCAAGATGGTGCCTTAGCCAGTCATATCTCAGAATGTGGATCACAATATTGATTATAGATGGAACTGAATTTGGGATACATATGAGAAATATCAGAAAGAAATCTCCCACCAGTCTGACACCCCATTATTCCCAACTCCTTTGATATCTTTTATAATTGCCTTAATAGAAAAGTCAGTGATCAGTCTCCAGGGGCTTTCTGAGCATGCTCTGGGTTCCTGCTGGGAACCTCTTCCCAAGCAAGGATCACAGAGTTATAAATTCCTATACTTTAGGCCCCAAAGGCCCTCCATTCACAATGTTCCCCAGTCTGCTTTGCCCTAGAATCTACTCTGTCTTCCTCATAAGTACCTCCTATGTGCATGCAGGGCTGGGGCTGGGAGGAGGGGTTAAAGGAGTAGTTTCGCTCCACCCCTCTCTCCATATAGAGCAATTCTGAGCACCTGGACGCTCCTGCCCTTCCTGGCTGCAACCACACCGTGGATTCACTGGACTACTGGCTCTGCTCTGTGACCTCCTGCTTCTGAGAGGGAGATGGTTCTTTCTGACCCTTTTCTCTGCCTCAGGTGGTCTGGCAGGGAGCAGGAGAGTGTGTGTGGGGTGGTGGGCAAGGTGGTACCAAGGCTCCATGTCTGGTTCCTCCCAAGCACTCAGTATAGTGCTCAGCACACAGTAGGTGCTCAGTAAATTTTTACTGAATGAATGAATGAGTATTAAGTAACTGATGTTACCCTGAGGAAGCTGTATTCTCTCTCAGGTTTCTCTGGGTACTCTTTTATCTTCTAATGGGGACCAAGTGTTAGAGGAGAGCCCTTCTTTCTCAGCAGGGAAGGGGAGATGAGTGTTTTTGAATACCCGGTATGTGCCAGGAACTTTATATATATTACCTCAGGAAGTCCTCATAGCAACCCTTTGAAGCAGGTATGACTGTCTTCATTTTACAGATGAGGAAACTGAGGTACTGATTGGTAAATCACTTGCCCAGGGACATAAAGCCGATACGTAGCATGATAGGATTTAGAATACCTCAGTCTGTCTGGCTTCAAAGACTTGGTTGTCTTTACACTGCACCAAATTGGCCTCTTGATAGGGTTGTGATGAGAACTGGTCGGGCCTCTGCACCAGGCCCACAGTTTTCCCCAGGACACGCACCTGAGTAGGCCCTCGGTGTCTGGCCCTTAGCACCCACTTGGTACCAGGTCATCTTCTTGGGCCATTTAAAACATGTGGAGGCCTGAGAGCTGCTGCTTACCATGGTCTGGGCAGAAGATCATATCCTAGTCTACAGGGTGTTCAGGTTGATTTCCCGGACTGGCTGGTGACCATGTGAACGTAAATAGGAATAGTCCTCTGGAGAGGCCTATCCTTCTGTAACTGTAGAAGGCAGGCAGAGCATCTTCTGAATATCCCCAGGAACATTCGTCTTTTCCAACTGAATGATCTGGAGATGCTCCTTGCCTTTCTCATTTCCTCACTCCAGAGTGATTTGAAGATCAAAAAGTTCTAGAAACATATTGGCCCAGTTTATCTGTGTGGACTCAGGACTCTTTGTGCTGAGATTCCTGGGGCCTCTGGGAGAGTTTCAGCATTGAATCCTAAGCGTATGGCCTGCAGGACCCAGGCAGACTTGATTCAAATGCTCCAGAGTGATGCTAGGACCAGTGCTTACTAGCTGCCTCAATTTCCTTTTCTGAAAAATAGGGGTAAAGATGCCTATTGGAGTATTGGAGTACATTAGATGCTAAACAGATATCATTATTAGTGTTGATGTTGAATTGGAGCTAGAAGGTCCTTTAGATGTCAGCCTGTGATTTGACTTAAGTGTTTTCCAACTCACCTTTATATAGTATTTTTTTTTACAATTTAAGGTGGGCATTTTTGGTATTACTATTATTTATATACATTATGGGAGCACAAAATCTTAAAAGAGGTTCAGTGAGTTACTCACCATCTTTCTTTTAGTGCAGAAGAGTGGAGTGGTAAAGAGTGGTAAGGCTCTGTAGTCAATTCTACTGCCCTTGAGCAAGTTATCATCTCTGTGCCTCAGTATCCTCATTTATAAAAATGGGATAATCCCCCTCATGGAGTTAGCTATAAGGATTAATTGAGTTAACACTGTAAAGCATTTGGAATAGGCAGAGTGAGCACTCAGTTGAGCCTTGCTTGGAAGGACACATGACCAGCGAGCAGAGGACTGGGACTCAAAGCCAGCTCGGATTCCACACACCACCCACTTTCTGCTGTCCTGGACCATCCCTCGCCCAAATGCTACTTTCAAAATGAAAGACTTTGGTATGTTCCAGCCACGGCATGCCTGTTATTCACCTCCCCAACCCCTGGCTCTCCACCTCTGCCCCCTCCCCCAACCTCCTACTTTATTTGTTTTTAATAGATGAGGAAATCCAGAAAGGTTAAGTAACTAAGTCTTAACATAGTTTGCGGCAACCCAGGATTACCATTGGGCTCCTGACTTCTAGACTGTTACTCTTTTAGTGAACCCAATATCTAAAAATTAAGAAAGGAATGAGATACACCCACACACGGAGTGAAATAGCCTATCTTGAATTTCATTCCTGCCTCCAACTAACACTCATAACTCTTGTGATCAGTAATTCATTCCAACAGTTCTGATTTCTCCACGTGTGATTCAGCATATATTAATAGTGGCAAGTAAACAGGGTTTGGAGTCTCCATGGGAAAAGCACTTCCTTAGAAGTTCTGCATGACTGAGCTGCCACACATGCTTCTCCTGGACAGTGCCTGGAATTCTGGATTACATTTGTTCAGTTCCACATCCCCTTTTCCACCTCCCCAAGGGTAGGACAAGTGCACGCTGGGGTGGTGAGATCCACGTGTCAGATAGAGGGAGGACGGTCCCAGTGGCTCTCTGGAGGGTATGCTGAGGAGGGCTGGCTCATGTGCTGGAATTCCCAAATAAAAACACAAAAAAAAACCTATCATCACATTGGTGTAGAGTTCTTACTTTTCAAGTTGGAGTTCCTGGAGCCTGTTTCCTCCTGCTGCAGCACACAGTGTTTCTGTGGGTGGGAACTCCTAGTGCCAAGAGAAGATATATGGATAAGCTTGGGAAGTAACTTTGGCATTCAAGGTGACCCTGTAGCATTTAACCTTAGCCTACCTTTGCAGTTTACCTTGCATGACATTCCTTCATGCACCCTGTCTTCCAGCCAAGGTGAACGGCTCATCCTGTCCATGCCCTGGTGGCCTCCCTGCCTTTGCCCAGACAGGCCTCTTTCTCTGGAATATCTTCCTGGAATGCCTGAGCTCTTCATCTCTACTAGCCTGATCCTACCTAGTCTTCAAGATGTAGCTCACATGTTGCCTCCTGACATCCTGTCTGATCTCTGGAAGTGATGCTTCTTCTTCCAGCCACTCAAAGGCTTGTATCATTATTCATTCAGCAAATATTTATTGAGTTCCTCCCTTGAACCAAGTACTGTTCTAGGTATTTGAAGTACTTCAGTGAACAAAGATCCCTGACTTTGGAGAGTTTACCTTCTGGTATTTCCCTTAATTTATTGCTAATGCTGGATATATGTAGTCCTCCTGACAGACATTATGCCACTCAAGGTCAAATTGATGTCATGTCTGATACCTCTAGGTATCTTTTCAATGGCTTCTTATCGCTCTTGGTATAAGCACATAAGTGCTGAGCATTTCCTACTTGACCTTCTTTGGATCCAGCCTCACTTCATATTATTCTCCTTCTAGCATTCTCTATTCCTGCTTTCTTTTGGTCTCCTGTACTTACTCTGCTGCAGTGCCTTTACACATGCTTTCCTTCTGAATGGAATGCTCTTCCCTCTCGTCTCTACTTAGTTACCTTCAAATCTCAGTTGAAGCGTTATTTCCTGAGGAGAGCTTCCTTGGCCTCCCTGACTAAATTAAGTACCTTGCCACTTTAGGATATCATACCAATCACTTATCACACTTGCCAGTTTACTTGTATCCGTGACTATTTCACTCATTTCTGTCTCCCATTTCAGATGGTAGTAAGTAACTCACAGGCAGAAGTGGTGTCTATTTTTGTTTATCATTAGCAGCCCCAGCACCTAACAGGGAGTCAATAAGTATTTGTTGAATGAATCAATGAATGAATGTCCCCTAGATATCGTATATGCCGAATTATCCACGATGTGCTCACACAATAGATAGTGCATTGGACTTCTATCCACAGTGGGCTCAGTTGTAAGCACTCTGTTCTTGCCTGTACATTTTTGGTTGTTTGAACATCTGTCCTAATTTGAGCTTCAGAAAACATAGCCACCCTGACTGTAGCAATGTTCTGTGCATAGAGAAGGTGCTCAATATATTTTTATGATTGCTAATTGAGTAAATAAATGAATTCAAAGTTTGGTAGAATGAGGAGGTTAATGGGAGTGAGAATCACATATTAGAGGAAATTTTGTTGTAGCTAAAGCTGACAGTGGTATGTCTGCTAAGATATGGATGTACACATTTCAGAAAGGCTCATCAAAGGAGGTCTAGGCCTGCTAGAGGTCTGTTTATATTGTGTCAATGAGGGATAAGGTGGATCTTCCTAGAATTGCCACTTGAGGCATACGGAGTTTTACCTAAAGACCTTGCAGTCAGTGTAGAAGACTAGTCAAAATGGAAGATAAAGTTTTATGTGAGAGAAAAAAGTAACATTGGGTAGTAATTCTTTCCTCTCTTGCCATTTGCTCTCTTAAAAGAAATCAATAATAATATCTTAAGTTCACTGAATAAAGGAAAACAGTTGTCAGTTTACAAAGCAAGTTCACATCTATTAGCTTATTTTTATTATTATAATATTCCAGTGAGAGTGATATCATTGTTACCTTTTTTTTTTTTTTTTTAACAGATGAGGAAATTGAGACTCAGAAATCCATGCCCAAGGACATGTGACTGTTGTGTCAGCCAGGATTGCCTAGGTTATGCTGTGGTAACAAGAATTCCAAAACCTCCGAGTGTGACAAAGGTTTGTTTTCTTGCTCATGCTGTTTGTTCATTGTGTGTTGGCTAGGGGGCTCTGCACCATGCCTCATTCAAACATACAATGTTTTCTCCTACCTCTGTGCCTTTCCACATGCTATTCCCTTTACCTGTTATCCTCTTCTTCCTTCTCTATCTGGTAAACTTTTACTTGTTCTTCAAGAATTAGATGAAGCTTCACATTTTCTTCTTTTAATAGCTGACAAATAGAAGGTTTATGTTTATTAGAACATTATGTTACCCCATTGTCTATACATCAGGAAGTAGATGCACCTCCTTTCTGTCTTCTTTACAGAGTCAAGCAATATATGTTAGCAAGATACCAAGACACCAGTGGCAAAATCTTGGGGAATCTTGGTTCCTAATGCAGGAGTGTATGTAAGCATAAAGATGATCAGAAATCTATCAGCCGCCATTGGTCAAATAGCCGAAAAGATTGTATTGCAGCACAACAGACATCCCTAAATCCCTTAGCCCGAATAGTATTAGCTAACCAGGGTGCCTTAGATTTTCTACTGGCTAAATAAGTAGGTATTTGTGCTATTTCTCACACTTATGGGTTATTTTTTTAATTTAATTTTTATTTTACATTGGAATATAGTTGATTTACAATGTTGTATTAGTTTCAGGTGTACAGAAAAGTGACTCAGTTATATGTATACATATATCCATTCTTCTTCAGATTCTTTTCCCATATAGGTTATTACAGAATACTGAGTAGAGTTCCCTGGGCTATACAGTAGGTCCTGTTGATTATCTATTTTATATATAGCAGTGTATATATGTTAATCCCCAAATCCTAATTTATCCCCTCCCCCCATTTCCCCTTTGGTAACTGTAAGTGTGTTTTCGGAGTCTGAGTCTGTTTCCGTTTTGTAAATAATTTCATTTGTATATTTTTTTCTTGAAAACCTTCACTGAATTGGGCTGAAATGGTTCTGAGCCTGACATTCACAAAGTTCTCTGGACTTAACGCCATCAGATTATCCTGCCATTGATGGTTTACTTGACCATCAACTTTGTGCCATAAAGTAGATTTTGTGTCTCTTGGAGGAACGTACTGTGCCTTGGTTATTTCTCCATTCTTAGTGACATTCATGAAGCCTGACTCCAGACAAGTGCTAATTGAATGGAGAATGACTTAAGCATGGTTGAGAGTTTAGCTTGGGAGAAAGTTGAGAATGATGGGCTGTCCACTATACTCATTTATACTGCAGTTCTAGTATGGTGTTTAATTTTGAGAAACTGGACCCTGTGAGGCATGTCAATTTGATTTACCTGTAAATTGTACTCCAGAGTAGTTGAGCCGTATTAAGCTATTGATCAAGATGTTTAAGATTGACATTTAAACCCTGATGAAAACCTACCAAGTACAACTGGTTTTTAGATTAATTCATACAAAGCTTCTTGCTCCTGGCAATAATAGATCATCAAAACTAACCACATCTCAAGACCATTCCGTCTAAATAAATTCAAGTAAAATTTAACCTGTCAGTTTTCTCAAGCTTTAGTTGTATCTTTTTTGTTGCTTTTGGATAGCTTGATACATTGTTGTTTTTCTTTTCTGTCATAGCTCTGGACTTTGACAGGTCATTGTTTATAATTTGGCAGGTCTCTTTAGTAATACACCTGTTGACTGATTCATTACAAAGGTTTAAAATATGAACTTTCAGTAAATGGGGAGCAGTGATTTTTTTTAATGAGTTTTCTCATTGCATCCCATTAGCATCATATTCAGAATGGAGTACTTGTTAGAAAAACAATGGACACATGTTCCAGCCTCTCTCCAAAACTGGTGTGGGCGTTTCAACTTTAGGGGACTGTGTGTGATTTTAGTAGGGCACTTCAGATATGGTGAAGCTAGATATTCCTATGTGAGCACACCCAGAAAATGAATGTGGTCAGAAAAACAGGCCTTCCTTTTTGAACCCCAGGCTGAACCAGAGCCTAGGGTGCTAAGAGCATCTGTGATGCTTAGAGGTCCTTTGGTTCGTTCTCAGGTTGCAGAAGTAGGAGAATGACTCTGGTTTTGGAGTCAAAACACTGGAGTCTGTATCCCACCTTTTCCTGCTTGTTTTGTCAAAGATTGATCACACAGGAGGCATCTTTGATTTCTTGCTGGCCAGCAGCCTTTGGCTCAGGGTTTAATAGGCTGAGGATGCCTGTAGGGAGGAATGGTTTTCCACTGAAGTGAATTTTGCAATGCAAATGTTCCTGGTGCATGGTCCTCTGTGATCCTGCGCAAGTTGCTTAAATTCTCTTAGACCTGGTCTCCTTGTTTGTTAAAAGGAGGAGGATAACATTTACCTTACAGGGAGTGGCATCTGTAATGTGTCTGGCCATACTGGTGTTCACTAATGGTCAGTTCCTTTTGCAGTCTTTCTCTTGTGTTTGGGGTGGAAGAGACTGACTTATTTACACTTCCTCTCTTCTCTGCAACTCTCAATGCACACGAAGCCATTCATGAAAGGGACAGGAGAGGCCATCTGGGTCAACCCCAGCACCTAGTATGTGAATCTGGGTGGGGCGCTATGTTTTGTGTCTCCAAAGGCTGACATGTTATGGTTAAGAATACTTACACTGAATGCTGGATAACTGAAATGTTGACTGACATTGGGAAACTCAAAAAACTTTAATTTTATTTCCTTTTGTTATTGGCATTGTGATTCCTGTTTCCACTAAAAACCAAAATTAGAGATTTCATGGTACTACTATAAAGAGTCTTTTGAAGGTATTTTTGGTTAGCCAAACCACAGAGTACAGGGAATACCCTAAGAACTTTTTTTCCCTTATGAGATTGGAAGGCAGATTTTTATAAGGGATATTCATCCAGATGCCTATCTGGCTCTTTCCAAATGTTCCAGCTTATCATGGCTTTGGTCATCTTCTGGCATTTTCTTCCATCAATATGAATTGAAAGCTTAAAGTACAAAGGAAAGAAAGAAAAAATAACCCAAGTTCTAGGACCATCTAAAATATGTGAATATTTCTTGCTTCAAATAGCAGGGAAAAACTAAGGTTATTTCTTTCTCTGTTCAGCTTCCATCTAAAGAGATCATTTTCAGGTCAGAAGGATTTTTGATATTTCCCAGACTTTCCTATAGTTCTTGAATACATTTTAGAGCATAAAGCTCTGGAAATTTCTGTATGAAATACTTATAAAAACTTTTTTTCCTTATAGTTGATTTCTAATCTCATAGCGTTGTGGTTGGAAAAGATGCTTGATATGATTTCAGTTTTCTTAAACTTACCAAGACTTGTTTTGTGGCCTAGCATGTGATCTGTCCTGGAGAATCTTCCATGTATGCTTGAAAAGAATGTGTATTTCTATTGCTTTCAGATGGAATGCTCTCTATATATTAATTAAGTCCATTTGTGCTAATGTGTCATTTAAAGCCTATGTTTTCTTATTGATTTTCTGTCTGGGTGATCTGTCCATTGATGTTAGTGGGGTGTTAAAGTCCCTTACTATTATTGTGTTAATGTCAGGTTCTCCTTTTATGTCTGTTAATATTTGCAAAATACACAAACACGTGTAGGCTAAACAATATGCTGCTAAACAACCAATGGATCACTGAAGAAATCAAAAAGGAAATTAAGAAAATCTAGAGACAAATGAAAATGAAAGCATGATGATCCAAAAACTACGGGATGCAGCAAAAACAGTTCTAAGAGGGAAATTTATAGTGATAAAAGCTTACCTCAGGAAACAAGAAAAATCTCAAATAAACAACCTAACCTTACACCTAAAGCAACTAGAGAAAGAAGAACAAACAAAGCCCAAAGTTAGTAGAAGGAAAGAAATCATAAAGATCAGAGCAGAAATAAACGAGAGACTAAAAAAACAATAGAAAAGATCAATGAAGCTAAAAGCAGGTTCTTTGAAAAGGTAAACAAAAGTGATAAACCTTTAGCCAGACTTATCAAGAAAAAAAGGGAGAGGGACCAAATCAATAAAATTAGAAATGAAAAAGGAGAAGTTACAAATGACACCACAGAAATACAAAGAATCATAAGAGACTACTATGAACAACTGTACACCAATAAAGTGGACAACCTAGAAGAAATGGACAAATTCTTAGAAAGGTACCGTCTCCCAAGACTGAACCAGGAAGAAATAGAAAATATGAACAGACCAATTACCAGTTCTGAAATTGAATTGGTAATGAAAAAACTTCTAACAAACAAAAGTCCAGGACCAGATGGCTTCATAGGTGAATATTACCAAACATTTAGAGAAGAGCTAACACCCATCCTTCTCAAACTCTTACAAAAAATTGCAGAGGAAGTAACACTCCCAAACTCATTCTGTGCGGCCACCATTACCCTGATACCAAAACCAGACAAAGATACTACAAAAAAAGAAAATTACAGACCAATATCACTGGTGAATATAGATGCAAAAATCCTCAACAAAATACTATCAAACAGAATCCAACAACATATTAAAAGGATCATACACCATTATCAAGTGGGATTTATTCCAGGGATGCAAGAATTCTTCAATATACGCAAATCAATCAATGTGATACACCATATTAACAAATTGAAGAATAAAAACCATATGATTATCTCAATAGATGCAGAAAAAGCTTTTGATAAAATTCAACATCCATTTATGATAAAAACTCTCCAGAAAGTGCGCATAGAGGGAACATACCTCAACATAATAAAGGCCATATATGACAAACCCGCAGATAACATCATTCTCAACTGTGAAAAGCTGAAAGCATTCGCTCTAAACTCAGGAACAAGACAAGGATGTTCACTCATGCCACTTTTTTTAAAATTAATTTTTATTGGAGTATAGTTGCTTTACAATGCTGTGTTAGTTTCTGCTATACAGCAGAGTGAATCAGTTATACATATACATATATCCACTCTTTTTTAGATTACCTCTCCATTTAGGTCACCACAGAGCATTGAGTAGAGTTCCTTGTGCTATACAGTATGCTCTCATTAGTTATCCATTTTATTTATGTTAGTGTATATGTGTGAATGCCAGTCTCCCAATTCATCCCAACTCCTCTCCCCAACCTTGTGGAAGAAATGTGGTATATATACATCATGGAATATTACTCAGCCATAAAAAAGAGTGAAATAATGCTATTTGCAGCAACATGCATGGACCTAGAGATTATCATACTATGTGAAATAAGTCAGATAAAGACAAATGTCATATGATATCACTTATATGTGGGATCTGAAAAAATGATACAAATGAACTTATTTATAAAATAGAAACAGACTCACAGACACAGAAAACAAACTTATGGTTACCAAAGGGGAAAGTGGAGGGGGTAGGGATAAATTAGGAATTTGGGATTAACAGATGCACAGTACTATATATAAAATAGATAACCAACAAGGACCTAACATACAGCACAAGGAACTATATTCAATATCTTGTAATAACCTATAATGGAAAAGAATCTGAAAAAGAATATATATATATATATATATGAATTACTTTGCTGTATACCTGAAACATTGTAAATCAACTCTACTGTAATAAAAAATAAATTATAAAGGACAAAATATATACAATTAATGAAAAAAAAAGTGGCTGCTGATCAGAATGAAAAAAAAAATACTAAAAATAGAACTACCATATGACCTAGTAATTCCACTCCTAGGTATATATCCAAAAAAACCAAAAACACTAATTTGAAAAGATACATGCACCCCAATGTTCATAGCAGCATTATTTACAATTGCCAAGATATGGAAGCAACCATCATCATTCAACAGATGAATGGATGAAAAAGCTGCGGTATATATATTTGTGTGTGTGTGTGTATATATATATATATATATATATACACACATATATAGAGTATGGAATGCTTCTCATTCATAAAAAAGAACAAAATTTTGCCATTTGCAGCAATATGGATGGACTTGGAGGGCATTATCCTAAGTGAAAAAAGTCAGATAGACAAAGACAAATACTGTATATCACTTATATGTGGAATCTAAAAAAATACAAGAAACTAGTGAATATAACAAAAAAGAAGCACACTTACAGGTATAGAGAACAAACTAGTGGTTACCAGTGGGGAGATGCAACAGGGGTGATATAGGTGTGGAGGAGTGAGAGGTACAAACTATTGGGTATAAGATAGTCTACTAGGATGTATTGTACAGCATGGGGAATATAGCTGGTATTTTGTAATAACTATAAATGGAGTGTAACCTTTAAAAATTGTAAAAAAAAAGTTGTCATACCCTTACCCCTAAAGGAATAAAAAATCCAAATAGCAATGTATATATCAAAACCAACATAAAGTAGTATCTTAACAGTGAACATGTAGCATATCTGATTTAACCACAGAATATTTGCCATCAGTATACATCAAAATTGTTACATGAACAAGCCATAAGTAACTTTAGCATTCCTCTAGTCTTTCAAGCATAATGCTATATTTATTGAGATATTTTTAGTATGCAATTCAGATTGCCTTGATTTTGACAGAACTATAAACACTGTTGGGTAAAATCCCTAAGAAAATAGCATATTTTGAGTGAATCCAAATTCTAGGCATGAAATATGAGGGATGAAACTTGAAATCCTGTTTTCTGCTTTTTCCCCTCCCTCCCTCCCTTCCTTCCTCCCTCCCTCCCTTTCTCCCTCCCTTCATTCATTCTTTCCTTCCTCCCTCCCTCCCTCACTCCTTTTCTCCCTCCCTCCTTCCTTACTTCTCTTCCTTCCTTCCTTCTTTTTTTTTAAATTTTTTGGTGCTTGATCCCAGAAAGCTGTGCCACATTTCTAAGAAAAGATTTCTCACCCACTCACTGGTTGATAGCACTAGTTCATTAGCTGTAATATTTTCACTAACTTCAGGTTGTCATGAAAACTATCCCAAACTTGGAAGTAGGAAAATGAGGATACTGTATCTTCTGTCATGACAGTGTCAGTGCAGTTCAATAGACTTTCTATTGACTGAGCTGTTCTATAGCTCTATAGGGACACCATGGTGACTAGTAGGTTTTTGTCTGGTAGAGAGGCAAATAATTTCTATTTGGCGGAAAAGATAGCCCCAAAGATCAAGGGTTATGGCCATGTTGGGCAATGGCCACGTTTGTATCTAAATGCAGAGATCTGTTATTTATCACCTATGTGTACCTAACTTCTCAAATACTTGTTATAGCATTTATGAGTTCCCTCATACATTCATTTTATATTGGAGTCTGAAAATATACCTGAACAGTATGTGTGATATTTTATTCATCTTTTAAGAGCAAGTATATTTTATATTTATTTATCTTGGTAGAATTAATAAATCTATGACATCCAGTGAGCTACAAGTTAGCATTGACTAATATCAGGGAGCCAAGGTGATCTCTATAGAAATTTCCATACATTGTCTTATACCTGGTAAGCACTCAATGAATGTCTTAATTGTTGCTGTTATTATTGCTAATGGAAAGGCAAGTAGAGGGAGGCCAGCTCAATGTGAAGCACTCTTGCCTGGTGGTGCAGTCAGCTTTAACCCAGCTGTTACTATCTTGGGCCAGAGGATGGAGGTAGGAAGGAAGTACCATGGGAACATTGATAAACAAGTCTAAATAAATTCCCTGGATATTAAAATATATTTTAACATACATTTAAAGGAAGAAAAGGCCAGCAAATAAATAGTTTTGATTACAAAACCACAGGCTTATGCAAATAAGTGTATAGATACATTTGAGAATTCTTTGAAAGAAACTGATATTGGAGTATGTTTGAGCATAAAATAACCATTAAAAACTTGCAAAATTAAATACTCTCTTTCTTAAAAAAATTTAGAACTCTCCTCATCATATTTACAAAGCAGTGGTAACTCTATCATGAGAGACTCATGAAAATTCAAAGCTTGATAGATTTTCAGAAATTAGCTCTTATAAGAGGCTCATCTATACCAGAATTGCCTAGGGACAGTGTTAAAAATACAAATTCCTAGCCCCAGCCTAAGACTTGCTGAGTTAGAATCTTTAGAGAGTGGATCCAGGAAAGTAAGGGTGTGTGTGTGGGTGTGTGTGTGTGTGTGTGTGTGTGTGTTAGGAACTTTAACATGCCCCCAGAGGATTTGGTAGTGCCTTTGAGTCTGGGAACCACTGGTGGGGAGGTCATTGTATGGATGAGCATTTGAGGTCTACAGCAGTTGAGGACCTTTGCTGATTTTGTTGTAAAAGGCTTCTTTCATTGGCATACCTTAGGCACCACTGTGCATCTTTCAGAACTATAGAGTCCTTACATAAAATTACTCAATTGAGAGGAAGTGAGCTGCACCATTATCCCAAGGGCCCAATATTGGCCAGGTCTGAACTTAAGCCTCCCCACTTTTTTCAAGGTACTTTCTGTGTTTGTCTACCTTCCTAGGAAATCTTCCACTCTGAAGAGTAAAAACCACTAACAAAATTTCAAGAACATACGAACTTTCTGTAAGGCAAATTGGCTTTGCCAATAAGAAGCCTTAAAACTGATTGTATCCTTCTACTCTTTTATTCCACTTTTTCCAATATGATCTAACAAAAACCAGTGATCAGAATTGCATACACTCATTTTTTACAAAATTATTCTTGGTAGTGTTTTTTTTTTTTTTCTCAACTGCTATCTTTTAATTTTTATTTATTTATTTTTAAACATCTTTATTGGAGTATAATTGCTTTACAATGGTGTGTTAATTTCTGCTTTATAACAAAGTGAATCAGCTATACATATCATATATCCCCACATCTCCTCCTTCTTGCGTCTCCCTCCCATCCTCCATATCCCATCCCTCTAGGTGGTCGTAGAGCACCGAACTGATCTCCCTGTGCTATGCAGCTGCTTCCCGCTAGCTATCTATTTTACATTTGGTAGTGTATATATGTCCATGCCACTCTCTCACTTCGTCCCAGTTTGCCCTTCCCACTCCCCGTGTCCTCAAGACCATTCTCTATTTCTGCGTACTTATTCCTGTTCTGCCCATAGGTTCATCAGAACCATTTTTTTTTTTTTAGATTCTGTACATATGTGTTAGCATATGGTATTTTTTTTCTCTTTCTAACTTACTTCACTGTATGACAAACTCTAGGTCCATCCACCTCACTACAGATAACTCAGTTAAGTTTCATTTTATGGCTGAGTAATATTCCATTGTATATATGTGCCACATCTTCTTTATCCATTCATCTGTCAGTGGACACTTAGGTTGCTTCCATGTCCTGGCTATTGTAAATAGTGCTGCAATGAGCACTGTGGTACATAACTCTTTTTGAATTATGGTTTTCTCAGGGCATATGCCCAGTAGTGGGATTGCTAGGTCGTATGGTAGTTCTATTTTTAGTTTTTTGAGGAAGCTTCATACTGTTCTCCATAGTGGCTGTATCAATTTACATTCCCACCAACAGTGCAAGAGGGTTCCCTTTTCTCCACACCCTCTCCAGCATTTATTGTTTGTAGATTTTTTGATGATGGCCATTCTGACTGGTGTGAGGTGATACCTCACTGTAGTTTTGATTTGCATTTCTCTAATGATTAGTGATGTTGAGCATCCTTTCATGTGTTTGTTGGCAATCTGTATATCTTCTTTGGAGAAATGTCTATTTAGGTCTTCTGCCCATTTTTGGATTGGGTTGTTTGTTTTTTTGATATTGAGCTGCATGAGCTGCATATAAATTTTGGAGATTAATCCTTTGTCAGTTGCTTCATTTGCAAATATTTTCTCCCATTCTGAGGGGTGTCTTTTTGTCTTGTTTATGTTTTCCTTTGCTGTGCAAAAGCTTTTAAGTTTCATTAGGTCCCATTTGTTTATTTTTGTTTTTGTTTCCATTTCTCTAGGAGGTGGGTCAAAAAGGATCTTGCTGTGATTTATGTCATAGAGTGTTCTGCCTATGTTTTCCTCTAAGAGTTCGATAGTGTCTGGCCTTGCATTTAGGTCTTTAATCCATTTTGAGTTTATTTTTGTGTATGGTGTTACGGAGTGTTCTAATTTCATTATTTTACATATAGCTGACCAGTTTTCCCAGTACCACTTATTGAAGAGGCTGTTTTTTCTCCATTGTGTATTCTAGCCTCCTTTATCAAAAATGAGGTGACCATATGTGCATGGGTTTATCTCTAGGCTTTCTATCCTGTTCCATTGATCTATATTTCTGTTTTTGTGCCAGTACCATACTGTCTTGATTACTGTAGCTTTGTAGTATAGTCTGAAGTCAGGGAGCCTGATTCCTCCAGCTCCTTTTTTCTTCCTCAAGATTGCTTTGGCTATTTGGGGTCTTTTGTGTTTCCATACAAATTGTGAAAGTTTTTATTCTAGTTCTGTGAAAAATGCCATTGGTAGTTTGATAGGGATTGCATTGAATCTGCAGATTGCTTTGGGTAGTATAGTCATTTTCACAATGTTGATTCTTCCAATCCAAGAACATGGTATATCTCTCCATCTGTATCATCTTTAATTTCTTTCATCGGTGTCTTATAGTTTTCTACTTACAGGTCTTTTGTCTCCTTAGGTAGGTTTATTCCTAGGTATTTTATTCTTTTTGTGGCTATGGTAAATGGGAGTGTTTCCTTAATTTCTCTTTCTGATTTTTCATTGTTAGTGTATAGGAATGCAAGAGATTTCTGTGCATTAATTTTGTACCCTGCTACTTTACCAAATTCATTGATCAGCTCTAGTAGTTTTCTGGTAGTGTCTTTAGGATTCTCTATGTATAGTATCATGTCATCTGCAAACAGTGACAGTTTTACTTCTTCTTTTCCAATTTGTATTGCTTTTTTCTCTTTTTGTTCTCTGATTACTGTGGCTAAAACTTCCAAAACTATGTTGAATAATAGTGGTGAGAATGGACAACCTTGTCTTGTTCCTGATCTTAGAGGAAATGGTTTCAATTTTTCACCATTGAGAATGATGTTGGCTGTGGATTTGTCATATATGGCCTTTATTATGCTGGGTAAGTTGCCTCTGTGCCTATTTTCTGGAGGGTTTTTATCATAAATGGGTGTTGAATTTTGTCAAAAGCTTTTTCTCCATCTATTGAGATGATCATATGTTTTTTCTCCTTCAATTTGTTAATATGCTGTTTCACATTGATTGATTTGCATATATTGAAGAATCCTTGCATTCCTGGGATAAACCCCACTTGATCATGGTGTATGGTCCTTTTAATGTGCTGTTAGATTCTGTTTGCTAGTATTTTCTTGAGGATTTTTGCATTCATGTTCATCAGTGATATTGGCCTGTAGTTTTCTTTCTTTATGACAACTTTCTCTGGTTTTGGTATCAGGGTGATGGTGGCCTCGTAGAATGAGTTTGGGAGTGTTCCTCCCTCTGCTATATTTTGGAAGATTTTGAGAAGGTTAAGTGTGAGCTATTCTCTAAATGTTTAATAGAATTCGCCTGTGAAGCCATCTGGTTGTGGGCTTTTGTTTGTTGGAAGACTTTTAATCACAGTCTCAATTTCAGTGCTTGTGATTGATCAGTTTATATTTTCTGTTTCTTCCTGGTTCAGTCTTGGAAGGTTGTGCATTTCTAAGACTTTCTCCATTTCTTCCAGGTTGTCCATTTTATTGGCATATAATTGCTTGTAGTTATCTCTCATGATCCTTTGTATTTCTGCAGTGTCAGTTGTTACTTCTCCTTTTTCATTTCTAATTCTGTTGATTTGAGTCTTCTCCCATTTTTTTCTTGATGAGTCTGGCTAATGGTTTATTAATTTTGTTTATCTTCTCAAAGAACCAGCTTTTAGTTTTATTGATATTTGCTATTGTTTTCTTCATTTCTTTTTCATTTACTTCTGATCTGATCTTTATGATTTCTTCCTTCTGCTAACTTGGGGGTTTTTTTGTTCTTCTTTCTCTAATTGCTTTAGGTGTAAGGTTAGGTTGTTTATTTGAGATGTTTCTTGTTTTTTGAGGTAGGATTGTATTGCTATAAACTTCCCTCTTAGAACTGCTTTTGCTGCATCCCATAAGTTTTGGATCATCCTGTTTTCATTGTCATTTGTCTCTAGGTAGTTTTTGATTTCCTCTTTGATTTCTTCAGTGATGTCTTGGTTATTTAGTAGTGTATTGTTTATCCTCCATGTGTTTGTATTTTTTACAGATTTTTTCATGTAATTGATATCTAGTCTCATAGCGTTGTGGTCGGAAAAGATGCTTGGTACGATTTCAGTTTTCTTACATTTATGAAGGCTTGATTTGTGACCCAAGATATGGTCTATCCTCGAGAATGTTCCATGAGCACTTGAGAAGAAAGTGTATTCTGTTGTTTTTGGATGGAATGTCCTATAAATATCAATTAAGTCCATCTTGTTTAATGCATCATTTAAAGCTTGTGTTTCCTTATTTATTTTCATTTTGGATGATCTGTCCATTGGTGAAAATGGGGCGTTAACGTCCCCTACTATGATTGTGTTACTGTCGATTTCCTCTTTTATGGCTGTTAGCATTTGCCTGATGTATTGAGGTGCTCCTATGTTGGGTGCATAAATATTTACAATTGTTATATCTTCTTCTTGAATCGATCCCTTGATCATTATATAGTGTCCTTCTTTGTCTCTTGTAATAGTCTCTATTTTAAAGTCTATTTTGTCTGATATGAGAATTGCTACTCCAGCTTTCTTTTGATTTCCATTTGCATGGAATATCTTTTTCCATCCCTTCACTTTCAGTCTGTATGTGTCCCTAGGTTTGAAGTGGGTCTCTTGTAGACAGCATATATACTGGTCTTGTTTTTGTATCCATTCAGCCAGTCTGTGTCTTTTGTTTGGAGCATTTAATCCATTTACATTTAAGGTAATTATCGATATGTATGTTCCTATTACCATTTTCTTAATTGTTTTGGGTTTGTTATTGTAAGTCTTTTCCTTCTCTTGTGTTTCCTGCCTAGAGAAGTTCCTTTAGCATTTGTTGTAAAGCTGGTTTGGTGGTGCTGAATTCTCTTAGCTTTTGCTTGTCTGTAAAGGTTTTAATTTCTCTGTTGAATCTGAATGAGATCCTTGCTGGGTAAAGTAATCTTGGTTGTAGGTTTTTCCATTTCATCACTTTAATATGTCCTGCCACTCCCTTCTGGCTTGCAGAGTTTCTGCTAAAAGATCAGCTCTTAACTTTATGGGCATTCCTTTGTATGTTATTTGTTGCTTTTCCCTTGGTGCTTTTAATATTTTTTCTTTGTATTTAATTTTTGATAGTTTGATTAATATGTGTCTTGGCATGTTTCTCCTTGGATTTGTCCTGTATGGGACTCTCTGTGCTCCCTGGACTTGATTGATTATTTCCTTTCCCATATTAGGGAAGTTTTCAACTATAATCTCTTCAAATATTTTCTCAGTCCCTTTCTTTTTCTCTTCTTCCTCTGGGACCCCTATAATTCGAATGTTGGTGCATTTAAAGTTGTCCCTTAGGTCTCTGAGACTGTCCTCAATTCTTTTCGTCTTTTTTTCTTTATTCTGCTCTGTGGTAGTTATTTCCACTGTTTTATCTTCCAGGTCACTTATCCGTTCTTCTGCCTCAGTTATTCTGCTATTGATTCCTTCTAGAGGATTTTTAATTTCCTTTATTGTGTTGCTCATCATTGTTTGTTTGCTCTTTAGTTCTTCTAGGTCCTTGTTAAACGTTTCTTGTATTTTCTCCATTCTACTTCCAAGATTTTGGATCATCTTTCCTATCGTTACTCTGAATTCTTTTTCAGGTAGACTGCCTATTTCCTCTTCATTTGTTTGGTCTGGTGGGTTTTTACCTTGCTCCTTCATCTGCTGTGTGTTTCTCTGTGTTCTCATTTTGCTTAACTTACTGTGTTTGGGGTCTCCTTTTCACAGGCTGCAGGTTCATCGTTCCCATTGTTTTTGGTGTCTGCCCCCAGTGGCTATGGTTGGTTCAGTGGGTTGTGTAGGCATCCTGGTGGAGGGAACTGGTGCCTGTGCTGTGGTGGATGAGGCTGGATCTTGTCTTCTTGGTGGGTAGGACTGTGTCTGGTGGTGTGTTTTGGGGTGTTTGTGACCTTATTATGTTTTTAGGCAGCCTCTCTGCTAATGGGTGGGCT
Source organism: Balaenoptera physalus (assembly GCF_965194825.1). Classification (NCBI taxonomy): domain Eukaryota; kingdom Metazoa; phylum Chordata; class Mammalia; order Artiodactyla; family Balaenopteridae; genus Balaenoptera; species Balaenoptera physalus. Next base: position 24,832,338 of record NC_138886.1, read on the forward strand.
TGTGTTCCTGTCTTGCTAGTTGTTTGGCATGGGGTGTCCAGTACTGTAGCTTGCTGGTTGTTGAGTGGAGCTGGGTCTTAGCGTTGAGATGGAGATCCCTGGGAGAGCTTTCGCTGTTTGATATTACGTGGAGCTGGGAGGTCTCTGGTGGACCAGTGTCCTGAACTCGGCTCTTCCACCTCAGAGGCACAGGCCTGACGCCTGGCGAGAACACAAAGACCTTATCAGCCACATGGCTCAGATGAAAAAGGAGAAAAAAAGAAAGAAAGAAAGAAAGAAGAAATAGGTAAATAAAATAAAATAAAGTAAAAAAGTTATTAAAATAAAAATTAAAAAAATTATTTAAAATAAAAAAAATTAAAAAGTAATAAAAAAAGGAAAGAAAGAAAGATGAGAGCAACCAAACCAAAAAACAAATCCACCAATAACAACACGTGCTAAAAACTATACTAAAAAAAAAAACAAAAAACAAAAAAATGGACAGACAGAACCCTAGGACAAATGGTAAAAGCAAAGCTATACAGACAAAATCACACAAAGAAGCATACACATACATACTCACAAAAAGAGAAAAAGGCAAAAAGAATATATATGTATATATATAAAAAAAAGAAAGAGAGCAACCAAATCAATAAACAAATCTACCAGTTATACTAAACTCTAAATACTAAGTTAAGATATACCTAAGACCAAAAACAAATTAGATGCAGAAAGCAAACCCCAAGTTTACAGTTTCTCCCAAAGGCCACCGTTTCAATTTTGGGATGATTCGTTGTCTATTCAGGTATTCCAGAGATGCAGGGTACATCAAGTTGATTGTGCAGATTTAACCCACTGCTCCTGAGGCTGCTGGGAGAAATTTCCTTTTCTCTTCTGTTCGCACAGCTCCTGGGGTTCAGCTTTGGATTTGGCTCCGCCTCTGCGTGTAGGTCGCCTGAGGCCATCTGTTCTTCACTCAGACAGGATGGGGTTAAAGGAGCAGCTGATTAGGGGGCTCTGGCTCACTCAGGCCGGGGGGAGGGAGGGGTATGGAATGTGGGGTGAGCCTGTGGTAGCAGAGGCCGGCGTGTCATTGCACCAGCCTGAGGCGCACCATGCGTTCTCCTGGGGAAGTTGTCCCTGGATCACGGGACCCTGGACGGGCTGCACAGGCTCCCGGGAGGGGAGGTGTGGGTAGTGACTTGGGCTTGCCCACAGGCTTCTTGGTGGCTACAGCAGCAGCCTTAGTGTTTCATGCCCGTCTCTGGGGTCCGCGCTGATAGCCGCGGCTCACGCCTGTCTCTGGAGCTCCTTTAGGTGATGCTCTGAATCCCCTCTACTTGAGCACCCTGAAGCAATGGTCTCTTGCCTCTTAGGCAGTTCCAGACTTTTTCCCGGACTGTATCTTGGCTAGCTGTGGTGCACTAGCCCCCTTCAGGCTGTGTTCACGCAGCCAACCCCAGGCGTCTCTCTGGGATCTGACCTCTGAAGCCTGAGCCTCAGCTCCCAGCCCCCACCCGTCCCGGCGGGTGAGCAGACAAGCCTCTCGGGCTGGTGAGTGCTGGTCAGCACCGATCCTCGTGTGGGAATCTCTCCGCTTTGCCCTCCGCACCCCCATTGCTGCGCTCTCCTCCGTGGCTCCGAAGGTTCCCCCCCACCAACCGCAGTCTCTTCCAGTGAAGGGGCTTCCTAGTGTGTGGAAACCTTTCCTCCTTCACAGCTCCCTCCCAGAGGTGCAGGTCCTGTCCCTATTCTTTTGTCTCTGTGTTTTCTTTTTTCTTTTGCCCTACCCAGGTATGTGGGGAGTTTCTTGCCTTCTGGGAAATCTGAGGTCTTCTGCCAGCTTTCAGTAGGTGTTCTGTAGGAGTTGTTCCACATGTAGATGTATTTCTGATGTATTTGTGGGGAGGAAGGTGATCTCCACATCCTACTCCTCAGCCATCTTGAAGGTCTTCTGTATTTTTCAAATTTTCTATGATAAATGTTTATTAAGTTTATTATCATAGCAGTGCCATAAATTTTACCTTTTCAAGTTTTTCTTCCTATTTTTATTTATTTATTTATTTATTTATTTATTTATTTATTTATTTATTTATTTATTTATGGCTGTGTTGGGTCTTCGTTTCTGTGCGAGGGCTTTCTCTAGTTGTGGCAAGTGGGGGCCACTCTTCATCGCAGTGTGCGGGCCTCTCACTATCGCGGTCTCTCTTGTTGTGGAGCATGGGCTCCAGACGTGCAGGCTCAGCCATTGTGGCTCACGGGCCTAGTCGCTCCGCGGCATGTGGGATATTCCCAGACCAGGGCTCGAACCCGTGTCCCCTGCATTGGCAGGCAGATTCTCAACCACTGCACCAACAGGGAAGCCCCTCCTCCTATTTTTTACGAAGAAATTTGTTAACTAAGTCTTGAGGGTTAACAAGATGTTAATGATTGATGTTTGACTAAGAGACTAATTCTGTTAGGAAATTTATTATCTTTCACACACTGTCAGGCAGTTTGCTGAATGCAAATGAGAAAGATTTTTATTATTTAATAAGTCTGACCTCTGCCTGGCAATGCGTTAGCAGTTCCAATTACTTTATTCATTTTAAAGTCAAAGACTTATTTTTCAGATGTAAATTCAAATTGTACTCCTTCCCTTCAATCTCCTTTTCTTAATCTGTCTAAGTCAATAATGCTTTCATTTCTTTTACCTGCATGTAACAGCAGATGTTGAAGAGCCAATTAATTCTTTGGCTGGAGGGAATTGCCACACCCAGAGAGCATCTGTCCAGTCCTCCGCTTCCTTTGAGGCATACTTTGTCACACATGTGGAGAGTTTGTGCTGATAGTCCCTGCAGACTAGGGTTGGAGTTTTCCCAGGGCACCTTGATGGATAGGGCAAGAGAGTAGAAGGGGCAAGGGAGTGATTTTGAAGTACATCACAGAAACCCACCTGGGGAAGAAAAAAGTGAGGATATGATAGGGATGATGGAAAGTAACAAATTGTGGGCCAAAGAATTGTTGATGTGGGCAGGTTAGAGTATGTGAGCTGGTAAGATAGGAGGTGGGCATCCAAGAATGGGGTGTTAAGGAAAGAAATTCCAGACTGGTGTAATATTGGTTGATAAGTCCAAGATGTAACTAAGGATAGCAGTGAGAGGCCCGGCAGTGGATGAGTAATCTACATGGATGATGAAGTCACCAAGACTCTTATCAAGATGATGAGAGAAGTGGTGGGAGAAAAAGAGTCACCAAGTTCTAAACTGTTCAATGAATGAGGATACCAGTAGTGAGGTGGGTCCAATGATACATCCTTCAATGAAGCTGAGTTGTTTGTTTTCATTTTGGAGTAGGAATTAGGGAGTGGGGAGGAGAAATGATGTGGAGGCAGCAAAGGGGATCACGGAGGACATTACCCCATGAGATAAAACATAACTTATAACTCACATAACTCTAGAGACTCACCTTGGAGACTTAAAGCTGGCAACTTTTCTCCTTAGCTCTCATTCTTACTTTTTACCTTTCCAACCTACCTAGTTTATAGCTTGGCTTCTCCCTCTTGATTCTAGATTCTCCTGTTGGCAAGGCCCCTCAGTGTTTGCCCAGTAAAAATGCTTAATGAATGTCAGATAAAGAACTCATTTGATTAAAATGTGCTTAGGGAGCTTTCAGGATTTTGGTTTTCCACAAATTGGGAAATGAACTCTCTTTGGAAATCTATTCCCTCAGAACCTCAGATGGCCTCATCAGATTCCTCTGGGCTTTGAGTCTTTTAGTAGTTTTGGCTTGGAATTCCTTATGTAGGCACTTACCTTTCCATCAGCATTTCTTTTCCTGAAATGACTTGTCTCATGTACCCTCCACCATTACTTGGTCTCTGGTATCCCTCAGGGGAAGGTCAGATCCCCTGCTCTGTACCCTCCACACGTGCAGGCTCACTTGTCTTCTGAAATGCACATGCATGGTAATGTGTAACAGGCCTCTCTTGAATGGGATCGGATTTTGTGTCCTGGCTCACCTAACTGTGAGATCTGTAGAAACTAATTAACACATGAAGAAATTAAGGATCAAAAAGATTGAAAAACTGGCCCAAGATCTTAGAACCCAATAAGTATTAAAAACCAGGTGATGAGATTATAAAATTTGGGCTTTCTCTATTACCCCCAAATACTTCTCACATGTTTTCTATCAGTTGGTTTCAGGGGGACACTTTTCTCTTAATTCTAACAAAGTATCTAAGTGTGGGCCTCAAATCATGATTTCTATTATTTTTCAACTCAAATGGAGCCTATATAAGAATGACAGTAACAAATCCACCCCTATGCATCAGTAACCTACACATCTTCCTGTTAATAGAATGTGTCTTTAAATTGCATGACCACTGTTTTATCTTTGGTCAGCCCCTAATGTTATTTCTGTCATAAACAATGGTCCAGATGCTCAGTGTTTGGGAGGAAACACCTTTCCTGCATAGCTTGGTCATGTGATGATGGGCGATTAGGATAACTGTGACTTCATTGCAATCATGAGTTAGGCAACCAGGAGATCACATGTGGGGCATAGGGTGATCTGCCTAACACAAGCCATTTTCCATAAGCTACTCCTCTGTAGAAATCAGGGGTTTTCAAGTCATAAAGCTATATACAGTATGTCATGGTTCTGCCCAATGGGCAAGGAAAAGGGGCAACTCATTTAAAGTAGAAAGGGCATGAGACTTGGAATCAAATGTGGATTAGAATCCTGGCCCTGAAAGTTTCTGCCTGTGGATCATCTCATCATTCTTAGTGTCAGAGTTCTCAACAATAAAACATGATTCTGATATCCCTTTCTTAGGTCAATAGTGAAAAACATATGGAGTGCCCATATATAGGCTCTAAAAGTATTACTTTGTATAAAAGGTTTTCTAGAGGATTAAAATCTTAGTATTTGTTTCAGAAGTGACTTGGTGCAAATAACATTTTAAATTATAACTTCCTTTCAGTGCAATATTTTTAATATATTAAAGCAAGGACTGTGACATGGCTATTTGAATGAAGTTGTTTTTCCTTATGTTTTACATGTTTTGTGGGGTTCTAGATGTTGGGTTCAGTTTTTTTTCAACATAGAAAAACAATGATATTCCTAATATGGTTTTGTGTATCTTAACACAGTAGGCAAGAACAGATCTTTGGTGAAAGTTAGTGTTCTTAAGAAATCAGAGTATAATTAAATGTTGTTTTCTTACTATTACTCACACAACAATAAGAACTCCTCACAAAATGTACAAAGGACTTTCAGGTCAATTATCTTCTTAGAACTAAATCCTCAACACTCCTGAGAACTAGGAGGATTAGCATTTGCTCTTGACCTTAATCTTGATCTGGTATTTGAGATATCAGCCTCTAATTAAAATGTATTTATCTTTACACAAATTCATCTAAAAATATAATTCTTGGCCTATTTTACAGACAAAATGGATCACATGTATTATCTTCATTGTAATTCTCAAATTCTCCTTGCTAATTTTCAACTTTTCAACCTCTACATCTGTAAATCTTGTCCATCAACTCAAAATAATAGTGTTTATGCTGCTTGGAGTGGGCCATGCGTTTAGAGGGAAAGCTAACTAGTGCCCTTTCATCCTCTGCAATGCCACCTAACAACTGTCAAAATAATAATATCCTAGGCCTGTGAGATCCAAAGGCAAGTCTTGGTTTTGTGAAAGGGGAAATACAACAAAAAGAAAACAAGCTGTGGAGTTCACCTGAGCCAAGCAGCGCTCCATCCTGTTTATTATTTGCAGAGAGCTGGTGTTATTTCAGCCATGTTGTCATTTGTTGTCATTTTGAATGTGTTACTGCAGTACTGCTGTGGCCATTGAAATTCCTGCCATTACTGTGAGACTTATCATTGTAACCCCACGTTCCAGGGATGGGCTTTCTGGCCATTGCTACTGACATATATGCAGGGGATGAAAAAGAGCTTCCAAATTAGCTGTGTGTGTGTGTGTGTGTGTGTGTGTGTGTGTGTGTGTGTGTGTGTGTGTGTGTGTGTGCGTGCTTACGTGTGCATGTGTGGTTGGTTAGAGGGGAGGAGGGGCCACAATATTAGTTACTTAGTTTCAGGTAATCAGTTTCATAGTCTCAGTGTTGGAGGAATGTTTAAATGCCATCAAGACTAGTCAACCCTTATTTATCTATTTTAGCCTCAAAATATTATACAAACTATAAATTCACTTTTTAAAATTAGAAAATACATATAAGCAAAATGGAAACAACAACAACTATAATTTCACCACTTATGGATAAGTATAGTTAGGAATTAGGCGCATAACTGTCCAGAGTCTTTTCTGTGGATTAGATTGTACTATAGCTGACTATTTACTTAACAATATATTGCTAAGTATATAAAATACATAGCTACATCTAATTTTTATAGTGTTCCATTGTCTAGGTTTACCATACTTTTTGTAACTAATCCTCTATTGTTGGATTTTAGTTTCTCTTTTTTTGCTATTATAAATTATGTGAAATGAACATCCTTGTACATACATCCTTTCACACCCAACTGATCCTTGAAAACTTCCAGTATTGGGAAACTGCCTATTGCCATTGACCTACCCACAGCAGATCTCACTAGGGTATGGGTTCTAGAAATGGGACCCTTAACTGAATCTGCATGATATGGGGTCTCTGGAGCATGGTCCCTGTCACAATGTGTTCCCATGGTTCTTCTGTTCTCTGCATATTCTCTAATGTCACTAATTACATACTTCCAGTAATGGCTTCCTCCATTAGACTGTGGTTGCTCAATCGTCCCAGGCTGTAGGATTATTTATGATGTCAACAATGTCACACATTGTCAAAGGTCTTCCGCCTATCTCTAATTCACAAGTTGTCATCTTTTCTCCAACCATTTTATTGCTTTATCAATGATTATGTCCATGTTAGTGAAAATGAAAAGCAATTTAAAAAAACCCCTGAGTTACAAGTACAGACTTAACTGTGTAACAGAGGGCACTAAGCCACTGATAGGTAAAAACTCCCAGGAGGTAGCAGGCTGAACAGAGAGCCTCTGAGAGCTTCTCTGAGCATTTACAAGATGCCCTGCTTAGGAAGTCAGAGGGCAAGTTCTTGAGTTAGTGCTAGGAAACGTAATGAGTCTCTGTAGCTGGGCCATCTGTCAGGGTTGTAGTGGAGGTAAGATTCTGAATATCTGGCAGGACAGTAGACTGCTCTGTACTTTCTGTCTAAGCTCACCCTGACCAATTTCTAGCATACAGGAGTAGGTCCAAGCAAATCACTTCTCTGGGGCAAAACAAGTGACCTTGGCTGATCTAGGCGGTAAGGCATGGAGAGGAGAGCAGGAACTTCATCAATCAGCGTGTAGTCCAGGCAAGCCAGCTAAAGCCCTCCTGATTATCTGCTAATCTTCACCCTTGGTTTCTTCTCCCATTTTCTTGAAGGAGTTTTAAGATGTGGAAAATTTTGCAATTTAATTGCAATTTAACAACCAACAGGAAAAATTAATCTGGAAAATCCAGATCTATTCTTAGATAGTTTTTGTGTTCCACTGTGGATCAAAATTGTCTGAGTGTGTGCATGTGGGCACACACACACATACAGAGGCATAAAAAGTGGCCATGGTAGATAAATCACTCATGTTGCAGAGCACACTCAGTTCAAGGTTGGGGGTACAGTTCCCTTTGACACAACCTGCTTGATAGCTCTTGTTGGCTGAAAGCATAAAACAGCACCTAGAGCATGTACACACAGGGCACTGTTAGATAATTACATATATATTCATTTATTTTAGAAAATATTTTAGAGACAGAAAGTTTTATTGGATTGGTACTGTTTAGAAATAGTGTAAAATGGACTGGAGTATATTATGTTAAAACTGTCCTCCTGCACTAATTGGCATTAGTTCTCTCCTCTTGACATTACTTAGAATATGTCTCTATGATTGATTGTCAGAGATTAGAAATGGTTCCTGGGTCTTCTCTTATAGTGAGGTAATAGCTGTGTTTTAGTTTCAGTCAATACTGTATTTCAAGTGTCATATGTAAATGTGTAGTTCTCTACCTCCTGGTTTTGAGAAGGGCAGTAGATGATCAACACAGAGGGCACTGACAGTCTGAAGTGGTGAGTGTGGAGGTGAGAAGTGGTGCAGAAAGGGAAATGAAGAAGGAAGGCAATTGGCAAAAGGGAAATATCCTGGACTGGGGCCCTGTCCTGTCTTTTCAGTTCATCTACTCCTGGAATGGTCCAAAGAAGAAAGAAGCCAAGGCATCCACTATTTGGTGTCATACCTGGACAGCCCAGCCTCTCTCATTACATGAAGTTTTCATACACAGATGTGTTAGAAAGCCAACAAGTCAAATTAAGTAGCTAAAATGAGAGACTCAGCATTAAAAATGATAGTATCTCTGGATCGAAACTTCATTTTGTAGGTGAGAAATCTGAAACACAGAGAGGGGATGGGATGCGCCCGAGGCCACTCAGTGAAGTGAGTGCAGAACTCAGCTCTCCTGTTTTCCAGGTTGATGTCCTTCTCCAAGTGACATTTTGGGAACAATGTGAAGTGAAGAGGTTTAGGTTAGCAGCTACATTTGGTGACCGGTGTTCTCTAAAAACCGTCCTAAACAAGAAACTGCTTAGATAATTGCACAGAAGATATTTGGCACATTGGAATTCCTTTACTCTAAAAAACTACACATTTTTCTTTTCTGGTTTTGCCATTTAGATATATGGTTTGGCTATTGGTCTAGCAGGCAGCAAGATATATGGTTGTTTTGCTAGGTTGCTAAATACCTTTCTTCACTCTCTTCTGAAGAGAATTTTCTGCTGTTCCTCTGTGGAATGTTTTTGTCATTCATTACAAAAAGCAGGCACGCAAAATCATAGAATCACAAGCTAACCTCCCTGGTCCCATCAACATTTGAGTAGTAGTGCCCTTCTACTTCCATAAACAATAGTTTACCAGGGAATTTTGTTGCTGCTTCTGTTATGCTCTGGGAAATGGTTCTTATGATCCCCATTTCGGGGCTGTGGAAACTGAGGCTCAGGAAGGGAATTTATGTGTTCTGAGCATTTGTGCAGATTCTCTGTAACTCAAGTTTCAGAGAGGCAGCAAGAGGAACGGGGGGCTCCATTTATCCCACCTACTACTTTCCCATTTGGAGCCCCCCATTTTGGGCCCATCCAGAATTACATCCAGTCCTTCCTTTATCTCCTTTCAGTTTAGCAAACCTAATAATTTCAACTTCCCATATGCTCAGCATTAGTGGTCCAGATGAGCTGAGAGGGTAGGTCATTGCAAGGCTTGATCAAACCCCATTTCACATTTTCTCAAAATGTAGGCAGTTAACTAGGGCCTTGGCATTCTTTGGTTGTATCAGCTATTTGAAGAGTTTATTTTCTTGGTTGTTTGTACTTTCCCCCTTAGTATTTGAATTGAATTTATCTCCCATTTTATTCCTATTTTATTATACTTTCATTGCTCTGCCATTTAAAAAATAAAACCATGCTTGAATCAATTTTTAACACATGGTGTCTGAGGTTGGAAGACATGATTTTGTTTCCCAGTTCTTCCTCTCTCCAGATTTGTGACATTGGCTAAGTCTAGTCTCCACTTTGGGCTTTAATTTCTTCACCTGTAATATTAGGGTTTTGGACTAGATGACCTTTAAGGGCTCTTTCTGGTCTGAAATGCTCTACTTGCATATTTCTTTCTTTTTTTTAAATCAATATTGACTTTCTAAACTAAAGTTGATGGTCAGGACTTTTGGTCTAGGACTTTTTTTTAGCAGAATTTGATTATTTTGTTTTAGATAGAAGGATATGGGAACTAGGCAGGTCTGGCCAGGATGGCCTCAGTTTGGGATAATCTCTATATGGTATCTGGGTTTCTCAGAAATTGTCCAGGCAAAGCCCTCTCAGCTCCAGATCCCTGAAGACATTGTCTCAGTTGCTGCAGTCTCCTGCACTGCTCAGTGTCATGATTTGACAGGCTGGGAATATGGATGCTTTCAAAGTATGACAAAACTTGGGAAGGGGAAGCTGGGGATGAAGTGAGAGAGTAGCATTGACATATATACACTACCAAATGTAAAATGGATGGCTAGTGGGAAGCTGCTGCATAGCACAGGGTGATCAGCTCGATGCTTTGTGACGATCTAGAGGGGTGGGATAGGGAGGGTAGGAGGGAGGCTCAAGAGGGCGGGAATATGGGTCTATATGTATACACATAGCTGATTCACTTTGTTGTACAGCAGAAACTAACACAACATTGTAAAGCAGTTATACTCCAATAAAGATATTAAAACAAAAAAAGAAAAAACAAAGTATCACAAAACTCTTAGCAAACTGTTAACAGGTAGAATTGCAGAATTTTTATTTGATTATTTCTTTTAAAAAAACATGCTTTACCGCTTAGATTATGAACTCTGTGAGGTGAAGCTTCATATCCTCATTTTACAGAGGATGTTGCTGAGGTCCAGAGAATGAGTAAGTGAGAAAGCTGTGATGGCCTAACTCCATCTCTCTTTCTCCATTTGAAACCTTCCATTTTAGGTTAAGTTTGTGAAGTTAATCTAACATTGTGCCAAGACTCTTTGAGTCACATAGGTGCCTTCCCCTGTATTAGAGCCAGAGACAGAATTCAAGTTAAAACCCTATTAACCTGAGAAGTGGCACTACTCTTCTCAAATAATCTTGTTTCACACCAGGCTCCATTTGGGGGAAGCCAGTTGGCCTCAGGTGCCATGAGGCCATTTGGCCATTGCCCCAGAGAACAATATCCAAACTCCATAGCCTGGCATTCAAGGCTGTTCAAACTTGAGTTACAACCTGTTTACCTTAACCATGTTTAAGCCTGGCTGGCTCATGGTTCTAAGCCTTTCTAGCCTATTCTTGATCTGCTATGATTTACTCTAGTATACAGCTGACACTTGACTCCATCTCCAGTAACTATCCCTATCCCACCCTAACATTTTAGACTCAGTGTGAATACTTGGTATCCCCAGTTTATCTCAAGGACTTGGCCTGGAGCTTCCTTCATGTTCTTTAGCTTCTTTTCCAGAGAAAGATACCTTTATCTGCCTTTTGGAACTCACCCTCTGGTTCCAAGTTGCTTGGCTGGCCTTCTAGAGTACCTACTAGGGTGGCCCAGAAGTAGGGAATTCAGGACAACCATTGTAGATTCCCTGAGTGCCTCCTCTGTGCCAGGCTTGGGCTAAGCTGGGGATATAGAGATGGATTAGACACTCTCCTGCCCTAAAGGAACCTAGGACCTGGTGGAGAATAAAACTGTCTAAATAAATAAGGGTAGTAATATGTTGTGGGTGCTAAGAGAGAAATCCATATGGAGTGAGTGAGGAGTATAGAGAAGGGGCAAGTCGGTTGTGCCAGGGTTGTGGAGATGGTTGAGGAAAGCTTTAGAGATAAGGTTCTGGGTCCCCAGGGACATCCCATGTGAGGAAGGAATGCTTCATACAGAACCAAATTTCCTTCCTGGGACCAGGGAATAGATTCTCTAGAAACATGAAGTCATTGGTTTGTTAATTAGGCCTTTGCAGACAGAGTAATGTGAGAAAAAGATCAGAGTCTCTTGAATGGAGATCTTTGACATGTGGGATCCAGAGTGCTCCATAGCCAGCCAGCCTGGCTGTGGGTCTAATTAGGTCTTCTTCAGAGAAGGGAAATTCCCAGCAGCGGCTGCAGTGGAAATGCTAAATGTGGAAGGCTGACAGAACAAGACTTGTTTTATCTGACTGAAATGAGGGGGAAATGGCTCTTGATGTGACCTTTCTTCCATGTAGGGTTGTCTTTTAGACTTGGAAAAACTGGCTCAGAAACAAAATGCCAAGTGAAATGATAAGTCCAGAACATCAGTGGATAGTAGTTTCCCCAAGATTATTCTTCTTCACGTGTGTTATCTGAGAAAGGCACGTTCAGGTGTCTGCCCAGTCCCCCTCCCCACTTCACATACAGAGGGTGTTGAGTTGCCTGGCTCTCTGAGAGGGGTGTTTCACTGGACACACTTTTCCATGGTGACGTTGGTGGCAGGGCCCAGTGTCTCTGCAGGAAGTGGAGTGGTGAGAGGAATGGAAAAGAACAATGTTTTCCAGCAGGACCATTACCTTATGGAAACTGTGACACTGATTTGCAAATATCTCTTTTCTCTGACTACCTGGGGCTTTTATTAACATCAGACACCATGATGTTTTTGATTCAGAGTTGATGAAATAAAGCTATCATCAATTAAAATGTATACAAGTTAATCTCAGGATCATACTGTTGAGTAAAAAATAAAAGGCATGGAAGAATACAGACAGTATGATTTTATATAAAGGTAAAAAAATAAACTAAATATGTGTGTGTGTTTGTGTATGTGTGGTATAAAGATGCAAACATGTGTACAACTATAAAATTAAGCAAGAAAATGAAAAACACAAAATTAGAGAAGGTGATTACTAATTTTGGGAGGGAGGGAATGTTTGGGATGGGGTGGGACACCCACAGAGGATTTCAAATTAATAATAATATTCTTTTTAAAAAAGTGAGCAGTGAGAACAGAGGTGTTCATTGTTTGATAACTCTTTATATGTTACATATATTTTATGAATATTATGAATATTTACTATATTTAGTTAAACAATTAAACTGAACTCTTCTAACAAACAGGAGTGGGTAGAATGTGTATGGGGAGAGAGGTAAGTGTGTGGCTTATACCCATACATTTGAAGGAAGGACACTTTATTGGTTGCCAGCTTACTGTGAGTCAGCATGACCATGGCTTTCCTTATATCAGCAATTGCTGTATACTTTGAATAAAACTCTGTGTGTAGGGACTTCCCTGGTGCCGCAGTGGTTAAGAATTCACCTGCCACTGCAGGGGACAAGGTTTCGATCCCTGGTCCGGGAAGATCCCACATGCCGCAGGGCAACTAAGCATGTGCGCCACAACTACTGAGCCTGTGCTCTAGAGTCCGCGAGCCACAATTACTGAGCCAGAGAGCCACAACTCCTGAGCCCATGTGTCACAACTACTGAAGCCTGTGTGCCTAGAGCCCATGCTCTGCAACAAGAGAAGCCACTGCAACGAGAAGCCTGCGCACAGCAAGGAAGAGTAGCCCCCGCTCACCACAACTAGAGAAAGCCCACACGCAGCAATGAAGACCCAACACGGCCAAAAAAAAAAAAACCAAACCCATGTGTAAAAACTGAACCCAGGTACCCCTCTTGAATCAAAAGGTTTTTCTCTCCCTGACGTGGGAAGTAGGAATGAAATAATATAAGGTGAAAAAAAGGGCAAGGTACACAACTATGCACAGAGTTTCATTCTGATATTGTTTATGTGCACACATTAAAAAGGCTTGGAAAATGTCTATTAAAGTATTTAAAAGGAGCTATTTCTTGAATGATATCTTTTCAGGAGAGAAGATGGATTTTACAAGCAGCTGTCCTGTTGGTCTATTTCATTTCCCCCCATTTCTGGTGTGGTGGGTCCATCCTCTCCATCATTTTGTGCTGCCCAATGGGAGCACTGCTTTCTTTTCTTTATGTTTTAATTGTCTATGGAAGATTCTCCTTTCTGCTTTCCAAAAATGATGAAAATTTAATTTGGTCTCTGGAGCATGTTAGTGAATTCAGGAGCCAGGAGACCAGCCTAGGAGTAAGGAAATATGCAGGCTGGACAGAGGATTGTCATGGGAAATCCAGGATATATGGTCCTGGCAAGCACAGCATAGGCCAATAGTAGCTCGCTTCCCACCTATTCCCTCTTTCTTTTTCAGTCTACTCCACTGTCCCAGGTTAGGTTTCCTGTGTAGCAGACTGAGACTTAGATTAGTGTACTGGAGATGTATTAGAGAGTGTTCTTGGGACCAACATCTGGGGAAGGGAAGGGAAGAGGGGGATGTGAGAGATGGGAGGGGAGGGAGGGAAGGAAGCAGGATTGGGTGGAGGGAGAACTCAGGCTGGAATGTAGTCTCAGTGGAAACCTCAGCAGACCCTGCAGGGAATCATGAAAATGAGATAATAACCCTTCAGAGCTGTTCAACGTTAGGGTGATAAGGCTGGACCTTTATACCTCATGTCAATCAGACACTGGATGCTGGCCACCTCAGGAAATGGGCATGACCTTGGATGAGGGGTCTCTCCAGCTGAGGCAATCCCCAAGGGGGGGGCCGACAGCAGTCCCAGCAACTTAATCCCAAGTCCTTCATTCTTGAAGTGGGATCTGGGTGGCATGTTACACCATACCTGCAATCAGATTATTTTTTTGTTAAAACATGAATTTAATAATGTAACCTGCTGCTGAAAATTCTTCTGTGGCTCTCCATTGCCCACAGGAAAAGGACCAGACCCTTACCTTGGCGTCTCATGGCTTTTTGCACTCTGATCCCAATTCTTTCTTTCTGACAGTATTCCCCACCCTTGTCCATAACCTAAGAAAAACACACCATATTCCAGTTACATCAACATTTTCACATGCTGAATGTACACCTTTATATACCGTTTCCTCTGTCTGAATATCTTTACTCTCTCAAATTCTTACTCAGTCTTCAAAGCTAAGCTCAAATGTCCCTTTGTCTGGAAGGTCTCCAGGCAGTCTTTCCTTTCTGTGGGTTTTCACATCCCATTTTCCTTCTCTACTCATATTATTTTCCCTTTCTTTTCTTCTCTCCTCTCCTTACTTCTGCTTCTCTTCCTTGTTCCTGCACAGCTCTTCCCCATTTTCTCTGACTTCTTTCAAGTTCATTATGCAGGCCTTTACTGTGTCACTTATTCTGATATGCTCTAATTATTTGACTAAGAATAGCTGGCATATCAACATCAGTGTCACAGGGCCTCTTGCTTTATTAGGTGAGTTATGCAGCTTTTCTTAGAAATAGTATCAGAGTTGTTCCCAATACCTTCCACCTCGAGTAAGAGGCAGCTTATTCGTAGTTATTTGTTTTCGTATCTGACTCCTCCAGTAGAGTGAGAGCAATTTAGGGCCAGGGAGTCTGCCTGTCATCAGGTGTACCCTATGCCTAGCAAAGCCCTGTTGTAAGGGGTGGCTTTATTCAATGTCCGCTGAATGAATGAATATTGCTACATATGCCTTGCTTTTCATTAGAGAAAAGGGTTGATGCTGAAATGAAAGTGAGTTCCTTTGTTAAAGAATCAGAAAAAGGATGATAATAAATGACCACATTCCTTTCTAATATGCTCAGCTTTTTATTGCTGGGTTGATGTCACTCATGAGTTAATTTGTGTGATAAATTATCTGTTGCAAATGTAGACGTTCGCTTATTCCCATTTGTCCCTTATACACATTGGTAGTGGACGCTGATTGAGGTCCTACCATGTGCCAGGCTCTGCATTCATAATTTCTAATCCTCAGAATAATCCTACTAGATAGATATTGGTACACCCATTTTGCAGGTGAAGCAAGTGAGGCTCAGAAAGGCTCAGCTAAGTTGTCTGAGATGATACGCTTTCCAATGACCAGAATTTGAACCAGGGCAACCTGATTCCAGAGCTCTCCCACTTCCTATTACTTCCTACTGCTGAAATTCAGTGTACTGATACCATTAGTGCATATAGGCAATAAGAAATACTTACCTGTTAGAGGTGGAAGTCTTTTTTGAGAGCAATTCTGCTATCTTTTCAAAGAAAGGCCACAAAGTTCATATGTTAAAATGAAGCGCTGCTACTTTGTTGTTGGCATTCTGTCTAGAAGTGGGCAAATTAAATTTTGTCTGTGTGTAATTTCTTCAACTATGAATTAGTGAGAGAGTGGGTGAGAGTCATTATGAAAAAGAGTAATCTTAAAATACTCTGAAATATGAAAATATAATGAAACAATTCTACATTATCATTATATATTATTATTACCAGGAAAATGCTGCTGCTAATAGCTTATCATCATAGTGATTTCTCCATGCCAGGCACTATGCCAAGTGCTTTCTATGCATCATCCCATTTAATCCCCACAGCAACCCATGAGGTAAACGTGATTATCATAGGTACCCTGTGACCTAGCACTCTTCTTCTTAGGTATTTACATGAGAGAAATGAAAATAATAGTCCACAAACGTACTTGCATAAGAATGTTAATAGTACTTTCATTCATCAGATGTCTGTTAATAGGAGACTAGATGAACAAACTGTGGCATGTTGGAATATTACTCAGCAATAAAAAGGAAGTACCACTGATATACGCAACAACATAGGTGAATCTCAAAACCATTATGCTGAATGAAGAGTATATAGTTTCACAAAAGTACATGCTATGTTGTTCCATTTAAATGAAGTTTTAGAACAGGCTTCTGTTGGTGGAAAAACATCAGGACAATGGTTACCTTTGGGATGTAAGCTTGAAGAAGGTATAAGGGAATTTTCTGGGGTGATGGAAATGTTCTATGTCATGAATAGGGGCTTAGGTTACGCAGGGACATGCATTTGTCAGAACTCATCGAAGGGTATTTAAGGTTGTGCAATTCATTGTGTGTAAATTTTACCCAAAACATTGCAAACAAATATTGAACTCTGGTTAATCATATGCCCAGATGTTTAGAGGTAAAATATACTGATGTCTGTAACTTTTCTTGAAATGCATCAGAAATAAAATGGCTTGATGGATAGAGAGAGATGGTTAGATGGCTAGATATGTGATAAAGCAAGTATAGTAAATGCCAGTATAGAATCTAGTTGGTGGATATCATGGGTATTCATGATGAATTTCTTTCAACTTTTATATATGTTTGAAATATTTCATTAAAAATGTTGGAAAATGAAATAATAGATATCCAAAGAGGGAGGGTAATTAGAATAAACTAGAAAAAAGTACCCTGTTTAGTCCTTTTTCTGATACAGAATAAGCGCTTTCACCCAACAAAGCTCAGAGGACTCTCTCTTGCCTCCACACTGGAGTCAGAACTCCATCACATTCCAGCGTTTTACTTCTTGGTCCTGCCTGATGTTCAGTTCATCTCCTGCCACTCCCTGACAAATCTCACTCATTAGCCCCTTGAGATGACTTCTTCCTCCCTGCATTCTCCATGTACTTTTAGGCCTCTGTGCCTTCACCTTATACAGTTTCCTGTGCTTGGAAGGTCTCCATCCCTGTAAAATCTATACTTATCCTTATGGGTCCAGCTCACGTGTCCCTTATTGCCAATTTCTATTATAGTGCTGATCACATTAAGGTTGTTTCCTTCTATTTCCCCCTCAGGACTTAGAGGCCTTCGAGGATGGACAGAGTCAATGTCTTAGCTATGTCTTCTATGCTTAGGGCCTGGCTTGGAGCTCGGTGCAGAAAGCAAATTCAAGAAATATTGGCACAGGCAGCAAGAGCAAGAAGTGTTGGGTAGGTGAAATAGAATAGACCTGACATTGAAAAATCCCTGCACCATTCATTTGCCACTTTGGTCTCAGATCCTTTTCTTGCCCTTTCTTTGCTCCATTCTGTGTTATAGGGAGCTGACCCCTGCAAACAACATTTCCCAGGAACCGTTACCAGCTGGCTTCTGGTTAGATTCAGTCACTGTGAGGCACTGGTGAGAGATTAGAGGGAAGAGAAGGGAGGAAGCCAGGGTATTTCTCTCCTCCTCTCTCTACTTAGGAAAGTGTCCCTTTCCTAAGGACAGTGACCAAGTCTCCTGTACAGTTCTGTCTGCCATCGAATAAACTCTCCCTCTGTGGTCCCTCCTTCTGCCAGGCAGCTCTGCCATGGTTCCAGCTGCCTTTTGGTGACCTCAGCTCCTGGGCTCTGGTGACACCACACACTCCCTTTATTCCTCCAGCCCTTGGGATGGTGGTAGCTTTTAGCTCTTCATAATCTCTGATTTGACTTTCTATTCTCTACTTGGCTTTTAGGCTCCTCTGAAACCTTTGTGGCTAATTTCTTATATAGCTAGCTTGAGCTTTATTTTCCTGACTAGAGCCTCACTTATATAGCCGCATACTTTGTACCTCAGTTTCTGCATTTTTAAAATGAGATGATTGAGATATAAGATCACCAATTTCCTCCTTGCTAAAATTTCGATTGAAGGAAGATATGCTTTAGCAAGCCGTCAACACTGGCCCATTTTGAATTTCAAACAGAGAGAAAGAAAAAGTACTCCTAACATTTCCACTTAGTACCTTTTGTCCTTCCTGATACAGTATCCGTTTTGTTCAGCCAGGGCTCATCAACAGGGGAGAGAGGTGAGATTCCACCTGGAGTCCTGCCTGGCTTGGTGATTGAATGTTGCCTATTATGTGCCAATGTCAAAGGTACCAGCACTGATTATATAGTGACCAGAGGTCAGTGAGAAGCAGCAGGAGCTGGTGTGGCAATGAGGAGGGAGGGACCTGGGATCAATGCTGACCCCAGCCACTGCCAGCTCTGGCACATCTCTGAAGACAGCAAAGACCTCGGAGTTAGTGTGAGGATGGAAAGAAACTTGGAGAGGACGAGCTACTTCTCTGCTGGGACCTGCTAGTTCATGGTCATCAATTATCAGCTAACATTTTACCTACGCATCTTCTAACTTCCAAGTCTAGCATTTTCCACCTTATCAGTCTCTGTATTGTATAAAGCGTTATTTTATGTTTGAAAAGAAAGACAAAAATGAATAATATCTAATCCTTTCCCTCTGGGAACTCTCAATCAAGTAGGGGATATAGATACATGTATGACTCTCATTCATAAAAATAACGCTAACATAGCGCAAATAACATGTTTGGGGAATACCATGAAGAAGAAGGTATTCTGAGAGGAGTGTTTTGGAAGGAATTGATGGAAGGGTGAGATTTTGAACTAGGCCTTGAAAAATGATGGTCAGACTTAAGCATGAAGGAAAAGACATTGCGGCAGAGTTAACAGCCTGAGCAAAACACAGGGTGAGAAAGTGAAGTTCCTATGGGGAATAATAACTGAAATGATAGTAGTGGGTAGAAACAGATGGGAAGAAGGCAGGAATCAAGTGTTGAGTCAATATGGGATGGGGCATTTACAGTCTATTCTTATGCACCTAGGAGTCAGTGAAGGTTTTTGAGCAGGGATGTGGTAAAATCAGATCTCTGTTGTGGAAAGATTGGCCTTGTGTCCTGGGGGCATATGGATTGAGCAAGGAGAAGGAATGAAAAGAGCCCCATTAGGAAGGAGGCTATTGCAGTAGCCAATCTACCACCACTCTGATATCCCCTCAGAGGCCATGGACTCCTTAGGGTAATCAAGACAAAACAGAAATTAGTTGAGCTTGCATCATCTTAGGAATATTTACAGATCTCAAGAAGATTTGGAAGAATGACCAATATCTGGGTTTATACATGGCAGGGCTCATGCAGTGGGCTGTAAGGGGTCAAGGAATTGGGCTCTTGTGAGAGTCCAGCTGAAATCATTGACCATGAAGCCCAGTAAAACAAGGAAGGGGGTTAGCTAGAGGGTCAAATGCACGAAGTCCCACTGCAGGCAGCACTCAGCAGCTGTAATATCGGTGAGTGGGGAAGGACAGACTGTGAGATTAGTGAGGCCCTAGAGGGTTTCATAGATGACCAATGGTCACTTCTTATACTCTTATCTCATGCATCATGAGAGAATGGGAGTTGGTCTTTACCACTGTGTTCTTTCAAGCACATGTGGAGGCAGAGGGTAGTAGGGACAACATAGGTTCTAAAGTAAGGGATCATAGGTTAATTCACAACTCTACACTTACTGACCCTGTAACCTCTGAAGCAGCTCTTCACCATGCTCTGCCTCCTTCTGCTGCTCCTAGAAAAGCAGCCTGGTCAGTGGTTAACAGGGAGGGCCTTGTGGAATTGACTTAACTTCTCAGTCTCAGTTTCTTCCTTAGTAAAGCAGGGATACTAGTATTGCCTACCATTTGGAGTTGTGAGAATTAAATGGGATAATGCAAGCTAAGCTTTTAGCACAGTACATGGAACACAGTAACTAATTAATGATATAGTGTAATTACCATATTGTGTTACTCATACATAATCATAATTATTAACAACTGTAAAATGGGCATACAATCTGTAGCTCTGAGAGTTTCTGTGAGGATCAAGTAATGAATATGAAAATGCTTTTAAAACTATGAAACACTGTACAGATGTAAGATATTAATTATGATGATAACAATGACCTGTTTGAAATGAGATGCTCCCTAGGCACACATACAGAACCAGTGTTGTGTGATTGCTGAGGGAGCGGCTCATTTCTCCTGGATGGTTAGCCTTCTTTGTCTGCCCTGGCTTCTCTCACTGCCTAGAATTAGCTGATAATTGCTCATCCACCCATGCTGCCCTGAGTGGGGTGTTTGGTCTATTCTCGCTGTGGCTGATAACAAGGATGCTGCTGCGATAAGCAGATAATGGATGAAGCCAGCGTTCGCTCCGAAGGCAGCCTTGGGTGGTCACCAAAAGCCAGCACTACCCAGCCATCTGATGATGGAGAACGCAGAGCCCAGTTGCATTTAGAGCCTCATCACCTACAGATCCGTTAAGAAATTTGCCCGAAGGTCATGCAGTGGGGAAGTAGAGAAGTCGGTTTTGGAGGCCTGTTTTGATTCTAAACCTTGGGTTCTTTTTGCTTTGTGTTCTTTGTGCCTCTGATTGCCTCCTTTGAGGGTGACAGAAAGGGGTTAATTAGTGTGTTGGGATGGAGGAAGTTGGCAGAAATATCCTGATGAGCTTGAAAACCCTCTTGGCTGTTTGTATTAGAGGTGATCACTGAAGGAGTGGGCAAAAGACCTATCCTGAGGGGAGTGCTAATTATTATCTATTTGAAAAAAGTGACGGTTGCCATTCCCAGAAATCGTGGCAAGAGCTGATGTTCAGCCCTGGTAATCTTTCCAAGTAAGAATGAGCACTAGGCCCAGCAAAATTATCTTTTCCCTCCCAATCATTTTTGCTCCCAATTTCAATGAGAAGTAAAAAATTGCTTCAGTTCCAAACCTCAGAGTCATCTAACTCCTTCTGCCTCTTCCTCTGTCTCCAATCAGTCCTAAACTCTGTTGATTTTCCCGTCATAAAGGCTCTGTCTCACAGTCCCTCTATCCCTACCTTGGTCAGGGCCCTGCTCCATCTCTCTATGTCCCACTCACCCTGTGCATAGGCGCCAGCGTGAGCTTTCAGAAGCAAAACTCTTTTCACATCATATTCTTTCTCAAAGTACTTCATGACATGTCCACAGTGTATAGAATAAAGTTCATGGGCATGGTGTTCAAGACCCTTCAAGATCAGGCACCTTTGTCATCACTCATGCTGCCCAGCAACACCCTCCTTACTTTCTCATACTCATTCTTCAAGGCTGAGATTAAAAATAATCTTTGTTGTGAAGGTTTTCTTGATTCTCTTGATGAGGAATAATCAGTTACTCCTCTGCATTTCCACGGTCCTGGTTTGGGTGTGTTTATTTCATGCTGTTTTATGTATTCCGACTTATCTGAGTGTTCATTTTCCTGCCCAGATAGCAGGCTCCGTATGAGCAGAGGCTGGGCCGTATCCATCTCAGCATCCCAGAGAGCACCCATTGATCCCAAGCCGCAGGCCACAGAGGGGACTCAATTAACACTTACTCATTTGCCCCCATTCTACTGCAACTACCTAGCTGAGCCACATTAAAAAACAAAGCAAAGCAAAACAAAACAAAATAAAACCCCCCAAGACCCCTACTTTTGTCTGAATAACTCATGTATAGAGAGTTTCTGAGCTATGAGTAGATCTCATGATCTAGTTGTGCCTAAAAACTACAGGAAAAAGATGTTCAGGCATAAAATCAATGAGCAACACACCAAAGGTAGAAAAGCAGATCCAGGATACTCTCCTCCCTCTGTTTGCAGCTAATAGTGCTGTCCACACATTTGGAGGTGGTGGGTGTTTCATTTATTTGCTTATTTTATATATTTTTGCATTCTTCTTTTTCCTCTTACATTAGATGCATTGTCAGGTGTCCCTAAATTGGGATTAAATTATGCGAGCTGTATATTTTTAAAATGGTAGCTTGAGCATATATTATAGTCACTTCTGTGTCACCAAGTCCAGGAAA
Organism: Balaenoptera physalus; assembly: GCF_965194825.1. NCBI lineage: Eukaryota > Metazoa > Chordata > Mammalia > Artiodactyla > Balaenopteridae > Balaenoptera > Balaenoptera physalus. Next base: position 24,854,304 of record NC_138886.1, read on the forward strand.
TAATAGAGAAGACAGATATTAAAATAAATCTGTATCTACCTGATACGGGGAAAGAAGGGACATGGTGAATCAGAAACTATGAGAAATCTCTGAAAGACAGAAAGCAGACGGATTTGGACTAAAGATGAAAGAACAGCCTGGGACAGGTGTGACAGGATTGTACCATGAAGGTGATAGCAGCACCAAGAATGTGTGGGTTCTGGGGCTGGAGGAAGCTCAGGAGACACCGAGAGGCCAGGTGATAGGGGTTCCATAGAGGGAGCAGCTAGGCGTGTTGACTTCACTTGTTGGCTAGGGGAGGGGACATTTGCTCCCAGGCAGAAGTAGCATGTGGGGTCTTTGAGCCAGAGGGATGGGCCCAAGGTTCAGGTGGCTGGCACTGCTGGCAGAAACATTTTAAAAACAGTGTCGTTAACATTTAGTAAGAGAGAGAAACCAGAGCACATGAAACAACAGTGAATGTTGTACAGACATTTGAGCTGGGAATGAAATAGGGTCACTGACTTAGTAATTCAACAGATGGGAAGTTCAGCCTCGAGTCCTCACCATTTAGGGTCACAGCCATCTCAGTTTGCCCAGGACTGAAGGGATTTCGGAATCACTTTCAGTGCTAAACCCAAGAAGGTCCCAGGCAAATAGGGACATGTTGGTCACCCCGCCACCATCCTTCTTTTTCTTATCTCATCTATCAAAGCAGTGTCTCATTTGACCTCTTGTTTCAAAAGCTGCTCTCGCTACTCTGTGGCTCAGTTTTTGGCAATTCCCAATGTTGGTCGTGTGGGTTTCAGATGACTTATGTAACACATGCTGTTGCCCCCTATGATTTATTGTTGTCACGGAAAACATTTACAATTATATTAATTTGGCATATGTTGAGTGAGATATGTAATCATTATGATTCATGGAATCAGGAGACCCGTATTGTATTTGTCGTATGATTTTTTTCACGGCCAAACCAAGTTTTAGTTTTCATTCTAAGTTCTCCAGGTTCTATAACTGTTGCTGATGTCCATGCCCTTTTTAATTACACTGATCTAATCAACTCCAGCATGGAATTATATACACTTAACTGCAGGTAAGAAAGCAAGGTTCTGGGTCTGATTCTCTAGCAGTTGGAGGTCTCTTGCCCCAAGCTTGAGAAGGTATCTGTGGACATTCCTGGGTACTCATCCAGCCAGACTTCTCCCTATCAGATGGTTTCAGCAGCTGTGTGCTATTACCCATCCACAAGTCAGGATCTTTAAGCATTTGTAACTTTAATTAATTCATTCATTTATTTGGTCAATCGGCAAACATTTATTGAGAAACTATTATGTTCCAAAAAGTTCTGGTGTTGAAGATTTAGTAGTGAATGAATAGACAAAATCTCTGATTTCAGGACATATATTCTAGTGGGAATGGGACATTGGTAAAAGAATGAATGAACAGACAACCACCACAAAACTAACCACAAGTAAACCAGAAAGCTGTCAGACAGTGCTGGATGCTTAGCAGATGAATAAGGCTGGTGCTTTGATGAAAATTTCCTAGGTAGTGACTTCTTCTTGGTGGTCAGTAAGGCCTTTCAAGGAGGTGACATTTAGGTTGAAATTGAATGGCGGGCAGCTGGCCATGTAGAGATGGGGAAATGGGACAAAAAAAGGCATGCTTGTTGGAAGAAAAGCTAGGAAAAAACTCCCAGGAGGAAATAAATCTGAAGTATCTGAGGATCAGCAAAAAACCCAGGGGGGCGGGAGCTGTAGGTTAGCCTGAGGTCTCAGGAGGCTGTGGAGAGGAGTTTGGGTTTTACGCTAAGTTAGTGATAAATCTGTGGAGAATTTTAAGTAGGGGAGAGATAATATACAAATTAAAAAAAAAAATCATTCAGATTGTGGTGGAGAGAAGGGATAGAAAAATCTGAGTGTGGAGGCAGGGAGTCCAGTTAGGCTGCTGCAAGAGTGGTCCAAGGAATGATGATGGTGGTGTTGGCCTGAATGGTGGTAATGAAGGTGGCAAGAAGGAAATGACAATGGAATATATGGTGGAAGTAAAGTCGATGGGACTTGGGACTGATTTGATGTGGGAAGGAGGGTGTGGTGGGTTGAATTGTGGCCCCCAAAGATATGTCCACCTGGAACCTCAGAATGTGACCTTATTTGGAATAAGGGTTTTTGCAGATATAATTAAGATAAGGATCTTGAGATAAGATCATCCTGGATTACACTAGGTCTGAAATACAAGGTGAATGTCTTTATAAGAGACAGAAAAGAGACAGACACAGAGACACAGAGGGGTAGGTCATGTGAAGACAGAGGCAGAGATTAAAGTCGTGCATTTACAAGTCAAGGAATGCCAAGGATTGCTCACAGCCAACAGAAGGTAGAAGAGGCATGAAATGGATTCTCCTTCAAAGCCACCAGAAGGAATCAACCCTGCCAACGTCTAGTTTTGGACTTCTGGCCTCTAGAACTGTGAAAGGATAAATTTCTGTGGTTTTAAGCCAAGTTTGTGGTAAATTTGTTATGGCAACCACAGGAAACTAATAAAGAGGGGAAGAGGGAAGTCAAGAATATCTCCTGAGTTTTTTAGTTTTAGCTACCTAGTGGATGATAATACCATTTACTGAGATGGGGAAGACTGGGAGAAGAGCAAGATATTCTATAACTAGTCTTATCTTCTAGAGGTGGCAAGGTGGAAGGAATTCCACATGAAGTAGAATTCAGTTCCAGCTTGCAGATCCAGGGAAGAGGAGAGGGGTAAGCAGAGGTGGTTCCAGGTCTAGGGTTAAAATACAGAGGGGAGGGCCAAGAGCATTGTTCAAATAAAAGACTGACAGGGGGATCTAGTGTGCCTCACTCTAATCTTCCTTCCCTTATTTGTGAATGAACTTGGGGCATTTCCTTAATTTCTTTGAATCTCATTTGCTTCATTTTAAAATAGAAGTTTAAAAACATGTAGCACTTTTATTTTGGAGTGAAGATGTTATCCTTTATTTTTATCATTTTCCTAAGATGTTTATTAAAGATCAACATTTTCCTCTTTTTATTCCACCTACAATATCAAGAGAATTAGTTGAAATGCACTAATGTGGTTAAGGGGAAGAATTCCCCATCAGTAGAAGGAAGCTCTGCTACCTTGCAGTATTTGGGAACAGAAATGTGTTCAAACCAGCTGCGATTTCCAAGTGCCTTAAATGTTATTTGAAAAAATTTTCAGGAATTTCCCAACTTTTCATTCAAGAAATTCCTCCCCCCACCCCCTGCCAATGCCTGGTCCAAAAGGGATCACTTTACTGTAATATGGTATTTATAAACACATCAAGGTATTTTATTGAAAAGAATTTTCAAATTGGGGAATCGAAGAAAAATCTTTTAAATCATTAAGGCAATTGCCTCTTGCTTTTCATGTAAGATCATGGATGCCATGATAAAATCAGTGCAATTGCTCAACCCTCCTGTGTCAGTTGCCTATAAATTTTCAGGATTCAGTCAGTAATCCTTGAATGTGCTGACAGATTCTTTAGGGTTTGGTTACTGCGGTTAGAAAACATCTAGGAAGCTGTAAATAATGGCCTCCCTGTCTTTGCTCAAGCTGTTTTCTCTGCCTGAAAATCCTCCCCCTTCCCCATTGTCACATCCATCCTGGTCTCCCCTAATCCTTCAGAACACTGCTTAAAGGCCCCATTTCCAGGAAAATCACTCCTTTTATTACATTCATGATGAGGTGGAGATCTTGGGAGAACTCTAGGCATTCCCTGCCCCGACTCCACACCAGCCAGCTGTGACCCCATCCTCCTTGGACCTCCTTCCATGGCAATTTCTGTACCTCTCTCAGCTTGCTGGACACTGTCTCCCTTAAGTGCTGTAGTTTTCCTTTTCTTGTTTCTTTCTTCTCAGCATCTTGATCTATACTCTTTTCACCTCTGCTTTCACTCATCACAGCCTTACACAATGAGGAATGGAAAGGGTCCGTGAGCATGGATGGATGGATACATGCTTATAGGCATGTAGGCATGCTGAACACACATGCTGTCTATGAATTGTGAAGTGGCTCTTTCTTTGCCCCCATGCTTGCTTTGGCAGTATACAGCAGGTGCAACATAGATGGACTGTTCTGGCACTTGGGTCCTTTTCAATTTAGCTTCTTGAACCACCAGTTTGGCTCCTTCTTCCTTACTTCTCAATTCTCCCTTGATTCATTTTACTGCTCAGTCTCCCATAAAACTTCTCCATAATACTCACAGCTGGTTTTCCCTGGATAATAATTCAGCTTATCTCTTGACCATGGCTTCTCCTAACTATGGCTTCTCTGGTGTGATGATAGACCCTCGAATTACCTTGGATAAAACACTTCTGAGCTCAATCCATTCTTTGGGACTTCCTTTCTTTCTTCTACTATTGGACCTGTCTTCATTTTTATTAATGGGGTGTTTTTTACCTTATTGATAGTAACTCAGGGAAGAACTAAACTCCAGAGACATTATACTCTCTTTAGAGAGACAAAGATTTAGAGAAAGATATATGGCAGCCCCAGTTTATTTATACATCAAGTTTCATGGAAACCTTGCTTTAGAGTATAGAAAAACTACCTGAGCTTTGTAGATTCATTTTCTGAACAGCTGTAGTTTTGGGAGACCCAGATCCATGTAATTACTTGGTAAATCATAATGGGGCCCCACAGTACGATGGCATGACTAAGGAGAAGGGTGGCTGTAAAGACATAAGACTGTTTTTCCAAAGTTAGGCAAGAAAATCAGATTCATTGCTTTCAAAATCCATCCTGTCTATTCACACCCACCTCACATTGATAATTTTATTGATGATATAGTTTAAAAGATATCACTAGATTTCTGACTGTCAGTGTTCAAAGGCCCTTAGAGACTGTCTAGTGTGGTGTTTTCCAACGTGAGAGATTATACCCTCTTGGTACTGGGGTCATTTTGATGAGGTATCTAGATACAATACTAAATACTGTTGATTCATATAGTACGAGGCATTCCCTTTTTAAATTCTCCAGGCCTTCTGATTAACCAAGGAAAAGGCTGCAATTTGGAGCCCAAATGTCCTTATCACCTCTCCATTACTTACTAATCATCTTTATTTATTCATTTGTTTATAAATAAAAAAGCAAACACAAGACTCAAACTTTCTATAGGCAACCGTCTCTATGAAGTGAATTTTTAATGCCTCTGTTGTCACTGTGTTTATTTTTCATGTTTCATGATTACATGTGGCAAGGGGTATTCATTTACTATTTAACATGGTAATATAAGCTTTCCATTTGCAAATATTTATATAAGTAAAATTGTGAGTTAACTAAAAGGGAAATAATGACACTTATTGAGACCCACAGAGTCTCAGGCTTTGGGAAGTCCGTGGTGAAAAATAAAGATGCAGTCCCCACTCTCTTTAGAATTAAGTCAATTTGTTGAACCTCGCAGTTTTTGTGACTTACATTTGTCCTTCTAATTTGGAGCTTCTAGGAATTATTTCCACCAAGTATGTGACTTAATTCTACCTTTTGGCAATGAACTCCTCAAGAATACATGATGCAATGGGAAGCCAGGCAAGGCTGGGATGTGTCAAGGCATTCCAGATTGGGGCCACTCCTGCAGGCAACAGGCTTCATACAAGCCTCTCTCCATTTTATGAGGCGATTTAACTCATGGCTGATTCAGGAAAGAGCTAGTCCACTAAATGCTTCCATGGCTTCTGTCAGAAGATGGCTGGGTACTGCTCTTGAAAGCTCTCAGGACATCATGTAATCCCTTTCCCCCAGCAGAAGGTGGATTGATGCCACATCTGAGAAGTGATTGGTGGTGTTGTTTTCAGGAACCACTTCCCCTCAGTCGTCATCCTAGCTTTCACTTTTCTAAATCAAGTGGGGGAAAAAAGATATTGGGGTCTGGTGAACATCTGGGTAACACATTAGTCAAAGGAATCTGTTTCTCTTTTCCTCTTACAGCGAGGAAACTATCCTCCATTCCTAGCAAAATGATTAATGATAGCACACGGAAGCCAACAGCGTATGAGCTTTTACTTTACTTTCTTTTTTTTCCCTTCTACCTGTGGACGATAGGCTTTTCCTATCTGTGTTCTGGCTTGGGACAGTCAACATTCCAGGAGTCTATCAGGTCTGTTTCTTGAGAGGCCTGTGGATTTGCTGATTGACTTCCTTTTTGGTGCACTTGAGCAATTATTTGTTGTAGATGATGCAGAAATTTCTGAGGCATAAAAATCTGCCTTTGCCCTCTACTTCAATTTCTCCCTATCTTTATCAGGTGAAGGCAAACCACAGCCCAGACAGACAGGAAGGCACATTCACAAGTGTGTGGTGACCTGAAAGTGTTGGCTGACTCATGAGTGAGGTCAGGGTCACCTCCTGTGGCCACCTGATTTCAGACACCACAGAGACAACAGAGACCTAGCCCCAAGCCCCCAGCTCAGCCCTTCCTGCAATGGCTTAAGGCCTCACAGCTCCCACTTCAGTTTACAAGAACTGGGAAGAGCTATGCATGTATGTAGAAGTGGGGACTTTTGTGTCTTCCTGTAGCCTCATGAGGCCAACGTGGCATCCTCTCTCTGCTGTAAGACCCTCCCTGCCCACAATTCTTACTTCCATTTCCATTTTTTTTTTCAGCTTGACCATTCTCCTCTGAGTACTCCCCCCCATTCCCACTCCTGAGCACACAGGGCAGCCTCTCTGTTGTGATCTGGGTCTATAGGACAGCTTCTCTTGCCTTATTCCCCCAGATTTGCACCCCTACACTGACTGTTAACTCCTTACTTCCTCATCCTCCCCTCACACACAGAGGCCATGGAAGGCCTCAACTTAGAGCGAAATCTAAGCCATGCTTTTACCACAGAGAAGTGCCTCCCTCTCATCCAGCCAACTTACTGGCTAGCCCTGGATCTTTGGGAGATTGGTCTTATTTGTGGCTCATTTGTCATCCTCACAGGCCCGAACAGTGAGTTAGATAAGGGTAGGAGAACTGAAAACCTTGTGTCTTCTGAAACCCATCCATCTCTGTGCCTCCCTCCTCATTCTTGGGCTCCATTTACAGCTTTTCCCAGGCCTGTTCTTTCACTCATTTTGCACCCAGTTCTCACAGCTCCTGCTCCTTTAACTAATGTCCCGTCTCCTGGCTCAGTTAGTTCTCACCTCAGAGCATGGGGTCTGTGCTCACCTCCTTCATCCTCTCTCTTACTTAAGTGTCTGTGAGTCCCATGGAGGCAGAGAGCATGCCTGATTCATCTCTGTTTTCTCCCTCATTCACAGTACAGGGTCCAGCATGTAGAAATCACTTCATTCGCTGACTGAAAACTGAAAGCGATGGTTGGGATATGCCTCCGTGGCATGATATCGGGATGTGATAGAGCCCTTTATGATCGTAAACACACCCAAGAACACCTGAAATGGAAGCAAAAGCCAGTGAGGGAAGACACAGAATACAGCCCTTCATTCCAGAGTCTCTAGAGTCAGGCACTACTGACTGAGTGCCTTTTCTGTGCCAGGTGCTGTGCTGAGGAGGGGAGAAAGATAAGATCTTTTGGAGCTTTGGAGCTTACTGTCTAGGGGGATGTATACATGTATGCCTTATACAAAATAATTTAACTTATAAAAAGCTAGTTCCATTTATGAATATTAATGAATTAGAAGTGGGGATAGAAAAATTATATAACATGTAGAAATGACAGAAATGATAGAACTTAGGAAACATTTAAGAGAGTTACATAACATGTATAAAAAAATTCAGTTTTATTTTTATTTAAAAAACAAATGGTGCCCAGTTCCTTGAAGACCTTATAACCCAGGAGAGATCTGATTGCATCTGGTGAAGTGTGTCATTACTGAATTGTTGCAATGTGCCTCTCCATGCGTAATACCTGGTAATTACACTACATATCTCTAGATCGTTTATGTAGTTACATGAGCCTGTGTTACCTATACAAGTAAGCAAAGCTTTAATAATAAAAAAGAAGCATTTAGTCAATAGCATAAAATATCTGTAAGAGAGAGTGGTTAACAAGCTTATTAATAAGGTTAATAAGCACATTAATAAAGTTAATATATTTATGCTCATCAAGTTAACCATTTGATGATATTGATGGTGTTTATTATAGAGCAGAGGGCATCTAGTGATTAGATCTAAGTATATGCTGAATCATTAGTTTCTTTTCAGAGACATAGAAATAGATTTTTTTTATTTTTTCAGTACAGTTTTATGTCTTGTGAGAACAAAGAACATCAAGCAATTCAGGGATACATTCCTTCAAGGTTTAAAAAAAACAGATCAGCATGTGCACAGCTAGTCAGTATGGCCTTGGCACCTGGGAAGGGAGTCTTCGTATGGAAGGAGTACCAGCATTGGCATCCCAGGAAGGGAGGCATTTAATCTTTATTTTTAGCATGGCCATTCTTTACTTCTGGTCAATACACACTTTTCTGTAGTAATTAAAGCAGATGTACAATGTATGTTTGATAGGTCACAAACAGGCTATTTTGTGGCCTATCATGTATAAGCCAGAATGACTTCCCCATACCTCAATATATGAGCATTTCTTTTTATCACAGGTTACCAGAAACTTAGTATCTTAAAACAACACAAGTATTTTATCTTACAGCTGTAGAGGTCAGGCATCTGAAATGGGCCTCACTGGGCTAAAATCAGGGTGTCCACAGGGCTGTATTTCTTCCAGAGGCTGGAGGGAAGAGTTCATTTCCTTGTCTTTCCAGCTTCTAGAGATTGCCTCCATTCCTTGGGTCATGGCCTCACATCACTCTGACCTCTGCTTCCATCGTTACATCTCCTTCTCTGACTCCTGCCTCCCTCTTTCACTTACAAGGATCCCTGTGATTACACTGGGTCTGCTTGGGTAACCCATGGTAATCTCCCCATCTCAAGAGCCTTAATCTTAGTCATACCTGCAAAGTCCCTTTTGGCATATAAAGTAACATTCATAGGTTCTGTGGATTAGGACATGGGTAACTTTGGCAAGGGGCACTATTCTGCCTACCACAAAAAGTACCTAAAAAGAATTCTTAGCTAGATACATGAAAGACTGGGGGCTAGAGGTGTGGAGCAATGGCTCTACCATGGTGCCCTTGAGACTTTGCCTCTATCCACATAGACTATGCAGGCAAAGACTTGACCTGTGGTGCATCTGGGTGTTGGCCCTGTGATCCTCCCAGAATGTGAGAGGATGGGAGGCCTGTCATGAGAGTTTCTCATTGCCTCCTGGGTTCTGATGCTGTAAGAGGCTTAGAAATAGATTTTAAACTAGAAAGAACCTGACTATCTCTTAGGTAAGAGTAACTGAACAAATACTGTACGTGTCATTTCAATGTCTCTGTATAATATGTGTTCCTTTTTAGACGAGATTGGGCGCGTTCAGGGTGGTATGGCCATAGACTGTGTTCCTTTTTAGTTTATAAAGAGGTTATAAAAATAAAATGACAAAACATTTTGTATTACTGACGTAACAGTGTTTATATAAGGTATACTTCTAAAATTAAAAAAATTAAAAGTTATGTGTATTTAAGGTGTACAACATGATGATCATATACATACACGTAGTGAAATTATTACTGCAGTGAAGCTAATTAAATGTCTTCTCATATAATTACCATTTTTCTGTGTGTGTAGTAAGAGCGCCTGATATGTATTCTCTTAGCAAATTTCCAGTATTCATTATATTATTATTAATAAAGTTTATTTTCCACTATACTTGCAACTATAATTAGAGCATTATTAAATAGAATTTATGAGAGTATGCAAATTTCTAGAAACTAAATGATGTATAGTTAAAAATCAGAATAAGCAACATTCTGCTTTAGATCTTAAAGTCAACATATCCCAAAGGTAGTATCTTTTCCCATTAGCCAGTTAGTGAGCTGTTTTCACATCTACTTATTATCCGTATGATAATCCAACTGTAGAATGCAAAATGGTGTGAAGTTGTAAACAGTAACAACAAAACAGCTTAACAGTGGCTGTGTGAGGAACTCGCAATCACTGAAACATATATTCTTAGGTATCAATTTTTTTTTGAAGGAGGTGTTTAAACCCTCAAAATATATTGATGACAAGTCTGAATTTTTTTCAGAAATGTTTATTGAATTCTAAACTATTGATATTTTACATAATGGTCTATGGAGTAAATATTTGAGCATAGGCCATCCATTCTCCTGAATGTTGGAGAAGACTAAAAGCCATTTTTCATGGAGAATTCTGGCTCAGTCCCTAGGCATGTGGCTCTCAGATCCGTGGGCTGGGTGGATATGTATGTAGACCATGGCATATTTCCTGGTTAGGAACCCAGAGCCCACTAGGGCAGTGTTTTTAGACTGTGGGTTGCAACCCATTAGCAGATCATAAAATTAGTTTAGTGTACTGCTGTCCAGTAGAAATATAATGCAAGTCACATAATAATTAAAAAATTTCTATCAACCACATGAAAAAAGCAGTTGAAGTTAATTTTAATAATAAATGTTATTTAATCTATTATATTAAAATATTATTTTGACATGTAATGTAAAATTATTAATGAGATATTGTACATTCATTTTTTGTACTAAGTTTTCAAAATCTGGTTTTTATTTTACCCTGGCACACCTCAGTTCAGACTAGCTACATTTCAAGTTCTCAATAGCTATATGTGGCTATTGGCTACCAAACTAAACAGCCAAGCTCAGTGCCTGCAAGTTTATACATTGAAATAGAATAGAATAGAATGGAAAGTTTCAGCAGGCATTGCTCATAGTAAGGTCATAGTTTTTCAGGGGATGCAAAGTGTGTTTCTGAATGAGGGTTGTGGTTTAAAAGTATGTTTGACAGACTCATAGACATAGAGAACAGACTTGTGGTTGCCAAGGGGCCAGCGGGGAGGGAGAGGGATGGACGGGGAGTTTGGGGTTGGTAGATGCAAACTATTACATTTAGAATGGCTAAACAACAAGGTCCTACTGTGTAGCACAGGGAACTATATCCAGTATCCTGTGATAAGCCATAATAGAAAAGAATATAAAAAAAGAATGTCTATATGTGTATAACTGAGTCATTTTGCTGTACAGCAGAAATTAACACAACATTGTAAATCAACTATACTTCAATTAAAAAAATTTAAAAAAATATGCTTGAAAGCTGATGTATTATAGCACATTGATCCTTCTCCCAGCTTAAGTTTCTATGGAGATGTACTAAAGACAGTTGCTTTCTTGACAGTATGAAGAGCTCCATGGGGCACTTGCCAGGCTCACCACTTCTTGATGTCTACTCAAGCCTTAGATACTTAGATATGTATCAAGTAAGACTTAAAGGAGTACTTGAAGGATTATGCAGCTCACCAGTCTGCATGTATGCTCAAACTTTTCTGGACCAATCCAGATCGGCAGAGAGATGGGGCCCTTGACTCTAATCAGGTTTTTTTTTCTATAATTTGATTTTGGTGTGACGTCTTCATAATAATGTTCAAAGCTGCTATAAGGACAGTGCTGTCACCATGTGTATGGGCACTTTAACACATTGCTGAGGGAATGTGCATTGGTACAACATTTCTAATGGGCAATTCAGTGATGCATAGCAAAAAAATTAAAAATGTGTGTGCCCTTGGACCCAGCACTTCTAGGAGTTTATTCTTCCACTTCCAGGAATAAATGAAGGTGATAAATGTGTGTGTAAAAGTTCATCTCTACTAAATGCATTGAGGTATGTTGGACTGGATCCTGGAATAGAAAAAGGATATTGGTGGAAAAACTACTAAAGTCTGAATAAAGTATGGAATTTAGTTAATAATAATATCAAAGTTTGTTTCTTAGTTGTGACAAATATACCATGGTAATATAAGATGTTAATGTCAGGAAAAACTGGGTGTGGATGTATGGAAACTCTGTACTGTGTTTGCGACTTTTCTGTAAACCTAAAATTACTTTAAAACAAACTATTTATTAAAATATTTAAAACTTTAAAAATTTAATTTTTTATAAAAATAAGGATTTTCATTGTAGTACTACTTGTAAAAGCAAGAATTTGGAAACAGGCTAAATATCCAGTCTCGAAGATTGCTTAAATAATTTTGATGCCTCATAGGATGAAGTACCAGGCAGTCATTTAAATGATGTTGTAGAATTGTATTTTTCAACAAGTAAAGATGCTCATAATATATTAAGTGAAAAAACAACTTCCAAAATATTGTTTTATTAAAATATGTGCATAAAGAGGATTGGCAGAATGTTCACCAAAATATCAAGAGTGGTTATCTCTAAATCAATGAGATTAGAGGAGATTTTTAAAAATATATATTTTGTGTGTATATGTGTTTTCTAGTTTTTCTTTACTGTGCTTTTATTGGTTTTCTAATAAGAATTTTTTAAGATTTTTTTTTTTATTTGCAAAAGCAGAATAGATGAGTCAGAGTGCCCTGACATGGCGTGACAGCGATGAGTGTGCTCTTACCACAAACTTGGAAACAAGGGGCTCAGAAATCAACATCGAGAAGTATTAGCATTGAGTTGGGTGAAATCTCTTTAAAGAATCAGAATGACTCACAGGCCAGAATTAATGCTGGCTGCAACCAAACTTGGCATTCAGAAATGCAATTCGGAATGTGTCTGTTGGAAAAGAATTGGTAAAGGATGCATGTGTCTAAAGGAAAATCCACAGAGATGGCTGGTGCCCATCTCAGCAGGCCCCAGAATGAATTGCCCTGTCAGACTGGCCTCAGTTTCTCTTTCTTCCTGATAAGTCTGCCCCATGGTGAATTGGAAGCATCATCATGTTATCCTGACCTAATAACAATAAGCATTTAGATCAGGTTAATTCTCTGACTCTAATCAGGGTTAGGCCCACTAAAGAGCCTGCCGGTCACTTGGCTCTCCATGTAGCCTGTCCACAACTGGTCAGGCTGACATGAGCATCCATCCACTTGACAATGAGTTTCCTCATTGTGAATTAGCAGATTTGGCAGCGAATTTGATGAATGTCTCTGTGAGCATTGTTAGAATGAGTCAATGCTCTGGGTCCAGTCATATCCATGGCTTTGACAGGAGGAATTTATGAGCCCAGGAGGGGAGGGGCCAGATTGTAGACCCTGTAAATTGCCCAAGATAACAGTCTCCTTTGGGCCTTGTCAGGCATCCTCTCAGCCTCATCTCCTCAATGCTACGAGTTGTATTTCTCTTGGTATGTGGCAGCTCACTCATTTTTTTTGCAGTGCCTTGCCATTCCATCTGATATTGAGAAAACCACTCTGGGTAGGGCAGCAGAATCCAGTGGGGTGAGTGCTACAGGAACCAAGTCAAAGAACTCAGAGAGACATGAGAACCTGACAGACTTCCACTGGGGGTTGAGTCGTTTCAGGTATCGACCCCAGGTTGGTCGAGATAGCTCGTATCACTGTCCATCATAGCTCTGTTGTGGTGAGAGAAACATTAAACTTGGAGTCCGCAGGTTTCAGTGCCACATTTTTGGCCTCATTATCTGGGTGGCCTTGCACAAGCCAACTTTTAGGTCCTTGACCATAAAGTTTAGAATATATGTAACGCATAATAATAATAATATGTATCGCACAGAATTTTTATAAGTTTAATTGCTGTGATTGATGGAAAAGTATACCATAAGCTGAAAGAACTTTACCAAGTAATGTTATTTCTCTATTCATGAGCCATAAGTAGAATTTCTGTGTGTGAGTGATTCTTGAAATGCAAGCAAATTGAAATTTTTGTGTCCTAGAAAGTGGAAAGCCGATTTAGTTTGTTATGTAACGTATAGAAATCTATCAATTACCGAAAAGACAGCCAGCAATGCCCTAGCTTGCTCAAAACTTCATAATTGAATATTTAAATTATATTAAGACTCTCATAACTAGGTTTTGTTCTGAATGATTGCTGTGCATCCAAATTATATTTCTATTTACTTTTTTTAACGTACAATTTTATAAAGGTGATTCTTTTTCTGCCAAAAATTACAAAGTGCTACAGAAGCCTCTCCAACCTAGAAGCCCCTAGAATTCTTTTTTTTTTTTTAATTAATTAATTTATTTGGTTGCACCGGGTCTTATTTATTTATTTTATTTTTATATTTATTTTTGGCTGTGTTGGGTCTTCGTTTCTGTGCGAGGGCTTTCTCCAGTTGCGGCAAGTGGGGGCCACTCTTCATCGTGGTGCGCGGGCCTCTTCACTATCGCGGCCTCTCTTGTTGCGGAGCACAGTCTCCAGACGCGCAGGCTCAGTAGCTGTGGCTCACGGGCCCAGTTGCTCCGCGGCATGTGGGATGTTCCCAGACCAGGGCTCGAACCCGTGTCCCTGCATTAGCAGGCAGACTCTCAACCACCGCGCCACCAGGGAAGCCCCCTAGAATTCTTATGGGTAATTTTTTGTGAGCTTATGGCCACATTACCTGATTCCCTTGTCTGGCCTGTGCCCTACTTGGAAGATTAAGTTCACTTGTGACCTTTGCATGGCCACACATAGTACAGCAAGAGAAAGACCTCTGGAACTGTAGTTAGAAGACCCTCATTGTGTGGCTTCTGGTATATCATTTCACCTCTCCAGGTCTCAGATTCCTTTAATAAAATGGGAAAAAAGACTTTCTTTTTCCATTGGGCATCTTTATCCACCATCGGCTTCTTCTTATTTGGTTCACACTTTTCCCTCTGCTTGGAATGCCCTTAATCCTTTTCTCCTGTTGAAATTCTACTTGTCTTTCATGGTCAGCAGATGATACTTCTTATTTGAAGCCTTCTGTTCTTTCTTCAGTTAGATGATCTCCCACCTCCAAACTCCTACAGCAGTTAAACTGTGCTTCTCTCTCACTGCATTTACTCCAGTTTAATTATTATAATAATTATTGGTGTATAGGCAAAATGATCATATCCATGTAACAGAGCTTTGTTTTTGATGAATACAAAGCTACATGAAAGTTTATATAGATATCTTCTCTGAATACTGGATTATTTTTTAATGAGATAACCATAAGAAAATAGATAACTGAAAAGAAAGTCCATTTCAAGGAGAGACTGAGCTGTTAAAACTATCTTAGCAGTGATAAAGTAGGATCCATCTTAGAAGGTCTGCCTCAGGAAAGAAGTTTGAGGGGAAATCTGGCCCCACTTCTAAAATTTCTGGCCCTAAGTATCTCATTTGTTAAGATGTGTGAAAGGGAGTTTGCCTTGTTTGCGATGCTCAGCAACTTTGAATACCGTTCTCATATCTGGGGAATATCTTAATTATAAATTTTGCTTCCTCAAGGAAGAAGCCAGCATTTTCAGGGCATAGGCGTGACCACATGCTCCATTAGCCAGAGCTATTCATGTGAGAATTCATTTTATTTGGAGCGAGCTGGGAATCAGCTGTTGTAAGAACTCCATCTTTTTTAGTGAGCGTGGTGGTGTGGCATCTGTTTTGGGGGTCAGCGGTTGCTGCCTGTTTGTGTCCAGGCCCCAAGATTGGTGGTGCAAGCCACAGTGTCTGTGCACAGCTGCAGGGACGGAAATACCTTTACTGGAGTGCTTGAGTAGTATGATTTGGGTGTTGCTCCTGGTGGGTAGACTCCAAACTGGATCTAGGGCTTTCTCCAGAGGTTCTGTGTACTATTTCAGTAAATCTCTTTTCTGCTTAAATTTGATGGACGGATTCACTCGGTTGCAACCAAGAACTCTGACTAATAAGGTGGACATAATTCTATATGACAGGATGTTGAACGTGATTCTTCCAGTTTCCTTGGAATTTTAGCAAAAATCCCAAAGGAGAAGAAAAACATAATAGGTGCACTTCCTAAAGCAAGGTACTGGGTACCTCTACCAGACCACCTGAACAACTGTAGATCTGGTTCTGTCGATATTAGCCAAATCCCTTTCTAAGCTGTATGAGAGGTGGAAGCTGAACCTCCAGGAGAGTGACGAATTCCTTTGGAGAGAGTTGTCTTTATCCCATGGGTCTTTTTTTTTTTTTTTTTTAATAGCAACTTTATTTATTTATTTATTTTTGGCTGTGTTGGGTCTTCGTTTCGTGCAAGGGCTTTCTCTAGTTGCGGCAAGTGGGGGCCGCTCTTCATTGTGGTGCGTGAGCCTTTCTCTATTGCAGCCCCTCCCGTTGCGGGGCACAGGCTCCAGACGCTCAGGCTCAGTAGTTGTGGCTCACGGGCCCAGCTGCTCCGCAGCATGTGAGATCTCCCCAGACCAGGGCTCGAACCCGTGTCCCCTGCATTAGCAGGCAGACTCTCAACCACTGCGCCACCAGAGAAGCCCTATCCCATGGGTCTTAATCCAAGTAAGAGAGCCTTGGAAGGAATCATCAAATGAAACTTGAGATCATGTGTCTCCTGTAGGTTGAGGGAATAGAGGAGCAGATACTTAACTCATTCCTTGTCTGTGACTCCAAAGGCCATGATTCAGTGATGCTCATATTTTCTCCATTGGGGGCTACTACCAGATAAAAATGTATATGCATATATTCATAACCAAGTCACCTAGTTTGTAATCTGTATATAGTGCTCACACTGTCAGCTTTGTATAATCTTTTCATTGTCTTTTTGAAGCCCTCCATTAAAGAATTCCCTGTAGGTGTTATTGTAGCCAGTGATCTGGAGTGAATGGATCCCAAGTCTTGCTGTAAAGATTTTGGTACCTGAATAGGAGGAATAGTTGAACAACTCTACCACCCTCTACCCCGTTATCCCCCCTCCCCAACACACAACCGTCATCTTTGGAAATTTTGATCAAATCAGGCAAGTATTTATCGTGTTTGCCCTGAGTTCTAGACACCCCTAGCTCAGTACCTGGCAACATGGTGGATGATTCTTTCCTAGAAGACATCCATTGTGTTTGATATCAGTTTTTGTATCAGTAGCCAACAGCATTTTTAGCAGCCTAAAATGATGATTAATGCTTGTGACTTTCTGGCGTCCAGTAATGTTATCCCCCATTTTCACTGAGGCTGGCAAGGACAGAGATATTGCATTTGTCTTACAAATTCACTGGGGCAGAGCCAGAGTAAACATTGACTGGAGGTTCCATTTAAGGCCAACTCATTAGAATTTTAACCAATTTGCAAGAATAATCTCAATTAGCACAACTCATTAGACTCTAATTGGACTTTAAGCCCTTCTTGTAACCTGGTAGCCTCAGTGGGGCTCCCGAGGATGTGTTGTCGGGGGTGGATGTCTACAGGGTTGTGTACCTGTGGACGTGCCAAAGAGTTAATTTTCCTACAGCAGGGTGGAGTAATCCAAAGAAAACAAATGAGGAATCAGACTGGCTTGACAAAAGCACTATATGATCATAAAAGGCAATAGGACCCAGGCTTTGCATTAGAAAAAAAAAGAAAAAGACTTCTTTTTCTTTCTCTCATCACAGCCAAAAGATGCTGCTGATGCTAATCTATGCTCAAGATTGGTCAAAGAAAATATCTTTGGAGAACAGCCACTGCTCTCTCATTCCAGGCCAGCTTTAGGTAACCTTAGGATGACTTAGTATTACGCCAAAACTCTGTCCTGGCCCTAGTCCTAGCCTAGGTACCTATCATGCGCCTGCAGCAGTGTCTCAGGCGCCTCTTCACTCTGGAAGGTATCTGTAAAGTGTCTAACCCGTGTTCTTCCAGTTAACTCTTTATAGATGCCAGTGCTTCCCCTCCCCCTTACCATCCTGGAAGTTATGAAATCTTTGAAATATGTTGATTTCAGTTGTGAAATATATCACCTCAAGACTCAAGACACCCACTATCTTTTCATGTGTTTGATTCCCGGGAGTTCATGGACTTGGAAGAGAACCCAGGGGTCCCACCCAGCAGAACTTCCAACTTGCAATAGCATGCACAGGTGCTGATTGCCATCACTTCCAGTAACAGGGGTTCATCCTGTCTTCCTGTCTTCCACCCACCCAAGTCTTTTGATTTCTGGAGCCACACTGACTATGCTGAATCCAGCTCCCATACAACAGACAGCCTTTCAAACACGTCCACAACTTCCTTGACTCGCTCTTCTTCAGGTGAAGAACTCCTTCCTCCCTCAACCAATCCTTAGGTGGTGCTGTTTCGAGATCTTTCTCCATCCTGACCTACAACCCTCCTCTACTTTTTTACCCTTTCTTATTTACAGTGAAGGGCTTAAAACAGAGAACATCCTTTCCCCTGCACTCCACCCCCAACACTGGCATAGGATATATTTTTACCTTTCTCGCCCTGGCCTTTATACTTCTGTCGATATGGTCAGCATGTGGTGCCTTTAGCTTTATCTTTGTCAGACCTTTGGCTCATACTAGGCATCACGTTGACCAGCCTCTCATACCCTGGCCTTTTCCATGCAGCAATACAACTGGGTTCTGTGATGCCCCTAAGAGCGGGACTTTGTACTGACCTCATTTAACTTTGTCTGGTTAGATCTGGATGGTCTTTCTCAGTAACCCACTCAAGTATCAAGAAATAAGGACTGTCCAGAGCTGTGCCGTGAGGTGAGGTGTAGTCTCTGTTGTTCACCTATTGTAGCATACTGGCTTTTACTCAGAAAGCCCAATTTGTGATTTTTCTCACCTGCAAATCTCCAACCTACTGAATTCCATATTCTGGCCTTGTTTTCTGCTCATAGGGCAGTGTCTTAGAAGTGAAGAGAGCTTTGGAGAAGGTAAAAAATAGAGGAGATATTCTTCAACTCTTTTTCTTTCTTTGCTTTCTTTTCAGGGATTGAATAGTTACCCCTCAAGAATCAAGTCATAGTCTTTCAAACTTAAAATGTCATTTATTGGGACTTCCCTGGTGGTCCAGTGGCTAAGACTCTGTGCTTCCAATGCAGGGAGCCCGGGTTTGATCCCTGGTCAGGGAACTAGATCCCACATGCATGAGAATTCTCATGCCACAACTAAAGAGCCTGCATGCAGCAACGAAGATCCCGTGTGCCGCAACTAAGACCCAGAGCAGCCTAAAAAATAAATAAATATATTTTTTTAAAATGTCATTTATTTCTCTATTACTTACAATCTAATAGAGGCTGGGAATGGGGAGAAGGGCACAGTCAGCATGTAATAGAGGAAAGAGCACTGCATCAGGAGCAAGACTGCTTCATGGGCATGTGACTTGTGAAGTTACACTGGGCCCTGGGCTCAGAAGAGCCCTGTGTTTGGCTTAATGCTCTGTTGTTGCCGTCTTGAAGTTCTTCCTTATTGAACAGGGGGCCCTACATTTTCATTTTGCACTGGGCCCAACAAATTTTGCAGCTGATCCACCTTGATTAGGAGTGTTTCTCTCTCTCCCCCCTCACCCCCAATCTTGGCATATTGTCTTACCTCATATCTGCCATAGGGGAAATAATAGGATTTCCACCTCTGGCAATCTATGAGTCTAAAACAGAAAAGGTAGAAAGAGGGAGCAGTGGGCTCTGTCAAGAATTGCAGGTAGAACTGAAGCTTCATATAGGTCTTTTTTTTTTTTTTAATATATTTATTTTATTTTTACATTTATTTTTGGCTGTGTTGGGTCTTCGTTTCTGTGCAAGGGCTTTCTCTAGTTGCGGCAAGTGGGGGCCAGTCTTCACCGTGGTGCACGGGCCTCTCACTATCGCGGCCTCTCTTGTTGCGGAGCACAGGCTCCAGACGCGCAGGCTCAGTAGTTGTGGCTCACGGGCCTAGTTGCTCTGCGGCATGTGGGATCTTCCCAGACCAGGGCTCGAACCCGTGTCCCCTGCATCGGCAGGCAGATTCTCAACCACTGCGCCACCTGGGAAGCCCCCACATAGGTCTTTTGAACTTAGTTGGTCCAGGTCCTTCATTTTATATTGGAGGAAACTCAGTTCTTAAAAGAGAATGTGGTCTCCTCAAGTCCCATAACACATTGGAGTAGAGATTTCTGTGGATGACTTCCCTCCCCAGAGGAGCCTACCAGGAAGGGAGCCAATGTAGCCATCATAGCCATTGTAGGCAAGGATGTGGCCAATGATGGAGCAGGGAGAGTGAGCTCAGACACTTCTTACTCCAGTGCCTGCCTTTCTCCTGCTCTCTGAAGCACACACACACATACTCTAAATAGACTTAAGCAACTTTGGTGCAGTTCCAGTGATAAACCCGAACCACGCAGAGTCCTAGGTAGGAAATTGATCCCAGTGATATAGAGAAGTATGGAGATGCCTGTGCAGGCCAACCATACATCCTCTGGGGACCTCCAGGATTGGCTTGCCATTTGAGTGCCCTGTAGGTACTTTGTCCTTCCTAATGCTGTTCTCTCCCCCTCCTTCCTATAATCCCTCTGACTTTTAACATCTCCTTTCCCAAATGCCAGTATCCCCTCCATCTCTTTCTTTTCCCATAGTTACTCTTCCCTTGTAAATTTGAAGCCCCCAGTCCCCTCTTGTGTCATGTAAATACTCATGACTTGTAGCATCTGCCCTGAGTGCAAGCTTCTCTCTAACCAACTTTCTCTGCTGCTGGGGTGACATGCTGAGGCTAAGGTCAGAAGGAAGAAGGACGTGAGGGTTTGGGGAGCAGCTCCTCCACAGTTTACTTTTTCCTCCAACTATCTTAAAAATACAGTTTCACATTGCAAAGATTTGTGTCCTGTTGGAAACCCTCTTTGGATCTGTGTATTAGTTCCATGTTTCTCCTGCTGGAGTAATTTTGACTATATAATTCTAAAACACTCTTAACTCTCAGCCATGCTCCTCCGTTATATTACCTGGCCCTCAACGGCATGTAAGCTCACCTCTTCACTTTGCCTTGGACCAGGCTCCCCAACTCTTGCTAGAAGTGCTCCAGCTTCACGGCTCTTTCAGTTTCTAGAAAGTGCTCTGTATCCTTCACCTCAGAGCTCATGCTTGAACAACTCCCACCCCACTTTCCCCCACCACACTTCCCAGTGAAGCCTTCTTTGGCCATTAGACCAGTTTATGTATCTCCAGCGTTTACTCTCATTAGCATACCACTTATGGCTCAGTTACAATCATGTTTGTTTCCAATGTAGTTATGACTATTTTGATTCAGGTTTGTGTCCCTCACAAAATTAAAACACAAAGGGCTAAAATTTACCAAGAGTTTACTATATCCCAGGGGCTTTACATATGTCATGTAATGTTTAAAATATTCCTAAGAGGTAGATACTGTTACTGTCATTCCCATTTTACAGATGAGGAAACCGAGGCACAGAGAGACTTAATCCATTTATATTCAAAGTCACATGACTTACAGGTGACAGAGTTGGTCATCAGACCAGATAGGTGGTTTGGCTCTAGAGCCCATGCTCTTCACTTCTGTGCCATCTGCTATGACACTAGGAGCTGTGGCTGTGTTTGCTTACTGTGGTATCCTCCATGCCTAACTCCTGGCATACAACAGGTCCTCAATAAATACATGTTGATTCCATGATTGGTCATGGAAGTTGACCAATTACTTTTTCTTAATTTTATTGTTTCTTTGCTCCTTGTTGCACGGAGAAGGGAATAGGACACATACGTGTACACAATAATGCTGGTGGTTAGAACTCTGCCTTCGAAGCATCTGGTACTTTTATATGCAGACCACGGAACCACTGGGAAAGCAGAGCTGACAATAGGATTATGACTTCAGGACCTGGTGCTGCAACCTCACTGCTTACCTTTTAGTTACTGTGGCCTGTCCTGACCATGCTCTACCTTGGTGTCAGTGTAAAATAGCCCTGCGACACTTCTGATGAAACCTGACCCAAGAATCATGGAAAGAGATGACGGGTGGAGACCCAGCTGACATTCTCTCTTTCAGATGTGGTTAAGGGTAGAATACCCTCTCAGTGTGTCCTAAGTTTGGCTATATTGTGACTAAGGAGGATGATTCATCAGTTATCTTCCTATTTTTACTATTAAAACAATTCTAACCCAACCCAGTTTCCATTATAATGGAGGGAAAACCTCAGCCATGTTGAGTTTGTTAATATTTAAAGCAGAGATTGAAGGGGTTGGAGAGCATAAAGGCAGTCCCTCAGGGAACACACATCCTGAATTATGGTCCATTGCAGAGCTTAAGGACAAGGAGTTCTGATTACATCCCATGTTATTTCATTCAAGTATATAAAAATTATCCTGGGCCAGGCTCTGTAGTAGTTGTTGTGGGTACAGAGAGGAGTAAGACAAAATTACTTCCCTGGGTATGTGTCTATGGGAGCATACATCTGTATGGGGGGGAGGGAGGTATTCACTGTAATACCAGGCTGAGTGTGCTGGGTTAGTTCAGTTAACTTTGTTAAAATGCAAGAAGACCCTTAAAAGAAATGCCATTTGGGCTCTGTCTAAGAGAATCTGGAAGATTGATCAGAAGAGATGGTGGAAAGTGTATTACAGGTAAGTAGGATAGAATCAACAGAGGTCTGAAAGATGAAGGTATTTTGAGACATAGGAAACCATTGGTCTGGAATGGATGGTATATTAGGTATTGAAGGAAGGCCTGTACTACATGAAGAGGAGAAAGCATATTGGAGCCACACCATGGAGGATATTTACAGTTTAGCTAATGGGGGAGAGGTGGTCCTGGGGGAAGGGATCTTCCACTTCACCTCTCTCCTGTCTCCAACATCCTAAGTTAAAATTCAGGTCCACGATAAGAAGGCCGAAGGCAGAGAAGATGAGACCCATAGTCCACAAGAGTCGTCCTTCAAGAGGCCCGACCAGCTCACCTGCTTCCTAAGGATTTAATCCACAAATGCTTATTTCATATCATCCTTTCAGCACCATTCCACCTATGTGTCAAGCAATCTATATATCGGTACTAAATTAAACCATAACTGAATTCCTACTATTTCAAGGTGCTCTGTTAGATGTTGAGAAGAGATATCAAATTGAATAAGACAAGCAGCCTTTGTGTGCCAAGTTTTTACTATATTTTTACAATAGTGCTCTGAGTTTGGTATAGATGATAAACTGAGGCTGTAAAACGTTAAGTAGCTTGCCCAGGATCATGTAGAGAGTGAGTGGTTGAGCCTGAATTCAAACTCTGGAAGTTCCTGGACCTCGGTTTCCTAGTCTGTTATGTGACGAGACTATAAATACATCATGGAATAGCTGAAGATTAAATGAAATAGCATAAGTAAAGCCCTGGCACAGTGCCTCACACCTAGTTAACTATTGTTATTTTTATTGCTTTCTACAGAGTTAGTGCATGGCAGAGCTGCGACTGGGGCTTAGGGGTGTCTAAGCTACCCCCAGGGTCATGTTCTTTTTTGTAGCTCCGTAGTGTCTCCCTGCAATATGATACAGCATATTTTGGTTTAGCTTCTCAATATCAAAACTGAAGGTATAAATAGACTAGAGAACCAAGTGGCTTAAAGTCATGCTGGAAAAGTGATGAACAAAGTAGATGACTAGTCTGAAGTATGTGCCAATCTGCCATTCTTCAGGATTCACTAAGCTCTCTCCTAGGATCAAATCCAATTCCAGTGAAAACCTGCATCCAGCAACTGTTGGACTTGAGCTCCTGATGGCTTGCCTTCAGATAAGAGCAGCATGACTTTATGCTCATTGCTTCTACAGCAGTCACCACATCCAAAAAGTCTTTGGAACTTGGCAGCTTTAGGCTTGCATCCTAATTCCAACTTGTGTGCTCTCTGATCATGGGTTAGTTACTTAATTTCTTTCAGTTTCAATTTCCTCCACTGTCAAATGGGAATAATAATACCCACTCACAGGGTTGTTGTAAGGTTAGATGAAAATTAAAATTATATACAGCATTTGGTACTGTATCTGACTAACAGAAACTCTCTCTGAGTGGTAGCTTTTATTTTAAGAAAGTTTACATCTTTCATAAGAAGGTTGTTGATAAGTCTTGGATAACAGTCCATATGATATGTATACTTTATAAGTACTTCTTTGAAAGAGAGCGTCATTTCTCCTAGTCCAGCTCTTTCCGTGACATTACACAGAGAAATATACAAGAAGCCAGCAGGAAGCCCAGAAGAGATTTGCTGCCACCCCAAATTTCATTCTAAACAAACCCACTGCAAGGAAGCCTGCACTTACACAAAGATAAATCAGAATGCAGTTACTCCCTTCTTAAAGGACTTGGAAAGAGTATTTGAAATCTGCCCAAAAGTAGTTTGGGAAGGCTTAAATGTAAAATGAAGAATAAATTTTATATTAGGATCTTGGGTGATTATTTAAAATTTATTTTCCATTTTATCATGTTTTGCAGCAAAAGATACAAAAACAAGTAAAAAATATAAAGGGATTAAATATTTAAAAAATTGTCTTTTCTTCAGCTTTCTAGGAGCACATAATTAAGTCCAACATGTATACTCCACTTCCTGTATTATTTCCTTTTTGCTGTCCGTTTTTAATGTCTGTCATTATATTTTCATCTTAACTCCATTATTTCTTATTCTATTTCTGTTCTCTCCTTTTGTATTTTTAGGTTGTTTTTTGAGGGCAAAACACCTAGTTCATTTGGTCAGTTAGTCAAATTATTGTTTATTCAATTATAGGAAAAAATTAAAAACCGCAATATAAAACCAATAATAATATAAAAAAAAGAACCCAACAAAATACCCAACCTACCATCACCAACAACAACAGCCATCAAACCCTACATCCCAGCTTTCTCTTAGGGACTCAGTAGATCAGCTTCAAAGAGCTGACTGTGCTGTTCAGTTTTTGTTGGCAGTGGTGGTAAAGCCACTCTCTTTTTGTTTATAAAGTCAGCTAAATCAATCCCTCATTCATTTATTCCTCTTTAATCCTTAAGAGTTGAGTGTCCTTTCATGGTATTTCTTATTCCTAGAGTGGTTGAATTTTTCAACCAATGAAGAACTGATTTTTAATCCTAACCTCATCACTTAGGATCTAGTCACATAGTCTATGACTCTGTTTCCTTATCTGTAAAATGGGGAACTACTATGAGGATCAATTAGATAAGAGATATGAGAGCCCTTTTTAAGGGCAAAATGATGTATGCATGAAGGTGATTATTATTCCTTGTTGAAATCCTATTGCAAAACTATTTTCTCAAAGAGGCGATAGTTACCTTTAATAGTCCATGGAATCATTTGGGACTAGAAATATAAATACTAACTACTATTTATTTAGAGATACCCTAATCCTTTCTTGGATAATAAATTATATATGAGAAACATTGAAGAAAATTCTCACTTTACTGCATTTAAAAGCATGGATTCTGTTGATCTCCTAAATAATTCTTAACCTCCAAAATTCTTGTTCTTGAATCAGTTTAGGACCACTTCCTCTACTCTTGTAGGTTACAAATCTGATCTCCCAGAATTTAAAGGCATGGGACATCAGATTACCATACCTATTGTTTTTATGAATCTTTATAAAAGAACATAAACCCAATCTGATTTAATCCATCCCAATTCAACAAACATCGATGAGCATTCCAGTCGATGCTAGGTACCAGGGGAGGGACAGGAGAGTAGAAAGTTGAGCATAGACTGTAGAGAATGATGAGCACCTATGCAAGTTAGCTTGCTTGAAATTTGTCCTACTAGCTTCCTGAGAAAACAGTAATTTAATATTTGTGTTATAAAACTTCATGTTTTATAAGGTACCATACTTAACTCTTATTGTATCTTCATAATAATCATATGAAATATATATATATATTGCCATACTTAACTCTTATTTTATCTTCATAATAATCATATGAGATAAATATTCACTATTTCTCTATTATAGGTGAGAACCTTGAGGTTTAGCAAGGTTAAAATTTGCTTAAGTATGAATCCCCAGCTAGTTAATGACAGAGCCAAGATTTACACACAATAGCCTGCATCTAAATTCTGTTGTTTTTTTTTTCTTTCTTACACCACATTGCATTCATCTTAAGAAAGATAATACATTCAGCAAATAAATTATGTCTCATTTTAGTGTTTTAATTTGGCATAAATAACATCTCTTTCTCCTTGCCAAGTTCACTAGTACTCATCTGTCTGTTCTCATGATATACTAGACATACTAGAGCTTTGAACTTCTTGGAAGAAAGGAACTGTCTAAATTCAAGGTATTAGTTTTGCTATTACTATGAGCCAAGACAAATGAAGAGTGATGAATAGAGCACCTCTTGTCTTACCAGAACCCTTTAATTAAGGAAATTGGTTATTTTCATTCCCTGTAGCTATGTAATGATTAATGCAACACAGCACAATACATTCAGAATGTAAGACATATCTCACTAAGACCAATCAACAAGTGTACTTCTTTAAAGAGGAAAGAATAGAGGCCAGATTGGACCCAGTGCTGACCTCTGATTTCTATAGTGAAACAACATGATAGATTTTGCAAATTCTAGAGAAGCTATTTATTTCCAGTCTTGGGACCATAAAATGATCTAGTGGAACCAGTTTTGAATAAATTTCTTTTATATAGGTGGAAGTGAAAAAAAGAGAAAATCAGTTTGGCCTCCCAGAGCAAACAGAAGATATTGCAGGGCAGATAAATAGCTAATTAATGCTTCATCATACAACATCCCTTATAGCTATACAAAAAAACAGTTCTCAGTATAATATAGACAAAGTAGAATTACAATAAAAGCAGTTAAATAACTTACTTTGTCTCAGCTACCAACATTATGGCAGCCGGTGGGCTGTGGGTATATATATTCAATTAACTGTCTTCATCCCTTAGAGAAACTGGGCTGCTGCTTAGTAGCTGTATGATCTTGTACAATTTGCCTAAATTCTCAGAGGTTCAGTCTCCTCTTCCGTATAATGGAGGAAATAATATCCATATCGTGAATTTCTATGTATGAAGCATGTGTTTGAATACGGCTCCAGCTTAAGTAAGTGAATAATAAATTGTAGTAAAGATGCTGATGTTGATGATGGTACTTTGGCACCATGTTTCCACCACCTTTTGAACAGGCCAAGCAAGCATTTCTCAACCACTAGTCTTTGGGTTTCACTGGCAGGGGTTGGGTCTTAGCCACAGCTCTGGCTCACTTCTTAGGAATTTGGCTGTGTCCCATAGTATCACATCCAATCCTTTCATTCAGTCCCAAACCTCCAGCACAGCCTATGCTGAGCAAGAAACAATGAGGGCCCTGAAGAAAGAGTGCTATTGCCCTGCCTGTGTCCTTTGGATATTTGAAGGCCAGTCACCTGGTCCTTGGGCTCACAGTATCTCAGGACTGTTCTTCTTCTGGGATCCTGCTGGAGTGTCTGTTGAAACTGTCACAATCTTGGGATCCTGGCTGGTAGGATGAGAGTCAGAGTCATGATTAGACCTCACCTCTGTGCCACTGGCTTCTGATTGTCACCCCTAGGCTCAGAACTTCTTACGAGCTCCAGACGGCATGAAAGGAAGAATAATTGATGATTGTGGGTCCCTATGGAGCTTCGTAATCTTGCATCAGAGTTAATGAGAGTCTACTGTGTCTCCCCCACTGGAGACCATGGATCTCTCCAGGCAGTATGTGCGTCTCACTCTTTGCTTTGTCTCATGTCTCATCTACTGCCTGTTGCATTGTAGCTTCTTGAAGTTTTAGTGAATTGAACTTTCTGAATTTGGTCTTTAGCACTGTACTCAATACTGATGATGATGAAGATGATAATGACAATGAGAGTGATGGAGGAAGAGAAAATGACAGAATTAGAAGGGGACAAATGTAGTCAACAATCATGGGATACAAGCTATGACTCAGTGCTGGATGTTCAGGAGGGACAGAGGATGTTACACCAACTGTTAACTAGAGAAAAAAATGGCTCACATTCCCTCTAGAGACTTAAATTAGAAAAAGGGTTTACTCCCATGATCCACACAATAGTGTAAAATCGATAAAAGCCAACTTTTATTAAGTACTTACTGTGTGCCAGTCATTGTTCTTAGCAGCTTACATCTATTATCTCATTTAAGCCTCCCAACAACCCTATGAAGAAGTCAGTATTGTTATTATTATCTCCACTTTATGGATGAGAAAACAGAAGCATAGAGATGTTAAGTGATAGATTCAAGATCACACAGCTTGTAATTGGCAGAGCCAGGAGTTGAACCCAGGCAGTGTGACTCCAGAGCTATCCTCTTAACCAATACTGTTGCCCTTGGGACACAAGTCTGTAAAGGTACAGCGCCCTAGGTGCAAAGTGAGATGTAATCACCTTGGAAAACTGGGCGTTACAAACTTGACTGTGGTTGTATTCTTTATTCTTTCACTGATCAGTTAAGACAAATTAAAAATTTAATTTTAAGCAAAAGCCATAAATCAGTTGATCAAAAAACTCAGAGGGGAAGGTAGAATAAGATCATGGTTAAAGCGGACTGAAAAAGGCACAGGTGAGGATGTTTCCTAGACCCAAGGATCCAGATGTAGACACACATTACCTGAGTGATTGGGAAGATGGGAGCTCTAAGGCTGGAACCAGCAGATGATAGTCCATTCCCAGATACAATTATTGCCTATCAAAAAACTGGACAAAGTGGAAGCATCAATAATTCTCAGTGGACTAATAAACAGAAACAAGGGCTTGATTTTGAGTCCGTTATATTATCCTCTGGTCTTTCCTTTTTGTGTAGACCTAGCTATGATGTTCTCTCTTGAATATCTTCATTTTTATATAAAACAGTTTTTGTTTCATTTTTTCTGTGTGAAAAGGTAATACACCTCCCCAGTAAGACACACTACAGAAATTTATTATTAATCATTAGTTGTGCACAACAATTGTTTTTACATAATGGTTCTCTACATCCTGGAAGGTTAGGTGTAGATAGGTGTTAACATCTGTCACCTAATTACAAAATAGTGAAATTCACATGAAAGTCTTTGATCTGGAAGGTTGTGTAGTACAGTCTTGAACTCCGTATTAAACACACTTGGAGACCAAAGAGTAGTAGAAAATGTTCCCTTAGCTCTCTCTTCGGGCTGCCATTCCATTGAACAGATTCTGCTTCAGATGGATATCTAGAAGTGCTTTAATTCTGATGCTCCTCCATCTTTCCCTTTCATCACCTCTGTCTTCCCCCACCAGGGTCCTGGTTCAATCTTACCACTGCCCTTTGTAGCTAATCCTGGAGAGAAGCTGATGCTTTCCTGGCTCCATTCTGGAGCACAACTGTGGATTCTCACATTCTTTAGTATAGAGCCTTTACAGACAAACAAACCTTCCTGGTAGTATTAATACCTTCTTAGAGCAAAACTGAGTCATTATTATGCTGTAAGATGTCCTTACCTCCAGAGATAATGAGGTGGGAGATCACAGAACATGACAAAGATCCTGAAAGGAACAGAAACTCTATCATGCCACAGTCTGTTGAAATACAGTCATAATCTTAGTACTTTGGCCATTTGAATACCTTACCAGTTGGTGGCATGGCCTACTGGACAATTCTTGAACAAGAAATGGGGAGATACTGATTTGAGTCCAGGTACTGTCACCTACCCACTATGTGATCTTTGGCAAGTCGGGTTTCTCTCTGAGTTTTGGTATCTTCATCCATAACACAAAAGAGTTATACTAATTCAACGATTTCACTCTTTTTTAAAAAAATACTTACATATCCCTTTCTTTAAATAAATGTTCTTGGGATTTTAAACAGATCAAATATGAAAGCAGGGTGGCTCTGGGGTTCAGGGTCTCACCCATGCATACTATCTTCCTCCATCTCATGGTACACCCTGGGGTCCTGTGTTTAACAGTTCTAATATCATTGTAATAGTTTTTATATCAAAGATCTTTTCCAGTTCCAAAATTCTGTTTGACAACTTCAAGCAAAGGCAATAGCTTAATGAAAGTCAGCGTATACATAAAATCCATGTTAAGCTTTTTTTAAAGTTTTACTGGGAAAACAAAAACAAAAGCCAAATAGTTCCTTAATATATTTCAGCCTAAAGTAGGATTATTCTTTACCTCCAGGTGAAAAACTTGCAGTAACGTTAGAGACCATAGACTTCAAAGGAAGTCAGGAGTTGAGTTTGGGAACAGAAATCAGATTTCATTCCTATCTTCTATACTTCTTGTAAGCATAAATGCTTCTGAATCAATCTGTAGAGCATCATTCGATTTGAGATTCTGGAAAGTAGTCACACCATATCCATATTTCACAGTGCAGTTATTTCCACACAGGTCAGTTCCCCTCAGCAGATTTGTATCAGACCCCACTGAGTGTTCTGGTGTACAAGGTTCTGCACATGTAGTAGCCTTGAGGGTGTTGGGCTATTCTGCCAAAACTGTGAGTGGCCCTGGTTTGTCACCTGTTTGGCTGATTGATATTCTGCATTGCCTGATTCATAGTTGGCCCTCAAAAATATCTGTTGAGTGAGTGGATGAATTCAGTAAGATGACTCAGGTCACTGAAAGGTCCCAGTGGCCACTCAAGCCAAGCCTTAATGAGAACTAGCCTAACAGTTGACACAGACATTTAGAGACCTAGCCAATTATTGTTCTTACACACATGTGACCATGGGAACATGAGCCTATAGAAATGTTTTATGGGCTTAGATCATAACTCCGCAAAATGAGAGGAGAGTACTCAGAACCTTTGTTTTATATTCACAGGAGCAAATAATAGCTAGAAATCAGTCCTTCAAGGATGATCTTTAAAAATTAATCAATAATCTGATCCATTTAAGAAAAAGTAGAAATGTATATTTGTAAGATGTCATGCTGCCTATGCCTCCTTGCTGGTGACCAGAAACTCAGTAGTCTAGGATTGACTAATCTATTATCCACTTTAAATTAGGAATTTTGGTTTAACATAGGCAAAGGCAGGAAAGAATATCCTATTGGCAGAATCCTAGTTCTTTTCTCTCTAGAGTATATTTTATGCTCACTGGGTTGAACCAATTCCTCATTTTGTTTTTGTGATTTCAAACTATGTAGAATATTTTTGTAATCTGAATCTAGTTTTTGAATTCAGGATGGTTACTAAACTATTGTATGGAGTTGTAAAGTTTATAGAGTACCAGGGCAGCATTTCTCTTACATGTTGAAAAACAGATTTGACTTCTGAGGTGCTCTCTGACAAAAGGGTTCTGAGATCAAGCAAATTTTACTGAAATGATGCAACAGAATCAGTGTTGGGTTAGAATTACTCTTAGCTATTTATAAATTAGTGTGAAATATATCTAAAAGTTTGTGTTACTTAAAATCTTGTTCCAGTTGAATATAATTTTTAAATGCTACTGATTAATACTGAAGTTACATGACTTAATGAAGTAATGAACTGCTTAAATGAAATTTTACCAAAAATGCTTAAATATAAAATAAAAGTAAATTTTAATATAATCATTTGATGGAAAATGATAAAAAATGAATTAACTCCATCCTTTCTTAAAGAGACTAGTATAATAAATGCAGTAGTTTTCCCTTCATGCCACCCCCCCCCAGGGTTATCACTATGAATACTGGGCAATGTTATGGAACAATGAGGCCTTCACAACTATATATGTGGGCCTCTTTGCCTCCAGATCCTTTAGTTCTTTGAGTTCTTGTTTTGTGTTTTTATTGACAGGCTTCATCATCTCTTCTCTGAAGTTATTACCTTCATATTTCTCTCTCCATTCTGATCCATCAGGTTTTTTTTTGGTTTTTTTTTCTGGTGTGATGTGGGATAGGCTAGTGCAATTTTTACAACTATGTATAAAATAAGATAATTGCATTCTGAGATCCACAGCTTTAGTAAAGTGTATGAGTATTACTTTAAATTCGTGATATTTAGGGAACACTTATTTTTACTTTTCATTTATTTCTGCTCTGTTTCCTGGATCTGAATAATTCCTGTCTTGAATTTGCAGAACTTCTATTTCTTAACATATATGATTAATGGATGAAAATTTTCTTTTGTTTTATTTTTAAAAATTAACATATTTTATTATAAAATACCATTAGTTACATTCTCAATTAACCATATCTATAGATTGCCTGACAGTTCCAACCAGTCTATCACCAAGGAACTTCCATTCACCTGGTAGCAACATATCATAATTACAAACAAATTAAGTAAGAATGAAAGGCTCATTAAGTTCAGTGATTGCACACAAAAAAATAAATGAATACCATGATACATAGCCATCTCAATCACACCAAATGGAAAATTTGCAAATGACCCTAAAGTGACAAAATAGGACATCTATCACTTCCACTGAAAGCCACTGATTCAGTGGTGTTTCCACTATTGATAAAACTGAGCTGCCTGATGATATTGTATTAGACTTCCATATTTGTTCACATCTCTGTAGAGAGAAGTCATGTGCAAATCTCTGAATAAATCATAAATACATTAAAAAGATTATTTGACCTTGAGAATGACTTGAGTAGATCACAAAAACCAGAAACCATAAATGAAAATTATGAGAAATTTGATGACATCAATAAAAAACCTCTGAAGACTTTTATCTTTTAGATATACAGACTAAAGTATTCATAGATTAACTAATGATATTTTGCATTTGCTACAAAAGAGTACAGGGTTGATGGAAGGAGGAGTTTAAAATGGGAACAAGATTGTCCGTGAATTAATTAACTACTGAAGCTGGGTGATAGGCACTTGGGGTTCACTTATACTTTTCTCTTTTTTCTCTAGCTCTCTTTTTTTGTATGTTTGAAATTTTTAATAATTAAAAAAATCTTTTATGTGGCTAAAAACAATCATAGAAGTTTGAACCACCACACTGGAAAAATATTCGCAGCACTAGTAGATAAAACAAGGGGCAATATTTCTAATATAAAAAGAACTATTAACCAATGCATGAAAG
Organism: Balaenoptera physalus; assembly: GCF_965194825.1. Lineage (NCBI taxonomy): Eukaryota > Metazoa > Chordata > Mammalia > Artiodactyla > Balaenopteridae > Balaenoptera > Balaenoptera physalus. The sequence continues at coordinate 24,886,916 of NC_138886.1, forward strand.
AAACTTTATACAAATAAAAAAGAATGGCAATACACATGAACAGACAATTCACAAATGGAGAAATACTAATATCCAATAAATATATATGAAGATTTTCAACCTCACTGATAGTCAAAGAAAAGTTAATGAACATAAAACTCAGCTGTCAGATTGGCAAAGATTAAGCAGGTTCAGGAAAAAAAAAAAACCTCAAAGATAATGAGAGTATAGGTAAATGATGTAATTTCCTATATGGTCTCTGGAAATGTGAATTGGCAGAAAACTTTAAGAGTGTATCTTGGCAATATGTTTCAAAATATAAAATGTAAATGTACATTGACATCCACATTCTACTTATGGAAATTCAAAGGAGATATTGGCACAAGTGACAAAAGTGTGAACATTAAGATATTCTTGTTAATATGAAAGATAGAATATTATGCCCATTAATAGGAAGCTGATTAAGTATTCTATAATACAGACAAATAATGAAATATTTTACAGCAATTAAAATGTTTATATTTTCCATATTTATTGCTGAGGAGGAGATCTGTGACATATATTTGAGGAAAAAAGCAGTATTTAAATATTTGCATTTTCCAATTTACAGAAAATACATGAAATTTATGTATACGTGCATAGAGGAGTGTCTGGAAGAATGTTCACCAATTTGTTAAGTATGACAGTCTCTATTGGTTGGATTTCTGGTGATTTTTATATTAGTCTGTGTATTTTTGTATATTGTATAATTAAGAAGTATAATTGATCAAGAACCAATTTGTTAAAAATCATTTCATAAGCCTGACTTCCCCATTAGATATTGAAGTGCTAAGGGACTGTGAGCATGTAATTCAGCAATCACTGTATTTCTAACTCCTGTTGGCGCCCAGTAGGTGCTCAGTGAATATTATTGAGGTTAAATTGAATTTTATCTACCATCTTTCCTTGACATCCATTCAGGCAAGTGTTTTTATGTTGGTATAATATATGGGTCTGCCCATATTTTCCTAGCATTTTAAGAGAAGCACAGAGTGTTAGAGTTGAAAAATTCTTTCTCTTTACACCAAATTTCCTACTTTGTGGACAAGGAAAACATAGCTCGGAAAAGTAAAATGACATATTCAGGATCATAGAGCTAATGGTTTCTGAATGTGAGCTCTATGAGAGCAAGCGTTTTAATCTGTTTTGTTTATTTCTATATCCCCAGTACCTAGGATCTGGCACATAGTAGGTACTCAATAAATATCTATTGAATGGATAAATGAATGCATCTTCTTACCACTTTGGGTCAGGCAGTTTGTCCATTTTTTTTCCCTCTATGATTCCTTTTTTTGAAATAGATTCTCAAAGTGGATTGTTGTATAAAAATCATTTCTTTAAAAGATGCCCTTTTGAGGGGTAGGTGATTGACTGACATGCTGATCATCATTGTTATTGTCAATGAGATGAGGACAGTGAAAATAATTATAAGGAGGCCTTGTTTCCTTCATCATTGATAATTTACCTGAGCTCAGGATAGCTCAGACCTGACACGTTATGGATCAACCTTGGTAAGACTGGACAATGGAGAGGAGAAAGGAACCAGAGTTGGGCAAAGACACAATCTCCAAGGCTTAAGGTAGACCCAGGTGCATGCCTGGCTTTAGAGAGGTCAGGGAGCAGTCCTGGAAGAACACTTCTGGGGTCCAGCATCCCAGGGATATTTCTGGAAGCAGTTGGTACTGCATCATCTCATCTGGGTCATTCAAGGTCTGGGAATCCATGCAGTGACCACCATTTAGGAGTGAGGCTGGGGAGCAGACAAATAGCAGCTCCTCAAAGTTTGGAGGAGCTGGACTGGGATTTAGTCCTGTGAATGTGGCCTATGTGAGCAAAATCATGCAGGGTCCTAGTGTCTCATTAGATGGAGTGAGACCGAGCATTGGGCAACTCCAACTCCACCAGGTCAAACAATATTATTACAGATAGGTGATAGGAAACAAAAGCACAGTTCTTAAGGTAGGACAAATCTAGATTGATAGATACTGAGAGTTATAGTATGGAACTACACAGGAGTCCTGGAATGAGAGAATTAGAACTTAATTATAATTTTACTAGAAACCCAAATTAGGCAACCCAAGTTGGAAGCATGGCCTAATTTCAAGTACAGTGGGAGGTGTGATAGGGAAGATTAGCTGATATATTGACCTACTTAGCAGGTACTAGCATAGGCACTGGGGTAGAAATAACTATTAAGGAAGAGAACATTTTGGAGTAGTACTAGGGCAATCAGTGGTAGAGGCTGACATCATCTATTTTCTGTCATTTGTGATGAGGTTTGTTCATGCAACTCATCTGTTGCTCTGTTTACTTTTAGTATATATAGTTCTTGTTTACTTCTAATCAACTAATCCTCACCTAATCCCTTGGACAAGAGAGACATTCATTGGAAGACAGTCAAAAGGAAAATATTGTGACACATTTAAAAATATATAGGACAGATAATTTTCATGCAATCAAAACATAGACTAAAAGTTTTAGCCCTTTTTTGCATTTATTCAAAGTAGGCTAACATTTCTTCTTAAGTTTATGTTTCTGAGCAATATTCTAATCTATTTATCATGGACAATAAAATAAAGTCATTGAAAGGTGTGTGTGTATGAGGGAGGAGACTGGAAATATTACTTCATTTTATCACATTCTTAAAACCAAGTTTGGATTTTGTTTGTTTTCAGAACTCTTTCTTTCTGTTGTGGGATCCACTGGGTCTTTTTTACTTTTTCCCTTCTATGGAGTCTGCTAGCTCCTGGTCAAGCCCCAAAATGTAGTTCAGTAAGATTTAACAGAACTCTGGGTAATGACTTTGAATGAATACCACCCACTGTGAGCGTTGAATTTGGGGACTGTTGGCAAAGTAGATAAGTCAATTTTAAGGATTATGTAGGGGAGCTGCAAAACAGTTCCTCTCCCTGTTGATGGGATATCCTGTTCACAGCTCCTGCCTCTAGAAAGGCTTTGATTCGGCAGCAAGTTGGAGCTTTTAAACACTCCAATGGGCCTTTGTTGGCAACTGCTCTGCCTGCATGCACAGAGGGCTCATTCTTCCACAGAGGGCCACATGGCCTGCTGATGGGCCATACCAGTTTACACTGTTGTTGCTAGTGGGAGGGAGAAGCAAGCAAGCAAGCATGGATCAGCGTGGCCTATAAAGGCACCGTTTATCCCTTTCCAGCTCAGTATCCTCTTCTCCAAGTGCATGCCACCTTCAGTGTGCCTCTTGTTTAGTGGCCTTTAAGCTGCAATTCTTACAGACTGAAATACCTCTGACACTCCTTTAAAATAAATTCCTGAATATACAACAGAGGCTCTTACAAGGTGCCATCCCCAGTGTCCCTTGGGGGAAATATTTTGTGAAGAAGTAATGTCATCACATGCCCCTTCACACACCCACCTTTCCCTTTGATCTTAGTGTTTACCTGTGGCTTATTGGTACCAAAGCAAACTGGGTATTGAACATTTGACTTTGAAATAGGTCTGGTTCTCCAATAGGCATTCTTTGAAGTCAGATCCATTATGCGTTGTTTATTGCCCTTTCAAACATACCCACATGTATTTCTAAGACCAAGGCTCTTCTTTACTCATTCAAAAGGAGCACTGGAGTTTGTTGCCATATTAATTATCCTTTGATATTTTTAAAATGGGAAAAATAATATCTCTGGAGTCCATTTTGTCCACTTACAAATTATTTTAACAATATATGTTAAGGGCAATTTTCCATTCTCTCTATTCCATTACTATCTTCCAAAGCACAATTACATGTCAATTGAATGACTCAGAACTTCTTCTGCCCAAGTAATAAATCATAAGTGTAATGGGTAAAAAGAATTTGTCATTGTTCAGTGTGTATACAGAGTTATGTGGCATATAACCTCAAATTTCTTTCAGATCATATATAAATACATAATAAAATAATAATACTCATTAGTCAACACCAAATATAAGTTCCAGATGTCTGAACATCAAAGTATTTATAGGCCTATAGGAACCGCCTTGAGACAGAAACAGTTCTTCAGAAATGGTACTGGAAGAAAGCAGGCTATAAAAACTTCCCAACTTCTCTGAAACAAAAGCTATTCTTGTTTATACATAAATTATGAATGACTTTTTAAGGGCTGACTCACTGGCCAGTGCATGTGCCTACAAATCTGGTTTCACAAGAGAATGAGAGCCGACTGGACTAACAGGAATTCTACAACGAATCATTTTTTTTCCAGCTTGCATCTAAAGCAAGTCAGTTTGTCCAAGGTTTCAGCCACCACTCTTGTAAAGGCACAGTGGGTTTATTGCTCCAACTGGGAGCCCTGCCACAGCTCTGATGACATTTAAATCGCCTAGCAGGAGCTGCCTGTTTCAAGTGAATCATGGACCAGCTCTCTTGTTTGCAAAGAAACCTTTTGTGTTCTCAAGATAGGCCTTGGAAGAAGGGACTTGAGAGCCCCCTCAAATGGTGGGATTGGAATGCCATCAGGTGGACCCCTTGCCTGAAATCACTCACCCAAGAAACTGCAATTTCTAAGTCTTTTCTCTGGAGGATGGCCTTATGTCCAGGTGTATTGCCCTGGCAGACAACAGCATCAGCTTCTAATCTCAACTGTGCCATTTATTCATGGCCTGATATCAAACAAATTAGTTGACTTTCCTCAGGTTTTCCCATTCATGAAATGAGATGTGATACAGAATAACCTTTCAGGTCCTGTCTGTCTTTGATGAGCTAGGATTTGGTTTTCCTCTACACAAAAGTAAATAAATGAATGTATTACTTAGATCATCAACATGATGTATTAGATCCCAGTGATCAAAATTGCTAATGAGTGGCCTAATTAATCATGATTTAATATACGATTTCACTGTTAACAAAGACCTTCCAGGACTTGAAACATTTCTCTCTTGCAAGGAGCAGAAGGGGCAGGATCTGATTATTTCCTGAGAGTTTAAGTATGAAAAAGTAAAGCCAAGCAACTCATTGGCAACATGAAAAAAAATTCTATTATCTTTTTCTTCTTCAGATCTTCTTCTTATAGGAATTTCTTACAGGAAGGAGGGAAAAAAGGAATGCACTTTTTTAAATGCAGTGATTCAAACCCTCCAATGACTGATAGTGTATGAATGTCAAGAATTTTGAACATGAGTTATCCATCCTAATTTTTTTACCCAAAATGCTTTTTGTTGATTTTTCTAATGACTGAAAAATGTCCCTAGCCCAGGAGTCAAGATGGCAGTTTGGGAAGACGCAGAGTTAGCATCTCCTCACAAATAGGGCATCTGCCAGCTACTGGTGGGGGACTCTGACACCCAAGGAGATGGGAAGAACCCCAAAGTGAACTGCCGCCCCATGCGCCTTGTGGGATCTTGGTTCATGAGCCCAGGGTCAGACTGAAGCTCCTGTGGTGGGAGCTCTGAGTCTGAACCACCGGAGTAACAGAGAACCTCAGACCCCAGGGAATATTCATCAGAGTGAGGTCTCATGGAGTTCCTCATCTCAGCACCAAGACCCAGCTCTACCCAATAGCCTACAAACTCCAGTGTTGGAAGCCTCAGGCCAAACAAGCAGTAAGACAGGAATACAGTCCCACACATTAAAAAAAAAGGAAAAAAAAGGAGACAGCAAAAAATATGTCACAGATGAAGGAGCAAGTTAAAAATCTACAAGACAAAATAAATGAAGAGGAAATAGGCAATCTACCAATCTACCTGAAAAAGAATTCAGAGTAATGATAGTAAAGATGACCCAGAATCTCAGAAATAGAATGGAGGCACGGATTGAGAAAATACAAGAAATGTTTCACAAAGATCTAGAAGAACTAAAGAACAACAACAAAAAAAGATGAACAACACAGTAACTGAAATGAAAAATACACTAGAAGGAATCAATAACAGAATAACTGAGGCAGAAGAACGAATAAGTGAGCTGGAAGACAAAATGGTGGAAATAAATGCCGAGGAGCAGAATAAAGAAAAAAGAAAGAAAAGAATTGAAGACAATCTCAGAGACCTCTGGGACAACACTAAATGCACCAACATTCGAATGATAGGGGTCCCAGAAGAAGAAGAGAAAAAGAAATGGTCAGAGAAAATATTTGAAGAGATTATAGTTGAAAACTTCCCTAACATGGGAAAAGAAATAGTCACCCAAGTCCAGGAAGCACAGAGAATCCAATACAGTATAAACCCTAGGAAAAACACACCAAGACACATATTAAGAAAACTAACAAAACTTAAAATCAAAGAAAAAATATTAAAAGCAGCAAGGGAAAAACAAAAAGTAACACAAAAAGGAATCCCCATAAGGTTATCAGCTGATTTTTCAGTGGAAACTCTGCAGGCCAGAAGGGAGTGGCAGGATATACTTAAAGTGTTGAAAGAGAAAAACCTGCAACCAAGATTACTCTACCCAGCCAGGATCTCATTCAGATTCAATGGCAAAGTCAAAAGCTTTTCAGACAAATGAAAGCTAAGAGAATTCAGCACCACCAAACCAGCTTTACAACAAATGTTAAAGAAACTTCTCTAGGCGAGAAACACAAGAGAAGAAAAAGACCCACGAAAACAAACCCAAAACAATTAAGAAAATTGTAATGGGAACATACATATCAATAATAACCTTGGATGTAAATGGATTAAAATGCCCCAACCAAAAGACACAGACTGACTGAATGGATACAAAAGCAAGATCCATGTATGTGGTGTCTACAAGACACCCACTTCAGACCTAGGGACACATACAGACTGAAAGTGAAGGTCTTTGCACGGAAAAAGATATTCCATGCAAATGGAAATCAAAAGAAAGCTGGGGGCTTCCCTGGTGGTGCAGTGGTTGAGAATCTGCCTGCTAATGCAGGGGACGCAGGTTCTAGCCCTGGTCTGGGAGGATCCCACATGCCACGGAGCAACTGGGCCCGTGAGCCACAGCTGCTGAGCCTGCGCGTCTGGAGCCTGTGCTCTGCAACAGGAGAGGCCGCGGTAGTGAGAGGCCCGCGCATCATGATGAAGAGTGGCCCCCGCTTGCCACAACTGGAGAAAGCCCTCGCACAGAAATGAAGACCCAACACAGCCAAAAATAAATAAATTAATTAAAAAAAAAAGAAAGCTGGAGTAGCAATACTCATATCAGATAAAATAGACTTTAAAATAAAGACTGTTACAAGAGATAAGAGGGACACTACAAAATGATCAAAGGATCAATCCAAGAAGAAGATATAACAATTATAAATGTTTATGCACCCAGCATAGGAGCACCTCAATATAGAAGGCAAATGCTAACAACCATGAAAGGAGAAATCAACAGTAACACAGTAATAGTAGGGGACTTTAACACCCCACTTACACCAATGGACAGATCATCCAAACAGAAAATAAATAAGGAAACACAAGCTTTAAATGACACAATAGACAAGATAGATCTAATTGATATTTATAGAACATTCCACCCAAAAGTGGCAGAATACACGTTCTTCTCAAGTGCACACGGAACATTCTCCAGGATAGATCACATCTTGGGTCACAAATCAAGCCTTGGAAAATGTAAGAAAATTGAAATCGTACCAAGTATCTTTTCTGACCACAATGCTATGATTTGGAAATCAATTACAGGAAAAAAACTGTAAAAAACACAAATACATGGAAGCTAAACAGTGTGCTACTAAATAACCAAGAGATCACTGAAGAAATCAAAGAAGAAATTAAAAAGTACATAAAAACGAATGTCATTGAAAACACGACAACCCAAAGCCTATGGGATGCAGCAAAAGCAGTTCTAAGAGGGCAGTTTATAACAATTCAGTCTCACCTCAAAAAACAAGAAAAATCTCAAATAAATAATCTAACCCTACGCTTAAAACAACTAGAGAAAGAAGAACAAAGAAAACCCGAAGTGAGTAGAAGGAAAGAAATCATAAAGATCAGAGCAGAAATAAATGAAATAGAAACGAAGAAAACAGTAGCAAAGATCAATAAAACTAAAAGCCGGTTCTTTGAGAAGATAAACAAAATTGATAAACCCTTAGCCAGACTCATCAAGAAAAAAAGGGAGAGGACACAAATCAATAAAATTAGAAATGAAAAAGGAGAAATCACAACTAACACTACAGAAATACAAAAGATTATAAGAGACAACTACAAGCAACTATATGCCAATAAAATGCACAACCATGAAAAATGGAAAAATTCTTGGAAAGGTACAATTTTCCAAGACTGAACCAGGAAGAATTACAAAATATAAACAGACCTATCACAAGCAATGAAATTGAAACCATAATGAAAAATCTTCCAACAAACAAAAGTCCAGGACCAGATGGCTTCACAGGTGAATTCTATAACACATTTAGAGAAGAGCTAACACTGATCCTTCTCAAACTCTTCCAAAAAATTGCAGAGGGAGAAACACTCCCAAATTCATTCTACAAAGCCACCATCACCCTGATACCAAAACTAGGAAAAGATATCACAAAAAAAGAAAATTATAGACCAGTATCACTGATGAACATAGATGCAAAAATCCTGAACAAAATACTAGCAAACAGAATCCAACAGCACATAAAAAGTATCACACACCATGATCAAGTGGGATTTATCCCAGGGATACAAGGATTCTTCAGTATATGCAAATCAATCAATGTGATACACCACATTAACAAATTAAGGAATAAAAATCATATGATCATCTCAAGAGATGCAGAAAAAGCTTTCAGCAAAATTCAACACCCATTTATGATAAAAAACTCGGCAGAAAATGAGCATAGAGGGACCCTACCTCAACATAATAAAGGCCATATATGACAGACCCACAGCAAGCAACATACTCAGTGGTGAAAACTGAAAGCATTTCCACTAAGATCAGGAAGAAGACAAGGATGTCCACTCTTGCCACTCTTATTCAACATAGGTTTGGAAGTCCTAGTTACAGCAATCAGAGAAGAAAAGGAAATAAAAGGAATACAAATTGAAAAGAAGAAATAAAACTGTCACTGTTTGCCGATGACATGATACTATACATAGGAAGTCCTAACGATGCCACCAGAAAACCACTAGACCTAATCAATGAATTTGGTAAGGTTGCAGGATACAAAATTAATGCACAGAAATCTCTGGCATTCCTATACACCAACAATGAAAAATCAGAAAGAGAAATTAAGGAAACACTCCCATTTACCATTGCAACAAAAAGAATAAAATAACTAGGAATAAACCTGCCTAACGGGGCAAAAGACTTGTACTCAGAAAACTATAAAACACTGATGAAAGAAATCAAAGATGACATAAACAGACGGAGAAATATACCATGTGCTTGGATTGGAAGAATCAATATTGTGAAAATGACTATACTACCCAAAGCAATCTACAGATTCAGTGCAATCCCTATCAAACTACCAATGGCATTCTTCACAGAATTAGAACAGAAAAATTAGAACAGAAAAACAGAACAGAATTAGAACAAAAAATTTTACAATTCATATGGAAACACAAAAGACCCCGAATAGCCAAAGCAATCTTGAGAATGAAAAACGGAGTTGGAGGAATCAGGGTCCCCAACTTCAAACTATACCACAAAGCTGCAGTAATCAAGACAGTATGGGCAGTGTGAGTAGCTGGGCTGTAGAGAGCAGGACAGTTCCTCTGTGCATGTATGGCTGGGAAGCCGAGATAGGAGGTACAACAGCATAAAGTTTGCAGTGAAAACTTAGCAGTTTCAGCTCAACTGGAATGGGAAGTATCATCTGAGGTCTGCCTCATGAGATTTACAGGGACCTTCAAGACGGCAGAGGAGTAAGACGTGGAGATCACCTTCCTCCCCACAAATACATCAGAAATACATCTACATGTGGAACAACTCCTACAGAACACCTACTGAACGCTAGCAGAAGACCTCAGATTTCCCAAAAGGCAAGAAACTCCCCACGTACCTGGATAGGGCAAAAGAAAAAAGAAAAAACAGAGACAAAAGAATAGGGACAGGACCTGCACCTCTGGGAGGGAGCTGTGAATGAGGAAAAGTTTCCACACACTAGGAAGCCCCTTCACTGGTGGAGACGGGGGGTGGGGAGGGGGGAAGCTTCTGAGCCACGGAAGAGAGTGCAGCAATAGGGGTGCAGAGGGCAAAACGGAGAGATTCCCACACAGAGGATCAGTGCCGACCAGTACTCACCAGCCTGAGATGCTTGTCTGCTCAGCCGCCGGGACGGGTGAGGGCTGGGAGCTGAGGCTTGGGCTTTGGAGGTCAGATCTCAAGGAGAGGACTGGGGTTGGCTGCGTGAACACAGTCTGAAGGGGGCTAGTGCTCCACAGCTAGCTGGGAGGGAGTCCAGGAAAAAGTCTGGAACTGCCTAAGAGTCAAGAGCCCATTGTTTTGGGGTGCGCAAGGAGAGGGGATTCAGAGCACCGCCTAAATTAGCTCCAGAAACAGGCGCGAGCCATGGCTATCAGTGCAGACCCCAGAGATGGGCATGAAACGCTAAGGCTTCTGCAGCAGCCACCAAGAAGCCTGTGTGCAAGCACAGGTCACTACCCACACCTCCACTCCCGGGAGCCTGTGCAACCCGCCCCTGCCAGGGTCCCATGATCCAAGGACAACTTCCCTGGGAGAACACACAGCGCGCCTCAGGCTGTTGCAACGTCATGTCAGCCTCTGCCACCGCAGGCTCACCCCGCATTCCGTACCCCTCCCTCCCCCTGGCCTGAGTGAGCCAAAGCCCCCTAATCAGCTGCTCCTTTAGCCCTGTCCTGTCTGGCCCTCAGGCGACCTACACACAGAGGCAGGGCCAAATCCAAAGCTGAACCCTGGGAGCTGGGCAAACAAAAATGAGAAAGGGAAATCTCTCCCAGCAGCCTCAGGGGAAACGGATTAAATCTCCACAATCAACTTGATGTACCCTGCATCTCTGGAATCCTGAATAGACAGCAAATCATCCCAAAATTGAGACTTTGGGAGCAACTATATAGACTATAGACTTGGAGTTTGCTTTGTGCATCTAATTTGTTTCTGGTTTTATGTTTATTATTAGTTTAGTATTTAGAGCTTATTATCATTGGTAGACTTGTTTATTGATTTGGTTGCTCCCTTCTTTTTTTTCTTTTAAATATATATATATTTTTCCTTTTTCTCTTTTAGTGAGTGTGTATGTGTATGCTTCTTTGTGTGATTTTGTCTGTATGGTTTTGCTTTTACCATTTGCCCTAGGGTTCTGTCTGTCCGTTTTGTTTGTTTGATTTTTAGTATAGTTTTTAGTGCTTGTTATCATTGGTGGATTAGTTTTTTGGTTTGGTTGCTCTCTTCTTTCTTTCTTTCTTTTTTTTATTTTTAATAATATATTTTTTAATTTTTTATTTTAATAACTTTATTTTTTTCTTTCTTTCTTTCTTTCTTTTTCTCCCTTTTCTTCTGAGCCGTGTGGCTGACAGGGTCTTGGTGCTCTGGCCGGATGTCAGGCCTGAGCCTCTGAGGTGGGAGAGCCAAGTTCAGGACACTGGTCTACCAGAGACCTCCAGGCCCCACATAATATCAAATGGCGAAAGCTCTCCCAGAGATCTCCATCTCAGTGCTAAGGCCCAGCTTCACTCAGCGACCAGCAAGCTACAGTGCTGGACACCCTATGCTAAACAACTAGCAAGACAGGAACACAACCCCACCCATTAGCAGAGAGACTGCCTTAAATCATAATAAGGTCACAGACACCCCAAAACACACCACCAGATGTGGTACTGCCCACCAGAAAGGCAAGATCCAGCCTCTTACACCAGAACACAGCACCAGTCCCCTCCACCAGGGAGCCTACACAACCCGCTGAACCAACATTAATCACTTGGGGCAGACACCAGAAACAATGGGAACTACAAACCTGCAGCCTGCAAAAAGGAGACCCCCAAACACAGTAAGTTAAGCAAAATGAGGAGACACAGAAATACACAGCAGATGAAGGAGCAAGTTAAAAACCCACCAGACCAAACAAATGAAGAGGAAATAGGCAGTCTACCTGAAAAAGAATTCAGAGTAATGATAGGAAAGATGTTCCAAAATCTTGGAAATAAAACGGAGAAAATACAAGAAACGTTCAACAAGTACCTAGAAGAACTAAAGAGCAAACAAACAATGATGAACAACACAGTAGATGAAATTAAAAACTCTCTAGAAGGAATCAATAACAGAATAACTGAGACAGAAGAATGGATAAGTGACCTGGAAGATAAAATAGTGGAAATAACTACTGCAGAGCAGAATAAAGAAAAAAGAATGAAAAGAATTGAGGTCAGTCTCAGAGACCTCTGGGACAACTTTAAATGCACCAACATTAGAATTATAGGGGTCCCAGAAGAAGAAGAGAAAAAAAAAAGGGACTGAGGAAATAGTTGAAGAGATTATAGTTGAAAAAGTACCTAATATGGGAAAGGAAATAGTCAATCCAGGAAAGGCAGAGAGTCCCATACAGGATAAATCCAAGGAGAAACACGCCAAGACACATATTACTCAAACTATCAAAAATTAAATACAAAGGAAAAATATTAAAAGCACCAAGGGAAAAGCAACAAATAACATACAAGGGAATCCCCATTAGCTTAACAGCTGATTTTTCAGCAGAAACTCTGCAAGCCAGAAGGGAGTGGCAGGACATATTTGAAGTGATGAAAGGGAAAAACCTACAACCAAGATTACTCTACACAGCAAGGATTTCATTCAGATTCGATGGAAAATTAAAGCCTTTGCAGACAAGCAAAAGCTAAGACAATTTAGCACCACCACAGCAGCTTTACAACAAATGCTAAAGGAACTTCTCTAGGCAGGAAATACAAGAGAAGGAAAAGACCTGCAATAACAAACCCAGAACAATGAAGAAAATGGTAATAGGAACATACATATCAATAACTACCTTAAATGTAATTGGATTAAATGTTCCAACCAAAAGACATAGACTGGCTGGATGGATACAAAAACAAGACCTGTATATATGCCGTCTACAAGAGACCCACTTCAGACCTAGGGCCACATACAGACTGAAAGTGAGGGGATGGAAAAAGGTATCCCATGCAAATGGAAATCAAAAGAAAACTGGAGTAATAATTCTCATATCAGACAAAATAGACTTTAAAATAAAGACTATTACAAGAGACAAAGAAGGACACTACATATTGATCAAGGGATCAATCCAAGAAGAAGATATAACAATTGTAAATATTTATGCACCCAACATAGGAGCACCTCAGTGCAGAATTCAAATGCTAACAGCCATAAAAGGGGAAATTGACAGTAACACAATCATAGTAGAGGACGTTAACACCCCACTTTCACCAATGGACAGATCAACCAAAATGAAAATAAATAAGGAAACACAAGCTTTAAATGATACATTAAGCAAGACAGACTTAATAGATATTTATAGGACATTCCATCCAAAAACAACAGAATACACTTTCTTCTCAAGTGCTCATAGACCATTCTCCAGGATGTATCATATCTTGGGTCACAAATAAAGCCTTGGTAAATTTAAGAAAATTGAAATCATATCAAGTATCTTTTCCGACCAGAACACTATGGGACTAGATATCAATTACAGAAGAAAATCTGTAAAAAATACAAACACATGGAGACTAAACAACATGCTACTAAATAACCAAGAGATCACTGAGGAAATCAAAGAGGAAATCAAAAAAATACCTAGAAACAAATGACAATGAAAACACGACTACCCAAAACCTATGGGATGCAGCTAAAACAGGTCTGAGGGAAGTTTATAGCAATACAATCCTACCTGAAGAAACAAGAAAAATCTCAAATAAACAACCTAACTTTACACCTAAAGCAATTAGAGAAAGAACAAAAAAACTCCAAAGTTAGCAGAAGGAAAGAAATCATAAAAGTCAGATCAGAAATAAATGAAAAAGAAATGGAGGGAATGATGGCAAAGATCAATAAAAGTAAAAGCTGGTTCCTTGAGAAGATAAACAAAATTGATAAACCATTAGCCATACTCATCAAGAAAAGAAGGGAGAAGACTCAAATCAATAGAATTTGAAATGATAAAGAAGTAACAGCTGACACTGCAGAAATACAAAGGATCATGAGAGATTACTACAAGCAACTATATGCCAATAAAATGGACAACTTGGAAGAAATGGACACATTCTTAGAAAAGCACAACCTTCCAAGACTGAACCAGGAAGAAATAGAAAATATAAACTCACCACTCACAAGCACTGAAATTGAAACTGTGATTAAAAATCTTCCAACAAACAAAAGCCGAGGACCAGATGGCTTCACAGGTGAATTCTGTCAAACAGAGAAGAGCTAACACCTATCCTTCTCAAACTCTTCCAAAATACAGCAGAGGGAGGAACACTCCTAAACTCATTCTATGAGGCCACCATCACCCTGACACCAAAACCAAACAAAGATGTCATAAAGAAAGAAAACTACAGGCCCGTATCACTGAAGAACATAGATACCAAAATCCTCAACAAAATACCAGCAAACAGAATCCAACAGCACATTAAAAGGTTCATACACCATGATCAAGTGCGGTTTATCCCAGGAATGCAAGAATTCTTCAATATATGCAAATCAATCAATGTGAAACAGCATATTAACAAATTGAAGGAGAAAAAACATATGATCATCTCAATAGATGGAGAAAAAGCTTTAGACAAAATTCAACACCCATTTATGATAAAAACCCTCCAGAAAGTAGGCATAGAGGGAACTTACCTCAACATAATAAAGGCCATATATGACAAACCCACAGCCAACATCGTTCTCAATGGTGAAAAACTAAAACCATTTCCTCTTAAGATCAGGAACAAGACAAGGTTGTCCACTCTCACCAGTATTATTCAACACAGTTTTGGAAGTTTTAGCCACAGCAGTCAGAGAACAAAAAGAGAAAAAAGCAATACAAATCGGAAAAGAAGAAGTAAAACAGTCACTGTTTGCAGATGACATGATTCTATACATAGAGAATCCTAAAGACACTACCAGAAAACTACTAGAGCTAATCAATAATTTGGTAAAGTAGGAGGATACAAAATTAATGCACAGAAATCTCTTGCATTCCCATACACTAACAATGAAAAATCAGAAAGAGAAATTAAGGAAACACTCCCATTTACCATAGCAACAAAAAGAATAAAATACCTAGGAATAAACCTACCTAGGGAGAAAAAAGACCTGTAAGTAAAAAACTATAAGACACTGATGAAAGAAATTAAAGATGATACAAACAGGTGGAAAGATATACCATATTCTTGGAATGGAAGAATCAACATTGTGAAAAGGACTATACTGCCCAAAGTAATCTACAGATTCAATGCAATCCCTATCAAACTACCAATGGCATTTTTCACAGAAGTAGAAAAAAAATTTCACAATTTGTATGGAAACACAAAAGACCCCGAATAGCCAAAGCAAACTTGAGAAAGAAAAACGGAGCTGGAGGAATCAGGCTCCCAGACATCAGACTATACTACAAAGCTACAGTAATCAAGACAGTATGGTACTGGCAGAAAAACAGAAATATAGATCAATTGGACAGTATAGAAAGCCCAGAGGTAAACCCATGCACATATGGTCACCTTATCTTTGATAAAGGAGGCAAGAATATACAATGGAGAAAAGACAGCCTCTTCAATGATTGGTGCTGGGAAAACTGGACAGCTACGTGTAAAAGAAGGAAATTAGAACACTTCCTAACACCATACACAAAAATAAACTCAAAATGGATTAAAGACCTAAATGTAAGGTCAGACACTATAAAACAGAGGAAAACATAGGCAGTACACTCTATGACATAAATCACAGCAAGATCCTTTTTGACCCACCTCCTAGAGAAATGGAAATGAAATAAAAAATAAACAAATGGGACCTAATGAAACTTAAAAGCTTTTGCACAGCAAAGGAAACCATAAACAAAACAAAAAGACAACCCTCAGAATGGGAGAAAATATTTGCAAATGAAGCAACTGACAAAGGATTAATCTCCAAAATTTATAAGCAGCTCATGCAGCTCAATATCAAAAAAACAAACAAACCAATCCAAAAATGGGCAGAAGACCTAAATAGACATTTCTCCAAAGAAGATATACATATTGACACACAACACATGAAAGAATGCTCAGCATCACTAGTCATTAGAGAAATGCAAGTCAAAACTACAATGAGGTATCACCTCACACCAGTCAGAATGGCCATCATCAAAAAATCTACAAAGAACAAATGCTGGAGAGGGTGTGGAGAAAAGGGAACCCTCTTGCACTGTTGGAGGGAATGTAAATTGATAGAGCCACTATGGAGAACAGTGTGGAGGTTCCTTAAAAAACTAAAAATAGAACTACCATACAACCCAGCAATCCCACTACTGGGCATATGCCCTGAGAAAACCATAATTCAAAAACAGTCATGTACCACAATGTTCACTGTAGCACTATTTACAATAGGCAGGACAGGGAAGCAACCTGAGTGTTCATTGACAGATGAATGGATAAAGAAGATGTGGCACATATATACAGTGGAATATTAGCCAGAAAAAGAAATGCAATTGAGTTATTTGTAGTGAGGTTGATGGACCTCGAGATTGTCATACAGAGTGAAGTAAGTCAGAAAGAGAAAAACAAATACCATATGCTAACACATATATATGGAATCAAAAAAAAAATGGTTCTGAAGAACCTAGGGGCTGGACAGGAATAAAGACACAGACGGAGAGAATGGACTTGGGGACGCGGGGAGTGGGAAGGGTAAGCTCGGATGAAGTGAGAGAGTGGCATGGACATATAATACACTACCAAATGTAAAATGGATAGCTAGTGGGAAGCAGCAGCATTGCACAGGGAGATCAGCTTGGTGCTTTGTGTCCACCTAGAGGGATGGGATAGGGAGGGTGGCAGGGAGATGCAAGAGGGAGGAGATATGGGGATATATGTATATGTATAGCTGATTCACTTTGTTATACAGCAGAAAACAACACAACATTGTAAAGCAATTATACTCTAATAAAAATGTTAAAAAAAAAAAAGACAGTGTGGTACTGGCACAAAAACAGAAATATAGATCAATGGAACAGGATAGAATGCCCAGAGATAAACCCACGCACATGTGGTCACCAAATTTATGACAAAGGAAGCAAGAAAATACAATGGAGAAAAGACAACCTCTTCAATAAGTGGTGCTGGGAAAACTGGACAGCTATATGTAAAAGAATGAAATTAAAACACTACCTAACACCATACACAAAAATAAACTCCAAATGGATTAAAGACTTAAGTATAAGCCCAGACACTATAAAACTCTTAGAGGAAAACATAGGAAGAACACTGTTTGACATAAACCACAGCAAGATCTTTTTTGACCCACCTCCTAGAGTAATGGAAATAAGAACAAAAATAAACAAATGAGACTTAATTAAACTTAAAGGGTTTTGCACAGCAAAGGAAACCATAAACAAGACAAAAAGACAACCCTCAGAATGGGAGAAAATATTTGCAAATGAAACAGACAAAGGATTAATCTCCAAAATTTATAAGCAGCTCATGCAGCTCAATATCAAAAAAACAAACAAACCAATCCAAAAATGGGCAGAAGACCTAAATAGACATTTCTCCAAAGAAGATATACATATTGACACACAACACATGAAAGAATGCTCAGCATCACTAGTCATTAGAGAAATGCAAGTCAAAACTACAATGAGGTATCACCTCACACCAGTCAGAATGGCCATCATCAAAAAATCTACAAAGAACAAATGCTGGAGAGGGTGTGGAGAAAAGGGAACCCTCTTGCACTGTTGGAGGGAATGTAAATTGATAGAGCCACTATGGAGAACAGTGTGGAGGTTCCTTAAAAAACTAAAAATAGAACTACCATACAACCCAGCAATCCCACTACTGGGCATATGCCCTGAGAAAACCATAATTCAAAAACAGTCATGTACCACAATGTTCACTGTAGCACTATTTACAATAGGCAGGACAGGGAAGCAACCTGAGTGTTCATTGACAGATGAATGGATAAAGAAGATGTGGCACATATATACAGTGGAATATTAGCCAGAAAAAGAAATGCAATTGAGTTATTTGTAGTGAGGTTGATGGACCTCGAGATTGTCATACAGAGTGAAGTAAGTCAGAAAGAGAAAAACAAATACCATATGCTAACACATATATATGGAATCAAAAAAAAAATGGTTCTGAAGAACCTAGGGGCTGGACAGGAATAAAGACACAGACGGAGAGAATGGACTTGGGGACGCGGGGAGTGGGAAGGGTAAGCTCGGATGAAGTGAGAGAGTGGCATGGACATATAATACACTACCAAATGTAAAATGGATAGCTAGTGGGAAGCAGCAGCATTGCACAGGGAGATCAGCTTGGTGCTTTGTGTCCACCTAGAGGGATGGGATAGGGAGGGTGGCAGGGAGATGCAAGAGGGAGGAGATATGGGGATATATGTATATGTATAGCTGATTCACTTTGTTATACAGCAGAAAACAACACAACATTGTAAAGCAATTATACTCTAATAAAAATGTTAAAAAAAAAAAAGACAGTGTGGTACTGGCACAAAAACAGAAATATAGATCAATGGAACAGGATAGAATGCCCAGAGATAAACCCACGCACATGTGGTCACCAAATTTATGACAAAGGAAGCAAGAAAATACAATGGAGAAAAGACAACCTCTTCAATAAGTGGTGCTGGGAAAACTGGACAGCTATATGTAAAAGAATGAAATTAAAACACTACCTAACACCATACACAAAAATAAACTCCAAATGGATTAAAGACTTAAGTATAAGCCCAGACACTATAAAACTCTTAGAGGAAAACATAGGAAGAACACTGTTTGACATAAACCACAGCAAGATCTTTTTTGACCCACCTCCTAGAGTAATGGAAATAAGAACAAAAATAAACAAATGAGACTTAATTAAACTTAAAGGGTTTTGCACAGCAAAGGAAACCATAAACAAGACAAAAAGACAACCCTCAGAATGGGAGAAAATATTTGCAAATGAAACAGACAAAGGATTAATCCCCAAAATATACAAACCCCTCATGGATCTCAATATCAAGAAAACAAACAATCCACTTAAAAATGGGTGGAAGACCTAAATAGACATTTCACCAAGGAAGACATACAGATGGCCAAGAGGCACATGAAAAGATGCTCAACATCAGTAATTATTTGCAAATCAAAACTGCAATGAGATATCACCTTATGCGGTCAGAATGGCCATCATCAAAAAATCTAGAAACAATAAATGCTGGAAAGGGTGTGGTGAAAAGGGAACCCTCCTGCACTGTAAAATATAAATTGATACACCCACTATGGAAAACAGTATGGAGGTTCCTTAAAAAACTAAAAATAGAAGTACCATATGACCCAGCAATCCCACTACTGTTCATATACCTTGAGAAAACCATAACTCAAAAAGAGTCATGTACCACAATGTTCATTGCAGCACTATTTACAATAGCCAGGACATGGATCCAACCTAAATGTCCATCGACAGATGAATGGATAAAGAAGATGTGGCATATATATACAATGGAATATTACTCAGCCATAAAAAAATGAAATTGAGTTATTTGTAGTGAGGTGGATGGACCTAGAGTCTGTCATACAGAGTGAAGTAAGTTAGAAAGAGAAAAACAAACAGCGTATGCTAACGCATATTTATGGAATCTAAAAAAAAAAAATGGTACTGGTGAACCTAGTTGCAGGGCAGGAATAAAGAGGTA
This sequence comes from Balaenoptera physalus, assembly GCF_965194825.1. Lineage (NCBI taxonomy): Eukaryota > Metazoa > Chordata > Mammalia > Artiodactyla > Balaenopteridae > Balaenoptera > Balaenoptera physalus. Next base: position 24,906,654 of record NC_138886.1, read on the forward strand.
GACATAGGGAATGGACTTGAGGACATGGGGTGGGAGGGCAAAGCTGGGGCCAAGTGAGAGTAGCATGGACATATATACACTACTGAATGTAAAATAGTTAGCCAGTGGGAAGCAGCAGCATAGCACAGGGAGATCGTCTCACTGCTTTGCCATGACCTAGAGGAGTGGGATAAGAAGGATGGGAGGGAAGCTCAAGAGGGAGGGGATATGGGGACATGTGTATGCTTATGGCTGATTCACTTTGTTGTGCAACAGAAACTAACACAGTATTGTGAAGGAACTATACTCCAATAAAGATCTATTCAAAATAAATAAATAAACCTAGCCCAAATGTGCATCTGAAAAAGAAAAAAAAGAAAAAAAAGAAAAATGTCCCTAAGAAAGGGAGTGTTTGGTTCTTGAAATTTTGAACAGGGAGCTTAGTATTTGGATCTGAGCTCCATTGTACTTTGGGAAGCTGTCTTAAGCAGAGGTAACCATACTTCTTTTCCTCCTTTTCTCAGAAGGAGTTTGTTTTTATCTGCACACTTGTCCATGTGCATAATCCTGAATTTCCTCTGATAACAAAATTTGATCACTACAAGGTGGTAATAGTGTTCACTTATCAGTTTTAATTATTAAATAAATAACTTCAAGCTACACAGGCAATGTGGAATAAATTCAACATGGAAGAGATATTACTTAAATCTTGAAGCTCCAATGTTGCACAATTAACAATAAATCCATTATTACTTGATGTCTTTTCTCAAACAAAAAACACATGTGACTGGGAATTTAAAAACTGAACAGGCATTGGCAAATGTTTTCCAAATATAATACACCATCCTGACAGCTAATGCATCAGCAATGTTTACTTCAGCAAATGTTTCCAATTTGGAGGGGGAAAAAATGAGTGTCTAATAATAATCTTCTACTTTTGAACGCGTATACGGTGCTTTAGAGTTTACAAAGCACTTTCAGTGTATACATCCACTCAACTGATCCTTGAAACCACCCTGGGAGGTAGACGGGACACATATTATATTATCTTCCAACAATTTGCCATTGCCTACTCTTGTCATGCTGTTTCGTGTTTTTGTGACTTCACACGTGCTCTTCCTGAGTCCTGGAATGCCCTCTTACCCTTCCTCCTCTGTGCCATTTTCCATCTAGTTAATTCCCAATCATCTTTAAAAATCAGTGCAACTGCCACCTCTTTTGAAACCCTCAGTTGAAATCCTCCAGTCTGATTTAGTTCTCTCCCTTCTGTGCTTCTTCCGTGACCCATGTAGTGTAACAATGATAACAATTTACTGTAATCATTTTTTTGCTTTTCTGTCTCTCTTACTAGACTGTGCACTAACTTGATTACATGGCTCTTTTTTCATTTACTTGACACTGTCACTGTCACATAGTAAGGACTCAACGTTGAAAAAACGAGTGCACTCTGTTTATGAGATGAGGAAACTGATGCTCATGAAATTAAGTGTTTTGTTCAAAGTCACACAGCCAGAGAGGTGCAGAGGTTGAACTTTAACCTATGATGCTGGTCTCCCAGTCCTGTAGTCTTTCCTTGATATCATGCTGTGTTTGCTTTGCTTGTTTCTATTGAAATATATTAAATGATCATGGATATAACATAACAGCATCTTGAGGGTATTTCTGCAGCACATATAAGGAACCATTGAGAAGAAATATGCTTTTTTCTAGTTATTTATTCATTTATTATTTTTAATTCACTATTTACTTCCTATTTTCTTCCAACAGGGATTTAAGGCAGCTTAAAATAATGTTTATGTAAAACAAGGATAAAAGACAAGGAGCCAGGTAAAAGAGAAAGTAAGGAGGGAAAGTATTGTGTCAAAAATCTTAGGCTAAGGAGAGTGACTGTTGAACTTAAAACTTGGCCTTGAGCTTCCTGGGTTCCAAGTAAACAAGGGAAACATAATGTGCTATATTGCTCTTATTATTATGTAAAGAGAAAGAACATCATGGCAGACAGTTTTTCCCCTAGCATTAAACTTTAAGAGGAATTTATTGCATATGTATTTATATGAGTTCATGAAAAACATAATAGAAAAGCTTTCACCTGCAGCTCACAAAAGAGAAATTTCTTAATCAAACATTTATTGAATATCTCCTCTATGTTAGACACTGTATTGGAACAAAGATTCAAAGATGAATAAGATATGACCTTGCCTTCAAAAGATTTCACAGTCATCTAGAAAACAAAAGTAATATACAGCTTACTAGACATAAAGCGGCAGAAATTTTTGACAAGAATATACATATTTAGGCATATTATCAATGTTTGATGAATGAAAGGATTGATGGCTTATTTGTTTTTGTTTTTCTTAATTCTTTCATTTAAAGTCTATGTGCTTTGCAGCAAAGGAAAATATAAACACGATGAAAAGACAACCCTCAGAATGGGAGAAAATATTTGCAAATGAAGCAACTGACAAAGGATTAATCTCCAAAATTTATAAGCAGCTCATGCAGCTCAATATCAAAAAAACAAACCACCCAATCCAGAAATGGGCAGAAGACCTAAATAGACATTTCTCCGAAGAAGATATACAGATTGCCAACAAACACATGAAAGGATGCTCAACATCACTAATTATTAGAGAAATGCAAATCAAAACTGCAATGAGGTATCACCTCACACTGGTCAGAATGGCCATTATCAAAAAATCTACAAACAATAAATGCTGGAGAAGGTGCGGCGAAAAGGGAACCCTCTTGCAATGTTGGTGGGGATGTAAATTGATATAGCCACTATGGAGAACAGTATGGAGGTTCCTTGAAAAACTAAAAATAGAACTATCATATGACCCAGCAATGCCACTACTGGTCATATACCCTGAGAAAACCATAATTCAAAAACAGTCATGTACCACAGTCTTCATTGCAGCTCTATTTACAGTAACCAGGACTTGGAAGCAACCTAAGTGTCCATCGACAGATGAATGGATAAAGAAGATGTGGCACATATATACAATGGAATATTACTCAGCCATAAAAAGAAATGAAATTGAGTTATTTGTAGTGAGGTGGATGGACCTAGAGTCTGTCATACAGAGTGAAGTAAGTCAGAAAGAGAAAAACAAACACCGTATGCTAACGCATATTTATGGAATCTAAAAAAAAAAAATGTGTCTGAAGAACCTAGGGGCAGGACAGGAATAAAGACTCAGATGTAGAGAATAGACTTGAGGACACAGGGAGTGGGAAGGGTAGGCTGGGACGAAGTGAGAGAGTGGCATGGACATATATACACTACCAAATGTAAAATAGATAGCTATTGGGAAGCAGCCGCATAGCACAGGGAGACCAGTCTGGTGCTTTGTGACCATCTAGAGGGGTGGGATAGGGAGGGTGGGAGGGAGACGCAAGAGGGAGGATATGGGGATATATGTGTATGTATAGCTGATTCACTTTGTTATAAAGCAGAAACTAACACACCATTGTAAAGCAATTATACTCCAATAAAGATGTTAAAAAAATACATAAAGTCTATGTGCTTTGTACAGTTGCTGTTCAATATAAGAATGTATGTGCTTTAGAAGCTTATAAACATTATCCATACATGGAGGCATCTTTTTCAACTCTAGCCCTCTCGGAAGTAAACCAATAATAAATTGTCTGGACTCAGAAAACATGGTTAGAGTGAAAAGTCCACATTTTGTTCCTGTAATTTGTAACGCACTCAGAAAATCCCAAGGCTGGCTCAGAACCAGCTGACAATCCCTCCAGCTCTGGACTTATAATGGGGAGCCTATTTTTCTTTTTATTACTGGTAACTGGAAAAGCCTAGCAACTATTTTCCGTTGACATTCCCTCCAGGATGGAGAGCTTGTTTTTCCTAGATTTTCGTATATTTTTAGATGGTCATCTTGGGCAGTCTGGCTTCGTATCAAAAGTGTTTTTAATTGAAGAGGTTCTCCCTTGGGCTATTGGGTAGAAAAATACATTCTCTGTATCTCCGTGTCTATTTTGGGGGTCACAGCTGGATTCCAGTTCTCCATCTTTTTGCAAAGTGGCTGCTCTTCCATCTTATCCTTGCAGTGTGCCTGAAAAAGGAAGGAAGGAACAGAATCTATGATCAGTCTTCTAAATGGCTGACTGAGAAGTGGCAAAAGCAGGAACCTTGGGCCACCTACTCCATTTTCTCAAACTTCTGGAAAATGTAAAAAATGTTAATGCAGAAGCAGGAATGTTGATTATTGGACAATAAAAAAATGGTAGTCTCCACCTTAAGATTTGCTGTTGGATGGAACTTATGGGAGTCTTATTTACACCCAAGGACACTGCCTCCTCCTTGCGTTTTTCATTTGTGTAGTTGTCATTTTCTTAGAGGTAGAACGTGATAGTGCTTAACTTTGGGTTTACGAAACCCAGAACTTTTTAAAAATCCTATGACACATGTATGGCTTTTTCTCCTTTTGCTTCCTGCTTGGTGTGATGAAGCAAAGCACACTTAATTATAAAGGAGAATCATGCTTGATATTTGATAATTTCAGAACATTGTTTAGCAATCTGGAAAGAACTGGCAAGAAGCCTGGTCTCTCACTGGGTGTAACATGGGGAAGATTGGAAGTGAACTACCCGGGATCCATAGGTTGTAGGTCACTGGTATCATGACAGGTATTTTAGCACACTAGCTCATTTAGTCCTCACAACCAAGTGTAAGAAAGCAACGCTATCCCCATTTTCCAGTGACAGATTTCAGAGATCGACTAACTTGTGAGGGTCACACAGTTGGTAGTGTGGTACGGGGGTGGCCTGTAGTTGATATGACTTCAAAGTCTGGTAATCCATTCTCTTAACCCCATGGAGGCCTGGTGTGCCCAGAACACCATGATACATCTTTAGGAGAATAAGGGATATTGACATATTCCCTTGACAATTTTCCTTAAATGATTCTTTCCACAAGGTAGGATTATCAGTGGAGAAGAGTTTTAGGCTGTAACCCAGCATTCATCTTCTGAGGAAAACACTGATTCACCCAGTTATATTATTCAGAGGAGACCAAGAATATGAGGCATCAGCAGACGGTGGAATTCCTTTTCAGTGAAGCCAGAGATGTCAGAGAAAAAACAATTAATGACATTTCATAATACTTTATACACAGTGTACTTATCTCATTCTCAAGTTCTCTTGTCCTATTTAAGAGGACAGGATAAGGGGTGTGACGCCCACCTGGTTTCACTTGGAAAAGGGACACATGCTAAAGGCAAACCTTTGAGGTATTTGCTGAAATGGTTTGTTGGGGGTGGCTTCTTTTCAGTTGAGGCCATTGTGGTTCAAGTATGGAGCTCAGAGACCTAGATATGTGCTTCTGAGAGTTTCACTGTTGCACTCTATAGAAAGTCATTCTGCTAAAAGGAGTCACACTAGATGCTGCTTAATATCAGATGCTGCTGATAATTTGCTTTCATTGATAACAAAAAAATTTTTGAAACTCTAGTCATAAGTAAAAATCCTTTGGAAGCTTCTAGGGTATCTTGAGTTATTAATCAGCATGTGTATATTCTGGGATTATAATCAAAATATTAAACATCTGCTTTTGGCATGGCCACCAGCTGTTAAAATGGACCCAGCCTGCAGATTTGGGGCTGGATTCGGGGAGGAGCCTTCCTTGTCAGGCTCTAATCCTTCAGGGATTGGGAAGGTCTGGATTGGGGGCGGGGGTGGAGGGAGGCACTCCCATGGGAGGCACTAAGGTATCCAGAACAGCAGGGAGGATCTCAAGGGTTATTTACAAACTGATAGAAAATGTTTAACATTTTAACAATGGTTACTTCATGCCAGTGTTATGAGCTGAATATCAGGTCTGTATATACGATGAATCTAAAATAGTAAAGTCCTACAGACATCCAGTGCTATGGGAATAAACAAGGGAAACCCTGAAGCCAATGTGAAACTGCTTTTATAGAGTCTTTTCTAGGAATATTGACAACTAACACTGGAAAGATGACCTAAATATATTTAAGAATATAGTTCTGGAGTCAGACTGCCTGGATGTATTAGTTTCCTATTGCTACTGTAACAAGTTATCACAAATTTAGTGGCTTATAATAGTGCACATTTGTTCTCTTGCAATTCTGGAGGTGAAAAGTCTAAAATCAAGGTATTGGCAGGGCTACTTTCCTTCAGGAGGTTTCAGGGGAGAATTCATTTCCTTGCCTTTTCAGCCTCTAGAGGCCACCCACATTCCTTGGCTCATAGCCCCTTCCTTATATCACTCCAACCTCCTGCTTCTGACAACACATATCCTATTACTGACTTTGACCTTCTTGCTTCCCTCATAAAAAGACCCTTGTAATTACCTTGGGCCCTCTTGGATAATCCAGGATAATCCTCCCATCTCAAGATCCTTAAATAATTCCATCAGCAAAGTCCTTATGGCCATGTTAGGTAACATCTTCATAGGTTCTGGGGATTAGATCGTGGACATCTTTGGGGAGTTATTCTGTCTACACAATGGATACCCACCCTATCTCTGCTACTTCCTAGCTCTGTGACCTAGTGATCAGCTATAAACACATTACTCACTCTCTCTGTGCCTTGGTTCCCTTGAAAGAAAAATGGGGGTAGTAGTAGTACTTTCCTTGTAGGATGAAGATTAAATGTGTTATTATAGGTGGAGGGCTTGGAACCATGCCTAGCCCCTAGGATGTGTTCAATGACTGCTACCTGTTGTGAACTGTGGGTATCAGTGCTCCTCTGGTGAATCTGGTCTCCAACAAACTCTGTTTTGTTCTCTGCTACTGACTGCAGAGCCAATGTCCTTGTCAGGCCATTTTATGTATGTATTTATGTATTTATGGCTGCACCGCCTGGCTTGCGTGATCTTAGTTCCTGACCAGAGATAGAACCTGTGCCCCCTGCAGTGGAAGCGCTGAGTCCTAACCACTGGACCACCAGGGAATTCCCCTTGTCAGGCCAATTTAAGGAGACAGTGCCTTTTGGTCCTTCATCAGTCTGTTGCAGTACAATAACCTTCCTGGTTTTGTATTCCTGCAACCACTCCTTCACTACAGTCAGGGAGCTTCTTGAGTTCCACCTGCAGCATCAACCTAGCTGTGCCTCTGGAACAAGAAAAAGGATAGACTAGCTTTAAGAAATTGTAGCTCAGTGTTACGGGACTAACCATGAATCCATGCCTGAAGTCTACCAATTCCTTGTTTCAGTGACCATCCTTGTAAGAATCTTCCAAAATGGAGTTTCATCCTGTCCTCACCCATCTTCCTAGCACAGGGTTGCTGTCCCCAGTCTGATGGAACCCCTGACATCGCTATCTTCTAGTCTTTATGCCTCACATCCCTACATCCTCCAAAGTGTGTAGCAGCACACCACCAGCATGTGCCCTCCCCCCTGGAAGGGATTTCAAAGCCCTGCCTTCGTATCAAATGTGGGGAATAAACGTCTGTTCCTTTTATAGAATAAATTGGATTTGGACTTGCAGGCGTCTGCTGTCTGAGGGTTGTCATGAAAGAAGAAAGTGGCATGTGTAGATGAGAGTGGAACAGATGTCTCCTTACAGCTTGGGGGATCTATGAATTCAGTGGAAACACTATAAGGAAAATTGTAAGATGCTTTCCTGGCATGACTGAATCCAGAGAGACTATGTTTCTTCAGAGTATTATAAGAACTTATTCCATTTCTGTAGTGTCAAGGTTTGCCTTTTTTAATATCCCTATTTGTGGAAATTTCTCACCTGTAAAATCATATGCAGGAAAAGAAAATATATTCTCTGACACTAAAAATCAATCTGTTTAAACCACTGGTCTTTCCCAGCCCCCTTTCTTGCGCCATTACCACCATTTGAAAAAAAAAGAATTTCAGTTTGTGGCATCACTTTGGTAACTTCTATTCCTTCTAAACTGGGTTGTACTATTTTGAAAAACAAAAAAAGTATTTTACCCAGACTTATTTTCCTTGTCAACTGCCTTTGCCACAAAAGACTAAATTCGTCTCTATTATAAATAGAGCTCAGTTACAGAGAAGTTTTACTGGCTACCTTAAAAGAAGCATGGTTATTTTAATGAGTAGAATAATTTGAGTTTTGTTTTCTTCATTTTCCAGCCCTGTTTTCAAATTAAAAAATAATCCTTCATTAAAAGAAATGCAAACAATTTGTGTAACATAAAAACTTTATAACTCTTTAACATTAAGCATCCGAAGAGGAAGACACAAATACTCATCCCAGAGTCAGCTTTTAGTTTGACGATGTGAAAAGAATACTTGATTAGAAGTCAGCAAACGTGGGTACTAGTTCTTAGTTACTAATTATTAGGTTAAGACGTTCATGCTTTTTGCTTCAGCTCTTCATCTGTAAAATGTGGGTAATAATTCCTCCACCTCATACACTTATAACAGGGCTCTGAGGAAGTAATCTTTAAGAAAATGAGTTGGAGAGCACAAAGGGTCCTTTTAAAATATAAAATTCCAGCACAGTATAGTAGAGAACGCACAGGTCTGCAGTCAGCCTATGTGGTGAATTCTGGTTCTGTCAAGTAACAAGCTGTGGGACTTGCCCAAGTTAGTTAACCTCTCTGAGCTTTGAATTCCTCATCTGTAAACATAAAAAACCCTCTGGGTGACTGTGAGCATGGAAAGAGAGCAGAAAACAAGTGTTCAGTGATGGTAGCTCTTATTACTTTTCTCCACCGAACAAGGCATTCCTGTTTGTGTATCGAAGCTATAAATATACTAGAGGTTTCCCTGGCCCAGGCGCTCTTGGAACATTTGACTCAATAGCCTTTCTCCTTTTTTTATGAAAAATTGATACTGTGGGCAGGCTTGTGGTTCTCCATGTCATTAAGTTCAGAAATAAATGTGCTCAACCACAAACCCCCCATCTTGCTCCAAAGGCATCTCAGGTTTTCAGTCTGCACGTTGAGTAGGGTGTACTCTTGCCTGCAAGGAGCATTCCTAGCCCTTCAGACAGGGCCGAGGGCCCAGGTGGGGCTCAGGGCTGAGCAACTTTCAATGCATCGTGACTATGAATTTGCTTCACTTTTCTCAGAAAGGCCCAGTGCCTCTTGCAGCTCAGTCTGGCATGGCCTTAAGTCAGCAAGTGCAAACTCAAGTGAGGGCAGGGCGGTAACCAAATGGGTGTTGCAGGGGGCAGCAAGAAGACCATGGAGAACAGGAAATGGCAGCTCTCAGTCTGGTTGATGGTTGCCAGATAAGAATGCAGGCCCAAGTTTACTATATCCTGTTTGTTTTCCCCAAGAAAAGCCACAAATCAGAATTTTCATGTGATATTTTTCCAATTTTTACGTGTTGGCAGCTAATCCTCATTACTCTCTAACTCTGTAGAGATTAGAGTTGTCCCATGGACTACCCTTGTTTATCTTCTTATATTCAGTGCCAGCCTGTGGGCCTCTAGTCACTCTGTGGGTCAGGAGACACTACCTTTATCTGCATGAACTTAGGTCACTTAGAATCAAAATCACCTTTAAGTGAAAAAGCCACAAAAACCCCATAGAAAGATTTTAGCTCTGAAATTATCTAATATCTTTACTGTTCTTGACTGTGAATAATTTTCTAAAAGCTTAAGAAGATGTAACCCTCGTTGATCACTATCTCTTGATAAAAATTACAGTTTTCAAACCATGTTCATATAAGATGAAAGCACTTCAGAATAGCATGTGTAACTCACCTATACATACAGACTCCGAACACCAGAATGTTTTCGGAATGGGAGAGAGAAGTCTTGCCCAGATATGATTTCCATCCATATCAAGTTCTTCTGACTTAAAGACCCATCTAGGATCAACAATTTGCAGATTGAAAACCAAATTGGAGTGGAGCCCTTGGCGCATCTATGGAGAGAAGTGGGTTTTGGACTCTATCCCCTCTACCCTCTTAGATTCGGTAGCAGGGGAGGAGGTGCACTCCTCTAGATAGGGGAAGTGGGGAGAAGTGCAGCTGATAGTTAGCTAATTCCTTGTTTAGAATACCAGTGCTGGAAGGGAAAATATACTCTTGGAAACAGTCTAATTCAATGGCTTTAACACTGTGTTCTGAGGTCTTCAGAGGAGCTTGAGGTCTTTCAGAGGCACTGGCCTTTTAAATGACACTGTAAAGCTTACAACAGAGTATTGGTATTGCATATAAGAGGTCATTTGAGGAAAGGGTCCTACTAATTAACGAAAGAAAACCCCACTGGTCTAATTTTGACTTTTAGTTGAAGAACCAGGCCAATGTCTAAATTGTCCAAGGCTACTCTGTTGAAGAAAGTCAAGCCAATCCACACCCTGGCTCTGTTGTCTCCAAGCCCTTTCCTACACTGTGTGCACATTAGCTACCTCTTTTAGCAACTGATATATCTCTTCTTAAAGGTGCTGGAGGAATTTTCAGTTGTTTTCTGAAAGTTAAAGTAGCTTGAACTGCTTTGTTTTTTATAAGTTTGGGCAATTTTTATATTTTTGACAAGGTCTTAGCAGCCACTAGTTAGCACACCAACCATATACCATTTAGACTCAGCTTTCTCTGTCTAGTGGGACTCTGACCACCAGCAGACTTTATTTCTGGCTTCCATCCATAGGGACTGTGGTCAGCTGGGAGGATTAGAGGTTGCTATGTTCTAGTGGTGTGTTTTCTGAGGGTAGGTAACCTTGATTTGTAGCATTTGCCAATTTCCATTGTGTAAGTATTCCCACCATGGCCAATTTCATGTTACAAATGAGACATCACTGAGCAAGAAGTTGACAACAGATGTGCACAGTTGGCTCCCTCCAGCAGTGCTAGCTGGCTCCAGCACACCATTGTACATTCTCCTCTTCTCAGTTAGGAATTGATACACCCTTAGCCCAGCCCCAGTTCTCACCTCCATAGCCAGTGTTTTTCATTCTTCCTTACTCCAACATGTCTCTCCCTCTAATGCCAAACCAATGCCTAAGGATGGTCACTGTATCAAATGACTGATTGAATTAAAAAGCATCCTCATATTATCTAAGAATTTAAAAGTGTATTTCAAGTGAGAAAATAAGCTCATTTTTCCCATTCCATCCTTTTAAGACCCTACATCTTCCATTGATTTATACTTTTAACCATTTCTTAAGCTTTTATTTTTAAAAGCCTAAGTATTCTGTTATTTCACTAGATGGTGCTATATGTAGTTTAGAGTTAGGGCAAGTATCAGCTTAGAAACCTGGGAGTCCTCTGAGGAACGCATGTCTTCTTATAACCAGAAGTTGTCACCACACTGAAATCAGGACATTCCAATTTACTTCATTCTTTTCCTTGCCTTTGTCTGTGGGGCTGGTGAAATCTTCTCACCAAGGCAGACTGTCCTTTGCCACTTACTTTAAGCATTGCTTTCCCCAGGGTTGGAAGGTGTTTTAAATTTTCTCATAATTGGTCATAAAGATCTTGCCATATATTTTGTAACTTTGAGCTCTGCCACCAGTCACACTTCATTTGGAAGAAGTCTCTGTCCCCTGCTCTGTGACCACTCCTTAATCTTTATTCTTTGGGTGCCAACATTCTATGTCTCTATAGTTTCATTTCTGCAAAATATGAGCTGCAGAATATGTTGCTGAAATACTTTCAAGAGGATTCATAAAGATTTGAATTCTAAAAAACTCATTCAGTACTTACAATTTGGGGGGAAACGTATAAGTCCTTCTACATGTTTCATTTTATTTCATTCATTATATCCAGGAAATTAGTATTTTAACCCAACTTCTATAGTGTTTTTTTCTACTCTCCATTATCAAGAGACACCTAGAGAACCTCTCTAAAGAGAGGATAAAAACCTTATCACCTGCATTTTGCCACTTGTAAAATAGTCATCAATCATTTTCATTGTTAACCACAATGGTTTATAGGCCTATTGATTGATTGTGTTATTAATTAAAAAAACTTTAATTCTACATTAAGCAGGGAAATGAAGAAAAAACTGTTAATTAATATTGAAAGTATCTTTTCAACCACTCTTTTGCCTCCGTGAAGAAGCCATGTTTTACTTGAAATTTTATCCGCCAGTAGAGTACCAGGTATATGGTAGATGATCAATAATAGCTGCTACATTAATTGTTAAGTTACACACTTTGAGATACTACCCAATTATTCTTTGTAATTCTAGAATAAAACCACATTGTACCCATATTGTCCCATAGAATGAGGACATGGTTTCTCAAAGACTTGTCCTTACATCCCACAGGCAATGTAAGCAAAAAGCCTGGAACTTTATCCCAGGCTTGATTACAAAAGCCATCACCTTACTGATTTTATGAAGATTAAGTATTAGGTCAGCTGGAATTCTTTCAGGTCCTGAAACCTGGGAGAGAATTACAAATGCTTATTTGCTTTTCTTTTGGGAGGGGGTGGGAAACCAAATGTTATGGCCAGTAGGAATAGTATAGCACTTAATTTTGATAACCTTATCTTTATGTTGTTCACAGAAATATCATTCTCCCTACCTAGAGGGGCAAAGCATTTTACATCACATCTTACAAATCTTTACAACTGACCATAGAAGAATTCTTAAAAATGGAAACATTGAGGAGTACTTGACAAAATCAGATAAGCTGAATTGATTAATAATTCAGTCTCCTTATAGGTTCAGATCATTTCTTTATTTTTGAGTCAGTTTTGGTAGTTTGTGTTTTTCTAGGAATTTGCCTGTTTCATCTAGATTGTCTCATTGTTGGGCATACAGTTTTTTAGAGTAGTTCCTTATAATCTTTTTTATTTCTGTAAGGTCAGTAGTAATGTCTCCCCTTTTCATTCCTGATTTTAGTAATTTGAATCATCTTTCTTTTTTCTTGGTCAGTCTAGCTAAACGTTTGTCAATTTTGTTGATCTCTCTAAGGACTTACATTCCAGCAGGGGAGAGAGTAATAACAAAATGACTTGAGAAGGTCATAAGTTCTGTATAGAAAATGAGCAAGGAGAGGTGATAGAGAAGGAATGAATGGATAAAGAGGGCAGGGCCCACTTTAGGCAGCATGTTTGGAGAAGGTAATATTTTAGCTAATCCAGGAAGAAAGAGAAGGGGACTACTGGAGGAAACTGAGAAAGATGGAATAACAGGGCCAAGCGGTGTTAACAAGGAAAAAGCTTGGTATATTCAAGGAAGGGAAAAACTGGAGATAGTGGTGGAAGGGGAAAGGTACAACAAGGTTGGAGAGTTAGTGAGGCTGATTAGGTGGAGCCTTTGATGTTCTGATGAGGACCCTCGGTTTTATTATCAGTGCAATGTTTGTAGGGTTTTAAAAAGGTGAATGTCATGATCTGATACATTTCAAAAATTTCTCTCTAGCTACTATGTGAGAATAAACTTAAAGAAGCAAGGAGAGACCAGTTAGAAGGGTACTGCAGTTGTTTAGCTAAGAGATGATAGGGGCTTGGACTGGGAAGGGGTGGTGGTGGAATCAGGAATTGTCTACAGTACCTAGTTTCTAATGAGATCTCTATCCTATTGCTAAAAAGGCAAATAGATTATAGTTTTTGAGGTCAGGGTGACAGGTTGACTTTAGAGGAATATGGCATAGAGCAGCAGTCCCCAACGTTTTTGGCACCAGGGACTGGTTTCATGGAAGACAATTTTTCCATGGAGGGATGCAGGGGATGGTTCAGGCGGTAATGCGAGCAATGGGGAGCGATGGGGAGCGGCAGATGAAGCTTTGTTTGCTCACACGCCGCTCACCTCCTTCTGTGCGGCCCCAGTTCCTAACAGGCTGTGGACTTGTATCGGTCCATGGCCCCGGGGTTGGGGACCCCTGGCATAGAGGAAGGATGGATCAATGGACAGATTGTGGAAGGAAGGAAACTAGGTAGGTAGGTAGATCAGTAGGTGGGTATGCTCCATGCCTTAAACTTTTACATTATTATCTAATAGGATTTTAAAATGGCACAGTAAAATGCTCAGACTTGTACTTTTGTGAGCTTCAGTCCTCTGGCGGCTTATATAACACCATGTTGTACCTATATTATGCACAAGTGATATGAAGACTTATGCCCATGCATTTGTGTGTCTTGTTTAGGTTTTATTTTAAATTGAATCTTATTTTAAAAAAGTTTAAGGACACTCTCTTATTACTGATTTTTCATCAGGATGCCTTGCATATGGTATGGACTCCATAAATATTTGTTGAATTTAAAGTAATTGGATCCAGTCAGAAAACTAGCCTCAACTTGTATGCTTTGAAACACATATTGAATGATGCCATTTTTTTCTTCCCTCCCTGCTTCTTTCCTTCTCTCCCTCCTTGCCTCCATCGCTCCTTCCCTCTTTTTTCCCTTGTTCTGCCCCCACTTCTTCTCTTCCTTCCTTTCATCTTTTTTTTGACTCACTCTTTCTTTCTTCTTCCTGGGATTAGAAGTATAACATCTAACTGATATCCCGGTGTTTGGTTAGCTGTAGGTGAGTCGGTAGACCTTTAAGTTTGGGGCAAGGAATATTTTTACAAGAACTTATAAATATGTAAAAATCCTCAGAGTTACATACTCAGCTATTCTCTGCTGTGTTCAGAAATATCATCATGCAGGCTACTGTTGGTTTGAAGAGATCCATGAGTAAATTAAACTTTTTTTTTTAATGCTCTTGAAATAGAAAAAAGCATCAGCCCAGCTGCCCAGTGAAAAATATACCAGTTGTATATGGTTTCAAAGTTCTTAAATGTTTCCAAGCTAATACATAGATAAATGTTTTAAAAAATACACATCATTCCTAATTTGAAATGGAATCCTTTCAATTTAAAGGTCAATTTGATCCTGAAGATATTTCTGAGCATCAGTTTGTAAATTTTCAAGTCTATACTTCAAATACAACTTGGAAATGAGGATGAAACATCTTGCTATGACTGTTACCATAAGCAGAAGCCTCTCCAATTGACAAGCTCTGGAGACATCATTTCTACTATGAATATGTCCTTGCCCCATGTACAGACTCAGATCTTCTAGTCTTTCCTAAAAAACTTAATTGTGAAGGATTTGAGGGGAAATCCAGGGTCCCTTTTCATATGTTTCCCCTTTAAGTCATAGCTCTGCCAAGCATGAGAGACTGGGACCAGAGGCAGACCCCAGGTTGGGCCTGGCCAGTGCCAAGCCATGGTCCAGGGGTCAGGAGGTGGAGTGCCCAGGAGAACACTTGCCTACTTGCCCATGTCTGAGTGGACAGCAGATTTCTCAGTGGAGACAAGGGAATGTGAGCTCAGTGAGCAAAGGCAATTTGGGGTTCCCCTTCCTGTTCTTACCTGGCATGCCACTTATACAGGAGGCAAAAAACTCTTTTTTGTAACTAGGAAGAACTTTCGAGCTATCCAAAATGGGTTATATAAAGGCTGCTTAGAATAATAAAGGATGGTGGAGAAAATGAGACAAGTTTTACCTAAATATGGGAAAATAGTCATTGTCCTCTTACTTCTTTTGGCAACACTCGCTTTACAATTGTTGTCCATCTCTTCATAATGGAAACATTTTTAAGCCTCATTAAAAATTGCCTGGGAAATGCCCTAAAGATAAAGAGGCAAAAGTAAACAAACATGCAAACATTTAGAAGGTAATTAAAGATTGTGTTTCTATCCATAGACTTAAAGAAATAGAGATTGATGGTATGTTTAAAAGAAAAACAGTACTTATGTTACCTGGATTCTCTATCCTGAAGGATCTGGGCCATGCCTCGCATTCCCTCAAGGGGTATAGCATGGAATGTGCACTTAAACTTGGTGGAGTCCTGCAAGAGTAGTTCTCCAAAGGTATCCCGTTGTTTTAGGCCAGAGGCAGGTTATAGGATGGCCTCTTCTCTCCCACTGGTTTCCCCACTGCAATGCCAGGTACCCCCATCAAGAGCATTTGGCAGCACAGTAGAGGGAGGCATGCCAGCAAAGCTCTCACAGTGTTTATGGTGCCAGCTGCTTCCTTGGCATCCAACAAAGTTTCATCAGCTTTTGTTTGGGATTTTCTTGGAGTTCATGCTAATTTCTTTAAGGTCGTAAAAGGATGAGGTATTTCCACATCTGCAACCACCAATGCTGGCTCAGTGGAAAATGATGAGAAATTGTTTGGTTGCTTCTGTAGGAAGCCAAAGGCATGGGTATATAGCACTTTACAAAGTGTTCTCACACCCAGTGTTTCACTGCAGTCTCTTGGCGAACCTGGGAAGTAAATACTACTTGTACCAGCAGTTTACAAGGCTTAATAAGTTGATTGTCCCAGGGCAACTTAACCAGTAAGCAGCAGTGTCAGAGCTCAAACCCAAGACTTTTTTTTTAATTAGTGAACTTTATTTCTTAGAGTAGTTTTAGGTTCATAGCAAAATTGAACAGAAAGTACAGAGATTTCTCATATACTCTTTGTCCCCACACATGTGCAGTCTTTCCCACTATCAACATCCTTGGTTGCCCCAGAGTGCTACATTTGTTACAACTGATGAACTACCTTGACACATCATTATTACCCAAAGTCTATAGTCTACGTAAGGGTTCACTCTTGGTTTTGAACATTGTTTGGTTTTGACAAATATATAATGATATGTATCCACCCTTGTAGTATCATACAGAATAGTTTCACTGCTCCCCAAATCCTCTGTGCTGTGCTTATTCATTCTTCCCTCTCCTCTAACCCCTGGAAACCACTAACATTTTTATTATCTCCATAGTTTGTCCTTTTTCATAATGTCATAACTTATAATCATACAAAATGTAGCCTTTTCAGATCAGATTCTTTAACTTAGTAATATGTATTTAAGTTTCCTACATGTCTTTTCAGAGTTTGAGAGCACATTTCTTTTTGGTGCTGCATAATATTCCATTGTCTGGATGTACCACAGTTTATCTGCTGAAGGACATCTTTGTTGCTTTCAAGTTTTGGCAATTATGAAACTGACTGCTATAAACATCCATGTGCAGGTTTTTGTATGGACATAAATTTCAACTTTGGGTAGATAACTAAGAGTATGATTGCCAGATTATATGGTAAGAGTATGTTGAGTTTTGTAAGAAACTACCAAACTGTCTTCCAAAGTGGCTGTACTACTATTTTGTTCCCACAAGCAATGAATGATAGTTCCTGTTGTTCCATATTCTTGCCAGCATTTGATGATGTCAGGGTTCCAGATTTTGGCCATTCTAATAGGTGTGTAATGGTATCTCATTGTTTTTTTAATGTGCAGTTCCCTAATGACATACGATATTGCCCATCTTTTCATATGCTTGCTTGCCGTCTGTATATCTTCTTTGGTGAGGTATCTGTTCAGGTCTTTTTTTTAAAAAATAAATTTATTTATTTATTTATTTATTTATTTATTTATTTATTTATTTATTTATGGCTGCGTTGTGTCCTCATTGCTGCGCCTGGGCTTTCTCTAGTTGCATAGAAACTGCAACAGAGTAGCAGGGGCTACTCTTCGTTGCGGTGCGGGCTCTAGGCACACGGGCTTCAGTAGTTGTGGCTCAGGTTCTAGAACGCAGGCTCGGTAGTTGTGGTGCATGTGGCATGTGGGAATCTTCCTGGACTAGGGATCGAACCCGTGTCCCCATCATTGGCAAGCAGATTCTTAACCACTGAGCCACCAGGGAGGTCCCTCTGTTCAGGTCTTTTGCCCAATTTTAAACCAGGCTGTTCAATTTCTTACTGTTAAGTATTGTATATTTTGGATAATAGTCCTTAATCAGCTGTGTCTTCTATAACTATTTTCTCCCAGTCTGTGGCTTTTCCTCTCATTATCTTGACATTTTCTCTCAAGTAGCAGAAGTTTTTAATTTTAATGAATTCCGGCTTATCAGTTTTTTTTCTTTCATGGATTGTGCCTTGGTGTTATATCTAAAAAGTCATCGCCATCCTCAGGGTCATATAGGTTTTCTTTGTTATTTTGAAGAGTTTTGTAGTTTTGCACTTTTCATTTAGGCCTATGATCCTTTTTTTTTTTTTCTTATTGAAGTATAGTTGATTTACAATGTTATGTTAGTTTCTGGTGTACAGCAAAGTAAGTCAGTTATACATATGTATATGTATTCTTTTTCATATTCTTTTCCATTATGGTTTATTACACAATATTGAATATAGTTCCCTGTGCTATACAGTAGGATCTTGTTGTTTATTTATTTTATATATAGTAGTTTGTATCTGTTAATTCCAAACTCCTAGTCTATCCATTCCCCACCCCCTTTCCCCTTTGGTAACCATAAATTTGTTTTCTGTGTCTGTCAGTCTGTTTCTGCTTTGTAGATAAGTTCATTTGTGTCATATTTTAGATTCCACATATAAGTGATATCATATGGGATTTGTCTTTCTCTGTCTGACTTACTTCACTTAGTTTGATAATCTCTAGGTCCATCCATGTTGCTGCAAATGACATTATTATCTGTGGGTAAATAGTATTCCATTTTGTATATATACCACATCTTCTTTATCCATTCATCTGTTGATGGACATTTCGGTTGCTTCCATGTCTTGGCTATTGTAAATAGTGCTGCTTTGAACACTGGGGTACATGTATCTTTTGGAATTAGAGTTTTCTCTGGATATATGTCCAGGAGTGGGATTGCTGGATCATATGGCAACTCTATTTTTAGTTTTTTGAGGTACCTCCATACTGTTTTCTGTAGTGACTACACCAATTTACATTCCCACCAACAGTGTAGGACAGTTCCCTTTTCTCCACACCCTCTCCAGCCTTTGTCATTCGTAAACTTTTTAATACTGGCCATTCTGACTGGTGTGAGGTGGTACCTCATTGTAGTTTTGATTTGCATTTCTCTAATAATTATCGATGCTGAACATCTTTTCATGTGCCTATTGACCATCTGTATGTCTTCTTTGGAGAAATGTCTATTTAGGGCTTCTGCCCATTTTTTGATTGGATTATTTGGGGTTTTTTTGTTATTGAATTATATGAGCTGTTTGTATATTTTGGAAATTAGGCCCTCGTCAGTCACATAATTTGCAAATATTTTCTTCCATTCCATAGGTTGTCTTTTCGTTTTGTTTACGGCTTCCTTTGCTGTATTTGATTAGGTCCCGTTTGTTTATTTTCACTTTTACTTCTTTTGCCTTGGGAGACTGATCTAAGACAATATAGCTATGATTTATGTCAGAGAATGTTTTGCCTATGTTCTCTTCTAGGAGTTTTATGGTGTCATGTTTTATATTTAAGTCTTTAAGTCATTTTGAGTTTATTTTTGTGGATGATGTGCGGCTGTGTTCTAACTTCACTGATTTACATGCAGCTGTCCAGCTTTCCCAACACCACTTTCTGAAGAGACTGTCTTTTCTCCATTGTATATTCTTGCCTCCTTTGTTGAAGATTAATTGACCATAGGTGTGTGAGTTGATTTCTGGGTTCTCTCTTCTGTTCCATTGATCTATGTGTCTGTTTTTGTGCCAGTACCATGCTGTTTTGACTACTGTAGCTTTGTAGTATTGTCTGAAGTCTGTGAGGGTTATGCCTCCAGCTTTGTTCTTTTTCCTCAGGATTGCTGTGGCAATTCTGGATCTTTTATGGTTCCATATAAATTTTAGGATTATTTGTCTTAGTTCTGTGAAAAATGTCATGGATCATTTGATAGGGATCACATTAAATTTGTGGATTGCTTTGAGTAGTATGGCCATTTTAACAATATTAATTCTTCCAGTCCAAGAGCATGGGATATCTTTCCATTTCTTTGAATCATCTTTACTTTACCAATGTTTTATAGTTCTCAGCATATAAGTCTTTCGCCTCCTTGGTCAGGTTTATTCCTAAGTATTTTATTTTTTTGGATGTGATTTTAAAAGGGATTTTTTTTTTTTTTACTTTCCCTTTCTGATATTTGTCAGTGGAAAGAAATGCAACAGACTTCTGTATGTTAATCTTGTATCCTGCAACCTTGCTGAATTTGTTTATCAGTTCTAGTAGTTTTTGTGTGGAGTCTTTAGGGTTTTCTATATGTAGGGTCGTGTCATTTGCATATAATGACAGTTTCATCTCTTCTCTTCCAATTTGAATGTTTTTTATTTTCTTTTTCTTTTCTGATTGCTGTGGCTAGGACTTCCAACACTATGTTGAATAGAAGTGGTGAGAATGGGCATTATTGTCTTGTTCCAGATTTTAGCAGGAAGGCTTTCAACTTTTCACCATTGAGTATTATGTTGGTTGTGGGTTTGTCACAAATAACTTTTATTATGTTGAGATATGTTCCCTCTGTACCCACTTTAGTAAGAGTTTTGATCATGAATGGTTGTTGAATTTTATAAAATACTTTTTCTGTATCTATTGAGATGATCATGTGGTTTTTGTCTTTCCTTTTGTTGACATGGTGTATCACATTGATTGATGTGCATATGTTGAACCATCTTTGTGACCATGGGATGAATGCAACTTGATCGTGGTGTATGATCTTTTTTATGTGTTGTTGGGCTTGGTTTGCTAATATTTTGTTGAGAATTTTTGCATCTATATTCATTAAAGATATTGGCCTGTAATTTTCTTTTTTGGTGGTGTCTTTGTCTGCTTTTGGTATCAGGGTGATGGTGGCTTCACAGAACACCTTTAGGAGTGTTCCCTTCTCTTCAATCTTTTGGAATAGTTTGAGAAGGATTGGTACAATTTCTTTGTTGTATGTTTGGTAGAATTCCCCAGTGAAGCCATTTGGTCCTGGACTTTTGTTTGCAGGGTGTTTTTATTATTATTATTATTATTATTATTATTATTACAGATGTTATTTCACTTCTAGTGATTGGTCTGTTCAAAATATCTATTTCTTCTTGATTCAGTTTTGGTGGGCTAGAAACGTGTCCATTTCTTCTAGAGTGTCCAATTTTTTGGAATATAACTGTTTGTAGTGTTCTGTCTCTCTCTCTCTTTGCATTTCAGTGGTATTGGTTGTTATTTCTCCTCTTTCATTCTTATTTTGTTTATTTGGGTCCTCTCTCTTTTCTTCTTTCTGATCCTGGCCAGAGGTTTGTCAATGTTGTTTACCCTTTCAAAGAACCAGCTCTTGGGGCTTCCCTGGTGGTGCAGTGGTTAAGAATCTGCCTGCCCATGCAGGGGACATGGGTTCAAGCTCTGGCCCAGGAAGATCCCACATGCTGCAGAGCAACTAAGCCCAGGTGCCACAACTACTGAGCCTGCGCTCAGAGCCCGTGAGCCACAACTACTGAGCCCCTGTGCCACAACTACTGAGCCCATGTGCCACAACTTCTGAAGCCCACATGTCTAGAGCCCGTGCTCCACAACAAGAGAAGCCACCGCAATGAGAAACCCACACACCACAATGAAGAGTAACCCCTGCTCGAAGAGTAGCCCCCTCTCACCGCAACTAGAGAAAGCCCACATGCAGCAATGAAGACCCAACACAGCCAATCAATCAATCAATCAATCAATCAATAAATTTAAAGAAAAAGGGAAAACAAAGAACCAACTCTTGGTGTTACTGATTTTTTTCTATTTTTTAATCTCTATTATATTTATTTCCTTCTTGATCTTTATTATTTCCTTCCTTCTGCTGACTTTAGGTTTTATTTGTTCTTCTTTTTCTAATTCTTTTAGGTGGTAGGTTAGGTTGTTTATTTGAGATTTTTCATGTTTTTTTTTTTTTGAGGAACACTGTATTGCTATGAACTTCCCTCTAAGAACTGTATTGCTGCATCCCATAGATTTTATATAGTTGTGTTTCCATCGTCATTTGTCAAGATATTTAATTTCCTCTTTGATTTCATTGTTGACCCACTGGTTTTTTTTAGTAGCATGTTGTTTAGTCTCCATGTAATTGTTTTTTTTCTCATTTCTCTTTCTGTGATTGACTTCTAGTTTCATGCCATTATAGTCAGAAAAGATGCTTGAAATAATTTCTGTTCTCTTAAATTGGTTGAGGCTTGTTTTGTGTCCTAGCATGTGGTCAGTCCTAGGGACTGTTCCATGTATACTTGAAATGAATATGTATTCTGGGTTTTTTTTTTTTTGATGTAATGTACTAAAAATATCAATTAAGTCTAACTGTTCTGTTGTATCATTTAGGATCTCTGTTGCCTTATTGATTTTCTGTCTGGAAGAAAATCACAATTGGAAAGTAAATCATTTAAATAAACCAGTACACAGATTTTTAAAAAATCAAAAAAATTTTGTGAAAGCAATGATAACTACAATGAGCAGCAAAAGGATAAACATGAAGATGTAAAAGAGAACATCAAAATCATAAATTGTTAGGGAGGAGAGTAAAGAAATGTATATTTCTTTTTAGAATGTGTTTTAGCCTATATGACTACCAGTCTAAAGCAAGTAGATATAGTAATGGGTTAACATACTTGAAAACCAGGGTGGGCTTCCCTGGTGGTGCAGTGGTTGAGAATCTGCCTGCCAATGCAGGGGACACGGGTTCGAGCCCTGGTCTGGGAAGATCCCACATGCCGCGGAGCAACTAGGCCCGTGAGCCATAACTACTGAGCCTGCACGTCTGAAGCCTGTGCTCCGCAACAAGAGAGGCCGCGATAGTGAGAGGCCCGCGCACTGTGATGAAGAGTGGCCCCCACTTGCCGCAACTAGAGAAAGCCCTCGCACAGAAACGAAGACCCAACACAGCCAAAAATAAATAAATAATTAAAAAGTTGGCAAGAACAAGGCCCTGTCATGCCCAGCCATGCTTCAAAAAAAAAAAAAGAAAACCAGGGTAACCATAAATCAAAACATACACTAGATTCACAAAAACCAAAAGGAAGAGAACATAAGCATAATACAAAAGAAAACCATCCAGCCACAAAAGGAAAAACAAAAAGAAAGGGACAAAGAAGAAATACAAAATTAACTGGAAAACACGGTTTAAATTGGCAATAAATACATATCTATCAATAATTACCTTAAATGTCAATGGACTAAATGCTCAAATCAAAAAACACAGAGTGGCAGATTGGATAGAAAAACAAGAGCCTACAATATGCTGCCTACAAGACACCCATGTTAGGGTGAAGGACACACATATATTGAAAGTGAGGGGATGGGAAAATCTATTTCATGTAAACAGAAATGAGAAGTGGGGGTCGCAATACTCATATCAGACAAAAAAGACTTTAAAACAAAGGCCATAAAGAAAGATAAAGAAGGACACTATATAATGATAAAAGGATCAATGCAAGAGGATATTACACTCATTAACATATATACACCCAATATAGGAGCACCTAAATACATAAAACAAATATCGACAGACATCAAGGGACAAGCTGACTGCAATACAATAATAGTAGTAGTCTTAACTACCCCACTCACATCAATGGACCATTTTGAATTCATTTCTGTGAAAGGTGTAAGGTCTGTATCTAGATTCAGTTTTCACATGTTCATGTCCACTTGTTCCATCACAATTTGTTGAAAAGATTATCTTTGCTCCATTGTATTGCCTTTACTCCTTTGTCAAAGATCATTTGACTGTATTTATGTGGGTCTGTTTCTGGGCTCTCTATTCTGTTCCATTGGTCTATTTGTCTGTTCTTTCACCAATACCACACTGCCTTGATTACTGTAACTTTATAGTAAGTCTTAAAAGTCAGAATAATGTCAGTCCTCCACCTTTGTTCTTATCCGTCAATAGTGAGTTGGCTATTCTGGGTCTTTTCCTTCTCTATATAAACTTTAGAATCATTTTGTTAACATCCACAAAATAACTTGCTAGGACTTTGGACTAGGATTGTATTGAATCTATAGATCAAGTTGGGAGGAACTGACACCTTGACAATATCTTCCTGTGCAGAAATATGAAATGTCTGTCCATTTATTTAGTACTCCTTTGATATCTTTTATTACAGTTTTATAGTTTTTTTATATAGATCTTATATATATTTTGTTATATGTATACCTAAGTATATCATTTTGGGGTGCTAATATAAATGGTAGTGTGTTTTTAATTTTTAATTTTAAATTCCTTGTTCATTGCTGGAATATAGAAAGTGATTGACTTTTGTATATTACCCTTGTGTTCTACAACCTTATAATCACTTATAATTATTAGCAGGTTTTTCTTGTCAATTCTTCTTGATTTTCTACATAGACGATCATATTGTCTGTGAACAAAGATAATTGTATTTCTTCCTTCCCACTCTATACCTTTTATTTCCTTTTCTTGTTTCATTGCATTAGTTACAATTTCTAGTTTGATGTTGAAAAGCAGTGGTGAAAGGAGATATCCTTGCCTTGTTTCTGATCTTAGCAGAAAAGCTCACCATTTAAGTATGGTGTTAGCTGTAGGTTTTTGTTGGTGTTCTTTATCAAGTTGAGGAATTTCCCTTATATTACCAGTTTGCTGAGTTTTTAAAAAAATCATGAATGGGTGATAGATTTCACCAGATGCTTTGTCTGCATTTATTGATATGATCATGTGGTTTTTCTTTTTTAGTCTGTGTGGTAGATTACATTAATTGATTTTGAAATATTGAGCCAGCCTTGGGATAAATTCTACTTGATCATGGTAGCCTGGTGTATAGTTCTTTTTGTACATTGTTGAATTTGACTTGCTAATATTTCATTGAGGATTTTTGCATCTATGTTTATGAGAAATATTGGTCTGAAGCTTTCTTTTCTTGTAATGTCTTTGTCTGGTTTTGTTACTGGGATAGTGCTGTCCTCATAGAATAAATTAGAAAGTATTCCCTATTCTTTTTTCTGAAGGATATTTTGGAGAATTGTTGTGTCTTTCTTAAATGTTTGGTAAAATTCACCAGTGTGCACATCTGGGCCTGGAGCTTTTAGCTTTGGAACGTTATTAATTTTTGATTCAATCTCTTTAATAGATATAAGCCTATTCAGATTGTCTATTTTTCTTTTGTGAGTTTTGACTGATTGAACCTTTCAACAAATTTGTCCATTTCCCCCCTTTGTGCCAGAGGCATGAGAGGATTTTCCTCTGATATTCACTGTGAAAACCTTATAGAGCTCAAAAGTAAAACTCACCAAAGTATTGAGGCCTCCCTATAACTGTGTCCTCCTAGTGTTTTTTTTTTTAAATATTTTATTTATTTATTTATTTATTTATTTATGGCTGTGTTGGGTCTTCCTTTCTGTGTGAGGGCTTTCTCCAGTTGTGGCAAGTGGGGGCCATTCTTCATCGCGGTGTGCGGGCCTCTCACTATCGCAGCCTCTCTTGTTGCGGAGCACAGGCTCCAGACGCGCAGGCTCAGTAATTGTGGCTCATGGGCCCAGTCGCTCCGCGGCATGTGGGATCTTCCCAGACCAGGGCTCGAACCCGTGTTGCCTGCATTGGCAGGCAGATTCTCAACCACTGCGCCACCAGGGAAGCCCCCTCCTAGTGTTTTGACTCTCAGAGTTGTTCACACTGAACCTCCAGAAATTCATCAATTACAATTCAGACTTTTCTACCCTAGTGCTGGTTTCCAAAGAGGTTTCTGTTCACAGGTTTCTGTTCTGGCAAGTTGTGATGCTCTGTATCCACCTATCTGTCTCTTTAATTTAGGAGACAGCAGTTTACCCTGTGACCTGTCTTCTCTGAGAGAGCTAAGAAGAGTTGTTGGTTTTTCAGTTTGTTCAGCTTTTCACTTGCTGTTGGCATGGAGTGGCAACTTTTAAGCTCCTTATGTGCTGGACCGGAAACAGGAAGGAATCTAGGACTTTTGACCTAAAGTTGTCATTCTTTCTGTGTCCTGGAACTGTCTCATATGGACTTGATTTTTGTAGAGAGAATAACACTGACTGCCATATCTTATATTATCATTCATCTTGTGTGGTTTAGTAGTCTTACTTCATATTAATATGTCGGAATCCACTCATCAACAGTCTTGTCATCTGTCCTCGTATGTTTTCTTGCCTAATTGAAGTAAAACTTGGAGCCATACAAATTTTATTCGATTCATAGTAGGATGATATGGATACAGTTTTAAGCAAAAAATGTATATATAGTCTGCTTAGGATGGTAAAGGGACCACACCTCACCTTTCACATCTTGGTGAATAGGACAAGCTTAGTATAGTTTTTTAAGGGGATGGTGATTCTTCTGGTCATAAAAGTACACTTTAATTTGCTCAATACATTTGTTTAGAAGATGCTGTGTACACACCATTATTTTACGAATACATGTTGTATCAAAAGCATATTTCTTTGGGGGAAGCCCAGGGAGAATAATAATGAAAAAGCCAATGTGGGTGATATGGGGATTTTTGTTAGGATGGAAATTCCAAATTGACATGTAAATGCTAGGGTCTACAAAGGGAGGAAAGCAGGATAATGTAAACAATAGGTATTTATTTTCTAAATATTGATGTGTTTTGGAAAATTTCATGATGGTGGGTCAACCAGATAGTATTGTGATCAGACAGCCAAATGAAATTGCCTAGGATAATGCAAAATAATTGAGTATAAAATAAAGACTCTCAGAGCCTCAGGAGACATAATTCTGTAGGCCCACTCCCAAATCTGTTCTCAGTAATTTAAGAAGGAAATGATAATGGAGGCCATTCTTCTCAAATATTTCCTGAGTATATATTGGGTGTGTGACATCATGATAAGGCCCTGGGGAGTAGTGCCTAAGGGTTAAACAAGGAGACAAACTCTCAGCTTCCTAGAAGTTTCATCTGAGAGGAGACATTGGAACAGGTATACACGGTAGGAGGGATTAAGAATGGAGTCAACCGAGACCCAGATTGAAAATGTCAACACCTTGTCTTGTTTGGTCACGAGTCATTTTGACCTGGTGTAAAGGGAGAGGGAAGATGCCTCCCAGAAGGCTAGGAAAACAGGGAACTCAGGTTCTTAGCTGGGTTTAAAGACTTCTCCTTGGATTCAGTTCACCCACAAAATGATAATGTAACCACTGGTGAATGCCGCTGACCACTGCACCACCCCTCCACCCCACACGTGGGCTTTGTCAGCATGTAATTCTCAGCACAGGCACAATTCTCAGCCCTTATTTATTTTTCCAGTTGTGCTTTCAGGCCTTTCAGGGTAGGTAGATTCCCTTAGACTTGATCAACTACACTCCCCCCTTTCCAAGTCTACTTAGAAACATACTCCAAGCCACATACTTTGTAGGCTATTTTCTTTAGGAAAAAACAATTTTTTTTGTAAGCATTTCAAGTTGTGGCCTGTAGCATTTATCTAGGACACAATGCTTGACACAATTAATAGTTTTAAAACTACCATTTTAAAATCAACTTCATTTCAAGTTCTCCCGTCTCATTATTTTAAAGCTAAAGAGCATTTCTGGAGAAATCAACATGCGTATTAACTTTACAACATCTGGGCTAATTCAATATTCTCAATTTGCCTTTTGAATTTTAACTTAGATGCACATGAACAAAAATGTTTTCCAGCCATGCCTTCAAGTACTGACTTTACTATATACATTGTCACAAATTGTGTGCACCTAAAGTAATGAGAGGGTTAGGTACAGAGCATATTCATTCTATACGTAAATTGCCCCACACTAGAAACTCAAACCTGCATCCCAGAATGCACTTGGGTACACAGAAGCTTCAAAGGGAAATGTTTCCCTGAAGGGAATTGGTAAAATTGGAGTTGGGTGAACCTCAAAGGAGTCTCGATTTGCAAACATTGCTTATGTTTGGATTTGGAATTGAATTTGGCTCCAGCGGTTGGCATCTCTACACTGTGCTGTGAACTACCCCAGCCACAGAGAAGGGGGAGGAAGAGGAGTAGAATTTCCAAAAAACACACAATAGTGCAATGTTGATGCAATTAAGAAAATTAGAAAATGAAGTTTAAATTGAAAAAGTCCGTCTTTATCTTTTGCTTCCTTTGTGATATCCTTTCAGCTCCATATCCTCTGTCTTCTTTGATCTCATTTGCCTTCCACTTTTCCTTCCCTTTCTTTTTCTTATAAGATTGCTATTCAAGCCTGTTCCTCCGTTTCTTTCAGAGTTTGCCTCAAGGGCTTGAGTTATGAATTTCAGGGCTTAAGAAGGTCTGCCAGGTTGCAAAACAGTATGTTCAGTGTGCGCTAAATTTTGAAAAGGGAAACTATGCATTTATTTATGTGCATGTATGTATGTGCACAGACAAGAGATTAGAAGGGTACTTAAAATTTTCTAGTGTTTTTTTCTGGAGTGTGGGTGGTTTTCACCTTCTTCTCCTTCTCCTCCTCCTCCTCACCCTCCTCCTCCTCTCCTTCTTCTTTTCCTTCACCTTCTTCTTCTTCTTTATTGTATTTTTTGTAATATAATGGATTTTCTCACTTTTCTGCAAAGAACACTTCCACTACAATGAATGCAGTATATATAAAAGAGCTGGTAATTGACATGGTCTTATTGTTGATTTTTAGCAACCTTATATTCTTTCCTGTGTCTTTTTATTTTTTTATTATCACTATTAAGTTTTAATAAAGTTCTTATTTTGTGCCTATTGCATTTTAGTTATAAAAGGATGTTTCACTTTGCCTTCATTTAAAAAAATTATTTTAATTTTAATAGTTTGAATGTAGTATGTATGATTAAATAAGTATAACCTCACTTTAGAGAGTGGATGGATTTCTGAGATGCTGTGTGTAAATAAAGTTTTAACAAATAAATAATATTTAGAAGGCTTTAGAGAAATATGTTCTTCTTGCAAAATAATAAAAAACAATTCTTTTGGAAAAGGAAATAATGTCACAAAATTTTCCTTCTTGAAAGTTTCACAGACCAGCTTTTCATTATAACATAGATAGTAATACAGCTCAAGGAAATAAAAAAATAATCAGAGAGAACAGAAATATATAAAAATCACATATTTTGTCAAGGAAATGAATTATTAGCTATCTGTGCATGCATAATATGTGTCCATATATACATTTAAAGAAACACTGACTCAGACCTTTTCAGTTTTCTTAAATGTATAATCTTTAGTGAAACTCCCTTTTCATGGACCGTGACATAAAGCAAAACTTCTTTAATTCTCATCAAGAATCTGAAACGAAGAGCAGTCCTGATTGGTAAAAGTCTGCATTATGGAATATGTCTAGAAAAGATGGGACTTTGATTATCTAAAAAAGATGGGAGTAAATGACCCATTTACTGTAACTAACCAAAGGGTTTTCAAGGAGAGATGCCATAAATTCTGCATTACTGAGGCTTAATTTATCATGCATTCTAGTATTGTGGTTGAAATCATGAGCTCTCTGGCCAGACACTCTGGATTCAATCACAGCTCAGCCTCTTACTAGGCCTGAGTCTTTGGGCTCTAAGTATCTTCTCTGTGCTTCAGTTTACTCATTTGTAAAACAAAGAAAATAATAGTACTTACTTCAAAGAGTTGCTCTGAGAATTTAGTTAGAAAATACACGTATGCTCTTAGAACAGGGCCTTGCCATAGCTAATTAGCTATAAGTAGCTATTATTTTTATTTCAGTGAAGCAGCATGATACATGAGGACGGATGCTGGAGTGGTGGCATTATGTAATGGTTAAGATGGTAGGTTTCAGAGTTAGACTGCTTGAGCTTCAATTCCCATTCATCTCTTAATTGCTAAGCAACTGTGCTTCAGTTTCCTCACAAGTAGAAGTGTGCTAATTATAGTACCTACCTCACAGAAAGACGTAAATGTTATTGTAAAGAATTAACACCTGTAAGTCACTTAGAACCGTATGTGGCACATAGCATTTGGTAAATATTGATATTATTATTACTCGGTATTTGACTCTGTTCCAGCACTCACTTTTCCAGTCTGCTTTTTTATGAATAAAATGGGAATAATAACTCTCAGGCTGCTCAAGCACCTTCCTAAATTACTTTATATTTCAGAGGACCGATTGTCAAGTATTGTCTCTCATCTCCAAACCCACCTTTCTATATACCCCACGTTGTGGAACTGGGACAGGGAGCCTGCAAACCTCATTTCTGCCATAGTAACCCCTCCTTAGGAATCTTGAGTGTGGTTTCCATGGGCATCTGCGTTTTAATATTTCCCAACTCTTCCCTTGTTCCCTCAACCTGAGGAGTGAAAGCTGCTGCTTGAAATTGCTACCTCTTTAATACCTTTGGGTCCTCTTCCTGCTGGTTCTGTTACCCAGTTAACCAGTTTATGCATATTTAGCAATCCTTGATCTGAATTATCTCTGTTTGAATAACTGGTGTGGTTTCTGGCTCCTGATTGGATCCTGACGGATAACTTAGGAAATCTTAGACTCATTCAGGAAGCAGAACACCTGGAGGTTATGGTATTTGAAGCAAAACCTTATGAAAGACTGACATTCCATATACACTGAGAGAAGACATCATTTTTCTCCTCAGCTGCTATTGTCTTAGCTTATTACCAACAATTAATAATAGGCCAAAGATCTAATTTACATTCATGGCAGAAAAACAGAAAATTGTGAAACTTCTCTCTACTATTTTTTTCTCCTTGAGTATATAGTTTTTTGCTAGAATTTTATTTCGGCAGTGAACCACTTTGATTCAGCTCAAAGGAAATCAGCATATCTCAGTTGCAAAGTTAAGACTCTTTACCCCTCCTATTTATGCTCCTCTTTTAAGGGGTCATAATTCTGTCCCCTCTCACCCAGGACACCCAAGTTGAAGGTAAACTACAACCCAAGTGCAATTATTATGAACTCTACCTTCCATTGGTGAAGTTTAAATTTAAAGGAACCTGCTGTGTTCTGAAACATCTTTGAAAAACAAGAAGGCTACTTGGAGAGAGGCAGGAGCGTTCTGTGACTAATGTGAGACTGAATTCAAACCTTGTTTTCCAGCTCAGTCTTTTTAATTGTGGCAAATTGTGACTTCCTGTTTTTTCCAGGGCAGGGACATGGCTAATGAAAAGGCCCCATAAGGATACTTGGACATCAAATGACTCTTACAAAAGAGCATTTTGATGATTTAAGTGTAAATAAATTAGAAACATACTGCAGTATTTGATGTCTTTTAAAGTCCCCATGAAGTTAAAAATGGAGAGCCAGAAAAGAACTAGAGAAAATGAGAAACTGAGTGACATGAACTATTTTTTTTTTAACATCTTTATTGGAGTATAATTGCTTTACAATGTTGTGTTAGTTTCTACTATACAGCAAAGTGAATCAGCTCTATGTATACATATATCCCCTCTTTTTTGGACTGCCTTCCCATTTAAGTCACCTCAGAGCATGGAATAGAGTTCCCTGTGCTCTACAGTAGGTTCTCATTCGTTATCTATTTTACACGTAGTATCAATAGTGTATATATGTCAATCCCAATCTCCCAATTCCTCCCACTCCCCCTTTCCCCCTTTGTATCCATCAAAAAATATTTTTAAAAATATATATTTTCTGATGACTTACAACTCTGAGAATATCTGTCTCTTGTGTTCACAAATGAATGACATTTTGAGTTGGTGTAAAATCCTTGGTATCTCAGTTTTTGCCTTCTCAGTACACTGTAGCCATGGCTCTGTTGTTTTCTGTGATCCTCTTCTTTCATCTTACTCTTTTCTCTTTTCATTTCATCCTGTTCTCTTTTATGGCTTCTCCTCCACACCCCGCCCCACAATGCTCACCTCATTTCATAACAACCATGTCTTTTTTATTTATCCCACAGAAGATACCAAACAGCTTTCTAAAATTTTCTTCTGGTTCCTGTCATAATTCTTTTTAAGGAAGTAACTTCTTCTCTGAGTTACCTGGTAAATATTCTTTTCTGGTTGTTCGGTAGAGTTTTTCAGCAGTACTAGCCTGACTTTTCCCTTGAATTCTCCTCATAAGGAAAGCTCCACATGGGTTTGACTTTTAAGTAGAGAGGCTCTGTCAGGTTGGGGGTAGAGTGTTCTCCTCCCTCACCACCTGGCCCTTTGACACTTGGGACTGATGGAAGCCATTATGACATTCTAGAGTCCAGCATGCACTGCTCTCTTACTCCTCCTCCTGCCTACAGCTCCCACTGTCTTCAGACGGGTGCTTCACCTCCCAGGTGCACCATGCCACTATCAGACCCTCTCACATGTCCTGACATGTGATTGCTTGGGCTTTTAGTCCGCACATAGGTACAAAGCAACATTTTTGGTTACTTCAAAAAGCAATGCCCATGCTACAGAGTGGGATTTCCAAGTTTTCTGGTTGTTCCTATCAGGCTTAATTTTCAGTGTTGATGGAGGTTTTCCTCTTTTTCTCTGACTTCATGTGCATTTTAATGGCAGCAGCTCTGGTTGAGGCTGCTAGCCAGATGCCATTGTAAAGTAGAAGTAAAATTATTGGGCCAAAGAGTCTGTACACTTAAAACTCTCTGTATATATTGCTGAATAGCATTCCAAAAACTTGGTACTGATCTGCTCTTCTGTCAGCCAGAAACTTTTTCCCAAGGTTGCTCTTGGATCTGTATTACTGTTGTCTCATAGAAATGATTCCTTCAGCCAAACATTTTTATTATCATCTGCCTGTGCCCATAGTCAGTCATGTTTGATGTTTGTATCTTTAAAGTATCTGACTGACAAACTTGTATTTTTTTTCTTAAATACAGTATCAGTGGGGTTTATGTAGCAGAAGCCCAGTGTCTGTTCTCAGGAGTTCAAGCCTTCGTTTCCCCATTTACCTGCTGTGTGATCGGGACAAGTTGTCCAAGTTCTCTGAGCCTCATCTGCAAAGTGCTGACTAACATACTACATGCATAGTTATGATGGGCATGTGAATTGAGGGCTGGGTAGGTGCTTTGTAAATATAAATTCTGTAGGAATGTTGGCAGAGTGATTGAGTTAGTGGGTTCTCCAGTCAGAAAGGTATCACTGCAGCCACTTACTTGCTGCTGATCCAGATTTCTAACCTCCCTGAGACTTGGTCTCCTCATTTGTACAAATGTTGAAGAAAGCATATACATGGTGATAAAATGGTTTTAAAAATATACACATACCCCTCACTGTTGCTGTGAAAATAGTTGAATTAATTAAACAAGGAGGCCATTAGACAGGAGTGGCTCTAATGCCATGGTGCCATCAGCAAATCAAAATCTAAGCCTGTAAATGCCTCAAGGTTACAAAACCAAAATGCTAAGGACAACCAATTCCAAATGGCCAGCTAGGCTTTAAGCTATATGCAAATAATTTCCTTTCTTTGCTTTTGCACTTTCTCTGTGTGTCTGCCCCTGGCTTCTGTCGGAGGAGTGCTCCTAACCACTTCCAGTTTGGTGCTACCCAATTTGATCAATTCTTGCTCAAATAATCTCTTAAAAATTTTAATATGCCACTGTTTATCATTTAACAGGATTAAAAGAGGAAATGAATGTAAAGATCTCTGCACAATATAAGTGGTCAACAAATGTTAGTCATTGTTATAATCGTTACATTCTGTGGCAAGACACAATACAGGTCACCCACATGCACATATATCTGTAGGGGCAGAATCTAAGCAAAATGAAGTATAGCAATTTCATATATCTATTTCTTTTCTCTCCTAGACTATGACACTATTCTCCTGGACTATGCCTCTTTTCTGAAACACTGATTTAGTTCCTTTTTTTCCTTCTTTCTTCTTCATCTTTTTTTTTCTTCTGTTTTGTTTTGTTTTACAAAAAGCTGGCGGGACAGTTGCAACAGTTTATTTGCAAAGAAATTTCCTTTGTTTTCTTCATCTCACTCTCACAAACAGTAAAACAAAACTCACAAAGAAAAACCAAAACTTCCCATCCCTTTTCTTCTACCCAAGATTCCAAATAATTCTTTCAAATATTATGCCACAGAAATATTTATGTTGGGTTATCTTTTTTTATTCTTTTGTTGTGTGGTTACAGCAAGATTATTTTTACTCATTGGTTTTACCTGATTCTCTTTCTCCTTAATAGTCTGGTGTGTTGAATGGAAATGATATATAAGATTTGGGGGAGATTTAAAAAGGTGCAATATGAAACATGTCTTAGCAGAGTCCCTGGCACGTGGAGGGAGCTCACCCTGGTGTGCTGCATAGTTTTGTTTGCAGTGATGAATAGAGCACAGGTTATCACCAGCTTTGGGCCTTCCAGCAGTAACTGACTTATTGCTTGTTCATAGTAGCACCTGGGGATCAGCTGAGGCCTTTGTTGTGATAGCATCTCAGCCCAACTTCTCCCTCTGTCCATTGTGGCTTCCTTCACTGCCCAATAGGTGCTGAGCTTCTGGCACTCTCCAGTAATCTCCCTGCATGCAAATCTGTGCTCTGAACCAGCTTCCCATGGAAACCAACCTGCAACATAACACCCCCTACATAAAAGCCTAGGTGGACTTTCTGTTGATTCCAGGATGAAGTTCAAACTTTTTAGCATGTCTTCCAAGGCCCTTCCCAGTCTACCCCCAAACTACTTCTCCTGAATCCTCCCTGAGAATTTTTTGCCCCTGGATTTAAGCCACAGATCATGTCTCCCCTGTCCATGATAAATGATACTCTGTCCAGTCTCTTTGCTTTATTCATACTTTTCTTCTTCTGCCAATGGCTGTTCATCTTATATCTACCAGACAAATTCTTAACTGAAATCCCACTTTTGCAGTTCAGTTTCTTTTATTGTTCTTCTAGAGTGTCTCAGGCTTGCTTTGGCCACCACACTTAACTTCAGGTGATGAACTCAGAGAACCATGACCTTAACCCACCAATGACCCATCCACCGTGCTACACAAGCTCAATATGCTGCCCATGGAATTTGTTATTCACTTGTCCATCCTTATGCCCTTGCCCTAGTCTTAGCCAGTCCTACCAGCTCTGATCAGGAATTTGTCCCAGGCTTTTGGTCTCTGCTTGGTTTTGAGGATTCCTTTATTTCAGATTTGGTACCTGACTTTCATTCAATCACAGCAACTGCTCAGCTCCTTTCAAAAGCTTTTGGTTTCTTCCTATTTCCTCAGTACATATGACTCCTCCTTCCCATTGCAGCTTTCCCATTCTGTGTCTGTATTGACAGTTGGAATAAACCCCATTACAATCCTGCCTCTCAAATTGGGAACGGGGAACATTTTTAATGTCTTGATTTCCATGTGATTGTGGACTCCCTGAGTGGAAGGACTACGATGTATCTTTGCATCTCCATTTCCTAGCTTAGGGCCTGGACTGAATAGGTGCCAGTATGATGTGTTTATGGGGTGAAAGGTCATCAGATTATGGAGGCTCTTCATCAGCTGTGCTAAAGTGAGAACCTAACACAAAGACATTTATGGTGCTCACATAATTGAATTGTTTGGAATCTGATATTCTCTCTAAGAGGTGGGCTAGTGCAACAAAACTCCATTATTATGATGCAAGGGATATTTAGGACAATTGTCAGTAAATGTTTCTGTGAGAAGAACCTCCCATATCCTAGACACTGGGCTGAATGCTATGATGATTTAAAAATAAAACCTACAGGGATTATATGCCCAATATGCTCACAATCTTATGGGGCTGACAAGAAATACCTACAAAACAGATTAGAAAGCAAAATATTTCAAGAGAAAGCTACTGATCATAGAACCTGGGAGCTGGGAGAAAGAGGATGGGGATCTGGGAGGAAGTGGGATCAGAACTGAATTTTAGTTCCTCACCAGCCTCACTACATTGTGCTTCTCCAAGGCAAAAAAATGTCTTATATATATTTATATCTGCAGTGTCTCCTAGCACACTTCCAGCTAATTCTCTAATGGAGCGTCTGGCACATATTTGGGTTATCATGAATATTGGATGCACAATCGTTGACGGGCTAGAGAATCAAGCTCAGAGGATGGACAGGAATCCTGGAGAACTGGCACTGGGGAACGGCCTTGGGAACAGTCTCCTTAGGCCTCCACTACTGGCATCACTGGCCCTGGACACTTTTGGTCTTTGTCTCTGGATTAGCGATGCTCCTCCTTCCTTTGTGAATAATTTCTCAAATTACCCTGCATCTTTGTATCACTCCCCTGGGATCCAGTGTTCCACGGGTAGACATTCTATTCTTTGATTGGCTAGGCCTCACAGGCTGATGTCCCAGCATATGGAGATGGCAGATGGGAAGAGATGTTGGTTTCATAGTAGAAACATGTTCCTACCTGTCCCTATAGTGATTCCCTTTCCTACTCCCTGCCCTTATATAGGAAGGGCATATAGATGCTGCTTAGTCAAAGATGACGAATGTTCATCCAGGGATGATGAGTTACGAACTTAGGCTTTTGGACAAACTTGTGTAAATTTTCTAATTCTGCCAGTCGACCATGTGCTGCACCCACAGAAAAGGTTTAGAAGTGGATAATTAGTCTCTCAGATCTTCGCTAGGGCTCTGACAGTTGGCAGTATTTAACTACTCTTAAAAGAATGATCCATGAAACTTGTCTGGATCTTTTTCAGATATGAAAACTCAATCCAGCTTTCTCCTGTTTGCCTAAACAACCATGATGTGTATTGTACAACCACAGAGATACCTTTGTAGTATGAGAAGGTTTCCCCAAGGGAGAAACACACACATGAGAAACAAGTGAAATAGCCAACAATGAGTGGGCAAGACAGTTGAAATTTGGCTTCGTGACCACCCTACACCTTCTGAATCACTAGAAGAGTCAGCTTCTAGTGGTAACAGACATGGGTAGCCAGTTATATCAGCCATATAATGTGCCCTTTGTATGGGATTAAACATTTTTTCATGTTAATGCTTATGCCATGTTTTCTTTGGAGTTCAAACTCAGCCTGGTGTCTCAAATGAAACATAAACCATTTTCAAAGATCAGGAAATGGATTATTTCTCTGGGAGCTGATCAGTTTGTGCAAAGATTAATTAATGAGCACATCACCAATTTCAAATTTTGCTAATTATATTTTGAGTACCCTGAACAAGGACTGTATTTTTATTAATTTTGCATACTGGTTGTCATCATGAGGTTAGCTCATTTTGTAGTTCACATCTGTGTAGAGTCCCACTATTCATATCTTATGGACATCTATTTGATTTTCATGATGAAGCTCTGAGGCAGGAGAAGAAGTGCTATCCTATTTTACAGGTGAAGAAACTAAGGCTCACAGAAGCTAAAGGATTTGTTAAGATCATATAGTTGATAAGAGACAGGTTTAGGTCTGCATCCTAGATTTCTTATCTTCACATCCATTACTTTTATAACTAACATCTTAATGAAGCCAAATGAAGGAAATGGTCAAGAAATGATGTTTGAGTTGAGACCTCCTGTGTTGCACATTTACAAGGACTTAGTGATATCTTTTAACAAAAGATGTTTTCTTGAGTGATCCTTCTGATGGTTATGAAACCCGTGGACTGATGTATTTTGACAGAAATGTTACAGGATAGCTCTCCTCCTCCTCTTTGATGAATAATGGAATTGGTCACATCAAGGAATTTTCATACTCAATCACCAGGATGTAGTGAGAAAGAACCTGGTTTTATCTTGTTCTACTTTGGAGGAAGCAGAGAAATGTTGGTGATCCTAGCACCAGGGATTTGAAATGAATTTAGGAGGCCCCTAAACCACAAACTTTACCTGTATTAATATATGTGATTACACAGTTAATAATGAAATATTAAAGACATCTTGTTCATATAGGTCACTTGAGATACAAGGAATAATCTCATTATGTTTTTCTGTTGCTCTTGAGAAGATAAGAAATATTAACCCATGGGGTTAATTAAACTATGGGTTAGTAATAAATACCTTTTTGCACTGTATTATGATCAAAATAGGTGACATATATTAACAATTATCTGTTGTAAAAGCTTTAAAATTATTTCTTAAATTAATATTAAACAAAATATATAATGCATACAGTCACTACCACCTTCCTGTCACCTGTTATTATCAGCATTTATAAATCAACAGGAATGGTTTTCCTGTAATTACTAGATGCTTGTGTTTCATTGAATGAAGTGATTATGTGAAAGCTACACTCATTTGAACCTTAGCTATGAACATGAAAACTATGTAAAACTGAACTTAGAAGAAATATTCCTAAGCATTTTATGTAAAGAGAGACCCTACTTTATGTGGAAATATTCAAATTATTACAGAAATATGAATGCCTACTTCCTCTCTTTAAAACTTCATCTCTCTTCCTTAGTAGCTACTAAAAATATAAGTAGATTTTCATAGGTACACAGAAAAATGATATACTAATCCTAATGCACTATTGGTAGACTGCTTGAACTTTTGTTGATGGCTTTTTTCTGGTTCGCTAGGGCCGTTTCTTGGTTTAAAACTTCATGGCTATCCTTCTGAAAACAAAACAAAAATCCATGGATTAGTCAGGTACAAGTACTCATGTGAATGGTTTGGTTTTTATTCCCTGCTTGGGTTCTGCTAGTGCCCAGTAACACTGATTCAGGTGGTTGCATTGTATGCTGTTTTCCAACTGTCTTAGATGATTGATCATTCATTCATTTCAGAGTATTTATTGTGTGCCTATTAGGTTCACTGTGTTTGAGGCACTAGATATATATGTGGGAATAAGACAAAACCCCTTCCTTCAGTAGAGCATACATTCCATTTGGTTGGAACAGATGTTAAAATAAAGTTAATGTAATAAGGGTGAAAAATTCCATGGAGGAAAATAAATCAATATAAGGGGATAGAAAAATGTGAGGAGATCAGGGATGGCTATGTTGAGAAGGTGCTCTTTGATCATGGACCTGAAGGATACGAGAGAGTGAGCATATGTGAATATCTGGGGGAGGAGTGTTCCAGGCAGAGGGAACAGCTGGTGCAAAAGACCTTGAGGTAACATTTTTTCTTGGGTGTTCAAGGAACATAAAAAAGAGTCTAAAGTGGCAGTACAGGTATGGTTCTGATATGCACACCAATAACATGGTTCAAATTTCAGTTACCAAGATATGTTAGTTGTTAGTAATTGCATAAAGTACAGCCTTTGCTGCTAGCTCTTCAGTCCACAAATCACTATGTAAATAACAGATGCATGTTGTGATCAGCAACTAATCACATCATTTCTTTCAAAGCTTGTGGTGATTAGACACCATAAATCTGTTACTTAGTTTACATGTAGAAGGCAGAGGGTACAGTTATGCTCTTTCCTTGTCTCCCAGTGATAAGACCATACACATACTAACATAAGAATACTTATGAAAATACAGGACTACACACAAATACTCAATAGCATTGGAAGTTAAGGGTATCAGTCTTCAACATACATGGATGGCTTTGAGAAATGGTCTGGATTTGTGTCTAGAAATAGAACAACTCCACCTGTCAGAAAGGAATTAGAAAGAAAATTAGAAAAAGAAAATTAGAAAAAGAAAATTTGCATCCACTTCACCTATGTATCTCAGACCTGGAGGCAGTCTCAGATTGGAAGATCTCACAGTCACCCCCAGGTTTGGAGGGAGTTACCTTTTGGGGCAGCCACAATTATGTCCTATTCCCTACCTTGCTGCTCACTGAGGAATCACTGTAGCTGGTCAACCCTCCTTCATCTATGCTACAAACACAACCCTGAGATATATTGTATTAATCTTTTTAAATTTAGAGAGTTTAGAACAAAACTTGTAAACAGCGATGTGCTCTTATCTTTTCATTTCTTTGTTCATTTTCAAATTTTTAAACCTCTAGAAGAAAACTAATAGGAATATATTATGAAGGTAAAAGCATTATTATTTTATTTTCTCTCAGTGTTTTTATAAAAAATGGTATGTAAGAAGTTGAAACAATAGTATAATAAACACCCATATACTCTTTATTTAGATTCAACGATTATTAACGTGCTGCTCTATTTGCTCTCTCTCTCTCTTTCTCAACGCCATAAAATTTTCTACACCCTTTAAAAGTACATTGTAGACATCATGGCACTTCATCTCTAAATTTTTCAGTAGACATCTCCTAAAAATAAGGACAATCTCCTACATACACCTTATGAGTCATAAGAAAATTAGCAATAATTTCATATCATCCAATGTTCAGGCCAGATTTAAATTTTCCCAGTTGTCTCAAAAAACATTTTTTTGGAGCTTTTAAAAATATTTCTAGAAACAGGATCCAATCTAGGATCACATAGTGCCTTTGGTTGTTATCTCTCTTAGACCCTTTTAATCTGGAATAATCACATCCCACACCCCCTCCTTTCCCCACTATCATTTTTTCCCCCTGATATTTCACATTATGGTGAGTCCAGGCTAGTTGTCTTATAGAATGTTCTGTATTCTGAGTTTCTCTGATTATTTTCACTTGGTGTCATTTAACTCATTCCTCTATCCCTTTATTTTCTATTAATTGGAAACTATGTGTAAAGGCTTAATTAGATTGAGGTAAAACATTCATGGCAGGAATACATCGTAGGTGATGTATATTTCATATTTCATCACATCAGGGGCCATAAAATATCAGCTTGTCCCACTATTAGTGATGCTAATTTGGATTAATTGGTTAGGTTGGTCACTGCCAGATCGTACCAACACTAAAATTGAAAATGTAGTAGAAAGAATTCCCATATACCCTTCACTTACATTCCTCAAATGTTTCTATTTTAAAATATTTGCTTTATCATTTCATTCCCCTCTCTGTCTCTCTCTGTCTCTTTCCCTCTCTGTCTCTCTCTCTCTCTGTCTCTCTCTCTCTATATGTGTGTGTGTGTGTGTGTGTGTGTGTGTGTGTGTATATATATATTTTTTTCTTTTTCTGAACCATCTGAGATAAATTACAGACACAGGACACTTTATCACTACACAATTCAGTGTGTATTTCCTAAATGCAAAGGCATTCTTTTACATAACCATAGTGTAACGGTCACAATTAGAAAATTAACATTAATACAGTATTATTATCTGGTCTACAAATCTTGTAATTTCACCAATTGTCCTCCTATTATCCATCAGAGCAAAAGAATGTATTTTTCTTGGTCTAGGATCCAATTTTGAATCACATGCTGAGTTTAGTTGTCATGTCTCTGTAGTCTTTTAAAATCTGAAACAGTTCTACAGTATTTCTGTTTTTGGCATGGCCTTGACATTTGTGAAGAGTACTATTCAATTTTCTGTAGAATATCCTTTGATTTGGGTTTCCCTAGTGTTTTCTCATTATTAGATTCAGGTTTTGCATTTTGGACAGGAGTACCACAGAAGATGTTTTTGTGCCTTGTATCAGAAGGTATGTAATACCTACTTTTCCCATCACTAGAGATGTTATCTTTGATCCCTTGGTTAAGGTGGGTTCTGTTATCCTTCTCCAATGCAAAAATCCTGTGGCTAGAGTAATGGTAATGCACTAATTGGCTAAGGCCTAGGTTACATTCTCTTTCCTGAAAATGGGTGTTGATTCAACTCTTTCCAGTTAATTCTTTTTATTTTTTAATTTTTTTTAATTTTTGAATCTTATTTATTTTTTTATACAGCAGGTTCTTATTAGTTACCCATTTTATACATATTAGTGTATATATGTCAATGGGAAAATATTTGAGAGTATATAAATGTTTTGTTCTCTTCAGACTGTCACCTACTAGTTTTAGCATGTGTTGGTAAGTTTTGTATGAACGATTATTACTGTGATGGCTGCTAAGTGATAATTTTCTGTTTTCTTTTTCCTTTTAAAGTTTTATTTTATCTCATACTTGATATAAAAAACTTGTGTTTTATTGTAATGTAAAGATATCCAAAATGTTATTTTTATAAGAAGTAAACTGCTGGAGTAATGTCATAGTTTGTGCTTCATTGGCTTATTTTAATATATTCTCCCTGTACTGTAAGCCCAGTGAGGACAGGGATTTTTGTTTTATTCACTGATGGATTCCCAAGCGGTTAGAACATATAGTATAGTTGCTCAATAAATATTTTAAAATTTACTCTGTAGATAGAGGAATGGAGGCTTAAAGAGATAAAGTAACTCTAAAAAATGGCAGAGTCAGGATTCCAACCAAGCTGGCACACTTTCATTCACCTCATTACTACAACAAATGGTTAATGTTTATTTTTCACACATTTCCAGACTCTGAAGACGCCATTACATTATGTTTTATTTTAAATGACATTCTGATGCTTATAGACCACACCAGGAATAGAAATTAACGAGACAGAATCAGTAGTAGAACTGTATGACCAAGTTTATTCAATCATGTCAATAAAAAATGAAAGCAAAACTGTCATACATAATCCGATGGTGGATTATCCCCATTGTATTTCATGATGCCAGAAGAAGCTGCTGAGACAGGAGGCTTCTGCATGGCAGGAGGCTTTGGCACCTAATATAGACATTTCAGAGCTTCCTGAGCACTAGACGTGACTTAATGTAGAAACAAACTCATGAGTACAACACATTCCTGATTTCTTTTTCAGTATAGTTGATGCGTTGCTGTGATCTGAGGCAAAAGAAACAAGATCTGAAGAAACTGGGGGACTCCTTAGTGCATATCTTACTGTATTTATCAATGTTGTGCTCTGAGGTGAAATGGTTTCAGCATAAATGATGTAACCTCAGAAGGAAGTCTTTACTTATATTCACTTAAATCTGTACTGTGAAGGGTGCAGCTCACCAATTTGTATTCTCTATGTGACCAAGTTCTGGTACAAGAAACATAGTTAGTAGTTGATAATGAATGGATCTCAGGTAGATGTGACATCCTATCTGCCTTCTTGGACATCTTAGTTCTCTACCTCCCTTTGGACTTAACAGGGTTGAAAATTAAAATTGGGACACAAGAAAAATCTTTAAATTCAGAATCTTTAGGCTATAGTAAAATACTTTGGGAGAGGTCATGATCAAAAGTTGGTTAAATTTACACATTTTTCATGCCTCTAGCCATAAAGCAATAATTGGCCAAATTATGATCTATCTTTACTGCTATTAAAAAAAATTTTTAAAGTCATAGAAGAATTTATTGTGAATAAATTAATTTTCCAGATCACTAAAATTTATCCATATAAATGA
Source organism: Balaenoptera physalus (assembly GCF_965194825.1). Classification (NCBI taxonomy): domain Eukaryota; kingdom Metazoa; phylum Chordata; class Mammalia; order Artiodactyla; family Balaenopteridae; genus Balaenoptera; species Balaenoptera physalus. The sequence goes on from NC_138886.1 coordinate 24,949,309, forward strand.
CCTGACACGACATTTCTGATTTTAAATATTCTGGATGGAAATTTTTTTCTCACCAAATTGTATTACATAGTTTAGGGGGTACACAGAATAATTGAGGCTAGTAATACTAGGCTAGTTTATTAGTTGTTGTTGTTTGTTTTCTTTTTTAACATAGGCAGATCCACCTCTTGCTTTTCAAACCTTGTTAATTAAGATATATACTCTGGAAATACATGGGCTTCAAAATCAAACTTGTAATTAGCCTTCTTAGTAAGCATTTACTTTCTGTGTAAGGCATTTGAGATAGAATCTGGAGTGTATGAAACAGCCTCATCAAGTGTAGGATTTCACAGACATTATCTCAGCCAGCCTTCAAGACAATTCCACAAGGGAAGTAGGAGGGATTAGTTAGTCCCATTTTACAGATAAGTAGCTTGTTTGGAAGCACAAAGATTCTGTTCTAGCTTGCAGCAGCCCTGTTGAGCCTTGTTAAGATCACCTCTGACCAAATTCCTCCCTACCTGCCTAAAGGCAATACTGTTTAGAGCAAGGCTTCTGCTTTGGTTGTCTTTTGGTAACAGGACATTTGCAATCTTTGGCCTCCTTATCGAGCCTGAACTTCTGGTTTCAGTTTTTGTAACCATAATACATCACAGAGGAATTTTTACTGGAATATGGGAAGAGGAAGAAATCTTCATTTGTGTTAGTTTTATTGTTCCTGCATGGATTAAGAGCAACAAAACTGTCTTCACTAAATTAGGTAAATACAATATAATGAATACCATTGAGGGCTGAAGCAGAAGGAATCACTAGAAATCATTTAGGCTTCCACTCCCATTCTGCAGATGAAGAGACTGAGGATCACACAGGGGACATAAGTGGCCCAGTTCCACAGATTTAGCTAGAGGTAGAGCTGGGATTAAAATTAGACTTTTCTGATGTCTAGCCATTGTTCTTCTCCTTACTCTACACTGCCTCTCTTACCAGATATGTCTCCTGTGGAAAAACTATAGTTCATTCATAGGACTAAACTGTTTTATTCTACTTGCAATTATACATCCAATGAAAAACAAAACAAAATTTTAAAATGTGGAATATTTAGGCCCCTGTATTTAGCCCCATCCTGGTATCCCCCTAGGGTGTGCTTCAGCAACCCTCAATAGACCGAGCTTTCTAGCCCCTGCGCCTTCATTTTAGGGTAGAACTGTCAAATTTAGTAGATGAAAATAGAGAATTTCCAGTTCAACTTGAATTTCAGATCCACAGTGAATAATTTTTTTAATATGTCCCCTGCAATCTTTGGGACATACTTAAAAAGTTATTTGTTATGTCTCTGAAATTCAAATTGAACTGGGTGTCCCTTATTTTATTTGGCAAGCTACTTTGGGAACCCACTAGAAGTACTTGCCTTTGTTGGGGGAGGGAAGCAGTTAGTCAATATTGATTGATGATTGTGTTGCATCCCAGAGAAAGAAAAGATTGATTCAGAAAAACTCTCCCCTGGTCTCTCTCAAGCTTAAAGCTTTGAGGAAGAAGATTCCAATTACTAGAGGAACAGAAGTGGGTTAAGGCATGATCTTCCAAAAAGAGGTGCAGGTTACAGTCTGAGTCAGGTTAAACATGAACAGTCACACATATCAAAAGCAGGGCAGGAAGGGGGCAGCTGGCTCTCCTTGCTCTGCCATGATGATTGTGTCTTAGGGTACTCGGTGTCTACAGAAGGTGGGTAAACACACCCGTCCATCTGCTCACCTACATGCTCACCTCGTCGAAATTGAAAGCCAAACCACTTACATGATTGCATAGTTCATTATTGGTTTACTTCTTATTTAAACAGTTTTCTGATTAAGAAAATTCCTCAGAATTAGGGACTTGGGACAAAGAAGGAAGGGATTAGGTGAAAAAACTGACATCTAAAGAATACCGTCTCTCTACCATGTATCTGCCAGACAGCTCTGCCAGTTGCTTGAGAGTTAAACCTATTCTTCCTCCCTTTCCTCCTTTGTTCCCTCTTTCCCTCTCTTCCTTCTTTCCTTCCTTTCCCCAGTTCGCTTTTCCTCCTCTCCCACAGGCAACCATTCAGATGTATATTTTTGTGTACTTTTTTATTTGTATGTTGCAAAATATTCATTGTATTTTTGTATGGGTGCTTTTTAAATTTACAGAAATACCACTGTGTTATATAGCTCATTCTTTTTTAATCAGTAACATGTATTTTAAGATCCATTTATGTTGCCATGCCTACGTCGGTAAGGCATTGGTTGGTTACTTTTAACTGCTTGATTCTTTTCTTTATCCACAGTATACTCCTTGAAGGCCAAACTTGTCTTATTAATGTTAGAATCTCCAATGCCAAGTTTAGAGGCTGGCACTTAAAAAGTGCTTAAACACTTTGTGTTGAGGATTGAAAATATGATATGAATAGGAGTGTTTAATTAAAATTTTGGTGAACTGAAAGGAATGAAATGTTACTGAAAAAGCAACTGAGTATTATAGATATTAAGGATTCACTTAGGAAAAATTTTTATGTTGTCAGAATCTTTGACAATCATTAGTTAGCTTTTCTAACTTCAACTTAATACTAGTGAGCCATAATCGTAAGCATGATTACCTTGGGACTTCTGAGTGTAGTTGAAAAAGTTTTAACACAGTCTTATTTAAAAGTACAGCTTTAGGAAAACAAAAGTGATACACCCAGCACATAAATTCCAACTTAACTCACAACTGGGGTAGGATTAACCTTTAACGGAAATCAGTTAATAGCCTCGCTCAAGTCCTATAAGTTCTTGTGAAATTCAAATCCCTGCCTTGAATAAAATTAAATGCAGAAAATTCCACCTTCATTTCCCTCAAGTAGGAAACTTGAATGTTTGTGTAAGAAAAAGACATTGACTCTGACAGTAACAGCACAACAATCATGGACCTAATAAAAAAATATTTTTTGAGCTGAAAAATATGAACAATGCTAGTGAATTCATGCCTTGATCTTTTGTTTTCAACTGCTATTTATTGAGGGAGCCCCAAACATGCATTTGGCTGGGGAACCATGTGGAGGTGTCACTCAGTATCAGCACAGCCATATGAGCTACGTGTTGTAGAAGAAAAACCATAATGTGATTGAATGGGGCTTGGTGGGACTTCTTAGAAGCAGGGCCCTAGAAGCCAGTCATTCTCCTGTTGTCCCCTGCGTGTCCCTCAGGAAGAGAGGAAATACTCAAAGGACACTTAGCTTGTCATCTGGGATTCAGGGGACTGGCTGGGGGTTGTTGAGGCAGACATGCAGATGTTGGTATGAAGGAACACGAGGGCAAGTTCATCCTTGGGTTTCTGCACTTTCAGAAAGAAGCCTTCTTACAAGAAGATTATTATAAGTTCCTTCTCAACTTTACAATATTGTGCAGTCATTAAAATCATGGACTTTGGAGCCAGACAACCCCGGTTTACAGACCAGTTCTGCCATTTACCAGCTGAAGGAGCTTTGTCAAGTGACAGAACCTCCATGAGTATCCATTTCATCATCTTTTTTGTTATCCAAGTGACAAGGCTGAACAGGTTTCTTTTAGGGTAATATAGGATTTCCCAAAGTATTTCATCATGGAGTACTTTTTTTTCTCAGAGCATCTTATAGGGCTAACTTTCTGAGCCACACATTTGGGGAATGCTGCCATATAAGGATGTTCTAGATAGTTATATTTAATAAGTCATGACTGAAAAATAATTACTGTTTGATTGACTGGAAACTAAGGCACTATTCTGATGTTTTATATTTATTTTTATACATCAACCCTGTAAGATAGGTACTATTATTATCCCTACTTTGCAAATGAGAACACTGAGGCACAGAGAATTAATAACTAGCCTAAGGTCATATGGCTCTCCTCAGCCCTCTAATTTGCTGTTTAACCTAGATCTCAAGTTTTTAGTTTCAATGACTACATTTTTCATTTCTCCAAGTTCTATTTGGTTCCTTTACAGATCGATCTGTTCTTTTTAACAGTATCCTGTTCTTTCATTATAGTTTCCATTCCTTCTTTTATCTCTTTAATAATTTAAGGCATTTATTTTGTATTGTCTGAGTTTGTTTTATAATTTCTGGTTCTTGAAGTACAAATTATTGCATTTTCTATGTCTACTGACCATCCATCATTGTGGCTCATTTCCTTATATAACTTTAAAATTTTTGTGAGTGACTTTATCTCCAGGACACATGGTTATTTGTGGCTTGTTGCTGTTTATTTCTGGCACTGCAGGGTTGCTGAACTTAGCAAATAAAAATACAGAATACCCAGTTAAATTTGAATTTCAGAAAAATAACTAATTTTTTAGCATAAGTATGTCCCCAAATTGCTGCTTAAAAATTGTTTGACTTAAATTCAAACTGAACTGGGTGAACTGTATTTTGTCTGACAGCTCTATCTGGAGGAGTCCTCAGTACCCTGCTTTGTGAAAGTCTGTGCATAGAATGATTGCATAATTGAGTCCATTTGAATCCACAGCGACTCACAGGGGTCAGACCAATTTTTATATACTTACTTGGCTTGGGTTTCCTAGAAAATGTGGGTTGTGTACATTTGGATGCTGTGTGGTATGATCAAACTTCTAGGTTGCCCTGGGGCAGAGATACTGCCTAAGATACAGGATTTTCAGTGCTAGAACCAGGGGAGTATTAGCAAATGTGATAAGTTGGTCACCCTAATGCCATGCCCATGTGTGGTGTGGACTTGGAGTCCAGATTTCTTACAGAACCTTTTTTTTTTTTTTTTTCCCCTAACTCCTGAGTATTTAGCAAATTCCCTTGATATATCTGAGAGTTATTGCTTAGGATTTTTCTGATTGCAATTCTCTTTCTATAAAAAGGGAAACTTCTGAAGGTCCAAAGTTAATGCAGGTATCTCTCCATCTGGCCATGTTTCCTGTCCCCAAATGGATGTTAAATTCCCATCTCCTGGCCCTCTGGCCTGTTTCTGGGTTTAATACTCATAGGCCAGGGTGCTTGCTAAACTTTACTGGTCAGACTTTGAGTTTCCTTTTGTTTCTTAGATTTTGTTTTTTCTTTTTCTTAAACTTTGCTGTGTATATTTTTTAGTTGTTAAAGTTAATACAGCATATTTATGCATTTTTATGAGAGAGAGTTTCTCATTAACTGCCCACCATCTTGCCAGAGTGTTAAACATTTCTATAATAATTGCATTTTCTATAACAAGGATGTAAATTAAAAAATTAATGTTGTAAAGGGTATAATGATACTGAAACTCTCATTTGCTGATGGGTAAGAGTGGAAACAGGTGTAACCTTTTGAAAAGATAACTTAATAAGAATTACCAAGTGCCTTGAAAATGTTTACATGCCTTAATCTAGGAATAGATCTTAAGGAAATAATCTAAAATGTAGGAAATGTTTCAAGCACAAATATATTTTTCATAATGTTATTTATGGTAAACAACAATTGGAAGCAACTTAAGCATCCCAAAATAGGAGAATGGTATCTTACAGTACTTTCATATTCTGCAGTCTTTTATAAAATTTTGTTTACAAAAATTTTACTGAGCTCCCAGCCCCCGCCTGACCCTGTGGGTGAGCAGACAAGCCTCTCGGGCTGATTAAAGAACCTGTCTGAAGTTAAGGAACTTCTGGAGAGATAGGCTTAAAATTTGGATGCATACCATTTCTTTAAAAGGTGGCATATCTATTTAAAATATATTGGGAAGGAATCGGAACCAAGATGGCGGAGTAGAAGGACGTGCTGTCACTCCCTCTTGCGAGAACACCAGAATCACAACTAGCTGCTGGACAGTCATCGACAGGAAGATGCTGGAACTCACCAAAAAAGATACCCCACATCCAAAGACAAAGGAGAAGCCACAATGAGATGGTAGGAGGGGTGCAATCACAGTAAAATCAAATCTCATAACTGCTGGGTGGGTGACTCACAGACTGGAGAACACTTATACCACAGAAGTCCACCCACTGGAGTGAAGGTTCTGAGCCCCACGTCAGGCTTCCCAACCTGGGGGTCCTGCAACGGGAGGAGGAATTCCTAGAGAATCAGACTTTGAAGGCCAGTGGGATTTGATTGCAGGACTTCAACAGGACTGGGGGAAACAGAGACTCCACTCTTGGAGGGCACACACAAAGTAGTGTGTGCATCGGGACCCAGGGGAAGGAGCAGTGACCCCAGGGGAGACTGAACCAGACCTACCTGCTAGTGTTGGAGGGTCTCCTGCAGAGGCGGGGGTGGCTGTGGCTCACTGTGGGGACAAGGACACTGGCAGAAGAAGTTCTGGGAAATACTCCTTGGTGTGAGCCCTCCCAGAGTCTGTCATTAGCCCTACCAAAGAGCCCAGGTAGGCTCCAGTGTTGGGTTGCCTCAGGCCAAACAACCAACAGGAGGGTACCCAGCCCCACCCATCAGCAGCAAAAGGGATTAAAGTTTTACTGAGCTCTGCCCACCAGAGCAACAGCCAGCTCTACCCACCACCAGTCCCTCCCATCAGAAAACTTGCACAAGCCTCTTTGATAGCCTCATCCACCAGAGGGCAGACAGCAGAAGCAAGAAAAACAACAATCCTGCAGCCTGTGGAACAAAAACCACATTGACAGAAAGATAGACAAGATGAAAAGGCAGAGGGCTATGTACCAGATGAAGGAGCAAGATAAAACCCCAGAAAACAACTAAATGAAGTGGAGATAGGCAACCTTCCAGAAAAAGAACACAGAATAATGATAGTGAAGATGATTCAGGACCTCGGAAACACAATGGAGGCAAAGATCAAGAAGATGCAAGAAATGTTTAACAAAGACCTAGAAGAATTAAAGAACAAACAAACAGAGATGAACAATACAATAACTGAAATGAAAACTACACTAAAAGGAATCAATAGCAGAATAACTGAGGCAGAAGAACGGATAAGTGACCTGGAAGACAGAATGGTGGAATTCAGTGCTGCGGAACAGAATAAAGAAAAAAGAATGAAAAGAAATGAAGACAGCATAAGAGACCTCTGGGACAACATTAAACGCAACAATGTTCGCATTATAGGGGTCCCAGAAGGAGAAGAGAGAGAGAAAGGACCTGAGAAAATATTTGAAGAGATTATAGTTGAAAACTTCCCTAACATGGGAAAGGAAATAGCCACCCAAGTACAGGAAGTGCAGAGAGTCCCATACAGGATAAACCCAAGGAGAAAAACACTGAGATACATAGTAATCAAACTGGCAAAAATTAAAGAAAAATTATTGAAAGCAGCAAGGGAAAAACGAAAATAACATACAAGGGAACTCCCATGAGGCTAACAGCTGATTTCTCAGCAGAAACTCTACAAGCCAGAAGGGAGTGGCATGATACACTTAAAGTGATGAAAGGGAAGAACCTACAACCAAGATTACTCTACCCAGCAAGGATCTCATTCAGACTTGTGGAGAAATCAAAAGCTTTACAGACAAGCAAAAGCTAAGAGAATTCAGCACCACCAAACCAGCTCTACAACAAATGCTAAAGGAACTTCCGTAAGTGGGAAACACAAGAGAAGAAAAGGACCTACAAAAACAAACCCATAACAATTAAGAAAATGGTAATAGGAACATACATATCGATAATTACCTTACACGTGAATGGATTAAATGCTCCAACCAAAAGACACAGACTTGCTGAATGGATACAAAAACAAGACCCATCTATATGCTGTCTACAAGAGACCCACTTCAGACCTAGTGACACATACAGACTGAAAGTGAGGGGATGGAAAAAGATATTCCATGCAAATGGAAATCAAAAGAAAGCTGGAGTAGCAATACTCACATCAGATAAAATAGACTTTAAAATAATGTTACAAGAGACAAGGAAGGACACTACATAATGATCAAGGGATCAATCCAAGAAGAAGATGTAACAATTATAAATACATATGCACCCAACATAGGAGCACCTCAGTACATAAGGCAACTGCTAACAGCTATAAAAGAGGAAATTGACAGTAACACAATAATAGTGGGGGACTTTAACACCTCACTTACACCAATGGACAGATCACCCAGAATGAAAATAAATAAGGAAACAGAAGCTTTAAATGACACAACAGACCAGATAGATTTAATTGATATTTATAGGACATTCCATCCAAAAACAGCAGATTACACTTTCTTGTCAAGTGCGCACGGAACATTCTCCAGGATAGATCACATCTTGGGTCACAAATCAAGCCTCAGTAAATTTAAGAAAATTGAAGTCATATCAAGCATCTTTTCTGACCACAATGCTATGAGACTAGAAATGAATTACAGGGAAAAAAACGTAAAAAACACGAACACATGGAGGCTAAACAATACGTTACTAAATAACCAAGAGATCACTGAAGAAATCAAAGAGGAAATCAAAAAATACCTAGAGCCAAATGACAATGAAAACACGACGATCCAAAACCTATGGGATGCAGCAAAAGCAGTTCTAAGAGGCAAGTTTATAGCTATACAAGCCTACATCAAGAAACAAGAAAAATCTCAAATAAACAATCTAACCTTACACCTAAAGGAACTAGAGAAAGAAGAACAAACAAAACCCGAAGTTAGCAGAAGGAAAGAAATCATAAAGATCAGAGCAGAAATAAATGAAATAGAAACAAAGAAAATAACAGCAAAGATCAATAAAAGCTGTGTCTTTGAGTAGATAAACAAAATTGATAAACCATTAGCCAGACTCATCAAGAAAAAGAGGGAGAGGACTCAAATCAATAAAGTTAGAAACGAAAAAGGAGAAGTTACAACAGACACCGCAGAAATACAAAGCATCCTAAGAGACTACTACAAGCAACTCTATGCCAATAAAATGGACAACCTGGAAGAAATGGACAAATACTTAGAAAGTTATAACCTTCCAAGACTGAACCAGGAAGAAATAGAAAATATGAACAGACCAATCACAAGTAATGAAATTGAAACTGTGATTAAAAATCTTCCAACAAACAAAAGTCCAGGACCAGATGGCTTCACAGGTGAATTCTATCAAACATTTAGAGAAGAGCTAACACCCATCCTTCTCAAACTCTTACAAAAAATTGCAGAGGAAGTAACACTCCCAAACTCATTCTATGCGGCCACCATTACCCTGATACCAAAACCAGACAAAGATACTACAAAAAAAGAAAATTACAGACCAATATCACTGGTGAATATAGATGCAAATATCCTCAACAAAATACTATCAAGCAGAATCCAACAACATATTAAAAGGATCATACACCATTATCAAGTGGGATTTATTCCAGGGATGCAAGGATTCTTCAATATATGCAAATCAATCAATGTGATACACCATATTAACAAATTGAAGAATAAAAACCATATGATTATCTCAATAGATGCAGAAAAAGCTTTTGACAAAATTCAACACCCATTTATGATAAAAACTCTCCACAACGTGGGCATAGAGGGAACCTACCTCAACATAATAAAGGCCATATATGACAAACCCACAGCAAACATCATTCTCAATGGTGAAAAACTGAAAGCATTTCCTCTAAGATCAGGAACAAGACAAGGATGTCCACTCTCGCCAGTATTATTCAACATAGTTTTGGAAGTCCTAGCCATGGCAATCAGAGAAGAAAAAGAAATGAAGGGGACACAAATTGGAAAAGAAGAAGTAAAGCTGTCACTGTTTGCAGATGACATGATACTATACATAGAGAATCCTAAAGATGCCACCAGAAAACTACTAGAGCTAATCAATGAATTTGGTAAAGTTGCAGGATACAAAATTACTGCACAGAAATCTCTTGCATTCCTATACACTAATGATGAAAAATCTGAAAGAGAAATTAAGGAAACACTCCCATTTACCATTGCAACAAAAAGAATAAAATACCTAGGAATAAACCTACCTAGGGAGACAAAAGACCTGTATGCAGAAAACTATAAGACACTGATGAAAGAAATTAAAGATGATACCAACAGATGGAGAGATATACCATGTTCTTGGATTAGAAGAATCAGTATTGTGAAAATGACTACACTACCCAAAGCAATCTACAGATTCAGTGCAATCCCTATCAAATTACCAATGGCATTTTTTACAGAACTAGAACAAAAAATCTTAAAATTTTTATGGAGACACAAAAGACCCCGAATAGTCAAAGCAGTCTTGAGGGAAAAAAACAGAACTGGAGGAATCAGACTCCCTGACTTCAGACTATACTACAAAGCTACAGTAATCAAGACAATATGGTACTGGCACAAAAACAGAAACATAGATCAATGGAACAAGATAGAAAGCCCAGAGATAGACCCACACACGTATGGTCAACTAATCTATGACAAAGGAGGCAAGGATATACAATGGAGAAAAGACAGTCTCTTCAATAAGTGGTGCTGGGAAAACTGGACAGCTACATGTAAAAGAAGGAAATTAGAACACTCCCTAACACCATACACAAAAATAAACTCAAAATGGTTTAGAGACCTAAATGTAAGACCGGACACTATGAAACTCTTAGAGGAAAACATAGGAAGAACAGTCTTTGACATAAATCACAGAAAGGTCTTTTCTGATCCACCTCCTAGAGTAATGGAAATACAAACAAAAATAAACAAATCAGACCTAATGAAACGTAAAAGCTTTTGCACAGCAAAGGAAACCATAAACAAGACAAAAAGACAACCCTCAGAATGGGAGAAAATATTTGCAAACGAATCAGTGGACAAAGGATTAGTCTCCAAAATATAGAAACAGCTCATGCAGCTCAATATTAAAAAAACAAACAACCCAATCCAAAAACGGGCAGAAGACCCAAGTAGACATTTCTTCAAAGAAGACATACAGATGGCCAAGAGGCACATGAAAAGCTGCTCGACATCACTAATTATTAGAGAAATGCAAATCAAAACTACAATGAGGTATCACCTCACACCAGTTAGAATGGGCATCATCAGAAAATCTACAAACAACAAATGCTGGAGCGGGTGTGGAGAAAAGGGAGCCCTCTTGCACTGTTGGTGGGAATGGAAATTGATACAGCCACTATGGAGAACAGTATGGAGGTTGCTTAAAGAACTAAAAATAGAATTACCATACGACCCAGCAATCCCACTACTGGGCATATACCCAGAGAAAATAATAATTCAAAAAGACACATGCACCCCAGTGTTCATTGCAGCACTGTTTACAATAGCCAGGTCATGGAAGCAACCTAAATGCCCATCGACAGATGAATGGATAAGGAAGATGTGGTACATATATACAATGGAATATTACTCAACCATAAAAAGGAACGAAATTGGGTCATTTGTAGAGACGTGGATGGATCTAGAGACTGTCATACAGAGTGAAGTAAGTCAGAAAGAGAAAAACATATCGTATATTAACGCATATATGTGGAACCTAGAAAAATGTTACAGATGAACTGGTTCACAGGGCAGAAATTGAGACACAGATGTAGAGAACAAACGTATGGACACCAAGCGGGGAAAGCGGGGGCGGGCTGTGGGTTGTGGTGTGATGAATTGGGTGATTGGGATTGACATGTATACACTGATGTGTATTAAATTGATGACTAATAAGAATCTGCTGTATAAAAAAGTAAATAAAATAAAATTCATAAAAAAATTTTTACCGAATTGGAAAGTTTATTCCATATTTTTACTGAGGATATAGTACCACAAACTGTGCTGAATATTTTATATTAACTGACTCTCCATAATTCATGAACTAGCTGTTATTATTCTCTTCATTTTACAGGTGAAATTTTCAGAGAGAATGCCAGTCTGCCTGACTCCAAAGCTTATTCTCAAAACCACCAAGCTAGGACCTCACAATTGTATTTAAATTCTAGAGTAAAATCAAAAGTGTCTTCACGTCCTTTATCAGATATGTGTTTTACAAATATTTTCTCTCAGTCTATGGTTTGTCTTTTGATTTTCCTAATGGTGTTTTTTGAAGAACAGAGTTTTGTATTTTGATGGAGTGCAATTTATCAGTCTTTTCTTTTGTGGATTATGTTTTGTTAGTTTATGTAAGATATCTTTGCTTAACCTAAGGTCACAAATATTTTGTCCTGTTTCTTTCAGAATTTTCATAGTTTTAGGTTTTACTGTTAGTGCTATGATTCATTATGAGTTAATTTTTATATGTTCTGCATAGTATGGAGTTCTGGTTTTCTTTTTGCACATGAATGTTCAACTTTTTCAGTACCATTTGCTGAAAATGTACCTTTCACCTTTGCTTAAAATCAAACGTGTGAGTCTACTTCTGGAATCTATTTTGTTTAACTGATCTATGTGTCTGTTCTTTTGCCATTTCCATACTGTCATGATTACTATAACTTTATAGTAAGTCTTCAAATCAGATAATGTGAATTCTCTATTGTTGTTCTTTTCCAAGTTGTTTGGGTTATTCTGTTTCTTTGCATTTCCATATAAATTTTAGAATTGATTGTGTATTCCAAAATTGTGACTGTTTTGAATCTATAGATAGATCTGAGTAGAATTGTTGTCCTAACTATATAAAGTCTTCCAATACATGAACACAGCATCTCCATTCACTTAGCCTTTCTTTGATTTTTTAATCTGTATTTTGTTGTTTTCAATATATAGATTTTGCACATATTTTGAAGATTTATTTTTAAATATTTCATGTTTTCAGGTGCTATTTTAAATGTTATATTTTTTCAATTTCAATTTATAATTGTTCACTGCTAATATATAGAAATACAGTTGATTTTTGTTGTATTAACCACGTATACTGCAATCTTACTAAACTCACTTATCAGTTTTAGTGGCTTTTTTAAAAAAGATTTATTTATTTATAATTTATTTATTTAATTTATTTCTGTCTGCATTTGGTCTTAGTTGCAGCCTGCGGGATCTTCATTGAGGCATGCAGGATCTTTCGTTGCGGTGCGTGGGCTTTTCTATAGTTGTAGTGTGCGGGTTTTTTTTCTCTTCTCTAGTTTTGGCACGCAGGCTTCAGGGCTCGTGGGCTCTGTAGTTGTGGTGCATGGGTTCCAGAGCATGTGGACTCTGTAGGTTGCAGCATGCGGGCTCTAGTTGAGGCACGCGAGCTCAGTAGTTGTGGCGCGTGGGCTTAGTTACCCTGCAGCATGTGGGATCTTAGTCCCCTGACCAGGGATTGAACCTGTGTCCCCTGCATTGTAAGGTGGATTCTTTACCACTGCACCACGAGGGAAGTCCCTTAGTAGCTTTTTAAAAGATTCCTTGGGGCTTTTTATGTATACATGTCAGTGAAGAGAGTCAGTTTTATTTCTTATTTTATAGTCTGTATGCCTTTTATTTCCTTTTCTTTCTGTATTGCACTGGCTGGGACCTCCAATATGATGCTGCATAGAAATGGGGACAGTGGACTATAAAGTGGGTTTTATGTAGTTAACAACAATTTAAAGCAATTGAAATTAGAGGAAAATTCGTATGTATGTTGTGTGTATGTGTTAGGGTGACCAAATGATTCTGGTTTGCTAGGGACTTTCCACGTTTTATCAATGAGTCTTGTGTCCTGAGAACCCTCTCTGTCCCAGGCATTCCTGGACAGTTGGTCATCCTGGTGTGTGTGCTCTGTGTGTTTGGTGTGTGTGTGTGTGTGTGTGTGTGTGTGTGTGTAGGGCATTTGAAGATGGAGAATAGGGAATAAAATAACTTAATTCTCTTATAGACCCACCTTTAAATTACATGGTAACTTCTACTTATTAACACTTTATTATAAGAAATATGTATATACGAAGAGGAAGTTGGGAGAAAAGAAGTCTTCAACTATCATTCAACTGGTTTTTGGCACTAACAAGTAATTATAATTAAAGAGAAATAAATATCATTTTGTTTTCTAAAATAGGCACTGTTTAGTTGAGAGTAAAATATGTGAAGAAAACACTACAGTAAGTAAAAGACAAACAGCCCAATAGAAAGACAGACAAAATATAAAAATAGTTCACAGAAATATGAATCAAAATGGCCTACAAAAATATTAAAAGATGCTCTACCTCATTAATAATCAGGGAAATGCCAGTTAAAGCAGAGAAATACCATTTCACACTTACCCAATTGACCAAAATTAAATAGTTCAACAGTGCCAAGTTTTCGTAAGAAATGAGCATGGTCATTCTGGGGGGAGTGCAAATTGTTTAAACCCCTTTAGAGAGCGATTCAGAAATACCTTGCTAAAATGAAGATATGTGTCCCTATGACAGCTAGTTTTATGTCTAGATATAGGTACCCTAGAAAAATTCTCTCCTATGTGTAATATGACATTTAGGATGTTTATTATTGAATTGTTTGCAATATTGAAAATTTAAAAACAATCTTAAATGCTCATCGATAGGGCAATGGAAAAGCAGTGGACATTTCATAGCCGTGAACCTCATGAGCTAGACAGATGTATCAGGAAGGATGATTTTGGGAAACCCAAGTTGAGTGAAAAGAATCAAATCTTGTTAATACACCATTTACATACATGTTTAAAACATACAAAGCAATATTGTCTTACTTATGGATTTAAACATATGTGGGGTAAAAGCATAAAAACAGAAAGAGCCATACAAGTTCAGGAGGATGGTTTCTTGGAGGAAGGGGGAGGAAAATAGGCTCAAGGACAGTACGAAGAGGATTCAACTCAACCTATAATGTTATATTTCTTTAATTAAAAAAAATTAAAACAAATTCCACCAAGATGTTAACATTATAACATTCTGTACTATGGGTATTGAGTGTTTGATGTACTAAACAATTCAAGAAAGACAAAGTTAAAAAAAAAGAGAGAGTAAAATTAATGCAGGTGATTTAGAACCAAAATTCTTTTGGGCTGCACTTTACATTTCATAGATAAGCAAGCTTTGTTTTTCCAATTTGGTTAAAATGCTTTTTTTAATCTTTATGTTTTCTGAACAAGTAGTCATAAGAGGAAGATTCATGTACGGCTCATACCAAAAAGAAAAAAAAAAAAAAACAAATCCTGTAAACTTTTCCAATTTAGAGTTTGGTACAAATCTGTCATATGCCCCAATGAATAAAATGAATAATTATTTATCCTAATATATACTTTAGTGCCTAGTCACATGCAAAAAAAATGTAGTTTTGGCATAATCTTTCATAGTAATCCTTAGGACGCTCATGAAAACCATACTCAGAGTATCATCTGAGTCATTTACGTTTTGATTATGATTTGTAGAGTGGAGTTAAATCTAAAATGAAGAAGTCCTTAGTTATATTAACTACAGATATTATCATTATAATTCTTTTTATTTTTTGTTTCTGTCATTTTATGAATCATGGGCAGTCATGCAAGGATCCAAGACACAAATGGGGCTGAGCAAGAGTAGTTTGATCCACCCAGTTTTTCTGAGTCTGAAAAGCAAACTCTGATCTATTTTACAGTTTCTCTAATAGACCTTCAACCCTCTTCTTTACACTATTTGACCAGTTATTTCCTGCCTCTTCCTCCCCATGCCAGGGACCCACTCTTCACCATCAACGTTAGAGTGTTCTTCCCACTCTCAAAAATATCATGCCTGTTCTAAACATGGCAGTGTTGCTGTGGATTGTTATTTTTTCAATGACACAGATATATCTCACATGTAATCTATAATTGTGGTTGGTTTGGAGAAATGGAATTGGGAGTTGTCCAGGTATTCCTGTTCTTTTGAAATGTTCAGCTTTATACTTTGGCTTCTGGACTATGATTCAAGAGTGTCTGCTGTAAGCCAGATATTGTTCTTCAAACTGTACCACATAGCCTCATAATTTGCAGGACTTTAAGGAACCCTTCCACCCACCCACCCACCCTCCCTCCCTCCCTCCCTTCCTTCCTTCCTTCCTTCCTTCCTTCCTACCTTCCTTCCTAATCTAATGTGCACAGAGAAAGCCTAATAGCCTACCTATCTGCTTTTAAATGCAAAGTATAAGGAACAATAAAATGTATGACTTTTATTTTCAAAGTCTGACTTACTTCTTCCACATCAGCTCTTCCTTTTATATTCTCAGTCTCAGTTAATGACCCAGATAGAAACCACAAAACCATCTTTGATGTTTCTCCTCATTTCTTCCTCAACTAACGTGTCCATTTTCGGTCCATTCTGACTTCATTTCTTTAATCTGGCCTCTCCTCTCTGTCCATGTAACTTCATCCCAATTCAGGATTTGTTTTCTCTCCTAGACTAGAGCAAGAGCCACTTAATTAATCTCCCTGTGTATTAATTTCCTAGGAATGCCATAACAAATCACCACAAACTTGGTGGCTTAAAACCACAGAATTTTTTTCTCTCATAGTTCAGGAGGCCAGAAGTCTGAAATCAAGGTGTCGGCAGAGTTGGTTCCTTCTCGAGGCTCTGAAGGAGAAACTATCCCATGCATCTTTCCTGGCTTCTGGTGTTGCCAGCTCTCCTTGGCATTCCTTGGCTTATAGATGTATCACTCCAGTCTCTGCCTCCATCTTCATGTTCCCTTCTTCTCTGTGTCCTTTTCTGTCTCTTATAAGAAGCCTTTCATTAGATTTAAGGCCCACCTGAATCCAATATGATCTCATGTCAATTCTTACCTTAAATACATCTGCCAAGACATTATTTCCAAATAACGTCACATTCTGAGGTTCCAGGTGGACATGAATTTTTGGCGAGCACCATTCAGTCCATCTATTCACCCTGCATCTCATATCTCTCCACGCCATGATTTTTACTCCATACAGCACAGGAGAATTTTCTTCAGCACAGATTTCATTATGCTATTTCCTCACTTAAAACTCTTCAGTGACTTTTAATTGCCTACCAGCCAAGGAGCAATCCTTTAACTTGGAAATCAAGGCTCTTTATGCTCTGGATGCAAACTTCCTTTAAAGTTTTGTTTCTTTTCACTCCCTCCCAACTGCAAGCATCCAGATACTCTTGCCACATGAGAACACTTTCTCCGTGTGCCTTGGCTCCTGGTAATCTGTCTGCTTGACTCTCTCCAGTATTCCCATTCACCTTGTACAGACCTATGCTGCTCATCTTCCAGGCCCAGCTTAAATGTCACCTTCTGGATGAAATATCCCAAGCTTTCTTTCCTGCTCCACCCCCCTCACAGCACTTTATGCATCTCCACTACAGTATATGTCACACTAGACATCATAGTGAGATTACTACTTTATTACATGATGAAGTTTTAAAGAAGTAGGTTGTTTCCTTACTCTTCTCTGTAACTCCGTGAAGAAAATCATGGCTGGCATGTTGCTATAGCATAGTGGTTGAGCACTTGGACTCTAGACTAGGATTGTCTGGATCTGAGTTTCTGCCTCACTGCTACCTATGTGGCTTTGACAAGCTACTTACTTAAGTTTCTCTCATTTATAAAATGGATGAAATAATAGTGCCCACATAATAGGGTTGTTATGAAGACTTAATGAGTTACTCCATGAAAAGTGCATAGAGCAATGCTATCTTATTATGTTACCAGAGTTGCTCAGTTTGTTTTCATTGAGGGAGGATGAGATGAGTGGAAGGATGAATGGGGGGGAATGAATGTGTGAATGAACACCCAAAGATTGGTTTCCTCTTTTCTGACTTTCTTATTTCCATTAATACTTACCAGCTTTCTCCATTTTTGCCAGGCCTCAAATCTCAGGCATCTCCTCCTTACCTTGCCACTCATATCCATCTGTCCATGTATGAATGAATTCATCCAACGTGCATTTATTTATTTCATTAATTCTACAAGTATTGAACGCCTTAGTAAAAATTCTTAGAAACACTTTAACTTCTCAATTGGAAACTAGAAGTTTAATTCTTGTCACTCAGAACTTCTAGTCTAGTAGAAAAGAATACACTTGATCAAAATAGAAGGCACAGAGAAACACAGGTACAAATAAAGTGCTGTCAGAATCTGAGGCAGAAAGTATATGTAGAGTTCTCTTCATGTGGGAATATCTGGAAAGGCTAGTTAGAGAAGGTGGCATCTGAAGTTTATTTCTTCAGCTCATAAAGTTTAAAATAGGTATTTCTGTTCAGTGAGTGGCTCTCTGCTAGGAGACATTCAAGGACCTAGCACCCTTCCATTTGTGATTCTTGCATCTTCATTACATGACTTCCAAGGTTGCCATACTTGTCTGCTTCAGGCTGGCAGAAGGGAGAAGAGCATAGAGGATTATATGTGAGAGATTTTGATGGGTCAGATCTGGAAATGGCACCCTTCACTTCAACTCACTCTGTACTGTCTAGAACCAAAGCTCATGTCCATGTCTAACTACAAAGAA
Source organism: Balaenoptera physalus (assembly GCF_965194825.1). Lineage (NCBI taxonomy): Eukaryota > Metazoa > Chordata > Mammalia > Artiodactyla > Balaenopteridae > Balaenoptera > Balaenoptera physalus. The sequence continues at coordinate 24,967,505 of NC_138886.1, forward strand.
GCCTGGGAATGGTAATCTCACTGTGTGCCCAGGGCAAAGAGGAAATGGGTATGGTGAACAGCTAGCTCATCTCTGTCTCAGTGCATGAAGAATTTAGAATAGCTGTGTACGCTATGAGAGTATGTACATAATAGTTAAAAATAGCCAGCCCCTTGCCAACTAGGAGCAGTTGTCGTCAGGAAAACAATGCTGCAGAAACACGCATGAGGAACAGAAGAAAAAGGAGATTTACTCAGAGGCAAGCGTTTATGTTAAAGGGATAATTAATTAACTTTCTGTGCTGGTTCTGTGAAGTGTATTTTCAAAAAGAGAGGAAGAACGACTTCCCTTTTAGTTTCCATGAAGCTCTTGTACAAATCATTCTTCTGAGAAACCAGCTCATTCAACTAATGTCTACAGTATACCATTGCTTTAGCATTTCATAGACATCTGAAACTCAGAGTACCAAATATTGAACTCATTATCCTTTCCCCCTATTTTTCCCAACTTATAGGATTCTTAATTTCATCTATCAAAATAAGGGTAAGAAAAACCCAGCTATAAAATCCAGCTATAGATTTTTAAAAACTTTTTCTTGAATAATAATATATACATGTTACTCATGTGTGGCTCAATGACTTTTCACAAACTAAACATACTCATGTAATCAGCACACAGATCAAGAAAGGGAACCTGACTAGCACTCTAGAAGCTATCCTGGGTTGGCCTTCCAGCCACTATTTACCACCCCTGACCCCAGTCCCCCAGTCATGATCCTTATGACTTATTATATATTGTCTTATTTCTATATTGTCTTATTTCTATACTTTTTATAAATGGAATCATGCAGTATATACTCTTTTGTGTCTTGACACCTTTTGCTTCACATTATGCTCTTGAGATTTATCCATATTGTTTTGTGTAATTGCAGATCATTACAATAGGTCCCCCCTTATCTGTGACGGGGGTACATTCCAAGAACCCCAGTGGATCCCTGAGACTGTGGATAGTACCAAATCCTATATATACTATGTTTTTTTCCTATACATACATACCTATGACAAAGTTTAATGTATAGATTAGGCACAAAAAGAGATTAACAACAATAATAAAAAGAACAATTAAAGAGACCGTCTTTTTTCCATTGTATAGTCTTGCCTCCTTTGCTGTAGATTAATTGACCATAGGTGTGTGGGTTTATTTCTGGGCTTTCTATCCTGTTCCATTAATCTATATTTCTGGTTTTGTGCCAGTACAATACTGTTTTGATTACTGTAGCTTTGTAGTATAGTCTGAAGTCAGGGAGCCTGATTCCTCCAGTTACGTTTTTCTTTTTCAAAATTGCTTTGGCTGTTTGGGGTCTTTTGTGTCTCCGTACAAATTAAAAATTTTTTGGTTCTAGTTCTGTGAAATATGCCATTGGTAATTTGATAGGGATTGCACTGAATCTGTAGATTGCCTCGGGTAGTATAGTCATTTTGACAATATTGATTCTTCCAATCCAAGAACGTGGTGTATCTTCCAATCTGTTTGTGTGATCTTCAATTTTTTTCATCAGCATCTTATAGTTTTCGGAGTACAGGTCTTTTGCCTCCTTAGGTATGTTTATAAATTAGAACATTCTCTAACACCATACACAAAAATAAACTCAAAATGGATTAAAGACCTAAATGTAAGACGGATACTATAAAACTCTTAGAGGAAAACATAGGCAGAACACTCTTTGACATAAATTGCAGCAATATCTTTTTCAATCTGTCTCCTAGAGTAATGGAAATTAAAAAAAAATAAAACAAATGGGGCCTAATTAAACTCAAAAGGTTTTGCACAGCAAAGGAAACCATAAACAAAATGAAAAGACAACCCACAGAATGGGAGAAAATATTTGCAAATGATGCGACCGACAAGGAATTAATCTGCAAAATTTACAAATAGCTCATGCAGCTCAATATAAAAAAAAAAAAAAAACAACCCATCAAAAAATGGGCAGAAGACCTAGATAGACATTTCTCCAGAGAAGACATATAGATGGCCAATAGACACATGAAAAGATGCTCAATTTTCTGCTTTTGGCTTTACTAATAATACTGCTTATGAACACTCTAGTATATGCCTTTTAGTGACGAAATATATGCTTTTCTTTTAGGAATATACCTAGGAGTGAAATTACAGGTCATAAAGTATTAGGCAATCTTTTAATCTTTAGAACCAGTTATAATTTTATGTTTTTCTTTTCATTCTCTGCATCATCTGAGCTCCCAAAATCTAATGCTCCTGATTGGAGCAAAGCTAAAGAGGAGGTAACCACTCATTCTCTTGCAGTTCTTCCATCCTGCTTATGGATAGGAGAAACTAGTTGTCTGTCCCTCAGCTTTCCTAGCCTGGGTTGATAGACTCCCAGAGATCTCTGGAGTGTCTTCTCACCTAGTCTGGAATAAGAACTGGGAGAGAGAACATACCTGACCTAGCTGATGATAGTGAGACCCTGGTAAGGACTGGGCTGTAATAAACTCTTTCAGAGGACCAAAAGGCTTTTAAAATCATCTATTCATAGGTTTCCATTGTTGTATCATCAAGAGAAATAAAGTCTCTATGTCCTTCCCTCAAATGCCAGTGGAAGGCATGACTAGGTCGTGAAATGGTCAAAGAGAAAGGATGGCAGGAGCCACAGTAGGACAGGATGCCAGAAGATTAAAGTAATCCCCCCTCTACTCTTGCTGCTCTTCCAGGCATCTGGCCACCCAGGCCAGGAAGCTGGGAGTCAGCCTTCTCTTTGTTTTACTTTCACATCTAATCAATCACTAAGTTTCATTTATTCTGCCATTATTGTCTCTCAAATCTGTTCTTTCTCTGTCCTCCCTGCCATGGTTCAGTCCCACATCATCTGTCTTCTTCTCTGTGTCACCAATGTCTTAACTGTCCTTATTCCTCTATTCCTCACCCCTTCTCAGACACTTGCCCTCCATTTATCACTTCTCCTCATTTGCTAGCACAGGTGATTCTAAAATAGAAATCTGGTTGAGATATTTTTTCCCCAACCAAAATCCTTCATTAATCCCCATGGCCTTCAGTGTAAAGTGCAAACTCCTTATTTGGATATACCTGACAAGGTCAAGGATCAAGGATGAATACAATTTGATTCCTGTCTATTTCTTTAGTCTCATGTCTTACCACTTATCTCTCTCCCATAGAACCCTTTGTTCCAGCTATACTACACAGCTTGTAATTCTGGAGAATGTCATACTATCTCTCATTTTGCACACACTGCTCCCTCAACCCTCATTCCCTACCCTGCCTTCCTCTGTTATCTCCTTTTCTCTTCAAGTATAATACAAGATGTCAGATGCCTTCCAGCCAACCTGTGACTCCCTCAAAGTTGGGATGGGATCCTTGCTTAAGGGTCTAATAGATCTTATACTTTCCTCAGTAACAGTGTATGACAATGATCTATTTGTCTGTCTCTTTCCTAGTGATTCTCAACTTTGGCTCCTCTTTGGGCTTTGCCCCAGTGATTATAATTTAATTAGTTAGCAGCGGGGCCCATTAGGAATTATTTAAAGCCTTAGGTAATTTTAATGTGCATTCAGGGTTTAGAAACACTGTCCCAGACTCTAAGTTCCTCTGATCTTGAGCCCCTTCTTAACTAACAGTATATCTCCTCAGGACCTGCGTAAGAGTGGGTTTTCCAGGCTCTGTCACAATTTGTTGAGTAAATCAGTATAGAACATGAAAGAGGAAGTTTTGGGGGCATAATTAGAGGTTCAGGAAGGGGAGGGTTTATTCTAGTCTCTGGTTGAGACCAAGCATCTTTCCTTGAATACTCATCCCTGCAGAGCTTGGCCAAGCTTAAGATGCTGGAAACGTGCCAATACCCTACCTGGGAGATGTTTAATCTTGGAATGTTTCATCTCCATTTACACATTTCAGCCTCACTGGTTCGTCAGTCACAAACGTTATATGCATGAGTGAGTCTGGAAAGAGTGGGAGTTTCCTAGCTCTGTAGCTTATGGTATAATACAATAATTAATAGAATAGACAGAGTTTATTTAAGTGGGAGGACAGGGGATCATGGCTGTTAAAATTATTTTTTATGGCTCTTCTCTAATCTTTTAGAGTTACATTTAGTAGAAGACATTCCTGTTATTCAAAGAGAAGCTATTAAAGCAGCTTATATCCCCCCACTCTATGTACACTACAAATAAAAGAATACTTAAACTGATAATATTAGCCATGCTCTCAGTGAAGGCTTTAGTTCTGAACTCATATTTGTCTTCATTATGTCTTTAAAACATGTACCCTATCAGCTCTTTTTTGGCACTTTGTACATAGCAAATACTGAAACTCTTTCTGAATTCAGAAAGGAAAAAAAGAACAGATATATTTTCAGTGGATACCAGACTCCAGCCTTTTATTTTTCCTTTCTTCCTCTCTCTCTGCCAGGGTGATGAACCTATCCTACTTTGCTATTTAGAATTGTGTTATTTTTAATGTTTTAATGACTAGAGTAAAAGCCTTCACTGAGTCTGACCAGTGAAATGAAATGAAATGCAGTGAAACGCAGACCATCTAATGGAGACAACCTTGTTTATAGCTCCTGTCTTTCTGTTGGTTTTGTAGCCTTCAGTGGATCCTGGGTCCTAAGGCAAAGAGTAAGGGCACAGGTTGTCATTTCAGAAAAAAAGCGAAAAGCAGATAGAGATTAACAATCTTGTGGACCCTAAATAGATCTTTCCTTGTAAATGCTGCACAGATAGAAATAGGGCAGTGATGTGATGGGTGGGTTCCCGAGCCCTTCTGATTGTGTGCTTTCATTCCTAACAGAACCAGCTGAGAATGGGTTCCTGTACCTCATTCCTGAATCTTTTGTATCACTGGTCTGCTTACGTCTTGTCTCCGTCTCTCTACTTAATTCTCCATACTGCTTCCAGAGAGGTCCTCAAAATATATGATTTTGCTCTGCATTTCTAAATTTAAAAACCTTTAAGACTCACCAACTGCCCACTACTCAACTCAGCCTCTTCTACTGGCATTCAAGGTTCCCAAATATCAGGCCCCAATATTCTTCTCCTGGGAAGTAAACATGCTAGCTTGATATTTTAGTTGAATTTGAGGCCTGAGAAGTAAAGTGACTTCCTCAGGGTCACACATGTAACACTGGAGTTGAGGTTCGGCCATCTGACTCCTGAACAAGTGCTCTTTCCACCACACTACATTATCTTCACACTTAACCTCTGCTGCTCCACCTGTAAAATGGGTTAATGATGATAACTTACTTCTCTGAAATCGAGGCTATGCTGGCAAGTCTCCACAATGGCCCATATTAGTTTCACCTCCTGGTATTCATGCCATATGTAGTCCCCTCCTACACTGAATAGGGCTGACCTGGGTAAACCAATAGAATATTCTGGAAATGATAATATGTCACTTTTAAGGCTAGGAAAACTTGCTCTGGAGTTTTCATATAGCAAGGAACCGAGGCCTCCTGCCAACAACCAGAAAGGAACTTACACGTCTAGCCAACAGCCATATGAGTGAGCCGTCTTGGACATGGACCCTCCAGCTTCAGTCAAGCTGCAGATGACTGCAGCATGGATGACATCTTGACTGCAAGTTTCTAAGTTAGAACCACTCAGCTAAGCTGCTCCTGAATACCTGACTTGTGAGATAATAAATATTATTCCGTAAGATATTCTGGAAAAACCCAAACGAACATTTTGGCCAACCTGATATTTGTTGTTTTAAGCCACTAAGTGTTGGGGTAATTGGTTTGCAGCAATAGATAACCGCTGCTTAGTGGCTAATGATTGATTTTTTATTCCAGTGATTATAATTAATTTACCAAATTATCCCCCTTTAAATAGGGAGGTATTCATAGACAAAAAAAGAGAGGTTTTACAGATTCCTCCTTTCACTCATGCGCCACCCAGTGGGTACTAATACCGGTGTATTCTATCCTCTAGAGTTCTCCTCTCTGTCCCCTCCCCTCCGTCTCACAGCCACAGCCACAGTCCAGGCTTTTGTCTTGTCCTCACCCCCTGACTGAACTATTCCTATGACTTTCAAAGTCTCTCCCTCTCATTTACCTTCCATGCTGCTGACATGGCCATTCTCAAGCCCAGATCTGGCAATTTAACTGCCCTGTTTGAAAAGACTCTCTCTCCATCATCCTTAAGCCTCTTGGTCAATGGCACAAAGCCCACCATGATCTGGCTCCTGCTGGCTTCTTAGCTCTACCTTCTTTGGCTCTAGGTTCTAGCCTCACTGTATTACCTAGATCACTCTAGTTCCTCACTTCTCCATCCTTGCTCATGCTGTTTCTTCTGCCTGGACTATCCTTCTCTAATGCCTACATGGTCTTCTCTCTTTCCTGCCTGGTAGGTAGGTAGGTAGCCCCTTCTCATCTTCAAGGACTGGCCCCTGGAGTTATCTCCCTTGGTGTCCCACAAAGTTGTTTACTTTCTCTCTTGGCCCTCCAGGCTCCTTGTGTCCCCTTCTTTTAATGCACTTAACACACTAGGTAGGAACACTTTGTTCAAAGATCTGTCTGCCCACACTAGATTGGGAATTCCAAAGGGATGGTCATTGTGTTTTATTATTTATCTTAGTGTCTCCAGCACTTTGTTTTGAGCCTGGTATGGCATAGACATCTGTCAATGGAAAGATGGATGAAATAATTAAAAATGCTTTAGTTTCCTCCAGGAATATATTGTATCCTTAATTGTTTAGAGTACATCTGGGCTGTTGAGTCTTCTTTTAAAAGTTGGCCTATCTCCTTTATTCCCCAAAGCCTTTGGAACATTTTACATTTTAGCTTTAATCTGTGAAAGTTACAAGGATCCTAAGTCCTGAAGAATTACTCAGGACAAGACTGGGTAGGTTTTGGTAACTGCTCAGGGTTTGGTTTGATAAGGGGTCTGGACTGTGCCCTAGACTGGACAAGTGGGGTGAGGCAGGAGCCAGGGATGGTTCTCAGGGACACCCAGGGTGGCCAGCAGAATGAGATACAGAAAGAAAAAGGCAAAAGTGGAAAGGGGGTCTGGGAGAAAGCAGGTGGTACCTGGAAACATAGGGGTCTAGGTAGGCAGATGATGAGAGTGATGGAGGATAAAAATCTGGGAGAAGCGATGTCTGGAAATGCAGCTGGACAGGGAGATCTATCTGAAGGGAGCAAATGTGGCCAAATCATCTAACTTCTCCTTACCTTATTTTTTTTTAATCTATGAAGAGGGAAAACTAATAGCATTTACTTGATAGGATTGTTATTAGGATTAAATGCACAAATGCATGTAAGAGTCTTAGAACAGGGCCTGCTACAGAGCAAGCGCTCACTACATATTATTTTTTCATATTCATATTACTATGGTATTAGTATTAATGCAAGGTCCTAGGGATACTGGTTCCTGAGGGCAGAGTCAAGAGGTCTGATGGGCTAGAACAGGGTATAAACCCATCCCCAGGACTCAATTCAGGGACATGGAGCAAGACAGAGGCTTGATAGTAGATCCGAGGCACAAAGTTGAGATTGAGTCTTGGCAATATAGTAGGACTGTTCTAATGAAAAAAGTAAAGCAAAACAAAACAAAAAATAAAAGAGAACACAAAAGACATTTTATTGAAGGTTGCTTATATTTCAGACTCTACAAAATCCCCTTAAAAAGGTATTGATAAAAACATATAGAATTACTGTTTGCAAGGATCAATAATGCTGGAATATTGGTGATTTCATACAGTTTAACCTCGTACATCACATAGCATACCCCAGTAGTTTGGAGTATGATCTTTGGAGTTCTCCGTTTACTAGCTGTGTGACTTTGGGCAAGTTATTTACCCTTTATGCCTCAGTTTCCCCATTTTGGGGGAATGGGGAAAATAATATATTACCTCTTCATTGGATTGTTGTGAGGATTGAAGAAAGTCAGAGGACTATTGTGAAGATTTAACCTGTTTAGAAATTTGAACTGTTGAAAAATAACATGTTTATCAAACAGATGGACACAGGAAAACTTTTGCAGGTGATGGATATGTTTACTACCTGTATTGTGGTGATGATAACATGGGTGTATACATATGTACAAATTCACCAAATTGTATACATTAGTGATGTGCAGGTTTTTTTGTATACCAGTTATACCTCAATAAAGATGGAATTTAAAAAAAAGAAATAACTTGCTTTGAAATGTGCCTGGCACATAGGAAATGTTCAATAGAATTAACTATTATTATTCCAGACCTCAGCAAACAGTGCCCAATAACGTGGTAGGTAGTCAGTAAATATGCATCAGACGAATGAATGAATCCACATAATGTGCTATGCACAGAACCTGGCTCATTTTACTCCCTAAGTGTTAGCTACTATAATTATGTTTTCTTATAAAATCTTACAATGATCTTGGTGGTGCAGTGGTTGGGAATCCACCTGCCAATGCAGGAGACACAGGTTCGAGCCCTGATCTGGGAGGATCCCACATGCTGTGGAGCAAGTAGGCCCGTGCGCCACAACTACTGAGCCTGTGTGCCACAACCACTGAAGCCCACGCACCTAGAGCCCATGCTCCCAATGGGAGAAGCCACCACAGTGAGAAGCCTGCTCACCGCAGTGAAGAGTAGCCCCCGCTCACTGCAACCAGAGAAAAGCTGGCGTGCAGCAACGAAGACCCAACGCGGCCAAAAATAAAATAAATAAATTTATTAAAAAAAAATCTTACAATGATCTTATGAGATAGTTACTGTTGTCTTTGTTTTATTAGGTGAGATAAACTGAGTTACAAAAAGGTGAAGTAACTTTCCACGGGACATACAGTAAGAACAGGCAAACCCAGCACTGAAACCATGCTTGTCTGACTCTGTCATCACAGTGGGTTCAAAGTCAAGGCATGGAGAAGACAGAGGATAGTTGATGTTTCCTATTTTTGAGCTGAGGCTTAAATCCCTCTTGCTTCAACATAGGATGGGCCCTTAATTTTGGGTGAGGCTGAGACAGCTGGTGGGGGATCACATGGCCCAGTTGTGTATATTGTAGGTTAGGCTAAGGCTATGGTTCTAAAGCTTTAGATTACAGTTGACTGCACCATTTATTTTCTAAATTTAACTCTGGAAAAGCATTTCCCCCAAAAGATTATTGTAATGAAAATAGAGATCATTATGAGACAGATGCTTCTGCAAGTCCTGAACTGCAGCTGAAAGGGGTTGCATAGTGAGAGTGTGCCTTCCACTGGTCTTGGTATAGGGCCTGGTTTGAGGGAATGGGTGAGAGGCTTGAGCTCACCTCTATCCAGCTCTGCCTTCCTAGGGACTCATGGTATGAGCTGATGTCTCGGGTATGATAGCTGCAACCTGATTTCACCTCACGGGGTCCTGAGGCTGTTCTTAAGAAGGACATTCTTGGTATTCTGCTTAAAAGCTCTGCTGGATAGCCCCTCTCTTGGCCAGCCAAGAAGCTACTTCTGCAGTGCTGTACTAAGTCTGTAGGGCCTGCTCAAAACATCTAGCGTACAGCCCATCCCTGCACCTGCTTACAAACCTCAAACCTACCAGCAGTTACTTTTTGTTCACTTATAAGGAATGCTTTTTTAAATCTAAACTCTGAACCCAGAGCAAAGTCTATAGTAGCTTCCACTCACTGAGTGTGTACTGTGTGCCAGTTACAAAGCATTTAGGAACAAGAAAACTGAGACTCACACCAGTTCTTCTCAAACATTACTGTGCATATGACTCACTGTGGGATCTTGGTTTTTTGTTTTGTTTTGTTTTGTTTTTTAATTTATTTTTGGCTGCGTTGGGTCTTCATTGCTGTGCATGGGCTTTCTCTAGTTGCCGCGAGCAGGGGCTACTCTTTGTCGTGATGCACAGGCTTCTCATTGCGGTGGCTTCTCTTGTTGCGGAGCATGGGCTCTAGGCATGTGGGCTTCAGGAGTTGTGGCACGCGGGCTCAGGAGTTGTGGCACACAGGCTTAGTTGCTCCTCGGCATGTGGGATCTTCCTGCACCAGGGCTCGAACCCGTGTCCCCTGCATTGGCAGGCAGATTCTTAACCACTGCGCCACCAGAGAAGCCCTGGGATCTTGTTAAAATGCAGATTCTAGTTGAGTAGGTCTGGGATGGAGTCTGAGATTCTGCATTTCTAATATGCTCCCAAGTGACGCCAATGCTGCAGATCCGTGGACCATCCCTGTGAGTAGGAAAGGCTTTGCTCTGAATTAGAATCTGCATTTTAACAGGATTACCAAATGAGTCGTGTTGAGAAGTTTTTTCCCTCAATACCAAATATGTGGTGTCTTTTCCAATATCAGTTCTGCAGTTATCCAGACACCAATTGGGTGTCCAAGAATTCAATTCAGTTATGACGCTCTCTACCTGGAGTTAGCGTCAGATCCCATTAGTTAAAGGGTTTAGTCCCACAGGACTGCCGCTACTGCAGACACCAGCTGAAAATGGGTTGTCCAGGCTACCCACGTTTCTGATTGGCAAACTACGAATTCGGGGGTTCCCACAACCTTCCCTCAGATTTGATAAATTGCCAGAATGACTCACAGGACTCAGGAAAGCTCTTTACTTAACTATTCCTAGGTTATCATTAAGAATAAAATTCAGGAACAGCCAAATGGAAGAGGTATATAGCATAAGGTATGTGGGAAGAGGTACAGAGATTCTATGTCCTCTCGGGGTATACAACCCTCCCAGCACCTCCATGTGTTCACCAACCCAGAAATTCTCTGAACCTGTCTTTTAGAGTTTTTTGAAAGTTTCATTATGTAGGCCTGATTGATTAAATCATTGGCCCTTGGTGATTGAACTCAATCTCTAGCCCCCTTTCCCCTCCTGGTAGGTAAGAGTAAGGGATGAAAGTTCCAGTCCTCTAAGCATGGCTTGGTCTTTCCGCCAACCATCCTCTATCCTGAAGCTATCCAGGGTCCTCTAGAGAGTCACCTCATCAGCATCAACTTAGATATAGTCTAAAGTAGCTTGTTATGAATAACAGAGGACACTCCTGTCAATCCTATCCTCATGAAATTCCTAGTGTTTTAGGAGCTCTGTGCCAGGAAATAGAGACAAAGACCAAATATATATTTATATTTCCCATTATGCTACACATGTAAAGGTAAATTTAAGTGTGCTTAATAGTGTTTATACTTTCTGCATGTTCCTTTGCTATTTAGAAAGTACTTTCCCATATTTTATCTTCTTTGCTCCTCATCAAACCCTAATCAATATGTGTGGAGTAGAATTAGCCCCATGGGTGTGTCAGTCACATCTGTAGTTCAGATAACTTGCTAGGTTGCCATAGTTGTGAATTTTTAAAAGTGCATCCAAACAACTGAGGCTTATACACACCTCATTCGTTATAAGAAATGGCATTTCTTTAGGAAGAAAGGAGAGTGGAGATAAGGTAATGAAGTGTGAAGTTGCCTGGGATTTGCTTAGCCAACTGTTAAAATGCTGGTTAGCATCCTTCATTTGCCTGGGTTGGGTCTGGGAGTGGAAGGGGAGCAGGAGAGCCAAGAGGACTTTCAGAGCTCAGAGAAGTCATGTCCGAGACTGAGGAGAGGAGAACTGGCAAAGATTTCCACCAGGGGCTCATCCAAGCTGCTAATAAATGGTTTGAGTAAAAGCCAAATCACCTGCATCTAACAAATCTCAGTTCTGGGCATTTATTTTAAGGAAAAACTATACCTCCATGTTAATTTGTTGTAGCTTGTTTTGAAATAACACAGAACTGGAAACAAATCAAGTGTTCAAATTACTAGAGGACTGACTAAGAAAGTTACAGTGTTTGATGAACTATGCAGCCAGAAAAAACAGTAAATTTTGTACCAAAAAATGAAATAAAAAATAAAAATTACATATCAGCATTGAAAATATTTGCAGTTGAGAGTGAAGTGAATAATTTATGTGTTCTATGATTGCAATTATGTAAACTAAAGCTAGGAATGGGGTTAGAGTGAAAATAAATTTTTTTGATGGAGTGTTGGGATTAGAGATGATTTTTCTTCCTTAAAATTTCCTTCAGTGTTGTTACTGCTTTTACAAGAAAAAGTAAATGGTCTTGAGAGTCTAAGTTTGCTGTTTCATTAAGTACAATTGTTGTGTCCCAACAGTTCATGACGAGGGAGGACAAAAGCTATAAACAAACTTTATTAACCTAATAATATTTGTATGAATAAAATTAATTTCTTTTTTTTCCCCCTCTAAATGTGTCCTGTGAGTGTGATTGGAAATTGTTGTCAAATTCAAAACCATATCTGGGTGGATCTGACTCAAAATATAGGCCACGTGGCATTCATGGCCTCCTCTTGGAGAGGCCTTAGTGTGGCAGCTCATAGAAGCAGGCAGTCATACTCCAGGGTTCCTAAGCTGTGGACAGAGAAGACGAATAATCATTTCAAGTGTGAACCGAAGGCAATGATCACCTGACACATACCTCTAACTATGGACATTGATTATGCTGGGACTTTTTCTCTCAGGGGCAACTCTATGTAGAAAACTGATGGTAAATTTGAGCAAGTGCTTATATATTTAATGATAGAAAAAGAGTTGTGCCGGCAACACCAGGGATGCTGCCTAGTTACCTAATAATTGAAACATCTTACATATCAAAAACTGTTTCTATATTACAATTAAAAATTAAAATTAAAAAATGTTTCCATGCTTTGATAATTGTAATATCCTGTAATCATATTGCTAAAATATGGGTAATTATCAAGAAATGAAATATTTTGTTACTCATGTAGTTTCTTTAATTTACTCAGTTGATGCTATTGGAAGGTAGATGGACTCAGTAGTTCTCAAACTACCCCATCCCACCCACCTGCCCAGCAGTAACAAGTGACACTTTTACTAAAGGCACTAACACAGGCTTAGTGGAATATGCCAACTTCCTAGAGGCTCCTATCACATACAGGAGCCTGGCCCATGCCATCGAAATCAAGCCTGAATTCTGCCTGCCAGGGGCTGTCTGGTATATCTCTGACAACTTCCTGCCCAGCAGTGTTCACCCACTGGTCCAAGCCCACCATGTGACTCCATTCCCAGAAGCCTCACCTTAGATTGCCTTCCTCATGCAGCCTTTCTTATTACCATTACTGATCATGTGCTGATCATTTGCTGGTCCTTAGGATCTATGAACCAGCTTTCAGAAAATGAGATTATATATCAAACCAACAAAGACATTGGATTCCCTTCTATCAGTGGTGAATAACAGTGATTCTGAAAGTATAGAAAATGAGTATGATTAAAATATAGATCTCGAGATATATTATTGACGGAAGAAAGTCTTTTGAAAGAAGATCCTAGTGTTTAATTAGAGACGCTTACAACACTAAAACAGCTATTCCCTTTTAGTTACAGCACAAGTTAAGGCATCTTGAAACTATTTTTAAAGGATAATTTAACCTCAAAATCAAAATTTAGCACTCAAAACCTCTAAACAAACAGCTGAGATGAAATTACAGCAACATGTTTACCAGAGAAGGATTTTGGGTCAACTGTGAAGTAGAAGTGGATGCATCATGATAAACAGGAGTGGGGTTCTTCTCGCACCATTTAGAGATGTTACCAGGCAGACAGGATAAACTGTCTTTATACACACTGCCCCTCATCCTTGCACACATCTCTTTCCCCTTCTTTGATAGCTGGCTGACACCCCCGTTTGACTTGGAATACTTAGCTTAACTCTAGAGAAAACTTGAGTTCCTAAGTTTTCTTTCCCAAGGTCACACAGTTATGAAGAGGCTGGATCAGCTCTGATTTCAAAACCCATGATTTAAGCTCTTTGTTTTACTGCCTCCTATTTTTTCAACTGTGAATATCTTTCCCATGGATTTCTATGTAACTCTCATCATCTCTGTTCTCTAGGAAATGGGTAACATATTCCAGGCTCCTGTAGTAAGGAGTGATCAGGGCCCTCTGTCAGCATAATTTATCTCTCTCCCCTACTCCTAATGAAAATGAAAACATAAATGTAAAAACAATTGAACTGTGTCACTAAATGTGATATAAAAACTAAACTAATGGCTATCAAACAGTTTCTAATAGTTGTCACCTGGAGGTTCCCTCCCTGGAAGACAGTCTCAGGGGCGGGGGGGGGGTCTCAGCTCACAACCTCTTGGCACTTCTGCTTGACCTCTTCTGGAAAGGCAGTCCCAAATCCTTTTGCCAAGACTCCTCCCTGACAGTAGCAGAACTTTTAGTACCACTTGACTGAGAAAGTTCCTGATGATGCTTAAAACTGACGTCTTAAATATCCTCTAGACTTGGCTTTGGCTCTCCATTCCCCAGGTGTGTCACATTGGTTGAGTTACGTAACCTGAGACTCAGTTTCCTCAACTGTGAAGTGAGGGCAACACCTCTCATAGAGAATTGGCTAGAGCTTAAATGAGATAATAATCCATAGGAGATACAGAGGGGTTATGCATGGGACTAACTTGACTTAGGCCTCAAAGCTAGTAGATGAGGAACCCAGGATTTGAACCAAACAGTCTGACTCTAGAGTCCCCCTTGCAACATGATAGAGGCTAATTTAATGGGAGAACACAGGAAGGACCCAGCCCGAGAAGGAAGGGGACAAGGAAAGCTTTTCAAGGGTGATAACGTCCAAGTTAGGAGCTGTAGGAATTAACCAAAGAAAGGGAGGTGGTGTGGTGGATGCAAGGTGGGATACTGGATGGTGAGGGTGGGAGAGAATGTTCTAGGCAGAAGGAACAGGATGTACAAAGACCAGAAGGCAAGAGAGCATAGCACATTTGGCTTGATTAGGCATACCTAGTCATTGGTGACTAAACAATATGATAGAAACATTGCTATGCTAGTGCCTTCTGTGCCAGGATTACTGCATTTACAACTCTTTTTTGTGCATAGAACATTTGGACTCTATGGCCCATGGCCAGTGTGGCTGCCTGTGGTTGCCTTGCATGATCTTTGCAATTCCAGTGCCATTACAAGCTTCCTGAGGGCAGGACCCAGGCTTTGGACTTAGTTTCTTCTCCAGAACAGAACACATGCCAATATCTCCAAATATACTGGGTATAAATTTATGATCCATGAATGACTCAGTAAAGCTACCCTGCTGTTAACAGAGAACATTCTCTAAGTACCAAGAATATGGAGTGGTGGTCAGTATTTGTTTTAATCTTTGGGGTACACCAATGCCACATGGTTTGTGTGGACAGTCAGTACTGGCATAGACTCATGAAGCAGACAACTGACAGGCACTGCCCAGAAGCAGATGGCAAATTCAGAGAAGAGGGTTTGCTTTCCATTGGGATGAGCAGGCATTGCTATTGCTATTCTGGGTCAGTGTAAATAATGACTATAAATGAAGCTCTGTCATGAAGCTGATTGTTCAAGCCTCCAGGGAAACGGTCATTGTCTTCCCTCATTAGAACCTCAGCATGGCCTGATGTGACCATTTTCCTGTTCATATCCAGAAATGTAACCTTTAGCTTTTTGTTTTTTTAAAGAGAAAACATGTAGGTTAATTATTTCACTGTAATCAGTAGGTATCAATTTTCTCATTGTAATTTTTAGGAAAATAGAAAGTTATTTTTTTTTCACTGTGAAAGATCATAACAAAATGGGCAAATGGCAGCAGTCCCAGAAGGGGTAGTGCCAGCCCAAAATCAAGACATAAACACCAAGTTGGGAGGCCTTCTGAGGTGACCCTACTCATTGCTTTCATTTATTAAGATTTTGGTTTTGTAGTAAATATGCATGAAGGATGTCATGACTCTGTATTTTTGGAGATGTTCTTAAAATGTCCTCCTTTGCTCTTGAATGGAGAGTGGTTATAATTTTGTGGTGCTGCTGGTAATCATTTGCATGGCTTAAATTTTCTTTAACTTTTTATTTGGAATAATTTCAAACATAAAAATAGAGCAAAGAACACTGTTATAGCCTATATCCAAGTTTATCTATTGTTGACATTTTGCCTTAATTGTCTTATCTATCTGTCTGTCTATATAAAATTTTTTCTGGTCAAATTGAGAGTAAGTTGCATGTCATGTTCATTTATCCTTAAATACTTCACTGTCCGTTTCCCAGGAGTTAGGATATTCTCTTTTATGAGCACAGTTATCAACCTTAATAAGTTTAACTGTGACTCATACTTTTATCCAGTTTATGGTCTATATTTCAATTCTCAATTAACCCAATAATGTCCTTTTTAGCACTTCCTCCTCTAGTACAGTCCTGTCTAGGCATGCATTTAGTTGTCTCCTTTCATCACAAACAGTTGCTCAGCCTTTCTTTGTCTTTTATGACACTGATAATTTTGGAGAAAATAATTTCTTACCCCTTTTTAAATTAAAATGTTCCTCATTTGGTGTACATTCCATGTTTCCCCCCAGCTGGATTCATGTTATTCATTCTCCACTGGATGTGCGACTTTTAAAAGAGACTTGATCACATATATAGTAATCTAATGGGTCACCTAGTCCCACCTAGTATATTTTTGTGAGATGTGTGCCACCAGCCTAAGTTATGGGCTCAGCCTGCCAGTGACTCACTGTGCTATCCTGGGCTAGTTACCCTTCTGGGCCTCAATTTCCTCACTTACAAAAAGAAGGGATTGAGTTAGATGGCCTTTAATAGCCCTCTGGATGAGACCATTCACGATTTTTTATGAATCTATGATAAATGCTTGCGTTCAAAGGCAGTTAATACTCTTATTAAAAGTGAAAACAAAGATTTCCCTGGTGGTCCAGTGGTTAAGACTCCATGCTTCCAATGCAGGGGGCCCGGTTTCGATCCCTGGTCTGGGAACTAGATCCCTCATGCCGCAACTAAGAGCCCACACGCGGCAATGAAGATCCTGCAGCGAAGGTCCCACATGCTACAACTAAGACCTGGCACAGACAAATAAATAAATAATTTTTTCTTTTTTTAAGTGAAAATAATAGTAGCAACTTTCTTAGCTGTCTAGATCTTTGGAAAGCTTGGTCTGGATTTGATAGCAAAGCTGAAACTTTAAACTAAAAAAGTCCATTGTATCTTGATTAGTGAGGGGGAAGATTATGTCTTGGCCTGGGCACAAAATGCAGTTTATTTCATGCAGATAAACTGACACGTTAACAACAAAGTTTCAAGATGCTCACATATTTCAAACCATATACCTAGGATCTAAAGCCTTCTTTCTGGCTGATAACAGGATTCCTGTAATAACATGCATTTAGGGTATTTTCCAAATACCCAAAGGCACGCATGACTTTAAAGAACACATGTGCATTTCATTGCAGTAACCCACTTTTGTGCTTAATTAAATTCCTTTTGGCAGAAGTGGCGTTTTGAATTTGATACACTATTATCGCATCACATTACCAATACGCCTCTCTGGCTCCTGCCCTGGACACCCCTGATATAAAGCACTCTGCAGCAGAAAGAAGAAGTCTGTGGAGCTGCCAAAAGGCAGGCTGAGCATTCCCTAGGGCAGCCCCCAAAGACGGAGAAAGAGGAACATGTGTGCTCACAGGTGGCACAGACTCATGGTGCCTTGGAAGGCTGCTCAAGTACCCCTTGCCCAACTGGGGAGCTGCTTTTCCAGTACTAGCAAGTGGTGAGAGACCCTTTCCCATATTTGTGTTTAGACAGTCAACTGGGCTCTCAGACATTTGTGTTGGAAGCAGTGTTCACGCAAGACTGTAGAGTTGTGTGGCAGTTTCCAAAGCATTTGTGTTTGTATTCCATGGGAGGCAGCCTGGAGGAAGGAAGGCAGCAGGGAACAACTTAGGAGATAGAGAAACTGTGTACAAAATCTGACTTTAACACTGCCTAATAATACCACCTTAAGCAAGTTACTTAGCCTCTTTGAGCCTCCTTATTCTGCAAAATGGGCTTTACAATGTCTGCTGTCACTGTGAGGATTCAAGAAGATACAGGTATGTAAGCTTCCTGCCTGGCACAGAATTGACACTCAACATATATTTCTTTCTCTTTTTCCCCTTTCTTTTGAAGTAGGTAGGCAAGACAGATATTGCCAATCCTGTTTTATGTAGGAGAAGGTGGAGGCTCATAGAGTTTTGTTTTTTTTATTTATTTTATTTATTTACTTTTGGCTGCATTGTGTCTTCGCTGCTGCACGCGGGCTTTCTCTAGTTGCGGCGAGTGGGGACTACTCTTTGTTGCGGTGTGCGGGCTTCTCATTGCGGTGGCTTCTCTTGCTGCGGAGCACGGGCTCTAGGCGCACGGGCTTCAGTAGTTGTGGCTCACGGGCTCTAGAGCGCAGGCTCAGTAGTTGTGGCACACAGGCTTAGTTTCTCCAAGGCATGTGGGATCCTCCCGGACCAGGGCTCGAACCCGTGTCCCCTGCATTGGCAGGCGGATTCTTAACCACTGCGCCACCAGGGAAGGCCCTCATAGAGTATTAAAGTCAATCAACTGTTAAGGTCCCAGGATGGATTTGAACTTGTGATTTTTGGCTAGTCCATTATTATTTATCTCCCTTGCAAAGCTGTCTCCTGGAAGTTGATTATATCACTGAGCCAGTTTCAATAAGGCTTGTGGCAATTTGCTTTTTAACAAACAAACAATTTTTTACAATAGTTTTAGATTTACAGAGAAGTTGCAAAAATGACAGAGTTCCTGTAAACTCTTCATCCAGTTTCCCTGATTGTTAACATCTTACATCACTGTGGTACACTTGTCACAACTAAGAAACCAACATCAGTACATTACTATTAGCCATTAATTACTATATTAACTAAGCTCTACACTTTATTTGGATTTCACTAGCTTTTCCCTAATATCCTTGTTCTGTCCCAGGATCCCATGTCATATTTAGTTGTCAGACTTTCATTGTTTTTGATGACCTTGACAGTTTGAGGAGTACTGGTTAGGTAGAGTGCCCCTCATTTGAGTTTGACTGATGTTTGCTCGTGGTTAGACTGGGGTTATGGGTTTTGGGGAGGAAATGTTTTCTGCTCTGAAAACATTTTTATTGTTCATCTTTATTACCCTCAACTGGGATCAATCTTGTGATTTTTATCTTACCATGTGCAGAACCCAACTCTAAGGTAAAACCCCTTGTGACCAGCCTTAGGCTGCTCAAAAGATTCTTTCACATACTATTTAATTACATACTCTGGGTTGACTCTCCATTTGTTTTGCATGCATTTAGTTACCAGATTGCTCCGGGTGAAATATTCTTTAATAATTACCTTATTGAAATACCAAAAAGTGACTCAAATAAAATTTATGAATTATTTATAGGGCTTAAAAGTAAGTTCTATTTTCCCATCAGGTTCAGACATTCTCTTCTCTGTGCAGCCTTCCTTGATCTTCCTGTTTCTTTTTTCTTGATATTTTAGACCTTTCTGATAACATCTTAATTATAGTGTCTATAGGATGCATTCCTAGGTTAAAAACAATATGTATATGATAACTACCTGGATAAGTCAGCATTGCCTATTTGGCGTGTCTTGTCGTCCAGATGTACCCCAAACCCATCTCAGATTGTTATGTCAACTTTTGATCAGTGTGTACATTTAATTTTGTTTCAACTGAAAATATATATGTTTCAGAAAAGTAGTACAGAGAAAAATCAATCAACATCGAAGTGTGGTTTTGTGTTGGTTGGAACACACGTAGTGCTTTGCCTACTGAATGTATAGCGAGGACAATTAGTAAAAATTCTCAAGGAGTGCTGAAGAGTGATCAAGTGAAAGACACAATAACCATTGATGTAATTCAGTTCCAGCTGGGTGCCATCAAAGTTTGTCGCAAAATGTATTTGTGCAAAACCTCTACAAATTAGTGTGGATAATAGTTGTCCTAATGAAGGGCAAGTTTCTTAAGAACAGACTTTGAATAATCTGTCTTTGTATTCCTCATAGCACTTAGCCCACTGCTTTGAACAGAGTAAATGTTCATTTGAGGAGTATTTTTATAGAATCATTATTTTGCCAGGCACTGTGCTAATTACTGGGGTGATAAGTAAGTATAAGACATAGTCTTCGGACTTGAAGAACTCACAGTCCAGTGGGGTAGATGGATAAGTGATCATATGACTAGATTTCAGTGTGATCAGTGCTCTAATGAAAGAAGGGCGTGGCTAGGTCTACCTGGAAAGGTCTCGATGACTTTCAGGGGATGGGGCCTCTATGCTGGGTCTTGAAGTACAATTAAGAGATCATAAGTCAGAGAAAAGGCACAAGAGTAATATTTGCAAAGTAACAGGCTGTCTTGTTGAGAAATAAATCATCAAATGTTGGAGAAGAGGCAATCTGGTGTGAGGTGGAAAAGATCAGCCTCGTAGGTTGGGGCCAGATTTTCAAGCACTTGTCTACCTACCATGCTGATGAGTTGGTACTTCATTCAAAAAGTAACATTCAAAGGTTTTAAGCAGGGGAGTCACATGATGAGATTTATATTCTAGAAGTATCACTCTGAGATGAAGCTATGGAGTTGGGAGGAAGCAGGGAAACTGGTTAGGAGACTCCTGCAACAGTTCACCCAAGACGTGAAGTGGGTGTGAATTTACCATAAACCAATGTCTGTTGTATCTACTTACAGTCTCATTTGCTTGGTACAACACTTAGCTCATGTTATGCATCATAAATACAATCAAACTATAAAGTTCTGAATGAAAAATAATCCCACTTTCTTAGATCATTATAGAAGCAATTAAGTGAGGGCAATAGGGAAGTGTTTACTTGAGACAAAGCAGGGGAGCGCCCAGGAAATGAGGTAGATAGTGTGTGATACCCGCCTCAGGAATCCAGACTCCAGCCCTCCTGGAGGAGCAAGAACTGGTGCCCGTCAGAAGCACAGGTTTATATTTGCATTTCCCCTTCCTTTGCTTCCTGATCCCCATTGCTGTTGTTGACTCTGGTGTCTGCAACATGCATGGATGCAAAGAGCTAACCTGAGGAATTATCTAATAATGTGGTCATGCTTTTAGCAATCTGTATTAACCTTATTTGACACACCGTCAGGGTACAGAGACAAAGAGAGATCGTTATATTACTGGTTTCAATGTTAAATCCTGTCATAAATTGTTCAGTTATACTTCATAGAAAGAAAAATGTATTTGGTGAACAATGGAGTCAAGTTAAAACGAGAAAAAGAACATGTTCTGTTCTTTGGTAAATGTTCCTTTGCCAAGTGTAAAAGTCCCACAGTTTTCAGGTAATATACAAGGCTAGGGGCTAAAAGGGCCAAGAGCTGCACACAAGGCCACCCAGGGTAGACAAAATTCATGGAGTTGATGGGGGTCAGAAGGTGGTATGGTGGGTGATTGTGGAACATGATTTAAAGAACACTTGAAATTAGCTCTTCTGAGTTGAACAACTTTATGACTGATGGTTACATGTCCTCTCTACATGTGGTAGTGATAGGAACAAGCAAGAGGCATCCAAGCAGAGCAGAGAGATCCCTGACTGAGGTGGGACATCTGAGTTCAGGTCCAGCTGCCAACCCTAACCCCTGTGAGACCTTGGCAAAGTCACTTCAGCTATCCAGGGGTTATTTTCTTTACCAGTAAAATGAGAGGGTTAAGTTAGATCATCTCTAAGTTACCTTTTGCTCTGACAAATCTTTCACTCCATGATGCCTAATCTGTGAAGAGTTACTAACAGCCAGTATGTAGTAGTGAGGGCCCTGTTTCTTTCTCGTGAAACAAGAGTGATACCACCTACCTCACCAAGATGGCTTGAGGATCACATTTAAAATGAGATCATGAGTGAAAGTGATTAGTACCACACCTGTCAAATAGTGGTTTTCAATAAATCGGAGTGTCCTTTATTAGGTCTCCCATTCATTAAAAATGTTTATTGAGCACCTACTATGTGCCAGACAGTGTTCTAGGAGCTGGGTACGTAATAATGAATAAAATAGATGAATTTGCTGCCTCCATGGAGCTTTTAGTAAACAGACTGATGAATATACACTAGCACAGCATTTCTTCCCTTCCTTCCTCCCTGGCTCCCACTTCTCACCTCCTCTTTAACCCATTTGCTCTCAGCTCCTGTTGCAGATCCTGGTTGGCTAGAATCTCACCCCGGGAGTGATAGATCTGAGGTCAGGACCGGTGTGTGAAACTCAGTGTTTTCACTCGATGGTCAGGGCTTGGGAAAATGTGTGGACAAATGAGCATGAATTGCGACAAGAGTAGGAACAGAGTTAACCAAAGTAAGTGGGCACTGGGACTGTACTTTAGGATTCCCTGCATCTAAGAATGTTGACAACACTATACTGGTTAGTTCTTTAGATGAAACACCTGGAAAGCCATACATACAGAAGAGTGTATAAAGAAAACCAAAACATTTATGATTCTACAATCAATCTACCTTCACTCAACACCATCTGGGGCAGGCTGAGCAAGGCGTTGGCTTCCTGGTGGTGAATAATACTTAATTTCTTCCTTCAAGGAGCTCACTTTTCCTGAGGGAGGCAGACATGAATCTCAATATATTGTGCTAAATGCTTTTTAAAGATGTGTAAATCCAAGGAGGTACACAACGTAAAGCAAAATATTTTGACCTCATCATTTTGACATTGCCATTTTAATCCTGCTGAGGTAAAATTAAAAGTTCTTCTAAAACTGAACAACCTCTAAAAGCATTGACTTTATTTTTAGGTAATGAAATCACAACTAAATATTGCAGGTAGAGATAGTGAACATAAAGTAATATTGATAACAACACATATACGTAAACTTGTTGATTAAAAATTGACAAAAAGATTATATTACCTTAAAGAGATTTTTATCCACAAAATTTATCCAGATTTTTAAAAAGGTGGACTCCGTAGAAAGAAACCTCAATAACAACAACAACAGATCAGAGGGCAGAAGGTATAATTTGAAAATTTTAACACTGGGAAAAAATACTGATAAATTAAAAAATGTCTTTATTGTGATGTATATAGAAAAGACTATGTGGACATAATTTAAGTAAATATTAAAATACAAAAATACATATAATTTCGCTGTGCTATAAAGATTACTGATCAAGGAATTCAAATGGTATAGTGGTTTGCCTATACAAAACACATTTTGGAGGAAAATTAATCAATGTTGAAATCTACTAAGAGTGTAATTTGTGGGTCACAGAGCAGAGTGAAAAGAGATAATAGGTCTGGTGGAGGAGCAACAGGAAATATCTAGCATGTGTGTTGTCTCTCTTGTAAGTCAATAAAATTGACAAAAGATTTTTGTGCACACTGTTTTATCCAATTCATTTTTGTGTACCCCTGAGCAATTAATAGCACATTGCAAATTGTGTTTACTTGGTAAAGATTTGCTGAGTGAATGAAGAATAAATAAACAAATGAATATTAAAAGGACAATATACCACTGACCCTCAAAGTATCACTAATCCGCCTTTGGACAGTAATACTTCCTGTCACTTTGTACTGTAGTAATCTATTTTTATGGTTATCACTCCTATCAGAGGGTGATTTTTCTGAAGGTCAGGGAAGATGTTTTTTATGCATGTTTATATTCAGTGCCTGTAATTTAGCAGGCATTCAGAGAATGTTTGCTAAATAAATGAATGACAAAATTTTATATTAAGGGTCAGGTTACTTAGTCTAAGAAAACTGAGATGTTTCCCTCATATTTCATTTTCATCATAATAGAAGTTCAGATGAGAGCCAAGGGCTGTAGAATCTCCAACCCCTGTAGAATCAAATCTGATTAGGAAATATACTTTGTAAAGGTAACACCTACACCATTTAGGGGAAAATATGAAATAAGATGATGTCTACCAAGGGCTCTCCCCAGAGCTGGTTTCTACTCTATTATTTCCCTGGAGACCCCTGGCTCAGTTTGCTCTGTTCTTAGCACAGCTTTTGGCCTCAGCCTTGACAGCAGCTTGGAGGCAGATAGGAACATTATTTCATGAAGTAATTTAGATATGATTTTTAAAAAAATCTCATCTTGGCACAAACCCTACAAGAGCTTGGGTTTAACCTGTTATTATGAGATTTCAGGGAATAATAAATAAATTGCAAAATGGAAAATGCAGAAGCTTGGGATGAAAGAATTTAAATTGAATTTGCATACAATCCACTAAACATAAAAGGGCACTCAAAGGAGTGAGGTACACTAGTTAGGTAGTATAAAGTTCTCATTTTCACATATAATTACAGGAAAAACACTTGAAGAATTCCTTCTTTGCTCTAATTTTCAGACAAGATAGGTTATTTGAATTTCACAACTATCGGTAGAGTCTTTAGCCAAGGATGGTTGGAAATAGTTGATGCTAGGCCAGGAGTTTTAAGTGTCTGGTCATGGTTTATAATTATAAGACCTCTTCTGAGCTTCCACCTTTGGTTTGGTCTTAGAGATCCACTTTATTATCTAGCCCGATTCGACCACTGAAAAAGTAGTACTTCAAGAAATGGGAGATAAAGAATTCAGCTTTGTTGTAACACAGATGAAATATATGAATTTGGGCAAGTTATTCAACTTCTCTAAGCCTGTCTCCTCATCTGTAAATGGAGACTGAAGGAGGAAAAGCACATAAAGCCTGTAGCCCAGGGCCAGGCACACAGAAAATGCCCCAAGCTATAGTTAGAAGAACTGAGGCTCAGAGTTGGGAAGTGACCAACTCCAGGTCTCAAGCACACTCGTGTCTGCTTTCTAATCCAGCATCCTTTTGTATGTTTGTTGTTTTTAAAATAATTTATTGAAGTGAAATTCACATATCATAGAATTAACCATTTTAATTGAAAAATTTAGTGACATTTAGTACATTCACAGTGTTGTGCAACCACTCTATCTAGTTTTAAAACATTTCCATCATCCCAAAGTAAAATCCCATACCCCTTAAGCATTCTCTCCTCCCTTCAGTCCCTGGCAACCATCAATCTGCGTTGTCTCTATGGAGTTATCTATTCTGGGCGTTTCATATAAGTGGAATCATACATCATGTAAACTGTTCTGTCTGTCTTCTTTTACCTAACATAATATTTTGGAGATATCTTTAAAAAAATCTGACCATCTATTTTTTATTTTCTTGTCAGTATATAGAAATATAATTATTTTTATATATTAACCTTATATCCAGTGACCACAATAAATTCACTTCTTCATTCTAGTAGGTTTTTTTTGTCCTTTGGTAGGTTCCTTAAAAATTTTCTACATAAACAGTAATGCCTTCTATAAATTAAAAAAAAAACAATTTAACTTATTTTTCCATATTGCAGGGCTTTTACTTCTTTTTCTTGCCCATTGCTATGGCTGAGAACTTCAGTGCATGAAACTGGAAGTATGAGAGTGACCATCCTGCCAAAATGAGTCTGAGAATGAAGCCATAGATGCTAATCACACTAACGGAATAAGAGAGGCAAAAGTAAAAAGAAAAGGAGAGAGAAATGGAGGGCTATAGAGTCAGAAATACCCCATGATGACTCTTATCAGCATAGACAGAAGACAAGCCCTTGCAATGAAGTATACTCAAGTCCCTCTTCTGTCTTTTTGGATCCACCCAGACTGTAGCGTGACCTAGAGTGGTGGATTCTTGCAAGATTTTTTTTTTTTTTAAAGCAATTATTAGGTACTCTCTGCTTCCCAAACATGTTGTTATAAAATTATCATGGACACAATTTAGGAATGTTTGCTGTTCAAGAATTGTGATTTCTACCATGTGGTGTTTTATAAACTGACTCAATGTGCTAGAATCAAATCTACTCAAAGACTAGCAATTTTTAATGAGTAGGAGGTCATCCAATTTTTTCACTCCTAGGATTTTATTTTCCTTAGGCCTTAAGACACGCTCAAGAAGTTGAGAGTTTACCTAGACTTTTCATGTACATTATTCATGGTTGTTCCTCACAGAAACCCAAGTAAGCAAATCCAAGGGCATTCATTTTTCTAGCTGAGGAAACTGAGGCTCAGAAAGATGAATGACTTGCCCAAGATCACTCACAGGACAGATGGCAGCACTGGGATTGGAATCTAAGTTCACCCTCCAAAGCCTAGATACTTTCTTCAACCTTCTGCCTCCTGCAGAGGTGATGCAAAGACCCAGGCCCTTCATTCAGCTTCATGAAACACTGGGAGTTCGGGATTAGACAGGCTCCCAAACAACATATAGGGGGCTGTTACTCTAATGAAGGCTGTGTTGGTGCTACACAACATAAACCATACATATCAATTGACTAGTACGAATGGGTAAGACTTAGCCAAATTTTTGCCTCAGCAGAAGAGAAGCTGGAAGGTATTTATAAATTTTTCTGCTCAAGATGTTCTCAAAATTCATAAAAGAAGAAAATTAGGAAAGTATCAAGTCAGAAGAGAGATAAAACTTTAATAACTGATGGTGTAAAAGTGACCTTGAGAAAAGGAATGGCCAATTGGGTGACAGGAGTCTAATGAAGTCTTCATATATTGAAGTTCTAAGACATCTTTTGGGGGATGGAAACTATATTGAATGGTCAGCATATGAAATCATGTGCAGTTTCTCAAATATTAGCTGCTTTTCTGACCTCACGACTTTTCCTCTTGCTTTTGTCTCTTTGTAGATTGCCCTTCCTCCCACTGACCAGTGATGAACTCCTACTCATCCATCAAGACCCAGGTAAGCTTACACGCTCAGTGAAGGCCTCAGCGGGCCCCAGAGAGGCCTCTGCTCCTCCCTCCTATGAGCCTTCCCTCTACCTTGTCCATATTTCTAAGAAATGAGATGCAGTAATAGCCAAAAGTATTTAAAGTATTTGTATATATCTAACCATTTAACTCTAGGGTTCTTGAGGCAAGAGACCATGTCTTATTCATCTCTCCACCCTAGGACCTATATTATGTTAGCACATAGTAGGCTGTCAAAGGTTTTTGCAGCAAACTGAAAAATCTCACAACATGGGAAATTCTTCTATTAAACATACCTTATATAACTAGGAAAAAACTCATATACATTTGCATATTGTCTCTAGGTTAGACGCACTACTAAATAGAAATAAATGTCAGCATTTAATGAGATTTCGCTGCTTACAGTCATGCTGTGGAAAGAGAACATTGCCACTGCTTGTAGAATTTATTGACATCCAAGATTACATGTTGCTTTTGGAATGCACACCATGAAATAGAAAAGGAATGGCTCAGGAAAATGGGTGGAAATGTGAACATGTTGGTAAAAAATATTTAGTTTCTAAAATTATATTTGAATATATTTTTATTCAAATTAATGATCATAAATTACACATTCACCTAGGTGACAACTGAACAGATCCAGATATAAATCTTGACTCTGCCACCTGTTTACTCTGTGAGCTCCTGAGCCTTTTTGACCCTTATCTGTCTGTTAAACAGAAGCATTGCATATTTTTGGAAAATGTAAACTATTTGTTATTAAAGTTATTTTGATGTGAAGAGGCTAATTACCCCATATCAATCCATAAGTTCAACCCAATCCCCATGAAAATTCCAATGGAATTTTTAGAATTTGATGAAATATTTTCAACTTCATCTAGAATATCAGGATAGAGTGAGTCAAGAACACTTTGGAAAAGAGGAATGAGGAAGGCATACCTACACCAGATGTATGAAAGCACATTATAAAATCAGAGTAACTTAAAGTGTTGGTACAGGGATAGGGCCAGACATACAGATAGTATCCTGGATTGTAGTAAACGATAAAAATGGGATTTCAATTAGGAATGAGAGCAGAGGTTATTCAGTGAATGGATTGGCACAAGTGGCTAGTCATTTGGAAAAATGATAGCTAGTGCTATGTATTAGGTGTGGCTCTACATTCTTTAATACCAGTTAACATTTTTAATTTTCACGGGAATTTTACAAGTAGGTACTATTATTATCACCATTTTATAGATGAGGAAATTGAGATACAGATAAGCTAAATAATTTGTCCAAGGTCATACAACTAGTCAGGAATAGAGCTGGAATTTGAATCCAGGCAGTCTAGATTCTGGGTTCATGCTATTAGCCACTATGCATAATGTCTCACAGTCTCATGCCTTGTACCAAAATATGTTTCAAATGGATTGAAGTTTAAAAAGTAAACTTAAAACCAGAAGAAAATATAAGCAAATTTTTCTATAATTTTGTGACATGTAAGGCAGTTTAAAATGACATTAAAATCAGAAATTCTAAAAGAAAAATATAATAGATTTGACTATATAAAAATTTTAAAATATCTTAGCGTAACCAAACCAAACCAACAAAAATACAAACATAAAAAATTAACCAAACCAACTAAACAACAACAAAAACAACACAGAAAATTGACACCATCAGATGACAAGTTGGAACACATTATAAGCAACTTATATGGTCAAGTATTAATAGATCAATTAATAAAGAAAGAGTTCAATGGAGGATTGGTGAAATAACTCCTGGTATATTCATGCATTGTTGGAGATCACTGTTTTTAAAAACAACAGTGTAGGGTGTTATTTACTGGCATAGAAGTATGCCTGTGGTACATTTGTTCATCAATAGAAAATTGCAAACTTACACTATAACCCTATTTTGTGGGAAAAAAGCATGTGGGTGCTTGTGTGTTTGTGTGTGTGTTAATGTATGTATATATAGGAAAAAGCCTGAAATGGTAAAATCAAATATATCTCTGTGTAGTGTGGTTATGGATGATTTTTACTTTTTTCTTTACCTTTTTATTGATTGTCAGAATTCTTTGCAATATGCATGTATTTCTTCAATTATGAAGTGGTTTAAGCCTTGAATTATCTTTTTCCATCAAGTCAATAGAAGAGGAAATTCCAAGAGCATAATAAATTTATACATTCCTAGATTACAGTTATTTCTATGATGTTTTGGTGGAATGCTTATGGTTTGGGGAGAATGGCTTATAGTAAAAAGCCAATGAGACCATGTAAGTTATTAATTTCTGTGTTTAAATTGCACTGTGCTCTGAGTACATGACCTATACTGTTCCTACTTTGGGGAATTTATCTTGGCTTTATTTTTGCAGCCAAATATATGATCTGTACATGTAGATGTTCCATCAGGTCTTAGACGAAGGTATATCCTCTGTTTCTTCCCCTGAAATTTAATATGTGTACATTAAGTTATTAACTTTATTATTCATATCTTCTATATCCTTGGTTGGTTTTTATCCACCTGAACGGCTAAGCCTGGGGTATTTTAGTCTCTAATAGTTGTGTTTCTGTATATTTTGCATAGTATTTCTAATATATATGCATTTTTATTCTTGAAATCTCTGCAGACTGTGCTTTTTGTCAATATGCAAGGATACTCCCTGTCCTGTTTAATGCTACTTGCTGCATATTCTTATTCCTTTCTGTTGGGGCCTGCTAAAACCAAAGTGTGGCTTTCCCTGTCTTTGTGTTTTTAATCTTTTAAAATAAGTTAATGCTTTGGTTTTAGAGTTGTCTGTTAGAGTTAGCTTTTGATTTCTGACCATTTATATTTGTTGTCACAACTGATATGTTTGGTCTCACTTCTATGATCGTCTTTCTGTTATACTTCCATACTGATTTATTTTAGTCTCCGAAGTGGGATGCATATACCCCAGGTGGTATACAAGATCATTCATTGGAGACTCTGAAGAAAATCTTATTTTTTATTTAAAAATTAAGAAAGATATTAAGCTTTACTGATTTTTTTTTAAATCAATGAAAGCTTTTACTTATTTAAAAAAAATTTTTTTTTTAATTTTTATTTATTTATGGCTGTGTTGGGTCTTCGTTTCTGTGCAAGGGCTTTCTCCAGTTGTGGCAAGCGGGGGCCACTCTTCATCGCGGTGCGTGGGCCTCTCACTATCGCGGCCTCTCTTGTTGCAGAGCACAGGCTCCAGACGCGCAGGCTCAGTAGTTGTGGCTCACGGGCCTAGTTGCTCCGCGGCATGTGGGATCTTCCCAGACCAGGGCTCGAACCCGTGTCCCCAGCATTGGCAGACAGATTCTCAACCACTGCGCCACCAGGGAAGCCCAAGCTTTACTGATATTTAATGTGAGTTAATACTGATACTTTGCTCCGGTCCACATGTAAGGCAGACTCAGTTTATTCGTAATAAGCGAGTTAGAGGAGAGTGATTTCTAGAAATCGGGGTGAATGACAGTGACACTTTTACATTTTGCTCACTTTCCTTGACTCACTGGAATTTTAGTGTATTTAGTTAAGTGAATTTAAGGGTTATTTTGTTTACTTTTATCTAAGCTAAGACACAGAATTGGCAAGGTTCTTAAAATGATTCCTGGAAAAAAAGAAAAAAAAAAGCAGGTTAAAAGTAATGTCCATTATGCAAACGCAGACACAAAAGAACAATAATAACAGTCCTCTCCCCTCCCCCACAAAAGACCAGGTCTAGTTCATACTTTCCCTTTTCCTGGCAGGAATTCACCGTTAGACACATTATGAGGTAATAGAGAGCATTTTCAAAACGGATGTTTGGAAATGTTTCCCGCTGTGTTTCCATTGCTATCTGATACATTGTTGAAAATGATATAAATGTTACACCTATAAAATATAATCTCTCATATCAACACACTTAAAAAACTTGAAACAGAATTTTTATTCTGTTTAAAGGTTTTAGAGAATTTTAAACCCATTTGTTGAAGCATAAAAATATAACATGTACTGATCTCTTTTCAAGAACAATTGATGGATAACATGGAATGTGGAAATTTACTACCACATTTCAACAATAACAATTACATAATTGGTGGAGGGAATAGAACATAAATATTGTTATTATTAAGAGTAGTCAATGACATACTTCTTCACTTTGAATTTGTCTCTCTGTGAAGGATATTATTCAGCTGTTACAGTCACTAAAACCAAGTTTGAAATAAAAATGGATGCAGAATCACACCTTTGAATGCCGTATTGCAGGATGTGGAGCCGAGCTTCTTAAAAACAGTGAGAGCAAATTAGTCATCCTCCTCCTCCTAAAAGTTATTATTTTAGGGAAAGAAAAGTTATTAATAAATGCAATTAAATTTATTTTAAATTAAGGTTAATTTCAGGTTTATCTCATCCTTTTGATAATTCTATCACCATCTATTCTATAATACATGCACATAAATGTGTTCATACGATGGTACATGTGTTTGTATATAATTTATTAAGAAATCACTGGACTTGGGATGTATTGCTCAAAGTCTCACTCACCTTTAACTAAAAAATGTATTTGAATATATTTTCTTTAATTATTGATGTTAAGAATTAAGCTATATTAATTTCCATTGCATAAGAAATTTAACATACTTTTATACATCTTTTCCCACATGTCCTACTTTTATTGATAAAAATTTTTGACTTTAACGCAAATTATTGTCATCTTAATCATATAGCTTTTCTTTTATGAATTATTATTAACATCTGCATTAATTTTAAAACTATAATTATTTAAACAACTCTTTATTAAGTTCCATTGCATCACTGAAGCTTTTCTACCACAACTTTCATATTCTTGAATTTTAAATTTATGGTTTAGGTCTTGATTAAATCTTCAAGTAATTTTTATCCACATGTGCTTTTCTGGAAGCACATATGGGTGATACAATTTCCATGTCTTATATCCTTCAGTATTACATACTCAGCCTCATATATATAAAGCAATTGTCTAGTTTTAGAATTTTTTGTCACAGTCTTTTCCCCTCAAAATGCTCTAGATATCACTCCACTGTTTTCTGGAAGTTTGTAATACAGAGATATCTGTTTTAACTCTATTTTATGTTATTTTCCCCTAAGTTTTATATTCTGTGGTTCTTCAACTGCTTTCTCCTGGGCTCACTCCTATGACTATACTTTGTCATCTGCTCCTCTGGGGCTGGAGAGTCTAAGATGGCCTCTGATGGCTTCATGCACAGTCTGGGACCTGTTATGGGCTCTTTCTCCGTTCAGTCTCTCTGCTGACCCAGGCCCCGTTACGTGTTGCTAAGAGTGCTCCAATACGTGAGGATAGGAACTTACAGCCTAGGCTCTAGAACTCCCACAATGGCATCACTGCTACATTCTTTTGGTCTAAACACATCACAAGGCCAGCCAGATTCTATCCACTTCTGGATAGAAGGTGTACTATTGTGATTTACAATAAGACATATATATTTGATCTTTGTCCCTGTTGTTCCTGGCACAGAGCTCCTAAAACCCTTGGGCTTTTCAAGGTGACAGTGTCTTTTTGTATGCTAATGAGCTGATGGTGGCTGGGGGGCTCCTGAATAGCTTCAGAATGGGGGCTGGTTACCAGGAGAAACAACCTTGTGATTAAGAGGTTGGAACTTTACACCCCACCCTCTGACCTCTAGGGAGCAGAGAGGTGCTAGAGATAGGTTTAATCACTAACTGCCAATGATTTAATCAATCATGCCTAGGTAATGAAGCCTCCATAATAATCCTAACTGAAGGGGTTTGGAGAACTTCCAGGTTACTGAATACATGGGAGGGTGGCACACTCAGAGAGAGTACAGATATTTCGTACCCCTTACCCCGTACTTTACCCTATGCATCTCTTTCACTTGGCTGTTCCTGAGTTGTATCTTTTTATAATAAACTAGTAATCTAGTTAGTAAGCTGTTTTCCTGAATTCTGTGAGCCATTTTGACAAATTATTGAACCCAAGGAGGAGGTCATGGGAAGCCTTGATTTATAGCTGGTCAGTCACAAGCACAGATGACAGACAACCTGGACTTATGATTGGCATCTAAAGTGGAGGCAGTTTTGTGGGACTGAGCCCTTAACTTGTGGATGTGATGCTAACTCTGGGTAGATAGTGTCAGAATTTAATTGAATTATAGGACATACAGTTGGTGTCCACAGAGAATTGGACAATTGCTTTGTGTGGGAAAAAACACACATCTGGTGTCACAGGTGAAGTATTGGTGTGAGTGTAATAGAATATGGAAAAGCAGAGTTTTCCTTTAGTTGGCAAAGAGAAAGTAGAGAGGAAATAGTTTTTCCTTTCTGAAGGCACAGCAAAGTCATATTGTGGATACTGTGGGGGAAGGAATTTGCAGCCATTAAACCATCTACCACACTAGCAAACTCCAACATTCTACTTAACAATAGAAATTCATTTGTCCACCCTCTACTTGCCGGTTCTGGATCCCAGATTCGTTCCATCCCTAAGGACCTCTGAGTCCTCTGTCTCCAGCCAGCCAAGGCAGAAAGATTCGATAGAGAAGGCATGCTGGCTTCTTAAAAGCCTAAGCCCAGGAGTGACATTTCACTTCTGCTCATATTCCTTTGTCAAAAACTATTCATATGGTTCTACTCCAGTGTCAAGGGGCAGGTGCCTCCCAAGAATAATAACGGAAGGGGGACCATGAATTTTTGGTGAACAATCAGCCATCTATGCCACATTCAACAACTGTGGTTTTTTTTACTTCCACTGCTGACTTAGCTGTCAGATACTCATTCAGAAACCCTCCAGAATCTTTCTGAGACACAAAGTGTCATATTTGTGTTCTTATTTCTTACAGTAAATATTTCAAAAGAAGCATTTCATCTTTTCAAGGTGATTTTCTTATTTGGACTTGCAACGTGGCATCCCACTTGAAGTGGCTTCTTGCTTCTGTTGTGAGCACTTTCTTCTTGAGATGGCTCCTGGCTCAAGGAGAAAGCCTAGCAGCAGAACTAGCATTTTGATTATTGAACTTTCCTATCCTAAGGTCTCTTTTCACCCCTGCAAATTAGTTGGTCTTATAGGAATTGTCTGGGTCCTCCACTTCCTTGCTATCCCTTCTCTATTACAAGGACATGCATGAATAGAGCCTAAATGGTACATTCCGTTCATTATCATCAGCCTATATGAAATATAGCTTCCCTAATGTGTCAGGCATATGCACAGCATCCTTCCTATTTTCCATTGCTGATGCTGGTTTTCCCCTAATTTTATATTCATTGGTCATCCCATTTGACTGAGGGTGGAGGGCTGAGTGTTTGACGCCTGCACTTACGTCACCATCAGATGCAGAGGCATTACACCGTCTCACGTTCAAATGCTTGTGGAAGTTCTATGGCCTGTAATAGCAGTTTCTTTAAAACACCTTGTAAACTTTTACTTTTGCAGAACTATCATAAATCTGTTTAATTCAACAGTTTACACTAAGTACTCCAGTATTCTACTTAGAAGTAAAACATTTTTCTGCTTTTATGAAACTTTGCTCTGTTGGAAGTTAAGAATACCATTTGTGGCAGGCAAATTTCTCCATATCTGATAATCAAAAATTGTGGTATCTCACACGTGTATCCATTTAATGAGTAGTTCTGAGGCTGCACAGCTGAGCCAGAAGTAGTGCTAAGCAGTGGGGTGCCGGCATCAGGAGTGGCACTTCTGCCCTCAAGCAGCTCACAGTCATTGAGGGGCAGATAGTGATTGAATCAGTGTGATGTTTGGCAATATCAACCATCATACTTTCTTTTTCTCTTCCTCCTTGCATGTGACCCTTCCTCAGTGGTTTTCACACTAACTCTGGGGGAAGCAGGACTGAAAGGGTAAGAAACAGTGGGTGGGGTGAGCTTTTCTTTTTCTTTTTGTTTTTCAACCTTCAACATGGGTTTTTAAGACCCAAAAGGCAAAAGGCAAGCTTGAGGGAAGCAGGGCGTAAATTTTATGCCAACACAGGAAATTTTGAAAGAGTTCTCTATCTCACTGGTGGCTGGGGTGTGGTCTGGGGGGAGGAGGAGCAATGACCTTCTGGAGCTGAGTGGTTTGAGATGGAGGGTCAGATCTGGGCATCCATGTGGAGGGCAACAGGGGCCACACAGCAATCCTCTACAACTTCTTCAGGCCAAGACCTTGTTGAGCTGTAAGCGGTGCCCTCTGCCATCTTTTCCATGGCTTGGGACAATGATAAATCCTCCTCTAACTAAAACAAACAAACAAATAAAAACAAACAAACAACCTTCCCCCACACACACACAAAACCAAACCAGATTGAGGGTCATGACACCTGAGAAGTAGTTGATGGACTGACTTTAGGACAAAAATGGGCAAGGGCGAAACCCACTTCCTTTTCACAGATAATTACAATACGAGATTCTGAAACAGATTTTTATGTAGCTGGCTATTAAGCAAAGAGAAAAGGAAATGGTGCTGAGAGTGGCCAGCAAGATGGGGCTTCACTAACTTGTGTCCTTCTAGGTAAGGCCAGCAAGAGGGTATGTGATAACACAGGTGGAGTGAAGACAGTTATGGGGTTTTGGTAACATAGTTTTTGAACTCAGTATAAAGATACCATCCAGTAAAAGACTCCCAAATGTATTTATCTAAAAGCTTTTCGAAGTCATAGGAATCAAATCATGTATAACCATATGTTTAATAAAAACCACCTTAATTAAGAAAATAATTACATAAAATTATTATCATCCTGCAAAACCCTAATCCCCAAGCACAGAGTAGGGAAAAGATTATGAGCATTCTAAAACTGAGCCTGAAATATGTATTACATATGTAATATATAAACATATTTCTACTTGTAGGAAAATTATCATGGTTTTGTGGGATTATGGGAGGGTTTTCTTTCTGATTTTTTCAAGTTTCAAATGAACGTGTATTTTATAATTAGAAACAATGTGATTACAATTGCTTTGAAAATAGGAAATTGAGGATATCTTCTGATGAATAAAGAATTTTTTCTATAAATTTTTCTCTGTAAATTGTCTTGGTATATCTATCAAAGTAATAACTAATAAGAAAACTTGAAATTAAGGTTGTTTTTAAAATTATTTTTATAAATTTTGTTTTAAAGAGGAGATTGGTTTTGGTTTTGTCCAATGTCTGTTGAAGCTTTATCTCATGACTAATAACTTCTAAATACTATTGCTTTGAAAAAAGAAAAAAAAAAATTCTTTGTTCTTGAAACCAAAGACAAAAGATCATATGGCCCTGTTTCCTCTTACTTACTTCATTTGGTTTGACTTAACTTTGACATCTATTCCATGTCCTGTTTCAATAAACTGCTTGACATTGATCTCAACATTTCATTAGGAATTCATGGTGGAAAGAAATTACTCTGAACATTTGTACCTTGTTCTTACAGTAAATGACATGTCATTTACATTTCATATCTTTTCTTGCTAACCTGTAACCCCTTGAAGACTTTGGTACTTTTCCATTATTAGCTCAAAGACATTTATTATCATTTTCCCTCTTGATTTATGCTGAGACCTCAGTGATTGAGCCATGATTCTCAGGGTCATTATATGAAATTGCATAAGTGCTCCAGGAACAAAAAACTTTCTGTAAACTTCTCAACAGCACACTAAAAGGAGTTGGTTTCCTAGCTTTTCCGTTTAAAAAGGGCTGTGTCATTATAAAAGCACAGTTTTAGCTACTGTGGTTTGATCTTCTGGCTATGAAAAGGTACAAATTTAGATTTCAGAAATGACATTTTATAGTGAAAAGAACGCCAGCTTTAGAAATGACAGACCTGAGTTCTCATTCAACACTCAGATAATTACTTGCTGTGTGTTCTTAGACAAATTACTTCACTTCTCTGAGCTTCTATTTTCTCATCTTAAATTGAGATTAACCACCCCCCCCACCAAATTGTCCTTCATGATTGTTATAAGGTTGAAAAGTATAATATACCAAGTACCATGTGTGTAGTAAATGGTCAATAAATGGTAGTAATAGTTTGTTCATATCTTTGCTTTCTCCTCTGTTAATTCCTATGTTGGTGGAACAACTGGTACAATATGAATGATGAATTACCAACTGTGTCTCTGAGTTTGGGAATTTAGGAAGGCATGGTTTGGGACTCATGAGCTCTTACCTGTACAGTAGCCTTGAAAATTCAACTGCTTTTTTATTGTACAAACAGCAGGGTGCTCAGTCACACATTTGTGGTGACTAAGTTGAACAGCTGCCATAATTGACATTTTAACTACTTTAAATTACAACCAAAAATCAAAGACTGCCTAATCTTGTTAACTGTGAAACTCGTAGGTTTTTAAGTTCAATAACTATTCACTGAGCTATTACCAAGTATCTGGGTACAGAGTAAAAAGGACAGGCAAGGCTCCTGGTTGCAAGGAGATGGCTTTTGAGTGGGGAGAGAGTTAAGAAAAAAACAGATCTGTGAATAAATAAAATAATTAGAGCTTGTCCAGAGTGTTGGGGGACTGAGCTGGAGAGTAACAGAGAACTTATTGAGATAGAATGATCCTACTCCTGGAAGGCCTAGGGCTGCAGCTGACATTTAAGCTTCAATGAGAAGCAGCAACTTCTGCAGAGAGCAGGGACAAGACTGGTCCAGGAAGCCAGAAAAGCATATACAAAGCCCTAAGTCTAGAAACATGGAACATTGATGAATAGTCAGGTTATTTTCAGGGCCATGATAATCTTTTCTTCTATCATTCCAGTTGATGAATAAGTACTGAAGTGAGACTTGTGATAATTTGAGACTTGTTAGCAATGTATTAAAATATTCTGGAATAAGACTGTCCAGAAGATTATATATAGGCAGGCATAATTTCTACTAAAATAGGTTTACAGGTCACTAAATAAAAGCTATTCAGTCCTCTTGTTTGTTATTCTAAATAGTAATGATGATGATAATAATAATAATACCACTGTTTCTGTAGAGTGTACTTGTAGTCCTCAGAGAGCCAAGGAAATATTAGAATACTAAGTGGAACTGGGGAATTGTGGTTGGTGTCTATTTCCTCAGACTCTCGTGAACACTATTGATGTTCTCATCATCCAAGTCTACAGAGTATCTTAAGTTCAGGTGGCTCTGAAGCTTCCATCACAAACTTGACTCCAGAATTTTTGCTTAGTCTGGGAGCCCCAGTGACTAGATGTTACTCATAGGACCTCCCTGACTCCAACACCTTCCTTGCCTTAGGCATTCTCTCTCTTCCATCCCTTTGTGTTCCCCTCTCCCTACTCAAAGGCACTCACTGCTCCAATTTCCCCCTGCAAAATCCTCTCAAGGTCTCACTTTTGGAAGACAAGAGCCGGGAAGGGAGGTTGACTGTGGGCAAGAGAATGACTTTGGCTATCCTTTCTGAATAGGTTGGGAAAAACATAGTGAGAACCAGACCCTAATACTTGCCATCAGGAAGCACAGAATGTAATAGAATATATTTTCTTTTTTGAAATTTAGGTTTTATTTTATCAAAGCTATACATGTACATAATTCTATGAAAAACAACACTTCTCTATCTATTCCTATATTCCTCTTCTCAGAGGCAACAACTTGCAACACTTCTAATAGAATCTTTTAGCGTTTACCTCTATATATTTAAACCAAGCTTATGTTGCTATTTCTTGATGTGTGAAAACTACTGTAAGTACTAATACTATTTTAAGTACTACACTATGGTAGGTAAGGATTTATCCCTATCCACATTTCTCATGTTTTTCATTCTCTTAATGTAATTGTATGACCATATAAAGATGATTTATATCTGAGCATGCAGTATTGTATGATTATTTTCTTGCAAAATATTTTCTTGTCCTTGGAGTTAATCATGTTATTATCCTTTGCTTAGGTTTCTATGTACTCATCATTCATTCATCTCCAAACTTAACACCCAGTTGTATAAATTTAAAACATATAAGGTTATCTATCAATTTCATCTCTTTGAAGAACTTTCTTCTGGACTCTTTTAACCTGCTTCAACCTGGACCAGTGTGGTGGACATGGAGATGTGTTGTCCAGAAGCCCCTTCAAGGAGGGACGTTTTGTTCCAGCTGCTGGGAATGAGTCAGCAGATAGTCTCCAGCTGTCAGCATCTTCATCTTTTGTCTCAGCTGCAGAGAGCTGTCCCACCCAAGAGCATGCCTTTGCCCTGGCAGCCCATATCCAGTGACTGATAACGGAGAGGTTATAAAAGTCGCTTCAGCCCACTGAGGAGCAGCTCAAATGGACTGTAATGCTCCAGAGCTCCTTGAGGGGTTGGCCAAGGCTTTATTGTATCTGCATCATAATTCAGCTTCTCCTTCTGCTTGGTTTTGCTTCTTCCCTCTCACTTCTTCCCAATTCCTGAGAAGTATTGATTTCTAATAAATATTCTGCATGCCAAACTCCTTCTCAGCCTCTGCTTCTGGAGAACCCAACCTGAACTAATTACTCTCTTAGGGCTTCTGCATAGGAGTTTTCTTGCAACATCCTGGAGATTCCCTCTGATGTATTGTTATGTGGGGTTCTCTGTCTCTCGGATCTCCGACTTCTTCTCTTTGGTTTATTCTCTTGTTTTGATGGAGCACATTCTCTAGTAGTTTCCCGAGGAAAGATATCTGGAAGATAAAAAATTTTAAACTTTGTGTGTCCAAATATGGCTTTATTCCCATCACATTTAATTGATAGCTTGGTTGGATATAATTTTCCTTCAGAATTTTGAAGGCATTGCTCAATTTTCTTTTGGTTCCAAGATTTCTGTTTAGAACTATGATGCCAATATAATTCTTGAACTTTTATATGAAAACTGTATTTCTTCTCTGCAAACTTGTAGGGTCTCCTTTATTCTCATTATTTTGAAATTACTTCTTCCAGTTTAGGATTCTGCTTAGTCTATTCCAACTGATCCAGTTGCTTTCCACCTTCCAAAATTCTGTTGCTCTTAGCTTCTTTCTATTTTCTTTTTCTTTGTGTATTTATACCTTAAAACAAACAAACAGGCAGACAGACAAATAATAACAAAGCATTATAGTGCCTAATGACATTTAACTAGACTTTTGGGAAGGAGGGGGCAGAGGTTAAATATGTGTGTTCATCTTAGCATATTTAAGGAGAAGCAGAATTCGATTTTTTCAAGGAAAAGTTTATCTGGTGAAGCTGCTGTCTGTATCTTTCTTCCTTCTCTTCTCCTCCCACCGCCCCATTTTTTTGGACTCTTTTCCATAAGCACTAATTGCATAACTGTACTCTATCCCACCTTGTGTCTATAAAGTCATTGATGTGGTGCCTTTGGCTCTACATATCCATGACTAGGGTGAAGAACTCTGCTCTCTCATGATTCCAGTCCTGTGCAGACTGTGCTAAGAGCTAACCCAGCTGCTGCTGACAGGGTGAGGGTCCTGTTTATGCATTAGGGTTGAGCTGGATACCTGTGAGTGTCCTTAAGGCTCGAATCCAGGAATGTCCTTCTTCAATAAGAGCATGGAGTTGCAGGTCCCTCTAGGAAACAGAAATAGTGAAATAGAACCTTAAGAATACTATTGAAAATTCCTACCTACAATCACTTTTTTGGCGGGAGTGACTGACACGGTGAAAACAGAACCGGACATGAATGAATAATTAATACTGAGACAAATGACAGAAAATGGATTCTAATGAATCAGCTGCCTAATACTTTACATCCTTTGGAATTCAACATGATCTATAGATGAGATACAACTCTTTAGCATTATGTGCCAAGTTATGCGAACTCATAGACCATAATTCTTATGGGGTTTAATTAGTTGAGAAAATGAGAAATAAAGCTGAAAGCTTTTAACTTCTTGTTCTATGTGTTGTAGTGATAAAAGCACTGGCAGAAGAACAGAAACCCCTGCTTTGTTTTTGTTTTAATTTCAGCCACTATACTTAATAGCTTTATGAATTTGGGTAAGTTACTTTATCTAAGATTTATGTTCCTTATTTGTAATTTGAAGAAAATATTAATTTCTTCATAGGGTTGTTGTTAACTAATTAATGTATGTAAAACTATAAACACAATGTCCCTATATGGTAGGTGTTCAAACAATGGTAGTTTTCTTCCCTTGTGGCATCTATATTTGACCAAGAACATAGTAATTTTTTGTGTGCAAGAAAATTTGGGGGCCATACTATTGACGCATCCTTCAAAGAATCTACAAGATAAGGAGGTTTCATCTGCATTAACTGAATTGTGAATTTGATGGGTCTTAAACTCCTCCATACACACTCAATCCTCAAATTAGGGCCAATTTAAGGTGGCATGAAGGCCTCAGAATCAGGGAACATTTCATAACTAGAGTTAACTGCAGCAAAGAAAATTGGGTCTGTAAATAAGAACTGACAGCTAAAACAAAGATTAATTTTAATGGCATGCATTAACAATATGCAATTTGAGATTGTTAGTGGAGAATTCTCCCCGAGAACTGGCATTAGGCAGTATGGATCTTGACATGGGAATTCACATGGGCAAGCACATTCATTCAATACACCTTTTCTATCCCAAAGACATTAGCATACCTAGAGGCCCACATCAGGGAAAGTATCAGGGAAAGTGGCCTATTTATTCACATCAAATCATCATATGTATGGACTGTTTCCATTTAATATAATTGTCAGGAGCAAAGACTCACTTGGTATAACTTAGAAGTGACAAGGAAATTGGATGGAGCTTCATATGGTTGACTCTAGAAAAACAATGAAGTAGTGACTAGAAATTCTAAAGTTAAATCCTAATGTCTATAAAGGCTTGGAGGGTTTGTGTCCACATAAAAAGTGATGGCAGAAAGGAGCCCAGTTTAGTTATTGAGGACTTTCACAAGATCCTTGTCTTGGGTCAGATTGTAGACTGAAGAATGATACCGCCATAATCGCCAGCTCTTCTTCATGACTGTGGGTGGGGAAAGGCCGAAGAGAAGGGGAGCCATGAGGTGCCTGGATGTTACGTGCATTAGAATTTTTCACACTGATGTTGATTCCCTGGGCAGGCCAGAAACACATAACTTTTTTGTACCTCATTTGAGTAAATCCAGTTACCACTGTATTTGTGCTTCCTGATGAGAATGTTAAAAAAAAAAATTAATGGAAGTTATCTGAAAGTCTTAGAAAGGGGAATATGCAAGAATATTATAGTTTTTACATTTCAAAATATACATTTAAGTTATAAACTGGTAAAAAGCTTATTAACTGTGCTTTCTTAGCTGAAAGATAAATCTTTTCTAAATTCATACTTTCTAAGAAAATGCAATTCCCCATTTATTGAAAGTGCTCTTTTATTCTTCTATTAAACAAGTTATAGATTTTTGATGCATAGAAAATTATGTTTTCTAATACCACATACCCTGTATTTGGTATATCTTTACAGAAAATGTAAATATGTGATTAGCGGTTATTGAGTAATTAGGTATTTGCTAGATGGACATAATCCTGAGAATCAAGGGTGAGATGGGATTTTTTTTTGGTGGGAGGGGAGGCTTCCCCTGCAGAGTTATGACAAGATTTGAGAAACCCATACATGTCCCAAGAACTACCTGTAGATTGAATCAATGTTGCATATACACAGGGAATATTGGAATACCACATGAAAATTTCTTTCACTTCAAAATGTTGTCCTCACATTTGAGAAGTTTTGTAGCCATTTTTCTGTTCTGAATTTTCAAATACAATCTGTCTGCAACCTCACCTGGTGCACACTGTCATGGATAGGAAACAGGTACTAAGGTCTCCTTGGCCCAGATACTGAAATCAAGCTCAGAGAGACTCTGTAATGTGGTCAAGGCCATGCAGCTGGTTAGAAATAAAGACAGGTTTAAAACCCGAATTGGTCTGATTTCAAAGCCCAGACTCTTTTTACTCTACCATGTTGCCTTTCAACTGAGCAGATTTGCTTTTTTATACCATACTTCCAAAGATTCAGTTCCCATGAGGAGGCACCAAGAATATGTATACACTGGGAGGTAGAACTACTTTTTTATATGTTGGTTTGAGCCTCAGTCATCAGCTATTTAATGCAATAAAAGAGAGGGTTAAGTGGTGCCCAGTGTGGAGGAGGAAAAGGAAATGACTCTAAACCACTAAGGAACCCCTGGAAGAGGGGACAGAACCCTGCCTGCGGCATCAAGCGGCCTAGCTTCTTATTGCCGCTCAGCCATCCCCTTTCTGTGTGACCCAGGGGAAGCCCCTACCCTATTCTGTCCTCTGTTCTCGCAGTTGTAGAATGAAAATGTGAAACCCAGCCCCAGAAACAAACTGGATATCTGCTCTGGCTTCCTAATCCAACTGTGCAAAACAGCCGGGCCACGGAACAAAATTAGACTCAAGGCTTCATTGTTATCACTGACTGTATTTCTTGAGCAAATAACTTAATCTATTTTAACCAATCCATTCTCTCCCCAAATTATATTGATGAAGAAATCACAACAATTACTCTCTCATTTACTTTCCCAAGAGGCAAGTAGCGCTATAAACCCAATTTCTGACGCCTTAACATGATATTGGCTTCCTTGTCAAAAAAGAACAATGAGAAAATATACACAGAAAAATTACAAAAACTTTCTTTACAAATCAAAGTATTATGAAATAGCCACGAGAGAAACTGTGTTATCAAATGGGTCCCAAAGACCCATTATAAACATTATTCACCATAGAAACATTCCCAATGAAATTTTCAAGGAGACTTATTGGCAAATGAATATATATACATACATATATATATATTTTATAAGCAAACCATCTCAGAAATATCATATTAAACCGATTAAGACACAACAATAGCACAAGTATAACTAGAACTCATTGGTACTTGAGGGTGGTGCTGGTGAGGTGTCCGTAGGTTTCCAGCCTTCAGGAGATGGATGAAAACTGAGGAGCTTGCCCTGGGGCCATCCTTAACTCCCAAGACCATCGTGGTGAAGGAGCAGAAGAGCTTCCTCCCGGTCTAGCTCTACAGCCCGTTCAGCAGCAGAGTCTCTAGGGGACCCAGTACAGCTGTCTTCATTTTTTGTTTGTTTGTTTGTTAGTTTCTGCTTTATAACAAAATGAATCAGCTCTACAGGAGTGGCTGTCTTCATTTTGAATTGTAGAGAAAAAGGGGTTGTAGGTATTATTTTTTCTGAATTATCTGAGAGTAAAAACATTGCTCAACACCGAGAGAGAGAAACACAAAATTTTCAATCAGAGCATTTTATAGTTATAAAGGAGTCCTAAAGTTATGATGTTTTACAAACCATTGGAAGGAGATAAAGGTTGCAAGGGTTTGACTTTCTGACTTGTGCAGTGAGAAAAAAAAAGTCAGGGACAGGATGGGAGGCAGACCAGGGTCAGATAGATGGTAACATTTCATGTCAGTATAAGGTCTTGGTAAATAAGCCAGAAAAACTAAGGTTTCATTTAGGAATTGAGAGATTGAGAGTGAGCCCAAGATGACAATGACTGCCACCACCACCAATCAATCGATAAGAATGATAACAAAAATAGCAATAATAACAATGACTCTTTTTAGACACACAGCATTGCCTTGAGATGAACCAAAAAGAAAGAAAAGAAAGAGTTCAGGAAGATGGTCTTGACTTGGATCCTATTCCCATTATGCCTACATACAAAGGGGACCTTTCATCTTATAAATAAAATCCAAATTTGATGGAGTTCCTCTGCATTATGAAAATACTGCCCTACAGCACTTTGAAAGGGGAGAGAGAAATTTGGCTTGAAACTGCAGCATGTAATTGTGCAGTAGTGGGAACCAGGGCCTCGCTGTTCAATCCCTCAGGACATTCAAGGAGAAAACTGCTTGGCTTTTCAGGCAGTCTCCCTTCTAGTTCTGGAAAAGCCACCTTCATCATAGTCCTCATTTGTCAGATGAGAAGTTGTTGATATTATCTGCCT
Organism: Balaenoptera physalus; assembly: GCF_965194825.1. Lineage (NCBI taxonomy): Eukaryota > Metazoa > Chordata > Mammalia > Artiodactyla > Balaenopteridae > Balaenoptera > Balaenoptera physalus. Next base: position 25,011,883 of record NC_138886.1, read on the forward strand.
CATCTGTCCTAAAGGGTCATTGGGGGATAAAAGGAGACTAAGGGTGCCAGGAAACCCAAGGAAGTCCTGCTTTTCAATACTTGAGCCAAAGAATCAGTTCTATACAAACATGGTGGAGGGAATAATTGCTAAACCTGGGCAATAATTTTCAAGGAAACAGAAAAAGAAGTGTAATGACAATCAATCTGATAAAACTAGGCTTGATTGAGGCTGACTGGTAAGGATGAGTGACAGGCCCCCGGCCATGATCCGTCACACCTTCCCCTGGGCCAATTCTACCTTTCTTAAAAGCTTAGCCATTGTAAAGCAATTATACACCAATAAAGATGTTAAAAAAAAAAAAAAAAAAAAAAAAGCTTAGCCTTCCAAACAGATTGAATAGTGATTCTTTGGCCAACACACCTGAGTTTCTTCATTTTGCCAGCCGGCAGCTCCTCATCAAACATGTAATTCAGGGCAATGGCTTTGACTGGTTTCTAGAGAGCTTGGTTCTTGCTCAGGTGGCTCTGGTCTTGCCCAACATCCACATTGTTATTGGCCGTTATTGACCACTTTCACCTGGTAATAGGTCTTGGCAAACCTGCAATCTGCCAGACCACTAAAAAATAAAAATCACCATATTTTTGAGAATGTGGGCTTAAGACAAAGACCAAGGGTCATTGGTAAACTCCTCCTGATTGACCCCACAGAAGCAAGAGTGTAGGGAATCTCCTTTTCCAGGTAGTTTACCCCAAGGAAAAAGCCTGCTGAAGAAATTGCCTGTGAGTTGGAGTGATTTGGACCCCCAGCACCACCTTCTGTCTCTGTCAGAGGGAGGAGATGTGGGAAACACTGTTGGGCTGGGTGATGAAATGGTGGTTCCCCCTAGTTCCCCCAGTGAAGTGCTTCTTCATGTCCCAAGGCAAAGCTTTACGTCTTTCGTGCAAGCACTATTTATCCAGTTGTGATGTTCTGGGGTCTAAGCATCTTTTGTATATCAGTGTTGAAGTTCTAAACAATGGAAGAGAACAAAGGTGTTTCAGGCGCTATAAAATCTTTATCTGGGGATATGCCATCTTGGTAATTTTTAAATTTACTAGATATTCATCTTTCCTCCAGCTATCATTAGTTCACAGCTTAACATCTAGCTTCTGTCAGCTTCTAGAAACCATAATCATAACAGCCCCTAGAGTGGACAGATTGACAGAAGAAAACCAGTGTGGTAAGGACATAGCATTTGGGTTTCCCAGCCAGCACTCAGAAGAGCTTTGCCATGCCTCTCAGTCCATCAGACAGGTACAGGGCACTTGGCCCTCGCCCACTGCATGGGGGCACATCCCGGCCTGGAGTGATACACGCTGATCCCCAGTGGTCAGCCCCAGTGGGAAGCAGTGCAGTGATGCCTCTTCCCCCATTAAAGTTTCTGAACCTTAGCCTTCCCATGTATAAAATGTGTGCAATAACAATAGCTTGTGATGAAACAGGTGCTTGCTGGGGTGTTGTAAGAATCAAACAAGATAATGTGTTTAATTTCCCAGCACAGTGTCTAATTAATTCCATTCTTTTGCTTCTTCTCTCCTCTTTCCATTTTTGAATTAGAACCAATCTAAAGTCGCTATGGAATCAGCCTCTACACACACAGTCTTCTAATCCTACCCTCTCTTGAGGAAAATAAGAAAAGTCTACCTTTTTTTCTCTCATAAAACTGGAGCTTTTTATGACCTGCTCTGGCTGATCTCTCCCAACCCACTTATCTCCCATCTCACTGTCCCCTCAGACCCCGTACTGCTGCCAGAAACACCACTGCATTAATCACCACTGCATTAATCACACCTTCCCCTGGGCCACATCTGACTGCTGCATTCCTATCACTGCATGAATCATACTGCACTGTAATGTGCCATGTCTACTTCCTCTTCTATACTATAAGCTCCTTGAGGGGAGGGACTAGATCTTGTTTGTATTTGGTATCAAATGCCTAGTAGGTAGCCAATAAACTTTTTGTTAATAAAACATTCAACCAGACTCTGGGGGGTTGTAAAGATGGCCTGAATATTTTAGAGGGATACTTTTGATTTCTTTGAAGACTTCCCACCAAATAAGTACATATGATTTCATTTTAGAAGGAGAATAATTGATTTTTCTTTGTGAGCAAGGAAGACACTTGCTTTTTTTTTTTCCTTACTGGTGTATGGTGAAGGACATAAATTACACAAGAAACAGGATGCAGAGACATAAACCTGCTTAATCCAATTATATATTTCAATCAACAGACAGGGTCCCAAGAGAGGGGAGGATGATGCGTGAGATAGAGACCACTGAAGGGGAGCTAGGAGGCTGTGTGTCTCACTTTTCTTCAGAAAGAGGAACCAAGAGAAGAGAAGAAGATAGAGCAGCTGTCATAGGAAGTGAGAATCAATGTTATTTGCTATACAATATAAAACGAATCTTGAAGAGGATGTTCATTCTTTGGAATGTTAAACAGTGGATACGTAAATAATTTTCTGAAGACAAATGAAAAGAAGCAAAAAAAGCACACAAACAAAACAAAACAAAGAAACCAAAGTGAGGAAAACAAGAACCAGGCTTTTAAAAGGAAAGAAAGGCAGTCTAATTACAGCCATTTGACTGAGAAAAAGTCAGATGCAGACAATACACGACTTGACTTCTCATTTCCGAGAGAGTACTTGAAGACGACCAGTGGGGTCGGGGAAACAAGAGGAGCAGCAGGGACACTGATAGTTACTGAACATGGGACCAACCATTTTCACTTCACATACTGTACCTTATTTCAGTGCAATAGCTCTGTAAAGCAAGAGTTTGTTCCTTGCATTTGCAAATAAACTGAGCTTCAAATATTAACTATTTCAAGGTCAAGGTTTTTGTTTAGCTAGTTAATGGCATAGCTGAGATTGAGCCCACGTCTACTTGACACACTTTCCACAGCTCCTCCACTGTACGATGCGCCCTCCACAATGGAATGTGACTCATACAACCCTATTCCCCTGGCTGCAGGCGCTCGGCTATTTGTACTGTTGGTTATGAACTCCAGGGCAAGGCCTCACAGTTCCCCTTATTGTGTTACTGCTGATTAAATGTTCATTACTTACACTGTAGCAGTTGAACCTCTTTCTCTCCCATATAGCTTTGCCCTTCTTTCCTGCAGTTGAACTCTTGGGTTCTTACCTGGGACCCAGATTAATAGAGGAATCATCATAGCAGGGGACAGAGCATCCTGGAGAGTTTCAAACTAGTAATTACATACTCCAGCCCAGAAGTGACACTGCTTACCACTCATTTGCAAGAGCCAGACACATGGAAAGCTGACCGCAGGAAATATTTAGTGAACAACATCAGTGACTACTGCAGCATTTGTTGTCTTTAACATACTGTACTTTTTATGTATTTATCATGTTTATTATCTGTCTTAATGTTTAGAATGTCTGTTCCATAAGAACAGAGGTCTTTGTTTCGTTCACAAATGTCACTTCAGTGCCTAGAACGGTGCTTGGCAAAAGCAGACTCTCAACAATTAGCTGAATGAGTAAATAAATATTGTCAGTTCTGCCCTCACGTACTAAGCGGTCTTGGGCAAGTCTTCCGTACTCTGAACCTCCAAGTTTCCTCTTAGAAAATGAGGGCAAAGGGATGATGTCTCACAGGACCGTGGTGAGAATTAATGAGATAAGCAGGCTAAGGGACTAACGCAAGACCTAGCCCCTGAAAAGCTCTGGACAAATATTGCTTTCCTTTCACCTCCAGTGGCCAAAGTAGTCTTCCGACTTTAAATCCAATTTTCAAGCAAATTTATGTAAAGAAAGGAAGGAAGGAAGGAGAGAGAAAGAGAGCAACTGGGTAGTTTGAATACATTCCATAATTTTTCTGTTTCTTGCCCAAGTGTGCAGAGCAATATTGATGTTCCTCCCAGAAATTTTTTCCCTAATTGCTGGAAAACTCTGTAAGTGGAGCAAGCTTTATAACTCGGGGTGGGAGTGAGGCTGAGTACAGCCACTGGCCAAGCCTTTCAAATAGTGTAACAAATGACGTGTGGGTACAGCGGGGGAAAATGCACACAATCTTCATGGGTCTGGAGAAATCCTGTTTGGCCCCCAGGTGCACTTGACCTGTTAACAACATTTAGACAGATTTATCAGCTGTAAACTTTGCACCAAGCAAAAAAAAAAAAAAAAAAAATCACATTTTTTTTCTCCTTCTTAACATAAAGCAGAAAGATTTGTTAGCAACAGGGGGAATTCGAACAAAGTAAGTAAAGGGCTTGATTCTCTCTGCCCCTCAGTTGCCTGCGTGTGGCACAAGGACTCCAGGCAGGAAATTCACAGAAACCTGGAGAATTTCTGGGTACAAGCATTGTTGTGGGGTGAGTACTTCAGCAAGGGCTGGTGAGCTCTGTCTACAAGAGCCTGCAGTGAGTAAAAAAAGGAACAGCACGTCCTTAATTAACACCATGACGAAGAGGGAAAAAAGAAAGAAGGCACATACAAAAAAAAAATAGCACACAAAACTTTCCAGAACTTTTTGTGGTTCTATTCTTTATGTAGTTTTATGAGATCATCTGCTTAGAAACGTATTGTTTGAAAAACTAGATGGAGTTCGTTTTAAAACTCCCCAGATCAAACCGATTGCAACACGTCAGAATACCATAAGCCTTATGTTTATGAAACAACTTTCATGATACGGGGGAAAGAGAATGGGATTTGAACTCAAGAAGTGAGTCCATGTTCCACAATTTACCGGCTGTGTGATTCTGGGTAACTCACTAACGCTTTAAACCTTAGTTTCCTCATTTGTAATATAGGGATCGGAAAACCAAATTTAAGGGGCTGTTGTGAGAGTTTCATGACCTAATGTTTGTGAAATTATGTTACCAATTTTAAAGTGCAATGGTGGCATTTATAATTTTTCTGGAGAATTATAAACAATATGAAAAATGTTTTCCTATTTCTCCTTGGAGAGGAGGTAGACTCATTACCCCCTTCTCCCTTAGCCACCCCCCATTCTCCTATAGAGCTAGTTAGTGTGTGTGTGTGTGTGTGTGTATGTGTGTATTATATACTATATACTATATATATATACACTATATACTATATATATACACTATATACTACTGTATATATTAGTGTATAATTAGTATTATATATACATATTCATATTATTATATATCAGTATATAATTAGTATATATGCTAATTATCATTTAGTATATATGTATATATCTATATAAAGAGATATATATCTATATACTTATCTATATCTAATATGTCTTGCTATAGCTATAGAGAGAACATGTCTTCTTTAGTATTTCTACTGTCACTCGTAATCTCTTTCCTAGGTGGTTGAAATAGCCAGCTTGGCTGTCTTTGTGCTGACTTTCTAATCCAAAACAATCTAACTTAAATGTATATCTGACCATGTCACCTAACCTTAGGAGTCTCTGGCCCAGTGTAATGTTCAAAGTCCTTAGTTTAGTCCAGTGGTTCTCAACCAGGAGATTTTTGCCCCTTAGGGGGCATTGACAATGTCTGGAGACATTTTTGTTTGTCGCAGTGGGGAATGGGGTGTGTATGTGCTACTGACATCTGGTGTGTGGAGGCCAGGGGTGCTGTTAAACATCCCCCAGCGTTCAGGACAGCTCCCATAACAAAAGCCATTCTGCTCAGCATGTCAATGGTGCCAAGGTGGAGGAGCCTAAGTTCAGCCCATGGGATCTCCCTGGTAAGCTTCTATTGACATCAGGCTCCAACTTCATCGCTGCCCTTACATCCTGGCCTCTAGCCAAGATGAATGACTCTCAGGTCTTCTGGTCATTTCAACAGTTCCCAAACTGTGTGGCATCTCTAGGCCTTTGTCCTGTCTGGCCTTCCTGCTTTGAACATGCTTCCCTTGCCTTCTTCTTCAGCTGGTGAACTCTACCTTCTCATTCTTTTGTGTCTCCCCTTGAACCTTATGTCCTTTAGGAAGCCTTCCACACATGCTGGGCCCCTTCTCTGCATGTCCACAGCCCCCTGCCTTCCTCTCTCACTTGACTTATCACACTGTAATGAGATGGATCTTATTCTGCCATGACATCTTTTTGGATCTGACTCTCCCACCCTTCAGTGAGTTCAAAAAGGGCTGGGACCATTCCTCCTACATCTTTGTATCTCCAGATGCTTGGAACTATCTGGGCACATAATCTTGGTAAATATATGTTGATTGACAAAGAGAACAAATCCAAATCAGTGACCATCTTATAATGGAAGCTACAGGACTCTTTTGCAATGTTATGAGGTGAACCGCTTGAGCAAAGATTCTGTCCTGGTCAGTCTTGTGGCTGCTGTATGCCCCAGATTGTCAGGAATAGTCCGATTTCACTAATGGTAGTTAAAACATATTGATTCTTAGCTCCTCTAAGCCAGGAGCTTGCAAGGATTTAATATTAAATAAAATATATTCAATATAAAATCCTACTGAATCCTTACTCCTATACAACTTCTCATTATTTCCATTTTACAGATGTGGAAAGGGAGGCTTGCAGGTTAAGAAAACAAGTTATACACAGTTGATGGAGCCAGAGTTTAATCCAGGCATTCAGACCCCAAAGACCACCCTCTCAACTGCTGTGCTGTACCAATCCACTGTCAGATCCACTGTCCTGATCTGTGGTCTCCTGGGAACACAGTTTCAGTGGATCTGCATTTTAGAGATGAAGAAATAGAGCTTGTAGGAGACAATCATCAATGACACATCCATATAACATCCAAACTAGAAATTGGTTTGAAGTCTTTCTACACAACAATATCTCAAGGATCCAACTAAGCCTATATTTGTCAAAATTTGCCCATCTGTTGGGACAAAGAAGCCTGCATTTGCAGGTCTCACATGAGAACAGGCCCTTGGAGTCTTAGTGTCCACCTTGGGGATCTGCTGCAAATAGATCTTTGGTAATTACTTAAGTCCGTAGAAATCTTTACCAGATCTGAGACAGCTTTCATTCCTGTCTGGGACAAGTTCTACATTCTGGGAGTTTGTGCTGAATCCCATTTGCTATATATCTCTAAAAGCTTCCAGGCTGCTTAACTCTTCCCAAACTTTTTGGTTTAAAAATAAATTCCTAATCAGTGGGTCTGGGTGCATTCCTTGTGCCTAGAGAATGCCATTCCCTTCAACTCTGGAGCAGGCCAGCACAGACCAAAAAATGTGACATGCCATTTCCAGAGTGAGTGCGCTATGAGTACAATGTGGGCAGAGGGGTTTCCCTTGCAATTCTGAGAAGTGGGCTTTGCTTTGCCAGGGTGGTCCAGTGGTCTTGGATTGCAGATGGCCCCATTTGCTGGGATCCTTTGGGAAATCTCACAGAAAGTTTATTGTAGAAATTCTCACTTTTGCTTTCTTTCCTCTATGGGATATGTTTTCCAGGGCCCATAGCCTACTTTAAAGGTTGTCATTTGTCATTCCTGACATGCTGTAGATGTTTTCATGTATTCACTCTACAGTCACTCCCTGAGTGTCCCTTAGATGCCTGGCATCTTGGTAGGAGCTGTGGTGACAGGAATGCACATGCAGGCTCACTCTCAAAGTGCTCATAGTCTATTGGGAAAGACATAATAAAGCCAACTGATGGTGATCAGTCCTATAATAGAAGCTTAGAGATCCAGGAATGCAGACAAGATGGATCCTGAATCAGCCCTGGGAATCAGAGATAACTTTCCAGATGATAGCTAAATTGATTCATGAGGAATAGGGATGAGCCCGGCAGAAGGACGTTGAAGGAGATGGGAGAGAAGGATTCCAGGAAATAGAAATAGGATATACAAAGTCCCTGGGGTAGGAAAGAGTGCAGCACATTTGGGAAGTGCAGGTAGCTTGGTTTGGTTGGAAGGTAGAGCACGTGTGTCGGGCTGGTTGTGGCTGATGGTGGGGGAGATTGGTGAGAGAGGAAGTAAGGTTGTCATAAGTCGTGTCTTCTGGGACTTTGCCGGTCATGTTAAGGATTTTGGACTTGATCTTGAGAGCATATGAAGCATATTTTAATCAAGAATGTGACATTTTCAGGTTCGCCTTTTTAAAGTCCAGTTAGGAGGGGATTCAGCAGAAAGGCCTGGGGCCTCCATGACTGAATCATTATCAGAACAGAAACTTGTTCCTGACCCTCTCATCAGAGCCAGTTGCAGGGAATGTTAGGGGGTCCTGGGCAGTTTGATGACAGAGAATTGAGGCACAGTCTGGGCAGACCCAGCAGATCCAGGAGCAAGGGGTGTACAATATGAAGCCTGGGGTGCAGGAGGAATGCAAGACCCAGGAAGAGAGGAAAAGAGGGAAGGAGCAGGGAAGAAGACTAACTTCCAGCAGACTCAGGTAGTCTGGAGGTAGGTGGGGTTCCAGGCAAGTTAGTACAGCCAGGACTGAAGTTTCGGGATTCTAGACAAGGTTGAAGCCCAAGGTTCCATATAGGTTACCCAAAGGAGAGGGACAGTCAAACAGTTACCAAGTGCCAGGCACTGGCATGGGCACTTTGCAAACATCCATCTTAACATCAGTACTAGGAAGCAGCTGCTGTTATCTACGTCTGCCAGCTAAGGTGAGGGAAGCTCGAGAGGTAAAGTAACTTATCCAAGCCTGCACAGCTAGCAAATACAGAGACATGATTTTGACCCAGTACTAGAGTCAGAATTTTAATGCAGCATTCTCTGGCTTCAAACTAATTTTCACCAAATGTTAGAGTTAGTACTCAGCCCCAAGTATATTGTAATAATCCATTGTGCTTTGATGTCTCTTTAATTTTTGTTCTATAAAGAAAAGTGTGTCTGCATTACTATTTACCAACATGAAACCTCCATCCCACAATACTTTGCATCAAGGACTCTGTGGCTCCATGTCTTCTACCAGAAACGTCTTCTCATACCCGGGTGTACTGCCTGCATGGCCACGTTCAAGTCTCCCCCACTTTTTCACATCAGTGTTCAGCTTCCCAGGTGATGAGCACAAGTGCCCAGGTGAGCCTCCCTGTTCCCTCACAGAGGGATACCCCTCTTTCCTTTGGAGCTCAGTGTCCACCCATTGGGTCAGGAGAGGCACTGACACCCACCTGATCCTCGGGGTGTAGAACACATCATCCTAATTCTGAAATTCTTTTGACCTCACCTTAATCTTCTCCAAAGTACCACTCCCAGCCAACTTGCGTGGGTAAATTTAGTTGCCAAGAAGAAACAGCTCCAGTTATCTCAAATATGGAGCCAGTGTGGTGCTAAGTATGCCAAGAGCTACAGCTTTGACTCTGTCAGATCTGGGTCCCCATCTCTGCCACTTAGCTGTGTGAACTTGGCAAGTCCCTTCAGTTCTCTGAGGTTCATTGTCCTCATCTGTGTATGGGGATCATAATGCCTACCTCCCAGGATTGTTTTGAGAATTGCTTGGATAGAGCTTGCTGAATGCCACCTTATAAATAAATAGTATTCAGTATAACCATTATTATTATGAGCACACCCTCCCTGAAAATCTAGGTGATGCTCCATCCTAAGCAGCTTTTATAATTTGTGTGCATAGGGTAGTGGGGTTCTGGTCTCATTCCTCCAAGCGAGGTTGGGATGAATCCTATGTGCAAGTGAGACACTGTAGCTCATGAACAGACTGTGTGATTTTGTCATTTTTTTCACAAGATAAGCTTGTATACATGGTTACTTCACAAGGTGGTGGTAAGGATTAAGAAGGTCAACTGAACATTGAAATGCCTTTGTAAACTGTAAAATAGCATGCATGTTTCTGTTATTTTTATATTTTAATCAAATTTCTTCCAGTGTAACTGACATATAATACAGTACTTACATTTTAAGTCTATACGTTGATGAGTTTTGACAAATGTATGCACAAGGGTAACCACCACCTCAGTATGATACGGAACATTTCCATCACTCCAGAAACTTCTCTCATGGCTCTTTGCAGATTCTTGCCCAGCCCCCCATACTCATTGCCTCAGGCAAACACTTATCAGTTTTCTATCACTATTAATTAGTTTTACAAGATCAAGCACTTCACGTAAATGGAATCATATTGGGTGAGTACAATCATGTCTGGCTTCTTTCACTCAGCATATTTGAGATTTATTCATGTTGTTGCATCTATCAGTAGTTCATTTCTTTTTACTGCTGAGTAGTAATCCATTGTTTGAATATACCACAGTTTGGTTGTATACTCACCAGCTGATAAACTTTTGGATTATTTCCAGTTTGGGGCTGTTATGAATAAAACTGCCTTAAGTATTCACATCAAATCATTAGGCAGCTACCTATGACTGAAATTGCTGAGTTGTATAAGTGTATGATTAACTTTAGAAGAAACCACCAAGTGGTTTTCCAAAGTGGTTACACCATTTTACCATCCAAGTAGCAATGTATGAGTTGCCCCCTCATCCTTGTCAACACTTGGTATTGTTGGTCTTTTAATTATAGCCATTTTGTAGGTATATAATGGGATCTGATTGTGGTTTTAATTTGTATTTGCATGATGATTAAAGATGTTTACTGTATTTTATGTACTTATGATCATTTGAAGCTCTTTTATTAACTATTTCTTTAAATCTTTAGTGCATTAGTTTATTTTTATTTTTTCTCTTGTTATTATCGATTTGGAAGAGTTCTTTTTATATTCTAGTCCTTTGTCATATGTCTGTATTATGAAAATTTTCTTCCAGTGGTTGACATTTTCCATTTCTTAACAGTGTCATTTGAAGAACAGAACATTTTAATTTTGAAGATAAATTTATCATTTTTTCTTTTGTGGTGCATGCTTTTTGTGTCTTGTTTAAGGAATTTGTGTCTCATTTGCCTAACCAAAGGTTATAAAGATTTCCTCCTGTGTTTTCTTCCAGAATTTTTACAATTTTTACCCTTTATGTTTATGTCTGTGATTCATCTTAAATTAAATTGGTGTATGGCATGAAGTAGGAGCTGAGATTCTGGGGTTTTTTTGATTTTTGTTTTTTGTTTTTTGGCATATTGATGTATAGCTGTTTCAGAACCCTATGTTGAAAAGACTCTCCTTTCCCATTGAATTACACTGGTGTATTTTTCAAAAATCAGCTGGCCATGTATGTGTGAGTTTATATCTGGACTTTCTAGTCCTTCTTGTTGGTCTGTATCTGTATCCTTAGTCAATAGGATGATGTCTTGCTTAACAAAGTTTATGGTAAATCTTTGCATTAAGTTGTATAACTCATCCAACCTTTGTTCTTTTTTACTACGACTTTTGCTATTTGTGGCCCTTTACATTTCCATATAAATTTTTGAGTCATCTTGTCTTCTAGAATTTTGAATGGGGTTGCATTAAAGCTATGAATCAATTTATAGAGAATTTACATATTAACAATATTGAGTTTTCTGATCCCTAAACATAAACCTATACACTTGTTTAGATTTTAAAAAATCTATCTCAGAAAATTTTGTAGTTTTTAATGTAGAGGTTTTGTACATCTTTCACTAATTTATTTCAAAGAATTTTATATTTTTCATGCTATTGCAAATGTTATTTTTAAATTTAATTTTCTAGTTATTTGTTCCTAGTTTTAAAGTTTATAGTAGGAAAGCCAGCTTGGTACCAGATATTCTAGTATAGGCCAGAAGCAAGGTTTTATTTTTAATAATAACCGTGGGAAAGTTGAAGTATCTTCTCATGAACTACTATTTTTCTTTTTTCTAAAATGTTTCTAGGACTCTGTACAAAATAGACATTTTTCTGGTCTCTGTCAGATTCCAAAGCATTAAACAGTTGGGCAGATTGTGTGTGTGTGTGTGTGTGTGTGTGTGTGTGTGTGTGTGTGTGTGTGTGTGTGTGCTCTTGATGCTGCTACTTGGATTTCATAAATTCTCTTCTGGAGAAATTTACCACTATTACTCTTTTTTTTTTTGGCACCAGTAAACTAAGACCAATTTGTGAGCAGGTATAATAACTATGCTTGGTTCATTCACAAGCCTGGGAAGCGTCTCAAACTTCCCTACGGCCAGTTTAGAGGCACTGCTGAAATATTAGCTGAATGGCCAAGCTTAAATTAGAAAGCACAAAAAAGGGTAAATATTGACTTATTCAACAAAATTGTTATATTTGCATTCAAGGCACTCTTGGAGGCTTGAAGAAGAAGCTAGTTTACAAGAAAAAAGAGTAAGGCTGAAAATAGCCTATTTATGTAAGTTCTTAGACAAAAGAATTTCAAGTTATTGATAATGACATATTTCTGTGTCTACTTTCTACTTTTTAAAACATTTTCAGATTCCACATTAAACATATGTTTCTATGCACATATGTTTATTCTGCTCCTCTGCCTTGAGTACCACTCCTTTCTTTCTCTCAACTTTTAGTCATTCTTCAACAATAATCTCCGTTTGTTCCCAACCTCCCTTCCTCTACCTCCACAACTTTAGTACAACTCCTGTCATAAAATCCCTCCTACTGACTTGTTCCACACCTTCTTGGTGTTCCCATCATGAAAGTTTTACATTCAGTTACATTTAGCAAGTATTACATGTGCCTCAGTTCTGCTTAAATTATGGTGTCAGTGAAACTTCTTAGGCATTCTCAAATACCCTAAGTAGCATTTGTAGATTTTTTTTCCTCCTTTCTCTAAGTGTAGTCCTGTCAGCATTCAGGATTTGTTTTAGGTATCTTCTTTTACCACATTCAAGGAAGGGGAGTGGATCCTAAGTACACACAGACTGAGGTACCCAAGATATGCCTGAGATCACATGATGATTTCTGAAAAAACTAATTCACAGGGAGCACTGAGGGTAGGAGTGGAAGGAGCTCAAGGTCAAAGGTCCTGAGTGCTGGTCCTGACTTTGTTAACAACCAACTCTGTGACCAGCCCAATGCTTGCCACAGTCACTAACCTCTGTTGGCCTCAGTTTCTACATCTTAGAATAAAGGAGTTAGAGTTGATGGTTTCTAATTCCATTTCAGCTTTATAATTCATAAACTTCTTATGAACCTTTAGCACATAAATCAATCATTATAGTAAAACTTAATGTTTGGATAATTAGGAAAGGAGAATAGAAATGACATTTATGGAGTGCCTACTATGTGTTAGATATTTTTGCTATCTTTGAAGATGTCTAAACATAAGAAATCATACTGATCCTATCCTCTCATTTCTATGGGTTCTGTTAGATTTTCATTATCTTTCTAATTTCTCCAACTTTCAAGTGAGCAAGGATTAAGAACCACTCTTCTAGGATGAGAGAGAAAGAGAGTGAGCTGCTCTATGAAGAGAGATGAGTGCTTTAGACTTGGTACAGTCATTATTTACATGCAAATTCATATTTCTAATGCACTTGAAGCTGAGCTAAGTAAATATACCATTTCCTTTATTATCTCATTTATACCTTGTATAAACTTTAGTATAACTCCTATCACAAAATTCAAATAAGTGGGTTGCTCCATGAAATATTACCTTGCCCCATGGCTGCCAAAAAGAAATCCACCTTGCTGCAAGGCCACCATTCTTCCCTTCCATTGTTTGAGAGATTGATTACCTTAGCTTGTGCTTCTTCTGAAGGAAAATTTGTCAGATTCAGTCATGTCAAGTGACATAAAGCACAAAGATTCTTGCACCCTTTGGGTGCTGGGCTCTAGAATCAAGGAGTTTGCTAGGGCTGCCATAACAAAATACCACAGACTGGGTGGCTTAAACAACAGAAATTAATTTTCTCAGCGTTCTAAAGGCTAGAAGTCCAAGATCAAAGTTCAGCAGGTTTGGTTTCTCCTGAGGCCTTTCTCCTTCACTTGCAGAACTTGGCCATCTTCTCGCTGTGTCCTCACATGGCTTGTTCTTTGTGTGTACACATCCTGGTGTCTCTCCTCCTTCTTATAGGGACACCAGTCATATTGGTTTAAGGCCCCACCCTTATGGCCTCATCTTACCTTAATTACCTCTTTAAAGACCCTGTCTCCAAATACAGTCACATTCTAAGATACTAGGGATTAGGATTTCAACATATAAATTTGGGGTGGGGGACACAATTCAGTTCATGACACCATCTGAGGACCTGAGCATCTGAGCTGATCTGATAACACATCCATTCTTTCCCGCCTTCCTCGGTAGAGGGAAGGTTCAGGCTGATTTTGTGTGGTTTATGGTAGGGCCATACCCCCTGGGTCACTGAGAAGAAAGATTCACTTCTCCTGTGAGAGGAAGCACAGGGAAGAAGGACCATTCACCTCTCTTTAGACCCTAACATGTCGTAGAGGTGAAATATAGTGACCCTCCTGAAAAAATTGTTTGGAAAAAGAAAGCAGCCTGGTTTCTGTGTTAGTGACAGCTCTAGAATTTTAGAGGAGGTACAACCTGCAAGAAAGAGTTTCTGTGAAGGGAGGCAGTCCTGGGTCTCTAAGGAGGGGTGCAATTCATAATTCACATCCATACTGCTATGTTTGCAAGCGTGTGCAAGACTTTGTCCCAAGGCAGAGTCTCCCGTTGTTGCTCTGTGGCATGTGTGTATTTAAACATAGATGCATTTTGCTTGCACCAGCGGGCTGATCAGAGTCATCCTAGGCCTGCTGCTGTTGAACATGGCATTGGCAGGAAGACCCACTGGGGCCTGGTGGGACACGTGCAGAAAGCTGCCGCTGTACAACCAGAAGAGTGAGTGTGTGACAAGGTTAATAAAACCCCATATTCCTCAAAGGTGAAGCTTGAGTGACTTTGTCCTTTTCTGAGGCCTACCTGTCGTCAGAGACAGGAAATCTGATGGATCTGGGAGGCTCCTTGCCCTGGCTCAACTAACAAGCTCTGCTTCATGCAGGGTGGTGCCAAAGGCTGCCACAGTGCTGGAAGGCCAGAGGCCTATGTGATAGTAATGGCAAGAACGTTAGATAGGGAATATGGCTGACTCTGTGACTAACTGCAACACTTCGGGCAATGTATTTAGCTCCCTGCAGGTCTCAGTTTACTCCTCCATAAAACAGAATAAAAGATCTTGATGGCACCTTCTAACTCTAAAGTGCACATTTTTCAGGGAATAATTCTCTTAAAGCATCTGAAAATTTTAGAACAAGTGGATTTACCCAGGATTTATTCAGGACCTCAAAATTCCATAAACAGTCACATTACTAGATGGGAGTTTATGTTTTTAAAGTACACTGATTTTTACAAATCTCTTAAGAAAATAAAACATAAATTTTTTATGTCTTTAAGACTGTGTTCAAGTGGTATTATAGGGAAATACATCATTCCTTTTTAAAAATGCTGACTTTTTAATAGGTCAAATTATTGGCACTGAATTTCTAATTAAGATGCTTACCCATATAATGACATTTGGAAATTGTTTATGTAGTAGACATTCTCTGTGTCCAAAAAGACAGATAAAGAAATTAGAAGACGGGAATCCCCTGGCGGTCCAGTGGTTAGAACTCAGTGCTTTCACTGCCAGGGCCCAGGTTCAATCCCTGGTCAGGGAACTAAGATCCTGCAAGCCGCTGCAGTGTGTCCAGATAAAATAAATAAAGAAGAAAAAAAAAAAGAAATTTGAAGACTATACACATGGACACATATGTTAATTATTTCTCTATCCTTTGTGCTGGTCTGGAATGAATGAAGAGGACAAAACCCCTATCATCTTTAGGGAAAGGATCAGGCTAAATTTCCTTCTTTTTATGATCACTGAAAGCTGATGACTTCATTCCAGTATTTAAAATATAGGTCATGAAAATATTTTTTTCATTTTTACGGTAATACTAATAAAAAAAAGTTAACAGTACAGTCATTATATAATATTCTTATGAATTTATCATTAATAAAATGACAAAATTAAAGTTATTATGTATTAATTTAATCAAGGTGATTGCTTCTTGTCAGTGTAAATGTTCTAAATCTTGCCTTCAGTTCAACAAACCAATTTGTCATTGGAGTGAGAATGTCTTTTAAAATATCTAGCATGAGCTTCAAACTCACATTTTCAAATAGGTGCTTTTCCTGTCACCTCAGCCCAGATCAAGCTCACCTCCATAGTTTCCTCCTGGTCACTGGGATGGCTACTTCCTTAGTCACTCAGGCTCATCATCATTTCCCAGACACCCATAATGCTTCCCTTTCTTCTCGCCAAGTCATATTGACTCTGCTCAAATTCACCCTCTCCTTGCTATTTGCAGCGCTATTGCCCTGCCTTAGGCTTTCCTAAACATTACTTCCTTAAATCTCTTGCCGTTTACAGGTTGAACTTTCTAAAGAATAAGTTCGGTCATCTCATTTTGCTTAAAACCTTCAGTGACTCTCTAGGCATGTGGAGTAAAACCCATACTCCTCAATTTGTCCACTCAAGGGCCTCTGCGATCTGATTTTCCCTCGGTTGCCAATCATACTCTCTAGTATATTCTCTGATGACTCCCAAGACATAGCTCCATTGCCCTAGTTCCTTTTTTTTACTCTGTACTGTGGCCATGCTGTCATCTCTACTTAGAATGTTTTTCTTTTTTTCTTTGCCTACTGAGAATTTTCTGGTCCTTTAAACTTTTTCTGAGCATCCAGTCTGGAGTACAGAGCCCACAGCTGGTAGTTAAATACAGGGTACTTATCCTGGGGAATGAGTCAAAAAGCTGTTGGAAGAGCCAGAGGAATGGTGAGGCAAATGAGAGATTAGCATCAACAGGAAGCTGTAGCATGGCTAGGGTAGGGCTGGAAGGACAGCAGAAGGAGATGATATTCCTGGAGACCAGGAGCTGGGGCCATCCAATGGGAGCTGAGGCATGAGGGAGATTCAGCCACAGCCGGAGATGCTACCTAAAGCGCAGAGAGAGAGCGAGAGAGAGAGGGAGAGAGATACCCATACCCTGCCCTCCTGCCTTCCTCCAATCTCCTGCCTGAGGCTTGCATTGGCTGAACCTAGCCTGAAGCTAGTTGGCAAAGGAACCTGGGAAATGTTGGTTTCAGGATCAACCCTCCAGTGACATAGGGTGGAACAGGGGGTGAGGAATGGATCTCAGAGCAAAGAGGCAAATAACTAGCAGGTACCTGCTCCTGAAATCATTCCTTTTCCATTGGAATTGCACTCAGTTCCAATTTCTCCTTTGTGCTGTTTTAACCTTAGTGAGTCTCTAATAAAACTTCCCTTATATGAGATTTATTTCTTTTGTATGCGCTTATATACACCACCAGATTGGAAGTTAGTTGAAGGCAGGGACTCTATTTTATTAATCTTTGTAACCCCAGAACTCTGTACAGTCTTTGGAATTTTGTACTAACTTAGGAATATTCCATACTGAATTAGACAGAAAACAGCATTAACAGCAAGAAAGATTAGGGAATAATTGATTAAGGGATATCAGAGGAGACAGAGACGAGAAGAAACAAGAGTCAAAGAACGCCTAAGAACAGAGTAGAAATGAGTAGTAAAGAACTGGTAAGCACTTAAATCTCATGGCTTTATAAGTTGTCTATAATATCAGAGTCTCTTTATATTTCAGTTTCCCTCAGAGTGGAGTCCTTTGGTATGGCATTCACATTGGGAGATCCCGTGCAATTCTGCAAAATGCCACATGCAGTTATGTTCTCCAATCCTTTTCATGGGTTGTCCAAGGTAGAAAGCACTTATTAATGCTTCCTAATTACTAAAGGGCAGTCTGTAGAAGGGGAGTTAAAAATGGAGAGGGAAGTGCGTGTCATTTCTCTGGGCTTTCATAGGGCTGATTTCAATGTTAGGCTTCATATACCTTTTGTAAGTCAAGAATAAGCTTCCAAATTCTGACCTAAGAACTTTGATCCAGCTGTCCTTTCCCTGAGTCAGCACCTCCTCTGCTTTACGTACATGTTTCTGGTTTGTAAAATGAAAGGATCAGGGAAAAATATATTTTTGTTTTAAAAAAAATCTCTTTCGCTGTTTATAAAATCAACACATTTACTGCATCATATTTGGAGAATACAGAAGTACATAGAAGAACATAGAAAAATTCCACCACCAATGATCATCACTGTAAGTAATTCAAAATATATATTTACAGTTTTCTTTTCTTTTCTCGTTCAAAATGGAGTCATACTCTATATATACTGTCTTATAAACTGCTTTTTTACTTAAAATTATAACATACACATTTTCCTATTTCAGTAAATATCAATCAACACTTTTTAAAAAGACAGCATTGTATTCCACTATAATTTATTTACTTAATCCCTGGTTGTTGGATATTTTGGTTGTCACTCCATGTTTTTGGTATAATATGTTACACTGTTATATAAGTTTCTTATTGCTGCTATAGCAAATGACCACAAACTCAGTGACTTATAATACAAATTTATGCTTTTACAGTTCTAGAGGCTAGAAGCTCACATCAGTTTCACTGGGCTAAAGTCAAGGTATCATCCAGGCTGGTGCCTTTGGAAGCTCTAGAGGAGAATCCATGTCCTTGCCTTTTCCAGTTTTAAGGGGCTGTCTATATTCCTTGGCTTGTTGCCCCTTTCTCCATCTTCTAAGTGTATTGGTTCAGTCACTGCTTCCATTGTCACATGGCCGTCTCTCTGACCCTGATTCCTCCTGCTTCTCTATTATAAGGACCCTTGTGATTATATGGGGCCCACTTAGATAATCCAGAATAATCTCCCCATCTCAAGATCCTTCACTTAATTTATGTTCAAAGTGCCTTTTTCCATATAAGTTCACATTCACTGGTTCCAGGGAATAGGCATATTTGGGAGCTATCATTTAGATTACCTCATTGCTCTACAAAGCAATATAGGAATCTTTTCAGACCTATCCCAGCTCTGTAATTCTATGATGAGGCTTTTAGAGAGATGACTGAAATTACTGTAGCTTCAGAAAGATTTATGAGAGCAAGTGGAATAGTTGACAGAAAAACTGAGTCAGGACACTGGGTTAACTCTGGATCTGCCACTGCATTACTGTGCATCCTGGGGATCAGTGGGCTTTTTATTCTGCTGCAGCATCCTCAACATGATCATCTGTAAGGTGAGGGAGCTGGAGATGCCTTTCAAACTGAATTTTCCATGACCTTTGAACTGAAGCGCTGTAAGTTGTATAAATTAAAAACAACAAAGGTGTGTTAAAGAGATTGATGGGGGGAGATGCCTGTGCAGTATCCCAGGCCCAGACACACAGTAGGCGTGTTTTAATAACTACAAGTCTTGGAAGAAAACATCACCTCAACCTTAATTAATTAACTATTTATTACACATCCACTGTGTACAGGATGTTTCATATGTATCATCAGTAGCAATCTCGTAAATTAGGGCTAGTCTGCATACTTTTCAAACAGTTTAAATACTCTGTTCTAGGCTCCACAGTTAGTAACAGAATTGTCATATCCATTTGGATCCAAGTTTATGCTCTTTTTCTTAGATCCTGCTGCCTGTGTACACACTGTATAGAATTAATAGCAGCAGTGGAGTTGGAACATATACCTGACATTTCTGGAATAATTGGTAATACCACATCATTGAGGATTTGGGCATTTTTGATGCAGTTAAATGGTTATTTCTTTATGAACCTGCCTGGCAGGGTGGAATAGAACTCCATTTCTCTCGAAAGCAACTTTTCCTGCCCTAGACTGCACAGAGGGACTGGGGGAAATTTCTTCATTCTTCTGGCTTCTTTTACTGGTGCTCGTGGTCAGGATGTGCACGTGCTGCACTTACGTGGCCAGTCATTCGCCAAGTTCCCTTGCCTTATGGAAACCAGATGGAAGCTGGAGTCAAGGTTCTCGGCCACAGAAGTGAGGCTGGGCTGCTCTCTGGATGGAATCTCTGAATTTAGGAGGTATAATCCTCTTTCCTCCCCCTCCCCTGCCCCACTTCTGCTTCTAAAAACCAAGAGTCAATTTCAGAGATATAGCCTTTCTCTGTGTGTTGCCCAGATACTTTTTTTTTTTAATTTGTAATTGCAACTTTGTTTGTAGCAAAAGCTCTGTTTGGTTGTCATAAATTGTAACCAAGAGGAATAATATCCACAAAACAGTCAGTGCTAACATATGCTTTGAATAGCCTAGATTGATAATGTGAGGTCTTGCACAACTTTAGTAACTTCTACCAGCATTTTGGGAGAATTAAACAAATGCACAGTGAAACAAACAAACAAAAACAGAAAACAAACAAAAGGCTGGGAGAGTAGGGAGGGCAAATTTCAGATGTGTTGGTTACCAGTGAAACTCAGCAAGATTGATTCTGAGTCTTATTCTGGAGTTTTCAGTAAATCAGCATCTCAAGAGTAGGAGTGATCTCAAAGCTCACTCAATAATAAATTGTATCTAGCTGTTCCCTATCGGAAGAGCCCAGGAGTAGTTCTATTGTGAAATATGATTGTCATATAAAGTCCTGCTTTCTAGTTATTAACTTTTATAGTAGTAGGAGGAGTAATGATAATTGTAAGTGTAGAGCAACTGGTGGAATGTAAGATATGAAGGATTGAGGATATCATAAATAGTCACGCACCAGTTACATGCCTTGGGGAAAATCCAGTACTGCGGTAAGAGCATAGGATATGAGTCAGAAAGGCACTGGACTCTCTTACTTATTGGCTGTGTGGCCTTGAGTAAAGTATTGAACCTCTCTGTGTTTTCATTTTGGCATCAGAAACGAAGTTAGGATGAATTTTAAAAGTGATGTATCTCAGTGCTGGGAACATGATATGTGCTTTAAGAAGTGTTGTACTCATTCCATTAATTCTCTGCCTGTGTATTTACATCTACCCTTCAGGTAAGCTTGCAGCAGAGGACCACTATAGGAGAATTCATCTGTGGACACAACCCCTATCCTCCACCCAGAGCCCCTGCCCTTTTCCAGAAGGTCATGGTCCTCTCTGGAGGAGTCCCAGTATAGTGGAAGTTGGTGCCAGATAGCCTTGAACTCAGTCTCTGAGCTGTGTATCCTTGAGACAAGTCACTTAGAGCAGGGCCAGACACAGTGTAGACACTAAATAAGTTTTGGTTGAATAAATAAATAAATAAGAGAATGAATTGCTTTTTTCTACCCCTTTCTACTTGGAAATTTTTTTACCTCGTTCTTCAAGGTCCCATTTACGTTACTTCTCCTGGAGACTTTCCCCCAAACACTGACAAACGTATATTATAGCACAGGTCACAGCCTGTGCTCTTCAGTGATAGATAAATGTGATTTTCAAAGGCAGGACTGTGACTTTGCATTCTCTGAATGTAGCCTGGTTTCTGGAAATTGATTTTTAAAGAAATTAATTAATTGAGTAAATGAAAAAAAAGAAATCCTAAAGACAGCATCCTAACCTCTCCCCCTCCCTCACTTCTGGGCTACTTTTGTAGTTCCCATACTCAAGTCCTTTACAGATAATTGGCTACATATTGCTTACTTCCTGCCCACTGTAAAGTCACAGTAATTTACTGCCAGTACTTATGCTTATCTTGTCAGGAAGGTGACCTAGAATATTTCCTGAGTAGAAGCAGAAAGCCAAGGTGTATCGCAGACCTTTGCAGCATCCAAGACAGATTGACTGATTAGGCAAGCATGATATTGACAGAGTATTTTCAAGACATTGGCCCACTGAGGAATTTTGCATCTCTCAGGGGATTCGGAGCATGATATACTCCAACCCAAACAATTCTTTCTTTCTTTCCTCTTAATTTCTCTATTTCTTTTCCAGGAAGTGTTCTGCTCTCAGTCAACTCAAAAGCCCATCTTCTCTTTCTTCCTCAGCACATTCAATCAGTTATCAAACCCCATTATTTCTATTTTGTTAACTTATATAAATTTGCAGTATTGTTCATTATTTCTTTTGAATTAAAAAAAGTTATTTTATATTGGAGTATAGTTGATTTACAATGTTGTGTTAGCTTCAGGTGTATCCAGTACTTGTTAACTATTTGGTTTAGGGTAAATCACTGTATTCTCTGAGCCCCAGTTTCTTCATAAATAAAATGGGCTGATAACCCATTCAGTCTTCCTTACCTGGTTGTTGCCTGAATGAGATTTGATCATGGGAAGGAGAGAGCTTTGGTCTTTGTGAAACACTGGCATCGTTAGTGGTCACTGTTTTTATGATTCGATCCTCTAGAGTGACTGGCCATCCCAGTTTGTGCCGGGCTGTCCGGTTTTAGCACCAAAAGTTCCACATCCTGAGAAACTCCTCAGCTCTGTGGAAACCAGGATGGTTGGCCATCCTCCCCCTTATCTCTGTTCCCTTTGCCTCTTCCCCAGTTCAGTTCCTTCCTATTGGGCATTCGAGACTTTCCAATACTTCGCAGGTCTGTCTCCACCAACATAACTCACCTGTTATCACTGGCATTATTTCTCTGGAGGAGTGTGTAGATGGTAAGAGATACGTCTGCACAGTAAAACAGAAGGACTGTCCCATGGGGGAGAGAGAAGGAGGGAGAAAATGTAGCTATGGTCAAAGTTGCTACTTGGGCAGGAAGAATGGTGGATTTCTTCTCCAGGCAATTGGTGCAGAGCCCCAGAGGTACTGCAGGGGAGCTGCCAGGTTCCTGCCAGGACTTCTGGTGTGAGGCTGGCTGAAGCCCTCTGACCTCAGACTCACACTTTGCTGTGTGTGATTCCCAACCTTATGGGACATTAAATGAAACAAAGGCTTTGAAGTCATTCTGGTCTGGATTCGGGGCAGGGCCTGCTACGTAATTGGCAGAGCCCATGGAAAGGACATGGGGCATGGAAAGTGAAAATGAGAGGCCCCAGATGGGGAAGTCAATCTCTCCTTCCCATAGAATCACTCCCTAAGGGACTGCAGCCTCTCTGCAGGGACACTCTTGGTACCTGTATGGGAGTGAGTAAGAGGTCCCCACTGAGTCACCTGCCAGACGTATGTGGCACTGTAGCCCATGGCAAGGACCGACACTGCCTTGCCTTATCCAGAGATGCTGCAGGGCACATGCCTGACACTAACTCTCCCCGTGCCCACAGGTCCACTCTAGGGTGGAGGGTGAGGGCAGAAGGCAGGCCTCTTCCTGCCAACAAGACCCCATTGCTGCCCTGGGTGGAGGACGCAGTGGTTGTGGGTAGAGAGGGGAAGGCCAGACAGCGGGGAGCTGGGGTCAGGGAACGGGAGGCCAAGAACTCATCCAGGCAGGCAGGGAGGCATTGGGAAAGGAGAGTGCACATGAGCTGGGGGCTCCAAGCTCCTGGAACATGTGCCATTGGCCTATTAGACTCCATTTATAAAACTCAACTTCAGAGGTAAAGTTATTAAACATTTCAAAATGGTGACAACTGGGGCCTTTTTGAGCACTGGGGCCCATGTGACTGCACAGATTGCACACCCATGAAACCAGCTTGTTCTAATTCTAGTTCGCCTACCTATCACCCAGGACAAGTCTCATCTCCTTTCTGCCCTCAGTCTCTTCACATGTGAAATGGGCTCTCATACCCACCTCTCTGGGCTACAATGAGAGGTAAATGATATTTTATATATCATGCAGGGTAGAAGCTCCATATGCAGTGCATTGGTTTCCTTTTCCCCCTGACTTACAGTTTAGTAAGAACTTCTAGCTGCCTTTGGTCAGATTAAGTCCACTGAAAGGGCATTTTTCTCCCCTCAGGACAAAAACAAGATCTAATTCAGCTTTATAATCCTTAGAGCCTAGTAAAACAGCACATAGTCTGTATATAAAATGTGAGTTAATGAGTGAGCAACTTCTTTTCATGCTTTTTAAAGTAGGACTTTTCCTTTTCCTTCTTTGCATCTTTTCCTTTAATTCACAGTTTATTACTTAATCTTGTCCTTTTATCCTTGAGTCGTGAAAGAGAGTTTAGGAAGCCCTTGCTGATGATGTACTATAATATAGTATATGTTAAAATACAGTATGTAAATTTTGGAATGGATGATGCCCTCTAAAATAAAAAGCAATAGAAAATTATAAAGGAAATAACTAGTTTATTTGACTCTAAAATATAGGAAATTTAACTATATTATTTATTTGTTATAAATAATAATATATGAGGAGAAAGAAGGCCAGACAGAAGTTTAGTAAAATTTCGGGAGTGTTTGTCTCTGGAAATGGGAATTGGAGTTTATTTTTTAGCATTTATTATATTTTTGAAATTTTGTACAGTTAACAAGCATAATAAATTTATAGTACGTTATTTACAGTATTTTTCAAATATAGAAACCATCACTTAAGGCCTAGGACAAGTGCCATTTCTTCCATACAACAAGTTATTTTCCAATCTGTTCTAACTTTATATATACCACAACCCTATGAGGTGAATATTCTTATTATCCTCATTTTGCAGATGAAAACACTAAAGTTAAATGACAGTAAAAACTTGACCAGGGTCAAATAGCTAGGAGTGGCAAGCCTGGTGTTTAAACCTCAGTTTTTCAATTTTCCAAAGCCAGGCACCTTACCTACTACACTGTCTTCTAAACTTCTTTAGTGCTTTGTATGTTATTTAGTACACTCTGCTTTGCTGTTTAGGTATGTGAGTTCTTATCTATTTCTCCTTCTAAACTGGAAGCAGTGTGTGTTTAGCGGCTGTGGTTTGCCTTGGATTCCCACAGAACCTCACAGGCAAGAGGGGCTCAATAGGAACCACATGTGGGTTGAATGAATGTTTGAAAATGAATGAAGGGTGACTCCACCTAGCATGATGGTAAAGTTTGTAGCCAGTACCATCTCTGCTTTTTATTGTAGCTACCTCCTGGGAAGACTTGGATTTTCTGCCAGTAGTTTAGCTGTGGGTGCCAGCTTCTCAAAGCAAAAGCAGCCTTATGTTTTAAAAAGTGTTTTTAAATATCAAAACAACGAATATTAACCTGGAGGTCATGTGCCTAAAAGCCAAAGTTGTTCTCTTTTGTTTGACCCCAGTATGCTCCAAAACGGATTAACAAGTGCTTTGGTTCCTGAGGCATTATGACAGATCATAATAATTTATGTGTTGTTGGAAGAGATTTTTTAAAAATAATAATTTAGGCCAGTTGGTGGCCTTGAAAAGGCCTTACAGCTTTTGGGAGGTGTTTATGGGATAGAACGAGGGCTTCTTTGAAACTAAGAATTACAAGAGTAGGGTTCTAATACATTTTAACCACACCATTCTTATGAGCTTCTGCCAACTGCCGCTAAGGTAGCCTCACCACATGAGCCACAGTCTTCGCATCTTTGGGCTAAAAATTGAACATACTACAAAGCAGTGTTTCATCAAATATATATCAGAAATTTGAGTGCATTGTATTTCCTAGGATATAAGGATATCTTTTCCTTTCTCCCCTCCTCCACCCCTTTCTCTTTTAAAAATTTTAAATTGACTCCCACTGAGTTTATGTGTTCCTCAAAGAAATGTGACTAAACCAGCCAATCATGTTAACTGTATCTATTGACTCTACTGTCTTATTGGAGAAAAAACAATACAGAATGGGAAAATATTCTTTGTTTCTCCTGAGAGCAAATTAGAGCTTGCATGTGTGGAGTTTCAGAATATTGATTTGCATTTGCATAAAATAACTGCCACTTAGCTGTAGGAGACAATTTGCCACTTGGCTACACCTGATTGGCTCAAGGATGGATGTTGAATCCAATCAGATTATCTGCCCTGAAATTTCTGAATTGTTACCAAGACATTAGTTGCAGTCTGGGATATTTGTTTAAATTTAGATAATGAAATATTAGGAGCTTGGGAGAGGCAGAGAATAAAAGAGACACAAAGAAGGAGTGAGAACATGAGAGACCCTGGGAGAAGCTGTGTCTAAGGTCTTCCAGCCCATCCCAGGGGGTTTGGTTGCTCGCAAAATGTGACTTTGAATTTAATGCAATATTTTTCTCCTTCTAACAAATTTTCCGTCTTTATTAAGCTGCTTCAAGTTGGTTTTTGTCACTTGCAAACCAGAGAAACTTGTGTATGTATCTATTACCACCCTTACCACTTTGTTTTAAACTAGTCCATGGGTCACTTTCCCCCATTAAATTGAGAGTTTCTCAAAGTTACAGACCTGTTTTTTCCTATCCTTTGCACTTAGCGTATGTCTGGCACAGAAGGAAATTCGGTGATTATTGATTGAAACAGACTCGAAAAGGATAGGGAACGGAGATGTTACCCTGTGAGTTTAATTCATTCGTTGAGGAGATGTCCCTGTTAGAACAGTAGTTGCCTGCCATTTTTAGACGGTATGAGTATACTCTGATTCATCTCAGCTATATCTCAAGTCATAACAGTATATATATACACATGTATCTCCAGGATTCTGGGAAATCATTGTGGCAATAAAGAGGGGAAATCATATTTCAAAAGCCAAGTAGATGTTAGAGAGATAAACTTAGTAAATTGAGATGCATATCTATACAGAAGAATTGATTCTTGATAGGGAGTGAGAACAGAGAAATTGGTCTGGGGACAGATAATAGAGGAATGACTTTAGTCTTGGGAAGACTTTATTTCCCAGAACTGGCTCCAAGAGGACTCTTAAATCCTCAGCATTTAGTGTGTGATATTGATAAGTCCTCCCATACCCAAGTGGGGGGCTGTATGCATAGGGAAAGCTCTGTGTGTTCACATGGTTCCCTTGGGAGAGATGGAGGGTAGTCAAGAGCTGATTACCGTGCCCAGGCACACTCATGTGAATCTGCCAAACTCAATAGCTGCAGAGGCCTTGACATGTTTTCATTTCTGATTCTGCCCTTATAAAATGTGTTGCTAATTAAAATAACTGCCAGCTCAGACTCCTGCAAGGAAACCCATCCACGTGCTCAGAGGCTGTTGTTTTCCATGTTCCTAACTCTCATTAAATAAATAAAAACTACAAAACCAGCAGCAGAACCCAACTGTCGGGGACAGCTTAAGGGGGGTAGCTGCCCATGTGTAAGTAATCAGGTGATACGATAATTCAACCTTCCCTTCAATAGAGAAGGAAAGGGTTAAATAGCAGATTGCTACTTCTACACAGTGCTATAGGCGTGTTTGATTTGGCAAGTGGAAAAAGAAATACAAAAACACATGTCCTGACAAAGTCAAGAATTATCAAATTGAATTCAATACAGTTACCGAATTGAATTTGGAGTATGTCTTTCTTCTTCATTTGAGCCATAGTTTGTGCAGTTGTTTAAAAATTCGTATCTACTCATTTTACTCCTTGCTATACCGCCTTCATTGGCTTCGCATTACACCTTGTGTAAAGCTTAAGCTCCTTTACGTGGCTAGGGGAACTCTTGTGATCCAGACCTCACTTACTTCACTGGTTTCTGGTCCCATTGCTCACTCTTTAGCCACACCAAACTACTTGCAATGCCCTGAAAGTGCCACATTGTCTCTTCCCTCCATACCTTTGCACACACTGTTCCATATACCTGGAATGCCCATCCCAGCTATCCTTATTCCCCTGGTCAACTCATAAACAATTCTACAACTCAGGTCAGGAGTCTGCTCATTCCGTAAATCGTCCCTGACATCTCCACTTCCCCACCCCAAGTCTGGAGAGATATCTCCTTTGAGCTTTCCTGGCTCCTGCTCTATCCCTTACTATTGTGCCTTCTCATGTTGTAATTGATATGAATGAAGGAAAGAACTGCTCTGCAGCTATGTTTAGAGTCCAAATCTCAGGGCACCCAAGACCCTAATGTTGCAGCTATCCCAATTGTCAAAAGAGGGATTGCAAAGCTGAAACTGTATGGAGGACTGAGGACCAAAAGTACTAACCAGTTTTAGACACAATGTTTGATTAGAACTATGAAATGATAAATTCACTCATTCATTCATTCATTCATTCATAGTTTCAATTATTTTTTTAAGAACTTACTTTGTGCTAGACCTACAGGGAGTACTGGGGATTACAAATATGACTATGACCTAAGTGGTTCCTTATAGCTTGGAACTTACAACTTAGTTAGAAAGGCATACATACATACATACATACATACATACAAGCAATTTTTTAACCACAGACTTAATTAAACCTACAAAGTAAAAGCAAGGCATTAAAGGAAGGCTATAATAGGGAGATCTAACCCAATCTGAGAGTCAAGGAAAGCACCCCTGAAAAAGTGCTATTCAAGGTAAAATAGTAAGGATGTCTGTGCTATAAGACAGGGTAGGAGGAAAAGGATACCAGAAAAAAGGAACAGCATGTGCTTCCTCAGAAGCAGGAAAGAGATTGACGTGTTAAAGGAACAACGGAAGACCAATGGAATAGAGCTATGTATATGGAGGAAAAAAAATGATCCTGGTGAAGTAGATGGGATGCAGATCATGCAGAGCCTCATAAGACAGGGTAAGACACTCGGATTTTACCCTAAGTGTAATTGGAAGTCACTGAGAGGATTGAAGCCTAATTTTAAATCCAATTTGCAGTGTTAAAAATTATTTTGGCAGCAGTGTAGAGAACTGATTGGAAGGGGCAAGAGTGGAAGAGTAGACCAATTGGGAGGCTGTTACAGTATTTTCAGGAGAGATGGTGGCTTGCACTAAAGCAGTTGGAGAAATGATGCAAAAGAGTACGTGGAGTCAAGAGATACTGAGGAACTAGAATCATTGGCCCTCGGGATTGATTAGCTGTCAAGGTTGAAGCAGAATGGGGTATCAACACTCGACACAAATAGGTTCATTCAATTAACAAATAGCTATTAACTGGTTATTATGTGCCAGATAAGCTAGTTGAGGATGCCTTACATAAGCCTCTGACTGCCTTCTCTCAAACATTGCAATACAAATCTGTTGATAAGAGAGCATTGAAAAGTTTACTATTTCTGGTGCTTAATTGACTGTAATACAAACTTTTGAAAGAACGTTTCCCACTAAGCTTTTGTCAGGTCATATATTGAACTGATCACAACTCATAATCCCATTCCCACCCACTGCCATTGAAGACAATTCTCTCTCCATGAGCATGCCGTGCAGTCTTGCTTCTCTGCCCCATCATACAGTTCTAGTTGTCACTTAGGATATTTTGAGAATCTGTCCATCAGCCCTTTCTCCCTGACTTGCATGGGCAGGTAACACATTGAATTATGCCTCAGTCTTTTACTAACTGCATATTAGGCATGTTACTAACCTCCCTAACTTCAGGGTTCTCCCCTCTGAAGAGTCGATTTAATTGAGGTCAGTATCACTAATATCCTTTATGGGTAATGACATGTATTGTGCTTCCTAATGTGACATAATATGAAATAAAGCAACTCACCTGTGATGTTTTCTTGTCACAAACTATTTTTTTAACATCTTTATTGGAGTGTAATTGCTTTACAATGGTGTGTTAGCTTCTGCTGTATAACAAAGTGAATCAGCTATACATATACATACATCCCCATATCTCCTCCCTCTTGCGTCTCCCTCCCACCCTCCCTATCCCACCGCTCTAGGTGGTCACAAAGCACCGAGCTGATCTCCCTGTGCTATGCGGCTGCTTCCCACTAGCTATCTGTTTTACATTTGGTAGTGTATATATGTCCATGCCACTCTCTCACTTCATCCCAGCTTCCCCTTCCCCCTCCCCGTGTCCTCAAGTCCATTCTCTATGTCTGCATCTTTATTCCTGTCCTGACCCTAGGTTCTTCAGAACCATTTCTTTTTTTTTTAAGATTCCATATATATGTGTTAGCATACGGTATTTGTTTTTCTCTTTCTGATTTACTTCACTCTTTTATGTCTTGTCACAAACTTTTAACTAGAATATAACCAAACCTTTAGATCCAACTTCCAGCTTACTGGAAACAAAAGATATAGACATCATGAGGAAACACCATAAGGGAACAAGTCCAAGAAGTGGACATTCTACCTAACAATTGGCCTGGCCTTTTCAATGGGCCCTGGGAATGGGGACTGTTCTAGATTTAAAGGAGTTAAGAAAAGAGACATAATAATCAAATGTAATACATGGTCCTTGATTGGTACAAGCTTGAAGGTACAACTGGGAAAATTTGGAATGCAACTGGGAAAGTGTGAATATGAAAACTGTAGTAGATGATGTTAAGGAGTTACCGTTGATTTTGTTGGTTGTTAATTTTATTAGGTATGGTTATTTGAAGGAAATGCCCCTTATCATTTAGAAATGCATAACAAAGTATTCAAGGGAAAAATATCCTGATACCTGTGTTTTACTTTGGAAATTGTATGTGTGTGTGTGTGTGTGTGCACATGTGCATGTGCGTATACATATGAACTAAAATGTAGTGAAATGTTATTGTTATTTAAATCCAGGTGATATACATATGGGTGTTTATTATACTATTCTCTCCACTTTCTGTATTTAATAAAAAGTGAAACAGATACATATATGGATAGATAAATAAAATCATACCTATATTACAATGTTGTGAAGGTGAGAGACAAGGTGTCCAAAAGACCTAATTTGCATTATCATTAAGTAAATGAGTACTCTCCTTCAAAACAATTTTCTTCCAGTCTGTGCATCAAACCTCGCTCAAATCCAGAATCTCACTGCATTCAGCAACCATGTATTAGCAAAACTTGGTCAGAAGTCTCTGGCATCCCTTGGAGGGTAGTATGGATGTGAGCTGGCAGACTGGCTGTGGAATAAACATGTTTGGTGGAATAAACTTTTAAAATTTCTGGTCTATTCACTACTGGGCACAGAAATACTGCAATCCTTTTCCTACTTAAAAACCAAACTCAAATAACATATTCATGTTTGGATTTGTTAAAAAATGGAAAGGTCTTTGCTGAGCTGGAAACATGGTCTTCACACACAAGGTTTGATACTTGCCTCAACATAGTTCTGAAACTCACATTCATAAAGGAGTTTTACTGGACTCCTAGTCACAAGCCATTTTCCGGACTTCCTCTGTTTCCCCCAGGTCTGCCCTAGATACAGAAAAGGAGTGAAGTGTCTCTCACACCTGGGAGAGTGGGAAAAGCACTACACTAGGATGAAGTCAGGAGACATCAGCTTGTGGTGTAATGTGGCTGCATCATACACACACATATCTGAGTCTGATCTTTCTGCCCCGACAATTATAGATAGCAGCCCCTTTCACCCTTAAAAGTGTCCTGGTTCAATGATAAATCAATTTGTCCTCCCAAATATACAGCATGTTTCTCTCCTGAGTTCTTCTGTGAACTGACTGTTGACTCATCACCCGTCAATCCCTGTCCTGCACCCATTTCCGCACTGCCGCCTCCACCTTGCAGTCACCCAGCTGTGTCAGTCTGCTTGAAGGTGCATCAGTGAACTATTTTGTCTCTCACCTCCATAGTTGTATTTGATAACCCATCTGCCTAGGGTGTTCTCACATCCTTCCCACCTCTCTCTGCCTAGCTAACTCCTTTCCTTCCCAGGGGCTTAAGTCATCTGCTCCAGGAAACTTTCCTAGAGAACATAGAGGGAAGTTGGGTCTTTCCTCCTCTGGGTTTTAGAAAATTTAAGGAAGCTCTCATTCTCAGGGTGGTACAAGTGCTGACTCTGCAAGTCACATGATTCTGACAGTGAGTGCCTCCTTAAATTTTACACCATAGGCACCTCAGGTGCCTTACCCCATCCTGGCCCTGGTTTCAACATCTTCTATATTCCTCCATCATGATTGCACTGTAGAATTATTTTGGTCTCTCTTTCTGATCGTGAACTCCTTTAGCTGAGGGACCATGTCTTTTTCATTACTACAACCTCAATCCTTAGAAGTGTGCCTGGCACGCAGGAAGTGTTTATAAATGATGGTTGAAATAGGAGAATGATGGAATAAGGTAAATGGTGTTGGAGACACACATGGTATTAGAGACTTACTAAACTGTCAGGTACCAAATGGCATCTGCTGGAGAGCTAGGAGAGGATTCAGAGATGGGAAAATTGGATAAAATATAAAATTCGTCATCTGAAATATACCTAGTAACCATATACTGGTGAGCTGCTTAACAATACTACCTGCCCTCTAGAGAAACCTGAAAAACATTGCCTAGGTACACGATCTAAAACATCAGCAAAGCTTTGAGCAGGGTGAAATCAGATTGCCCACTAATGCATGTTTCCTCCAAATAGGGAACCTCCCTTAATCTCCTCCATCCTTCTTCACGCTTCTCATATCATGTGTCCATGGTATCAGTTCGGAAGGAATGTCATGGGCTGGACTTTAGGAAGCCTTTCTCATGTGCCCATCATCGTGCTATGCCCTTCACAAAGATTATAGTCTTTAATCATCTCAACAATGTCATGAAGCAAGAGTTCATGTCCGTGGTCTATGGATGAGGAAAGCCAGAGATGTTATGTAACTTGCCTAAAGCCACACAGCTAGGAGATGAATGAAAAAGAGTACCTCCAATGCTCAGGGCAATTAAAACTAGATTTTGCTGATTATAGCCCTATTCCCCAAAAAGCTGTCACAGACTAGAAATAAAAATAGACTCATGCAAATATTTGAGCACCTGCTCTGTGCTCTACTGTGGGTGTAAAGTGCATGCAGTAAAACTTTGTTGGGGTGGGGTGGGTAGAGAGGAAAGATAGATACTAAATGATTCATGGGTGGGTTTAGAAGAGCAAGCATATTCTCTTATAAAATATTCTTCAGGGGAGAATGCATAAAAATTGAAGTACCATGGTTGCAATACTGCCAAAAGCCGTAAGACTGAAGAACCCCAGCAATAACAAAACTGTCTCCTTAAACTTTCCAAAAGACAAACACCTCTCCTGTGTCTTGTGCCTATAACTCACCATAGGTGGGTCTTCATGTGTGGAGTAAGGTAGAGAATGAGATGATTGTGCAGATAATTTTCTGGAGAAGTAGCTGGCAGTTGTTTTTCGGTGCATTTTCTTTTGGAGAAGTTGCATACTTTTGGGAATAAGGAGCTCAAATCTCAACTTTATTCTAATATGTGTAAACAGAGTCTCAGCCTTCACCTGGCAGACCCACTGAGGTATGACTTGGAGCCCCCCATTTGGCCTGTTTGATTTATTTCTTTCCTGGACAAACTCCTATTGTGTAGGAGCCCTGTGAAAACTTCAAAAAGGCCATTAAGGCCGAAATGTTTCTCAGTTCATTTTCACATTACTCACTCATCATTTCCAGAAGCCAGTGATAGGAGAGCTCAAGTGATTTCAGTCAAGTTTTCCCAACTGAAGCCCCACTTTCTGTGACAGAGTTACAAATGCTTTTAGCTCCATTTTGCATACATTCTAGAGAATTTTGTGGCAGGGTCTGTAAAGTGTGTTTTCATATTCTTTGGATTTCATCTTTGTAGCACAGCCTCATGGAAAAACATCGCATTCCAAGTGTGACTGGGAAGTTTCATTCACCACAGCAGTTGCCAATAACATGTGGGGAGTTTATTGCCCCTCCAGTGAGCTCATCAAATCCAAACAAAATGTGTGCACTGTAATTTTAGCTGATTCATTTCCATAAGATGCAAGTTGATGCTATTTACTAGATACCTAAAGACCAATTTAAGAGTCTAAACTATGGTGGAATTAAATATACAATAGTTTTTGACTCAATATATATCATTAGAGTCTTAGCAGGAAACAAATGGCATGCTCAAAAGGGTTTAGCTGAATATAGTTTCGTGAAGAGGGCATGGGCATGGTTGAGGGAATCGACAAGGAGTGGTGAAGTACTCGGGAATTGTTAACACCAGGAAATCTTGCTGCCTCAGGCAGAAGGGGTGATGGGTAGGGCTTAGAGGCTGGAGCCCTGGAAGTACTCTGGAGGGCCCAACAGGACTTGTAGCTGTAGGAATGCAGCATGGCTCAGTACAGCAAGGCTGGGTGGAAAGAGGAGAATAAATTCCCCAACCTCTCTCCTTGTATCCTGATGCTGCCCATTGGCCAACCCCAGCCAGAAGCCAGAGAGCAAGGGAGACTGGGAATACTCATCACTGAGGTCAGTCTCCTGGGGGTTCATGACAGACAGAGAAGGGAAGAAATTGTCTTGGGGTATCCTATACCAACCGACTTCAGATTTTACTCTGACAGAGTGGCAAAACAGAATGAACATAGGTTTAGATGTCAGAAAGATCTGGATTCAAATTCTACCTACTAATGATCAGATATTGCGGTCTTTTCTGGAGAAAACTTGTTGGACCACCTCAGGAGAGTTTCAACTTACCTTCTCGGAGTTTCTGTTTCTTAATCCAGTAAAATGGAAATAATGATAACTATTTACCTACCTACCTAACTGAGGTATTGTGAATGTTGAATAAGTTGCCTCAGTAAAGGAGCCTGACACCATGCTTGACACATGGAATGTATTTGGTATTTACTGATTTCTCCAATTAGCCTTCTATCAGTTATCCCTTATATGGTGAGATGTCTACCTTGTGGAGGTTGGAGAACCAGTCTGACTGTCTTTCTCTTACTGAGTTATTGCTGGAAGTCCCCTTTTGACTCATAGCTGGAGCAATGAATGGGACTGTGTTTTTCCTGGAAACTTGTTTATTGGGGTCCCCTTGTGGGGAGAGAATCCACCATTCGGCTGGTGTCACTTCTCTGAAGAAAACCTATTGGGACATCTTCACGTGAATTCCAGTTTTATCTCTCTGCAGGGACACTGGTTCTTAGGGAACAGTTCCCTGCAATGATATACAAGACTTCACCATTTCTTCAGCAAGTTTAATTCCCCATTCATAAACTGAGGTTCAAAAAGCTTGTCTTTCCTCCTGTTATGCATTCGCTGTTGACAAGGCATCAGCTGCTTTTCCAAGAACTTGACCAGTTCAGTTCCTGATAGTCAGGGCTATTTCTGTCTTACCTGAAGCTACTAGGGAGCTTTTAGTTTATTGTTGTTTGTTGTTGTTAATGTTTGCTTATTTTGGAATATGTGGGAATAATTGGTTAGCTGTGAATTTTGACTGTACCCTTGGAAACAGTACTGGGGGTTAAAAAACAAAGGGTCACAAGAGTCATTCATTTGATTTCATTGGTTTAAACCAGCATTTATCCGCTGGGCATAATCCCTAATTCCCATAACCATCCTGTATGGTAGTGTCTTATTTTCAGTTGAGGAAACTGAGGCTCACATAGATGGGGTGACATGTCCGGCTGGTAAGAGGTAAAGCTGGGCTAGAGATCATAGTTCTACATGAATCAAAGCACAGGACTTTGTTTATCTCTAAGATGGTTACAGAGAGTCAACTGCAATATTTTCATTCCGCTCTGGCCATTTAAAAATAAAAATCGCAAGACTGTGAGTTTCCTCATGACAAGGGGTAAGTCTTATTCATCTCTTTCTTTTCACTGCTGACCACTGCCTCTGCCATAGAGTGGGTGCCTGATTAATGTTTGTTGAATGAAAAAATGAATGACTGAATGAACCATGCATACAAAGATATTTTTGTCTCTGTCGCATTTTTCTAATGCATATTTATATTTCATTTGACAGTGTTTGCAAATTGCATAATATTCCCCATCAGCATAACTTGCAGTGTGGAAATGTTTCCATATGCTAGATGTTTCCCCTCATTTGACTGAGGGAGAAGAAAGACTAAGAAAAACATCGCATAGTGGCTAAGCATCCATATAAACACAAGTTATAGCATGTACTATTCATGAATGGTGTATTTTAGAAGGGTGATTTTGCAAAAATATTGAAGTAGACATTCAATTTGGGTTGGTATTGCTTGGGAAAATGTTCTTGTGCAGCTAAATATAGTTTTATATTAATTCACTATGTTGTAGGAGGTATAGGGTAGGGAAAAAGAGCATGGGTTCTGGAGCAACTGCTTGTATTCAAATCCAGGCTCTACTACTTAATAGCTATGTGATTTGGGCAACTTATTCAATCTGTCCGTGTCTTAGTTTAACCCCTTTGTAAAATGGGAATAAGAACGCCGTCTCCCTCATGAGAAGGTTGAACAAGCTAAATAAGTTAATACAGGAAGAGTTCTTAAAACTGTGCCTAATGGCAAGGCTCAAAAAATGTTATTGTCCCCAAGCCCCATGGAGTCTATCTAGTTCAGAAAAGTCGTATCTTTTTCACCTCTCCGTCCCCATTATCTCTTCCTTATTTCAGGAGCTCAAATCTTGCCTCTCTTTCTTTACCTTCCAGCTCACCATTCACATGAGGCCTAGAGTGAATCCTTGAAGACTCACATTAAACCAGACCCTTCACCTTCTTCAAGCAATGCCATTATTCCCTATCAACTTCACGACCAAGTACAATCCCTTAGCATGATGTTCAAGGTCCTTCATGAACTCATTCCTTTTTCCTCCCCTGGCCTCATCTCTCATCATTTCCACATGCATGCTATACTACAAATATCAACAAATGCCCAAAGTGGAAAAAGTTATATTGGCCTGATGAATAAGTAAAAGTAAGAGGAGTGAGCAGCTAATTTTGCTCATGGGCTCATAGAAAGCTTCAATGAAGAGATATTTACATTGTATCTTGAAGAATAAGTTGATAGTGGCCAAGCAAGGTAGGGTGAATGTGACTGGTGGATCACGTAGACTGAGAGAAGGATTTGTGCACTAAAACAGAAAAACAAGTATATTCATGGAATGAGAACTTGTCTAATTCTGAGTGGAATGAATTAGGGGGTAATTAAATGTGGGAGTAAGGGAGAGGGGAGCATCACAAAGGGCCCCTAAGTCTGGCATGAATGCCTGGATGGAATAGTGATGTTGTTAATGGAGATGAGGAATATACAGGAGAAGGTGTGTGGTGTGTGTTTGTATGTGTGTGTGTGTGTGTGTGTGTGTGTGTGTATGTGTGTTTTGAA
The DNA here is from genome assembly GCF_965194825.1 of Balaenoptera physalus. Lineage (NCBI taxonomy): Eukaryota > Metazoa > Chordata > Mammalia > Artiodactyla > Balaenopteridae > Balaenoptera > Balaenoptera physalus. The sequence goes on from NC_138886.1 coordinate 25,048,411, forward strand.
TTGGGAATAATAGGTATCAGTTTTGTACACAAGTGTACAAAAACCACCTGAGAATATCCAGTTATAAGCTCCTGATCTCGTCCTCAATCCCAATCCCCAGACCTGTTTCCCAGCAAATTTCCTCATCTTAGAAAATGGCAACTCTATTCTTTATTGTTCCACGATTCCTCTCTCTTAAATCCTATTTTTGATCCTTCAGCAAATTCTGCTGGCTTTTTCTTCAATGTACATACAGCATATGAGCATTTCTCACCATGTTCAAGGCTACCATCAAAGCCACCATCATCTTTCATAAGATTATTGAAAGAGTCTCCTAAATGCCTCCCTGCTTTTCACCTTGCCCTCCTTCAGCCTATTCTCAACTCAGCAGCCAGAGTGGTCCTCTTAAAAAGAGATAAGATCATAACTCCTCTGTTCATAGCTTCTCAAAGATATCTCCAGCTTAGAGTAAAATCCTGAAGTATTTACAGGGGTGGTGTGCCTGACCGACGCTTCCCAACCCCTGGCCCCATTGTTACTCAGACCTCCTCTTCTCCTACTTCAGCCCTCTCTGGCAACACGCTGCCACATTGGTTTCCTTAGTGTTCCTCAGACATGCTTGATGTGCTTCCACTTATGAGACTTTCCAATGACTGTTCTCCTGCCTAGAATTGCTTCCTCAGATGCCCATCTAATCAACTCCCTCACCTCCTTCAGGTCTTCACTCCAGTGTAATCTACTCAGTGAGGCCTCCTCCGGTTACCTTATATAAATTGGCTGCTCCCTCTTACCTATGATCTCCCAATCCCTCCCCTACTTCTCTGAATTATTTTCTTTAGCGTGTAGCGCCATCTATCATACTCTATACTTTACCTTTAGATTTTATCTGTGGTTTGTCTTCCTACCACTCTCTTGCATCTATAATATACGTTCCATGATGGCACTGATTTTTTATTGTTCTCCTCTGTATTCCCTCTACCTAGAATAGTGCCTGACCACAGTTGCTCAGTAGATTTTTGTTGAATGAAAGAATAAATCCAGATTGGGACTATAGCAGTGTGTTGCTGCAAGAATCTGGTACTCAGGAGGCAGATCGGGGTTAAAGACAGATTTGGCAATTCTTAGCAATAAGGTGACAGAATGGGGGAGTAGGTAAGACAGGGCAAGGAAAAGATATTTAGTGATATTTTTTAAAAGACCAACATAAAAACTGGGAAAAAATAATAAAGACTGTGCAAATTAAATATCAGAGTTGAGAGCAATGGCTTTGTGATTGCAGACTTGAGTTAAAATCTTTGTTCCACCAATTATGAGCTTTATGACAAGTTTGGGCAAGTGACTGGATGATTCTTGGCCTCCATATTTTCAAGAGTAATTGAAAAAAAAAAGATCTCCAATTCAGAGGGCTAAGAGAATTGACCAATAAAATGCATAGAAATCAGTTAGCAGAAGATAACAAAGAATATAGGTTGTTGTTGTTGTTGATACTAACACCATTACTATTATCAAAATCCAGCAAAGAATTCTGAAAAATAGAAGAAGTAGGAGAGCATAATGGAAGGTAAGTAAGGAGAAGTCGTCAGGAAAGAGGGCAATAAATCAGTAGATGTTGCTCTGTGTTCAAGGCTAGATAACCTAAGGAGTATATAAGGTCCTGGGGTAGAGCTATTTGAGAGAACAGTTTCACTGGAATACAAAAGTCATAATCCCATATTTTAAAATGAGCTAATGTTTTGTGGAAAATAACAATAATTGTCCTGGGGAAAAAATCAAATAAAAACAAAACAAAACAACATTGGACCCTCAATTGTGTCCAGCTGACAAATGTAGGAACATGGTGACCCAAAAATTTGCTTCTCTCTGGTCTTTGGGAGATTTACTTGCTCACTAGTCAGAACTAGTTTGCTAGTTTTATGAGGTTAAGCTATTGTGCAATACTATTTAGCTGGCTCTGTGGGTGTTTATTTACAGATGCCTGCCATCTTGGTTTATTGTCTGTCAAATTATAATTATTAAGGATGGAGTTGTCATTTCAACCATCTGGTAATTACCCACTGTGCTTTCATGTGGTGATGAATCTGTCCTTTAGATCAAAATTGGAAGGTTCATAAGGTATATTACTTCCACGTTCATTTCCATTCATGTCTTGTTCAAAATAAATGATTAGTGGAAATTATCAATACTTTTTAGTGTAATTTGTGGGCCTTCAAGTAAAAGAATTGCTGATTGTTGTAAATGTTTCTGAGTAGTAGGGCTGGTATAACAAGAATCCAGTGATGTGAGTTATAGTAATTGAAATTAAAATAATGAGGCATGCTCTTTCAAAGGTTGGTCTAATAAAAAAATTTAACAGTGTTCCCAGTATACTCCATGGTGCATCGCTTATAATGATGGTTTATAACCCTGATTATTTGTTTGCCCTATTTTTTTATCAAAACCACTTTATCCTTATACCCTTCTGAACTTTTAGGACAGAATGCAACAGAGTCAGTGAAGTTACCCTTGTCTTAACAGGGCCTCAATTACTTTGATTCAGGACTATGAATGGGATCGTCTGCTTGGTCCCTTTTTAGGATAGAACCAATGGGAACAAAGAGGAGGGGACATACGTATGTCATAGGAGCTACATCCTTCCTCCCATTTTTTGTGTCTGGTCCCTTGTTTGTGTGCTTTTCCTTTTTTGGTTTTTCCCAGTGGGTGTATTTTCACACATAATTTGCTAAATTAGTCAGCAGAGGATTAAGCAGAAGCTTCCCTAGAAAGCACAGCCTTGGAATGCTACCGTGGTCTCACCATCTCTTTCCTCTCAGGAAACCCATCAAGCAAGCATTCCGTATCCAGCTTCTTCTAGCTTTTATACTAGGGGCATAGAGGGAAGAAGCCTATTATCCCTGGCTCCTCAATATTTCCATGCAAAGTCACTTTCTAATTGACAGCTGCCATATTAGAGTCCTTGGTACTTGTTCTGCAGTGAGACTCAGCCTGGGCTGATTTCTACTAACACCCACTCCCAGCTAGAGAGCCACGCATCCATTGGGCCAGAGACAATGTGTGAGGAACATCTGCTTTCCCTCACTTTGTAGGATTATGAACCAGTTAGTTGAGGAAGCAAAGCTCAAGAGCTAGAGGTGGGTATCTAGGCTATCTGCAGTTTGTCACCAGGCTCAGGCATTTCCTGATCCCTCCTCAAAGATGCTGACCTGCCATATAGGATTTCCAATTCTTGGGCAATTCTTTGTGGTTAAGTACCCTGACATGCTTCCTTGGCTCTCCCTTCCTCAGTTACTCCATGAGGCCACAGCAAATACCTCTTCTTACCTATGAGATCTCTTTATCTCTAGTACCTGTCCCTTTTAGTCTACCCTCCATATTGCTGCCTGAGAGAGTTCTCAAAATCCTTTTGGTGCTTCTTCTCAGAGTCCAAAATGTTCACCGTGACATTCAGTGGCCTTTATCATCCTCTACCTATGCCTTCAATCTAATGTTTCTGTACTCTCCCTTGTTGGATGACATTTCAAGGCCTTTACATTGAAGGTTCCAGCTGGCTGCTGTGTCCTTTCCCTTTTCATGTCATTCATCTGGAGTATTCCTAGTTATTTTTCACAACTCACAAATCAGCAGTCACCTCCTCAGTGGAGTCTTCTATGGTCATCCCCACTCCCCTGGCAATTAATTCTTTCCCTAATTTACATTTCTTTCTACTATTGCTATATCATTTTTTTTCCTTGTCTGTCTGTCTACCTTCTGGGATCCTCAAGAGCAGGATCTAGGATTTCTGTCATCATAGAGCAGGAGCTAAATGATAGTTGAATACATTTTTGTTCAAGTCTTTGTACATCTCCCATTCTGTAGCGCAGTGCTGAATATGCAGGGGATATGATACTAGATATATAGTTGCTGATGGATACTTATTAAACATAGCTAAACATAGCTAAAATCTTGGCTAATGTTCTTGGTACCAATGTTAGAGTAGATAAGTGTTTTTATGGAAAAATAAGAACTGGCTTCACGGAGAAGAAGTTGACCCTTTATCCAAGACATACATGACAGCTGCTGATTGGAATAAGGGACAGATAATCATATCCAAATGGAAAGAAAAGAAGACTTTGGTTTGGGTTAAGAGAAAACATTCTTTACTAAATGTTAAGGAAATGGGATATGCATTTCTTTTTTAAGGTCAGTGTATATTTTTCTTTTATATGAGAGATTTCTGTGGAACTCAAAAGATGTTCTTTTTTCTCCTACCCTCTCTCCTTCCCTCCCTCCCTCCCCTTCCTTGCCTCCCTTCCTCCTTCCCTCCCTCCATCCCTCTTTCCTTCTCTGAAAAGATAGGCAATCTTGGGCAAACACAGGGAATTGTTAACTTCTGTAGAGAAAAAATGGAAAGTCTGTTCTCACATCAATACAGTCCTTCTGATGACAGGTTAGGCCATCTCATCCTCACCCCAAGATTATGACTGAGGTACACGTTTCTGAGAAACTCTTTTCTTACCCCATGTCAACCTGAGGGTCATTGGCTTTATTGCTGCAGCATGGAGATGGTTCCATGAATTTCTGGGGAATTGTCTTTCTTGATTGAAATTGAACAAGGAGTGTGTTTTCTGAAATCAGAAAAGCTTTACATGAAACTTGAACTGTTCTACTTCTGTTTTGTTCTATTCTGATATCATCAGGAACTTTTTGAGACAAAGTAGACAGTCAAGTTCTAGAGTGGTTTGAAAATTGTACTAATAGAGCAGATGACTCCTCAAAGCCCTATCATTCTCTAGGAACCATTAATTACTGTCATGTTAGTTTATATGTATAGATCTATTATCTTCATATCAGAAAAGTACTGCTCCGTTTTTGCTTCACAGTCTCATGAGAGTAGTTGCAGTCTTTGTACCTCTTGCAGGAGACAGTTGAGTGAGAAGAGTTTAATGACAGGTGCAGGGACAGAAATGTGCTGGTCGGCTTTAGATTCTCCCTTTGTCTTGCTGATATTGAACCCTGTACTTGAGCACAGAGCCTCTTCTTTATCCTGTCTGTTACAGTGTCGACACAGAAGTTAAACAGAGAAGGGATGAATAGAACAGAAGGGCATGCTTAAATTTCTCAGCAGAAAACACACTGTACCTATCATGTTTCTTTTCCTTAAAGCAATGGGTCCTAAAAGCTTGAGGAAGCAGCATTACTACACCTGGTAGGAACACTTTACTTTTCATTTTGGCCAAGGGGTGGTGGGAAGAACACTGATTGGAGAACCAGTGGACCTGGGGTCCAGTTCTTATTTGGCACTGACTGGTCATATCATCTTGGATAACTCGCTTTTTTTCTCTAGCTTCAATTTCCCTCCTTGATATAACAAGGTGATTGCTAAGGCTTCTCCCAGATGTGAATTCTCTGAGAAGTTGCAAGCTGCAGGAGAATGGGTGAATCACTTGGTGAACCTCTAAGTCCTGTGCACACACACCCAGCGGAGTGTCTGCCTGGAAGTCTCTTATCATCACTATTGCAATCTATTGTATAATTGTTTGTACCCGTTGAATTAGTAATTCCACTCCTGGGAGTTTATTATGAAGAAATAAACTCCTTGGGAAGGAGAGAAGAATTATATTAACAAAAAAGAAGTTGTTTGTTGTAAATTCAAACTTTGATTTAAGCTCCATGGCCAACAGTAGGAGAATGAAGCAGGAAAGTTGGGCTGTTTCAAAGTCCTGAGGATTATGTGGAGAAATGCTTTTAATAACACAAGAAAGCTAAATGTATTTGTCCTGTGGATTTCAAATATATATATGAACTAGAGAAATGTAAGAGGAGTGAATATCTGTGGTCTACCCTCTGTGGGTCAGGTGCTATACTAGGCATTTGGTTATGTTAATTGTCTCACTTATTCTTTTGAACAGCTGTGAGGATAGGTACTATCATTACAGATTAGGAACCTAAGGCTCAGAAAATGACAGTCACTCACCAGATCACCACTGCTGCTGATGGGTTAGCACTCAAGATTCAAACCTAGGTACAATGATTTTCATTATTCATGGTAGTTACAGTCTATAAAATCTCTGTGAATTGAATTAGTAAATACTGAACCATTGTTCCTAGGGGAAATACAGAGTTAGGTTCCTGTAAGCCTCTGGTCACAACATTTTCATCAACTGATCAATACATAACCTTCTTTTATGTGTATTTCTGTTTAAGGACACCTTATTTAATAAGTATTGTGGATTCACTAACATTGAAGTCACAGTCAATAGCTCTATAACTCACACCTGGATGAAGCTTAGCACATGTATTTTCTTGGTAAGGCACACCACAGTCTTCTTGCATTTAGGAACGCTAGATAGCACTTAAGCACTATGCTTGGGGGACATTTTAAACAACAAAATCACCCACAAAGTGCACTAAGAATGAGAAACATGGCACCAAATAGACGGCAAATAAGACAGTTGTTTACAGTATGAGAGCTGAAATAAGAAGGCAGACCATCACTTTGCTCAACCCTAGCTGGGAATAGGTGCATCAGGCAACTCAAAAGTTTCACTGCTATGCACATATCTGTGAATTACCATGAAATTGCCATGTGTATTGTTTGGGGGCTACAAATAAATTTTAGGAAGTAGGTAAATTCACAAACATGGAATCCATGAACAATGACAATCTGCTGTACATTCATTTATTTGGTAAATATATATAGTGTATCTATCACGTGCCAGACCCTGTTCCAGGCACTGGGGATTTAGAAGTGAAAAAAACAAAGCCCCCATGTTCGTGGATCTAACATACTGGGAAAGGGTTAAATGCAAGTAAATACATCATGGTCAGATGGTGACTATGGCGACAGATTAAACTCAGAGGGGGTTGGGGGGGATGGGTGGAGGGGTTGCTATTCATACAGGATAGTCAAGGGAAGCCTGGGAAATAACATCGGAATACTCAAAGGAATCAAGTCATAGGGACATGTGTGGGAAGAGCAATCCAGGAAGTGGGAGCCTGAAGTGTAAAGATGCTGAGCGGGAGACCAGTGTTGCTGGAGCCATGATGAGAGAAGAGATCAGAGTGGGCTGAAAAATGATGCTGAACTCTCTTACTTGAAAACCTGGGCTCTTGGAAGGAACATGTTACAAAGATGCAGAGCAGCAGCCCTGGGACCTTCCCTAAGTTGTCATAACGTTGGCAAAAGAAAACATCATTGTGCATTTTCTTTTGAGAAGGGCTCAGGCAAGAGCCAAAGAGAGGATCTTTGCAGAGGGATGCAGGCTTTGCCAAGCTCCCCCAGACTTCTGCTTCATCTCAGGTTGGGTTGCCTGGCTTCGGGAAGTGACTTAAACTTAGCCTGGACTTGGGTGAGACTCCCTAGGAGATAACATGGCCCAGGGCTGCAATATCGAGGACAATTTCATCAGCATTTGTGGTACATCCGAGGAGAGTCACAACAAACAAATCATCCCCAGGACAACAGGAGGAGTGAAAGCGGGACACAAGTCCACACAGTGAGAATTAACTTGTGGAAAAACGCTGCTCATCCAATGCCAAGTTCTGCTCACAGCACTTTTAAGAATATCAGTACCATGACCCAAGCTGGAGCCAGCTGGAAAAGCCATCTGGAGTTAAAAGTCCTGAGACTCAACCCTCACTGCTGTCAGGGAAACTGAGGCCCAGAGAGGAACAGTGATGGGCTTCCAATCAAACATCAAGGGAGTGGCTGATCCTGGACTAGAATTTAGCCTTGTCACCAGACAGTCATTCTAGACAGTTAATACTAGAATTTAGGAGGAGAAGAAATTTGACAGAATCCCAAGTTTGCAGAAAAGCCATTGATTCTACCAGCTGTTGTGTTTGTGCCCATGCCAGCAGCAGCAGTCTCGACAGTTCAGTTCAGTGATTTTTTTTTTTTTCCTCATCTGGGTCATTCAGCATCTGGCTCTGGGAGTACCCGGTGGGAATTTATGTGGCTGTAGTATGAATCAATCCCAAGAGAAATGTTCTCAGTCAGCAAAGGTAATCACTGTAGATGGAAGGGAGTCAAGGGGAACTAAAATCCTATTCCATGTTCTTTAGATCTAACAGGAGTGAATCCCTTTGTAGCTTTTTTTTTTTTTTAACATCTTTATTGGAATATAATTGCTTTACAATGGTGTGTTAGTTTCTGCTTTATAGCAAAGCCTTTGTAGCTTTTGTATGGAAGCCTGTGGTTTATAGCTGTCTGGTTACAGGTTTCTGCCAATCCTCTGTGAATCACTAAATCCCAAAAGTCGTTGAATGTGATTGGTCAGGGACAGTGATATGCTGGTAAACCAGCTCTCTAGAGGATGGGGAAGAGAAGCCCTGATCTGCTGTATTTGCCCATATCTGTGGTGTAAATACTGTCACCACGGCGGATTTCAAGCTATGAATGGTTTAAAAACAACCTCGCAGAATTCCTGAAGATTTAACGATCAGTTCTCCTGAGCCTGTTCAAGCCATCTCCTGCAAGAACCTTCCACAGCCCTCCAGAGCAAGTGGACAAGGGCAGCGAGTGGGGTGGGAGCAGGGGGCGCTGCGTAGAGCTGTGGTTGATCCCGTTTAGGTCTGTGAGGTCAGATCTCACCTGAGAGGGTGTGTCTAGTTTCAAATCCTAGATTGTAAGAGGGACACTGACAAATTGAAAATTGTTCAGGGGGGTGAGCAAGAAACAGTCTCATCTAGAAAAAATTACTGGAAGGGAAAGCTTTTGCTGGGATGAGATTCCAGAAGAAGAAAAACACAGGGTATACTGGTCATTGTTTCCAAACCTCTGTGGGTCTGTAACTTCCTTGTCCTGGGCATGAGGGGCGGTGTCCAGAACTGGGAAGCTGATTTCAGCTCCTCCTAAGAACTTTTTGATAAAGCTGCCCAAAGAAAGGCAGGGCTCCGGGGCTCTATAGGGAGCTCTTCGACACCCGAAGTATGAAAGAAGATGTGGCGCTGTGACAGTGGGGACTCCAGGGCCCCTTCGAGCCCCTGGGGGCTGATCCTGCCATGGAGTCCTCTTCCTTCTCCTGCCCTTTAACTAGTTTCATCCTCTTATTTTTTGTTCCTTTTTTTCTTTTTCTTCTCCCCTGGCTCACTTTCTTAGTTGCCTTTGGCTCATTTGCCTGGCTTAGCCCCCTCCTTGGACAATGACCTCTACATGTTTCTGAAGAGAAAAGACCAAGCCCCTGAGCTTTCTCCTGACCTCTTACATCCTAGGAAGAAAGTACAAGCCCTCCTTTTCCCCCCATTTTTCTTTGCTTTCTTCTCTCTCTTTCAACATTCTCAGCTCCACATTTGTTACTGAAGAAGGGCAAATAAACAAATTGAAACTGAAACTGTGCCCTGGCCATAAAGTGAGGACATCTGGGAGGCTTGCAAGGAAATTTACATGCTTGTTGGGTTTCAGGTTACATATTTTGTGTTGCTTGGTAACCAGCGCCACAGTTTCCTTTCATGCTTTATTCTCCCTATCCCTTGTTTATAGTGTAATTACCACTGTGACATCATAATCCCCCATTGAACAGCTGTCAGGGGGGCCCAACTGCTGAGTAAACAGGGCTTTACAATCTCTCCTCCCACAGGCTGGTTTACTAAATAGATCAATATTTGGTTTGTAGGCACAGGGATTAGGAGGTGGAAGTGTCTTTTGAAAAAGCCCTCTCTTCCCAGGGCCTCCAGTGCACCTGAGAATGCTGGAAAGAAAAGCCAGGTTCAGGGACAAAAAGAAGAATCACGCAAGCTGCTTTCACCTGCCTGCGATTTCCCAAGGAGCAGCTTGTCTGTAAGAAGTGAGACCTATTTGAGAATTAGTAATGTCTTAGGTTCTTTATTCTAGTGCTTAGAGGATTCCACTTTCTTCCTTCTCTCTCTGCCTCCCCCTTAGCTCCCCTTTCTCTGCCCTCAATCCCATTTGATTTAATCTTTCTAAATGGATATTATAGCCTCAGGGACTAAAAGAATGACACGTGGATAAACAGGAACTAAGCTCCCGAAGATCTCCCCCAACCCCCCACCATTCTCGCCACCCCACTCTTGGATTAGAAGCTCCACAAAGAAAGCAACCTCTGAGGTTTCTTTGTCAAACTAGAGATTCATGGCTGAGAGTTTGGGAAAGGATGATTTATTGTAGATCTTTCCTCTCCTGGGTCAGGAAAGTTTGACTCAAACACACGTAGGAGCAAAGGACTTGGGATACTGGTCTGAGCATCAGGAGCTGTGAATTCTAATCCTGGTGCTGCTTGTAACTTGCTCTGTGACCTTGGACAAGTCCCTTGAGGATGCAACATTGAATTATGCTGTAAGGATCTCCAAGGCCTTTCCCAGGAGGCAAGGTGGAGTGTCAGACTTAGCCTGGCTCAAAAGCTGGTCCTAACACAAATCAGCTACAAAGCTCCCCAAACCACAGGAAACTCCTTGGAGCTTCATTTGCTTAACTGTAAAGAAGGGGAGAGTTAACCCATCACGGTGAGGATTAAGTGAGATAATGTCTCTGACACACCTAGCTGGGGGCGGGATACTTGGTGGGTGTCTTTTTAAAGCTAATGTTGTGTAATTCCTATAAAAACCAAAATGATGGTAAAGAAAGGCTTGGAGGTAAAAATTAAAAGGAAAGGGAAGAAAAAAAATAGTAATAGCCAACACTTGTGCAACCCATTCACAGCATACAAAATCCCTTTCACACATGGTCCCAGGTAATACAACAACTTTGAAGAAGGGAAATGCACCACATTTATTGGTCTCTTAAGAGTGGGCCATTTGTTTTAGATTCCACATATAAGGACTATCTTGTGATATTTGTCTCTGTCTGACTCACTTCACTCGGTTTGACAATCTCTAGTTCCATCCATGCTGCTACAAACGAAAAAAAAAAAAAAAAAAGGTACAAATGAACTTATCTACAAAACAGAAATAGAGTTACAGATGTAGAAAACAAATTTATTGTTACCAGGGTGTAAGGTGGGGGGAGGGATACATTGGAAGATTGGGACTGGCATATACACACTACTATATATAAAATAGATAACTAATAAGGACCTGCTGTATAGCCCAGGGATTCAGGAAATGAATACTCTGAAATGGCTTATATGGGAAAATAATATTTTCCAACATTACCCATCCGTTGGGCATCTCTATTTTCTCATCTGTAAAATGGGTAACATAATATTCATCCCTTTTATATGCTTTGCAGGGATATGGAATAATAACTGTTATTATCAATAATAATAACTTCAGTTTGTGTAGTACTTCAGTCTCCAAAGCGCTTTTGTATCCTGAGTCCCGCTTGAGCAACAAAACAACCTTGTGACATAGGCATTATTATATCCATCTTCCAGCTGAGGAAGCTAAGGCTTATAGGTGATTTGCCTAAGGTCACAGCCCTAAAGAAGAGTAGCACTAGAAAATTGGTAGTAAGGTTAGTGCTTGGTCTACCTAACATCAGCTGCCCTTTAATTACCGAGACAACTGAAACAGATTCAAGGTTCCCCATGAGAAGGAAGCATTCATGGTATAATCTTATGTAAGTTGTTATTATTATTGTTGCCATGCTTGTTATTGACTTGGTTGTTTTTGCCCTCAGCAGATTACCTTCTCTCTTCTGCTAGTCAAGCTTTCCCCTCCTTCATGTCTTGGTCCTTGAGACCACTTACCTACATTATATTACTTAATCCTATGAGACCACAGGGATCATTTTCCAAGCTGTTCATATGTTCACATGGCTCTTGGAAATTAGAGTCTGAACTTGGTCAGGTGCTTGGTGGCTGTTCAAAGGCTCTCTTCTCCCTTGAGTGAATTGGAGGAAGTTGGGGTCTTTAGGAATTTAATTAGCATCTTAGGTACGTGAATGGTAGCTTTACTCATTAAATTCACCTCTGATATAAATTAGCATGAGCGCAGGCCCCTGGGAAAACTGGATTACAATTAGGTATGTTCTTGACCCTTGGGGCTGGCCAGATGGATTGGTGAAGACCATTAGGGAAAGTACAAAGTAGTCACTCAGAAGAGAGGAATAAACTATTTACTGAATAAGAAAGAATTGCTCAGGGTCACAGTGGGTCACAAGTTATGCATCAGACACAGTGTGGAGAAGGTTTTTCCATTGATGGAGAATCTAACTTTCCTAAAGTTTATCTTAGCCATGGGAGTTCTTTTGTGGAATCCTTTGACTTAGAAAATATGAAACTTATACAGGATCTAGGAATGGGACAACAAAAATAATGAATGGTTTTAAAAGGGATATGTGAGGAAGAATTAAAGGAACTGGTATAGTTTAATTTAGGTTTGGCGTAGAAGGAGGCCATACACTTGGTTATATTTTGGAAGAAGAATGCATGAGATGTCAGGGGTCTTCTAGGGCAGGATAAAAGCAGCAGAACAACGAGAGCAGTATCCTTCCCTCCCCCCATCTTCCTGCCAGCCCATAACATGGGAACTTCTATCCACTTAAAAGTATTGCTCTGCTTCCTGGCTCCTGTCACTGATTGGTGAGACAGTGGAAGTCTACTTAGGTGGATATTTCTCTTTTGGATGAGATAAACAAAACTACTCATGAATGGCCTTTGTCTCTTGGACTCTGTACACTCAATAAGGCAAGTAATAATGCTCCTTATAGCTGAGGCTGTCAGACCCAAATTGCCTCAGGTGTGGTTCTCAAGGTCTAAAACTTAGGTAAAAGGAATAGAAACTCACGTAGGCTTCTCATTTCACATTTTCCAATACTGGTTTTCGATCACTAATACTGGTATTTAGACTCCTGCTTGGCTCCAGTGTTTCTTTCTTAGTAGATTCAGAACTCAAATGGGAGAGGTGTGATTAATTGGTCCCCTAAGCAACCCCAACAAAATTCTATAAGCAGAATTGTAGTTTAGTTTTGAAGAAATCACTCATTTCATGATTATGAGATACAGGTAGAAATAGATCATGCAGGAAAAGAAGAACCTTGTTTGAGATGAAAACAGAAACAAATGTTGAAAGGATTTTTAAATTCTTGACTGAGGATTAGACCCTCCCAAGGCCCTTGAAGATTCTGTTATTTGACAGATAATTAAACTCAAAGAAGGTCCAGTGGAAAAATGTGTGTATATGTCTTGCTTCCAGGAAGGCTATGAGGAGTGAGGTTTCCTCATGTGGTCATAGAAATGTCTTGGATGGCCATGCGGTTCCAGGTTGAAGGAACCCTCAGTGCTAAAGCAATATGGAGGAACTCTCACTGGTCTGGGAATTGCATCTGTTGTCACTAATGTGAAAGTGATGAAAATCACTTGTAGAGAAACCCATTATAGAGACAGTTGGCTAATCAGCTTCTCGGTCCCCATTCTCTCACCCCTCCCCAGGCCTGAAATCCCAATCAGATTGGTTATCACACCCTGAGAATTTGAAGCCATTTGGCATCATACAGAAGGAAAGGAACAAGCATGCCAGGCACTTACCTACATTATATTACTTAATCCTATGAGTGTGTGGATCTATTCCTGGCTTACAGAAGGCAAAACCAAAGCTTAGTATGTGTAAATTGCTCAAGACTAAAGAATTTGTAAGTGGTAGAGACTGCTTTAAATCTAAATCTGATTCTAAATTCCATTCTCAAATATACTGCCTCTGAAAGCCACAAAGTCTTCTCCCTGCTTCTGCTTATTCTTTTCTCTTTACCTAAAATGTCATTCATTCATTCAATAAATATTTGTAGAACACTCACTACGTGCCTGGGAATTGGTTCAGCTCTGGGAAAATAGATGAATAAGAACATGCTGCTATCTTCCAGAAGCATACCTGTCTCTCTAGGGAGAAGCAGGTATGGACAAGAAGAAATAAATATAATGTGATAAATTCTGTGCATGAAAGCTAGACAACACTCTTTGAAATCATAGGTAGTTAAACAGTAAACTCCATTAGCAGATGGGAAGACCGGTAGAAGGAGATGGAACAGGTGGTGAAGAGAGGATGTTTCAGAAGACACTTTTGAGATAATATACATGAAAATGTTTACCATGGTATCTGGAAAATAGCACACAAAAAATTTACTTGCTAGTTTAAAAAAATTAATCCAACAGATATTTATTAAGAGGCCTCTTTATGCCAAGTATCATTTCAGGCATTGAGGATCAAGCAAGAATTGTAGTCCCTGCCCTCATAAAGCTTACATTTTAGTGGGAGAGTCAGATACAAAATAATGAAAATCTCTGTAACATAAGATTATGTTTCAATCTCTGTAACATAGTGATTACTGTGATGATGAAAATTAATCCAGCTAGGGAGATGGAGTGGGGAGAAGCTGGGATTTCAGGTAATCTGATCCTTTTAGGAGGTAGGATGGAGCCATGTGACTTTCTGAGAGGAGAGTGGCTTAGGCTGAGCAAAGAGAGCAAGGCTCTGAAGTCAGGTCATGCTACCTGTTGTTGTAGGAATAGCAAGAAGGCCAGTGTGGCTGGACAGACCAAAAGAAGGGAAGACTGATACTAGATGAGGTCAGACCAAGAAGTAGGGCTTTGTAGGCTGTGGGCAGGCTTGGGAAGCAACTGAATCAATTTATTTAATTACCATTTTGTATATAAACCTGTTACTGGATGTCTTATTCAGAATAAGAGGATATTATAGACTGGATGGCTTATAAATAACAGAAATTTATTTCTCACAGTTCTGGAGGCTGGAGTCTGATATGAGGATGCCAACATGGTCAGGTTCTGGTGAGAGCTCTCTTCTGGGTTGCAGATGGCCATTTTCTTGCTATGTGCTCAGAGAGGACAAGAGGGCAGAGAGGGCAAGATAACTCTCTGGGTTCTCTTTTATAAGGGCACTAATCCCATTCCTGAGAGTTCCACCCTCATGACCTTATCATCTCTCAGAGACCCCACCTCCTAATACCATTATATTAGGGGTTGTGATTTCAACATATGGATTTGGGGCGGGAGGGACACAAACATTCAGTTCATAACACTGGTTACAAGGCTGTTCAACAGATATTTAAAATACAATTACTTCCACAGATCTAATGTAAAATAAAATACATTTTAAGCATGTATTTTACTGGGCTGGCTCACCTCATGCTCAATTTAATCAAAGCTGATATGCCTAATCTCTGGTTGATATTGCCTTTAGAGCCACTTAAAGGTAGGATGCCTGTCATCTGAGGAATAGGAAAGTTATCTTTTAAAAGAAAATTTGAAGTTGAGGAAATATGCAACAAAAATTTCACAGGAACCAGTTGGAAAACTTATCACATGGGTCAAAACCAAAAACTGTCTTCATCTGATCATTTTAATTTGGTTCCTTTTACAGGTTCACTCAGAAAAACTGATAGCATTTTCACAGATATTCTGACCTTGAGGTTGGTTGTAGCAGTCTAGGCCTGAAGGAAATGCCAGGAACTGAAGGCCTTAGAGTCTGTCTTTCAAGTTCTCAAAGGTCTCAGTTCTAGCTGAGCCCACTTTTTCTTGTTCTGAAGCATTCATAGTTGGGCTTTCCCGGTGTGAACACAAACCATGGAGGTGGCTATGAGGCCACTTGCAGATCCAGAGAGGCCTGATTTACAGCTCCCACAAAGGGGGTGGCATCTAAGCCTGCCACCCACCACGAGAACTATGCATTGTTCCCCAGTCCTGGCTCTGCTCCCTGGCAATTCTTCGGCCCTGGACATCAAGAAGATCCTCCATTCCCTGCTGTTACTGAGAAGACTGAGCCAAGAGGGAGGAGTGGGAGAGGCTGAGTCAGTCCTTCGAGATCTATTAAAGCAATCCTTAGCAAAATAGGAATCTGGAGGAGGGGATGGAAGGGAAATCCCTATTGACTTCCCACTGTACTTACTCCCCTAAGGAGCTCCCATGTAACATTTATTTCCTTAAACTCAAACTTGGTGATAACAACCACCAAACTCCCACCTAGGTTCACGAGAATGTTTCTTCCTGAATTTGGAAGGTGATGAGCTTTGGGGATGTAGAAATTTTCCATAGGTCAGATTCCTTTCCTTTTGCTATTACTGAGGCTTTGGAGGTAGGAAGATGGGGCTCAGCAAATGAGTAGGTCTCTTGGGCCAAAAAATGAGTTTAGACCTTCACTGGGAGGTTCCAGCATTAGTATTCCCTCTTCTGAGGTACCTGTCCAGAGGACAGTGGGGTCATTCCCACAGCTGCAAAATGTCTTCCCCACTCACCATGAACCTACCCAGTTCCCTGATGACTCTTAGGTGTGTCAACTCTTTCTTCCTGTCAGGAATGCCTCTTTTCTTTGCCTAGGAATAAGAATCCTACTGACCTCAGGAGGCCTACTTTCACCTCCACAGTCACCTTCAGTTTTCCCAGTGTGGCTCCCATACTTCATTAATACTCAGATTAAGCCCTACTATGTCCCTCACAACATCTCCTCACCCCACCAACACAGTTGAGGAAATTGAGGCTAGAAAGATGAAATGGCTTGTTTTAAGACCCAGACCTACTCCTCCTCCCACTTGTTGTTTGGAAGGGCTATTGAACAGAGGAAGGCTACAGACACTCATTCTTCTACAGTTGTTTTCCCATTAAACTCTTTGAGGGGCTTGCAGTGCAATAGCTTCCTCTAATTCACTTATGGATAAAAGACCCAGAGCACATGGCTTCCCTTACCTTTGCAGTTTCAACTGCAAAGGCAGCTTTTGGAAATTGATCTTGCTAGGTTATCTTAACTCTGGGTTTTCATTAAAGTTTTTAGTTTAATTTTGGTCATGTAATCTTGGTGAGGATTTTAAGTGGCTTCTGATGAATTTTCTTAAAATCAGACAAATATACCACCCACCCACCCACCCACACACACACACAGAGACACACACACACACTCTAAGGCACCCACACATCTCTTACTTATTCCCCATCCTAGATTCAATTTTATTTTTCGTGCATGACCTTGTAACTAAGAAGTACATTTTCTTTGAAGTGACAATTACAGTTATAGATGGCAGTGAACGGGAAGCTCAAAGAATGTTCCCCAGTGTTACTCAAAGGCCATTTGCATTACCACTTAGAAATCTTGCTGAAGTTTCAATATAATAAAGTGAAAATGCTTATAAAAGGGCCAAGAACACTTCTCTGAAGGTATAATTATTCAAAGAATTGGTATGTCACAGCAAGTGTTCAAGATATATCTCTTCTCTGCCTCTACTTCCACATCCAATTTGTAGAATCTTAGGTGTCTGTGTTACAACTGAGAAAGTATACATACTCATTTTACTGAACTTCCTCATTATACAAATAGGGTAGTCAAGTATTCAAGAAGGAAAACAACTTAACCAAGGTTGCACAGGGAACTGGGTAAGTCCTTGGAACAGGGCCCCATGGGCTCTTGATTCTCAGTCCAGATTGTCGCATTCCCCTATAGGATAAGCTGTTCCTACCCAACCTGAGGTTAGAGGTAGTTTTTCAAAAAGGTGTTTCCTAAACCCAATTAATCTAAATAGGGAAGGCCAGGCAATGGGACAAGTAGGTATAGACAAAGCTGGGCATATCTAGAGGTGAGAATATTTCAGCCTATTATATAGGAGCAATGGCTGAAGGAACAGGTGATGTTCAGAAGAGTGGGTCTGACCTTGAAGGCAGAGCCCATGCTTTATTTATTTTGGCTAATATGGTATTCAGACTAGTGCCTAGATAAAGGAACTAATATTTAATGAGCCCATATTATGCACCTGTTATCCCCATTTTAGATGAGAAAACTGAGGCTCAGGAAAAACTGTGCCTTGCAGAAAATCACCTATCTAGGAAACAGTGGGGCTATAGCTCAAACCCAGGTCTTGACTGCTCCGAAGCTGATGTTCCTTCCATCTTACTCCAATGTGTTTATTGAACTAGGGCAGTGGGTAGAAACAATGGAGGTAGATTTCAGTTAGACTAACTCAAGAAAGTAACAACTCAGTTATCTAAAAATCAAGCTGACTGCATTGGATAGTGGCAAGCTCCCTGTTGCTGAAAATGTGTGAGAGGAGGCTGGTCACACCCAAAACACGGGTGTTATGAAGGATCTATGCATGGGAAGAGATGAATAGCCAGTTGGTGGGGGAACAGCTATTATTTCTGCAACCCAGAGGGCTTCCTTTTGGACTTGATATAAGCCAGCTTCCTGTATGGATGGGTTATTTGTAAATGTGTGTGGGATATGTATATGTGTGTTTGTGGTATGTGTAGTGGAACTTTCTCTGGTTTCCTTACAGGTCTCCATGCCTGTCCCTTTATTCCTCTACACATTGCCGTTGACACAGTGACCAGGGTAAAATGGATTTCCCAGCATTCTCAATCCCCTTTGCCTTGCTCTATTCTTTTCCGTAACATTTATCACTGTCTAGCCAAACTATCTAATTTACTCATTATGTTCATTATTTGTGTCTATTTCCCTTCTCCTCCTCCCCCAAAAGAATTTGAGCTCCACCAGGAAAGGGATTTTTATTTGTTTTGTCTACTGAAGTAGCCAAGTACTTAGAACTATTGCTTGGCATATGATAGACATTCACTAAAAATATTTGCTGGATAAATGAATGGATGGATGATCCTGTAATTTTTTTTTAAGGTTGAAGCCATCTGCAGAAAGGGGCCTCCTATTTCTTGCTCCTGAATTCTTGACTGATGCCATCCTGCATTGACATCTAATAAGGATGTTTAAGGCATAAACACATATTACAGGTGTAAATGTTCGGCCTTGAACTATGGCAGTGGCAACAGAAATTCCAAAAAGAAAATAAAATAGAGATTTTGAGCTTCAATCCTGGGGACTTGAGCTGTTTTACATAAGAATGAGACAGTATTCTGGGGCATAATAGATGCTACACTGGGAATCAAAAGACTTGACTCTAAGTCCTACAAGTCCCTTTTCACATCTGCACATGTCATTCATTCATTCATTGATTAATTCATCTATCCATCCATCCATCCACCTACATATCATCCATCCCATCTATCCATCCATTCAACAGATATTTCTTAAGAAATTGCTATGCCTTAGGCATTACTTCAGGAGGTGGGAACATAGCAGTGAACATGATAGCAATGGTCCAGCTTTCCTAGAACTTGTAATCTAACAGCTGTGATAGAAAAGGAACATGAAAGCATGAAAATTATATAATTTGAATTAATAATAAATACTCTGAAGAAAATAAAGCAAGGAAATTAATAGACAGTGTTGAGTTACATGATTTCAAAGTCCCCTTTTCATTCTGGCATTTGTAGACTCTATGAAGTTAACTCCTTCTTTAAAAAAAACCTAAAAAGCCACCAAAATAGCACCAGATAGAATTCAGGAAACATTACCCCAAAGCTCTCCAAGTACCTTTTAAAAAGTACTATTTCTTAACCTAGAATTTAATAATTATGCTTTGACATTTTAAATCTTAGTTTCATCGAATCTAAACAGTAATCTTATGTAATTGTAGGTATGTAATATAACTTAATTTTAAAACCTTCTTGTTTTGACTCAGTAAACACTTATTGGTCACCGACTATGTGGTAGGCAGTGTGCTAGGTGCTGAAGTTACAAAAAGAAATAATATATTGCCCTTCTTCTTAAGAGACTGAATATCTCCTGGGACATGTAAACAGATAGTTACAGGACACCAAGCCAAGTGGTAAGAGCCTTTAAGATAACGTTTGCATGAAGTCCTGAGGGAGCATGAGGAGAAAGTGACTAACTCTGTCTGGGGGTGGGAGGGGAAAGTCAGGGAAAGTTGCAAAGAGGAGTTGACTTTTAAGCTGAGTCTTAGGGAATGAAGAGCTCTTGCATGCACTTACCATTTATCTATATTTGAACTGAATCAGGATGATGCAACGTGAACATTAATCACTCCATGAAGGCTCTTGATATGGGGATAGGTTGACCTGGTTTGAAAAGAATAGTGTGGTCATTTCGGCACTGACAAGCTACAACATGAGAGGGAAACTAGAAGTTCTGAAAACATGCAAGGAGTGTGTGCAACTTACGTTGTTTAATAACAATTAAAAAAAGAAAAAAGAAAATAGAAACTCATAACAACTTTTAGGAAAAACTCACAAAGTTTAACATTTAACAAATGCCCTGTGAGGCCCTCACTTTCTTTCACCTTCGGGAAAATTAAAAGAAATTCTGCCAGGGGTAGTCTCTGGAGTCGTAGCTCCATCTGCTAGGATAACCCCTCCACTGGTTGTTCTAGTGAATGGGTCGGAGGCCATCATGTAGCCCGGCAAGTCTGTAATAACTAGAGAAAGGAAGCTGTCAATAGGCCTTGGATAGATACAAAGAGTTCCTTCTAATCTACCACCATAGTCCAGATCCAGAGTAAATAAGATTGTACCCCTAGTTTGCACTAATATAGACATTAGGTCATTTAGTGCTAACAATGCCCAAAAGTCATCTTCTCTTCCATTTATGGACATGGAGCTGAGAAAAGGATAAGTGAAGTAATGTCCCATTTGTAGCACTGGAAAGTGGCAGGGCTGAGGTTCTAAATCAGGTCTTCTGAGGATCAAAAGAGATTAGTTGGAAATTTCAGAAATGAGGCAAAAATGAGGAATTTTAAACATCTGTTTGCAACAATAAGGCTGCATAGATATGCAGAGAAACACCCTCAGCAGAGGGAACCTAGAGAGTTAGATCAAGTTGTTTTGTAAAAGCGTGACTCAGCTTGTGGTAAAGTAAGAAAAACACTTAGAGGAGAAAAACACAAGAAAGTGTGATTCCAGAGTTATAAATAAGTATAGGTTGCCCTAATGGATTCTGCAGATCTTAAATTCTTAGTTTTAATATGTCAAGAAGGCAGAGCATAGGAGATAAAGTCCAGGACCTGAGCACAGTGGGATGTGACCATAGAAATCTTTGCCAAAAAATTGGGATCCACCAAGAAGTCCTAAATGTGTGACCTAAAATAAAACCTGCCCCACAGAGGGAGAGAGCAAATGTACGTGACCATTTTGGCCATGGCTCTTGGTAGAGTGGCTGGGCAGGGAGCTGGACAGAAGGGAGTGTATGTCTCTCTTGAGAATTTCTAACCGCAAGCCTGCCTATACCCATGTTTAGGTCTAGAATTCAGTCTTATCTCTGTGGCCCCAAAGCCCCAAAGCATAAATTTAGTTTAATGTGGCCCCTGGTCAGTAGTGTCCAATATGTGTTTAATTGGGGCACTAGAATGAGAGAATAGAGACAAAGCAAAATTTGAAGAGATAATAACTGATAATTTTCTAAAACTGACTAGTGAAAAACACAAGTGCTCCAGCCTCAGGAGAGTCAATAAATCTCAAGCAAGATCAATAAAAATGTATGTGTACCTGCAATATCAGAGTAACAAAGATGAATAAAATACCATAAAAGCAGTTAGAAAAGATAACCAAACCAAGAACTGACAGATTAACAGCTGATTTCTCAGGAACCTCTTCCTGCAGATTATCAGTATCAGTTACTCCTGCAGATGTGGTGACTTCTTTCCTCATCTGCTGTTCTCTTGGTCTGGGGATCCAGAAGTGACCAGGTAGAGCTAGAAGTGATAGCTAACCTGAAGTGATAGCTAGAGCTTAAAGTTCCATGGGACTCTTATTGTGTTCCCAGGTGGAAGTATTCACCTTCTGGGAACCAGGATCTCTAGACCTATAGTGCCTAAGTAGGTCATAGGTGACGATGGTAATTGGCTTCACTTCCAATTCCATCCCTTGACTCCTAGATCTACCTACTGTGGATATGTCACCACATAAAGATCATTGATTGAGGGTGTAGACCACCTCCTGGAAAATGGTGCCCCATCTTAGCAGGGCATCTTCTCTAAGATGGCACCTCAGCTATACCCACAAGAGGCCATTCTACCATGCTATCAGGCCAGTGGATTCTGGTATGGATTGTGAGAAGGAACGTGGATTCCCATGGCTATATGCCCACTGTTGCACCTCCTTTTCTGGAAAATGGCACCTTTTAAGACAATATCGTATGGGATCCCATGTTGGTGCATCAAATATTCCGTGAGTTCTTGGATAATTGTGCAGGCCAAGGTTCTGCAGGGAGGAAAGGCAAACACATTTCCAGAAATTGGGTTGACCCCAGTCAATATGAATCACTGCTCTTTCCATGGTGAAAAGGGTTGAATTGTAGTCAGCTACAAAACAATGCAGTCAGCTTGCCTCGAAGTGGCTGACTGGTTGTCTTGAGGGGCAGTGCCGCATTAGGGGCTCAACATTGGATTCTGTTACTAGACAATGGCAGCAGCAATAGCTCAGTCACCCTTGTTGGGCTCAGTCAAAGCCTCCATCCCGGCCTCTATGGCACTGCTTCCCTCCTTAACCCTTACTTTGTATAGTATATGTGCTGGGCCTAAGAATTTAGCATTCTCTGCAGCTGGCCACTGAGAAAATCCAACTCCAGATCTCATTTTGGAGTCTGCCTTTTAGGACTGCTTCTAGTGTCAATTGTCTTAGACTGGTTTCCTAAAAATGCACTTTGAGACGAAGGTTGATTGGGGTGTGCTCTCAGTAGTTACACCTCTGATTGCAGAGTGAGGCAGGCAGGATTGGGAACAGGGGAGTTGCCCCTTAGTGTGGTTGCCGGCGGTGCCTCACCCAGTCCTGTGGAAGTTCTGGAGCTAGGAAGGCTCTTCCAGAGTTATTCCAAACTGAGGCAAGGGGCTGGGTGTTTGCAGCATTGGATGCAGCTGTGCCACAGTTCCCTGAAACTGAGGGCAGTCCCCAGTGAAGGGTACAGCTGTGAGTGCTGTAGCTCAGCGGTCCCCAACCTTTTTGGCACCAGGGACCGGTTTCATGGAAGACAGTTTTTCCACGGGGTGGGGGGAAGGGGATGGTTCAGGCGGTAATGCAAGCGATGGGGAGCGGCAGATGAAGCTTTGCTCGCTTGCCCACCGTTCACCTCCCGCTGTGCGGCCCGGTTTGGGGCTGGGGTTTGGGGACCCCTGGTGTGGCTGACAGTCCCATCTTCCACGGAATGGTGCTTTGGCTCTGAAGAGTGAATCTGGGCAGAGCACCATAACACCCATAGCACTTCTGTTCACAAATTCTAGTTTTAAAAAACAATAGACCTATTACTTGTTCATTTCAATCATGCTTCCCAGGCTGTGTAGCAATTCCACAAGTTCAACTGTCTCTTTGTATGTGTATCTAGTCCTTTAAGGAGCAAAGGTTTTCTGTTGTTCCTCACAGCTCTGTTTGGAATTTAGGATGAATCCCCATACCAGTCAGATTTTTGTTAATGCAGGACTGAAACAAATTTGTAGCAGGAATGTTTAATGCTTAGCAAGCCACAGAGTCCATGTGACATTTATTTGTAACATTTGTTAGTAGTATATTTAGCACCTCAATTTTGAAAATAGGGAAGTTATTTTACATGCACTGGGCATGGGGGTAACCATGATGTTTAAGAATATAAGAGCTGTGGATTTTTCTTTTTTATACAGGAATAGACAAAGCAGAGAAAGATTTACTCTGAAGCTGCTAAAGCTTAAGCTTCAAGGCTACTCACTTGCCCAAGCCTCTTTCATGTGGTCATATGATTTTATAATATTTGCAAAGAAAGATATTTATATTTTTTTATTTCCTTTTTCATTCCAAATAAACCCTCCCTTTTATAATGTACTTTGTATTCATAATTTAGTGTTATTTTTCTTAAAGAGTTCCCCTGCCACACACTTGTATAAAAATAAAAACGAAATCTCCCCTGGACAAGAATGGGCAGAAAGTTGCTCCCTGCCTAGTTATAAGTATTTAAGCTCCATTGAGAGACAGAAAAGTTGATGCTTATGGGCCTGAGAGGGCCTAGGCTGAGTTTTTGAATATTGAAATGTTTCCATTCTGGCTTATTAGGCTTATTAATGGCTTGTCCTTTCAATCAAAAGTGTGTTACTGATAACTTACACATGAACAGTATAAATACCTATGTCATTGCAGTTTGAGTCTCTGAGTAACTTACAAGTTAGGTGTTACAGATGAGGAAACCAAAAATTAGAAAACTTAAATAACTTGCCAGATGTCACAGGGTTAGGAAATGGCAAGCTGTAACTCAGTTTCAGCCTCTGATTCCTCACCCACAGGGCTTGCTACTTTGCCACAGTAGCCTCTCTAATGGAACACATCTAGCTCTCCATGACAATGTTTTTCTTTCTATTAAAATATCAAGAAAAAATTTCCCAAACATATTCAAAGATTTATGTATTTCTATCTCAAGGCTTGGTACTGGAATCAAATTATGTAGTCTACCTGAGCAGGAACGTTTCAGATGACACTTGAAGAAGTGGATGTAGAGAGGAATATTTGAGGGAGATTTAGGAGGTGAAGTCTGTAGAATTTGGTGGTGGCCTAGATGTGTGGGGTGAAGGAAAGGTCAAAGATCACCACAGGTTCCTAGCTTGGACAACTAGACAACAACATTACTGAGAGAGCAAGCACAGGTGGTATGGTAGACAGAATAATGTCTCCCCCAAAGATGTCCATGCCCTAATCCCCAAAACCTGTGCAGTTTACTTTACATGGCAAAAGGGACTTTGAAGATGTGATAAGTTAAAAACCTTGAGATGGGGAGACTATCCTGGCTTATATAGGTGGGCCCAATATAATCACAAATGCCTTTATAAGAGGGAGGCAGGAGGGTCAGAGAAAGAGCTATGGTGACAGAAGTAGAGCTCAGAGAGAGAAAGAGAGAGATTTGAAGATGATTCCCTGCTGGACCTGGAAGATGGAAGAAGGCACCATGAACCAAGGAATGTAAGCAACCTCTAGAAGCTGAAGAGCAAGGAAACATTCTCTGCTAGAGCCTCTAGAAGGAGTGCAGCCCTGCTGACATCTTGATTTAAGGATTTCTGACCTTCAGAACTTTAAGATAATAAATGTGTGTTGTTTTAAGCCGCTAAGTTTATGGTAATTTGTTACAGCAGCAATAGGAAACTAATACAGGTGATAAAGCAGGTTTGCGGTCAGGGGAAGAATGCAGAGTTAACTTCGGTCATGTTGAGTTTGAAAAGCCTAAGGGATGTCCTGGTTGAAATGTCTAGTAGGAAATTGGACATATAACTAGGGGCTTTTATACAGATATAGTTTTCATTATTATAGGTATGTGGTTAGGTAATAGCCGAAGCCACCAGAGGAAATGAGATGCCAACAGAGAAGAGAGTCTTCTCCTTTGGGTTCTGGTGTACACTACCCCTACGGAGTGGACAGAGGAGGAAAAGTTTGGGAAAAGATGAGAAGGAATAACTAAAGGGAAAGGAGAGACAGACATAGGAGAATGGCATCACCAAAACCCATAATTAAAGTATGGTGGAATTGGTGGTCAGTAGTGTCAAGCAAAAGCAATTCTGAAGTGTGTGTATGCTTGGTGGTTATTGCATATGAAGGTTGTTTGTGGCCCTGGTGAGTCAGTGTCAGATGCATGATGGCAATAAAAATTCAGTCAGATCAAGGAGTGAATGAGAGGTCAATACGGAGAGATGGTGAGTGTAGGTTATTCTTTCATGAATGCCCGCTGTGAATCCATGGTGACAGAGGTGTCCAGGACTTGAAAAGGCTGCAATTCCCAGGGAGGGAGTTGAAACTGAGCTGTAGGAAGTAACCCTTACAAAGATGAAGGGCTATGGGATCTGTCAGGAATCTCAGAAAAGAAGAAAGCTCATGTTTGGCTGCCCTCATTTATTGCAGCTTCATCACATTTTTTTTATGACCACCGTTTCTCTCCTCATGTAATTGGCCACATTAAAGCAATTCAACGTTTCAGGTTCTGCTTTAATTCAAAATTCACCTGTTCATCTTGCCTCTGTACCATGTTTCTATCTATAGCTCTTTCGGATATGTTTCTAATTCTCAGCTGGGCATCTCCACTTAGATGTCCCAGGAATACACAGCCAAGTGGTAGCAAGCAGTCAGGACTCATATGGCTATTTACTGTTTATTTATACCATCTTTTTGAATCCCTATTCACTGCATATAAAAAATGAGGATAATATGGAGCTCTGGATTTTGTAATGAGAATTAAATAAAGATAATTATATTTTAAAAATTCATTAGTGTGTAGTGTCCAGCTTGTAATAGGGTCTCTTTCACCCCTCTGACTGTCAATATCCTCATCTACCTATGAGGATATGAAAACCAGGTTCATAGAGTTGTTAGAATGATTAAAACAGATCACATATGGAAAGTATTCAACACAGAGATTGACAAAATGATAGTAATCAGTAGTATCTCTTTCATTCATTTATCCTTTCATTCATTATTATATAATTGGACCATTTTATTTACCCTAAGGCAGGCAAATTCTACCTTTGTCTTCTGGAAAGAAAATTTGGCCGTCTAAGTTTCATGTACCCTGGCATGAGTGACGTGGGACTGAGCAATCCTATTATACCTCTCTCTGTTCTTTATAAATGTCTTCTGAGCAACTCATCCTAGTAGAAGTTCTCAGCATCCTCGGTTTGTTTATATTTTCCCTGTATTCCCACAGCTGCTGTTCTGAGCCTTTTCATCTCCATTCTTGCAGCCTGGAAACAGTAAATCAGATTCCAAAGGACAGTTTGTCCCTCATCACAAACAGTTTTCCCTTGTTTCCTTCTTAATCCAAAGAACTTAATAGCATGGAACTTGTTTAATTCTCCTCAGAATATTTGGACAAGGGTTCAAGGCTAGGATAATTCTCTCTAGATTTAAAAAGAGAGAGAGACAGAGAGAAAGAGGGAGAGAGGATGTATTCATCTTTGATGACCCAAATGAGCAGCAGACCTTTCTAGCCTTTTGGCTCTGAAGGGCTGCTATGACATCAAGATTTAGTGATCCAAGCCCAGAACAACAGTGGTTCTTGGTCTGAGGTTTCTGAGCCCCTAAGGGCTGACCTTCAAAATTACTTTCCAAAATTGTGTGCTTTCCCATAATTAGGAAGAGAATTTATCAACTCAGGAGTTCTGAGTTTTCTGTACATCATTAGTTAATAAGAGGAAGATAAATTTTTACATATTAGGTTCTATTTTTTTGGTAGATGAAATTATTCAAAGCATTACATTGCTATGGGGACAAGTGGAACCAATTCTTGGGTATTAGGAACCATTGATGCAGGGAGGAAGAATCGCACACTGGGTAGCAGCAGAGTCTTGCACATGGTAGATAACCAGTACATGTTCGTTAAATGAATGAATGGGACATTTCTTCTGGATCCTTGTCTACCTTGAAGTACCTTGACCATAGGCAAGTCCCTTGTGTCTGAAATTCAATATCCTCCTCAATAAACTGCATTGGATAACAGCAGAAGTGGCATAACCAAATATGCACATTGGTCAGATGGGTAACATATGAGACACGATGTACAATAGTAGTCAACAAGGTGGCTTTAAAAAGCTGTTGCATGTAAGATAACATGTTCCCAGGTTCTGAGAATTAGGGCATAAGCATAAGCATCTTGGCGGGGAGTGGGGGAGTGGAGGAGTGGGCATTATTCTACTAGTACCCCTGGGTAGCTAATATTTGGACAGTCCAGACAAGTGCTGGGCTGTGAGCTCGCTGAAGGTGAACTGTTCACATTCATTTTTCTTACCCGTATATGGTTGATGTTCAGTTAATGTTGATTTTTGAATTACTGTAAATATAGGATGTCATAGTAACAATGACCTAAGCTATCTAGTTACTGCACTTATTTTATAGATGAGAAAACAGAGGTCCAGAGAGGAGGAAGATGGTGAGTAATTTGGATTCTCAGTCTGTGGCCCCCTTTACTATATCTAGGTTTTCTTAGACCACTAGCAGCTGTAGCAATGTTCCTATGTAATGAGAAAATAATCAATTTGTGGTCATATTTGGGAAAAAAGATTGTTTGAAAGTGCCATGTCCTTGAGAGATCAAAGCAGGACACAGGGCAATAGTAAGGTATCCTGAATGAACTGGGAAAGAAGAGAGACTCCCAGAAAGTTGAACTTTAAAATAAATACACAACATATTAGAATACAGCAGGGGTTGGCAAATATTTTCTGTAAAGGACCAGATAGTAAATATTTCAGACTTTGCAAGCCATTTGGTCTCTGTTGCAGCTACTCAACTCTGCTATTGTGGTGCAAAAAAAGTCATAGACAATGCATAAATTAATTGGCATGGCTGTGTTCCAATAATATTTTATTTATGAACATTGAAATTTGAATTTCATATAATTTTCATATGTCATGAAATATTATTCTTCTTTTGATTTTTAAGCCATTTTTAAAAAGTAAGTGCTATTCTTCATGGACTGTATAAAACAAATAAATGAACAAAGCTATAGTTTCCTGACCCCTGGAATAGAGGCACAGTCACCAGAAAGAGATAAAATGTCTCTCAGGCCATAAGACTTTATAATGATCTAACTGAAGATATCACCACCTCTGAAAACTGAATGTGCCAATCTGAAAGGAATCTTGTTAACCAAAGAAACCACAGAAGAAAAGACAAGCAGTCAGGGACAATGCCCATTTGTAAGTGCAGGGAAGGGTGATCTTGGCCAATGGAGATCACCTGTTTAGACGCAGTTTTTTAAAGTTCGTTTTGTGAACTTCATTTCAAATTATGTTAGTTGATGGTCCCTTTTTAAATTAAAACTATATATATATGTGTGTGTGGATATATATTTATATATCCACACACACACATATGTATATATACATATGTCATTATCTGGTTGATTCTTAGCTTAGCCACTTTTTAGCTCTATGACCTTCATTAAATTTCTTTACTTTGCTGTGCTTCTTCTCATCTGTAAAGTGGAGAGATAACGGTGCCCATGTTAATGGGTTATTTTGAGAAGTAAGTGAGATAATGCATGTGAACTATCTAGCATATAGAAAGTCCTTACTATAAAAAGTGCTACATATTATAATAACTTTCATTATTTTTGATGTCCATATTATATAAAAATATAATACATGCACATATATAAATATATGATATATATTATATACATACATTGTATATCTGTACACACACACACCAAGGAAATATATCACACTAGGGGTCCTTCTATACATGCTGTTCTGAAATTTGCATTTTTCTTTTAATATGTCATGGCTAACCAGGAGACAATATAGTACCAGGGTTAAGAGCTTGGCTTCTGCCATCTGACTGCTTGGGGTTGAGTCCTGGTTCCATTATTGTGAGAACTTAGTTAAGTTACTTCAGTTTTATAGCCCATGGTGTTTCTTGTACTATGATGGTAAGAACAGTACCTGCAAACACAGATGTGTTGTGAGGATTAAATGAGAAAATATATCTAAAATTCTTAGCACACCTGACATCCAAATAAATAAATAAAAGTTATTAGCACAAAGCCAACTTACAGTAAATAACTATATATTATTCTTTAAAAAATGAAAGTTTAGTATATAAAAAAATGTTTTAATGACCTGGAATATGTATTTAGCTTTCTCAAAAATTCTTAGCCTGGCAGCAGTAGAGGACATATGGGAAAAATCTGTTTGAGGAAAAAAAGAACTATTAAATTGCTTCCTGCAGCAAGGACAAGAGAACATCCACAAAAAGAGGCTGTCACTTAACAGTCAGGATAATACTCTGCATTTTTTCAGCATCATAAATAAAGTAGTTTTCAGAAGTAGCACCTTTTCAAAGACATTACTACTAAGCATGAGCCTGAATCATCTCCAAATTACTGTGATAATTAGGCGGTGGATACATTTTTAAAAGGCGACTCAAGATCTATTTTAACCATAAATTATTCACTTTTAAAAAGATCTCTCTGATACATGGAACTTTCTTCAAGGCAAGTCTCTTAACTTTCCGTGTGATTTATGGAATCACCCTTGAAGTACAAGATTTGGTGGGTTGATTTATTGCAGCTTTCATTTTTACTGGAGTTTAATTTGTGCATAGAGCAATATGAGTTAATTTCAGAAAATGTGAGGGTCTAGAGGTGCAATGAAAAGGAAATGTGTCAATGTCAGCTAAAATGTTTGTCAAAAAGTAAAAATTTCAAACACTTTTTTATGTGTGTCTGCAACAGTGAGGAGAGATTGTGACCAGATTTGTTGAAATAAATTAATCAGTTAACGCTGCAGAGATACTAAATGAGATGACAGGCAGCTCCTTTAATGTAGACATTCAATTAATGTGAGTAACAATCTGTTGTACCAGTTACTGTGGGTTTGCCATGTGCCAGCAGCCTCCAGTTGCTGCCTTGTTTAATTGAAATCCACACAACCCTATGAGTGTAGCATAATCATCATTTTACAAATAAGGACATTGAAACTCCCGTGAGCCATAACACAGGCTGAAATGGATTAGATGAGTTCTGCTCTTTCCTTCACGAGTCATCTTCCTTCCTTCTTATTTTTTCTAAAAGATTTTTCCTCCTTCCCTCCCTTTCTTTTCCTTCCTTCCCTTTTCCTCCTTCCTCCTTTCTTCTCTCCCTCCCTCTTTCTTCCTCCCTCCCTTCCTTCCTCTATCCCTTCATTCCCTCTATTCTTCCTTCCCCCTTCCTTCCCTCCCTCCCTCCCTCCGTCCTTGACTTCCTTGCTTCTTTCCTTCAGCAACCGAACCAGGCTGCTACAGATAAAATGCAAACCTGGTCTTTTAATATTTGAGTATGTGCCTGTGTGTGTGCTTTTGTATCGCGGTATGTGTTCTTTTTCAATGAAAATACCAACCCTGTAATAAGACTGATGAGTAAATTAATCTTTGTTAAAAGTATTTTGAAACACTCATTTTCTTCAAAGAGAAATGATGAGAGGGAATTACATGTAAGCTTCACTAAATGCCATATTTATTATGTCAGAGATGTTTTCCAAATTGTAATGCCCACTAGAGTCTGCCATATATGATAGTTACTTATTCATGCATCTGCCTCCTTGAATAAGGAGTGAGCTCCTAAATGTCAAAAACCATCCCTAAATCCCTTTTACCAATTTCAGTGTTAAGTTGAAATGAAAGGAACTTTGAAAATATGATAAGCTTATTGATAATTCACTAAGTTCCAACTTCAACTAATACATTATTTTTGCATTCTTCTGTGGGTGCATAGCCTTCTATGCCTTGCTAAGATTGTAGAGAACATTGATATGGTGGAAAACATGCTTCTTCCATGAGAAGGAAGTATGAACATATCGGGCAGGGATTGTTGAGGAGGAAAAGGCTCATTTACATGAAATAGAGCAAAATTTCTCACAAGTTGAGGCAATAGAAAGCACTGTCCTGAAGCTAAGAGCACTAGGTCTAAGATCAATCCTATTGTTAATTAGTCATGAAACTAACTTTGCTGGGTTTTGATATTATTATTTGTGAAACAAAGTACTGAGTTCCCACACCATGGCTGACTCCATCCGATTACTCAGCCATCAAGATCCAGGATATGTAGTCTCTTCTCTACCTTCCTAATCACCAGGGGAAAGATAACCAAAGAAAACATAATTCATACATTAACAGATTTTTAACAAATCAAATAAACATTAAAATCACAAACTTTAAAAAAAATGGCCAAGTGAGAACGAAGATATTTTATAAGAATAAACATAAAAGAGACAAAGTCCCCTCTTAAGAAACAAAGATTTTCAGACAGGATCCTACCCATCACTTAAAGCATATGATATTTAAAAGAAATACAACTAAACCAAATAATGCAGAGCAATAAAAATTAAAGGATGGGCAAAGATAATAGCAGGAAAATACAATTTAATTAAATACAATTAAAAGGAAAGCAAGAATTGTAATAACAACACAAGATGAAGTAGAAGTAGAGGAAAAAAACCAATATTTAGAAAAAATGAACTCAAGGAGAAGTGGGAAAATAGATCAATAATCAGGAAAGAAATTTTAAGAAGTTGTCAACTTATTAGACATAAAAAGGCTTCAGTTCTAAACATTTTTATAAGTGACTTCAAACTTTTAATAAATTCTATAAAACCTATTTCAAAACTTAGAAAAAGATAAAACTTAATTTTATAAACTAGCATAATTATAATATTGAAACCCCAACAAAAACAGCAGAAACCAGAAAATTTAGACCTATCTCACATATAATGAACTTTTTTTTTTTTAAATTAATTAATTAATTTATTTATTTATGGCTGTGTTGGGTCTTCGTTTCTGTGTGAGGGCTTTCTCCAGTTGCGGAGAGCGGGGGCCACTCTTCATCGCGGTGCGCGGGCCTCTCACTGTCGCGGCCTCTCCCATTGCGGAGCGCAGGCTCAGTAGTTGTGGCTCACGGGCCTAGCCGCTCCGTGGCATGTGGGATCTTCCCGGACCGGGGCACGAACCCGTGTCCCCTGCATTGGCAGGCGGATTCTTAACCACTGCGCCACCAGGGAAGCCCCTATAATGAACTTTTAAAAATACTCTATACGACACTAGTAAAAGAAATTTAGCAGAATATTAAAGGAACCGTATTTCATATCCAGGTTGGATTTTTGAAAGGAATATAATAATAGTTTCATATTAGGAAAACTATTGTTATAAAATACCACATCATGCAACCAAAGGGAAAAAAATGACATGCTATGGTCTGAATGTTTATGTCTCCCCCAAATCCACATGTTGGATCCTACTGCCCAATGTGATGGTGTTAGAAGCATGCCCTGCCAACAGCTTGATTTTAGATGTTCAGCATCCAGAACTGTGAGAGAATAAATCCCTGTTGCTTTAAGCCACTCAGTTTGTGATACTTTTTTTGTGGCAGCACTAGGAAACTAATACAGCCTATAATGAGTATGTTCATGCCTATAAGCATTGTTATACTTGACCACGATTTGTAATTCTCTAACCTACTTTTATAACACTTATCTAAAGAAATATTTTAATAGAAACCTAATTTTAAATAATTTTTTCAGAAAATATCATGCCAAGAGTCATTTTCCACTTTAGGGAGATATTTATTGCAAAATCAAGCCTTGGAAGGATATTGTATATTAAAAAGATTGGGAACCATGATTAATTGCTTTAAAAATTCTAAAAAGTCCTGGTAGCAGTACATAATCTGATAATATATACATCTAATAACAGTATGTGTTTAAATTCTATCCTTTTATTTATTCATAGATCAAATAAATAATTTACTGAACTTTTATTAAGTTCTTGGCACCTAATGAACCAGACAAAGATACTGCTTTAGAGGAACTTGCAGTCCTTTAGGGAAGTTAAGACATGCAGCTAAAAACTATTTCATATGATAAGAAAAAAGAAAGAGGAGCACAGGTTAAATTATACAGAAATTCAAATGAAGGTCATTTTCAGCAGGGCTGAGAATGGAAGACATGACAGAAAAGTAAGTTGGTTCTTGAAGAACTTGGACACAAGGAGAAGACCATCCCAGTGCAAGGTACACATAAGCTGAAAGACAGAATTGGTGATCATAGGGATTACTTGAAGATCAGCAAGTAGGACTACTCATAAAATGTTTGCAGTCACTCTGTTCCATTAATATCCATTAAAACCAAGCAAAATCAGTGAGTTGGCTGGATAATACCATTATCAGGATCAAGGCCTCCAAAGTTAAAAAAATAGTTGGTAGGGTAGATTTAAGTAGAAAATTTGTTTTCATGACTCATGAGATTCTTGGCGAAAGAGTTGGGATGGTATGTATGTGAAGGAGCTGTCTGGCAAGCCTAGACTGGGGAGAACCAAAGAACAAGCACTTCTGTGTCCTTGCTGGTGACCAGGAATACACAGTTTCATTGGGTCCAGTACTGCAGCACCATGTGGCACTGTATCTCTGGAAGGGTTACTAAATAAGATTGTCAACTTCTGAAAACTTAACACAACTGGAGATTCCTTGAGATGGTTCACAATAAAATTTTTAATATTTCTTTACAAGATTATTCAAGATAATCTAGCAGAATCAGCCACCGTGTGGTGGAGGAGCTCTGGAATTAGAGTTAGGTCTAGGCAATGGTCCTTTATTTATTATTTTTCTCGTATCCGGATTATTTTCAAAACAGACTTGAAGTACCTTACAATAGAAATCTCAGATAGAGTAAAATAAAATCATCCAGAATTAGATAATGTGAACAAATGAAACACTGTTATTGGCTAAGATTCGGGTGGGTTTTTTTTTCCTGTATTTTTGTTTTGTTTTATTCCTTTGGTTTGTTCGTTGCTTTTTACTACTTATTGAAAAGAAAAAAAAAACAAAAACAAAAAAACCCCCAGCAATGATCTAAATAAAGTGGAAGATTAGGGGAGGGTCTTTTTTTTTTTTTTTTTTGATAACTTGGGCCAAAAGCAAACAAACGAAACCTTAGAAGCCAAAGATGAAGAAGTACAAATGTGTATTTTGCAAACTACAGTTCTGATTAGTTTCATTAGTGAACTTTCGTAGTATTCTATTTCCTATAACAATGGATTTGCTTTCTTAAACTGGTCAGATAGTTAAAAAGTCATCCTATAGGTATAAGTATGAAATAATTCACTGTATTTTACTATTTTCTGTATCACTTAAAGTCTTTGCTACTTGGAAAAACTGACAAAAATTTAAAAGAAAGATTCCTTGTTGCTATTCATGACTTGAGAAACAGGGATAACACAGATTTTAGCCAATACTATTTTTAACTGAAAAAGCGTAAATCATTAAGCATCTACCATTGTTTTCAAATTTAAGAAAAAATCTGGAGCAAAATTTAAAGACATGCAAACAGGTTCAAATCAAAATTCCTTCACTAAGTTTAACTGCTATTAGGCAGCATTTGGGGTTTTCTTTTTCCTCTAGGGAAACTTCCAATTCCCAGTGTTTCTGAGTGTGTGAAAACCAGAGGACCATGGTACCAATGTTCTTCTTCATAAACTATTTGTGGTTTGGCATTGAGAGTCCTCACAATTGTGCCTGTGTAACTTTAGAGTTCTCCACAGTCTGGCTTCCTCATGCTAGTATTCAGCTCTGGTTAGTTAGCTTGTCCCACTGCTGCCTACATATGTGCACATGAAAATGTGTGCATGCATTTTGGACAGGAGGCGAGAGGGGGCAAGGCAAAAAGTTGTCCTCTTCTATACTATATTACTTAATTAATAGAAGAATCAGACTGAGTTTTGAATTTATGTTGTTTCTGGTCTGTATACAGACCTATAAAATATTAATTTTTAATAAAGGAAAAGTTATCTTTAAGAATTAAGTTCCTCAATAATTATATTTTGTCAGAAAAACTAATGGCCTCTTTACTAAGTCTTATAGTTGAATAAATGACTCTGGCAGATCAAGCTATTTCTTAAAGGCATAAGATTTTGTTTTCTTTTTTCCTTTTATTTTTTTAAAAATATTTTTTCTATTTCTTTACTGTTGTTCCTTTTTCTTTTTTTTTTTTGGCCACACTGAGTGACTTGTAGGATCTTAGTTCCCTGACCAGGGATTGAACCAGGGCCCCGAGAGTGAGAGCCCAGAGTCCTAACCACTAGCCCACCAGGGAATTCCTCTTTTTCCTTTTAGACCTAGGGTATTAAATACATGCATGACAGGAGCACCAGCCCTATGGCCCCAGACTATGACCATCAGACATTAAGAGTAGATCATAATCCTCTACTCTCTGAGCCTGCACCTGGTCTCAGATCTTTCTCAGCAAGAAACTCTAGAAAGTCACTAACAACTGATCAATATTAAATGCAACTTGTAAAGTATTCTATCTCTGCTTCAAATTTTATCAGTATTTGAAGCTAGTTTTCTAATTTTTAAATTTGCTTATTCTAGTGATATTTTCTTTCTCTGGGCATGGTACACAAGGTCTTCATGAGCTGGCACCCAAGGGTTTTGTATGTTTGATTTCCTCTGTTTTTGCTCACACCTTTCATTTTGAAGTTTTCCTTACAAGACTATTAGAATTGTTTAAAGAAAACCAGATTTGGTAGCATCTACTGGTATAACCTGTGTAGATGGGCTTAAACTCCATAGTGCTAAATTTTGCTCACTTCTTTTAACAAATGATTATTGAGCATGTATTACATAGCAGCTTATTCTCTATACAGAAAGTAAAAGACACAGTTCCTGCCTTCAAAAACTTTACATTTTAAACAGGGAAAGATATTTTAGGGAACCATTTATTCTGTTTTCAAGAGGATCATCTGGGCTGTCAAAATGCTTTCGCAAACTTTTTTGGATAAGCAACAGTCTCAGATACAAACTCTGTATGTAGCATTCTTCTGAAACAATCCAGCTAGTTGGCAGTGTCTGTGATCAACACCAACTGCTCCGAATTTTTTGGAGAAAGGCATGAACATGTGTATGCTGTGTATGATACAGGAATGCCACTGAAATCCAACTTAATCCATTAACTCATAAAACAGATTCAATGTTTGCATAGTGCTTGGCAATACATTTTCTCCAATTTCAAAACTCATTGGAAATGCCACCCACATTTGAACATATTTTTTTCTTCTAAAATTCTTCAAAGTAATCGTTGCAGAATAGGAACACCAGACAGTTCATGTAAGTAGGGTTGAAATTCCTATGGACACCTGACAACTTGGCACATTGGAAAGAACACGGTCTTTGATGTCTAGAAGGACCTTTCTGTCTCTTTTATGTGAGCCTTGGCAAATCAGGGGACATCTCTGAACCTCATTTCTTCATCTCTTGAGTAGGGATAATATCTACCTGCCAGGACCATTATAAGGATTAAAGGGGTAATGCATATTAAAATCTTGGCACATAATAGGTACTTCATAAAAATTAGCTATGCTATCATTCTTATTATCAGTAGTAATACTGTTAAGAGATCTAAGTTAAGCTTATGTTTATCACTCATTTATTCATTTAATAGTGCTTACTGAACAATGTCTGCTGTACACAGGGTCCTGTTTTGGGTGCTATAGGCTATGGGTGGGCATGATACAAACACATGAAATTTGCCTTCAATAGTCTTATTTTCTAGTTGGAAAAGAACATGTACATAAATATTTAGAAGAGAAAGTGCCAAGGAGAGGCACACTAAATGGTATAGAGCTTAGAAGGAGGGAAGAGTCTAGTTTTATTAGGAACTGAGGTGGAAGAGGAAGTAGGGAAAGGCTTCCTGGAGAAAATACAACTGTGTTCTCCCTCTCCACTGGGTAAGTGGGTCCTTTTAGGTCAGTGAGTTCACAACAAAACTACCCCCTCCTCCTCTGAAGTCTCTGACATTCTTTGCTCTTTCCAGTGGCTGTTAGCAGCCTCTTCTTCTAGAGGTCCCTCATTTCCCTAGCAGATCTGAAAGGGACATTAAAGATCAACTCCTTCCTTCCCCTGAAGGATCCCATTTTAAAAAGTCTATTTTAAAAAGCAACTATTTGCTTTCTTTGTAAGGTATGAAGCAACTGTAGACCTGTCTCTTATCTGCCTATGGGCATTTTTATTTTGGTTTCATATTACAAACCCCTTGGGCAATGAGGTTCCAGGTTTTCCACATAATTACCTGACCTTTGTTCAGTTTCATGGCAATTATTTTGCTCTCCTTAAGCAGTTTGTAGTCATCATTCATTTTTAAAAAGTACACTGAAGCTGTTTTTATAGTATATGGCTGAACTTCAGATTTTGGAGATGCATCTTTACAGAATTAAAGATTTGTCCTTCCCTGTTACAGGCAATGAATACAATATAACTAACATGATTCCCCCATTTTTGCTTAGAAACTCCCTGTCAAACGCAAAACGTAGCTGCAAGAATTACTTTCTGTACGTACCATGATGGATATTAAAAAGGCATTTAAAAACTTTTATTGATTGTTGCTTGTTAAAAGTCTAGGAGGAACAGAATTAAGATGCTATTTTCTTCATATAATAAACATACATTTACATACTCATTCACATACAGACATACAAACACACATTCGCACACAATGCCATTTCCTTTAAAGTCAGACACAAGCAAGCATTTCTGTTATCCCCACTATTACTTCACACTCTTTTGGAAAAATCAGCCATGCAAATAGTTAAGAAAATAAAGAGATATAAATACAGAAAAATACAAATTTCCAACTTCATAAAAACCCAAGAAACCGACTAAAAACTCATAAATATAAAAAGAGAAACCAATCAGGTAGCAGGTTAGAAAATGAATATATAAAACTCAAAAAGTTCTTATTTAACAAAGAAGGATCAGGTAAGAAATACAATGGTGAACATTCTGATACAAAATACAGCTTAGTACATAAAATATTTAGGAATAAACTTAAAAAATAAAAGTTCAGAACTTACCTGAAGAAAGCTGTAAAACTCCATCAAAGATCATAGAAAGGGAGGAATAAATGAAGAGTTACACTTGGTTCTTGTGCAAATACTCTCTAGTGATGCCATTATTCACTGAACAAACCTATGTGTTTAACACAATCTTGATAATTTTTTAATTAAATTAAAGTTCATTTAAAATAAAAATTAGCATGGCAAAAAATTTCTGAAGGGAAACAGCAACTGAGGAGGGCACTGAGCTGTCAGATATTCAAATACAGTAAGCGTAGGATGGCCAATAAGCATTTGAATAGATGCAGACCACACATAATCAAAGTCATTATTATGACTACTAATAATCAAAGAAATAAAAATTAAAATAAAAATTTTAATTTTGGCAAATATTGAAAATATTTTTGCTTTTTTGGCAAATATTAAAAATAATAAAG
This sequence comes from Balaenoptera physalus, assembly GCF_965194825.1. Taxonomy (NCBI): domain Eukaryota; kingdom Metazoa; phylum Chordata; class Mammalia; order Artiodactyla; family Balaenopteridae; genus Balaenoptera; species Balaenoptera physalus. The sequence goes on from NC_138886.1 coordinate 25,086,845, forward strand.
ATAACTAGGGCTCGTAACTATAATGATCAAGGATTCATATACTGCTAATGTAAGTGGGTACAATTTTCTTGAGAGAAATTTGGCAATATGTTTCAAATTTTTAAATGTGTACACTCTTAAGGTTATGCACCAAAGCATGTAGGCACGAATGATGTGATGAATCAATTGTTTTGTCTGGTAATTTTTCCTATATAAATAATTAGATGAGTGACTCAATATATATGAACACGGATATTCGTTGCAGCTTTATTTATAAGCAAAAAGGATACAGATAAATAAAAAGAAAGACGAAACAGACTAAGATTTTATTTATGAATGCAAGAGCAAGAATCTTTAATGGTTAGGTGAAAAAAGCGGGCTATAATACAGAAGTATGATATATCATCTTAAAATACGTATGTATGTATATATGTGTATATATATATATATACACACACACAGCTGGCTCTCCGTATCCACGGGTTCCCCATCCATAGATTCAACCAAACCTCAGATCAAAAATAGTTTTTAAAAATCCAGAAATTTTCAAAAAGCAAAACTTGAATTTGCCATGTGCCTGCAACTATTTACATAGCATTTACATTGTATTAGGTATTATAGGAAGTCTAGACATGATTTAAAGTGTACAGGAAGATGTGCATAGGTTATGTGCAAGTACAATACTATGCCTTTTTATGTGGGGGACTTGAGCAACCACAGATTTTGGTATCCACGGGGGTCCTGGAACCAATCCCACACAGATACTGAGGGACAACTGCAACTGTATAGAGAGAGAGTGCGCGCACACGAGTATTCACCAAAATGTTAATAATTTTCATCTCTAGGTGGAATGGTTATTAATAACCTTTGTTACTTTTTTATTTCTTCCTTTGAGCCTGGGTATTTAAAAATAATAAGCATTTAAACTTTTAGATATCTGTGACTCTTGCCATAGCTATTGCTGCTCAGCCTCCTTTCCTGTGAGCCTTGAGCAGAGATCTCTGCTCTCTCAGGGCAGCAGCCATCTTCTTTCTTCTTGTCATTGATTTCTATTACCTCTGGCCTTTCTTGCTGAATGTGAAGCCACAACAAGGGGCTGCTTTTCCATCGCAAGGACTGGAATCCTCTTTGAGAATGCTGATATCTGAGTTGTTATCTGATGTTCCCGAAGCTGCCCAGGACTGTGGGGTTAAGTTCTCTGGAGTCTACTAACTGTTCACCAGCCCGATTCCTTTCCTTTGTAAGTACCCGGCAGTACTGCATTTCCCACAGCGGTCCTCTATGTTCTTTCCTCCATCTGGCTAGACGTTCATCCCTGAGATGACCTTGAGAACCATGTTGAAGGTGACAGAGCCTGAAATCTTTGAATGACTTGTGATCAGAGCCATTCTGCCAACCTAGAATTGCCTTGGACTATTTCTGAGTGCTCACACGCATGCATGTGCACACACACACACACACACACAAATAAAACATACAAACAAACAAAGCCAAAAGCAAACAAACAACAAGAAACAGTTCTGTGCTTGAGTCATTATAATTTTTGAGTCTATTTGTTATTACAGATAATTGACCCTAACTAAAACTGCATCATTTGTTTCATGCAGTGCTAAACCAGTGTCCTTTCTCCCACTCTGGTTTACATTTTGTACCCTGGTCAGCCCAGCTTGTACCCATGTATCAGAGTCCTTCATGAATAGAGCTCCTTCAGCTGGTGCCCCAGTCTCATTCTCCACATGGGTCACCTGTGAGTTCGTGTGGCCCAGCAGGGAACATTCTCAGATACCTTCACTATGGTATTCTCCCTTCCTCTTCTGCCTTCTCCTTAGATATGCATATCTTGAACTTTCTTTTAGCCAAAACCATCGTGGCATTTGATTTATAGAGAAGACTCTTAATGCTTGTTCTTCCCAATTGATTATCCGTGCTGGGATAGCTTGAGGCAAAGCTATTATACCTGCAAGAAATTGTCTTGTTTCATAGGATGTTTGTAAGCTGCTAAGTCTGAACTAAATGAATTAGGAGCCTCAGGCATCCCTGTCATTAGTGAGGAAGTGGGGTTTAGTGAAAAACACATCAGGGGGACCTGCGTTCGAGTCCTGAATCCTGCTTATCAGCTGTGCTGTTCTCCCTGACTCTCAATTTCCTCAGCAGCAAAATGGAAAAAAAAGTAATTCCCACATGATAAGTGCATTCTGAAATATAAATGGGATGATCTTTGTAAATTGCTTGGCACTTAATGTCACAATAACTGACAAATAGATTTGATAAGATGGAGAATAATGACAATGATAGAAAAAATGATGAAAAAGTCCATTGGGTTGAAAATCTACAGGAGAGAGAGAGAGGGATTGAAAGAGAGAGATGTTTGGATGCTCAAAGTGTAGACACTGGCCCTGACCAAGTTAAATTACAATCAATGGTGTTTTAATATTATATGTGACTCACAGTTATTAAATACAGCTTCAAAGCTAGCATGGCAACTTGGTCTGCCATGTCTACCGTGCTCATTCCCTCTCCTCCCCAGAATTTTCATTATTCTCCTTTGACATATTTTATGTGAATGTAGATATTTTCAGTGGGTTATTATGCCCCATTGAGATATTAGCACCTTCTAGAGTACTTCATGATTTCATCTCCTTAGAATGTATTCCCATGGAAACAGAATATAATATAACACAAATGAGAAGGGGCCCCATACGCCTTTCCTGTGTATATCTTCAAGAACGACATTAACTAGGGGAATGAGGCTGGCAGTATGGAGTTTATTGTGGATTTTCATAGTGATTCCCTTTGCATCTCTCAAAGAGTTCTGTTTTTAATAAACTTTACTAGAAATGTAACATTACCAAAAAGTATAATCAAGTGCATTGTATATGTATGAATCATAATAAATGGGGATTAGATAATGTTTTTGCTTACAAAAATAGGCTGTTTCACAGTTGATATTTATTTTTTAGTGGAAAAATTTGTTTGGGTGAAGCAAGGGAAAGGCTTTAGAATAGGGTTGACTTATATTCAAGTAAAATTTATGAATACACATGAAGTCAACCACAACGTTCTCTCTACCCCGTGCTGTGCTCAAGCATGGGCTGAATTGGTGGGTTCTGTGGGCTCTAAGGATTGCAATCGTCTGAATCCTCATAAAGGATTATCTTCACGATAGTTCTTCAATTTGGGACCTTGAACACCTGACTTCTCTTAGTCCTGGCTAAACGTGGTGAGCCTAGCACATCTGACACGTGAAAACAGATCATTTTGAGCACCCCCTCCTCTAAGTGACAAAATGATTTTCAGTAATAATAATGAATGAATAATAATAGTGGCAAGGAAAGAAACACAGACAGTAAAATTTTTCTATGAATGTATATATCATCTCATCAGTAGAAAATTAACGTTATAAAAAAACAAAAAAATTAAAGGATTAATGTTTTTAATTACATTAACGTAGTTTTTTAGAAGGGAAAAGAGCTTACACCTACATTTACATAATAACATTATAATTTCTGTTTTTGTACTTTGTGCAAATGTGTCAATGACTTTGTCAAATTTGGTCTTCTTTGCTTGTTTATGTTCAATAGACAGTATAGCCAGACTTGTCAATCTATCTTCCCTTATAGTTGATAAAAATTATTTGTTTTAATTAATATTCTAGTTTGAGAGATATGATTGACATACAGCACTATTTAAGTTTAAGGTATACAGCATAATGATTTGACTTACATACAACATGAAATGATTATCACAATAAGTTAGTGAATATCCATCATGTCATATAAATACAAATTAAAGAAACAGAAAAAGAATTTTTCATCATGATTAAAACTCTTAGGATTTACTCTTAATAACTTTCATATATAACATACAGTAGTGTTAATTATATTTATCACGTTGTACATTACATCCCTAGTATTATTTATCTTTTAACTGGAAGTTTGTACCTTTTGACTGCCTTCATCTAATTCCCCCTCCCTCCACCCCCTGCCCCTGGTAACCACAAATCTGATCTCTTTTTCTATGAGTTTGTTTCTGAAGTATAATTGACCTATCTTCTCTCATAGCTGAACAAAAATTTTTTGTTTTTATTTATTTTAATTAAAATTTTTCTTTCACAAGAATAGAGTGATACACACATAGTTAAGAAAAATATTATACATAGAATAAGTTTGGCAAATTCATAAAAACCCTATTCCACGATGAATTCCAGAAATTGTTATATAGGCTATGTCTTTGTCTTTGGGATCAATTGCAGCAGCTTTCAAATGTCTCTGAAATTTAAAAAACAAACTAAAATAACTTCTTCAGAAAATTTATCAAAAATGTTTTATATTATGCAAAATCTTCTGCAAAAATCAAGGAAATGGGGAATTCCCTGGCAGTCCAGTGGTTAGGACTCCATGATCTCAATGCCGAGGGCCTGGGTTCAATCCCTGGTTGGGGAACTAAGATCCCACAAGCTGCACAATGCAGTCAAAAAAAAAAAAAAAATTCGAGGAGATAGCTATATGATAACTAATATTGACATTATTTGATCAATTGCTATAAAACAGGTGTCCAGTTTTTTGAGAAAATGATTGAGGCAGTCAAACATCCTTTTGTACTTTTGATTTCTTCTAGCAATGTAAGACAAGCATCTTTTGTTACTTCTTCTTCATTCTTCATTGAAATTTCCATCTTTTTTCCTATGCAAAATACTCATTTTCTTACATCATGTTATTGTATAGTTAATGACCTTTTGCACAATTTCTCTGTGTTGAATACCAAGAATTAATTTTAAAGTACAGTGTTTCAAGGTACACTGATTAAGCTGATTCTGGCTGCTTGTAAATAGTGGTTTTGATGTCTAATTAACCTCATCTAAAAATTCACAACATAAAAATTCAAATTCATTTATGAGCTAAAATTTGTACTTACCAGCCAAGAACATAATACCTTGTACCTTTGCTCTGTTTTAAGTTTTAGATGCTTATCAATTCTCCAAGTGGTCACCCAGAATGTTAGAAGTGAAATAACTCTAGTTCTGTTTCTTCATCTTTTTCAATCACTATGTTGTTGATGTTCATTCAGAATCACCCATTTAAATACAGGGGTAGGTAATACCACAAGTGCTAGAAGTGTGAACGGCACTTAGTGCAAGCCGGAATGGTTCCAAATTGTCACAAACATAATCTCAACACCAATGCCCATAGCTGATCTGTGCCTGTCAAGGACTGCCTGAATAATTGGGAGTTCTCTAAATTAACTTCTGTGTAGAATATAATGTTTATTAAAGGTTAAGTAATAAAAAAGTATGAATTTAAAGCTCACAGAAGTATTATCGAAACTCAGTAGTAACCACAACAATTGTTTAGAATTTAGACTAACAAAAGATTTTTCTCAGGGAGGAGTATTTTATCACAGACATTGTTTAGAATTTCTGGCTCATGGTGATAATGAAGAGCAGAACAACTTTTCAGTCCATTTTCAGTATTGTTTTATAATCCTTATGGCTAATGCACCCCTCACTGCCTGCACCCAGGGTAGACAGCTCACATCATCTTGCCCTTGGTACCACACTGGTTTGAGAAATTCACTAGGACAAGGGCTGGCTTGTGTTAGGTTCTCTACAAAGACTAATTTTCAAGTTTAGTCACATCCACCCCAAACTTTACTCTGCAATGTATTTGTCTACATAAGTATACATGTCAAATATGCTTTATACATTTTCTGAACATCCACACAATACCAGACACTGACCTGAGCCTTGGGAATACAAGAATGAAAGACCTGGCAGTCTCTGCTTTTGAGGAACATACTGGCCCATTAATGAATAAATTATTTTTCAAAGTCTCAGCCATTATTGGAAATTTTCTTTATATATCTTCAAAATAAGGGCAGCTGCAAGTCACAGTATGAATGGCTTAAAGTGTAAGGTCATTTGCTTTTGGATTAGCATGCTGTCTAGAAGTGTGAGGACCCAGCTAAACAATGTCATCAAGGACTCTAGTCCCCTTGGTGTTGTGGCTCTATCATCCTCAGTTTGCATGGTCACAAGGTGACCCCCTTGTGGTCACCTTGTGGTCACAAGGTGGCTGCTGCAGCTCCAAACATCATGAAGTCCCAAGTGACTTCTCCTAATGTCTCATTGGCTATAACTGGATTGCCAGCTCAACTCTGAGTAAATGACTGATGAAAGAAACTGGAATTGTCATAACTGGTTCACACCAATTGTGATTGATTATCTGGGACTGTGCATATGGCCACATGAATAAAATCAGAATTTTGCTAGCCAAAACGAAGTAGAGTATGGCAGTTGAATTAGGAAGTCAATAGTATCTACAGACGTAAGCTAGGAGAACTGTATGCAAACCCTATGAGGGTACAATTTGTCACATGACTGCCTCAGTTACTGCTTTGTAAATAATAATTACACCTGACCCTACTTAGCCTGTACAAATGCTTGAACCAGACTCAAACTTTGGGTCAGAGAAGTTCTAAATTCTCTGTTCTTTGTAACCTGAGAGAAGACTCTCTTCAGCCCTTAGTCTCCTTTAACTTTAAAATGAGGAGTTTAGGGTTAGATGAACTTCCAGTTTTCTTCTTATTCAGACACTGCATAAAGTGGTTCACTGGTGCCCAGAGTTTATCAATGATAGCACCCTCTGCTTTCCTATGACCTTGTCACTGTTCAGACAAGATTCTCTAATGGCCCTGCTGCATATATTAGCAGAAGCATCCAAGCCATTTATTCCAGCCATTTGATGACTAATTGAGAACCTCCCTAGGGGCCCCATGGTGTGCCAGTTAGAGAAGCAAAAATATTGCTTGCCTCTGGATTATTTCAGTTCAGCTACTGTCAAAATAGCATAAACATGTGACAAATCTTCCCAACTATGTGAAAAATCAGGGCACTGGATGCAATTCAGGCAGCATAAGTCACTGCAGCAGTTCAAGTACTTCACTCCTCTAGGGCACTCCAGCCATACAACATGTAATCCAGTCACATAAAACCCCTTAAAGAATGGACAAGACAAAGATCTCCATGGAGCTGTGTCCATTTTCTCAAGGAGAAAGTTTGCTACAAATCATGTTCAAAGGACATGTCAAGACACATCCTATTAGGTATTTAAGGACACTTCAAGGTATTTGAGAGATGAGTTTTGCTCAAAAGATATGAGTGATTCTTAGCATTGATTTATTCTTGTAGGTTTTCCCAATACAATACAGCAGAGAAAAAAAATAGAATGGAACATTCCTGGTTAAATGCTCTCTTTCATTTTTTATTACCTGTGCGATCATAGGCATGGTATTAAATCCTCTCTAAGCCTCTGTCCTGCATCTCTGAGACAGGGATGTTAAAGATGGTTGATTAGATCTCCTAAAATGAAAGCGTAGCATCAAGATACAAGGAATGTAATTGGGAGGATTAAGCCTGCCACTAATTGTGTAATCTTAGTGAAGTCCCTTCACCTCTTTGGTTGTAAGGTCCCACATGTGTACAGTGAGGGATTGCACCCAGCTCAGGTAACTTGTAACTCAATGTAGCAGTTGTTATATAAATGATCACAAAAGAAGGCCACATATCAAAGAAGAAAGGAATCAAAAAGGCCTAGGGGTGAAGCTGCATCAAGCCCTTTGTAGGGACTCTTAGGAGATAAAGCAAGATCAATGAGGGGGTCCAAGGACAAGAGAGCGGAGTAGAAGTACCTGAGGTCACCTCAGGTTTTCTCAAGAAAACACCAAAATGACAATGAACTGCTGAATAAACATCAACAAAAAAGACTAGAACTGACAAAATAAAAAAGATGTTTTACTTCCAAAGACAAAGAAGAAGCCAAAATGAGACAGTAGGAGGGGAGCATTCACGATACAATCAAATCCCATACCCACAAGGTGGACGACCCACAACTGGAAAATAATTATATCGCAGAGGTTCTCCCATAGGAGTGAGAGCTCTGAGCCCCACGTCAGGCTTCCCAGCCTAGGGGTCCAGCATCAGGGGAGGAGCCCCCAGAGCATTTGGCTTTGAAGGCCAGTGGAGCTTGATTGCCAAAGTGCCACAGGACTGGGGGAAACAGAGACTCCACTCTTGGAGGGTGGCCACAAGGTCTTGTGCACACAGGACCCAGGGGAAAAAGCAGTGACTTCATAGGAGCCTGGGCCAGACCTACCTGTTGGTCTTGGAGGGTCTCCTGGGGAGGTGGGAGGCAGCTGTGACTCACTGCAGGGACAAGGACACTGGTGGCAGAGGTACTGGGGAGTACTCGTTGGTGCGAGCTATCCTGGAGGCCGCCATTTTGATGCCAAAACCTGCCCCATCCAACAGCCCCTAGGTGCCAGTGCTGGGACATCTCAGGTTCAAATGACCAACAAGGTGGGAACACAGCCCCACACATCAGCAGACAGGCTGCTTAAAGTCTTCCTGAGCCCACAGTTGCCTCTAAACACACCCCTTGTCATGGCCCTGCCTACCAGAGGGACAAGACCCAGCTCCACCCACCAGTAGGCAGGCCCAGTCCCTCCCATCAGGAAGCCTGCACAAGCCTCTTAGACCAGCCTCACCCACAAGGGAACAGACGCCAGAAGCAAGAGGAGCTACAATCCTGCAGCATGTGGAACTGCAAACACAGAAAGTTAGACAAAATGAGACAGCAGAGGAATATGTTCCAGGCGAAGGAACATGATAAAACCTCAGAAGAACAACTAAGTGAAGTGGAGATAGGCAATCTACCTGAAAAAGAATTCAGAGTAATGATAGTAAAGATGACCCAAGATCTCAGAAAAAGAATGGAGGCACAGATCGAGAAGATACAAGAAATGTTTAACAAAGAGCTAGAGGATATAAAGAACAAAAAAAAAGTTGAACAATACAATAACTGAAATGAAAAATACACTAGAAGGAATCAGTAGCAGCATCAATGAGGCAGAAGAACAGATAACTGAGCTGGAAGACAGAATTGTGGAAATCACTGCCACAGAACAGAACAAAGGAAAAAGGAATGAAAAGAAACCAAGACAGTTTAAGAGACCTCTGGGACTACATTAAACGCACCAAATTGATATTATAGGGGTCTCAGAAGGAGAAGAGAGAAAGGGCCTGAGAAAATATTTGAAGAGATAATAGCTGAAAACTTCCCTAACATGGGAAAGGAAACAGTAACCCAAGTCCAGGAAGCACAAAGTCCCATAAAGGATAAACCCAAGGAGGAACATGCTGAGACACATATTAATCAAACTGACAAAAATTAAAGACCAAGAGAAATAGTAAAAGCAACAATGGAAAAGCAACAAATAACATACAAGAGAATCCCCATAAGGTTATCAGCTGATTTTTCAGCAGAAACTCTGCAGACCAGAAGGGAGTGGCATGATATATTTAAAGTGATGAAAGGAAAAAACCTACAACAAAGAATACTCTACCCAGCAAGGCTCTTGTTCAGATTCAACAGAGAAATCAAAAGCTTTACAGACAAGGAAATGCTAAGAGAATTTAGCACCACCAAATCAGCTTTACAACAAATGCTAAAGGAAATTCTCTAGACAGAAAAGAAAAGGCCACAACTAGAAACAAGAAAATTATGAATGCAAAAGCTCACCGGTAAAGGCAAACCTACAGTAAAGGTAGGAAATCATCCAAACACAAATATGATGTCAAAACCAGCAATTGCGAGACGAGGAGAGTACAAGTGCAGGATATTGGAAATGCATTTGAAATAAAGAGACCAGCAACTTAAAACAATCTTGTACATATATAGACTGCAATATCAAAACATCATGGTAACTGCAAGTCAAAAATCTGCAATTGGTATACACACAAAAAAGAAAAAAGAATCCAAACACAACAATAAAGATAGTCATCAAATCACAAGAGAAGAGAACAAAAGAGGAAGGGAAGAAAAAAGACCTACAAAAACAAATCCTAAACAATTAACAAAATGGCAATAAAACATACGTATTGATAATTACCTTAAATGTAAATGGATTAAATGCTCCAACCAAAAGACACAGACTGGCTGAATGGATACAAAAACAAGACCTATATTTATGCTGTCTACAAGAGACCCACTTCAGATCTAGGGACACATACAGACTGAAAGCAAGGGAACGGAAAAAGGTATTCCATGCACATGGAAATCAAAAGAAAGCTGGAGTAGCAATTCTCATATCAGACAAAATAGACTTTAAAATAAAGATTGTTACAAGAGACAAGGAAGGACACTACATAATGATCAAGGGATCAATCCAAGAAGAAGATATAACAATTGTAAAAATATATGCACCCAACATAGGAGCACCTCAATATATAAGGCAAATGCTAACAGCCATAGGAGGAGAAATCGATAGTAACACAATAATTGTAGGGGACTTTATCACCCCACTTACACCAATGGACAGATCATCCAGACAGAAAATCAATAAGGAACACACAGGCCTTAAATGACACATTAGACCAGATGGACTTAACTGATACTTATAGAGCATTCCATCCAAAAGCAGCAGAATACACATTATTTTCAAGTGCACATGGAACATTCTCCAGGATAGATCACATACTGGGCCATGAAGCAAGCCTCTGTAAATTTAAGGAAATTGAAATCATATCAAGCATCTTTTCTGACCACAATGCTATGAGATTAGAGATCAACTACAAGAAGAAAAAAAAAAACTGTAAAAAACACAAAAACGTGGAGGCTAAATAATATGCTACTAAACAATGAATGGATCACTGAAGAAATTAAAGACGAAATTAAAAAATACCAGGAGACAAATGAAAATGAAAACATGAATCCAAAATGAAATGTATGAGACGCAGCAAAAGCAGATCTAAGAGGGAAGTTTACAGTAACACAATCTTGCTTCAGGAAACAAGAAAAATCCCAAATAAATGACCTAACCTTACACTGAAAGCAACTAGAGAAAGCAGAATAAACAAAACCCAAAGTTAGCAGAAGGAAAGAAATCATAAAGATCAGAACAGAAAGAATTGAAATAGAGACAAAGAAAACAATAGAAAATATCAATGAAACTAAAAGCTGGTTTTTTGAAAAGATAAACAAAATTTATAAACCTTTAGCCAGGCTCATCAATAAAAAAGGGAGAGGGCTCAAATCAATAAAATTAGAAATGAAAAAGGAGAAGTTACAATGGACACCACAGAAATACAAAGGATCATAAGAGACTACTAAAAGCAATGATATGCCAATAAAATAGGCAACCTAAAAGAGATGGACAAATTCTTAGAGAGGTACAACCTGCTAAAACGGACCCATGAAAAAATAGAAAATATGAACAGACCAGTCACAAGCACTGAAATAAAAACTGTGATTAAAAACTCCCAACAAACAAAAGTCCAGGACCAGATGGCTTCACAGATGACTTCTCTCAAACATTTAGAGAAGAGTTAACACCTGTACTTCTGAAACTATTTCAAAAAATTGCAGAGGAAGGAACACTCCCAAACTCATTCTATGAGGCCACCATCACCCTGATACTAAGACCAGACAGATATAACAGAGAAAAAGAAAAGTACGGGTCAATATCACTGGTTAACAGAGATAAAAATCCTCAACAAAATACTAGCAAACCAAATCCAACGATATGCTAAAAGGATTGTACATCATGACCAAGTGGGATTTATCCCAGGGATGCAAGGATTTTTCAATATCCACAAATCAATCAGTGTGATATACCACATTAGCAAATTGAAGAATAAAAATCATATGATCATCTCAGTAGATGCAGGAAAGGCTTTTGACAAAATTCAACACTCATTTGTGATAAAAACTCTCCAGAAAGTGGGCATAGAGGGACTCTACCTCAACATAATAAAGGCCATATATGACAAACCCACAGCTAACATTATACTCATCAGTGAAAAGCTGAAAGCATTCCCTCTAAGATCAGGAATAAGACAAGGATGTCCACTCTTGCCACTTTTATCCAACATAGTTTTGGAAGTCCTAGCCATGCCAATCAGGGAAAAAAAAGAAATAAAAGGAATCCAAATTGGAAAAGAAGAGGTAAAACTGTCACTATTTGCAGATGACATGATACTATACATAGAAAATCCTATAGATGCTGCCAGAAAACTATTAGAGCTCATCAATAACTTTTGTTAAGTTGCAGGATAAAAAATTAATACACAGAAACATGTTGCCTTTCTATACACTAACAATGAAAGATCAGAAAGAGAAATTAAGGAAACAATCCCATTTACCATCACATCAAAAAGAATAAAATACCTAGGAATAAACCTACCTAAGGAGGCAAAAGACCTGTACTTGGAAGACTTTAAGATGCTGGTGAAAGAAACTGAAGATGACACAAACAGATGGAAAGATATATTGTGTTCTTGGATTGGAAGAATCAATATTGTTAAAATGACCATACTACCCAAGATAATCTACAGATTCAGTGTGATCCCTATCAAAATACCAATGGCATATTTCACAGAAGTAAAATAAATTTTAAAATTTGTATGGAAACACAAAAGACTTCAAATAGCCAAAACAATCTTGAGCAAGAAGAATGGAGGTGGAGAAATCACACTCCCTGACTTCAGAGTCAAAGCTACAGTAATCAAAACGTATGGTACCAGCACAAAAAGAGACACATAGATCAATGAAACAGGCTAGAGAACTAGAAATAAACCCACACACTTATGGTCAATTAATCTATGATAAGGGAGGCAAGAATATGCAGTGGAGAAAAGACAGTCTCTTCAATAAGTAGTGCTGGGAAAACTGGACAGATACATATAAAAGAATGAAATTAGAACATTCTCTAATACCATACACAAAAATAAACTCAAAGTGGATTAAAGACCTAAATTTAAGACTGGACACTATAAAACTCTTAAAGGAAAACATAGGCAGAACACTCTTTGACATAAATCGCAGCAATATCTTTTTGGATCCACCTTCTAGAGTAATGAAAATAAAAACAAAAATAAACAAATGGGACCTAATTAAACTGAAAAGCTTTTGCACAGCAAAGGAAACCATAAACAAAACAAAAAGATAACCCACAGAATGGGAGAAAATATTTGCAAACAATGTGACTAATAAGGGATTACTCTACAAAATATACAAACAGCTCATGCAGCTCAATATCAGAAAACCAAACAGCCCAATCAAAAAATGGGCAGAAGATCTAAATAAGCATTTCTCCAAAGACATACAGATGGCCAAAAAGTATATGAAAAATGCTCAACATCACTAATTATTAGAGAAACCCAAATCAAAACTATAGTGAAGTATCACTTCACACCAGTCAGAATGACCATCACCAAAATTCTACAAACAGTAAATGCTGGAGAGGGTGTGGAGAAAAGGGAACGCTCTACACTGTTGGTGGGAATGTAAATTGGTACAGTCACTTTGTAGTACAGTATGGAGGTTCCTTAAGAAACTAAAAATAGAGCTACCGTATAATGCAGGAGTCCCACTCCTGAGCATATATCTGGGGAAAACCATATTTTGAAAAGATACATGCACCCCAGTGTTCATTGCAGCACTCTTTACAACAGCCAAGACATGGAAGCAACCTAAATGTCCATTGACAGAAGAATGGATAAAGAAGATGTGGTATGTATATACAGTGAACTATTACTCAACCATAAAAAAAGAATGAAATAATGTCATTTGCAGCAACATGGATGGACCTAGAGATTATCATATTAAGTGAAGTAAGTCAGATAGAGAAAGACAAATACCAGTTGATATCACTTATTTGTGGAATCTAAAAGATACAAGTGAACTTATTTACAAAACAGAAACAGACTCACAGACTTAGAAAACATACTTATGGTTACCGAAGGGGAAAGGTGAGGGGAAGGGATAAATTAGGAGGTTGGGGTTAACATATACACACTACTATATATGAAATAGATAATCAACAAGGACCTACTATATAGCACAGGGAACTCTGCTCAGTACTCTGTAATAACCTATATGGGAAAAGAATCTGAAAAAGAATAGATATATGTATATGTATAACTAAGTCACTTTGCTGTACACCTGAAACTAATGTGACATAAAATAAAAATTTAAAAAAAGAATAATGACAATGTTAGGACAAGTGTTTTACAGATTCGGTGCTATCAAGAACATAAAGTATTCCATCTTGACTTTTCAGCTTTTGAAGATTCCCCTTAAACATCACAAAATAGGTCCTAAAGTCAGCTGGTGATCTCACTGTAGAGTGTCTACATGGCAGCAACTTTTGGAGTCATCTTGTTTATATCTTCACCACCCTTTTTGCCACTTTTCCCATCACAAAAGTAGGAAGACCAGGAGATATAGAGTGACAGGGGATGGTTTCTAGCTACTGCTCCAGAATACTGTGGTTGAATTCTACTTAGCTACCTGCATCCTGCTTCAACATGCAGCCTGTAGAGTGAAAAAGGAAGTTTCCCAAGTGGCACTGTCTTCTCTAGATTTCTACTCATGCCTTCATGCTGACTCCTTCCTTTGCTACCTGCTCAGCTCTCCTCTCTGATTCCCCAGAGTACACCAAGCAGTCTGGCTTCAAGTGGCAATCAAGGCAATGGAGACAAAACTCTGGGTCCTCATCAATTTTGGGCATTCCCAAGTCATTTTCACATGACACATGTGGAAAAGTATTTACTCTTTATGGACCTGATGAATTCTATTATCCCTTCATTAGGTCTTGTTATACCTTTTTCACTGACTCTCTATTCTGTCTTCCCTACTTTTATACATATCACACTCCATCCTGATGATCTGTTTACTGGTCTTCACTTAACAGATTTTGAGCTCTTTGATGGCAAGGCCTGTGTCTGACCATCCTTGCTTCATGGTGCCTGGTATAGACATGGCAGAAAGAGAATGTGTTGGACTCAGTGACTGGTGAATGGATATGTAGTCTGAGAGTCTGACCCCACTTGTTGACTGATGGTGAGCCAAGCTCTTTGACAGCTGAAGAATTCTGCACCCTCCTCAGGCCCCAGTTTTGGAACTCTGGTCAAGTTTGTGAGGAAGCACTTTCCCCATTAGATAGAAATCCCCATCTGGACCACATTCCATTGCCTCAAATGTCAATAAATAATTCAGGAGGCAATAAGCTAACTTTTTGGACATGGGCTCAAGCTGAGGAATCTAAAAGCAAATAGAAGATGAGATACTGACTATTTCAAACTGCAGTGTCAAATACACATACACAAACACACACATACAACCATATCCATCCAAATTCAAACCACAGTGAAGCAACCCATAGAGTGTTACCAAAAGAAGCCTCTGTTGATGGGACAGGAGGCTGACTCTTAGGCAGAGGAAGACCACACAAGTTTCATGGGGTAGAGGAGGAAAAGGACATTCCTTCACACCCTTGTGGTTCTAGAGAATTGAAGTGATTCAGCCTCATAACACAAGAGGCTAGACTTGAGATTAATTGATAAGTTAGCCAAATCCCCAGACAATACTCACTAAATACCCATTCTGCCTTCATTTCTGAGATTTTAGAAATGAAAAGGAGCTTATGGTATTGGGAGAGACAGCTAGTTATAGTACTGGGTGGTAAGAGCTATAGTAAAGAGAAGTTCATGGCATGATATGGGAGACCTAACACTGCCTGGGGAGTCAGGGAAGGAAGAGGTAAGATATGGGCTGAATGTTGAGGAATATTAATCAGATGAAGTGGGTAGGGTGGAGTGGAAAGAGTTCCATACAGGAGGGCAGCCTAGACAAATGTGCAGAGACCAGAAAGTCCAGCAAATTGGAAGAATGGTAAATCATTCTGTATGGCAGAGATAGAAGACAGAAAGAATAAATGGTAGGTGAGGAGACAAATCATGGCAGAAGATAAGGAGGGAGAGTTAGGTAGGAGCCAAATCATAAAATGCCTTGGAAGTCATGATAAGAAACTTTCAATCCTCCTGGGAGGCACCAAGAAGCCACAGGGAAATTCTTTTGGTATGATGTTATTTATCTGGATGGCAGAGGCAGAGGCATGTTCATTAACGTTGCTGCTCTTCTAGTGCAGCTCAGGGAATCAAAGGGGCAGATGGGCCTTTAGCATCCTAAGGCTAGGATCATAATTTCTTAAAGAATAAAAAGGACTATCCAAGGCAAGTGTCAACTAGACAAGTGGTTTATATTATAGAAGGAACTCAATCCTCACAGTTACATATTATATTTGATATCAGGGAATTAGGAGAAAAGCAGCCAAGGACTGGAATTAAAACATCTCTTACAACCAATCACTATCCTCTGTTCATCTGTAGATCAAGTAGAAACTGAATTGCCAAAGGAAGAATTGCAGAGTTTGAAAGACATAAGAAGGGACCATAGGGGTTAGGAACCACTTCATCACATTCTAAGTAAAGGGGGTTGGAAGAAGCAGTATACAGAGAAGTTCATGAAGGGGAAGATGGAAGTCAGAGAAGAGAGAGGCAGAGAAAAGAGAGAACCCTCACACAGCAGGGACTTGCTCCTTATGGGGTGTAGGGGTGAATTTAAGTATCTCAAAAGCACAGCTTTTGGCTATTTATTAGAACCCTTTAATAAATAACTGGTCAAACTTCTCTCAGTTTAGAATGATGAAGGGAGCTCTGTGGTTTCTGATAGTGATCGGCCCATACACCATATGGAGTACAAAACAATTGATAATATTAATCAGTAGAAACTATCAATTGGAGAGCTAGAAGACTTATTCTACTATTTTTCCCCTCTTTTTCTCATATCTAGAGATATTTCTGAGGGGCAAAAAGGATGAGATTGGATATGGGAGTCTGCCATAGGGATTCGTTACCACTTATTGGGAACATCCTATGTTCACTTAGCAGGGGCTAAGTGCTTTATGTACATGATTTCATTTAATTCCTATAACAATCCTGTGTTATCAGTACTATTCATCTTTATCCTCATTTTAGAGATGAGTATAAAGAAACTTGTAAATGTTAAGAGTCAACATGGTAACCTGGATATCCTGAAGCTCCTTATGCTACAAAAATCCTTAAAACTGGGAGGTAAAATATTGAAGGAGGAGGAGGGGGGAAAACATTCCTTTAAATTGGTGAATTAGTGTTTTTGAAACTGCAGGCCCTGACCCACTGATGTATAGGAAAATTGATTTGAGGAGTTGTGACTGGCATTTAAAACACGGAATGGAATGGAGTAGAGTGGAGTAGAGTAGAGAAGAAAAGAAAAAAAAAAGAAATGAAACAAAATAAAATATTAGAGTGTAGGGTAGGTAGTAGGGGTAAGTATTGCTCCATGAATTATAAGTTTTTGTGTAAACTGGGTTACAATGTAATATGTGTATCATTATGTGAGTCACTCACAGAATTTGAAACCCACTGTTTAAATATAATACATAGCTGCGCTTGTTAGGAAATTAGGGGAATCTTTAGAAGCCCAAACAGAGCAAGATCCCCCACTCTAGAGGTATAACATGGATCTGCTGAGTAAAGAACTAGCTGAAAGATTACATCTTTTTAAATTGAAATTTTAAATGTCTTGGTAATTTTCAGCATGGTTGCAAAATGTTACAGAGCAAGCAGAAAGTGCATGTAAGCTAGACTTTCTATAGGAGGTAAATGGTTACTGGTGGATGTTAGAACTTTCTTTTTTATCCAACATTCTTTAAAGACTGTTAAGATACATTCTGAATACACTTAAATTTAGGGCATTGGGATACAATAATTGGTGAATTATAGAGGAAGATTTCATTTCAAAGACAGTTTTGCAAAAATATATCATCAGAATCATTCTTGAAAACTGATGAACAGAAAAACTCAAGTGTTATGTTTTCCTCTTGGGACAACTCCTGGAGAGCAGCATTTCCTCATCTCTAGTTCCACAGAAGGTATCGCTCTCATTTCTGTGATTCCATCTAATATCTCGAAACGACACACTGAGGGAACATGTTTAGTATTTGGCAGGCAGGCTTAGCATCTCAGGGAGGAAATCGATTACCATTTCAGGACTTCCATACAGCCGCTGTCCAAACCACAGTGAACATGATAAACCATAAGTTAAACTGACCTCCTGCTGATATGCCTGGGACACCATCAAAATCTATTTCCAAATATCACGGAAGGGACCATGTGGAATCCTCTGACTTCTGGAGCATCAGATTGAATGGGGAACCTGTTTTTTATTATGGTTGGGAGTAAAAAAATAATGTTTAACTATTGCATGACTTTAATGGAACACAGATTTGGTTTGTCTTGGAAATGACTGTTTGGCATTATAATTACAATTTGCTTGCAGCGTCAGTGAAGGCACACAGTGGAGCTGGCTTCCAAACCACGGAGGCAAAGAAAAGAGAGGACAAGCACTAAGATACATATGTGCATACACACGTGCACACACACACACACACACACACACACACACACACGTGCATATACATCACTCGCTATTTCATTTGCAATTCATGAAACTTTGGAATCAGGAGGATTTTTTTCAAAAGGCATATCCGTTCTCTGACAAACTCATAAATCATTTTATTTCTTTGCTATAAAGCAAAAATCATTTTTAAAACCATTGAAATCTTTGCGTCTCTGTTCATTTGGCAAATGCATCTCATGCTGAAATAAACCTGCTGTCAAGTTTCCCTGAATGTATGTGCTTTGCAATGTTTATCCAAAGGCTTGCCATTTTGGATTATGCCCTCATCAAAGTTCCCTTGCCAGAGTGCTGCACTCAGCATTTATGTTCATCCTTTGGGGCCCTGCCAGTGCAGCCCTTTCACCACTTTTGAGGGCTTCTAAGTTTCACCCAAAGCTTCAGTGTGATAGTAGAGTCTGGAAAGAATCCAAATGGGGCAGGAGAAATGAAGCAGATTCCAATTAATAAAATTCTGTGAAGCATCGTGTGTTAATTCTGGGGCTTTCACTGTTTTTCCTTAGAAACTATAATCCTAGGCTGAGTGAATGTTGGAGGAGGGATGGGGCTGATGGCTGTAAATTCTTCAGTGCCCCGTGATTCCTCAGCTGGGCCTTTGTACTTGCTAGTCTCTCTCCCTGAAATGTGCATTCTCTAAGTCTTTGCATGGCCAACTCTTTCTCATCCTTTGGGTCTCAGCTCATTTAATTCTTTTTTTTTTTTTAATTAATTAATTAATTTTTTTATTTATGGCTGTGTTGGGTCTTCGTTTCTGTGCGAGGGCTTTCTCTACTTGTGGCAAGTGGGGGCCACTCTTCATCGCGGTGCGCGGGCCTCTCACTATCGTGGCCTCTCTTGTTGCGGAGCACAGGCTCCAGACGCGCAGGTTCAGTAGTTGTGGCTCACGGGCCTAGTTGCTCCGCGGCATGTGGGCTCTTCCCAGACCAGGGCTCGAACCCGTGTCCCCTGCATTGGCAGGCAGATTCTCAACCACTGCGCCACCAGGGAAGCCCTCATTTAATTCTTTTAATTATTTATTGAGTTCAGTGTTATTATCACCTCTTAAAGAAACTGGGGCTCCAAGAGTTTAGGTAGTTTGTCAAGCAGCTTAATACTTAGTAGAGACAGGATTCCAACTCCATGCTTCTGAATTCAGAGCCCATATTCTTAAAGATCACATTATGCTGCTTAGTTCTCTGCTCTAAAAAAAGATCTCAGACTAGTATAGAAGGAAAGTTAATTCTTACTAACTAATTCCAGAATAGAGGTGCTCATGTAATGTTGCAAAAGTCTGGGGGTTCATTGAAGGATTCCTGAAGGAAGAGTTGAATCTTAAAGGACTACTAGGAGAAGAAAAGATGTTCTATTTACAGAAACATCAGGCAAAGTGACACATGGTTGTGAAGTAGCAAGAACTGCAGAGAAAGCTCTTCTAAGGAATTTAGTACTACTTCATTATTACTATAATAAGGAGAGTGGGATTGATAGAAGCCAAGGCTGGAGAATCTAGTAGTAATACATATAAGGTGTAAGATGCCAAGTTACAATGCCTCCAACCTCGCAGGTAATTTAGAGTGATTTTAGGTAGAAGAATGACATAGTCAGACTTGCCTTTTAGGAATATCAGTATGGCTGCCATGTGGTGAAGAACATATTGGAGCAGGGCAAGCCTAGAGGAAAGTAGACCTTTTAGGAAAGTACTACAATAGGGTAGGTAAAAGATGCTATGAGCCTGAAGCTCAGAGCTTCAGGTCAGTGACAGATAGCAGACAAGGAGATAATGGGTCTAATTCATGAAGATTTAGAAGAAAAGATCAGTAAGCCTTGGATGTAAGAGATGGGGAAGGCGAAAGATGAGTTTAAGTACAATCCCAGTTTTCTGGCCCATGTTCCCTGGGTGGATGATGGTGTCATTCTTGGAGAGAGACAACCAGGTTTAGTGAAGGAAAGGTTATCTAGTTTAGGACACAATGGAACATGGTGGCACAAGTGTCTATCATATCCTTGTACGGGAAGTGCTGGAGAGATGACAGAACTGGGATGGTGATTTGGAATACATAAGCATATAAGACATTGTTAAAACCATATAGGAAAGTGTGTCGGAGAGAAGAGTAGAGTCCTTAGACAGACCCACGTGGCACAACAACGTTTATGGAGTCACTAGAGCAAGAGGAACTCACAGGAGAGACTTGCGCTCTGAATGAGGCAGGTCCCAGCAGAACTTCTTCACCTCTGTAGCCTGTGGCTGCCCTGTCTTCTATGAAGTAAGGATCAACTTCTCTTTGCAGATGAAAAATAGTATTCAGAAGGACCTGCAAAATTATTGTAAACCTGTCATCTATCTGAGTGTGCTGAGGCTAGGTGGTCCAACAATGGAGGACATAAAAGTATTCTGAAAAGTTAAAACTGCTCTTGAAGGAGTGTACATACATTTTTAATATGTTTTTATTAGCAAAATCCATAGAATTGGAGTTAAATACATGAACATTTTGAATGCGATAACTGTTTATTATTATTATTTTTTAATAAATCCAGCTCTATGTTTTTATGGCAGTCGCTTTCACAAAGTTCTGGACCTTAATTGTGACAGTATGCTCAATGTTAAATAGAAAATGGAGTAGGAGGAAAACAATTTTTTATTTTCACTGTTAATCATTCAGAGGTTTGGTTTATGTAATTATTTCCTAATTAGACTTCATTTGCGGCTAGCCATTCCCATTCTTACTGAGATTTAACAAACTTTTAATGCATGCCTGCTATCTGCCTGGAGCTATGCTAGGCATTTTGATGTGCACTGTTTCCTTTAAACCTTACAACAGGGCCAGAGTGAGGTCAGGATGATTTTGTCCATTTTACAGATAATGAAATTGAGGCTCTTAGAAGTAAAGTGATTTGTTCAAGTTTATTCAACCAATTAGAGGAGGCCAAGGATTTGAACGTGTGCATGTACACACACACACACACACACACACACATACACACACACACACACACACATACACACATACACACACACACACACACACACACACACACACACTTTAAATTCTAAGTCTAGGGTTTTCTTTTTTTTCCTTTAATGTAACTGCTGTTTCTAATTCTAAAATGTGGTTCACATCTTGCTGATCTTTCTAACTGAATAAATTTTTTCTCTCTTTCTTTAACTCCTGAGTGCCCCAGTCCCACTGAACAAATGCATAAAAAACCGGGAGAATAAGTAAATCTGTGACCTTTATAAAATAACCATTCCTATATCATCTCTGCAAACTGTTTTGGTCTACATGTTTGATAATTTTGATTACTGGTCTAAGGGAAATCAATGGGTAGTATGTAAAATTCAGTATCAATGATTTTTCTCATCAACTTCTTTGAGGCTAGAGGATTACGTGATTTATATAAGCTCATAGGGCTATTTTGTGTCAGATTAACTATATGACATACTACATTTTAAAATATATCCAAATTATCTTTAAGGTTTAAAAATAAACAGGCCTTCAGTGAGGTAGTCCTTTATGGCTGCAGAAATGAATCTTGGCTAACACCATCTTGAGTGGCTTTAGTTTCTAAGTAAACACCCACGTTAAGCTCAACAAAATGTACATAATTGCTGTTATTGCAGTTCACTTTTTTGTTTTCTTTTATTTCATAGGGAACTGAGTGGATACTGAGTCTGTATATGGGAGGGAAATTCTTCTGTTTTTCAGCCAGATTTGTGAGGATGTAGAGTAGACAATAGGAAAAAAAGGAAGTGAAATTGCTGCATGCATCTAGTATATCAACAAAATCTATTCATGAAAATTTTTGATGAGCACAGTGATTTTTAGAAAACCAAACAATGATTGTCTAGGGAGGGTAAAAAGCCACAGTGTTTGTTCAGTTCTTTCATTCATTCAGCAAATGTTGATTGAATACCTACTCTAAGCTGGGACTTTTGCTAGACATTGGGGGCATGAAAATAAACAAGATGGATATGGTTTCTGCTATTACTCTCAAAGATATTAAGTGGGTCATTGTGAGAGCCTACTACGTTCCACACATATTTTCTATACAGGCATCGAAAGTGGCTGTAGATATTTGCAGTAGCCCAGATGTCTGATGATTAATCCCTCAGAAGACTTCCTGAGTAGGAAATCAAACACATAATTTAGATGGAGGCTTTCTCTGTTTTCATTGTTCTTTTTTTTTTTTTTTAGAAATCTCCATTTTAATTTTTATTTATTTATTTATTTATTTATGGCTGTGTTGGGTCTTCGTTTCTGTGTGAGGGCTTTCTCTAGTTGTGGCGAGCGGGGGCCACTCTTCATCGCGGTGCGCGGGCCTCTCACTATCGCGGCCTCTCTTGTTGCGGAGCACAGGCTCCAGATGCGCAGGCTTAGTAGTTGTGGCATACGGGCCCAGCCGCTCCGCGGCATGTGGGATCTTCCCAGACCAGGGCTCGAACCCGTGTCCCCTGCACCGGCAGGCGGACTCTCAACCACTGCGCCACCAGGGAAGCCCTTCATTGTTCTTTTAGGGCATAACTACTAGTGGAGAAGCCCTGCTATAAGATCTGATAAATAGAGAGGGGAAAAGAGGTTGAAATGGAGAATCAAAGTATGTATGTTTGGATTTATCTGATGCTTTCAAGGAGTAGAGAGGAACTGCAAAATATGATGTGGGTTACTGAAAAGACCTCAATTTAGAAACTTTTTACTCACCTGTAACAGGTCCCTGAAATGCCATCATTGTTAGTAAAAATAATACTAACTAGAAAAATAATATAAAAATGGCTAGAATCTATTGAATGTCTATCATATGCCAGGTCTTATCCCAGTTATTCCACACACATGATCTCATTTAATCCTCAGAACACTCCTGTGAGGTATGCATTATTGTCACTGCACCCATGAGAAACATATCAGAGAGGTGAAATGACTGGACCCAGGTTATGTAACTACTGTGCTTCCAAAATTTGTGCTTCCCTGGATGCCAGCCTGCAAAATCTATGTTGTAACTACTTTGTTATTCAAGCTCCGCACCATCATATACTGCCTGGCATTATTAAGACATTCTCCTGTGGTAACCTTTCATTATTTTCTCCTTTTTCATATTTTAACTGACAGATAAGCCAAAGGCATTGCATCTATTATCCCTATAACACTGTGATATGGACGTCATCCTTATTTTATTCATGTACTTAAGGAGTTTCAGAGAGCCTAGGTAATTTTCCCAGGGTCATGTGGCTTTTAAGGAATTAGTTAACCAAGAAGAAGGAGCTTGTTCTTTGAAGCTGTTTCTTACCTTCATCTCTGTTTCTTACCACCTGTATTAGTTATCTATTGCTGTGTAACAAATTACCTCAAAACTTAACAGCTTAAAATAACACATTTATTAGCCCACAGTTTCTGTGGGTCAGGAATCTGGGCAGGGTTTAGCTGGGTCTTCTGGCTCAGAGTCTGTCACAAGATTGCAGACCAGGTGTTGCCGGGGCAATAGTCATCTCGAGGTTCAAATGAGTTGAGATTCACTTCCACAGTCACTCAGTAGTTGTTGGCAAGATTTAGTTCCTTATGGAATGTTGGACTGTGGACCTGGCTGTTGGCCAGAGGCTGCCCTCTGTCCTTTGCCACATGAATCTCTCCCTAGTGCAGCTCACAACATGGCAACTGGCTCCAACAAAATGAACAAGTGAAAGAGAGGGCACGAGCAAGATGGAAGCCAGTCTCTTATAATTTAATTGTGAAAGTGACAGCCCATCTCACTTGCTGTATTTTATTTACTAGTAGAAAATCACCAGATCCAGCCTGTACATAAGGGGAGGAGATTACACAAGGATGTGAATACCAGTAGGTAGGGGTCATTGAGAGTCATTTCATAAGCTGCCTACCACACGACCTGAGTTGACTGAGTTTACTGAGCCTTTTAGCTTTGGTTTCCCCATGTTTAAAGTAAGAATAATATTCACATTGCACTGTTGATATGGAAATTAAATTAAATAGCTGCTGCATAAAGCCCCTGCCCAGAATAGTTGCTCAGTAAATTATAATGATTGTTATTGTTTTGTTGATATCGTAAGTAGTCGAGCCAGAGTCTGAACTGAGGTATGTGTGATTCTAATCCATGCTATCTCCACATCACCTCCCACACAGCATGGCTTTTGGTTTGAGGTAACTTATTCTGAGATGGGCTCTCCTTTTCTAAGATAACTTGCTTAAAATAGTTCAAGAAGAGTCATATATCCCAGTGTCCTGTGCAAAGGGAGAGGCAAGGTGGATTTTTTTTCTTAACAACTATAAAATATGAGGGAGCCTTTGTAAGAGAGGTTTTCTTTGCTTGAGTCTTTAGCTAGTCTCATAAGACATTTTAATGTTAATAGGGCTCCCAGAGGGATAATATAATTGATATAATACTCTTCCAAAGCTGTTCTAAACATTGCAGTCACTGGAGTATAGTAATATATCTTCTCAATGTCAGAAATGCAGAGTGGTTACTGAACTCCGACACG
Source organism: Balaenoptera physalus (assembly GCF_965194825.1). Lineage (NCBI taxonomy): Eukaryota > Metazoa > Chordata > Mammalia > Artiodactyla > Balaenopteridae > Balaenoptera > Balaenoptera physalus. Next base: position 25,111,640 of record NC_138886.1, read on the forward strand.
CTTGACTCTGGGATGGTTTCTTTGAAAAAGGATCTTATGGGGAGGCTGTCTTTGGAGCTGTGGGAGCAAGTCTAATGAATGTACTGGAAGTGCTGCAATGGCCTTTCAAATGCCTGAATGTCACTGAAGGAAATACAAATGCTAAGGAGAATTAATGTGATAAGCAAGTCCGTTGGGGAAAAATCTGAAAATCACAGAGTTTGGATTTTTGCAAAACCGCATAGTATGGTGGAAAGATCATGGGCTTTGGAGTCAACCAGACAAAGCTGGGTTCGAGTTCAGATTCTGCCTCTTTCTAGCTGGATGGGTACCTTGAGCAAATAATTTAACATCTCTAAGACTCTCAGCTACTTACCCTACAAAGTTGGGTAACAATAACTATATCACAAGGTTGCATAGGTGCCAAGGCTCACACCAAATGTGCATAATAAATTTTAGCTCCTATCTTCCTCTTAAAGCTTGCTTTTAATCCAGTAGAGGTAAATATTTAACATGAGCTCTCCAAGGGGTAGGAGGGGAAGCCCTGATTTGTAGCATTTGCCTATTTCTGTGACATAAAAACTTCTATGCCAATATCTAGCTACTAACCTGGTCACTGAACATGGAGTTAGGAAGAGATATGTGTAGTCAACTCTTGGGGGTTTCCGTCTCTCTGTCTCTGTCCAGCTTTCACGCTCTTTTATGCTGATTTATGCCTTTTGTCAGGGCTATGACCCTTTTTTGCAAAATTAAAAAAAAAAAAAGATAGCTCTCTCCTCTTCCACCCCCTCTGAGTGGACCACACCCTCACTGAGTAGACCACACCCCCTCAAGAATAAGGCTTGGTTAGCAGGTGGCACCTTTGTCCAAAGAAAAAGGCAGCCCCTTCCCCTTTCCTCTGAAAGAGTATAACCCTAAGTCAGGGCATATTGCTTTGTAAGAAGAACATGGACTGGGCTTCCCTGGTGGCCCAGTGGTTAAGAATCTGCCTGCCATCGAAGGGGACATGGGTTCGAGCCCTGGTCCTGGAAGATCCCATATGCCGCGGAGCAACTAAGCCCATGTGCCACAACTACTGAGCCTGCACTCTAGACCCCGCGAGCCACAACTACTGAAGCCTGTGCACCTAGAGCCCGTGCTCTGCAACAAGAGAAGCCACTGCAATAAGAAGCCCGCACACTGCAATGAAGATTAGCCCCCACTCGCTGCAACTAGAGAAAAGCCCGCGCGCAGCAATGAAGACTCAACACAGCCAAAAATAAATAAATAAATAATTAATTAAAACAACAACAAAAAACATGCACTGGATTGCATTGTCCCCTCACTCCCTTGGCTGAGTACCCTTGTATAGGATACAACCTTTCCACTTTATCAGGTGGCCTTGCTTTTTGTGGCTTACCTTTGCAATGTCCAATCCCTCCTCTTTCCTGCTGACAAAGTAACTGCTCACCAATAGGCTATGACTACCAAGATAAACAAATAGACTCTCATCCCCCATTTTTGGTGCCTCTCTGAACAAGAAAGAAGGTAAATCATGGTTTTCTCTCAATACCTGGTTTTATGCAGAAATATGTGGGTAGATATGAGCATGTGTATGACTTGTAAGGTTGGAGGAGGGAAACCAAAAAAGATGTGTGAAACTTCCCTAATTATTAAAACACTTGCCTGAGAATCAGCCTTTGGCTTAATCACTGAGATTCCTTCCAGTTCATAGAAAATGCTCACTTGTATACCAAACAGGATGGATCACAAACCACTTTCAGAAATGTTATCTCATTTGGAACACACCTTATGAGGTCAGTAGTCTGATTATCCTGTTTACCAGATGAGGAAACTGAGGCTCAGGGAAGTTTATATCATAGAATGCTAAACTTGGGCCTCAAACTGGGGTCTTCTGGCTATAGGTTTCTGGCTTTTTTGACTGCATTATCTCTCTTCCCTATTATCAACTCATCCTTCTAGGCAGTCTTTTTTGACTGGGGTTTCCCAACTGAACCACAGAATACAGAAAATGATTTGAATGGCCATTATCTGAATTCTCCCAAGGATGAATCTAGTGCATACTAGATGAATAGTGAGTTCATTCACTATGTACAATGGATGCCTTGGGCAATAGGACTTAATTCTCGTGCCCAGAAATGTATAAAATCCATAACTGGATGCTTCAGTGCCCCACGTCACCAACAAAACCTATGGTGACCTATTCAGGGCTATGCTCAAAGACATTTTCCTTCCAATTCCACTGTTCCTTTTCACCTCTTGCTAGCCAACATCCAACTCTCTTCTAGGACAAATGAGATTTAAAAAACTGTGCTCTTAGAAAATGTACTGGGTTATACATGCAGAACTGGTGATCTGGGTCTCCATGTTATGTTGAACAAATCTCCACATCTCTCTGGGCCTCAAGTTTTTCATCTGTCTAAAAACTTCTGCCCAAATCCACATCCAGATGATAGCATGAGCATTCAGGAACAACAACAACACCAAGCAAGGCATGCTGGCATTTGTCTATTGTGCAACAGGATGAGAATTTAGAGACAGAGCATGATCTCAGCCTAGTAAAGAAACTGACATGTAAACACCTTATGATAACTGTAATAAAAGAGGGAACCCAGAGGGCAAGCCTGTGGGAGGGAATGGGTGTGAGGATTTGATGAGAATTAACAAAGAGAGAGATTTTTGAACTAAGTGCTAAAGGAGGAGTAGGAGTTTACCAGGGAAGGATAAGAGATTGGGAGTAGAGGATGGTATCAGTGGACTCAATGAGTAAATGGTATGCCATAACCCAGGGTGAATGCTATGGCACAGAGGGAAAAGAGGCTGAAGATGTTGGCTAAAGTCACATTGTAAAAGGACTTGAGGGGCTTCCCTGGTGGCGCAGTGGTTAAGAATCCGCCTGCCAATGCAGGAGACACGGGTTCAAGCCCTGGTCTGGGAGAATTCCACATGCTGCAGAGCAACTAAACCCATGTGCCACAACTACTGAGCCTGCGCTCTAGAGCCTGCAAGCCACAACTACTGAGCCCGTGTGCCACAACTACTGAAGCGCGCACGCCTAGAGCCCCTGCTTCGCAACAAGAGAAGCCACCATAATGAGAAGCCCGCGCACCCCAACGAAGAGTAGCCCCCACTCGCCGCAACTAGAGAAAGCCCGTGTGCAGCAACGAAGACCCAACGCAGCCAAAAATAAAAATAAATAAAATAAAATAAATTTATAAAAAAAATGAAAAGGACTTGAATGCAATTTTGAGTGGTTTGGACTTTATCTTGCAGACTAGGGGTTCTCAAAACAGTAAGAGGAAGAACAGGTAGAGTTTATCCTGCTAGAGAGGGCATATCAGATTCATTTAGTGCTTTTTATTCAGATGTTTGCCAAGTTTATGTGGTTAAATATATTAGACTTTTCCAGAATAATTTGTGCTTTTGGTGTTATGCTTTAAAAGCCCCAGTTGTTATTTGCCTACATTATTTTCCCTGATACTTCGTCATTTTTATTTTTCAAATGTTTAAATATATAATCCATCTGGAATTTATTTGCCATATGTTGTTAGATAAGACTAATTTTCCCCTAAATTATAAATCAATTATTAAAGCTCAATTTGTTGAATAATGCATCTTTTCCTTACTTTTATTATTTACTAAACAATTATGTAGTTTTTAGTCAGTTTCTGGTCTATTATTCTCTTCAATCACATATTCATCTAATTGGTATTAATACTAGATTATTTTAATTGTCGTCACTCTTTTTTTCTGGCATGATTAGAGTCAATGAAAGTTCCTCTTTGCTATTTTTAAATTTTTAATGTATTTTGTCTAGATAAATTTTAGAATAAACGTGTCAAGTTACAATAAAATCTTTCAATTTCAGTTGGAAAGTTATTAGATTCTTTTATTACTTTGGGAAGAACTGACATATTTTCGGTATTGCATCTTCCCATCCAAAAGCAAGGGTTGTCTCCATTTAACCCAGCATTCTTTTATTATTCTCACTAAAGTGATATTTTTAACTTAAGTATTACATAATTATTATTATTATTTCTAAGTATTTTATTTATTTCTTGCACTATTAATTGAATTATTTCCTATCATGCATTTTATATATATATATATATAGTATGCATGTACATGTAGTCTGTATGAATACCTAATATTGACTTAATAGTATATATACATGTGCTATATATGTGTATGTAAATATAGTTGTATTCAAGAAAGTTATTAGTTTCTTTAATTAAAACTTAGTCCTTTTTCTCTTGCTAATAGCTGTGAGTTGATTTGGGGGAAGGGTTTTAGGTAGACAATAAGAATAATCTCCTTTCCTTTTCAAAATTTAAAGGTCACGAATCTTTAGTTTGTCATATATTTTCCATTGGCTGGGTCTTTCACAATAAGGTTAAACTGCAGGTAAATAACAACTGAGATATCACTTTATCCTATGAAACTAACTGCTATGGGCTAAATGGTATGCCCACCCCTCCAAATTCATATGCCTAACCCTCACTGTGTTAATTTTGGAGGTAGGCCTTTGGGAGATGATTAAGTTTGCATGAGGTCATGCGGGTGGGGCCCTCATAATTGGATAAGTGCTCTTATAAGAAGAGATAGCAGAGAGCTTGCTAGCTCTCTCTCTCCCCACCACATGAAGACACAGAAAGAAGGTGGCTGTCTACCAGCCAGGAAGAAAGTTCTTCCCGGAAATTGGTCATGCTAATACCTTGATCTTAGATGTCTAGTCTCCAGAACTGTGAGAAAATAAATTTCTGTTGTTTAAGCCACACAGTCTATGGCATTTTGTTATGGTAGCCTGATCTGAGTGAGATGCTGGCAAAAATTAAAAGCTAGATAATACCAAGTGTGGCAGAAACATTGAGATTCAGGATATCTCATGCACTGATAGAAGGAATGTGTTGGCAGCCAGACTGGAGAGCAATCTGGCACTACTCAGTTGAATGATGTATTTTGATGCAGGAATTTCTCCTCTGAGTATATATCCCAAAGACATTAACACATGTAGAAGGATGCTTGTTGCTTCATTAGTTGTTGTGGCATCAAGTTGGAGGCAACCACGGACTGTATCACTGAGGGAGAATATAGGCAAATGGAGTATTACGCAGCACTCAGAAGTTATGATTTAGATGTTCATATTGCAGAGTGAATAGATCTTAAAACATGTTTCTGAGTTTAAAATAAGAAACATTTACATAAATTAAAATAAGTAACATTAAAAGACAGTGCACATTTTATAAGAATTAGTGGGATCAAAAGCATTGGAAAATATGCTTCTGCCCGTGATAGAATAACAGGAACTCCATGTATTTTCCTGCCCTAAATACTTAGAAAATCAAACAAAATATATGAAAGAATGGTTTTTAGACATTGGACAACACACAGCCTAGAACAGTGATTCCTCTGAGAAGGACAACAAAAGTGAGTCCCAGAACATTGCTGGTAGTGGGTTGAGGTCACAGAATAGGGAGAAGGATCCCAATCAGAGCCCACTGAACTCCTTCAGTTGAGGAGGCAGAATTCAGAATTTAGGGAGGCCAAGACAACTAGAATTTACAGAGCAGAAAATCTAAGAGGAAAAACTGCATGCAGAGAGAGCTCTGGATATCTATGGAGAGTTCCCTTTGAATCCTCAGCCAAATATTGATCTATTTATGTATGTGAGAAACAATCTAAGGCTGGGAAAAGAGTCACCAGAAGAGAGTCGATGGAACAATCCACAACCCACAAAGGGCTGGAAATAGTTCATGTTTTCACCTGCTAGAATAGGAAGAACACCTTATACATAAGGCACAAAGAACTCTGTGGTCTCTTGTACTGGGAGGAAAACAGATCAGGATCTAGCAGCATAAAACCTAGGCAAATGTGTCCTTTGACTTGTTTTATGGGATTATCCTTCATTGTATCCTGAGAGCTGCCCCTTGTTCAGATGAAGACAGTTTAGAAAGTTGGATGATGTTTCTGTTGACAGTATTAACTTGGCATTAGATGCCTCATTACATATCCAAGCATTGGAAGATAATTTTATGACTAACATTTGGGTTAAATCTGTAAACATTGTTTATCTTTGACATTATTTCCTTTAAAAAGGCAGTAATAGCAACATTGTTTCCTCCTGTCATTTTGGCCTGCACCGGGGGAAGGAGGTTGGTGGAATAAGGGTTAGGAAGGCAATGATGACAAGATGTTGAGATGCTATCTCTCCTTACAGCTTCCAATTTTTCTGGTAGAGGGAAAAAAATGTTGACATGACACAGAAGGTCTTGCCTCAGGGACTCCCAAGAGTGAAAACTGATGGATGTTCACCACCAAATCCCTTTCTTTAAGGGACGTTATCATGTCACATTTCTGAAAATACAGAATGCACCCTGGATAATATTTTCACATATGCTGATAAATGCAGCTGCCAAGAAAGCATGCTTTAAAAAAATCCAAGAGATGCGGAGGGTTGTGACTCTCCTTGAAGAAAATTTATATTTTCAAAGTCTTTCTTGATTCTCTCAGTGATGTTATAAGGTTTACCTATTCCCCTCACTGCTTATTCCCACCTTAACCTTGTCCAGAAAGGGAGAACTGGAAATAATTAAAGCTTGATTCTTAATTTTCTAATAATAAATGGTGATGGAGATAATAAACTTGCCCCATTTGGGGTGAAAGAGAACACACACATACACACAGCCAAACCAAACCAAAATGAAAGACAATTTAAAAAATGTGAAACAAAATCATCCATAACTCATCCATAATTAAACATAATATTTTGATTTCTATTTTCTAGTCTTCAGTTTATATATTTTGCATCAATGCAATCATTTTGAATTCCATCCTCCAAGCTTCATTGAGGAAACTGAGCTAGTTTGGCAAAGTCATGATTATCATTTTTTATGTCTCCAGAGTAAGCAAATAGAAAAGATATTCTATATTGTAACTAGTTATTTCCCCATGTTTTGCATAAGTGGGTTGGTTTCAATTTAACCGTAGATAGAATTGCAATGACCATATTTATTCCTTGGCCTTTGTTTTTGTTTTGAATGAATCACTTTCTTAAGAAGAAATTTAAGAATTCTGAATATTGGTTGTTAACTTTTTTACCACTTTTGCTAAATTATTTTCCAAAAGAGTTTTGCCAAGAGTATCTATGTATACCATTCCCCGCATCCTTAATTTCAAATAGCAGGACAGCTTTACATAGCCATTAGGGCTTTTGTAAAATGTTCAGAGACACAACGAGCAGGTGTGGAAATTCAGGTGGTCAGGTGATGGGAAAAGGGAATAAGCACCCCTGGTTATTCTGATGCAGGGTCAATGGATGACACTTGGAAAAACAGTAAGAAATTGCTTTTCTCTTTGCATTGTCTCCTGTGAGTAAAACATATAGCCTATCTTATCAGAGTATAGAATTATATCTTAGTTCTCATGGAATAATCTTACCTCTGGCGTCATTTTATTTTTTGCCCTTATTTTTACTTAATCCCAGTTTCTTTCCTTATTTATTTTTATGTCTATCTTTCTCCAGTAATTGCCATAAAATCATCTTTTGGACAAAATCAAAATAATTTTAAAAAGGAATTCTATTAGGAAAATACTCTGATGTAACATACTCATTGAATAACTGTTGAATGAGTAAGTGAATATTCTGTTTAGGAGGATCTTGAATGTTAAAAGAGCATTTGTTAATAGTCATTTTTATAAAATAAAACTGGGCAATATAAATCCGGGCTTACTAATTTAGATTCTTGCTAATTTAAAAATTTATTTTTATGCCACTTTATAGTTTAAAAAGTAGTTTTATATCCACTATCTTATTGGATCCTCACAAGAATCTTATGAGTCAGAAAAGTCTGACATCACTTTCTCCATTTCACAGAAAAGTCAACAGAAGCCAAGAAAGGCTTTGAGGCCTTACTACAGATCATGCCCATGCCGAGGGCTTTATCTGTGTTAAACTGTGGCAGGTATTGTTATCCTGATTTTACCCAAATAAAGTGGAATTTCACTGGAATTAGGTAGTTCGCCTAGGAGCAAGGAGAGCACCCAGGCCAGTTGGCTCTCAGCTCTTGGTACACTTTTTACATCACTTACCCCATTGATCACTGCAGCCACCATTTAGCAGAGCTATGACTATTCTTCTTTTACAGATGAGGGGACAGGCTCAAAATGGTTGTAACTTGCCTAAGCTCATGCAGCTCATAAATGGAGCATCCGGGAAGTAGGTCACCATCTTTGTCAAAGAAATCTGTGCTCTGCTCACTACTTCAGTGGAAATACAGACCACAAACATCAGAAGTTACCTTTGAGGTCATCTCGTATAACGACAAAAACAAACAGAACAGCTGATATATTGAGTACATATTTTGTGTCAAGCATCATACTAAGTATTATACACACACACACACACACACACACACATATATATACATGTGCATACACACACACGTACAGAGTTTTCACAAGATCCCTAAGAGGAAGGTACTATTATTAACCATCCTTTCCCCTTTTATAGATGATAAAAATGAGACCCAGAGATGTTAAGTTACTTGCCCATTGTCACAAAGTTAGTAAGGGCAGAACAGATCTTGTGCCCTGCGTGTGAATTACTCTGCACAGCTCAGCAAGCATTCTCTGAGCCCCTGTACCTCCAGGGACAAAGGTTCTCATCTAATAAGGCAGTCTATGCAGCCTGCTGGAAAAGCCATCAGACATCTGCCTCTGTGAGACCCCACTCAGGGGGTTAGAAGAATGCCTGGCACCTATTTAGCACTATACAATGTTTGTCAAATAAATGCATATATTTCTTTCAAAGTCTTGCTATGTAGATCTCTGTTTGCTTTTCCCTGCTGAGACCTTTCTGAGACTGGAGTGCTGGGATCATATTTTTCTGAGTTATCTCTTCTCCAAAATACATGCCCTCATCTCATTTTTCCCAAACATTTCCCACCTGTCATGTTTTTCAATGCCTTTATTTTTTTTCCAGAACCTTCAGTATAGAATGAGTACTGGAAGGCTAATGCTATTTTCTACTAAATTACAGAAAATTTCATCCTGTCTGGAAAATACATGTTCTCAGTTAAGTAACAAACATAGGTACATGTCCTATTTCATACCCCCCCCCCATTTCCATTCCTAAACCCCTGGAATAAGGCGGTAGGGGAATCATCACAATAAAGGAAATCCACTGGCTTCAAGGTAAAATAGGCATAGTGACTTTGTGAATACTTTTCTTTTTGTGATACATCTCCAAATTAAGCATGGGTCATCTGTCTGTTAAAACTTTTTAGTATATTTCCCCTCCTTAAAGTAAAATGCTTTTTATTATTAAAGATACTATATTTGTTATATTAAAACATTTTTCCATACCTATCAGAGTTGAAGATACACACAACTATTTGTCCAGCAATCTCTGTTCTCAGTATATACCATAAAGAAGTGTGTGCACATATGTACCAGGAAATTACAACATTGATAACTTATATTATTCTTGGTGAAAATAGCCCCAAATTGGAAACAATGTAAACATTCATCAATCATAGAATGGATCAATATGTCATAGAGAATTTATATAATGAGATATAATATAGCAATAAAAACAAATCAATTACAGATACATGCAACATCACAGATGAATCTTAAAAACATTATGTTGCGTAAAAGATGTTGGACTCAAAAGAATACATACAGCTTGAGTCCATTTATATAAAGTTTTAAAACAGACAAAGAGTATATTGTTTCCGGAGGTATAGAAAAATGGTTAAACAATGAATATAAGCAAATTCATACAGATAACCCTCAGAATGGGAGAAAATATTTGCAAATGAAGCAATGGACAAAGGATTAATCTCTGAAATATACAAACAGCTCATGGAGCTCAATATCAAAAAAACAAACAACCCAGTTAAAAAATGGGCAGAAGACCTAAATAGACATTTCATCAAAGAAGACATACAGATGGCCAAGAGGCATAGGAAAAGATGCTCAACATCACTAATTATTAGAGGAATGCAAATCAAAACTACAATGAGGTATCGTCTCACACCGGTCAGAATGGCCATCATCAAAAAATCTACAAACAATAAATGCTAGAGAGGGTGTGGAGAAAAGGGAACCCTTTTGTACTGTTGGTGGGAATGTAAATTGATACAGCTACTATGGAGGACAGTATGGAGGTTCCTTAAAAAACTAAAATTAGACTTACCATATGACCCAGCAATCCCACTACGTGGCATATACCCTGAGAAAACCATAATTCAAAAGGACACATGTACCCCAGTGTTCCTTGCAGCACTATTTACAATAGCCAGGACATGGAAACAACCTAAATGTCCAATGATAGATGAATGGATAAAGAAGATGTGGTACATATATACAATGGAATATTACTCAGCCATAAAAAGGAATTATACTGGGTCATTTGTAGAGAGGTGGATGGACCTAGAGTCTGTCATACAGAGTGAAGTAAGCCAGAAAGAGAAAAACAAATACGTATATTAACGCATATATGTGGAATCTAGAAAAATGGCACAGATGAACCTATTTGTAGGGCCTGAATAGAGATGTAGATGTAGAGAATGGACGTGTGGACATGGGGAGGAAGGGGAGGGTGGGAAGAATTGGGAGATTAGGTTTGACATAAATACACTATCATGTGTAAAATAGCTAGTGGGAACCTGCTGTATAGCACAGGGAGCTCAGCTTGGTGCTCTGTGATGACCTAGATGGGGGGGAAGGAGGGGAGGAAGGTCCAAGAGGGAGGGGATATAGGTATACATATAGCTGATTCACTTCATTGTACAGCAGAAACTAACACAACATTGTAAAGCAATTTTACTCCAATAAAGAGAAAATTCACTACCATAAGATAGAGGGTAGAACTTTTACAAATGCGGGGTCAGACATCATGATTAGGAAGGGCACCTTCTAAGATGCTGGTGCTCATCTCTTGACCGGGTAGTGGTAAATGGGTATCCAACAACATTTTACAAACTCTTTGTCTACAGGTTTAAACCTCTTTGTTTATGTTCATATGCCATATTTCACATTTAAAAAATTTTAGAAAAAGAATAGCAGTTAGGAGAAAAAATAAATTGTCACATGCCTACTGCTTTAATCCACCATTGAAAACATCTCAGTGTATTCTTGCAGTCAAGAAAATATACTTCTAGTCCCTCATCTGCTTCACTCACGGCTTCTGTAAAAGTGCAACAGAATGGGTGAGGAGAAGAGTGAGGATCTCTTTTGTTTGGTTGCCTTTTAGTTTGCTCCCCCTGTATTAGAATGAACCAGAGTGAATAAACAGTGAGTGGATGGAGAAATATGTGTCTAATTCATCTATTGCTTCTCAGATGCATTTCAGGTCCCTAACATTTACCATGTCAAAGATAATGAAATGGGGACTTCCTGGGTGGTGCAGTGGTTAAGAATCTGCCCGCCAATGCAGGGGACACAGGTTCGATCTCTGGTCCGGGAAGATTCCACATGCCGTGGAGCAAGTAAGCCCGTGCGCCACAACTACTGAGCCTGTGCTCTAGAGCCTGCAAGCCACAACTACTGAGCCCACGTGCCACAACTACTGAAGCCCGCGTGCCTAGAGCCTGTGCTCCACAACAAGAGAAGCCACCACAATGAGAAGCCCATGCACCGCAACGAAGAGAAGACCCCGCGCGCCACAACTAGAGAAAGCCCGCACGCAGCAATGAAGACCCAATGCAACCAAAAATAAATAAATAAATTTATTAAAAAAAAAAAAGATAATGAAATGTTAGATTGGCCATATACTGCTCATAGGTGAGACCTCATCTTGTGAGATGGTACACCAACTGCCAGGCTGTGGATTTTACTAGAAGCAGTTAAGTAGTGGCAGCAATAATAAGCAGTGCCAAAGTGATCCATACTGACGCCTGTGAGCCTTGCTCTCCTCTGTGAGGAAGTCAAGGGCCTCATATCCACTGTATTATATAAGATGAGAAATGGAATCAGGATGCATTGATGGGCTGCACACAGCTCTCAACTGTCTTCTTGCCAAATCTTCCAAGACATCTAGCTTCTCCCCGAAACGATTCCCCAGGCAGGCATTTGGTATGTACTCTATATGCTCCTTCACCCACCCCCACATACATCACAAAACGTTTTTGTTTTATTTGGATTGCATCATTGCCTAAATATTTGTCCTTATTTTTCTAAGATGCGTGGAAACTGGATCAGGCTGAACATGAAGCAAACCAGGCCTGTCTAGTTCATCCAGGCCACTCATTAACATCCTTCCATTCACTCAGATGTGGGGCTCATTTTGGGTCCTCCCCATGGTGACTGAGAGTAGGGCTCAGAACAGCAGTAGCTGCTAGGTCATACACCTCCATGAGGTTGTTTTACCAAGGCAGGGCATATCTCCACAATTTGGTGTGATTAACAGGCTGGCATGATATGTCTGTCTTCCAGACCATCTGATGTGTTCTTTTGAATTAGACAATGACTTCAATAGGACAAATACATTTGTGCCTGATTAAGTTTATTGAGGGCTACATTTATGAGCATCCACTATGTGCCAGGCCCTGGGCTCTGTCTTGGAGCTTAGGAGGAAATTAAACTTCACAACTGACATGGAAACAAATACAGCTTAATCAAATGAGAGAAATGCCATGTCAGGGGTGTTTATGGGGGCCTCAAAGAAGAAATTATTAATGATTAATATTGAGAATGGCAAGGGCAGGGAAAGCTTCACAAGAGACTGTATTTTCATGAAGGAATAAAGATTCATTATAGCTCTGACAAAACAATTTGGAAAAATTAAAACTAAACCATCCCTGGGCAAATTGAGGAACCTAATCTTGAAACACCCCCAAAGAACACTCCTAGTGAAGAAATAAAGAGCAATAGGTAACTAGAAGTTCAATTCTGTTATCCCATCAAGGTGATTGAAAACAAAACAAAACAATGCAAACATCCAACAGTGAAAAACTTCCAAGATTCTTCAAAGTGGAAATACCGCAGAGTAAATATTCCTCTGTGACTTACTCATTGTTGAATTCTCAGTACCCAGGATGCTTCAGTAAATGCATATTGATGGAATGAATGAATGATTGTACATCCTGAAAAAAATATATATACACATGTGTATAAAGTGTGAGGGGGCGTGTCATGTGTATAATATATGGAAACAAATACACTTGCAGAAAGGGCTGGTTGTAAGTGGTCTAGCTGTTGAAAGCATGGTGCTAATAATAGCTTGGTTCCAGCGCTGACTTTTTTGTAACCTGGAGGGCATACTCAAAGTGCCCAGTCACATGTGGTAGACTTTCTTTCATCATGGCTTTAAAAGGAGATTGGGTGAGAAAAAGAAACACACAGATGCATTTCTGTTCACTTTCTTCCATAATGGTCAGATGCATTAAGAGAAAAACACTCAAAACCAAAGCCAGACTTTCAGTTCTGAGCCATCCTTCAATTGCCCATTTCTGTCTTCCTTTGGCCACGTCTCCCAGCCTTCACTGTGTTTCTCCAGAACAATCTGGCTAAATGTGTTCTAAATAGCTTGGTGACCCCCTCGGGGGTAATTCCTGCTATATTTGAGTACCCAAATGAGAAGGATGGTTGTCACAATCTGCTTCTCTCTGTCCAGGCTCATGCCACTGTCTCCAGCCTTGCAATAGATTCTGTCACTGTTGTAAACGGAAAAGGCTCTGACTGGCCTTCAGACCACGTCCTTATACTGACTAATGGTGTGATGATGGGCAGGTAACTTCCCATCTCTGGACCTCAGTCTCAATCTACAAAATGACTGAGGTTTGAAAAGTAATGGTGGGCTTCCCTGGTGGCGCAGTGGTTGAGAATCTGCCTGCCAATGCAGGGGACACGGGTTTGAGCCCTGGTCTGGGAAGATCCCACATGCCACGGAGCAACTAGGCCCGTACGCCACAACTACTGAGCCTGCGCGTCTGGAGCCTGTGCTCCGCATCAAGAGAGGCCGCGATAGTGAGAGGCCCGCGCACCACGATGAAGAGTGGCCCCCGCTTGCCACAACTAGAGAAAGCCCTCGCACAGAAACGAAGACCCAACACAGCCATAAATAAATAAATACATACATACATAAATAAAGGAGTTCCTTTAAAAAAAAAAAAAGAAAAGTAATGGTCCTTCCAGTTATTACAGTCTATTAAATTTCAGTGTGTTCTCAGAGATGTAGTTTGGAAGAAAAAAAAAGAATTTGGGAGAAAAGAAAGTTTGGAAGCAGAACAAATCCTCAGTCCTTTCATTTAGGAGAAAAAAAAAATCCAAAGACAAATCCCAACAGTGTCTATTATCCAGTGACTTCCCATAGTATCTTTTTTTTCCCATAAAATGCAAATGACTTAGCAACAAGGCCCTCTGCATGAAGGGACTGACGTTTTCACTCTTCTAGCTTCTTAATGACACATCCTCTCAAAGATTGTATATTTACTTCCTTACCCCTTTCTCAAAAGAAACTTAAATACAATGTCTCAGTTCATGTAAATGAAACAGGGAACACTTCACTTCCTTTTAATATTTATGAGGGGCATCTTTATGATAAATTTCATAGTTGCTTTTAGGCACCAACTCCTGTGGCTTCCACCTGGTTATTGGATGTTGCTTCTTAGATATCCCACAAACTCAGCATATGCAACACTGAACCCCTAAACCCTGCCCATCCATCCTTCAGTTTTCATTGTCAGTTAATAATAATTACACTTTATATTTTGAAAGAACTTTACAGCTTAGAAAACATTTTCACATGCATTCTTCATTTTATTTTCATTTTAAATTATCCCCAACTTTAAGGTGAAACAGCTGATGCTCAGAACAGTTAAATGCCGCATAATTAAGACAAGTACAGGTTGTTTCCAGAATATCAGAGATGCTTTACCTGACCTCATTTGTCTGTTAAAAATCCTTTGCTGACTTCCCATCACCTGTAGAGTAAAGTTCAATCTCTTTAGCTTGGAATTCAAGGACTCCATCAGACCCAAACATCTTTCCATATTATCTTCCTGTCAATTTAGACATTCTTCTCTCAGATAACTCCAGACAAATCACCATTACTAATATACCTGCTGCTTTTCCTTTGTACATTCTGTTCCTTCCTGCACAGTTCTGTCTACTGGGATCTTATCCATCCTTTAGGACAGTTCAAATACTGGGTCATAATCCTTTACCTAAAACCCTTTGAGTCCAGAACCTTTTTGGATTTAAGAAAGGTAACAGAGTTTATATTCTTATATTACAAAATATCTCCAGTGGAGTCTAGGGCAGTACCCTGCATTCAGTTGCACTAATGTTTTACAGCAAAGCATAAGAATACTCATGCTAAGTGGAATAAATTAAGATACTAAATGGATCAAGTGAAGTTTTGCCACCTAATAAGAAAAGACTTGGTTTTGGAGCTTTTGGGTTTGGAATTGCTCCTAAGTGACTACAGAGCTACATTGATTGTTTCTGGAAGCCTCCCCAATTTGACCTCCTCTCTTCTCAGTGTACCATTCTTCCTGGCCCTTGGAAATTTTACGCTATGTACTCGTTAGTTCATTTACTTATACTGTAAATATTTATTGTGTATTACGTTAGGCACTGAGACTTCTGTGATAAATCGGATAAATCAGACTGCCTCTTGCAGTTCCTGGCCTGGTGGCAAAAGCAGAGATATAAAAAGGCAAAAACAGTCAGATGGGATGAGTCCTAGGTTGGAGCTGAGCACAGGGAACTACAGGAGCAAAGAGGAGGCACCAACCCAGCCTGGGGTAGAAGGTGAAAGGGAGAAACAGTAAAGGTTTTCTAGAAGTGAAATCATCTGGACTGAGCCTTGAACAAGGAATTAGAGTCAGCCGGTCTAAGAAATGGAGAATGGAATTAGAGGCAGAGAGAATAAGATGTTAACAACATGGAGGAAAGGCAAAGCTAAGGTGATTGGCATCTGCAAGTGTTTTGATTTCAGAGGATTGAAGGATGCTTGGGGGAAGAGGGCAAGGAGTGAAACCACTGAGCTTGGCTAGAACCAGAATTTGAAATACCTTATATGGGTGCTACTGAGTTAATACTTTATCTTTAAAGGCCATGAGTATAGGACAGAGCACTCACTGCACTGTGGAAAATGAAGTAGAGGGAGGCGGGACTCTTCAGAATGCTGTCATTATAATCAAAAGGTGGTGTCAACACTGAAGAAGAGACAGCTCTAGGACTTCTTCACCCATGACAGCACGTATCCCAGATTGTCCCGCGTTCAATCTAATTTTACAAATAAATGATCTTTCAGGTAGGGATTGTGTCCTAATTTATGCATTCAACACATTTTGTTGAACATCTGCAAGGGACTAGGACCCATTCTAAGCCCTGGGGATACTGCTGTGAACAAGCCAAGCCAGACACTTCTTCTCATGGAGATATTTATTCAAAGGGAGTGGTAGGAGGAGGAGGTCAAACAAAAAATAGGCAAAGAAGCAAGCTAAATCGCAACAGAGAGAGGTACGTTTTGTGAAGAAAATAAAAAGAGTTATGTGATGGAGCGAGTGGAAGGAAGGGATGCTCTCTGAGAGGAAGTGATTCTGACTGAGGCCTGAATGATGAGAAGGTGTCAGCCATGCAAAAGACTGGTAAAAGAACAGTGATTGCAGAATTCCTGGGGTGAGAACCGAACCGGCTTGAGTGATCAAGGCAGAGAGGACTGCCAGTACATAGAGAGCTTAAGGGGATAGCAGTGTGTCAGGAGTGGGACAGATGGGAAGTGACTGGGTCAGGTGGGGTTTCTTGCCAAAGGTGAAGAGCTTGGATTTTATTCTGAGTAACTTGGGAAGTCACTGGAAGGTGTTAAACAAGTGAGTGTTATAATGTGTTTTAGATTTTACAGAGTTCACTTAGCTGCTTGCAGAAGAGGGGATGAAGGATGACAAGAGTGGAATTAGGAGATGTTAAAGTCTACTGCAAGGATCCATGTAAGTGGTAATTGACCAGGGTTAAAGCAGTGAGATGGAGAGAAGGTAAGAGATCATGGCTCTATTTTGGACTTGCCTATGAAATGTATGTGTGTGTGCGTGTGTGTGAAAAATAAAGAAATCAAAGGTATTGTGGTCACCTCAAGACTTGGCATGTAAGTAGCCCTAAAAAGTGTTTGATGCATTGAAAGCATGTGTTTCTCTTTATTTAAAATTATCATCCCTCTAAGTAATGATTTAATAGCTAGACAGCCTATCCATCACGTGAGCTTAATGAAAGTGTTCGAAGAGGCTTTTCAACAAAATTGCATTTAGAAGTAAATATTTACTTGAGTACAACTCATTTGTGAAATTAAGTCAGCTTTATGAGGCATACTCAATTATTTTTGTAACTAGTGAGCAGCATAATATCTGTGGAATTATACAATGTGAAGCCTCTCTAACTATCTTATAAACACAGACTTTTTTTTAAAACGTGAAGTTAGAGACAAAACAAGTTTCTTAGCACCTCAGAAACATCTAGCAAGTATGTGTGCAGTGCCTGACTGGGTACAATTAGAAATCTAGGAAAAGTGGGAAGCCATGACTTCCTCTGTGCTTTTTCCCAGTTATGAAGCAAATTCCAGGATCCTGGAATAAAATTCAATTGTGCCTCTAGTCTATTATGTCTATGTGCAGCATTTTCCAGACTTACTGGGGACATCAAGAGGAATGGTCTCTGCCCTAGAGGAGTTCCTCTCGGGTAGTGGAGAGAAAGGAGGAGAGAGAGAGAACGGGGGGCAAGCTACTGATAATTGGGTGTGATAAGTGCGAAGGATAGATGCAAACTCAGGGTGCTGTTATCAGAGCCCAGAAGGGCAGCCAACACATGGCGGAGTGGGTGAGGGATAGAGTCAAGGGTCCAAGGGACGGCCTCCTTTGGGGTGGGAGGCATGATTAGAATCTTGAAGGATGAGCAGGAGCTATGCAGATGAAGGGAGAGGGGAAAGACAGAGAGAGAAACCTGGGCAAGTGTTGGGAGGTGAGAAAACCCAGTGGAGGAATTGTGATGGAGGTGAGGAGGGTCATAGCATCTTGTGAGGTGGGAACCCACTGAGTCACAGAGGGTCTTGCCTGCCATGCTAAGGACCTCATTCTCAAGATCATAGGGAGCCCCTGAAAGCGAGTAAGCAGCAAGAGGAATGAGCAGATGGGCCTTTCACAAGAATTTATCTGTTAACAGTGTGGCATGGATTGAAGTCCAGGAAGAAAAGGTAGAAGGTTGCTTGACCTCCAGACATGAAAACTGAGGCTCTGGGGTTGGAAGGGAGAATCAGGAAGTAGGATAAACAGTGGGAATGTGAAAGGAGGATGATGAAAGAGGAGACAAGGCTTAGATTTAGGCTAAACCCAGATTACTTCATACTTTAACAACAACAAAAACAAAGCAAGCAAGCATGTCACTAGTGTGCAGGCTCTCAACCTTAAATAACTATTGAGTTGGCCAAAAGGTTCGTTGGTTTTTTCCGTAAGATGGCTCTAGTAGCGCTTATTTGTCTTTTACTTCATTCGAAACAATTTTGTTAGATTGTATTGTGACAGTTGTCGTATCAGCATGCATTTTTTAAAAACTTAACAAAATTGGTGAATTTTTGTGTAGCCATTTTAATATTGAAGATGGAAGAAAAAAGCAACATTTTTGGCATATTATGCTTTAGTATTTCAAGAAAGGTAAAAACGCAACTGAAACGCAATAAAAGATTTGTGCAGTGTATGGAGAAGGTGCTGTGATTGATCAAACGTGTCAAAAGTGGTTTGCAAAGTTTTGTGCTGGAGCTTTCTTGCTGGATGATGCTCCACGGTCAGGTAGACCAGTTGAAGTTGGTAGTGATCAAATTGAGACATGAATTGAGAACAATCAGCGTTATACCACGCGGGAGATAGCCGACATCCTCAAAATATCCAAATCAAGCGTTGAAAATCATTTGCACCAGCTTGGTTATGTTAATCGCTTTGATGTTTGCGTTCCACATAAGCTAAGCGAAAAAAACCTTCCTGACCGTATTTCTGCATGCGATTCTCTTCTTAAACGTAATGAAAACGTTCCATTTTTAAAAACAAATTGTGACAGGTGATGAAAAGTGGATACTGTACAATAATGTGGAACGGAAGAGATCGTGGGGCAAGCAAAATGAACCACCACCAACCACACCAAAGGCCGGTCTTCATCTAAAGAAGGTGATGTTGCATATACGGTGGGATCGGAAGGGAGTCCTCTATTATGAGCTCCTTCTAGAAAACCAAACGTTTAATTCCAACAAGTACTGCTCCCAATTAGACCAACTTAAAGCAGCACTCGACAAGAAGCGTCCAAAATTAGTCAACAGAAAACGCATAATCTTCCATCAGAGTAACACAAGACCGCATGTTTCTTTGATGACCAGGCAAAAGCTGTTACAGCTTGGCTGGGAAGTTCTGATTCATCTGACATATTAACCAGAACTTGCACCTTCGGATTTCCATTTATTTCGGTCTTTACAAAATTATCTTAATGGAAAAAATTTCAATTCCCTGGAAGACTGTAAAAGGCACTTAGAACAATTCTTTGCTCAAAAAGATAAGAAGTTTTGGGAAGATGGAATTATGAAGTTGCCTGGAAAATGGGAGAAGATAGTGGAACAAAATGGTAAATACATTGCTCAATAATGTTCTTGGTGAAAATGAAAAAAGTGTCTTTTATTTTTACTTTAAAAGTGAAGGAACTTTTTTGGCCAACCCAATACAAAGGACAACAGCATCGCATTTCCAATCTTTTTTCCCCTAATTTAACTCTTGTAATTCATAGATGAGATCCATGTCCCATGAATGTCATTTTACATTTGTTAGTGTTTGATGCTAGTTTGTATGTTTGAAAATATTTTATTTTTAAAAAATGGAATTTGTGTTACCTCCTAAGCATTTTGCCTTATCAAGGCATTGAACCAGAGTCCTAAGACCTGAGTTTGTGGTCTGTGAGCAGAGGGGCGTGGTGAAGGAGGTTTGTACTGGAGGCATCTGGGGATTGGGCTCTTAGCCTCTATTGAAGTAGACAAGCCGCTTTCCCCTCACTGAGCTATCATTTGCATACCTGTAAAATGGGGTTATAAAAGCTATCTTGAGACCCTTTGAGTTATAAAATGATGTTTGTTAATTCAAGATGTTTATTTGAACTTATTTTATATATTTTTAGTTACTTTAATTCTCAATACACCCCTATGAGGTAGATGGTCTATTATTAGTCCCCTTTTACAGAGAGGGTCAGTAACTGCCCATGGTCACACTGCAAGCAAGTGGAAAATGTAGGGTTTGAATCAGGCAGTCTGGCTCCAGGGTCTTTGCCCTTAACCACTCACTCTGTAGCTTTATGGTTTAATTTTCCATTCTGCTCTAGAAGAAAATTTAAGTGGTTCTTGTTTATTTGCAAATACAAACACTGCTTCAATGAACATGCCTCCATGGAACTCTTTGTTTTCACATGCAAGTGCCTCCTACAGGTTAAATTAATTAAACAAGGAGGTCATTAGACTGAGGTGACTCTAATGCCTTAGTAGTCTACATAAGCAAACCAAAACCTAAGCCAAAAATGCCTTGAGTTTGAGAAATCAAAACCTAAGGATAACCAATCACAAATAGGCAACTAGGCTTTTCTAAATAAGGCAACCCTTAAGCTATAGCCAATCAAATGATTTCCTTGCTTTGCTTCCACATCTTCTCTATAGAAGTCTTTCCCACTGCTTCAGACTGCTTCAGGTCTGGCTGCCTGATTCAAATCAATTTTTGCACAAATAAACTCTTAAAATTTTTAATATGACTCCGTTTACTTTTAACACTGTGAATGCATTGCCGTGTCCTAGGGTGCCCATTCACTCTCGAGAGCACTACACACTGGTTTCTCTCCCCATCACTTCATCCAATCTGCTGCTTTACAAGTCCCTGAAAGCCTCCATGCCACCATACCTGGTGGAATGTGTAAGCTTTCAATCTAACTTGGCATCCTAACCACGTTTGGTGACCTCTCTGATCATAGCCCCCTTCCTCAAACGCTTCAGTCCTTTGTCTCCAGCTGCACCTCATTCTCATAGACTTCCCCCCCCCCGACCTCCTTCCTTAGTACGCAGATCAGCTTCTCTAGATCTCCCTGTCCTTTAACCATGGGGGATCCTCAGGACTCAGTTCCTGGTTTTCCTCCTCATTCTTCTAGTGCTCCCTAAACAATGTCATTGACATACATGGATCTTTAAAGATCATCAACCCACTGACAGCTCCGAAATTTACATCTCCAGCCCAGACCTCTTTGGCGCTCCAGAACTGTATATCAAACTGCCCCTTTGAACACCTCCATTTGGATGTCTCCCGGACATCTCAAACCTAACAGATGCAAAAGAATACCGGACTTGCTTCTCCTACAGTTTTCTCCACCTCGATAAATGGTACCTCTATCTACCCAGACGATTATCTCAGAAATACCAGAATCTTGGGAATCATGTCTCTGGGAGTCCTACACAAATAGATTACCCATTGATTGTACCTCCCAAATATATTTTGACTCCTGTTTTCTCCATCTCCACTGCTGACCCTCCAGTCCCAGCCACCACATCCCATTTGGGCTATTGAAAGTCTGTTCACTCACCTCCCCACTTTTGATCTCCATACAACATCCTGAGTGATCACCTAAAAATGCAAATCTGATGTTGTCTTACCTCATGCTTAACAGTGTTCAATGCCTTCCCATTAGGAGAATATTGAAACAGCTTATCCTGTTCTAAAGGTCTAGCCCGGTGGTTTTCAGCCTTGGTTGTACATTAGAATCACCTGGGAAGCTTTTTAAAATTCTTTTGTCCAGAGCCCATTTTGTCCAGACCAACTATTATGATCTCTGCCTGTGGGCCCTTAGCACAGGTACTTTTTCAAACCTCCCTCCAGTGATTTTTTAGGTGAAGCCACTGAGCTGCCTTCCTTTAACTCTTCACCTAATCTTAGATTTCTCTCCCCCTTAAAAAAATACACTCTGACTATAAGAGTCCTTGCAGTTTTATAACTTAGGGCTTTCAAATATGCTCTTCCCTCTACCTGGAATACCTCATTCTGGGTCTGGCTAAATCAGATTCACACTTTAAGTCTTGGCCTACACTTTTTTTCAGTAGAAAGGCCTTCCTCTATACACTTCCCCATCTCAGTTATCTCCCCTCTGTTTTACTCTCTATGAGACTTAGTTATTTTATTTCCTTGTGTCATTTATCATAGTATGTAATTACATATTTTGTTGCATGGTTATTTACTTAATGTCTGTCTTCCCTAATAGACATTAGGCTCCTTGAAGTCAGGGACCAGGTTGGTTTGGCTGACCTCACCCTCAGCACATACCACAAGGCCTGGCCTATAGCAGGTGCTCTGTGGAAACCAGGGTCATAGAGAACAGTGACTGGTCCAACAGCAGTTAGCTTTGCCATTTACCAGCGTGCTGATAATGGGCAAATCATTGATCTCCTTGAATCTCAGTATGAAACATGTATAACAATCACTATCTTGCCCACTTGAGTCATTTGATATTCAAGTAATATGATGGATTAGAACATACCATGTGTACCATAAGGCATTACATGAATATTAGTAAACTTGCCAATGTTTTCCAATAGTTACCAGCTTAACCCATCTGTAAATGGGTTCTGTTCTTTTTACAGATCAGAAAAATGGTTCGGGGAGCTTAAATCATTTGCCTTAGATCCCAAAGATGCCAACTTGCCAGCAGAGAGTAACCAGATCCTAGCACAGCCTAACTCTTCTCCCTCCCTTCCTCCCCTTTCCCTCTCTTTCCTCCTCCCTTCTTCCTTCTTCCTTGGCTCCCCATTGTCTCAACTCCCACCCCTGTCTCTTCACTTAATTACTTTTTAACACCAATAATCCTTGCTTGACCTCATCCTCAAAATTTTATTCCCTAAGGGACCATCTCCTACAACTTACTGCTACAGGAAATTATTTAATAGTGCCCAGTGTGGTGCTGAGAGCCAAAGCAGCTCCCCAAAATGACGATGGAAACCAGGGACCCAGGGGGATCTGGCCCTTTGTAGCCTCAAATCATTCAATTACTCTCCTTTTAAACTGGAAGAGCAAGGAATGATAAAGCAGCAGAGGACTTGATTCACGAGTAGGATCTGCTTTAAGATCCTGGTGTGGTTTTGGTGGGGAGAGAGAGGAAGCATGAAAACAACATTCATTCGAAACACACTTAGCATTTACTGCAATAAGAGCTAGCATTTATACCAGCACTTTATCAAGTTCTACCCTCTTTTTCTTATCCGGTTTGAACAACAGCTCCATGAATCCCATTTTACACAGGAAAATCCTCAGAAATGCTCTGTAGGTGTGTTCAGGTCACAGAGCTGGGAGGTGGTGCTGATGTGACTGGAAATTCTGAAGCCAAATCTTGCATTTTTTTCCATTGCAGCAAAGCTACCAAACACCGAGAAAGCTAGCATGGGGAATAAACAATTCAGGAGGCATTTTTAAATTGTTCCTTCTGCCTGGGATGCCCCCGCCATCACTACCCAATCGTCCTGGTGACCACCACTTCTTGGAAGAGCTCTGCTTCTTCTGAGAACTGTTCCCTTCATCCAGGCCGGGTCCTCCTCTCCCTCTTCTGTGCTATCTCCTTAGTTCTCCTGTTGTCAGTCGTTCCGTGTCCATTCCCTGCTCCCTTCCTGGAGGGTTTTTGTGTGATATGGACCTTCTGCCCTGCCGGATGCTGTGGATTCGATCATGCATCACCCAGACCTCTCCCTTGTCTTCTACTCTGGCTCCTTTGGTCATTTCTCTGAATTTCACATAATCAACTGGACGTCAGCCAAGGGTGGATGCCACTCTCCTTCAGCTTGCCTCTTCCCAAAGCCCTGGCTGCCCAGCTGGATCCAATCCAACCAAAGTTGCCAAATATTGCTAGAGATATACCTATACAAAAATTTGTTTGTTGTTTATCTGATATTCAAACTGAACTGGGCACCCTGTTTTGGTTTTTGCTAAATATAACAATTGTAATCCCAACTCTTCCCTTTCCTGGGAGCCCAGGCGGTGGGAAGGGGCAGGGGCAAGAGGCTGTTTGGGCTGGGCTGCAGGAGGCTGCTCCGGTCCTAGGCCTTCTCTATACTCTCTGTGAAGCCTTGGTGGAGTCTCTGTCCCTCTCAGTGACTCAGTTTCCCCATATGCACAGCGGGAGGTTAAGTCAGGTAGTCTCTGAGAACGTTCCTGGCTCTTGTCCTCTGGCATAGGAGAGGGGTCCTCTATTTTCCATGCTCCTACCACCTTGTTCAGATGGTAATAGGGGACAGTTATTTAATTATGGAACGTGGTCCCACTAGATAGA
This sequence comes from Balaenoptera physalus, assembly GCF_965194825.1. NCBI lineage: Eukaryota > Metazoa > Chordata > Mammalia > Artiodactyla > Balaenopteridae > Balaenoptera > Balaenoptera physalus. Next base: position 25,135,934 of record NC_138886.1, read on the forward strand.
AACTTCTAAGGAAGTGCAAGGGTTGGTTTGTATTCATAGGCAGTATTGTGCTGTAGGGAAAAAACAAAACAAAACGAGACTTTGACATCCTGAGTTGAAGACCTGGCAACACCATTAATAAGTCACTTAACCTGTGTAAGCCTCAGTTTCTGCATCTTTTTATTAATACAATAGGGTTGATGTAAGCTCCTAGCACCCTCTGTGGCACATAGCAGAGCTTAATAAGCAGCAGCTATTATCGCTGAGTTTGGATTTCCAAGCCTGGCAAGTGTTCTGACCCAGAACTGGTACTCTAAGTATTAGGTGGAAAAAAAATGATGAGGTAATTGGAGACCTAAACTTAAAGGTTCACTTAGCACCAAGTGATGCCTGGAATCTTCTTCTTTGTAGAGAGGATTCCAATAGGCCAGCATCTACTGGGCTTCATGAGAAGTCAGTTGCCTTAGAGCCCATGAGCAGTCAGCTCACAGGGATGAGTATGGCCTGAGACCCTCTTCCAGGCTTGGCCAATCAGTTCAGAGTAATGGATCTTCAAGAAGGAGACGCCTCTCAACTGTCACAGCCTGGTTCCAGTGCACAACTCTAGGCTTAGGGTGTCTGACCACCGCCCAGGCAGTTGGAAGCATCCACTGCATTCTTGGCCATAGCACATAAAAGGTACATGAGGAAATGGGAAGCATGATTTATTCTTTGGGCAAACTGGGGGCTTGATGAATGGGTATATTCACCCAAATTTCTAATGAGAGTACCAAGTGCAGAAGATAAAGTTCTAACTCTGAGGGAGCTGAGAGTGAGAGCAAGTCCAGGGAGAAGGGTGGAAGAAGTTGAGAAAGGTAGGAAGAGTTGGCGTCCAAGAGGGCCAGCACACAGGTGTGCCAGGGCATCTGTGCTGCCTGCAGGGACAGCAGAAAGGCAGTTGGAGGTGGAGGACCTCTCATCTTTTGGTGGAATTAGTCCACTCAGATTAGAGCTCAGGCCCCTGGAAGGCACCATGTCACTATTGGTAACAATAGTAATAGCTAACATTTACTGAGCACTTACTGTATGCCAGGCATTGTGCTGAGTACTTGACATAGATTATGAAACCTAATCATGATGACTGCTGTCTGAGGTATTTACTAATAGCAGGGCTCATATTTAGCTGGTACGGCTAGGTGTTAAAACATTGAAATGGTTCAAATCCAATTAGTAAATAGCTCCTGACCTGATCTCCCTGAGTGGATCCGCATCCTTCTGGATGCCTCTGCCCCTCCCATGACCGGAAAAGCAGCAGGCCATTCTCAGGGATCTGTGCCACGCTTCATTGATTGATACCTATTTTTATGTTGTTATGGTAGACTGAATAATGGCGGTTTGTGGGTACCTAGAATTCAGTCCAGGTCACCAGTTGCTGGCCTCTCAAGGGGCAATAAGTCTCCCCCTAGCGCCGGAGGCAAGACTGCAGGTATTCATCTTGGCTGAGTGGGATGGCTTAGGAAAGTAGGTGGAGAACAGCCTGGGCCTGCCGGTAGGGCTGCGGCAGGGAGCTGCAAATACCAGGGTGGGGAAAGGAGGTGGCCCTGACTCAGCCAAGCCACATGCTGCCCTTGAAGAGCCTGCTTTCTGGATTCAGTAGTATCCAGAAAAATCAGTGGGGGGACACTAGTTGGCTGGCAGGCAGGCTGAGGCACACACCACTGAGAGACCCATGGGGTGTGTGTTAGCCAGGGCTTTCCTGGCCAGCTGTGCTTAGTTTGTGCCAGTGCCTCCGTTCAATCCTGGATTCTGTGAGAGGCTTCCTTGGGCCAGATCACTGTGCAGAGTTGCAGGTCTGGCCAAAGGATGAATGCAGAAACTCTATAGTCTATGAGAGACTGTGCAAGGCATAAAGTAGTATCTAGGGCCCAAATTAACACTTACTTCTTCTCCCTGCACAACCCATTCCTCTTGGTAATTTTCTCCAAAATATCACATCTTTGAGGCAGTATAAGACAAGCACCAAAAATGGAGACTGAATCCTGATAGGGCAGAAGTAGGAGGGGCTCCATCTGGTTGAGGCATCCAGGTATGTTTCCCAAGGATATTAGACTGAGCCTTGAAAAATGAATAAGACCTGTGATAGGTTGAATTATGTCTTCCAAAAAGACCTGCTGAAGTCTTAAGCCCAAGTACCTGTGAATGTGACCTTATTTGGAAATAGCATCTTTACAGTTGTAACCAAGCTAAAATGAGGTCATTAGGGTGGGGCCTTAATCCAATATGACTGGAGTCCTTATACGAAGAGGACAATGCCATGGGAAGGCACAAAGACAAACAGGCACACAGGGAAGAAGGCCATGTGATAACAGAGGCAGAGATTGGAGTGATGCAGCTGCAAAACAAAGAACACCAAGGATTGTGGGCCCCACCAGAAGATAGTGAGAGGTAAGGAAGGATTCTACCTCTTAGAGAAAGCAGGGTCCTTTTCACACCTTGATTTCAAACTTTTGGCCTCCAGAACTGTGAGAGAATAAATTTCTGTTGTTTTAAGTCAATCAGCTTGTGGTACTTTGTTCCAGTAGCCCTGGGAAACTAATACAGGACCAGAGGGTTCATGCCTTGAAGTAGCTTATTCTTTTACATGTCTCCTTTAGAGCTGGTTCAAGACCTATCACACAGGGGCTCCGACTAAGGCTGAAAGTGGAGATGTGGGAAGACCCATATGCGCAAAGGCCTAGTGGCTGGAAGATTTGGATCACGTTCGAGGTTAAAATGAGTTTGGCTGCACAGCAGCCAGCCATTGTGAATGAAGCTGGGTAGGCAGCCCTGGGACAGACTGTGACAGGTCTCATTCCCAAGCCAAATACAATATTCTCAGCTTTGGACTACCTCTTTCTCAGAGAGGTAAAGCCATGTGGGTCTCACATAAATTACCGCAAAGACAAAACATCAGAGCCAACCTCTCCCTTCCCTACACTTTACAGAGACTCATTGGAGTTTTTGCTGTGAAAATTCCTTCTTCCTCTTTCTAAAACGATAACTTCCTTAATTTCTACCTACAGTCGGAACAAATTGAAGGGCAGATGCAAGAGTCAGCATGATAGATATCAAAAGATGTCTTTCAATATGATAAACCCTTGTTTGGATGCATGGTTTAGCATGACAGTCAAATGCACCTGACTTTGGAAGAGTTAAACTGTAGGAAAGTTGGAGTCTGCAGAGCCAACGCTCTGAACCATAATCACTGCATCGTTTTGGTTTGGAATAGAGGGGAGAAGTCAAGAAAATCCCCAGCCTCAGGATTTTTGATGAAGATACCCATAGGGATTCATGGAGCAAGAGCTTGCCCCTGCAATCAGGGGACTGTACCTCTTGAGGTAGGTGTCAGGGCAGGGCAAGAGGCCAAAGTGCTCAAGGAAACTCAGAGGTGTGGAGAATGAGCTTTCCATCCCTTCAAACCTTAATACTATGCCTGCGTGTGTCTACGTGACACCATCCTGGGCAAGGGAGGTCTCCAGTGGAAGATGTGGGATGGGGAGAGGAACAGACTTCAAATCCACACCAAGACAGTAAATGCCGTGGAACATTGAGGAGGAGCCAGGTGAGAGGAAACACTGAGGTTGGAATCAGAAGACATGAGATATTTTTCACTTTGCTATAAATTCGTTGACCTTCCTGCAAGCTCCTTCTGTTTGGGGACATCAGTTTGTCGGTTGGACCAAAAAAAAAGTACATGTGTATGTATATCATATATATATATCATTTGATATATATCATATATGCATACATATATATATGTGTGTGTGGATATATGTCATATATATTACTCTAAACCCAGAACAAGATCATGATCCTGGGGACAGGGGCCTGACTAAAACGTCTCTGGAAGAAAATATATAGACAGTTACTTAACTGAACATTGACAGAACAAATGTCTACCGATAAGCTTTTGCCTGAATGAAAATAGAGTGAGCTGGTCCATCACTGCAGGCTTCCAGGCATCTCAAGGAGCAGTCTGTTTGTCATTCTGGCATTTGCCGTCACTTTGACATGGGCTGAGAACAATGCTGGAGTGGAATATAGTAAAATGATTAGATTCCCACAGGCCTCTCAGGATGGGGCCATTCTAAGGTGAAATGATGGTGTCCCTAGAGCTGGGAGGCAGACAAGGGCTCCCTCCAGCCCCCCACCCCCACCCCGCCGCTCTATCTTGTTGGGAGAGGGAGAACGAAGCAGGACACTGAGCCTCCGGGTAGGAGGTAGCCTTCCCCAGGGCCCTTGGCTCCTCGTGCCTTGTCTGCTCCCAGCTGAGCTCTGGGGGGTTGCCAGGGCTCCATCAGTCCACAGCTCTTCTCTGCAAATACTCTACCCTACTGCTTAACCACCTCCTACAACAGGCTGAGGATTCCTAGGTCTGTGTCTCCAGGCTGCCTCAGGCTTTGTTATCCTATTGCTTGGGGGACATCTCCACCCAGATGTCCCAAAGGATCCTCAAACTTAACATGTTGAAAACCAGAGTCAGTATCCTTGTCTTCAAACCAGTTTCCCTTTCTCTGTGAATAATGCCACCTCTGCCTGGTCACCCAAGAGAGAAACAGGGAGTGTGAGCGCCCTTCTTCCATCCCCCACCGAACACGGAGTCTGACAATCCTGCTCCTTTAACATCTCCCGTATCTGCCCCTCTTCTCCATCCTCACTCTACTGGCTCCTGGCAGGCTCCTAACTGGTCTCCCTGCCTCTGAACTCATTCTCTCCTCCCTCTTCCTATAGACCAGGGTCAGAAGTTTTTGTCTATGAAGGGCCAGGTGGTGAACACTTTTGGCTTTGTGGGCCCAGTGGTCTCCATCGCAACTATTCAACGCTGCCCTTGCAGTGTGAAAGCAGCATAGGTAATACACAAAAGAATGAACGTGGCTGTGTTCCAAACAAACTTTACTCACAAAGACAGGTGGAGGGCGAGATTTGTCCCACAGGCCATAATTTGCTGGCCCTTGCTCTACACTGGGGTCAAAATGATCTTTCTAAAAGTCAGGTTCAACTATATTTGCTGTCTTGCTTAAAAGCCTTCACTGCCTCCTTGTCAGCGCCAAACTCCAGTGGATGTGGCCCCTTGCCAGCTCTTACACTGGAGACTGCACTAGGCCCCCTGCAGTATTTGTAGCACTATCTTGTTTGCAGTTCTCAGAACACATGGTTCTATTTGTCAGTGCCATACCTTTGCATACCTGTCCCCTCAGCCTAGAAGGCTGTTTCTCTTCCTACCACCAAGTTTCTGGGGATTCTGCTCATGTTTGTAGACTCAACCCAGCTACCCTCCTTTCTTGACTTCATTCATTCATTCCTTAATACGTGTATTCATTTAGGATTTATTTATAAACCACTTGGTGAGCATTTACTATGTCCCAGGAAAGGCATATACAGAACCTAAAATGGGGATGGGACCTGGGAACTGCTTGGCATGGGCTTCATATGAGTAAATTGAGGCATGAGGCATTTTCTCCAAGAGAATACTTACAGGATTAAGAGAAGTCACTTATACAATTTTAAATTTGTGCCCCATAACTGGAACACATTGTCCAAGGTGCACTATAATTCAATTTTTAAAACAATACTTGAGTTATTCTGTGACTAACAGAATAACATTGCATTCCGTTTTTAGAACATTCATTTATTACATGCAAACATGTTAAAAGTAGCATAAATTTTGTAATGTCTTTCTGGCATTGCTTCATTTTGAATTATATTAGAAGTATAAAATAAATGAATATGGGCCTCTCTGGAGTTCTAACAATCTACGGGACAATGGTGCCGCAAGGGGGTGGCTAGGAGGGAAGTATCTTGAGCTGTTTTTCCTAATCTCTAACAGTCTCCCCATCAAAGCCATGCCAAATAACTTGTAACATAGGGCTTGTTCGAAAATCGAGATTTAGTTCAACTCTTGTTCCACACAGGTTGCTATCCCTGTCAGCAAATAGAGTAGAAATTCTGGGGTAGAAATTCTGCAGGCGTCACTGCCCAGAACTGAGCATTGTTTTAGATGCTAAACATACAGTGGTGTCCAAGAGAGACACAAGGTGTCCCCACTCCCAGAGCTTTGATTACCATGTAATTCACAAGTAAATAAACAAGATGGCATGAGCTCTTAACGATGAAAGAAATTATACAGGTGATGTGACATAGAGGGCCAGATGGGAGTGGGAGAGAAAGATCAGACAGAGCCACTGAACAGTTCCATTTTAGATGGAGTGGCCACTGGGAGGTCTCCTGAGTCGTACAGTCTCTGACTGTGTTCCCACTACGCTTGACTAGCTTTGTAATTAAGCCTGTCACATTCCATTTATTTATTTGTTTACTCCTGTCTCTCCCTGTCGACTGTCATCAACAGTCTGCTCCTCATCAGCAGATACCACACTGAGTGCTCCTGCATCCCTTGTGCCTGGGACCCAATAGCTGCTTCATTAGAATTTGCTGAATGAGTACATCTAGTTGCACTCTCCAAATGCTGCCTGCATTTTTGCCACTAACTGCAGTAAGTGATTTAGGGAGACCAAGGAAGCATCAGGGGAAACCTTGAAGTTAAGCTCAGTGGCAAGCCTACTTCAAAGGCACATGACCAAAGAGAGACAGTAATACATGTGCCTCAAATTTACCTTAGAAATTAGGAGCAAACATCTTCTAAACAAGCTCCATTGGGGTGTCACCGATCATCTAAATGTCTGAAAAATAACCAAAGACATTGAACACACGCAAAACGTGACTGGGTTTAGCTGGTTATGGTGATGCCTCTAAATAAAAATAGTTACTCCACGGCCTGATCCTTTGGCAAAGACAAAGCCCCCTCAGTTCTGATAGGAGAAAACCCTGGGTTTTAAATCCTACTTTTCAAACGATAATAATTTTTTTTACATATTCCTTATTTCCCAATCATGAAAGGAATGCTCTTGTTTACTAGAGAACATAGGAAAAGCACAGAAAATTGCAAAGCCCCTCACCTAATGCTCTGGCCCATTTCGTTCTGATCACTATGACTCATAGGCTGACAACCATTAGGAATAAGTAGGATAGGTGGGGAAACACCATCTAGTTCTCTTTTTATATTGTGGCAAAACATACGTAACACAAAATGTGCCATTTTAACTATTTTTAAGTAAACATTTAGAGACATTAAGTACATTCACAATGTTGTTCAACCACCACCTATATCCATTTCTAGAACTTTTTCATCATCCCATACTGAAACAATAGCAATCCATTTGCCCCTCCCCCCAGCTTCTGGTAACCTCGATTAATACTTTCTATCTCTATGAATTTGCCTATTCTAGGGACCTCATATAAGTGGACTTATACAATATTTGTCCTTTGTGTCTGGCTTTTCATCCATGTCACGTGTCAGAATGACCTTCCTTTTTAATAGTGTTAAATTGATTAAATGAGGAGGCCATTAGATTGGAGTGCCTCTAATGTCTGGGTGGCCTTTGTAAGCAAACCAAAACCTAAGCCTGTAAATGTCTCTAAGTTAAGAAATTGAAACCTAAATAAATAGTCACAAACAGGCTTTCCCCAAAAAGGCAAATGCTTAAGAGGTAGCCAAACAAATAACTGCTTTGTTTCACACTGTCTCTATAAGTCTTTCCCTAGCTACTGTCAGTGGAGTATTCCTAACCACTTCTGGTTTGGTGCTGCCCAATTTGAATCCATTTTTGCTCAAATAAACTCTTAAATATTTTACTATTCCTCAGTTTACCTTTTTTTAATTAATTAATTAAATTAATTAATTAATTAATTTATTTATTTTTGGCTGTGTTGGGTCTTTGTTGTGGTGCACGGGCTTCTCGTTGCGGTGGCTTCTCTTGTTGCGGAGCACGGGCTTTAGGTGTGCGAGCTTCAGTAGCTGTGGCACACGGGCTCAGTAGTTGTGGTTCGCAGGCTCTAGAGTGCAGTCTCAGTAGTTGTGGTGTGCGGGCTTAGTTGCTCCGCGGCATGTGGGATCTTCCCGGACCAGGGCTCGAACCCATGTCCCCTCCATTGGCAGACGGATTCTGAACCACTGCGCCACTAGGGAAGCCCCTCAGTTTACCTTTTAACCAGGGTCAGTAATATTCCATTTTATGTATATACCACATTTTGTTTATCTATTCATCCATCAGTGGACATTAAGGTTTTTTCCACCTTTTGGAGATTGTGAATAATGCTGCTATGAACATGGGTGTGCAAGTATCTACTTGAGTCCCTGTTTTCAGTTCTTTGGTGCATATGCCTAGGAGTGGAATTGCAGAATCATATGGTCATTCTATGTTTAACTTTTTAAAGGAACCGCCAAATGGTTTTCCATTTTACATTCCCACCAGCAATGCACAAGGATTCCAATTTCTCCATACCCTGAGCAACATTGATGTTTTCATTTTTTTGATCCTAATGAGTGTAAATTGGTATCTCATTTTAGTTTTAATTCGCATTTCCCTAATGTATGTCTTTTTTTTTTACGGAGGAGGAGGCACAGCAAAACAAACTTAATCAAGATCACAGAACTGCTAATTTGTAGACACAGGATTCAAACCCAATGTCCTCTGACTCTATGCTTTTAATTGCCTTGCTGGTTTGCCTCCCTTCAGATCATAAATGCTTGAGGTGGCTAGTGGTATAGGGCAGAAATGGTTTTCAGCAAGAGGCCACCCATTACGTGGCCTCAGTTATACAGACCTACATCAAAGCGTTCATTTAATGGACGCTAAAAGATGGTCCTTGCTTTCAGAGATCTCTCCAACTTTGAGACAGTATTTTCAAACCTGAGGTGAAGAACCAGTTTTATTTCTTTAATTTTCAGTCCATTGCATATGATGTGTTTATAACCCACATTAAAAATGAAACACTAGAAAAATAAAATTAAAATGACATTCAGAAAACAAAAACATAATAAAAGATATACATAATATATGATGTCTTGTTATTTGATTCACTGCAAAAAAATTGCTCTGTCAAATAGCTGTAAACGTTTCCTTACTTTCAGTTTCTGTACTTACCTCACTGTGGATCAGTAAGAGAGCACATGCAGCACTGCCCACGAACTATCAATACATATGGAGGGAGGCGCACGCTCCGAAGGGAGGAGACACACATACTGAATTTTAAGGACAGATGTGAGCTGGGCCTTGTTAATATAGAATACCCGGGTCTCCACTGTTTCCATCTTTTTTCTTGAGGAACTAGAACTTAGAGTACATGGCAAATTCCATGAGCATTAAAATTTAGCTGCCAAGAATTGATGTAGTGAAGTTAAAATAGACTTTGGAGTCAGGCGGATCTAGGGTTAAAATTCTAGAAGCTGTGTGTCCCAGTTGGGTGGCCTTGAGCAAGTCGGTTCTTCTTTCTGAACCTTATTATCGTCATCGCCCAAAAAATGAGGCTAGAAAATCCTGTCTTATAGGGATGCTGTTGAGATGGAATGTCACCAAGTATGTAGCTCACTTAGCATAGTGCCCAGCCTGTCATAGCCACTCAACCAATAAATGGTAGTCCCTTCCCTTTTCCCTTGGCAGAGCTCTGACAGCTTTCAAAAGCTGCCAGCAGAGTAAGACCACAACAGTCTAAAAATGCATCCTCTCTTAATTACTGTTTGGTTTGGAGGGAGACTGACTCATCTTTAGCCTCAGCAGCAGCAGGTCCTGGTCAGGAGAGAGGCAGTGCTGGGTCATTGGACTGCCCTGGAACTCTGCCTCTTCCCAGCATGCTCTGGGCTGCTGCCGCATTGGGGCCATTCAGACTCAGCAAAGCAAAACTGCTGTTAACATGCCACTTTATTTGAAAAAGGTGGACTTTGGAAGAGCCAAATAAGGGGTCCTTACAAAGCAAATTTAGTGTTTCCCATTATCCTGGGTTTACTTCAAAAGAATCAAGTGCTCTACTGAAGACTTTTAACACCATCTTTGAAAATCTGTGAAATCTTGATATCCCCGGACCTTGGCGAATAAGTGGTGTTCCCCATCCTCTCCTCTTTTCTTTTGGCAGGACTTTTTTGGACATAATGCATGGTAGATGTTTGGTTTGGATCTGGGTTTAAATTCTAAATCCATAATGCCAGCTGTGTGACCTTGAAAGAATCATATATAAAATGGGTTTATAATCATCATTATAATGCAAAAATTCGGGTTTTTTTTGGAAAGAAAACATTTTCTCTCTCCATTTCCTCTCCCTAAATGGAAAAGGGCAAATGGGTTTAGGCACAACCGAATGTTTTGGGGCTCATGGCTTAGCGAACAGAGTATCAGGGATGTTCTGTTTCTGGTCTAGAGTACCAGGGTTACCTCTGGGCTGGTAGAGTATAAACTTTTACTGTTTAGAGGGCATACATCAAAGCCTAGTTTGACTGCCTGCACACCTCATAGTCTGCAATCCTGAAATGTGAGCACAACTACTGAGTTTTGTGTGGCTGAACGAAGAAATAATTTATTCATCATTCTTTAAAGGAGCTCTGAACTTACGCCAATAACAAGGAGCCTGTGTTTATCTGGAATCTTTCTCTAAAAAATTTATAGCTCAGCACAGGCCTACAAAAGAGGGATGAGGAGTGATGGGGACCACATGGCCCTAGAAATTCAACTGACTTCATGCTCTCTGTACGTAGGATGTGTTTTCCCTATTTATTCAGTGGCTGGCCTTTCAGTATGCCTTCAGGAGAGGCCATGTAACAGCCTGCTCCAGGAGGGCGGCACCCAAGAATGCATTCCTAGTACCAGAGTTGGACCTGTGCTCTGAGGAGCTCAGCAAGGTGCCTTTACTCTGGCACTATCCTCGTCAGCAGTTCACACCTTTCACACATCCTTGATTTTGTTCCATACTCTGCTATTTTGTCCTTGTCTTAATGCCCAAAGAACTTCTAGTTTCTTGGTGAAAACCTTGATAATCTGGCCAAGCTGCCTTAGACCGCCCTGTGCAACATCTCCCCTACTTTGACCTTGGCTTTAGGATCCTTTCCACCACAGAGTTGTCTTACAAGCAGCTCTCAACCTTGATTTTACCCCATGCCCAGTATAACACGTTCCTCTTGAATATGTATTGCCCTGGTGGGATAGGAGGTAGAACACTTCTCTTGAAATTCAATCAGTGGGTATATTAGGAAGCCTGAGTGTGGTGAGAGGATATATATGGAAAAGAACAGTCCCTTCTGTTTTTAAATTAACCATAGGACTAACCATGAATGTGTCTTGAATTCTCCTCTGTTTATGCTGTGACTGATCTTTTAACTTTTTAAGGAAATGGCCCCCTGAAAATACGTTCTCTTAAAATAGTAAGAAGAGAGCTAACTTTCCATTTTCTGTGCTAAAGGAGGAACAGAGGCATGGGTAACCCAGAAGGACATATAGCACCCACATCCTTGATATTTTTATTTTGAATTTATTACCATAATTGCACAACTGGTAGAACATGTACCGCTGGAAAGATGCAAAATATTCTGTGTGGGATGAAGGACTTTCATAACCGTTGTGAAGGATCTATAGGCAAATTTACTCCCATAATTCATGCAATTTTTTTTTTTATGACTCTGGAACCTGGATGAACTAACAACCAAAACTAAAATCATTTTATAGAGACGTGGGCTAGGTGCTTAGAGGACTGCACGATTCAGGGGGAAGAGAATAGACCTCAGACTTAACTTTTTTACATGAAGCAGGACAAAAGAAGACAAAAATTCATTTTTAAAGAACTATACCTATTTATGTATTTTAGCAGAGTTCATCTTTGGAGGAATATTGCTGTTTTATTGTAAAAGCATTTTAATGAGGCTACTGGTTATTCAAATAAGGTCAAAGCCGTGGACCTAAAATGGAGGGGAGATGTTAAGACAAAAGGAAGGCATGAAGTAAAAGGAGTCCTTGTTAGGGAGAGAGATTGTTTGATTGTTAACTATGTTTTACTTCCTCTGGAGGTAGAGAATCCAGAAACACAGAGTCTGGAACTCTAGGAGACAGAGTGATGGGAAGACTCAGGAGGAGGGACTCGAGTATGATAGGACTAGATCCAGCAACATGGCGGCAGGTGGGTGATGGGAGAGGCATGGTTGTGGTTCAGACATGGCTCCACACCAGTGCTGGGAAATTCTCCACCACTTCTCCATCGTTATTCCAACTTGTTACACTGGAGGAGGAAGAAGAAAAAAGAGGAGGAGACAGCCTTGAGCTGACCAAGTTTTAATCTTGAATTGGCCAAGTTTACATAAAGAAGCTGTTAAATTTGCCATGATTTTAATTAAATTTCATTAAATTAAAGTTATAGCTTCATCCTTCTTTGAGTCAATGTCTATGGAATTCACACCCACACTCATGAATTCTGCTGGGTTTTCATCCAAACTTTGTGATTTCAGTGGTCATTTTGTTCCTGGGAGTGGCTGACATGCTAGAATGGCTTTCTATCTCTATGCCACCTATTTCTTCCCCATCACAGCCCCTTCCACGTGTTCATCTGTCTGTTTACTTTCCTCTTCTCCTTAAGTTCCAAGAAGGCAGCCACTGCAGAGACCACTTTCACAGTTGTATCTTGATTCTTAAGCAGAGTGCTCAGAATGTGTTTGTTGAATGAATGCCTGAAAAAGGAGGAGGGAGTGGCCAGGAGAGGAGGGGCCATCAGAATGGGAGCAAAGAAAGGGATGGTCAATAGATCCTGGAGATGAAGGAGACCTTTGGTTGGGTCAGTACAAGTGGGTGTCCAGAAGCCAGCAGCGTGGCTGCAGGATATAAGGACAAGAAAATTCAAGGTGGGACGGAGAGGGCACAGAGAAGTTGCTATAATTCTATGTCAAGTATTCAGTAAGCTAGCAAATTTCTGATTCCCTCTGATTGTCTGATTGACTGTCAGCTTGCTGAAAAGTTGTCAAGTGGGGAGGGGATTGAGCAGGCTGGTTTCTGTTCAAAGCATCAAAGTCTTTCGAACTCTCACTGACGAAGAGGTATGATGCCGACTCTATGACTCTGTGAACAGTACTGTCCTCCTGTCCAGCTGCAGTCATTTTCTTATCACTTTGAACTCTCCTTTAGAATTTTCTGCCAGTATGTGAAGCCAAAACACCACCTGGATTATGTTATTCCCTCTTCCAGCATCTTCAATGGCTTTCTCTTGCCTTCAAGAGGAGGTGGGGCTTGTTTAAGGCTTTTCACACAGTAGTTATGAGGAGTATTTGATGCCCCTCTGTTAGAGTAAACCTTCTTGAGTGGGAAGGTTGAGATTCCCCATTCCTTGCAGATTCTGTTAGGAAAGAGGAATGAGAATGAGAATAGAAGCACTGGAAACAAAATCCTTGGTGGGTGGAAGACAATGGGAGACCATTGCTGGGCAGAGACTTGAGTAGGTTGTGTGACAGTGAAAGGAAGTGGTGAGAGCGGACACCTCTCTTGGCAGCAAACTTCCTCTTTCCTATATCCTCCTCTTCCTGCTCAGCCCATCTGGCTGGAGACTTTATGTTGCTCTCTATCCCATTATGAGTTAATATATTAAAAAATCCTTAGAGCTGAGGCTGGCTCAGGTTTAGCACTGAATAAATATTTGCTACTCTTGTGCTTATTCTATCCTATTCTTTCTGTTTCTTACTGCTCATGTTTTTGCTGCCTTTAATAAATGTTTGAGTCAATGTGTAGCATGTCAAGGTGAATGTGGGGTGAGAGTGGTATCCAGGAGGTTTGGTGAGGAGATCAATCCAGGTATTAGTCTGAAGGTAGGTTGGCAAAGAGTGGCTGGTGGGAGGGTCCAATGTGAGAATCAAATGAAAATAGCCTACCTCTGCTGCAGGGCTTGGGTCAGAAGGCACCAGGTAGGTGCCCATTAAATGTTTTCTGAACAAAATGCATGGTGGTATTTGACTGGGCTTTGAAGTATGGATAGAATTATCTGCTAATGAGAGAAAGAGATGTTCAAAATGACAGTTTCTCTGTTGGAGAACTGAAGAAGAAGCAGCAAGAAGTAATTCTGTGACTATAATAATAAAAGAATGTGAGCCAAATGAAAAAAAAGAGAGCAGAAATGTGAGTAAAAGCATGGGAGAATTTTGCCTTCCAGATTTCTGAATAAGCTTTCCCCATGCCATGGGGCTTAGGAAAATCCCCATGGAAGTCAGATGTGTGTGCAGTGACACCAGGTGGGTGGTCTTCCTGCCCAGAGACATCATGCCCACCCACCAGCACAAGGAGAAGGCTGAGCACGGTTCCTGGGAATGTTAACAGAGTGTGCTGAGTCGTCCGTGTTTGCTCTGGAGCTACATTCTTAAACATAATGTTGGTCAGGATGCCTCCCTGCCCCACTGCCTGCAAGATAAGTCCTGCTGTTTAGCCTAGCAGGGTATGTCCCTGGTGATTTCTCCAGCTTCAACTCCTGCATACCTCACCCACCCCCATGCAGGCACAATCCTGTGTCACAGGGATACTGGTGAGCGCCCAAACACACCATCCGCTTTTCCACCTCCATGTTTATGTACATATCTTTCCCCCATCTGGATTTCTTTTCCCCTTTTATATGCTTGTCAAGCTCCTATCCATCCTTCAAAACCCAGATTAAATGGTGTTTCCTTTCAGTAGCTTTCTCTGAAACACTGCCATACTTGTTTAATATAATCCTTTGATAGCAATAAAATAACATGTACTTATTTATATTCTCTTTTAAATGTATCTTTCAAGAGCATTCTCTTATTTAGTAAATATTTATTTAGTACCTACTATGTGCCAGACATTTGGAGTAGGGAATATATATTGCTCATCTGTATTTTTTATTGCAATCTCAGTATTTCCAGAAGCTAGCATAAACAAGTGCTCTAGAAGTACAGAAAAAAATGAATGAATGAATGTATGAATGAATGAATGTATGAATGAATGAATGAATGAATGTATGAATGAATGAAATGAATCACCTCCTCCAGGCTCTTCAAGTTTCCACCATAAATCTGGTTTGATGTGACATGAAAATTTGAGTACTCTGAGCCCCTAGAGAAAATGCTGACACCTTTCTCTGGGATTCTCCGACTGCCTATAATTTTATGTAAGCTGGAGAGTTCTATGCAGTTCTCTGGAGAAGAACTCTCTCTGATGGTCATCCAGTCTTTTCTATTCTGAACTCATGTGTTCCTGTGGTTCTGGAGGTTAAAATAAAACAGTGAAATCATGAGTCACCATCCTCTTAGCAGGCCATGGGTGAGCTGCTTGGCCTATGCCCCACCAGGGGAAGGCTGACCACCCAAACCTGCCTTGCTGCCTGTCTGTCCTGTTGTCCAATTCAGACCAAGGCAGGTGCAATTAGGGTTTTTTCTAAGAGTAGTCTGTACCAATTTGAAAGACAGCTCTCCAAATGGGATTTGAGGAATAAAAAGGCCTGCCATATAATCACATTCTCTTCTTCACTGGGAGAGACATAGTAAACCCCTGTTTTGATTTGATGATGAGTAACTTGGTCCGTGTGTTTCCAGGCTCTTGGCTGTAATGAGAACGTTTCTGTAAAGGGTGACTATGAATCAATAGGACTGATTTCTCCTTACCAGCACACCTGAATGTAGATATCAAAATGCACCCTTGAGATGGTCTTCTGGAGAGTGATGTACTGGAAATAGTACTTAATGGGAGTCAAAGTACTGGGCATCAGCTCTCAGCTCTACCATTTACCAAAGGGTGACATTGGGTAAATCACCCACCTCCTCCTTTGTAAAAATGGAGATAATTCATATTTTGCAGGATTGTTTTAAGGTTCAAACGAGGCAATGTAGCTAAAGATCTTGGCACATAGAAGATAGTTAATATATGTGAATTTCCTGTTTGTTTGGAAACCATGTGTTCTTCGTACTAATGTTGCCTTTGGAACCTCTCCTTGAAAATGACTAATAGAGTCATATGTCAAGTGACAATATTGCAGCTACCATTTATTGATGATCTTGGCACTTCTGTCAATCCCAGGGATTTGCTGGGAACCACTGGTGATTCATTTTCTGCTCTGCTGTCATGTTACTCTTGGAGCCTACATCTTTAAAGGGGGGAGGGCATTTGTCTGGCCATGGACCTCCTTCCCACTGGTCCATGTGGATATGGAAAAAGAATGAGACCTAATCCAACAATTTTAAGATATTTGAGAGAATTAGCTACGTTATTTGGGATCAATGGCTGTGAGTCGCCAACAAGGTAACTCACCCCACATTTATTAGGTGGAGTGAGGGGTAGGGCAAGGGGCCAAGAGTGTTCATGGTGGACCACATCCAAGATGAGACAACCTGTGACACTTGAGCCCTGACTAAAGCCAGGCTGTACCTGTCCTAGGAGCTGTTGGCCTTCCCCTCAGTGCCCCACTACTACCAGGATCCTGTTACTGCAGCATTCACAGCCAGTTCACACCCTTGCACAGAAAGGTGATGAGCATTCTGAAGGTGCTCATTCTTCCTGCACTTGTCACTTTGGCTCTTTCTTGTACCTGGTTTCCTCCTGTCTGCCCAGCTGGGATTGTATTGATGCTTTGCTTTGGCTCTTACTGGGGTTTCTGAATAGTTCTTGGTATTACACTTTTGTAGATGGGCTGTTCCCAGTTCACTTTTTCTCACAGCCAAGAACCCCAGCATCCCCATGACCGTCAAGAAGAGATCAGTGGCTGAGCTGACTGAGTTCCCACCAAGACTGTGAGGAGCTGAAATAATCAAGACTTTCAGAGTCACCTGGCCTCCTGCAGTGCCTGTCAGAGCCCTGGATCAGCAGGAGACAGAAACCTCTTCCCAAACTGCCAAGTCTGGCCTCAAATGCTACACTTTGCCCCTTCCCGGGAGCTTCTGTGAAGACTACACTTGGACAGATGACTTCTGTCCCTGTTTGAAATGGAAAAGAAAAAGGTCACAAGTCCCTGGAGTGACTAAATGCTGAGCAATGTAATTTCTTCTTCAGAATTTTTTTTTCCAGGAAGAGGAGTCAGTGATTAGAAAGACAAAATCGATACTTTATATAGTGATTTAAAAACAAGACCCTGCATTTTATATTATTGAAGTGTCAACAAGTAATGATGTTTCTTATGTTTTCTTCAACCTCTATTTTAAGCAGGTAGCAGGATTTAATTAATTTCACATTTCATGAAATTTTGCAATGTAGAAAATAGCCTTTTACTAAAGCCTTAATTGAAAGCATTATGCTAAGTGTTCTTGATGGAGAGAAGTGATGGAAAATGTGAGCAGAGTCAGTAGGGCATCTTAGAGATGCAGGAGGGCTGTATGTCCAATGACGAGCCCAGCCTCATGCTCCGCCCTGTTTTATTCTCTAGGAAGATGACCAAACCTGAGAGTATGTGGCTGCTTGGTGCACGTAGAAGGCAGAATTCTGGGCCCTGGAGTGGCAAAGTCCCACACCCCACCTATGGCATGGAAGCAGCTGGACTTCAAGGGGCTCCTTCAGGCTCAGTGAAGACATTCATGATGACCATGATGGACTGGGAATTAGAGAACCCTCCTCTTCTGGAGGCACCAAAGAAGCCTCCCAGATTTTGATGTGGCTTTATGAAAAGAAGGGGGCTGCCCCTCATAGCTGAGATTGGATTCTTGCCACTCAAGTAGAATGACAACTCAGAGTTATATTTAATTTGATTTAAAGAGAATATAGAAGTGTTCTATTTCTTGTACACCTGGAGATGCAAATTGAGATTCATACTTTCACTTATAAAATAAGTTGAGCCTTTAGTGCTACCTACTTGCAGAAGGATCCTCGATAGGAATGCTGTGAATTGGTAGTTTTATCCTCAAAAAATAAGAGTTTTGTTTTTTACCTTGTTTTGGCTGAAGTGCCAAATTTGGCTGAAATTCTTCAGAAGAATTCTTATGCACCATATCAATATAAAATTCAGGTGAAAGTGGAAATGTCCTAATTAGAATTGGTGAGACCCAGAGCCCTTCTACTTGGCCTATCCCTCACACTGATTGGCCTGTAAGTGAAACCTGTGATGTATCTGGGTTCTAAGGGTCAGCTTGGAGCCATGCTACTGGTCACAGACTTGCTTTGATAAGTAGGTGGCTGAGATATCAAATAGCTAGTAACTTCTGGGTCAGGCCAACCTTCCTTAGCATTTTACGTAATGTCCTTCATAACGTGGCCCATTCCTCCCCGTCAGCTCTATCTCTTGCTACTTGTATCCATCTTTGTATTCTGAGGGAGAGCTCTGGTGTCCAGCTCAATGCCTGGTGCATATAGATGTTAAATAAATGAAAATAAATGATGTAAAACATGTCATTTGAGGGAAGTCATCTTGCAGCCCAAATTATTCAGGGAAATAGAGTAAAATTTTTGGTATGACAGAGAGAGAGAACAAGTTAAGCTTTACCTTTGTTTTTTCCTCTCTCAGTTTGGAATGACTTCTACACAATTCTACCCATGTTAGGATTTAATACACGGAAACTACTCGCATCTTTCAGTATACTTCTTCCAACCTCATAGGGCATGTGTACATGCACATACACACACATTCTGTTTAAAACCAATTGAGAGACAGAGAAGTCAGAGAGAAGGCGATCAAAATAACTATTCTTTTGCTAGTAATGCTGGATCAGAGAATGTGGCTTGAGCAGGCTTCTTCCTCCTTGTCCTCAAATCTAGACTTTGGAAAGAGCTGCCTTAGCTCAGTGAATGGGCTTACTTAACCAGCCAGCTTAGCCTCAAGGAATCATGGCCACAGCACACCCAGGGTTCAGGGTGAGAACAGAGAGATTTGAGTCTCTAGAGCTACCTCTGGGCTCCAGTCCTGGTATACTTCCATTTGGAAAGAGCACACACACATACACACACACCAAAAAAGAGAGAAAAGAGATGAGACTTCTCAGCGAAATTTTTCCTACTTCTTGGGGGTGGGGTTGGGAGATGGGAAGTACAGAGTTAAGGGTGGGGGAGCTACTTCCTAATATTTATGACTGGATAGTATGCCTCAGTCTACAGAACAGGGGAGAAAGTTCAGAAGGTGTCCTTAAGTGTCATTTTTCACTACATTAAACCCAGTTGCATTCATGAAAGGACCCACTTGGATCTTCATGTCAATCAGACATTTTGAACTGTGATTTTTATGTTTATTGACTGGGACAAGTCCTAGCTCATTTCTGGCAAGGTGACCATACTTGGTGAGTACTGCACAATTGATGAATTCTGCAAAAATGAAAGAAAACTAACCCCAAAGTTATGAGGACGGTGCTTACAAGTGTATAACGAAGTTGTACATTAAATGCCCTAAAAGAATTTGGCTTTAGCCCTAGTGTACACAATTAAGCCCTAGTACACACCAAACATGATATGTATAAGTAGAAATTAGGAACCATAAACAAATGGGCAGAGACAAAACACAGCTAAGCAAGTGAAGAGACACAGGGCCAAACAGCCTATTAGGTCTAGAAAACACACTAACACAGTTAAAGATCAACATATAAAATTAATCATCCCATTCAACAACCCCCGCCAAGCGAAGTCCTTAATGCTGACAGTTTTCAAGGGAAGAGGCCAATGGAGACTGATCTGAGACCAGGCTGAGGATGATATAAAAAGAACCTGGGTTGGGCAGAATCCACAGAGAATGAAGAGAAAGGTGTCAGTGATGGTTCACAAGGAGAAACATGGTGTGCCAGCCAGACTCCTTGGTTGTAAGCAGCAGTATCCAACTCCTTTGGGATAAAAGAGAACTTTTGTAATTCATGGAAGCTTGAAGAAGTAGATTTGACAAACAGACAAGATTCAGTGAGTGGAAGCCAGGCAGCAATAGCAACCTGACCAGGGCTATACACCACCCCTGCTGGACACTACTGCAGTGGAGGCATGTGGCTTCCGCTGCTGTTAGACAGTGCTCTGCACTGTAGCTCATCACTGCCACTACCAGACTCTGACCTTGGACACCCTGGCTACCGCATGACACCGTAATTAGTTCCACCTTCACTTCTTTTTGGCATCTCTTGCTTCCGATTCTAATTTGCTAGTCAAAATGTATCTTTGGCTCAGTCTGGGTTATGTTCCTGTGCCATTACTGTCAAAGGGAGAGTGGAAATTTCCCTTCATTTGCCATTAAGAAAACATGCAATGGGAAATGCTCCCCAGCCCCTGTCCACCAATGGAAGGAGAGTTGAATGATGGGCAGCCTAAACACATTCATGTATAAAACTAATGGATACATTGTCTCTTGAGAAGATTTAACTTTCAGATGCCAAAATTAAATGGAAATCTGAAAGTATTAGGTGCCAGAAAACCAAAAAAACCATTTTTTCAAGTCATGAAAAGGTAGTATTTATTTAGTTTTATGATCATTTTTTTAAAATAAAAATCAAGTTATATGTCTTCTTATATTGACAAATTACAAACTGCCTAGCCCACACCTCCCCTCTTATTATTTCTTTTCTCCCTTTTCTACCTACTTGCCCTTGCAATTTTCAACATATATACAATATATGAAGAGTTAGACGCTGACCAATAAATTACTAGGAAGAAAAGAGAAAAGTCAAAATGGAGCAAAGATTCAGTTTACTTTTTTTTTTTTTTATAAATTTATTTATTTTTTTTGGCTGCGTTGGGTCTTCATGGCTATGAGCAGGCTTCCTCTAGTTGCTGAGAGCGGGGCCTACTCTTTGTTGCGGTGCGCGGGCTTCTCATTGCGGTGGCTTCTCTTGTTGCGGAGCACGGGCTCTAGGCACACGGGCTTCAGCAGTTGTGGCTTGTGGGCCCTAGAGCGCAGGCTCAGTAGTTGTGGCACGCAGGCTTAGTTGCTCCGTGGCATGTGGGATCTTCCCGGACCAGGGCTCGAACCCGTGTCCCCTGCATTGGCAGGCGGATTCTCAACCACTGCGCCACCAGGGAAGTCCCTACTTTTTTTTTTTGATCACATATGTTGGCTCACATGTTAACAGACAGATTACACTAGTTATGCCCACTAAATAAAATACCTGAGATAATAATAATAGATCGTATTTATTGCATATTACTGAGTCAGATGCTTTGCATATATTATCTTGTTCAACCATAATAGCAACTGGGTTGAAATTATGATTACCATTTTACAAAAGAAGAAACTAAGGCTTAGAGAACATAAATGACTTTGGTGAAGGTTGTAAAACCGAACAAGGGACAGGACTGAGGTCTTAACCCCCAGCCTACGTGACCCAGAAAGTCCTTTCACCACGCCACGCCTCCTCAGAGTTTTAGCACATCTGAATGGATCTGAGTCAATGTTACTCTGATGGGTGTTGGCTTCCTGCACAGGCGCATTTCCTTCAAAGATAAAAGCATCACCGCTCTCACAGGTTTCTTGGCAGAGAGAATGGGAATCTCAACTGCAAACTGAAACTGAGGATTTGTTTCAGGAAGTGGGGATTGGCAGAAAAGGGAAAAAGAGGGTCTTGAATCACAAGAGGCAAGCACTGGCTGAATAAGACTGCCTGGAAAAGCAGTGCCCTGGGAGGATGTCTTGGCCAGTGAAATTGCTTTGGGCCATGAATATGTAAAATTTTAAATTACAGTCTGTAATTTGTGGATATGTAAAATTTTAAAGTACCATTTTATTTGTTGCATCAAATTCAATTGAGGGGATATGGCACAGTTTATTGAACCAGTTTCCTATTTGAGGACTTTAAAGTTGTTTCGAATTTTTCACTATTATGGAAGGCACTATGATAAATTTAGTTTTGCATTTAGTTTCCTCCACTTCTGCTCTTTTAGAAAACTAGTTCCATAATGTAAATTTCCTGGAATTGAGTCACTCAGTCTTATGAAATGAACTATTTTGCTGTTCTCTGTAGATATTATAAAGTTGCTTTCCAAAAAAGTTTTTATCAATTTACACTGCCACCAGCAATGTTGTCATAAGCCATTTTTCGCTACAAACTTAGCAGTGTAGGGTGTTTTATGTCTTTAAATTGAAGTTCTTGGGGGAAGATTTCTCTAAGTTGAAGTGTGGCTAAAATAACCAGCCACTCAGCTATTGTGTGAACTCTTAGAGTCTGACTGTGAAATCATAGCAACGAAAATTGGAGATGTCAGAGGCCTTTTTAGTTTGATCTGTCCCTCTGTGGCAGGTGTTGGATTGTTACCCCATGCCAGTGCTTTGGGGGACACAAATGAGTGGAATATATTTGTCAAACATGTCAGTCAGAATTCCCATAAGACTTGGCCACAAAATGTCGACAAAGCTGGAATACAAAGGCCTGGCTCTTTGCCTGCCATCCCCTGCAAGGCTTGGGAGCCCATGAAAGAGAGGGCATCTCCTGAGTATGCTGCAGAGCCTTTCTGGGTTCCAGAATTTTGCTTGGACACCTGGAATTCAAATTTCCACCACTGCTGAACCGGAATAAACAAGTGTACCCCAGGGCCGCCTTCTACTATTTCATTCTCTGAATGTGTCATTTGTAATGTCGAAATGTATTCAGCTAGAATACCACTGGACTTACAAGTTGCCAAGGCATTGGAAACCATCTAGTGCAAACCCCTCAATCAAAGAGGAGGAAACTGAAGCTCAGTGAGTGGAAGGTTCTAAAGCCTAGGTTTCTTCATTCCCAGTGTAGTGGTACCCGTTGCCTCTATGCATTATTTCTTGGTGATGAAATATTTTTTATAAAAGCTGATTCAGGACTCTCTTGCTAAGTTAATCTATTAGCAGGCTCTTCCTTGTTACCAGTGATTGTTTCTGATGTATCAGGCAATAATTGCAAAACATGTACTGAGAAATAATGGGCATTAATCTCAGGATTTTTGTGTAGTTCAGTGACAACGATAAGTAATATTTAGCGCTCGCCCTGTGCCAGACTCTGTTCCAAGTAATTTTCATGAACAAACTCATGTGCTTCAGCAGTTTTCTAAAATACATTTTTTCATCATCCTCATTTTATAGAGAGTTAAGTTGAAAGTGGTTTTTTAAATAGTATATTAAATAATACAAGCTAAATTAAGCTGCAGTAGTAAACAACTGCAGATCTCACTGACTTAAAACAGTAAAGCTTTATTTCCCTCATGTTGTACGTGTGCATTATAAGTTTGTATGTATACATGTATATACTTACATATATACATATATATAATACATGTATAAGTGATGTCCTTTATATATTATATTCTATTTATATATTTATGCATTGTATGTTTATAGAAATTTATATGTATTATGTTATATATTACATATCATATCTTCATTTTAGATGCTTAGCCACTGTTTGTTTCCACATGGCCACCAAAGATACAAAATGCTAAATCTAAATGCTCATCCATAATTTCATGCCTGAGTTCCAGTTTTGTATCCATAGCTTCCTACTGAACATCCTCACTGGAATGTTCTACAGGCACCACAAACTCAGCATATTAACATATCATGTATAATACTATATGTAAAATATCAAACTCTCTGTATCAATGTATCTATCTCTCCCAGCTTTTTATTTTAATGCAGACTATGGGCCCCTAGTTCTTATCTTCTCTAGCCTCAAATGACCCAGTTTCCTCCTGATATGATCTAACTTTTCATCTCAGAACATCCCAGTTGCCATTTTTGAAGGTACTTTGATACTTTCTATCTTGAATAGAAAATGGGGTTTGTGTAATGTTACTCACCCCTCTCCTTTTATTTATACTGCTGGCGTTATACCCCCCAAATAAGGATGCATTTTAGAGTTAATGAGACTGTATGATTTTTTCTACAATGAATTAAATGTGTTTGACAATATTCATTGATACAGACCAAGTTTGATATTTAGAATACTCAGAAATGCTCAGAGATGAGGTAAAAATATACCCCAATCCTTTAATACTGCTTCAGAAATTATTACAGGTTAAAGAATACCTTGCTCTTTTGATAAGTAAGATGGTTTTGCTTTCATACTTATTATTTATTTTAAACAACTGGTTTATATTCAAATATAGAATATATATAGTTTATTTCTTTTCAGTAAGTGTTTGACAAATTCTCTTTTAAAATTGGGTTTTAATTTCAGGGAAGCTATTGATGTAGACAAAATCAAGCCACTTTCAGAGATTATCTAAGATAGTTTGTATCTTTAGAATAATATTCCTTTACTTTATAGAAGCTCTGTGGGGGGAAGGACCACGTCTTTCTTGTTCATCACTGACCCCTCAGTGGTTAATATAATGTGTGGTACATAATGGGAACTAAATAAATATTTGCTGAGTTAAAAAGTAAAAACAGTGGAGACCATAGGGCAGTGACCATATATTATGCTTCGCTTTTGTGCATAACAGTTGTTCATGCTCAAAGTAGCACAAATTACTCTAAATGATCTAAAGGCATTGGTGGTAGAGTGGGAGAAAAGAGATTTAAGATCCATTTAAGAGGTACAGACTGGTAAAATTTAGTGAATGATTGGAAGGTGTGAAAGATTAGGGGAAAAGAAGACTCTAGGAGGGTCTGGTTTGCGTGACTGGGAGTGAGTGGTTAATGGACTGTTTGAAAACAGCCTATTCCTTATTTTTGTTAATAAAGTTTTATTGGAATTCAGCCACACACATTCATTTACATATTGACTATGACTGTTTTTACACCATAATGGCAGAGTCAGGGAGTTGTGACAAAGACCAGTTGGCCCACAAGGACAAAAAATTGACTATCTGACACTTCACAGAAAAATGGCTGAATCTTGCTCTACAGAATGTGGACTTTGTTGTTGTTATTATTAGAGGGGTGGATATTGGGGCAAATAGCTTCTCTTTGTTAATATGCTGAACTTGTGGTGCCTGTAGAACATTCCAGTGAGAATGTTCAGCGGGACGTTATAGATGCAAGCCTGGACCTCTGGCATGAAATTACGGCTGAACATATGGATTTACTGGTTTGTAGTCAAGTTGTGGCTCTGGCGACCGCACTGAAACAATATGGTGCTTAAGCATCTAACGTGAAGGTGCTGTTGGTGATGTACAATACTCACTGAGATCTGGCTTAGGAGGTGGATCAGCAGTATTTGATTCCGTCTTGTGTACGCACCTGAAAAGAAGGGCAGGGGTGAGTGTGGTGCATTACCTTCCTCTTCCAGAGTGCAGGGTAGGGGCCCGCTCAGCGCGAGGCCCAGGCAGAGTCCTCCAGCCACCGCCACCCATTTCCTTCAGAGTGACCAACGCCGCTGCACATCGTCACAGGAGGCCCCAGGCTGAAATCAGAGGCACCCCTTTCAGCTTTACAGTGCAGTTTTGCCAGCCCAACCACAGAACATCTCATATTGGTTGGTTAAGAGGAGGAAAAACTAAATGTTGGTTATAGTTCTAAAATGATGCCAGTCTTGGAGATGTGAAGCTCTGCTGTAGCCATCAGGGTTAAGCCTAACAAGGCAGCTCATGTACTTTCCAGGCTGTTTTCCAGCTGGTAAGTGAATGTTTCTGTACTGCATGTGGTACAAAGAGCTCAGCCTAGTGCAAGGACAGTTTGTTCCAAAAGAGATTTTAGGCCAGTTCCAACATGCCCTTGAATCCTCTTACTTCCGGAGTGATTCACTTCCATTTCCTCTTTTGCCAAGTAGGGGAAATAGCAATCCCTCTTTCTCATCCTTGGTAAATGTTGTAAGGATGAATATTTTGAAGGAGATAGAGAGTATGCAACCATATGGATAGTGAGCTCCTGGAGGGAAGACCCTGCTGCTTCTACAGTGGAGACTGGAAAAGTAGTAGACACTCAGGATATTGAATAAGTGGGTTTTCAAAGAATAATTTACTCCAAATGTTACTGTATAGACTATCTAATGTAGTGATCCATACCACAGACATTGGCTGTCTTAAAGAAGCAAAATTATTGGCAACTGTGCTAAGATCTTCCTTCTTTTTTTTCTTTTTCCTTTGCCATTGGAGATAATGAACTTCATGCATGCAGTTAGTTTGATTTTTTATTTTTTGGATGGATTTACCTTAATAGGTGGGAAACGCTGCTAATACCTCTGAACTTACTCCAGTACACATTCTTGAGTGGTATTTCTGGAAGTGTAGTTTCAGAGCTTAAGTGTTTGAATTTTTCCAGTTCCAGCAGAAGCCATTATGCTAGATCATGCAAAGTGCATTGAAAAGTAGGTGGAACAAAAAAGGGGAAAGAAAAAGACACTGAAAACTATGATAAGATTTTCCCTCAGATCATGTTATTTATTTTTTAACCTCATTAGGAAATTCTTGAATTTTATTTTTAACCTTGAATTTCCATACTCCCTTTTTGAATTTCATGTGTATGCCAGCATGTGCCCATGTGCGTATGAAGGTTGGTATGCCCGAATGTGTGTGTGAGTCTATGCACCCCTGCCTGGCTTGAGTAAATTTGTGGGTCTGTGTGTATGTGTGCGGATAAGTGTGGGTGTATTTTCCTTGTGGATATGCTGTTTTGATGGAAGGAAATCTTAGATCCCACAAGAGCCACATGCCTATCAGGAGGGATCTTTGTTACGTTTTTCAGCACATGCATTTGCAGAATTAAAGAGTGTAGGCACCAGGATAACCACAGAACCCTCTGTGAACTATTCTGGGTCTCCACAAAGACCTTTAATTTTACTATTGTATTTAAAGACAATGCATGGCCTTGCATAGTTGTGAATGGTTATCTGCTCAGTGGTCTTGGAAGACAGACTAACACCTAACTGCGATTAACTCAAAGGTTGAACTGGCATCCACTGAACCTTAGTTGAATAATACATTTCACTAGAGAGTTTTTGTTTGTCTGTTTGTTTTCCTCCTGGCTCACTCTTGGCCCAGATTCAAGATAAACTTTGCTGCCTTTCTGCCTGCTGTGCTTAATTTTCTGTGGTACCTAAAATGCTGGATTTGTAGCCTTTTTCGTTTGGCTGCGGTTTGGCTTCTCCTTTCCAATTCAACGTTCAAGTTTCCTCTGTGTGCAGGACTCAGAAATGTTTCACTTGAGAGTTTAAGTTTCATGATTTTAATTATTCACATCGTCTAAACTTGGCTTTGAAATCAACCATATCAGGCATGACAATTCACCCAAGAGTCTGAAATGGAATAAAGAAAGCAGAGATGAGGAGACATCTGTGCCAAACCACCCCTGTGAGGTGCCCATATGTTTATGGAGGGGGCTGGGGAGGAGGAGGGGACTTGGAAAGAGAGGAGAACTGACATTTATGAAGCACCTACAATACGATAAGCACTGAATGTGAGGTACATTATGTACTTTACCATCCCAAGAATCCCTTCGGAGGTAGGGATTTCCCAAATTATTTTTCAGCTCCTGCTTGCATTTCTATGCATTTGTGCTCTAGGTTGGATGCTGTAGTTGCAATGGGTTGAATAAAAAATGTTACTCTGACACTCCAGGTTAAATAGAAGTGTGTCTGTCTGTCTCTCTCTTTCTCTCTCTCTCTCTCCCTCCCTCTCTCCCTCCCTCTGTTATCCAGAATTTTTTGTCTCTCTGGGTGTTTTCTGTATCCCATTAACAAATGCCACCCTGGTTTTGTGAACTGAAGCTAAAAACTGCCAGCTCATTTTTTTTTTTTTTTTTTTTGGACACTGGTATTTTATTGTTCAACTGTTTCCTGACCACTATGTGTGGGTTCTTTCTGTAATGAAGCAACAGTCTAATATTAAGGCTTCTACAGCATCAGGTACAGAAAGTTCTGTAAACACATTGATTTGAAACCATGATACTTAGGAATGAAGAAGCTCCTCCAGTCTCTTCATGACCAAGGCTTTTTCATTTTTGGAACTCTCCTTTAATAAAGTCACATGCTATGCAGACATCAAACATGGGATCTTTTGCATGGGAGGGTAGATTCATGTAAAAATTATTTGTTTTATTATAAAGGTGTAAAAATATTGAAAAGAGAAGACAATAGAAAATAAAACTCATGTATCACCTAATCAACCCAAAAGAACTCTATTAACATTTTCGTGTATTTCCTTTCCCTCCCTCCCTTTCCTCCCTCCCTCCCTCCCATCCTCCTTCCCTCCTTCCTTCCTCCCTCCCTGCCTTTCTTTTTCTTTCTTTCTTTCTTTCTTTCTTTCTTTCTTTCTTTCTTTCTTTCTTTCTTTCTTTCTTTCTTTCTTTCTTTCTTTCTTTCTCTCTCTTTTCTTCTCTTTCTTTTTCTTCTTTTCTTCTTTTTTTTCTACATGTTTTAAAAAACATAATGTAACCAGTGTCTTGGACAGAACCACTCTTGAGAAACAGTCATAAAGTAAAATTATTTCACCTCTTCCACTGTCTTTTTAAAATTAATTTGAAGGAATAATGAAACACTGGGGAATCTCATGATTATGCCTAAGTGATAAGAGAGCTGATGGTCTCTTTTTCAACAAACACAATTGCAATTCAGAGATTACAATTCCATGTCCCTTATGGTAATCAAAGTTTTGATTTAAAATTATCTTCTGCACTTCCCTGGTTAGGCTGGCTACCACAGGAAAACCTGAAGAAGGCAAAGGGGGGGGGCAGTTGACTTCCACTCTCAGTTTTTGCCCTTTACTCCCACTTTTGTTCATTTCTGACCTTTCCAGCGTTGGAAGTCAGGGGAAGAGCCAGAAGTTCCTTAGTGACTGGCACTGTCCAAGGCGGGCTTCCCACAGGCAGATGTTGAAGTCATTGCTCTCACCGACCTTTAATGTGTTCTTTAAGACACTCTTGTCCCCATACCATGCTTCCCAAGAGCTTTTATCTGCAGTTCTCTTGATGCTGGTGATGTACTCTCCTTCTCCAACTCATGTTTACTCCTTTCTCAGCCCCTAGTAATCCAGCATTACCTTCAGCCTCTCTCTAGTGGGGACTGTCTACCCTCCAGGAGTCCTGTTGAGTACGACTCCAACCCCATACTGGTTCTCTCACTCTCTCTTGATAGTTGTTCTATGAGAAACACATATTCTTTGCTCCTGCAGGAGTGCTTGCCATCCAACACAACCATCTCTTCTACACTCCTACCACAAGCAGAGCTAGCCAAGCTGGCTCCCTCTATTGAGATTTTCCACTGTGTGACTCCCAAAGTCAAGAAACATACATAAAATTTCTGGGTGGTCCTGTTGAAACTCTTCTTAGTAGGTTTGAGATGATTTTCAGGGCGCCCTCCCCACCAACACACACACACACACTTAAAACACTGTGGACACATGTGGAGGGCACTCACATCATAGCTGCAGTCCTCTTCAAAGAAATTTTCCCTCAATTACTCTTTCTTAACTTTCAAAACTGGATCTTTTCATATTCTAAAGGTGAATAAGGGATTAAAAGTAACATAGCCTTTTTAATAACCATTTCCTTTAGAAATTTGCATCTTGATCTTGTATCTCTCTTTGAAATGTTGTATTTCTCTTTGAAATGTTGTATCTGGTGAATCTTGGTAACAGTTGACACTCATGATTTAACATTTTTACCAACTTTGATTATCCTTGTTTTCAAATAGCATTTATCTTCATAATGATCCTATATCATTATTTATTTTTGCAAATATGATTTTTAATGGTGTTTTAGTACTAAAATTAGTTTCCTATTGCCGCTGTTACAAATTTTAAACCACAAACTTTGTGGCTTAAAACAATGCAAATTTATTGTCTCGTAGTTCTGGAGGTCAGAAGTCCTAAATCACTCTCAGTGGCCTAAAATCAAAGCATTGGCAGGGCTGTGGCTTCTTCTGAAAGCTTTAGAGGACAATATGTTTATTTGCCTGTTTCCGCTGCCTGCATTCCTTGGCTTGTGGCCCTACATTACTCCAACATATGTTTCCATCATCATACTGCTTCCTGTCTCTCTGCTTCTGTTGTCAAATTGCCTTCTCAGACTCTGAGCCTTTTGCCTCCATCTTGTAAGGACCCTTGTGATAACACTGTACCCATCCAGATAATCCAGGATAATTTCTCCATCTTGAGATTCTTAACTTAAACATCTTCAAATTCCTCTTTGCTTTGGAAGGTAACATATTCACAAGTTCTGAAGACTAGGACCTGGATGTTTTATGTGGGCAGCAGGGGCATTATTTATCCACGTTTCGGATGTTTCACAATTTAACTTATTTTATTTTCAATTCTTCATTTAAAATATCATAAACAGTGTTGCAATGAGTTTCCTTAAAAATGAAAACATTTTTATGAGTTTCTCTGATGGTTTCCTCAGTGTAAATTCCTAGAAGTGGAGTTATTGGGTAAGAACATTTTGAGGACTTTTGATTCATCTTGCCAAATTCCCTTCCAGAAAGATTTTGTAAATTTTTGACTCCACAAGTTATAAGGAGTCTACCCTCACCAGCACTAAGTGTTCTTTCTCATTTTTTGGTCAATTTGATAACTAAAAATGGTATCTCCTATGTTTTTTTATTACTAGCAGGCTGTACATTTATCATATATTTATTGACCAAATGCATTTCTTCCTCTGTGAAATGTGTTCAGTGCCTTTGGCCACTTTGATACAGGGTCATGTTGAGAATTGAGAACTTTATAGACAGATGTGTCTTTTTTTTGGGGGGGGGGGTTAGCTGTGTGACCTTGTGCAAATAATATTGACCATGCTTTGCCTTAGTGTATTAACTTTGTACACATGAATAATAACCCTATCTCTACCCTATGAGGTTTAGATGAAATGATGGATGCAGAGCAACCAAATGAGCGTTTGCTTGGTAAGAGTGGGCTGTTGTGTTGCTACTATTATGATTATACTAATGGGAGTTAGAGAAAAAGGATTTGTAAAATGTATTTTGATATATTTCTTAAAAATGTTAAACCCTTGTTTATATTTGTTGAAAATCGTTTTCCAATTCCTTATTTCTCTTCTACTTTTTCATATATTTTGTGTAAAAATGTCTAATATTTTGTGATCAATGTGTTATCATTTGTGATTTCTTTCATTTATTTTATATTTAAAAGTTATGCCCTATTTTCAAGGTAATTTAAATATTTACTATTATTTTTATTTTTTAATAATTGTTTCCACATAGATCTATAAAACATATGGAATTTGAACTGTTGGCTATGTGAACTGAGGATCAGTGAAAGTTATTTTCTCCCCATATTTTTAGCCATGTTCCCTAATATCTTTTGGTGAATATTATTGAATTTTGCTGCTTCCATTGTAATATAGTAAGTTCTATAGTATTTTCTGATTGTCCTAGAACTTTCTGTTATTTTCTACTGATACAGCTGTCTAGTCTTAGTTATATGTGTGTTCCAGTTTTAATGATAGTAGTATTATATATGTTTTGGTAGGCAAACTCTCTCTCATTTCTCTTGTTTTAAACTTGTTCTTGGTTATTTTATTTCTCCAGTCATTCTCTTCTGAATGACTTTGCAACCATTTCCCTAATGTAAAAACCCCACTATGATCATGATAATCTCATATATTGATTTAGGAAGATCTGGCATCATTGTTCTTTCATCTCATCTGGGAACTTAAAATATCTCTTGACTTTGTTAACATTTTCTTTTGAGTCTCTGTAAAACTCTGAAGTTTCATTTCCATAGATCACACAATTTTCTTAAAGCTACCTAGGAGTATATTTTAACATAAGCATAATCAATCTTTTCCACTATGTTTTTTAAATAGGTGTTTCCGCTGTACAGAAAAGTTACTGATTTTATTCTTAATCTTAATTACTAATTTACTGGCTAATTTACTGAGCTCTATTAGGCCTAATAGTTTTTTCCTGGCTTTTTTTCCTTTAGTTTGACACTATATAGCCAATCATTTAAAAATAATAATTTTATATCCTTTCCCACAGGATTCTTGCTTTATTTTTCTGATTCTTGCTTTATTGTATTGGCTAAGATGTCCAGAAAAATAGTAAGTATTAATGTCATTGGTGGTATCCTTGTCTTTTTTTTATATTAATTGTAATGCTTCTGGCATTTCACCATGAAGTAGGGCAAAGTAGATTTTCTCCTCATGGAAGTACTCAAAGATTGTTCTAATTACGTCCTCTGAATATCTTCATTAGAATTATAAGAAAAAATGCATGTCAATAGCCCAGAAATATAACAGACAACTTTTTATGCCATTTGCAACGGCATCTCAGTACAATGAAAAGAACATGTGCTTTGGAGTTGGGGCATTTGGGTTTGATGCTTGTTCCAACACTTACTGGGTAGACAATTTGCATGAACACCTACCGTTTGGATTTCTTTCACTTTACAATGTAAGTGATAATATTCCTTTATAAGACTGTTTTGGAGATTCAAAAAGATATCGGAAAAATAGGGCAGTGCCTGGTAGACAGTAGGTGCTGGACATGGAAAACTGTATTGTTTTGTTCTGCAAAACATGGATTGGAAACCTGCAGACTGAATTTTAATAAGAAAGGCTCGACCTTACTGGTGACTTCTATGGACTTAAACTTCTTCCCCTACTTATATGCAAACTAAATGGTTAGTACGGTCTCTTCTAGTTGGGAAAATTCTGAAAATTCTATGACTCTCTAATCATTTCCACAAGAGCACCCATTTCTCAGATTCTGTTACAAAGTGGATGTCAAGGCAGTCCTTGCCCCAGTAGGAGTGCTGCAGAAGGAAGAGGAAAAGCCACTAGAAGCCTGGGTAGCAGCTGTATTTTCCTCCCTGGCCCCTCCTCCGGGAGCAGAGCTGCGTGTTGCTGCAGTTGTACTGTACTGTTCTACCGCATGGATTCATAGTTAACATTTTTCTTCCAGGCACATTTAAAACATTTGGCTCACATTCTACTTGAGCTGTTTTATAAGGGCAATAACCGAGGCCAGGGTGTGCTCTTGTCAGCAAGCAAAGCACGCAGCAGAAGCTGCCAAAGAGTTTCCTGCTTGGGGGCCACCCATCCTTGGCTGCAGGACGCACGGCTGGAGCTCATGGCAACTTGCACACAGTGAGAGCTGGAACTTTCTGTTCTCAGGGCTCGTGCTTTGGATTCCATCCTTCAGTTGTGCTGCACTGATCAGTGGAGGCTGTTGTGTTTGCGCTTGTTTGGGACTAGCTCAGAACACGTGTCACAGCACTGGTTCAAGGCCTAGCTCTAAGGCTTGGAGCTGGGAAAATTCTCTTTAAAGACAAGCAAGAGTTAGCTAGCAGACGCAGAGTTCCCACGAATCAGCTGCAGGGGAGACAGGCATTCCCTTCATCTCACTCTCCTTGAATTAACTTCTGGAATGGGCAGACAACACAGAGGCCAAGTGGAGGGCTCCAACGCTGCCACCCCCCACCCTCTTTGAAGTCCACCTTGGCATGAGCTGGTCTCTTTTCATGTGTTATTTATTGCCAAGGGCTGTGACAGGGAGAGTCTGCAGTAGATCGCTGAAACTGTTTTCTCAGGATTTCCTTTGATTGGAAGCTGTTGGCTGTGCCTTCTGCAGCTGGCTCTGCCACAGAGCGGAGAGCTCAGTGTGTCCCCCAAGCGACAGCTGCCTTGCCAGCGTAAAGGAGGTTCTGGCTGTGAAAGTGCCCTGCCACTCTAAAGGACTACACGAGGGACAGGATATTGTTACTGCTTCGCTCACCGGTAGGGCGGCAGTGCGATGTTGTGAGTGGAAAGAACAAGGGCTCACGCCCAAGAGATGCAAACTGAAATGTCAGCTTTTTCATTGACTCTCAGTGTCATCTTGACCTCAGTCTTCTCATCTGTAAAATGGCAATGAAAAGATTGACCCCAAAATACGTTTAGCCAAGGATTAATAAGATAGCCATGTAGAGTGTTTAGCTCCTTTCTTCTGAATTCCAAAGTTAGCTCAGAAATTTTAAAGCGGTCTGGATGACTCCTTATACTCTCTCTTTATCTTCTTCATTTATTCATTATTCATTCAGTCAGCATTCAATAAAAAAGCTGGACCATTTAAGTGCCTTTAAAATTTTAGGTAGTGTATAAGTACTAGGAATAAAAAAATACATGTTCAAGACATGGCTCCATCCTTGTCTATCTCAAAGATAAATAATGAAATGACAATAAAAGTGTAAAGGATGTTATGGTGGTGGAAGGTTCAGGAAGTAAAGGGTACACTCAGATAGGATATTTATACAAATTTATGGAGTGACAGAGGTTTTACAGAAGAAGGGACATTTAAGCAAGCGATGATGTCAGTATATAGAGGACAACATAAAATATTTCAGAACTTAGAGACAGGGACCCTTTGAAATGTGATTGAGAGTGATTCGCCCTTAGAGATGGACAGCCCATGGGCTGCTATGGAAAGGGTGAAAATGTCAAGCCTTTTCAAAGAATGCAGGTTGTGATAGTCTGTAATTAAATTCAACCAGGTCTTCCTCAACAGAACTGCCTTTGTCAGTTGGGAGCAAGGATAGACTGAGCCAATCGTGGACTGTCTAGAAGCTAGAATTGGGATTCGATCGTGGAAGGATAGATTTCTGTCTCCTTATACTTCTATATGAACTACTTCTATTCCTCCTTAACTATTTTGTTATTGCTTTCACCTAATCTTTAGGTTGAGCAAAGGATTCCAGGCTGAATTAAGACTTTGTAAACCATTGCACTGCACCATATTACCTGGGAAGAAATTTTTTGGAAAATGAGTTTCATTGCTGGTAACTGGAAGTGCATTGTGATTTACAGAATTTCCTTTTCTTCTTCTGTGTCTTCCCCTTCATTATCTGAGGGTACCTGTTCTCCCAGGAGACCATGAGCTCCTTGAGGTCATCATTTTAGCCCGAGTACTTAGTGGAATACTCGGCAGACAGTTGCTATTCATGTACTACTCAACACTGCCATCCAAATGATCACTTTAGTGTACATACTTGATTATACTACTTTCCCAACGCTTCTTAATATTCTTCAGTGAAAGCCTATTAAGGGTCTGGCACTGGGTGTGGGGATGAGGAAGGAATATTAAACACAGCATGAGAATAAGAAGGAACAGCTCCTTTCCTTATGATGCAAGTTGCAGTTTAATCCCAAAGGAATTGACCAGACAGCCAAGGTGTGGAAGGAGTATGCCAGGAGGAGGAATAGAGACAAATGATGGACAACAGTTCTAAGCAGATAATAGGCTTGGTCTTCTTTAGGTTCTGCTCTCCTACTCCCAGGACTTACATCTTTTCATCATAGGTCTCCTGAAAACAATCTGAGGAGATAAATATGTTTGGATAATAATCCTTCTTTGTAGTAAAAAATCTTTTTAAGGGACTCTGCTGGGGCCAGGACAATACTAGAATATCCACTTCGATAATACTTTTTAGTAAGGAAGACTCTTGGGAACCCAGAATGGCATAGAATGACCAAACCAGATTTATAAGTGAAATTGCTGAGGTCACATTTATGCATAGGGAAACAAATTCAAAGTAAGGAAGTGAGGTGACCAAATTTTCACAGAGGTTAGTGCCTGGGATCGGGGCCCATATTCTTAGATTCCTTGTCCAATGCCTTTTGTACTAAGATCATGTGTGAAATGACATCTTTTGTCTAATTCAAGCTTGAGAGGACATGTTGAGGCTAATTTAATATTTAATTAGGGAAGGAAAATAAAATAGCATTTATTAAATTCCTACTATATGTCAACCATGGTAACAAACATTTCACATGCATTTTCACTGATCATCACAATAATGTAGTAGATACAATTTATCCAGTTTACAAATAAGGTACTTGAGACTTGCAGAGACTGTCTGAGGCTTTATACCTTCAAGGTCATTTAGAATCAATTCATTCCATGCTTTCACCTTGAATCAGTGTCTCGTGGTTGTCCCCTTAGTGATAAGACAGAGGATAGTGGGAACCCTCTTCATGTTACTGCCAATCCACTTCAGGGCATCCCGTGAAATAACCCCTGGCTCTCCACGGTTTACAAATTGTATGTGATATCAAGCATGGCAATTGGCATTTAATCCTCTGGCTAATAGAATCCTGACATTATACTGGGGAAAATATAATTAAATCTCTTTTTGGGTAGATATTCATCTTGATATATACTTTCTCTGGATTTAAATCACAAGTATAGTATCCATGTATATTAATGTATATTATTGGGTTGGCCAAAATGTTCGTTTTTCCATAAGATGTTCATTTCGGTAACATCTTACGGAAAAATCGGAACAAAGTTTTTGGCTAACCCAATATTTGAAGTTGAATCAACCTGTTCAAAAAGACTACTCCTTTTATAACTTATAATTGATACAATTTTTTTTACCAGTCATTACTTCACTGATCAATGTAATGAGAAAACTATCTACAAATTTATAGTGTGTGAGTGTGTGTGTTGTCTAATCAATATTATTCATCAAATTAAACTCTTAGTCTTGGAGGCCAGCATATATACCACAAGAAGTGATTTTGGAAATCACTTTTCTGCATGATCACTATTTGTCAGTAGTGGATTTCTTCACATGAATGCCATATCTTATAAATAAGAAAGCTAGTCAGAGCTGGATGAATATGGAGGAAATATGATAGCCTGACTGTTTCCAGTATCTATGGGTATGAGGCACTGGAGGGTGAGAGAGTAAATATGTACAGGACCATACATATTTTACGAAAAAAAAGTAGCCAGTCAAATAAAAGGAAACATTTCTTTTCTGCTAGGTTGCCAAGGTGAGGTCAGTATCAATATTGGCATTGGTACTGCCAAGTCCCTGTTTTGCATGACGATAATTTAATCAAGATGTGTTGGTGACAAAAGGCTTATCAAATACAGAATGTTTTATTACACAGGTTGGTTTGTTTGACAAAAGTGACGCCCATCTTCTTTCATAAAGCTACTGCAAACTTCGTATCCGGCCTTGCAAAATTTTATGTTGACAGCAAAGACTGTGAGGTAGAAATTTATCGAACATTCAATATGCTTCTCATCATTAAAAAAAAAAAGGTATTTCTTTTCTCAGGAAACAAGGATGTTTATTTTTACCCCACAGAAGCAAAATGTATAATAAGAATTAGATGTATAACCTGGGAGTTCTAACATACACTTATTGAATCTGACAATATTTTATATACTAAGAGAAGTACAGATATTGCTGTCCTATTTTTACTGTTTGGTAAACTAAGATATAATGAATTTGAAATACATATCAACCTTTTCTATTACTTTAGGCAACTGTAATAGGCAACCGTCTCATAAAGCCATCCAACATTAAGCTTGGAGTTCTAAGAGACCAGCTGAGTAGAACATTTTATGTGTGAATTTATCCTTTCATTATTTATTTGGCATTTTTATTCATTCAATTTCTGCCAAATTTCCAACAGGAGTTTTGCCATCCAAAAGCCTTTGAAAAAGAGGGAAAATTTTTAAATTTTAACAAAATTCTATTCATAGGCAATTTCTATAGTTGAGGACCACACTGAGCTGAGTCTGTTGTTAAAGACAAAAAAAAAAAAAAAAAGGAAACAGAATGTAACCATACTATCACTCTCAGAATAAGAAGTATACCTCTTCATAGGCTGTGACAAAATTTTTCCAAGCAGTAAACTAAAAGAGAAATTCATCCACTGTTTCATGGACACACACACAGGACATAGATAACAGTCATTATTGTCAACAGAACCATCAAACCAACTGTGATACAAATGAGAAGAGCAATGAAATTCCTTCATGTATTATTCATAGAACTTTCAAGGGTAGTGACTGGCTACAGGAAGGTGGAGGTCATTTGTAGTTCATTCCCAGGCCTTATAAATGGTGAAATACTCTAATTAAAAAAGATTACACTTCCTAAATGAATTTCCCTTCAATGAAGATTGGCTCCTTGTGGGAGAAGTTTCCAAACGTATTTAAGTGTGACTGATAAATTGTGCAGTTCATTCCCAGCCATATTCTCTCAAATGCACTGTGTACACCCCCCAGCAACCTGATTTGCTGAACTCCTACTCATGCTGGAGGTCTGTTTTAGCAGAGCCATCACTGCTTCCTTAGAGATTCTACCCACTTGTTGAAATTTTAAATCTGGGCCACACCAGTCAACTCCAATTCTTCCTCTAAACTGCACACCTTCAACTGTTTGGAGATGACTGTTTTGAGTGGTATCTCCAGATTTCTGTGTAGAGAGAGTTGAGGGGTGGTGTTCTGACTGCTTAACTTAAGGAGCTGGAGGACCTGTAACACTACCTTTTTTTTTTCTTTTCTTTCTTTTTTTTTTTAACACTACCTTTTTGCAGCAAGCATGCTGTTCTGATGTCCTCTGTGCATTTATTTGTGTTGATTTGGAGAAAGAGGTGTTATGGAGATTATGGGATTGATCCTTAATTATTCCCACCCCCAGCCATTCTGTAATGCTCTTATTGTAAACAAGAAGGTTTGTAAACATACAGGCAGTGCTCACTGGTCTGTGGGCCCACTGGTATCTGAGCAAACAAATTAGGATAACTCTACCCCTAGCTCCCATCACTCAGCTACCTGAAGGGAATATCAAGAAAGGCACCTCTACCTGATGCCATATGTGAAGACAACATCCCTCTAAGCCCCTGTTGTATCCTAGGAAAATAAGTGGCTCAAGGATTCGAGGGCCCCAGGTTAAAAACCAGCTATTAAAGATTGATTAGGCAAAAGGAATGGATGGGCTGACAAACAAGGTCCTTATGCTCACACGTGCCTCTCGAAGGCATCTTCCGTGATTAGGCTACTTCACAAAGCCCAGGTGTGTGTGTAGTATAAGCTCTTTGTATTGTTAGGGAGGGAGGAATGAGCTAATTTGATCTCTGGCATGTTGGTTATGGAGCATCTGTGTCTTCCTGAGCCTGCTGTTCATTTCAAGATTTATCAAATAAGCTGTTTGAGTCTCTGAGATGGGTGGCATAATTCCAGTTAGATTCTTTCTGATCTCCAAATATCTTCCGTGATAGAAATTGCCAAAATCCACAATCATAATATTGACAATAACAATGACAATAGCAATCTTATACGTTTGTCATACTTGGCAGTGTCTAAGGAACCTTGACATTTGTTCCTCACAGCATCCCTGAAAGGGTGATGTTAAAAGCCCTATTTTACAGCAAACAAAACTGTGGTTCAAATAAATGATATGATTTGCTTTCAATTGTACAGCTACTAAGTTGCTGTAGCTTTGAGCAAGCTTTGAATCCCTCACTTAAAGAGGGGTCCTTTAAGGTGGGTAAAGTTCAAAAGTAGTATTTGGTGACCGTACTTGAGATTGGGACTTTCTCTGTGGAGGAGCAAAGGGGTTAAAGTCTGAGGCCAGAAAGAGGAGGTGAGGCAAGAAGAGGCAGAGAGAAGCTGCTGATCTGGGAAGAGATCCAGCCATCTGTCTTGGCTCACTCTTGACTTTCTCATTCTCTCTTTTACTGCTCACTCCTCTCAGACCTTCTTTAACAAAATTAAGTAAAGTTAGAAGCTCTTGTCCTGCCTTCAGAAGGTCTGGGCTGGTAGACCTAGATCAGCTCTGCTCCAGGCTTTGGGGAAAGCTCTTTGCACTTGCATTGACCTGCTTTCTCTTCCAGGACTGGCTTTTCCTCTGCAGAAGAGTGCTCAGATTCAGGGAGCTAAGGTACTGGTTTAGGCAGTGATATGCTGGTAAAAGCTTAAGAACAACGAAAGGGAAAAAAAGTAGAGAAAAGAAAAGAAAAAGAACTCCTGATTTGTACCATTTGTCAAATTCTGTTGTGTGACCCTCACCATGGCCCATATCAAGCAACCAACTTCACATAAGTTGACTCACAAAATTCCTGAAAATTTAGCTACCTGCTCTCACAAGTCAGTACAAGCTTCTCCAGGACAACACTGGTTAGGAAAATGGCCAGAGGAGAACAGGAAACCAGCTTTATCTCTAGCCAAGCCTAAGACATTTTCCACACTGCTCAACCTAGTTCATCAAGGGACTACGTAGATGTTTAGAACCAAGCTGCACAGTTACAAAGACTGTGTGTGGATTGGACTTTTTCCTTCGTACATTTATTTCCCTTAGAAATTGCAAGGGTGACAGTTCAAAATAGAATGTCCAGAATCCTCTAATATTTTTACATTTCTCTCTCTCAACAAACACATGTGTATGTGTGTGTGTATTGTATGCACATATGCTCACAAATATACAAACTCCCCACTGTATTAACAAAACTTATAAGCTCCCACCTAAGTAATGCAAATGTTAAGATATTGGGCAAATATTTCAAGTATATGAAATAGACATATATTTGATTCCCAGCTCTTTTACTTAGACAAGTTGCTTAAACTCCATCAGTTTCCTTATCTGTAAATTAAGGATATTAGTAAGTACCTGATAGTGTTGGTCTAGAGAATAAATAAGATACTAGTGGTTTAAAATTCGTTAACATCCAGTAAATAGTAGCAGCAGTTTTTATTCTCCCCATACCGACCTTGATAAATTCTCAGCTGTTGTCAATATCTTTCCTCCCTGTCCCCTATAGACAGGAATAAGCTGCAAAGTGCGCGATGGCAGAGTGACATTTATGTGGTTCCTGTTTAAACTGAGTGATAGGAGTGTTGATAATCTTGTGCATTTTTTATTTAAATAATTTTACCACATGTTCAAATAATATACTTGTCACCCCTTACAGGCCTGGGAACAGATCTTATCTGCTTTGCCACAAAATGGTACCTGCCTGAGTAAACACAAATACAGAATGGAGAGGCAAAATCTTTGCTCAACATTTGTAACCTAATTCGTAAAAGCAAACAGACAATATGGCCACCAGGCTTAGCCTTCCAGAGCAATTTTAATCACAAAAGCAATGATTTATAAGCCTCTAAGATGCAAATAAAACATTGTTAAATTGTCCCAAGGGGTATCTTAAATCCTTAAAGAAAGAGCAGGGGTGTCAGTTGATATGAATATGTATTCAGAAATTAAAGTAGTCCCTGAGAACCAAGGATAGACGTTAATGTCTTACCGTTCTCTATAACTTGATACATTTATTTTAAAAAATTAGTTTTCATTTTTATCAATGAGATTCACATGCATAGCTTAAAGAATCAAGTAATTCTACTTGCAAGTACGTACACTCATTCTTTTAGCTTATTCTTTTCATATTTGCCTCTATATCCTCTAAATAACATGCTTAGAAGTCTACTTCTTAATTTTTATTTTAGTTTAAGAATTGTAAATTAACTTCCAATTATGGAAAATGAGGATTTCGATCTCTTTCACCCTCCATTCCACTTAATCCAGGCACAGTTTGGCTCCCTTTTTAGCCTGAGATAACTATACTCTTAACTGTGGTTTGATCAATTTTCAGTATTTACATTTAAATGGTTATATAAATGTTATTCAGAGTTGATCCATGTTGTAAGATGTTACGGAAAAACTCGAACGAACTTTTTGGCCAATCCTATATATTTCATTTCTTGCACAATCTTTTGCTCTTCCAAAAGAAAAATATTTTGGCCTAGTTTTCTACATACGTGTCACTAATTTATCCCCAAATTCTTCTCAAGTTATGACAAATCTCTTAACACATCCAAATACGTTAGGTAATACTGATTTCATCTTGAAGAAATACTCCAGAGTCCTCTGAAGAAGTTCTCTTACGTAGACAGGTTGATCTCTAGACCTCTTGCATGATTGCCTTTATCTTGGTGACTCCCCTTTGCTTATCTCCCGTGTTGGATCCACTGTACTTAGAAAAGTCTGTTACCTTTCTGATTCTCAATTCTTCATATGAAAACCTTTTTTCTCCCTTTCTGAAAGACTTTGAATATTCTCTTTGTTCCCAGCAACCTAAGATTTTGTGATGATGTGGTTTTATTAAAAAAATTTTTTATTGAAGTATAGTTGATTTACAATATTGTGTCAATCTCTTCTGTACAGCAAAGTGACTCAGTTATACACATATATAACTCAGTTATACATATATATGTGTGTGTGTGTGTAATTATACACATATATACATTCTTTTTTTATATTCTTTTCCATTATTGTTTATCACAGGATATTGAATATAGTTCCCTGTGCTGTACATTAGGACCTTGTTGTTTATCCATTCTAAATGTAATAGTTTGCATCTACCAACCCCAAACTCCCAGTTGATCCCTCTCCCTCCCCCCTCCCCTGTGGCAACCACAAGTCTGTTCTCTATATCTATGAGTCTATTTCTGTTTTGTAGATAGGTTCATTCGTGCCATATTCTAGATTCCGCATATAAGTGATATCATGAGGTATTTGTCTTTCTCTTTCTGACTTACTTCACTTAGTATGATAATCTCTAGTTGCATCTATGTTGCTGCAAATGGCATTATTTCATTCTTTTTTATGGCTAAGTAGTATTCCATTGTATATATGTACCACATCCTCTTTATCCATTCATCTGTCAATGGACATTTAGGCTGTTTCCATGTTTTGGCTATTGTGAACAGTGCTGCTATGAACATAGGGGTGTATGTATGTGATGATGTGTTTTAATATAAGTATATTTTTAGCTATTGTGCTGGACTCACTCAACCTGAAAACTTCATCCTTCAATTCTGAAATTTTTTCTTGATTCATTTCTTTAATGATGTCTAACCTTCTGTTTTATATCTTGTTTTTTTCTGAGTTACATTTTTTTTTCAGATGTTATACCTGCTGGAATGATTCATCTATTTTCCTCTTCTGTTGGCCATTTCTTTTGTTTATTTTTCTTTCTGGATAATTTCCTCAGATTTACCTTTAATCCCTCTCATTTAATTTTTTGTTATTGCTGCCTACAATCTCATTTAAAAATTTTTCCTGTGTGTTTTGTGTTCTCATTTCTTATATACTGTTCTTATTCCACTGATGCAAGTTCTTCTTTCATCTCTTGGA
The DNA here is from genome assembly GCF_965194825.1 of Balaenoptera physalus. Taxonomy (NCBI): domain Eukaryota; kingdom Metazoa; phylum Chordata; class Mammalia; order Artiodactyla; family Balaenopteridae; genus Balaenoptera; species Balaenoptera physalus. Next base: position 25,178,446 of record NC_138886.1, read on the forward strand.
AAAAATTGCTGATAGTTTTCTGAAATTTTCATGTCCCTACTTGGGCTGTATTTCTTGTTTGTTTATTAATTTGGTTTTTGTATTTCATGTTAAGTGCTTTCCCCAAATAGCTCATATTTAAGTATGGGACACTAAAAAGCTCTGTGTATATGGAAGGATGTTCCACGAACTTCAGTATATGGTTTTCTGGTTGGGCCATCTCATACCCCAGTGTTAGTATTTACAGGTTTCTTTCTCTCAAAATGATCAGATTCCCCAGAAAAGTTCCCTCCAGCCTCCTTCCTGGAAGGTATAAGTCTAATTCTTGCATCCTGGAGGCTGCATAAGGAGAAGTCTGAATAACAACATGTGGTATGCATGCTTTTATTCAATAACCCCTTTTCAGTATGGCATCCACTTTTCAACTCTGTTCACTGTAATCTTGAGATGTGCTGTTTTACCCTCATAAAAGAAAAAAGGCTCCAATATTCTGCCAGGATGTGATAGTAATAGTTACTTACTGCCTGGTGAAAAGTAGGGGATCTCACTGATTTTCAAATATACTTTCAAACAATCCTCCTGTACTGAACCCTCTTTACAGAAGACCTAATGCTACCAAGCCTGGGCATTCTGCAGCTTTCTCTACTGCTGACTTATAATTCAGCTTAACTGGGTCTGCTAATTCATTTCCCATCTGCTTTCTATCTTCCAAGAAAACTGTTTCTGTTTTCTCCTGTATTTTTTATCCTTGTGAGTTTCTGTCTTTATTTCTCAATCCCTAAACTTGTTCAAATGGAGTTTTGAAACAGAAGTAGAGGAAAATGCATAATCTTTAACTTGAAGTCTATATTTACTTCTCAAAGTAATTTTTCCTCAGTTGTACTCACTGCATTTCTTCCTGTCTTATTTTAATCATCTTTTTTCCACTATATCATTGCCCTTAAGTCTGACTCAACATGATGTATGAAGTAGCTACTAGGAGTCAGGCACTATACTGAATGTTATAGATGTACGAATTCAAGAATAAAACTCCCCTTGAGAAATTTTGGTGATAATAATAGTAAAAAAGTCATAAAGTTATTTTGAAACAGCCATTCTGCTGAACTTAAATGTATATTCCGTTTCTTCTCGATTTTCCATCTCCATTTTGGTTAATCTAAAATTGCCAAAATGTTTACAGTTTTTCTGTGTCTTCCAATGCTAGCAATGGGAAGATAAGCCCCTTTGCTTTCGTATTCCGTATTTCTTTATGTCTTGCCTCCAGTACTCAGCCTCTCTGCCATGCTTTTTCCCTGCTTCATCTCTACCATGCACTATACTTAATGGATCTTCTTGCTGCTTTTTTTTTTCGCATGACACAATTACCATACATACAACATTTAAGAAAAGTCTATTCTTTTCATCTTTACATCTGCAGTCCCTTTGTTGCAAACAAAGATGTGAACAGATAGTCCTTGCTTGATGGAAGTGCTTGCTTTGTTAAGGAGATGGATATGTAACCAATAATTCCAAGCATGTGCACTAATAAATGCAATTAGAAATGAGTTACTCATTCTTCAGATGAAGGAAAACTTCCTGGAGATGGTGGCAGCTGAGCTGTTTAGAAGGAGGATTAAAAGTTGACCAGGTGCTTCCTATAATACATAATCTGGTTTTAAGTTACTTCCTCACTATGCTGTAAGCATATTATACAGGGCCAATATTTGAATCACTTCTTGAATGCTTAATGTCGAGAGCGGTGCCTGGCACATGGTAGAATCTCAGTAAATGCTGAATGATGCAAAGATGTAAAAAGTGCAGAAATTTGAGTTAAATCTATATTGCACTCAGAACTTTCCCTGAATTAAATAAAGTAGATCAGTAAACAAAACCAATGGTATAACCTGACTTTCCTATGACAATTTTGATTAACTAGCACTAGTTATTTACTATTTTATTCTTTTCTAAAAAAACGACATATATATTTTTGAGGTTAATTTTTTAAATGAAGTATAGTTGGTTTACGATACTGTGTTAGTTCCAGGTGTACAGCAACCAATAATGGAAACAACATATATTTTTAGAATTATGTTTACTTTCCAAAATTACCTGCATGTGTCCACTAACTTGATTGGAGATACTATACTTGATAAAACCTTGTAAGACAATCAACGATTTTTCCTCCTCCAAATGAATTCTATTATTGTAGTTTGCAAACAGAAGAATTTAGTGCTTTAACTCAAGACTCAGCACTGACTCTAGAACCTGAATTGGAAAATCTGGTTGCTTGGCAAACATGAGACATACAGGAAGAAAAGGCCTGCTTAAGTTATTCATTTATAAAGGGAATCATTGATCTGAAATGAAGCTCATTTGCATCCATATTTGTACCCAGGATTTTATGAAGACAATAGAAGGATCAGTTGAGGATTACTGAATTTACAGGTGGGACTCAGAATTGCTCTGGGCTGCTATCGATATATTATTAAATATAAATATCTAGAATAAGGGATTATTATCAGTCAATAAGGGTCTGATGCCAACTTCCAATTCCTCCTAGGAACTTCGAATTTCTCTATTAAGTGTGCCTAAGAAAACTACAATTGACCCTTGAACAACTTGGGTTTGAGCTGTGTGAGTCCACTTATATGCAGATTTTTTCAACAGTAAACATTAGAGTGCTACACCGTCTGCAGTTGTTTGCAGCAGATGCAGAATCACAGATATGGAGGGGTGACTGACTGACTATATGTCATAGACAGACTTTCAACTGCGTGGAGGTAGGAAGTTCGGCACCTCTAACCCCTCATTGTTCAAGGGTCAACTGTAGTTCTATTAAGACTTAGACAGGATTTTCTCTGTTTTGCACCATTAGGCCCTGATGATCTGAAAAAGTGAGAATGGGCTCATAGGTGGCCCCTGTGGATGAGACACTTAGTCTGACTACACCCCACTGCTCCCCCTTTGCCTCTCGGTTCCCAAAGGCACTTAACTTTTCTGTCCCTCCTTATTGGGTTATTTGCCTCTTACATTTGTAAGATCTGCAGGATATCAAATAATGTTTCAGTTTTTTAAAATAATTTTGTTTAAGGCCGAATTGTGTCACTAGTTAGCCACTGTAGCCCAGCTGCCTGGGCTCTGGGGTGGCAGTCCAGCTTCATACCCAGCTGAGAGACTTAAGGCTCTCTGAGCTCAATTTTATTGTCTCTAAATTAGAACTATTAATATTGCACATCTAACTTGTTAGTTCTGAAGGCAGAATAAGATGGGCTGAGTATATAGATGGTAAATATTAGTTCCTTTTCCCTCTTTTTCCTCCTTCTACTGTTGGTGTTGTCATTATTATCATTATTATTGTGTTATTTTTGTAGCTGTCCTGTCCTAGGTACAGGGGTTTAAAAAAAAGCAAACTGAACAAGACAAGATTATGTTTTGAAGTACTCACATTCAGTAGTAAAGAGATACAAACAGTATAACAAAAGCAATTAGAGATATATTTTCAGGACATACAGGAGCAGACTTATAGGAGAAGAGGAAGGAAAAGTGGGGAGAGTCAGAGGAGCCCCTAACTAACCCTATCCCAGAGTTGGCATTGCTACTTTGGCAAAATGAATAGGGTATCTATGCTAGAGTCAGTATCATGCTTTAAAGATAGGCTCAATCCAAGTCTCTCTGTGAGCTCACAGTTGTATTTCTTCAATAATTGTCTGTATATCAACATTTAAAAAGTAGCATATGATATTTATAATGTTTAGGAAGATGTATAGACGTAAAAGGAGGAGAAAAACAAAATTGTGTTTCCCATTTTATGCTTTCTGCGGTCCTTTTCTCCTTACATGGTGTTTTTCAGTTTGTTAAATTCATACTTTATGAAGGAGCTGCTTTATATCCACCACTTCAGTTCAGGGCTGGTGACCACAGAATGACTTTTGGCCTTGTGTAGCGTCTGAGTTTTTCGCCATCGGGAGGAGGTGCTTTGGTGAAATATTAACAGTGCCCCTCTCCTGTTTCTTGCCCGAGATGTGCTAGGCAATCAGAGAACGAACATGGAGCACCACTGGCTGGTGAGTTGGGATGAACGGGATGCTGAGTGCTATACGAACTGCCCTCACCACAGTGTCAAGGGTTTGCTTTCAGATGCAGGGACCCACGTGCTGCCCTGCCTTCCTTCTCTGTTGGTCCTGGATCCCAGGCCTAGAGTGATTCAAAAAAAAAAAAAAAGAGACAGAGAGAGAGAATATTTTAGCAGTGATTAGTCAATCCAAAAAATACACCAATTCTTCCTTTCAAAACATACAGTTTTTTCAAAACAGACAGCTTTTGAAAATAATTTCTTTTTACAAGAAATACTAATAACCTAAGGAAGCAAGGACAAAGGAAGAGATCTTTACTGAGTCCTCACTATAGACCATTCTCATGCTGGCACAGTCACACTTTGTCTCTGATGGTCCTCAACCTGAAATGCAGAGCCTCGGGTTACAAATGAGGAAACTGAGGCACAGGAAATTTAAGTTCCTTGACAAGGTCACATGGTAAGAAAGTGGCAGAACTGTGATTCTCTGGGGGCAGAACCCCCAGAGTAGATCAAATTTCCCTAATAAGCACTCTTATAGCTGCACAGATTTTTACTTATCCCACTTGCAATGTTAAACACAATTGTGTTGTTATTAATTGAATTTGATTAATCTTGGCCTTCCCTACTGGAAGAATGATTCCCTGAGGTTGTAAACTCTGATTTTAGCTTACTGTTGTATCTCCAGCACAGATCACAGGTATGACAAAAAGTTGAAGCTCAGTAAATATTTGTTCAATATATTCAGTCAATCAATCCAGGTCTCTCTTTCTCTCTCTAACTTTCCAATTAGAGATTTTCAAATTCTGCTGGACCACACTTCTTGATTTCTCTGGAAACTGTGTTTAAACTGACCAGAGGTACAATGTTGCTCTCATACAAAGGAATATTACGGTTCAAACAACTTATCTTTCCTCCTCATTTAAGCTGAAAGACTGCAACTTTTCTTCAAATCTAATGCAATTATAGGAATATTTAGAATTTATGATAAAAATGGAGGTTTTAAAACCATAAGATCTGGGTAAGAATAAAGGCAACCCTTGAATATTTTTTCCCTATCTGTTAAACTGTGACTGTGAAAGGAACTCCCATATTCATCTTTTACATTTTTAATGTCTTTACTTCCTTGTATAGAGCAGAGGGAGAGGAACTAGAGATGGAAACTGGATGGCAGCCTAGGAGATCTGAAGATTTGTAGGGATAGTTCTTTAGACCCATCTCTTACTTTGACCATGCATTGCCATATGCGGTGCTCACTTTTAAATAAACCTTATATTTCAGTGTGCCTCTGCTTGCCTTCACTCTCAGTGTTCTAACCGAAACCCTCTAGCAGTCAGTAAATGATGCCCTGAAGTGAGGCCCAGTGGCAGACGTGAAGGCATCCTTTCTTACCTAGCTGTGGTTTGTAAGTGCTACTTGTCCCTCCCTGTCATCCCCACAGAGCAGGTGAGCAACCAGAGAAATGAAAGGAAAGGAATCGACCCTGGGGCTCTGTTGGCTGTACTTTGGAGCTCTCAGAACCCTAGATCCCAAAGATGTCCCTCCTCCAGTTTCCTTTCTCTCCCTCCACGTCAAAATTATGTGTCAACATGTAAAAGGATTATCTAGTTTATATTGTTCTTGGTCTGATCCTTGTCTTTTGTTGGTGTTTGCTGTGAATTTTTCTTTTAATTGTTTTTGAACATATACTTTGGCCACATTCTGTGCTAAGTACTTCATCTGGATTATGATTAACCTTTATAGTCATGCAATGAGGTACTTCTGCTGTATTCTTATCTCCATCTTACAGAAGAGGAAACAGAGGTTTAGAGAAGTGCTTTTACTTATTCAAGTTAAATAATATGAATTAGAAACTGAAGTCATCCCCAGAAAGTGTGACACAGGAGTCCACATTTAAAAACCTATATTCTGTCTCAGGGACTATTTCTCACCTGGACAATTGCACCGTCCTTCTGACTGCCTTTTTCACTTCAGTCCAGTTCCTAATAGTCCATTCTCCAAATAAGCTTTTACAAAACTTGATTTAGTGCCCCTTAAATATATGCAAACAAACATAAAAGTAGTTATTAACTCTTTATACTTGTGGCTCTTTTAAAACTACCAAACTTAAATTATATAAGCAGTACAATTCAAATTGACAACTTAGATATAGTGAGATACAAGGTATGTGGAAAATGAATCGAGTTTAGTTTTCACAGCAAATTTTAGAGAGGTATATTTCACTTGCTGTTGACTTGATTATTTTGATGTGGAACTTGATGAGCCAGAGTGATTGCTTTCATCTCAGATCAAACCACCATCCTCCTGCCCTCCATGATCTGGCCTGTGACTCTGGCTTCAACCCCATAGCCCAGCCCCTGCCCACTACTTTGCAGTTGATACTCCAATCATGACACGTGGTAGGGAGTTCTTATGACATGCTTTTGAATACACACTGTTTCTTCTGCCTTTAGTGCCCATCCATGATGCCCACATGATCTGTTAAAAAACCCTTCTAAAGTATCACCTCCTCTAGGAAGTCCACCCTAGCACTCCCAGAAACTCTCATTCCTTGGACTAATTGTGTGCTTTGTACGTATTTGCGGAAATTGAACTTATCTTATATCATGATTGGGGCACCTGTCTTTCCAATGAACTGTGAATTTCTCAAGGGCAGGAACAATGTGAGAAGTGTGATCATTTTCATCCCTCTATTACAGATTCAGAGAGGTAAATCAACTTGCCCAAAGTCACTCAGCTGGGTCTCCAGGTGTAAGGGTCTAACAGCCTGATTACTATCCAAAGACCCAACCTGATGATTTCTTTTTCTGAAACTGCAGTTTCAGATGGTGGTTTGTTTCTTCCATCATCTGTTTTCTTTCGTGACTCAGCACCTGAAGGGAGAGCCTCAAGAGGCCCAGGTTCTCTCCTTGCTGCTGGTAACTTTATGTGGGAACTTGAGCTTGTCTCTCCCTCTCTCTGGGCCTCAGTTTTCTCCTCTGTCAAATGAGAGTGTTGGGCCAGATGGCATCGAGCCTCCTTTGATTCAGTCCAGTGTGTATGGGTGGCTCACAACCTTATTGTGTCAACAACTCAAACTTTGCCAAAAGAGCTAAGCCAGGCTATGGAAATGGGCAGAGGAAAGAATGGCTCCTTCACACAGGCCGTTTGTGTGGGGTGAGTGTTATCACCAGAGGAAATTGACTCAGGGAGATAGCACCTGGGTATCAGAGAAAGCCCTGCTATTGGTGGGCAGCCCCTGGAATCCTACCCCTCCTTGCCAAGAGTGTCTCATGGGCTGGGCGGCTGGCCTTCCTGCCACTCAGCAAAGATGGTGCCAGGCCCAGGACAGGCCACTGTGGGAAAGTGCAGACCAGAGTCAGGCCCTGGGGATTCAGAGGGCTCAGGCAGGCTCGGTTGCTCTTTGAGGCTATGGCGACACCCAGGCCATCAGACCTCAGGCTCAGTCACTCTAAGAGAGAGGGGCAATATTTTCCCCAAGAAATACTCTGCTATTTCCACAGTGCCTGGTTCTCTGTCCTGTGCAGGCCTTACCTGGACCCCTGTCCTTCTGTCCTGTGTACTCCAGTGCTGAGCCAGGGACACCCAGCACTGGTTCCATTCTTCCTGCCGTTTCCCAGAAACAGGGAGCACTGGACAGAAAGCACTGAAGCAGCTGCAGCCCCTCTTCAGGAGCTACATCAAGTTTTCCCAGCTCTTCCTGCCACTTTTGCTGGGCTAACTTCACCTTAAGCTTCATACCTTAGCCTGAGGGTCACCTCCTCCAGGAAATCTTCCTTGACTTCCCACGGTCTAGGTTGGGCAGTGAGCCCAGGGCTTCCTTCTACCTTGGCATTATCACTCTGTTTATTTCCTGGATTCTGAGAACCTTGAGAAAAGAAATCATTTTTCCCCTTTCACTCATCCATAGATTAAGCAAATATTCTCCTGTGCTTACTCCGAGAGACACAAAATATTGGAGAGAAAAAAACAGAAGTTGTTCCCAGTGTCATGGTGCATACAGTCTAGTAAGGGAGTTAATGAGATCATTGTCCAATATGTGAAAAACTAAGGTGCTGGGAATGGCAACTCCGTGGCACACTGAATAGCAGGAGAGTTTGCTACAGTCAGGGAGAGCAGAGGAAGCTTTCCCAGAGAAGTACTGATGCAGCTGAGGAAGAGCTGGGGTTCTAGGAAAAGGGTCAAGGAGGATCACCTACGTCTCATTAGTCCTTATATCCCAAGCATATCTCAGGACCTGAAAGTTATGCAATAAATGTTTCTAAATATTGAAGCCACATTTTCTACAAAGTTGGCTCTGAGGCCATGGTCCAGTCCTAGGGCAAGACCAATGCCTTGATTCATTTGTCCTGTAACTGCTTTTGGCAAATATTTTTATTTCACTCTCATTCTGAAATGAGAAATATTACTGGGAAATATTTGGGATTTATTTATTGGGAAATATGGGAAATATTACTGTCTTGCCCAAACAACTTACCCTCAAGAACCATATTCTTTGATCTAGCCGTGGCCTAGGACCCCTGGCTATACCATGTGCTGAAGACTTTCACATGTCCTGTTTCTATGGGGGGTCTCCAAAAGTTGCCAGCACCTTGGATCTCTAAGTTTCCTGGTCTTTCATGCCTGTGCAGTTTGCCTGGCCCATCTGACTTTCGCTGCCACCGTAACTCCAGCTATTGCAATGTTCAGCTTGCCACTTGGGCTCCTCTCAGCATGCTCCCTGTTTCTCCCCACTGCCTCCCAGTCTCCAGAGAACAGGATTAGTTCTGGGACCCTGACATCCTTGATTCATGAAGCAGACCAGCCATGCCCAGCACCCTCCTAAGACGCTACTTTCTTAATAGCCAAAAACACATTTGGTTAATCAACCCTTTTTTTCCATACTGGAGCCACGCTGATCAAGATTGAAAATGTGCCCCCACTGTAAGTGGCTACTGTTTCCAATTACATATGTTTCTCCGAGCCACCATGCAATCTGTTCACTTCATGCTGGTTTGCAAGAGCTGTTCACACCAAACCATTGACAGCCACTATCTAAACTGAAACCATCTGCTTAGCCATTTGCCATGCACGGCTGTGTCTTGCAGGCTTACCCAGTTGAGGCCCTGTGGAGCAGTCCATAAAACAAGCATGAATTAACGCAGCCTGTTTTTATTAAATGTCTTGCAACTGATGGGAAGATGGACAAGCCTGTCTGGCAAGGATAATGGCCAATCCTCAGAGCATCTGAAGTCTTGGATAAACTCCAACAACACCCTGCATCCCAAGACCATCGAGTGTTTCAGGAGTGTTCTAACTGCTTAGAAACAGTTTGTCTATAAAAACCTTTTTAAAGATTTTGTGGTTTCTCCTCTTTTTTTGCGAAATAGAATTTATTGGTGAGCTCTTCAGCCATAGCTATACTCCTTCTGTTCTCCTTGATATTACTTAGATGGAAACCCAGAGAGAAGCAGATAAGAGTGGCAAAGAGCTTTAGTGGAACACGAACGTCCACGGATATCCTCTATTGCTATTACCACCTCCAGAAGATTGGGGGTGGTTAGGTTTCCTCTTACTCCTATGGAAAGCCTACACAAGAGTCAGGTCCGGCTTATTGGTAACCTGAAGCACCCCTCATGCACTTTGTCTACAAACCTTGGCCAAGGTAGTGAGGCTCCAAGGGAGAAGATACCTTGACCCACTCACACCTGCCACGTCTTTGTGACTGGAAATTTTCCAATGCGTTGGACAGAAAAAAATCAGGGATCAAACAAACCCAAGGGCACTGCCAATAATTGGGAAAATTCAGTGAATTCTGCCTGCTCTGATTTCAGTGTCATCAGGCAACTTTCTGATATTTTGGCTTCCCAGGTAGGAGAACTATCTGTAAAAAGAGACTGAGCTCTAGAACAAATGCCAGCATCCATCCCACTTGATAATATATTTCATACTGTAAAGTAGTACAATGGCACTACACACACACACACACACACACACACACACACACACACATATATATTAGAAACCTATAGTGGCATTCAAGATTTTTATTATTATTTAAAAATTTGTTCAAAATAAAATAATTTTTATTTAAAATTTGTAAATGAATTCGGTAAGAAGAGTTCAAGTGAAGAATGGTATGCCCCTTCCCCTCTGCAGGGTATATTCAGAATATTTAACATTACCACTTACTCACGATAGACTCTGGCTGAAAGCAGGTGGGTCAGCCGTACTGGCATGTTCAGGCTGAATAGTGGTGCTGCCTCGACTATATTCTACATTTTATTCATTCAAAATCAGATGAATGGAAGGCTGTTAACTGGGGTCACATCCTTTACCTTCCTTGATTTGCTCTTTAAGATTGCATTTTTGCAAACATCGTTACCACCAGCATTGGTCGTATGAAATTTTGTACTTACTGTAAGGCCACAGTCATGAGTCTGTGATACATTGATTCATTCACCCATCAGTCATCTGTGTTCTTCTACTCAGAGCCATCAACCCCTCTGGACTCCACGAATCTAAAGATGAAGGATAATGTGGTCCCTCCCCCAAAAGCTCACACTCCAAGGGTGAGAGACTGTCCTCTGTTATTCAATATTCCTCACATGGATTCCTAAGTAAGATATTTCTTTAAAAGTGCAGACCCAGGGGAAAAGGGAAAAGAAAAACCGAACAAAGCAAAACAACAGTCCCCCAAAACAAACACTTTTATTTTCTTTAAGCAGCTTTTACAGTTTTTGCTCTTCAGATAAAAAGAGCTACAGAATTTTATATTCCTGTTTTTCCCACTGCTGGGAAACTCAGAGCCCAACGTGATGCTCCGCCACATCAAGGAGAATTACATTGTCCCTTAAAGTTCCCACTCTTTTCTTTTCTCTCATGTTTCTGGTTCTGCTTTACTGCTTATTTTTTAGTATTTCTGTGTGCCTGGCCCTTATTGTAAACTGACTTTAATCCTTATTGGATGGAGCCTAAGATGATAGAAATGCAATTTTTATAAATATGCATTTTTAAATAAATACATTTTTAAAGGCTTAATTTTTTAAAGAGTAGTTTTAGGTTTGTAGCAAAATTGAGAGGAAGGTACAGAGATTTCCCAAACACCATCCCCTCCGCCCCCAACACACACACACAGCCTCCGCCATTATCAACATCTCCCACCAGAGTGGTACATTTGTTACAACTGATGAATCTACATGGACACATTACAATCACCCAAAGTCCATAGTTTACACTAGGACTCTTGCTGTTTTACATTCTATGGGTTTGGACAAATGTAGAATGACATGTATCCATCATTACAATATCATACAGAGTATTTTCACTGCCCTAAAAATCCTCTGTGCGCCACCTATTCATCCCTCCACCCCTCCCCAACCCCTGCATTTTTTTAATTGAAAATATTTGGTTTATTGTCATGTATTTCGTTTGGCCCAAGAAAAAGGAATTCCAGTTTTTACACCTTTGAGAAATGGAACATTATTTGCTCATTCACACCTTCCTCTCTGACCTTCCCCTTCTTCTCTTTCCACATTGTTTTATGAGCTTATGAGTTTGTTGATTGGAGAATATTAATTAATTTGAGGAATCATCTGGCCCATTTCCAGGGAGAAAAATTATGGTTTATTGTTGACTGGACTTACCATACAAAGAGACAGGTGATTTTTATTTCATTTCATAAGTGAATGAGAACCAGGAGGGTTTTAAGAATAATGAGTTGTTCTGACTTTTCTTTCTTATTCATCTTTGTCTACAGAGGCCAGCATAGAGCATGGCACTGAGTAAGTGCTCAGTAAAGAGATGCTGAATAAAAAAATGCATGAGTGAATCATCAGATGACCTGGTCCCTACTCAGTCATATTTTGTCTCAAACTCTTGCTTTTTCTGAATAAATATACAATAGCTACATGCTGCAAAGCACATAGTTGAAAAATGAGGACAGATCAACCATGAGAGGCATTTTTATATTCTGATGTGTGCCCGTAGATAGATGAATATATATATATACACATGCATATAGATCATGTAACTGCTTGCTTTTTCCTAGGTTTAGCTAGGCTGCTTTCTATGTAGGTGCTGCAAGAAAAAACAGAAAACCACGTCAAAAAGGCCCTTGTTTTTCCATTATTACCCTTGTACGTACTTTATTCCTGAGATACCCTCCTACCAGACATGTCTGATGCAGAAGCAACTCAGTGTGGAGGAAAAAGGACAGCTGGAGACTTGGCATGAGTCCTGGTTTTGCCCAGCACTCAGTAGCCTCTTAAAACCTGAGGCTCCTCATTTGCAAAAGATGAACCATGCAGGTCTAAGGGTTGGTCCAACTCTGCCATCACATTTACCTGGATGCCGAGGGCACTTGGTGTCTTGGCTGCCGCTCATGCCTAGTCTCTGCTTCCCCATCATATGTAGCAGCCCCACAGTTCAATATCTTTCCTTTCTTTGGCATAAGCCATCAAGGATCAAAATGGGTGGAATTCCCTTTGATGATGTCCCTATTGGGTGCCAGGCTCTGTGCAAACACATTTGCACACGTACTATTTGATCCTCACGCAATCTCCAGATAGTTAGTATTAACCCTGTTTTGCAGATAAGAGAAGGAGGCTCAAGGAGATTAAATGCAGTTCTTAGTGAAAAAAGAGGGATTTTTTTAACCCTTCAAAGCCAGTGTCTATTCTAATGTACCAGGAGGAGTTAGGCCATGAACAGGCATGCTGCCAGCAAACCTCAAATAGACCTGAAGACAGTGGAGGAAATAAATCATGGAAGAAAATGGGGGTAATTACAGGGTCATAGCAAGAAATTTCTTTTTATAGTAATAGGGTAGACCCTTGAGTACTTGCTCCTTCAAAAATAGAAATAGACTTAGAAAGCAGTGAGGCCTTGGTCCAGGCTCCTCTGACTTGGCCTATTTTTTTCCCTGCATTTGACCTTATCTCTTTGAGGTTTTTTTGTTTGTTTGTTTATCCAGTAAATACACACACACACACACACACACACACATATATATATATATATATATATATATATATTAATTGAAGTATAGTTGACTTAAAATACTGTGTTAGTTTCAGGTGTACAGCAAAGTGATTCCGTTTTATATGTATATATATATAGTTTATTACAAGATATTGAATATAGTTCCCTGTGCTATACAGTAAATCCTTGTTGTTTATCTACTTTATATATGGTAGTGTGCATCTGTTAATCCCATACTCCCAATTTATCCCTCCCTACCACTTCCCCTTTGGTAACCATAAATTTGTTTTCTATATCTGTGAGTCTGTTTCTGTTTTGTAAATAAGTTGATTTGTATCATTCTTTTAGATTCTGCGTGTTAGCGATACCATATGGCATTTGTCTTTCTCTATCTGACTTATTTCACTTAGTATGATAATCTCTGGGTCCATCCATGTTGCTGAATATGGCATTATTTTATTCTTTTTTATGTCTGAGTAATATTCCACTACACACACACACACACACACCCCACATCATCTTCTTTATCCATTCATCTGTTGATGGACACTCAGGTTGCTTCCATGTCTTGGCTATTGTAAAGAGTGCTGCTGTGAACACTGAGGTGCATGTATCTTTTTGAATCAAAGCTTTTGTCTTTAGCTGATATATACCCAGGAGTGGGATCGCTGGATCGTATGGTAACTCTATTTTTAGTTTTTTAAGGACCTTCATACTGTTCTCCATAGTGGCTGCACGAATTTACATTCCCACCAACAATGTGGGAGGATTCCCTTTTCTCTACACCCTCTCCAGCATTTATTTTTGTAGACTTTTTGATGCTGGCCATTCTGACTGGTGTGAGGTGACACCTCATTGTAGTTTTGATTTGCATTTCTCTAATAATTAGTGATGTGGAGCATCTTTGCATTTACTAGTTGGCCATCTATATGTCTTCTTTGAAGAAATACCTATTTAGGTCTTCTGCCCATTTTAAAAATAAGGTTGTTTGGTTTTTTGTTATTGAGTTGTATGAGCTGTTTGTATAGTTTTGAAATTAATCTCTTGTCAGTTGCATCATTTGCAAATGTTTTCTCCCATTTTGTAGGTTGTCTTTTCATTTTATTTATGGTTTCCTTTGCTGTGCAAAAACTTATAAGTTTGTTTAGGTCCCATTTGCTTACTTTTGCTATTATTTCTACTGCCTTGGGAGACTGATCTAAGAAAATATTGCCACGATTTGTGTCAGAGAATGTTTTGCCTGTGTTCTCTTCTTGGAGTTTTATGGTGCCATGTGTTATATTTAGGTCTTTAATCCATTTTGAGTTTATGGTGTGGTGTGAGGGAGTGTTCTAACTTCATTAATTTACATGTGATTTTCCAGCTTTCCCAACACCACTTGCTGAGGAGACTATCTTTTCTCCATTGTATATTCTTGCCTCCTTTGTTGAAGATTAATTGACCATAGGTGTGTAGGTTTATTTCTGGGCTCCCTATTCTGTTCCATTGATCCATATGTCTGTTTTTGTGCCAATACCACACTGTTTTGATTACTGTAGCTTTGTAGTATTGTCTGAAGTCTGGAAGGGTTATGCCTCCAACTTTGTTCTCTTTCCTCAAGATTGCTTTGGTAATTCTGGGTCTTTTGTGGTTCCATATAAACTTTAGGATTATTTGTTCTAGTTCCATGAAAAATGTCATGGGTGATTTGATAGGGACTGCATTAAATCTGTAAATTGCTTTGGGTAGTATGGCCATTTAAACTATTTTAACTCTTCCAATTCAAGAGCATGGGATATCTTTCCATTTCCTTGAATCACCTTTGATTTCCTTTATCAATGTTTTATAGTTCTCAGCATATAAGTCTTTCACCTCCTTGGTTAGGTTTATTCCTAGGTATTTTTTATGAAATTTTAAACAGGAATTTTTTTTTTTTTTTTTACTTTCTTTTTCTGAGAACTTCTGGCAAGAGTCCTTATCTCACTTGGCCTATTTTTTACTGTGCACAGTCTGGAGAGACTGAGAAGTTGGAAATATCTTTATGAAGAATAAAGGGAGGCTCCAAGAAGCAGGTTCACTCACTGGCATCATTATTTGAGAGTTCCTTGCTACCTGGTTCTGTAATAAACCTAAGTGAAAGTAAACTTGGTGAAGTCTGAGTCCTCATTTTTGGCGGTCTTCAAACCTAGAATTCCTCTTTTCAGTCTGGCTCAGTTCACATGCTTTTGTCCTTGGGTTCATTATTATCTAGGAGAAGTAGCAAATATGAAGTCTTATGGTATCTAATTTAACTAAGTGCCAACTATGGGCCAAGCACTGGGTGAAGTGTATTTTATATCAGTTATTTTTCTAGCAATGCCATGTAGTAGGAACTATTTTTGCCCTGATTTTAGGGCATTTATATTTGCTACTTTTTGCTTTTTGGTGTTTTGTTTTGTTTTTGCCATTATAAGTAAGGCTGAGATGACCATTTTTGCCCACATTGCAGAGAATGACTTCCAGGAAATGAGACCAGTTAGTCAGTTCTTTTGAACAATTTTAAGGCCCTTGATGCAGATTACCTAGGTGCTTTCTGGAAGGTTGTACCAGTGCTCCCTGAGGCTAGCAAGGCATGTGCTTCCTGGTGTCTCCAAAGCCTGCTAATAAAGTGATGCACAGTGGGGAGAGTGACAGAAGCTTATCTTTTTAATGAACCTAAAAACAAGCTGCAAGGACTCTGGCCTGAGATTAGAAACCTGGTCCCTGCTCTGCCATTCACCCTGTGTACCATTGGGTTAGTGCTTGCCTCTCTCTAGGTCACAATTTTTCCAAGTATGAAATGAGGAGGGCAAAACAGATGATCTTGTAAGCTTTTTCAGCTCAAATTTTCCTTGACACTTCGGGAAAATATAACTCCTCTTTAAGCCATAGGTGGCTCAGAACATAAATTGGACAAGCTTTCATGTGATGTCTTCAGTTGTATATAAAAAGCAGCTAGGAAATTGTTTTTTAGAGGTAGGCTTGGATTTTAATCCTATCTTCACCATTTACTATCTGGGAGATCATGCAAGATCCTTTCTGAGCTCTGATTTCCTCATCTGTAGGAGGTGGATAACAATGTCATAGGCTTTTTAGAAAGGTCAAATGAGATAAAGTATATAAAACATGGTACAAAGTAGAAGATCAGTAAGTAGTAGTTCTCTTTATAGAGGAAAATATGATACTTCCCTTCCTCCCACTCTTTTTTTAATATATGATCTCATTTTTATTTGAAATTATTATTTTATACGTATTATATGGTTTTAGCTTTATATAGGTATAATTGATATACCAAAAATTGCACGTTTAATGTATACATCTTTTTTGTTAACATATAGTTGATTTACAATATTATGTTAGTTTCAGGTGTACAACATAGTTATAATATTATTGACTATATTCCTTGTGCTGTACATGACAGCCCTATGATTTATTTACTTTATAACTGTAGTTTGTACCTCTTAATCCCCTTTACCTATTTCAGCCATCTCCCATCCCCCTCTCCTCTGGCAACCATGGACCTGGAAGGTATGTTAAGTGAAGTAAGTCAGACAGAGAAAGACAAATACTGTATATCTTCCCTTATATGTAGAGTCTAAAAAAACTAAACAAACAACAAATATAGCAAAACAGAAACAGACTCACAGATAATGTTTACATCTTGATGAGTTTAGACATATGCATACACCTATGATACCATCACCACAATCAAGTTACTAAACATATCCATCACCTCCAAAAATGTCCTTGTGTCCTTTTTAAATGATAAGAGAATTTAACATGAGGTCTATCCTCTTAACATATTTTAAAGTGCACAATATCATATTGTTAACTACAGATATTGTGTTTACAGCAGGTCTTCCTCCCACTCTTAAGTAAAGAATAAGGGTTTCTTTGTTTGTTTGTTAGATTCCACATATAAGTGAGATCATGCAATATTTATCTTTCTGTGTCTGGCTTATTAAAGCAGCTCTAAGTAACTATTCAAAGATCCTAAGCCCCTAGAGGCCTCAGGATTCTGGTTTCTCATCTAGGCATCTGCAGTTTCCAGCATCCTCCATCCCGAGTACCATCCACTCAAGTCCATGTGTTTTCAGATTTCAAATAGATTTGGGAGTTCCATGTGACATGTTAACTAGAGGAACCATCTTGTGGATACATATCTGTCTCGACATCACGGGTTGGCCTCAGCCACTTTGATGTTACAAGAGTTTACTAATGGCTCTGTCAGTTCAGGAAGCTCTTTGAGATAAACACTGCTTGATTAAATGATGAATTCATTCTGCAGGTTTGCATCTGTTCACCACACACTTGCCAATGTGGACTTCCTTGGGTAATAGGGTTACAGAGATGAATAAGCGTTAGTCCCTTCCCTTCCAGACCAGTGGATGAGAAGCCCCAGTAAACAAATAATTACAATACAATGTGATAACCACTATAATAGAAGCAGATGCAGTGAGGTTTGGGAGCACAGAGGAGGGAGTGATTTGTTATGTGGGGGAAGAGAAGTTGAGACAGACTTCCCAGAGGATGAGATATTTAATTTAGATTTTGAAATTTGAATAAAAATATAAGTAGATGATGAAGAAAAGGATGCTTGAGGAGAGAAAACAGCTGGGAAAAGGCATAAGGTTTAAAATAAAGAGTTTAGCCTGTTTGTGGGGAAATCAGATAGGAAGTGTGGTAGGAAAGGAGACTGGTAATGTAAATTGGGACTATATCATAAAGGGCTATCAATGCCAGGCTAAAGGGCTTGGATAACATTCTGCAGATTTACAGTGTCTAATATGGTAGCCACTAGACACGTGTGCCTCTCTAAATATAAGTTAGTTAACGTTAAACAAAATTAAAAATCCAGCTTATCAGTTGTACTAACTATATTTCAATGCTCAGTAGGCTCATGTGGCTAGTGGCTGCCATATTGGATGGCACAGATATAGAGCATTTTCATCATTGCAGAAAATTCTATGGATAGTACTATTATATATGATATAGAGTGAGTGATGGATTTCAAGGGGATAGATTTGTCTGTAAGGTGTAGAATGGATTTGAGATAGGTAAAAGCAGAGGCAGGGAAAACAGTGAGGGAGTTATTGCAACACTCTAGACAAGAAATGATTAGAACTGAATTGGAGCATGGACCGTCACTATGCAGGAGGGAACCAAGACCATCTTGCAGCTCATGAAATATCAAGACACCAAAGACCATGGTAAGCAGTGCAGTTTGCCAGTTCGGATCTTATGGAGTTGAAGGAGATATCAATCTCATCTCTTGTCATGAACACCTTTTGGCTCGAAGCCCCAATCCTCAAGCTTCTTCCCTGGCTCTGGAGAGGTAGGCAAACTCCCAAGTGCGTGTGAGCTCTCTGGAGTCTCCCTGCCCCTGCTTGCCTCTGTTTTGTCATGCCATTGGGTCTTAATCAGATGAGTATCTCATTTGGCCCCTTCTCCACCCATGGTGACCAGAGTTTGGAACAGGAGCATTATATGGCCAGCTCACACATCTGTTTTGCTCTGAGTGTCTGGGCTTCCATGGTTATAACACGGAAAGGCAGTGGCGGATTGGATGATAAGATATGGATCGTAGTCTCCTCCCTGCCTGATAGCATCTCTGTTAACCGTAAACAGATTACTTCCATTCACAGCTGACAGGAGGAAGAGCTGTATTCTGCAGGGAGAGTTTCTGAGTGTACTGTGGTAAAGAATGTAGACTCTTTCTTACGAATGCAAAGATACTCTCAAGAACAGTCATGGTGCCGTGGACAGTTTACCCTACCCCAGAAGACAGGGCCTCGACATGGACTCTTCCCTGCTGTGTCCCCCTGATTCTGCTTCTTACATCATAGACAGTTTTTGCTGCCAGTGTATCTCTCAACCCTTTCCCTGTCCAGTGAGAACTGTTGAAGAGCACATACGAAGCATACAACCCCTAGAGAAAGAAACAAATTCTCTGATGGTAAACACTAATTTTCTGAAATCCTATTTGTTCAAACTCATTCTTCAGGGCCCATCTCAAGCATTAACTGCTTTGTGAAACCTTCAGATACCTAATCCTGCTCAAATGGATTCTTCATACAAATCTCTGGTTGGCACACACCAGCTGAAGTCTGCCCAGAATTCCATTCTGTAAAGGTTCACTAAATTGTACAAATTATGATGCATAGTCTCCAATATATCTGGAAAAAAGCAAGTCAGAAAAGGTCTGAGAAAGACTTCAAATAGGAAGCTAGGGAAGAAAGTAACCACTTATGTTAGATGTCTTTGTTTTATCCTTCCTTCCTTCCTTCCTTCATGCATTCATTCCACTACGGTACCAAACATTTACTGAGCCCCTACTGATGGCCAAGCAATGTTTAGTACATAGAGAGGTTAGTAAAATTAAGAGTTCAGAAACTGGTAGGGTCATCAAAGTTTTAAGTAAATAATGACAGTCCATCGTGGGAACCACTCTGCTGGAGGGATATACCAAGTACAGGTGAAGAAAATCAGGGAGAAGCACTCACTCTGTTAAGTGAGGAGCACAGACTCTGGAGTTCAAATCCTGGCTGCATAATTAGTAGCTAGTTCGCCTGGTGCACTTTGTCTTCCTGAGCCTCAGTGTGCTCATCTATAAAATGGACAGAGTTTTTCTGGGGGGAAATGTGATAATATTTACAAAATTCTTGGCACAATGTCTAGAACAAAATAAATACTCAATCGTTGTTAGTTTTCAGGCCTTCACATTTGTCAACCTAAATGATCAGGACCATTTCCAACTTCTGTTTGTTGGAGATGCACGTGACTGAATGTGTTGAACTTGAGGCCAGAGTAAGGTGCTCAGATGTCTCTGATAACACGTTTTAGATGATTCAGCCTTTGACCAGAGACCTTTCTAATGCACGTTCTTTTAGATTTGGCTTCTAGAAGATTGAATGTGACTGTATTTCACTTTCCTGTGAGACAGAAAAACATGAATAATCAGAGAACTGTAACTATTTGGGGCTGGGATTGGTGAGTAATTTCTTTTAGCAGGTTTTGTTTTGTTTTGTTTTGTTTTTTATTTATTTTTGGCTGTGTTGGGTCTTCGTTTCTGTGCGAGGGCTTTCTCTAGTTGCGGCGAGCGGGGGCCACTCTTCATCGCGGTGCGCGGGCCTCTCACTATCGCGGCCTCTCTTGTTGCGGAGCCCAGGTTCCAGACGCGCAGGCTCAGTAGTTGTGGCTCACCGGCCTAGTTGCTCCGCGGCGTGTGGGATCTTCCCAGACCAGGGCTCGAACCCGTGTCCCCTGCGTTGGCAGGCAGATTCCCAACCACTGCGCCACCAGGGAAGCCCGGGTGAGTAATTTTTTTACAAGCTTTCATTTTAAACATATTCATTGAGAAAAAAATTCTAAAGGGGTCATAGAAAGTTTTTGAAAATAGTACATCGATACTTCCCATGGAAAGCACATATACATCCAGATCATGATTTTGATTACTGTTGTCATTATTAAGCCAACAGGGAGTTAGTATTATCATGATTGCAGAAGATGGTTATTGATGTTTAGAGTATTGGTCAAAACAGAAGAGAGGCTGCTGCCACGAAGAATCTATATCTTCAGAGAGGCAGACAGTAAAACTCACAGATGCTAACCAGTTAAGCAGTACCGTTATCTTTTCTGCTGTGGAGTGAATCAAAGACTGGCTGGTTTATATACTCACTGACTCCTTGCTAGCTCAGAATGAGAACCAAAGTGAGGCCATGTCAAGTTTTGATAATTATCTCAAAGAGGCAAGGCAGGGCCATTGGTGGCAGGATAGAGAGAAGATTCCTCACTGGCCTTTTTCTCTGAAGCTTTTCTTTCTCCTTGTTGATTGAGAACAGATATCCTGGACATTCAATAATCTGTTTGTTTAAAAAGTCTAATTTCTAAACCATCGACTGAGAGCAATCAGCTTTTCTCCAACACTTAGAAATTGCTATCCCTCCAAGTAGTTGCTTTAAGAGAAGGGGAAAGGAAACAGTATTTAATGGATCCTTTGCTTCAAAATAATGGATTGTCTTTATATTTTATTCAAGCAATCAAAAGCTTTTTTTTAAAATGCTATGTTGGGGAAAGCAATGGTAGGTGCTTTTACTAGCCCAAATTCTCCTGATTTTAAGTCACAGAAATCTAACTCAAAAGAGTTTAAGTGAACATTTCTTGGCTTATATAATCGTGAGGGAGAAATGGTTTAGGAATGACTTGAAGGTGTGGAATATAATTTATTTCTCAATTTATCCCTGGTTTCTCCTCTACTGGATTACTATGGCAGGATATTCTTGAGACTCTTTGAATGAATGTATATTTATAGAGCAACCGGATAAAAACCTTTATGTTTCCATAAGCTTCTGGGATGTTTCCAATCATTTGTCTCTAGACAATGAGTCCACCTGCTATGAGTTGATGGCTGAGTCTCTACATCTCTCTGCCAAGGTTTCTACTCTCTGCCTCAGTGCTTCCTTCATTCCCTTCCAAGGTAGTTAATGCATCTCCTGAGATATTTGTTAGAGGCCCTGTATTCCTTCAGCCCAATCAATCCCTTTTCTTCAATATATTTTTCTTCAATAGTACCATCACGCATCATTCATGCATTCACTCAGACTAGAACTTTCAATGCTCGGTTTATTCTCACTGATTCAATTTGATTTGATTCAACTAAAATTTGCCGAGCACCTTCTGAGTATGTGGAACTCAGCTGGGTTCTGGGGACACAGAAGTAAGTACAATATCCTTACTGCTCAAGATTTTGTGCCATAGATTGTGGCATGAATGTAAATTTTTTTAATCATATAAGCTTTGGAATAAAACAGAAATATATATGAAGTATAAGGGAGGAAGTTGTCAGGTATTTTCCTAGGTACTGGGAACACAGGAATAAGTAAAATATTATCACTGTTCTCAGGGAGCTGCAGGACCAGTAGGGAGCATAAGATCATTATTTATCATAATAGAATTATTATTATAATTATATTATTATTCTTAATGATACATTATTATATTATTACCTGAAATATCACATATTATCAAAATAAATTTTTATCATAATAAAATTATTGGTGATTGAGAATATAACTATATCATGTAAAACTATATATACATAATGTAAGGGAGGGAGTTGGTCAGTTCCATCATGGTGAAGGGGGAAGAGGCTTCACCAAGTCCCACAAAGTCTGTCACTTCTTTCAGACATTCTGCCACCCTCGTCCCTGATAACACCTCAAATGCCTCCCCACATTCCATGCTTTGCTTCCTAGAGCTGACTCCTGCTGTTTGCTTAGTTAGGAGAAAAGAAAAAGAAAAAACCATAGGATGGGCTGGTAGCATGCCTTCTGATATCATCTGTGCGCTGAATATAAATGTATGCATTTCCTGGGAGTTACTTCTCCAGAAATAAAATACACGCCGAGAAGCAACCTCTCTCCTGGCCAGAGGGACCACAGTCCAGCTTTAAGCCCTTTCTGATGGAAGCAGGAATCTCTGAGGCTGTCCCTGCATGACGCAAAGGGGTGGGTCTCCTAGTCTGGACCATTTGGCCTGGATTTTACATTCCCCAGGATTTTAGTATCACAGGGCTGGGTGGGGTTGAGAGGCCATCAAGACAACATTTTCTTGTTTTCTTTTAATTTCCCCAGAGGCAAAGAGTCTACAACTTTCTTCAAAACATTTTCAAGTCTCTCAACATCATTTAAAGTGGGCAGTTCTTCTTAACTGATGCAGGTAGAACTTGAGGTAGAACGATTTTTTTGTTGTGCTGGACTGTCCCTTGATTCGCAGGATATTTATCCTTCTTGATCTCTGCCACTAAATGTGAGTAGAGTTCTCACCAGCCATCGAGATGACCAGAAATGCCCTACACTTTTCCGAACACCCACCCCGAGAGGAACAGTTCCACCTGCAACTGACAGCCACTGGATGATGCCACCAAACTTGGTTTTGATTGAGTCTCAATTATTGATTCATTCATGCAAATCTTACAGAAACAAAGCACCTAAAAATGCTCTTGTGCACCTTTAATTGTCACATGCTCTGCGGGCTACAGAGAGGAGTAAGACACCTACTGAGATCTTACTCCAAGTATGAAGAAAAGATAAACATAACTATTAAAGTATTTGCCCATTCACTTGAAAATATGTGCCAAATATCTGTTTACCCTGCTTCGGGGACTGGGGTTCAAACACTGTTCCATGTATATGCAAGAGAATGGAGTGCAGAGACCGCGTGAGCTCAGAGGAAAAGGGCATCCTTCCCAGAGGGGATCTGGAAGTCACCTAAAAGTAATGTTTCAGATGACACTTAGAAGGATTTGCGTAGCTAGAGATTGGTGATACCTGGGGTGAAACAACCTACGTGGAGAAAGCCATAACTGGAAGTGAGTTGGCAGGTGACCTACCTTGACTGGAAGGACAAGAGAGAACATGTGAGTGTGTGAAAGGTGTCTGGAAACATGAGAGTAAAGAGTTTGAACTCTTGGGGAGTTTTGTTTCCAATCTGTTGGCCCTTGAAGGGATTTCAAAGGGCATATTTATCTCAAATGCAGAAGCTGTCTTACCTGAAACCATTTCTCAGGCTTCTCTCCCAACTCCTCTTCTCCACACACAAGCACACACTTGCACACACACATTCACATTGTGTACACACATCCACACACCTCTCCTTTCCCCTTTCCCAAGTAAATTACCCTTTGTCTGTTTATTCTCACAAGAATCATTTTCCAGTTCAGGGGAGAAAATAAAGACTTCCGGATAGATTTTATTTAGCCACCACTGTGACTTATACAAATTGAATTGCGTCTAGATTGGGCAGGTCCACTCTGGCTAACCAGAGGCCCCAGCACTTCCTTATGTCCACCATTACCTCTTTTCCTTGGTGCTCTTGGGGTTAAAACCCCTTTGTCTGACCTTCAGGGCCTCTGATTATTGAGCCTCCACTTGCTTTCCAGCCTCACCTTCTGCAGGTGTCCTCGTGTACCTTCACCCCAACCACCCTGAGCTGCACCTTTGGGTTTCACTCCCCCTTGCCCGATTTTCACCACTAATTCCTAGTCCTTTGGTGCTCAATTCACATACGACTTCCTCTGGAAAGTCCTCCCTGAGCCTCCAACATAAATTAGGTATCATCCATCCACCATTCCTCATTCCCATCTCGATTTCTTTTAATCAGACCCCGGGCCACATTTTGATAATCTTTTAAACTACTTCAACACTTTTTCTCTTTTTAACATTTATTGTCCAAATTCTTCATCTGGCTGCACAGCACACATGGTTATTATCATCAGATTCCTTTTTATATATAGACATCTTACATACAATCCCCATTGCCCTCCAACCATGCTGACCATCTTCCACTTCCATCCTGCCCCAGAGCCTTTGTGCCATCCTTTCCCTGTTCCCAACATGCACTTCCCACCAAAACCCCCTGCCACCCAACCCTTCCCCTGACCTCCCTTCACTAAATCATCCTCTACTCTTCTTCTAGATTTCAGCCCAATGATCATTTTCTCAGAAAGCCATGTTTCTCTGATTAATATAGGTCGATTTCCTGTATTATTGGTTTCATCGCACCAATATCTGCTCGTCTGCATTTATTTGGATAGCTTTTTGATTAGGTGTGTCTACTTCAATAACCTGTAAGCATAAGAGAGCAAGATACCGTTTTTGTTTTTGTTCACTCTTGTTGCTGCTGCGGCATCCAACATGTAGCTGTCAAGGGCTCAGTGGCTAAATATGTATATGAATGAATAGGCTGGCTTCATATGTTGTGGAACTTCATATATCATGTCATGGGATTTACATGAGCTCTACCTATAATAATTGATAATGACAAGAAATACCAAGTAGAATAGCACTTTAACTCCAACCTATCTTAGCCTGGAAAGTTCTGGTCAAGAAAAAAATAAGTTCTGGTCAATTTTTTTAGGCTAGAAATTAAAAATGGAGGTTTTGAGGGAATTTTGTTTTTCTTCAGTGTTGAGATTTATTGTGTGCATGAGAGCTTACACGCAGACTTGGCTCCCAAAGGATGCTACCACTGACTCATCCGGGAGAGATTTTAACATGTGGTTTCTAATCAAATCATCTGTAGAGCCATCAGGTGCTTCCTATGAATTCTGTGGTAATTAAGATTCTGCCGTGAGATATCAGTCATTAGGAGCTTTTCTCATAATCCTGTCAGTTCTCCTGGAGATAGAAAGTCTCTTAAGCCATCATTCAGCCACACTGATTTATTAAAACCTAATGACCTAGGGCCACAATTAGGATTCCATACTGATGAAGTGCTTTCTGGTAACTCCTTTTCTCCGGAGGCCAGAGAGGGAATTTACATTTATTAAGATCAGGTCTTGGTTGTACCTATTTCCAAACTTAGAAGCAAAATGCAGTATCAGACAAAAAAAACTAGTAGCCCTTGAACTCCATACCCAAGGTCCCCCTCTCTGTACCAGTCCTTTGAATGTCCTGGGCCAGAAGAAGTAAAAAATTTAGGAAGCCAGGGTCCAGTTCTCCAGTCAGGCCATTGAGCAAACTTTCCACTGACCATCCCATCCTGCAAGGGGCAGAAGAGGCTGGATTTGAGCAGTGGCCTTCAGCCAAGAACAGAGTATTCTGGCCAGAAGGAGGGGCACATTACTCAATGTCTATCCTCCTGTCTATTCTGCAAAGCAGCAGGAACAGGGCTCAGGGAAATTCCCAAGCTCGGAATGAATAAGCAGACTGACAAAGCAGAGTTCCTGATCATGCCGCGACGGTTCAGTATCATCTTCTGTATCTTTCTGGCTTCTTTCTCTCCTACCCCTCTGCTCCCCCTTGCCCCTTACATCTTTTGCTTCACAGCAGTATCCTCCTGGATACCTCGTCTTCTTCCTGAGTAAAGACCACAGACCTGGCCAAATGCATCCTCCAATATTCACCAGGATCAGATATCCTGTGCATTCTTCCCTGCACCCTCGTTGCTCCCCCACGCCCACATGCACACACCGTGCAAAGAATCCTCCTCATTATATCTGATTTCTGGAGACGTTCCTCAGCCATAGCAGATATGCATATTAATGTGATGGGAAACATTCACTGTGTTGAGGCAGACCAAAGGACTGATTCTTCTACACCAATGCTATTGAGTGTTCCTTCCAAACCAACCTCATGGCAGTCAGGGTGAACTTTTTGAAATACAGCTCCTACTTTGTTGCCCTACACTTCTCCTTTTAACAATTTTAGATCTCCCTACAATGCATAAATAACAAAACCCAAACTCTTTAAGCTAGCATTCAATGACTTTCATCCAAACGTATACTTGTACATCTCTACCCAGAAAACACTTCTGCCTACAAGACACAGATCTTAGACCCTTGGTCTTCTTTCTCTCTTCTCCATCCTCTTCACTCCCAAATATAGGTATTTCCTTTTCTATGCTCTTTTAGCTTCTAATTCCACCTCTATTTAGTTTCTAAATTTCCATTAGGGACAAGGAGACCCTGGAGTGTCAGATACAAGTAGGAGTCTGAAAGCTGAAATTAAGTTATCAGGATGGGGAAGGAAGACAAACCAGAGTGTGTGGTCACACTAGCCACCGAGTTTGGGTGAAACACAGGTATGAAGACAGTACCCAGACTCAAAGTCGTATTTAAGAGTAATGGCAAAGGGTTCAATCCAAGGGGGGGATCACACTGACAAGCAGAAGCCAGATGCCCTGTAGTTAGATAAGAAGAGGGAACTGTACAAAGTACTATGGGAATCTAGAGGAAGGAGGGAAATGATTCTATTTGTAGAGGCTGGTCAAGATCAGCTTTCACTGAGGAGATGACATTTGAGCTGAATTTTGATAAATTTGTATTTGCCAGTCTCAAAAGGAAGAAAGGGTATCCCAGGCCCTTACCATCAATGTTCCTAGCAGCCAGGAAGATAAATGAATGATTGCACCAGAGAATGAAGGAGTAGCAGCCCTATTCATTTTCTGTAGAAATGTTATCACTGCAATTTTGATAATCATTTGCAATTCATCAGCAAATTACATGGAAATAGTGATAAAAATTATCTAGGGTTTTTCTTCAAGTGGATTCATGCTGATAAATACTGCAGCTCACAGATTCAGGGAAATTTATAAACTCTGATTCCAAAATCAATGTGGAACCTATCGAGTCATTCTGTTATAGTGATAGTATCAACTATTTACACAGAGATTTGTAGTTTGTTATAAAGAATAATATCTGGTCCCTTCAGTGTATTTGGCAGGTGTTCTCCATGCATTATCTTATTTAATCCTCATGGAAAATCTGTAACTAAGTCCTGCTCTTACCCACATTTTACAGATAATTAAACTGAGGCATAGAGAAAATATATAACTCACCCAAGATCATATAGTACAAGCATTTGAAACTAGGCAGGTTGACCTTAAGAGCCCAAGCTATTATTTGTCTCAGTTCAATCCCCTCAACAACTTCTGAATAAGAGTGGGTGGATTTTGTTAAGAGAATGTTTTGGCGAGAACCATCCCAGTTCTAAGTTCTTCTCAACTCAAGACAAGTGATGAGACTTCAATAGGACCACTTGGAGAACCTTGAAGTGTTTTCCCTGTGTTTGGTTGGTGCAGAAATTGGTGTCCCTCCTGCCTGGAAAATCTAGGGAGTAAGAGACTACGCGCTTCAAGGCCAGAGTCAGGAGAGCATGTTTGCTTTGGCATCAGTCTGCCTTCCCAGGCTTTTGCAGTAAGGGATTTGTATTTCCTACAGACCAATTGTGGGCCATGTGGAAGAGAAAATTCTGTGGAGGGTGGGCTGTGCATCTTTCACTCACGCAAGTGGTATTTTGGGGTGGGAGAGGAAACTAGTGGTAGTGGTTGGGAGGCTGGGGTCACTAGAATCCTATTACTGAGGGAAGAGTTGAAAAGGACCAGCCAGAAGAGTGCTACATCCACCCCTGTCCAGAAATAACAAGGTAGCATCAACCTAGGGTGCAGAGGAAGGGATTTGCATAGTAATCTTTGATAAGTGACCTAAAGAGACTCACTGTTAAGTCCCAACCGAAAGACCAGTTTCTTATGTATAAATGGTTGAGAAGTTAATCAATAGCTTAGAAATCATTACTCTGTGGTTACTGCTATTTGTTAGACTTTGGCCAACTCATTTACCTCTCTGAGTCACAGTCTCCTCATCTGTCAGATGGGGATAAGAATAGCCCCACCCCTTGCCCCCACAGGTGGGTTTGCAGGTGAGGCTGAGTGAGAGGGTATTTGGCAAGTGGCCAGTACAGTACAGGCAGCACTCCCAGTCCCTTGGCCTAGCTCTGCTCCCAGATCTTCATGCCCTTGCTTCTTTTATTCTTCACTTGGCAGGTTGAATGGTAAGCCTACCCATGTGGCTGCACCAAAGCTGTTATCATGACCTGTGAACGTAGCAGGTCCAAGTCCCTGGAATAAGTGCCACACTCTATGGGTCTGCATCTTGTCCTTACCTGCTCTCAGGACTCCAAGGCCTAGTGGTTGCAGGCTCTGTCTGAATTCTTTGCTGACTGGAGGCCCATGTTGCTTACACATACAGCCCTCATTTGTCCACCACCCCATGGCTCAGCAGGCCCTTGATAGAAAGCATCTGCCTCTTATTAATTACTGGGAATCTGTGAACTGAGAAATCTTTTCCAATCACCTTCTTCTCCCTGGGTGTGTGTTTGTGTGTGGAAGGTAGTGAGAGGGGAGAAGGATCAAGCAAAATGCACCAGCCACTATCTATGTTTCCGCAAAATAAAAACAACCCCCTAAGGCAATCCTTCCAGTACTGCACGGTTAGTACCGTGTGCTAACCTGGACATGCTCTGGGAGATGCTGGGCCACTTAACAACTGACAATCACATGCAAGAGAGCCCTGAGGAAAGTACGTGTGCTTATGTAGAGGTCACTGCAAAGGGCAAAAATAATGACATTCTCCATTCTCCATAGAGATAGATAGATAGATTTAGAGAGACACAGAGAGAGAGAGAGAGAGACTTGCTACTATTGCAGCATAAGATAATTGACTAAAAGAGAATAGATGTTGGAGTCAGAAGTCCTGGGTTTGAATCCTGACTTGATTGCTGAGTTGCTGAATGTCCTTTGACAAATCATGTAATCTTCCTTAAGCTCATTGTTCTTACTTGGAAAGTGTGACAATAATAATTAATATGCCATAGAGTTGTGGAGATAAATGAAATATATGATGACATAAAATTAAAGCTGAATGATAAGTGTAAATAAATTTTGGAGACTATGATGAGCTTTGTAGATAGATGTGGGCTGTCATCAGTATCATTTGTTTTGTTCTTATCTGGATGTGAGCTGTAGTAACTAGATTTCTTTGATAGTAATTGTACTGGGGTGACTATTAAACTCTGGGTTGCTCAATGTATTCTTCAGGTTCCAGAACTTATGTATCTTCCCTTGAGTGCACAAAAGAGAACTAATATTTTTTGGGAGACAACTATGTACTAAGTACATGAAACCTTCCACTACAGCTGTATGTGGATGGTGTTATACTCAGCCTCCGAGATGGCCCCCAAGGATCCTGTCTTTTGCTATTCACATCCTTGTGTAGCCCCTTCCCACACTGTGCCAGCATTGGTCAGTGTGACCAATAGAATATGGCAGAGAATATGGTATGTCACTTCCAAATTAGATTATAAAACACACTGTGGCTTCCATCTTGGGTACTCTCTCTTTCTCCCTCTCAGATCTTGTGCTTTGGGGAAATCAGATGCCATGCTATGAGAGGCTCACAAGGTAAGAAACTGAGACCCCTTCTAACAACCATATGAGTGGACTTGGGAGTGGATTGTCTAGTCCCACTCAAGCCTTCAATTGATTACAGCCCCAGTAGACAACTTGATAGCAACCTCATGAGAAGCTCTGAGCGTGAATCACCCAGCTAAGCTACTCCTAGATTCCTGACCCTCTGAAACTGTGTAAGATAATAGATGTTTGTTGTCTTCAGCTACTAAGTTTTGAGTTAATTTGTTATGCAACAATAGATAACTAGTATAG
Source organism: Balaenoptera physalus (assembly GCF_965194825.1). NCBI lineage: Eukaryota > Metazoa > Chordata > Mammalia > Artiodactyla > Balaenopteridae > Balaenoptera > Balaenoptera physalus. The sequence continues at coordinate 25,208,432 of NC_138886.1, forward strand.
GAGGTATGATCATTCCTGTTTTATAGATGAGAAAGCTACAAATCAGAGAGGCTGAAGTATTTTTTCAAGGTCAGTTGAAAATACTAGATTTGAACCAATTCTTTTTTACTTCAAAACCAGCATGATCTACCACTAAATATGCTGCCTTCCCATGGTGAAAATGCACTATTATCCTGAAGAGGGAAAAAAATAAACATAAAAATGAGGCTTTTCAAGGAAGACACTTTCTTTTTATACATAATTTTTATGATTACTCTAACTGAAGCCCCAAAGAATTATTTTGAATAATGAGTACCCTAAACTGAATATAAAACAGAGTTGGTTGGGAGGAGGGGAAGAATCAGTTCGTTTTTACACGATTGTCTTGCTATCCACCAAATGCCAGGTTCTGCTGATAAAGCTGGATGTAATTGGATGATTCCTATTCTCATGGAGCTTACAGTCTGCTGTGGAAAAATAGTTCAATAGAAGACTACAGTTAGACAGTTTAGAATAGTAATTGAGAGCTCTAGAATCTGGAAGAGTTTGGTAAAAATCTACCACTTAGCATCTGTGCGATCTTGCACAAGTAACCAATTGCTCACTATGCAAAGGACCTTGCTAAACACTTCAGATTCATCTTCTCTTTCAGTGCTAAGCTCTTTACATGCATTATCATACATACCAAGTGCTAAGCTCTTTACATGAATTATCCCATTTAATCCTTATGACAATCCTGTAAGTATTATTGCCCCAATTTTATGGATTACTACCTATCTCTTTGGGTTGCTAAGAGAATTAAAATGTATAATCCACATAAAGAGCTTGATCCAGTGTCCAGCTCACATAAGTGCTGTCTAAGTGACTTAGTGTGGGTTACTCCAGAATCAGTCCCTGAGACGAGATTATGTATGCAAGGAGTTTATTTGGAAAAGAGTTCAAGAAGCTATGAGAGACTAAATAAGTCAAGTGTCACAGGGAGAGGAAGCAGATAATAAAGAGTGTGTTAACAAGCAGGTTACTTCCGTGGGCAAATGGGGCTCAATCCCACCAGGTACTCCCTGAGGCACAGTGTAGAGCACACCTCAGGATTGTCCCAATAGAACTACAAAGATGGGTTATTTATTTACCAACTTGTCTGCCTCATTAATTGAGGGTAACCACGCAGAGCTTCCAGCCTGCCCTGGGTGTGGGTCAAACATGCTCTCTGACCAAAGAACATCTTCAGGCAGAGGCATAGGAATCTCTTGAATAGGGGAAACAACAGGAGAAGACTCAGAAGTGGGCCCAGGCAGCATCTGTTTCAAGTAACTCTTTTTAATATTACTGTTAATTATAAGTTAATATTACAGAATGTGATAGGAATATGGCATAGCTTGTCTTGGAACACATGTGAGGATCACCTTCTATACTTGGGCAAGAAAGTTAGGACAGGCTTCTCAGATATGAGGGGTCAATGAGAAATGAATAGAGGTTTGGGGGAGAAAAGAGAGTAGAGAAGTGTTCCAGGCAGAGAGAAGCTTGTGTGAGAAGTCCAACCACGGGTCAAGAGAAAAGAAGGCTTATTCTAGTAAATGAAAGAAATTTGGTTGACTGATTTTGAGTTGAAAGGAAAGAGCCTTGAGAGTTAAGTCTGAAAGGTCAGCCTATATAAGTCAGATCACGCAGGCCTTATAGGCTATGTTGATGAATTTAGGCTTTATCCTGGGAAAAAATGGAAATCCTTAAAAGATTTTTAGTAGATTCATGTTCTGACATTTCATTCAAGTCCCTGTGAGGAAAGTAATTTTGGGAAAAGGAAAGTAATTCAGGTGAAAGCAAAGAGAAAGATTAGAGAAGCAGCTGCAGTAGTTTAGACCAAAGTTAACATGGACAGGGTGAAAATAGAATGCAGGCTTAATAGTGAACATCCACATTTCACATAGCTTTTGTGGGTCAGGAATTTGGGAACGGCTTGTCTGGAGGTTTTGGCTCAGGATTTCTCATGAGGTTGCAGTCAGAAAGTTCACAGGGATAGCAGTTATCTGAAGACTTGACTGGGGCTGGAGAATCTGTTTGCAACATGACTCACTTGCATAGATGTTGGCAACAGGTCTCAGTTCCTTGCCATGTGGACCTTTCCATAGGGCTGCATGATGCCTTTGTAACATGACATCTGCTTTCCTCTATGGTGAGTGAGATGCTATATATTATAACCTAGCCTCAAAAGCCACATTCCATCATTTCTGAAATATCCTGTTAGTCACTCAGGCCAGCCCTATCCAATGTGGGAGGAGGCTATACTCTATACAAGAATGTAAATACCAAAAGGCTGGGACCATTGAGGGCTATCTTGGAGGCTGGCTGTGACACTCTGACCTCAGCCCTCAGTGGTTCATATCCCTCCCACATACAAAACACACTCACTCCTCCCCAACGCTCCCCCAAATCTTGTTCTGTCACAGTATCAAATTGAAGTCCACAATCTCATCCTTTTGATCTGAACTCCTGAACTCAAGAGAAAAATCATCCACACAATGGTGGGACAATGTGGGACAGGCATAGGATAACTGCTGTAGACATTCCTGTTCTATAAAGGTCACCAGAGCAATTCTGAAATCCAGCCAAGAGAATGTTGGAAATCCCTTAATTAGTACTCAGTCTTGCTCATGTGGAGGAATAGTTCTATTTTTTCTTTTTTTTTTATTACTTATCGCCATGATATCATTATTTTTTTTTAAATTTTTTTAAACATCTTTATTGGAGTATAATTGCTTTACAATGCTGTGTTAGTTTCTGCTTTATAACAAAGTGAATCAGCTATACATATACATATATCTCCATATCTCCTCCCTCTTGCATCTCCCGCCCACCCTCCCTATCCCACCCCTCTAGGTGATCACAAAGCACCAAGCTGATCTCCCTGTGCTATGTGGCTGCTTCCCACTAGCTATCTGTTTTACATTTGGTAGTGTATATATGTCCATGCCACTCTCTCACTTTGTCCCAGCTTGCCCTTCCCCCTCCCTGTGTCCTCAAGTCCATTCCCTATGTCTATGTCTTTATTCCTGTCCTGACCCTAGGTTCTTCAGAACCTTTTTTTTTTTTTAAAGTTTCCATATATATGTGTTAGCATATGGTATTTGTTTTTTTCTTTCTGACTTCACTCTGTATGACAGACTCTAGGTCCATCCACCTCACTACAAGTAACTCAATTTCATTTCTTTTTATGGCTGAGTAATATTCCATTGTATATATGTGCCACATCTTCTTTATCCATTCATCTGTTGATGGACACTTAGGTTACTTCCATGTCCTGGCTATTGTAAATAGAGCTGCAATGAACATTTTGGTACATGACTTTTTGAATTATGGTTTTCTCAGGGTATATGCCTAGTAGTGGGACTGCTGGGTCGTATAGTAGTTCTATTTTTAGTTTTTTAAGGAACCTCCATACTGTTCTCCATAGTGGCTGTATCAATTTACATTCCCACCAACAGGGCAAGAGGGTTCCCTTTTCTCCACACCCTCTCCAGCATTTATTGTTTGTAGATTTTTTGATGATGGCCATTCTGACTGGTATGGGATGATATCTCATTGTTGTTTTGATTTGCATTTCTCTAATGATTAATGATGTTGACCATTCTTTCATGTGTTTGTTGGCAATCTGTATATCTTCTTTGGAGAAATGTCTATTTAGGTCTTCTGTGCATTTTTGGATTGGGTTGTTAGTTTTTTTGATACTGAGCTGCATGAGTTGCTTGTAAATTTTGGAGATTAATCCTTTGTCAGTTGCTTCATTTGCAAATATTTTCTCCCATTCTGAGGGTTGTCTTCTCATCTTGTTTATGGTTCCTTTGCTGTGCAAAAGCTTTTAAGTTTCATTAGGTCCCATTTGTTTATTTTTGTTTTTATTTCCATTTCTCTAGGAGGTGGGTCAAAAAGGATCTTGCTGTGATTTATGTCATAGAGTGTTCTGCCTATGTTTTCCTCTAAGAGTTTGATAGTGTCTGGCCTTACATTTAGGTCTTTAATCCATTTTGAGTTTATTTTTGTGTATGGTGTTAGGGAGTGTTCTAATTTCATTCTTTTACATGTAGCTGTCCAGTTTTCCCAGCACCACTTTTTTTTTTTTTTTATAAATTTATTTATTTTTGGCTGCATTGGGTCTTCATTGCAGCACGCGGACTTCTTATTGTTGTGGCTTCTGTTGTTGCAGAGCACGGGCTCTGGGCACGCAGGCTTCAGTAGTTGTGGCTCGCGGGCTCTAGGGTGCAGGCTCAGTAGTTGTGGTGCACGGGCTTAGTTGCTCCAAGGCACGTGGGATCTTCCCGGACCAGGGCTCGAACCGTGTCCCCTGCATTGGTAGGGGGATTCTTAACCACTGTGCCACCAGGGAAGCCCTCAGCACCACTTATTGAAGAGGCTGTCTTTTCTCCAATGTATATTCTTGCCTCCTTTATCAAAGATAAGGTGACCATATGGGCATGGGTTTATCTCTGGGCTTTCTGTCCTGTTCCACTGATCTATATTTCTGTTTTTGTGCCAGTACCATACTGTCTTGACTACTGTAGCTTTGTACTATAGTCTGAAGTCAGGGAGCCTGATTCCTCCAGCTCTGTTTTTCTTTCTCAAGATTGCTTTGGCTATTTGGGGTCTTTTGTGTTTCCACACAAATTGTGAAATTTTTTGTTCTAGTTCTGTGAAAAATGCCAGTGGTAGTTTGATAGGGATTACATTGAATCTGTAGATTGCTTTGGGTAGTATAGTCATTTTCACAATGTTGATTCTTCCAATCCAAGAACATGGTATATCTCTCCATCTATTTGTATCATCTTTAATTTCTTTCATCAGTGTCTTATAATTTTCTGCCTACAGGTCTTTTGTCTCCTTAGGTAGGTTTATTCCTAGATATTTTATTCTTTTTGTTGCAGTGGTAAATGGGAGTGTTTTCTTAATTTCACTTTCAGATTTTTCATCATTAGTGTATAGGAATGCAAGAGATTTCTGTGCATTAATTTTGTATCCTACTACTTTACCAAATTCACTGATTAGCTCGAGTAGTTTTCTGGTAGCATCTTTAAGATTCTCTATGTATAGTATCATGTCATCTGCAAACAGTGACAGCTTTACTTCTTCTTTTCAGATTTGGATTCCTTTTATTTCTTTTTCTCCTCTGATTGCTGTGGCTAAAACTTCCAAAACTATGTTGAATAATAGTGGTGAGAGTGAGCAACCTTGTCTTGTTCCTGATCTTAGTGGAAATGGTTTCAGTTTTTCAACATTGAGGACAATGTTGGCTGTGGGTTTGTCATATATGGCCTTTAATATGTTGAGGAAAGTTCCCTCTATGCCTACTTTCTGGAGGGTTTTTATCATAAGTGGGTGTTGAATTTTGTCAAAAGCTTTCTCTGCATCGATTGAGATGATCATATGGTTTTTCTCCTACAATTTGTTAATATGGTGTATCACGTTGATTGATTTGTGTATATTGAAGAATCCTTGCATTCCTGGGATAAACCCCATTTGATCATGGTGTATGATTCTTTTAATGTGCTGCTGGATTCTGTTTGCTAGTACTTTGTTGAGGATTTTTGCATCTATGTTCATTAGTGATACTGGCCTGTAGTTTTCTTTCTTTGTGATGTCTTTGTCTGGTTTTGGTATCAGGATGATGGTGGCCTCGTAGAATGAGTTTGGGAGTGTTCCTCCCTCTGCTATATTTTGGAAGAGTTTGAGAAGGATAGGTGTTAGCTCTTCTCTAAATGTTTGATAGAATTCACCTGTGAAGCCGTCTGGTCCTGGGCTTTTGTTTGTTGGAAGATTTTTAATCACAGTTTCAATTTCATTACTTGTGATTGCTCTGTTCATATTTTCTATTTCTTCCTGGTTCAGTCTTGGAAGGTTGTGCATTTCTAAGAATTTGTCCATTTCTTCCAGGTTGTCCATTTTATTGGCATATAGTTGCTTGTAGTAATCTCTCATGATCCTTTGTATTTCTGCAGTATCAGTTGTTACTTCTCCTTTTTCATTTCTAATTCTATTGATTTGAGTCTTCTCCCTTTTTTTCTTGATGAGTCTGGCAAATGGTTTATCAATTTTGTTTGTCTTCTCAAAGAACCAGGTTTTAGTTTTATTGATCTTTGCTATCGTTTCCTTAATTTCTTTTTCATTTATTTTTGATCTGATCTTTATCATTTTTTTCCTTCTGCTAACTTTGGGGGTTTTTTGTTCTTCTTTCTCTAATTGCTTTAGGTGTAAGGTTAGGTTGTTTATTTGAGATGTTTCTTGTTTCTTAAGGTAGGATTGATTGCTATAAACTTCCCTCTTAGAACTGCTTTTGCTGCATCTCATAGGTTTTGGGTCGTCGTGTTTTCATTATCATTTGTTTCTAGATATTTTTTTATTTCCTCTTTGATTTCTTCAGTGATCTCTTGGTTATTAAGTAGTGTATTGTTTAGCCTCCATGTGTTTGTATTTTTTACAGATTTTTTCCTGTAATTGATATCTAGTCTCATAGCGTTGTGCTCGGAAAAGATACTTGACACGATTTCAATTTTCTTAAATTTACCAAGGCTTGATTTGTGACCCAAGATATGATCTATCCTGGAGAATGTTCCATGAGCACTTGAGGAAATGCGGATTCTGTTGTTTTTGGATGGAATGTCCTATAAATATCCATTAAGTCCATCTTGCTTACTGTGTCATTTAATGCTTGTGTTTCCTTATTTATTTTCATTTTGGATGATCTGTCCATTGGTGAAAGTGGGGTGTTAAAGTCCCCTACTATTATTGTGTTACTGTCGATTTCCCCTTTTATGGCAGTTAGTATTTGCCTTATGTATTGAGATGCTCCTATGTTGGGTGCATAAATATTTACAATTGTTATATCTTCTTCTTGGAATGATCCCTTGATCATTATGTAGTGTCCTTCTTTGTCTCTTGTATTAGTCTTTGTTTTAAAGTCTATTTTATCTGATATGAGAATTACTACTCCAGCTTTCTTTTGATTTCCATTTGCATGGAATATCTTTTTCCATCCCCTCAGTTTCAGTCTGTATGTGTCCCTAGGTCTGAAGTGGGTCTCTTTTAGACAGCATATATATGGCTCTTGTTTTTGTATCCATTCAGCCAGTCTGTGTCTTTTGGTTGGAACATTTAATCCATTTACATTTAAGGTAAATATCGATATGTATGTTCCTATTACCATTTTCTTAATTGTTTTGGGTTTGTTGTTGTAGGTCTGTTCCTTCTCTTGTGTTTCCTGCCTAGAGAAGTTCCTTTAGCATTTGTTGTAAAGCTGGATTGGTGGTGCTGAATTCTCTTAGCTTTTGCTTGTCTGTAAAGGTTTTAATTTCTCCGTCAAATCTGAATGAGATCCTTGCTGGGTAGAGTAATCTTGGTTGTAGATTTTTCTCCTTCATCACTTTAAATATGTCCTGCCACTCCCTTCTGGCATGCAGAGTTTCTGCTGAAAGATCAGCTATTAACCTTATGGGGATTCCCTTGTGTGTTATTTGTTGTTTTTCCCTTGCTGCTTTCAATATTTTTTCTTTGTATTTAATTTTTGATAGTTTGATTAATACATGTCTTGGCATGTTTCTCCTTGGATTTATCCTGTATGGGATTCTCTGTGCTTCCTGGACTTGATTAACTATTTCCTTTCCCATATTAGGGAAGTTTTCAACTACAATCTCTTCAAATATTTTCTCAGTCCCTTTCTTTTTCTCTTCTTCTTCTTGGACCCCTATAATTCAAATGTTGATGCATTTAATGTTGTCCCAGAGGTCTCTGAGACTGTCCTCAATTCTTTTCATTCTTTTTTCTTTATTCTGCTCTGCAGTAGTTATTTCCACTATTTTATCTTCCAGGTCACTTATCCGTTCTTCTGCCTCTGTTATTCTGCTATTGATACCTTCTAGAGAATTTAAAATTTCATTTATTGTGTTATTCATCACTGTTTGTTTGCTCTTTAGTTCTTCTAGGTCCTTGTTAAACCTTTCTTGTATTTTCTCCATTCTATTTCCAAGATTTTGGATCATCTTTACTATCATTATTCTGAATTCTTTTTCAGGTAGACTGCCTCTTTCCTCTTCATTTGTTAGGCCTGGTGGGTTTTTGCCTTGCTCCTTCATCCGCTGTGTGTTTCTCTGTCTTCTCATTTTGCTTAACTTCATGTGTTTGGGGTTTCCTTTTCGCAGGCTGCAGGTTCGTAGTTCCCGTTGTGTTTGATGTCTGTCCCCAGTGGCTAAGGTTGGTTCAGTGGGTTGTGTAGGCTTCCTGGTGGAGGAGACTAGTGCCTGTGCTCTGGTGGATGAGACTGGACCTTGTCTTTCTGGTGGGCAGGTCCACGTCTGGTGGTGTGTTTTGGGGTGTCTGTGGCCTTATTATGATTTTAGGCAGCCTCTCTGCTAATGGAAGGGGCTGTGTTCCTGTCTTGCTAGTTGTTTGGCATAGGGTGTCCTGCACTGCAGCTTGCTGGTCATTGAGTGGAGCTGGGTCTTGGCATTGAGATGGAGATCTCTGGGAGTTTTTCGCCGTTTGATATTACATGGAGCTGGGAGGTCTCTGGTGGACCAGTGTCCTGAACTTGGCTCTCCCACCTCAGAGGCACAGCCCTGATGCCTGGCTGGAGCACCAAGAGCCTGTCCTCCACACGGCTCAGAATAAAAGGGAGGAAAAAAAGAAAGAAAGAAAGAAGAAGATAAAATAAAATAATAAAGTTATTAAAATAAAAAATAATTATTAAAAAATTTTTTTTAAGTAATAAGAAAAAAGGAAGAAGAGAGCAACCAAACCAAAAAACCAATCAAACAATGATAACAAATGCTAAAAACTATAGTTAAAACAAACAAACGAGCAAACAAAAAAAATGGACAGACAGAACCCTAGGACAAATGGTAAAAGCAAAGCTATACAGACAAAATCACACACAGAAGCATACACATACACACTCATAAAAAGAGAAAAAGGGAAAAAATATATATATCTTTGCTCCCAAAGTCCACCTCCTCAATTTGGGATGATTCGTTGTCTATTCAGGTGTTCCACAGATGCAGGTACATCAAGTTGGTTGTGGAGATTTAATCCGCTGCTCCTGAGGCTGCTGGGAGAGATTTCCCTTTCTCTTCTTTGTTCCCACAGCTCCCAGGGTTCAGCTTTGGATTTGGACCCGCCTCTGCATGTAGGTCGCCTGAGGGCGTCTGTTCTTTGCTCAGACAGGACGGGATTAAAGGAGCAGCTGATTCGGGGGCTCTGGCTCACTCAGGCCGGGGGGAGGAAGGGGTACGGATGCGGGGCAAGCCTGCGGCAGCAGAAGCCGGCATGACGTTGCAGCAGCCTGAGGCGTGGTGCGTTCTCCTGGGGAAGTTGTCCCTGGATCACGGGAGCCTGGCAGTGGCGGGCTGCACAGGCTCCCAGGAGGGGAGGTGTGGATAGTGACCTGTGCTTGCACACAGGCTTCTTGGTGGCGGCAGCAGCAGCCTTAGCGTCTCATGCCCGTCTCTGGGGTCCGCGTTGATAGCCGTGGCTCGCGCCCGTCTCTGGAGTTCGTTTAGGCGGCGCTCTGAATCCCCTCTCCTCGCGCACCAGGAAACAAAGAGGCAAGAAAAAGTCTCTTGCCTCTTCGGCAGCTCCAGACTTTTTCCCCGACTCCCTCCCAGCTAGCTGTGGCGCACTAGCCCCCTTCAGGCTGCGTTCACGCAGCCAAACCCAGTCCTCTCCCTGCGATCCGACCGAAGCCCGAGCCTCAGCTCCCAGCCCCCGCTCACCCCGGCGGGTGAGCAGACAAGCCTCTTGGGCTGGTGAGTGCTGCTCGGCACCGAGCCTCCGTGCAGGAATCTCTCCGCTTTGCCCTCCGCACCCCTGTGGCTGCGCTCTCCTCCGTGGCTCCGAAGCTTCCCCCCTCTGCCACCCGCAGTCTCCGCCCGCGAAGGGGCTTCCTAGTGTGTGGAAACCTTTCCTCCTTCACAGCTCCCTCCCACGGGTGCAGGTCCGTCCCTATTTTTTTGTCTCTGTTATTTCTTTTTTCTCTTGCCCTACCCAGGCACGTGGGGAGTTTCTTGCCTTTTGGGAGGTCTGAGGTCTTCTGCCAGCATTCAGTAGGTGTTCTCTAGGAGCTGTTCCACATGTAGATGTATTTCTGATGTATTTGTGGGGAGGAAGGTGATCTCCATGTCTTACTCTTCTGCCATCTTGAAGCTCCCTCCTATGGATTATTTAATTTCTCCATTTTAATTGACTAAAGGCAAATGTTTCCGACTGGCTCCCCACCTTCCGCCTGCCGCGCGCTCTTCTGAGGAATAGTTCTTGACTCTCCATGGTTCTTGGATCTGCCCTACTGCTGCCTTGCATTGGACATGTAGCCCAAACAAAAAATAAATGATTATTGCTAAGATTTTAAGCGTTGTTTTTTAGGGCGGCATAACCTAGCCCATTATGACTGGTAGATTTATCATGGGGAAAAAGACAGTTAAAAGGAAAGGCAGAGCAGTCTGCAATGGAAACTGAAAAGTGGCCAGGGAGATAGAAGGAAAATCAACAAACTTCAGGGTTCAGGAGGAGACTCTTTCAAGAAGTAGGGAGTAATCCAGTACCTTTGAGAGGGCGAACTGAACATGCCTTGGGAGTGATTAGGTTTTTAGGTTTAGGAAAAACATTGTTTGGGGAACCATGAGAAGGAGTCATTTCAGTAGAATGGAAAGATCAGAAGTCAGATTATATGGACTGAGGAGTGAGTAGGAGGTAGAGAATTAGAGGCAGGAAATATTGGCTGTGAAGGGTGGTAGCTGGAGGGAAACATGAGTAAGAAGGTTTTGTTACAATGGGAGAGAGTCAGCATTTTTAGCCTCATAGAAAGGAACAAGTAAACAAAAAAAGGAAGAAACCAGAGACAAGATGAGGTCCCTGAGAAGGCAACAGGGGATGGGATCTAAAGTTAGAGAAGAGGGGCATTTAAGCATCTTACAGAAGAGGAGGAAAGGATGGGACATTTCTCCTGGAAGTGTCTAGTGTAGAGCAGGAAGGCTGAGGAGGTCTTGGTATGTTCAAGCTACACAAGAGGTTCTCCGTGGCTGCAGGGTTGGCTGCCCTGGAGGCCAGTGGGGGGAAGCTGTAGGAGGAGGATGGGAGAATAGGAGAGGAAGTTAAGGAGGGGCAGGGCTCAGAATGATAAGTTTAGACTGTATCTTATAAATAATGGTTATTCACTTAGGGATTTCAAGCAGCATGATGGGACTTTCCTTACAGACAGAATTGATGACCTATGAGGATGAGGGAGGAGAATGGCTCTGACATCCTAGTATCTTGGAAGGCTGTAGGATTTTGATGCCATTGACCTACATAGGGACTACCAGGGGAGTAACAGGATTAGACATTTATTTTGACAACGCTGGAACATATTCAAAATTGCTGCTGAGCTGGGAGAAACAGGCTCCATATCACTGATATAAAGTGGACCCAGCAGTTCTGGGTTTCAGAGCTAGGGCTTTTCACAGCCTCTGTGGCCATATCTAACACTGAGCAAAATGCTGATGCTGAAAATGGCTTTCCACATCATCAGTGGAATTGGAGATGAGGTTGAACATGAACTTTTCCTGCATCTAACTTGGGCCCATCAGAACCAAGGAACAGATGAAATACAGGCAAAGTTGTCAGTTTATAAAGACAGAAGCACTGAATATCAGAATTGCAAGTCATCTCATAGCTGATCTGGCTCTGGTGGCAGTGGAAAATGGGTCCAGGTATGTCACCTCGGGTACATCACTTGATACCTGAGTCTCAGATTCCTCAGGTAAAATGGTGTTATGAATGCCTATCTTAAAAGGTTTCTGTAAAGACTAGTGATTCTTTTGTTTTCATTATTTATACAGTGTTTACAGTGTTACAGGCACTTTTCTACACACTTTACTAATGTTAACTCATTCAGTCCTCAATCATGTCAGGTAGGACTATTATTATCTGCCTTTTTTAAATGGGAAAAATGAGGCCCCAAGAGAAGGGGCTTGGCCAAAGCCACCTCGGTCTTTAAAGGCAGAGCCAGGATGAGCACCAAGGCCTCCTGCCTCTCAGACCCGTGCTTTCCATGCTTTTAACTGAATAAACACAAGCATTTTCCAGCTGTGTCTTCATGTACCTGTGCATGTCTTATTTCCAGGATATGGCTTATACCTGAGGAAATGCTGGGGACACTGTGACATTAAAGGGTCACAGAAGTTTCTATTAGTGTTTCATGAGCATCCTCTCCCCAGGCCCTCAGCCAGGTGTGTGCTAATACTGTTAGCTCTGCTCTGAGGGAAGATGGACACCCCAGAGGCTAGCTGGCTCTGTAGGAGCTGAGTTGGGAGGATTGGTTAGGATTGTGGGAACCCATGTCCTGTGAGGACTGCCACCTGGGCTCTACCCTTTCTGATCTTGTTAATCTTAAAAGGATCCACGTTGCTTGTTTCTACATTGAGTGCTTCTCATTGTCTTCATTTGTTCATTCATTTCAGAGAAGGTCGCCAACTTCAGGGAATCATGACGGAATTTGAAGCAACCAATATTCTCCTGCTTATATATTAGATGGTAGATGCAGGAATGTGACCTCCTCATTTGTCTCCTACAGAAATATAAAAAGAAAGTTGGTGACCTTAGCTTTAACGTATAAACAGGAAGAATGATAGACTCACTGGGTCAGAAAAACTCAGTATTCCAGAGTCATTATAATTAACTAAACACATGTTGCCAGGGTTGTTAAGAACCTTAAACTGCATCTGGTCCAAGTGGCCATTTGGTACTGGAAGTTCCTCTCCCCTGCTGTGGATGGGCATGCACATGCAGCAGGCTCAATGCCTTCAGAGATAGGCTCTTCTGTCCCTTGTGAATTAGTCAAATCCCCATCCAGAAGTTTCTGAAAGCTAGAAGCTCTTCAGTACTCTGAGTCCAAAGATTTCTTTCTGCCACTTCTACCTATTGAGCCAAGTCCCAATTTATTAAAAGAGTGATTCTATAGGGTCCCTAACTAGTATCCTGGACAATGGAGTCCAAGCTATACCCTTCTTACAGAAATCTCTCCCACTCTTTCCTTGTTTAAAATGGAAATAGCTGTCTTCTTTCACCATCAAAGTCCTTTCCTCCCCAAACTTCAAATAAAGTACTTTCATGATTTCAAAGCTTTTCATATTTTAAATAACCTAATTGTTTTATCGAAAGAGAAAAGAATGGAGCCACCCAAACCCTTCCACATGCAGATATTTGGGGAACACCTGGTACCTGGGAAGTATTAACCCAGGTCCTGGTCACAGGAGGAAATGATTTGGGTAATCACATCTGGTGCTGGACACCATCATTCTGCTATTCTGTGTGGACCCAGGAACCAGCCTGTGTCTCAGATCAAAGGAACAGTTGGGCTACAGGGGAGCTGGTGGGGAATCTCTGGAGGGGCGGCAGCCAGAAAGTGACAGGGGATGGGCAGCAAAGCCGGTTTCCCAAGAACGACCAGCTACATAATTTGTGGGCTCGATGCAAAAGGAAAACGTGGAGCCTCTTGTTAAAATTATTAAGAATTTTAAGATGGCAATGGCATAGCATTAAACAAGCACAGGCCCCAGCACCTGTGTAAGAGCCATACCAAGCCTCTAGCCTGTATGGTTGGTCCTCTTTGTTCTGTTCATGGAACCCTCCTTTGCATAGGGCAGGGGATGCCACAGGGAAGGACCTTCCTCATCCTCGTCCTCAGGCCCCCTGTGGAAAGATAATGGGACCATGTCTCCTGACTTCCTATTTAGTGCATTTCCTACTCCCTTCACATTATTTTCTCATTTAAAGGCAAGAAGGCATTTAGAAACAAATTTATCACTTTCTAAAATGTCTAAAAGGAGGTGGGTAGTATACAGAGTTGGGGAGAAAGTATCTGTCATCCAATTCCAAGGTTTACCACTCACTAGCCATCTAGTAGGATGTCACCTAAAATCTCTGAGCCTCATTTTCCTCACCTCTAGAATGGGAATAATAGAATGGGGCTGCCTTTACATCATAGGCAGCATTAGATAAAAATAATATATGTAAAGTGTTCAGCACAGGACTTGGCATATATATAGTCAAAGCATTTCATTAATACTTTGTTGGGATAAAAATATGGAAGAGAGGAGGATGGGGGAGATGGAGAAAGGAGGGAGGGGAGGTAGAAAAGGAAGAGAAAAGGAGTGGGCATGGCCTGTGGTCCTCTGTGCTTCTGCCTAGAATGTCCTCCTCCTTTTCTCCCTGGGAAACCTCATTCTGAGTCCCAGCTCCAGTGTCATTTCCTCAGTGGACGCTCTCTTCTGAAACTGCTTCTTCCTTTCCTCTGGACTTTCCTCTGTCATGGGCCCCCGTATGGGGAACTGTGAGTGTCTGCTTTCTTTTCTGCCACTAGACCCAGTGCTCCTGGTGGACACGTTCCATGCCATACCTGCCTCTGTGTCCCCAGAGTCTAGCCCCATCTTGCACAGAGGAAGTGCTCTGTTCACACTTACTGAAAGAAGGAAGAAAGAAGATGGAAGAAAGAGAGAAAAAAAGAAATTGGGTGATTGCAGAGAGGAAAGACCTGGAGATGCCAAGTCTCCCGGGACAGCTGGTTCACTGCCTGTTACAGTGAGACCAGTTTTTCAATACCTGTGAATTAATCAGGCCTACCAAGCATCCTCACAACCGCTCCACAAGCCTCAGCTTGTAGCCTCAACTGATCACAAGGTCTTCCTCAGAAAGATGCAAAAAGAAATGTGGTGGGAGGAGTGAGAAAGCTGGGAGGAGGAAGTGAAAGGGAGGACAAGGAGATTAGAATCTCAGCTGCAGTCCTTGCAGTGCATGGTCAGACCAGGCTTTTTGGAGTGGGCAAACTGATATTCCCCTTAGGCACCTAAAGGCATAGCATAGCCCCGTCAGCGTGAAGGGAGGCTCACACACTTATGACCCGGTGGCTCCCAAATCGACCCTCCTCATCTCTACTGCACCCTTTCCACCACTTCCTCTAGACTGTGCCTCCTCCTGCAGTCCTCGTCTAAGAGGACTTCATGCATCTAAGTCAGTCCAGCCAGAAACGCCAGTATCTTTCTTCACTCCTACCTGCCTCAGCCTCCTATGGACAATTCTCTCATCCTATCAGTTCTACTTGCCCATTCCCCAGGCACTGCCCCATTCAGGCCACCGTCATCTTGAATATGGAGCTTCTCTCCCTTCTTCCTTCCCTTGGCCTCATCTTATCAGTTCTTCTGGGCTGCAGCAACTGACTTATCTACAGCACCATCCTGATCATGTCCCTTCCCAACTGAACATGGCCATATCCCCTTTGGTGTCTGCAGAAACAACCCCTTGGCCTGACTTTCAAGGCACCAATTGATATCTCTCCAGCCTACCTCTCTGGCTTCATCCCTTCCCACTCTCTCTCCATAGCCCAGTGTCGGCCACATGCAAAACTTCCCTGCCCTTTTACACCTCTGTGCCTTTGCCCAGGCTGTGTCCTCTGCCAGGAATGCTGTCCTGCTCTACATTGGCCTGATCATTTCCTACTCGTCCCATGAGAAAACTCAGCTTTGAGCCTCTGATGGAGTTCTTCAGCCCACAGCCTGCTCCTCGGAATTAGTTAGGAGCACTGATCACCTTGCATGCTAATTAGCAGTCTGTGCCTGTTTTGTCCCCTCCCTGAAGGCTGAGACCCCTCAAAAGCAAGGACTGCCTGGTCAGAACAGACATCAGCGGATAGTAGTTGATCTGAACAGCTTTGCAACAGGTCTGGCACCTGGTGTTGGCTGTGACTGCCTAATTAAAACACACTGATGAAAGAAACTAAAGGTGACACAAACAGATGGAGAGGTATACCATGTTCTTGGATTGGAAGAACCAATATTGTGAAAATGACTATACTACCCAAAGCAATCTATGAATTCAATGCAATTCCTATCAAATTACGAATGGCATATTTCACAGAACTAGAACAAAAAAATCTTAAAATTTGTATGGAGACACAAAAGACCCCGAATAGCTAAAGTGATCTTGAGGGAAAAAAACAGAGCTAGAGGAATCAGACTCCCTGACTTCAGACTATACTACAAAGCTACAGTAATCAAGACAGTATGGTACTGGCACAAAAACAGAAATATAGATCAATGGAACAGGATAGAAAGCCCAGAGATAAACCCACGCACCTATGATCAACTAATCTATGACAAAGGAGGCAAGAATATACAATGGAGAAAAGACAATCTCTTCAATAAGTGGTGCTGGGAAAACTGGACAGCTACATGTAAAAGAATGAAATTAGAACACTCCCTAACACCATACACAAAAATAAGCTCAAAATGGATTAAAGACCTAAGTGTAAGACCAGACACTATCAATCTCTTAGAGGAAAACATAGGAAGAACACTCTTTGACATAAATCACAGCAAGATCTTTTTTGACCCACTTCCTAGAGTAATGGAAATAAAAACAAAAATAAACAAATGGGACCTAATGAAACTTAAAAGCTTTTGCACAGCAAAGGAAACTATAAACAAGACGAAAAGACAGCCCTCAGAATGGAAGAAAGTATTTGCAAATGAATCAACGGACAAAGGATTAATCTCCAAAATATATTAACAGCTCATGCAGCTCAATATCAACAAAACAAACAACCCAATCCAAAAATGGGCAGAAGACCTAAATAGACATTTCTCCAAAGAAGACATACAGATGGCCCAGAGGCACATGAAAAGCTGCTCAACATCACTGATTATTAGAGAAATGCAAATCAAAACTACAATGAGGTATCACCTCACACTGGTCAGAATGGGCATCATCAGAAAATCTACCAACAGTAAATGCTGGAGAGAGTGTGGAGAAAAGGGAACCTTCTTGCACTGTTGGTGAATGTAAATTGATACAGCTACTATGGAGAACAGTATGGAGGTTCCTTAAAAAACTAAAAATAGACTTACCATATGACCCAGCAATCCCACTACTGGGCATATTCCCAGAGAAAACCATAATTCAAAGAGATACATGCACTCCAATGTTCATTGCAGCACTATTTACAAGAGTCAGGTCATGGAAGCAACCTAAATGCCCATCGATAGATGAATGGATAAAGAAGATGTGGTACATATATATACAATGGGATATTACTCTGCCATAAAAAGGGACAAAACTGGGTCATTTTTAGAGACGTGGATGGACCTAGAGACTGTCGTATAGAGTGAAGTAAGTCAGAAAGAGAAAAACAAACATCATATATTAACCATATATGTGGAATCTAGAAAAATGGTACAGATGAACTGGTTTGCAAGGCAGAAGTAGAGACACAGATGTAGAGAACAAGCGCACAGACACCAAGGGGGGAAAGGGTGGGAGGTGGGATGAAGTGGGAGATTGGGATTGACATATATATGCTAATATGTATAAAATAGATAACTAATGAGAACCTGCTGTATAGCACAGGGAATTCTACTTCACTTCACTGTACAGTAGAAGCTAACACAACCTCGTAGAACAACTATACCCCAATAAAAAACAAAGCAAAACAAAAACACGCTAGAGACGCTCTGTCTCTCTGTGCATCACATCCACCCTGGTGGAGCCTCCAGGGGAAGAGACAATATTAGCATGGACAAGTACATTACCAGAAGTGGCACAACAGAGAGTCATGATTAGGAGATAAACATCTGGAATGCATGCATTTCAGCAGTTATAGTTCTTACAGAGAGCCCGCCAACAAGTCACACGGAATAAATGGGTTTCAGGTCACATGGCTGTTTATCAATGCAGTTATATAATATCTGCAGGTTCCTCTGAGGGAGTGTGGACCAGGGGGCAGACAGCTCGGGCATCACCTCTCCTTGCTTAAGCCTAGAGATGCGAGTTCCTGAAAGGTACAGCAGCTGAGTTGAGAGGGCGTCAAGTTGGCCAACTTAGTACAGGGCTGTGGGGCACCCCAACTATGTAGGGGCATTTGGGGGAAATAATTTTAGCAGCTGCTCACAGGATGCCAGCAAAACCCCACTTGATCTGTCTCTTTTCTCACTGGGTTCTTATTTCTCCACTATCCTGTTGTAAAACCTGCTTAGTCCTGGGTAACATTTTACAAAGTTCTCTTTCACGCACAGTCTCATTAGAGGTGATATGGGGAGCAACCTGAGAATCAGAGAGGGGAAGCGATGTGGTCATAGTTACCCAGCAAGTGAGTGGCAAAGACAGGATCCACAGCCAATCCTGTTTATCCATATCCTTTTTTCTTGTTGAATCTGTCTGTGGTGAGATGAATAGGGACCACCTCCCCAAAACTCCTGTCTACCCAGAATCTCAGGGCATATCTTATTTGGCATAAGGGTCTTTGCAGATGCAATTAAGATAAGGATCTCAGGATGAGATTTTCCTGGATTAAGGTGGGCCTTAAACCCAATGACAGGTGTCCTATAAATACAGAAAAGAAGAAGACACATAGAGAAGACAGCCATGTAAAGACAGAGGCAGAGACTAGAGTGATGAGTCTACAAGCCAAAGGACACCAAGGATTGCCAGTAGGCACCAGAAATTGGGAGAGGCATGGAATGGATTCTCCTTCAGAGCCTCCAGAAAGAACCAAACCTTGACAACACTTTGATTTTGGACTTCTGGCCCACAGAACTGTGAGAAAATGAATTTCTTTTGTTTTAAGGCACCCAGTTTGTGGTAATTTGTTATAGCAGCCCTAGGAGACTAATGCCACCTAAGTTACTCTTTGCTGTCAGTTGTGTGAGGCTGTTGAAAACCCCTAATGCCAGCAAACCATTAAAAATTACTTTTCATGTTATTTCATTCTTGCAAGGAAATAAAATCTCCCCCTCGCCCCATGCCTTCTCTAGATCATTATCAAGGAGGATAGAGTTTGACAGACAAGATGGGAAAGGAAAAATTTGGATGGCCTGCTATGTACCATCAATATGAAAATACTCTATTATCTTAATCACTAAACAATATAGCATGATCAGTAGTATTTCAACCCAATTTTACACATGAAGCAAACAAGACTCCAGAGTGGCTGATCTGGGATCGGAACTGTGTTGACTGATGGAGACCCTCGATCCTGCAGGACCAGATTGTTGCTCTTTCCTTCCTCCCCAAGGGTGTCCATATCAAGGGTCCATCCCCTACACACAGGAACCTGCACCTCAAATTCTCACAGAGGCTCAGCCTTGCTTACCCTGTACCTCATTCCTCATCCTAATTCTCTTCTTGTTCTCCTATACTGTTTGCCTAGGTCACAGGCAAGTCTCTTCTCTCCAGCATGAGTGCAGTGGAGACCCCAGGCTCCCCCAAGGGGTCTAAGGAGTCCAGTGGCTTCAAATTATTCAGTTCAGGGACTGGATCCGACTTAGAGCTTCATATGTGTTCAGCACTGGTCCCATGCAAACCGCTGTGCCAAACTCCCTGCAGAGAGAGGAATACACCTCACTTAATGCCTCCGGGCCTCAGTTTCCCCTTATGTAAAATGGGGGGATGAAGTAATAGTTTGGACTGATTCTGTTACAAACCACTGAAGTCGCTTTCCTCTCCAAAACTCCACATCCTGCATGGGGTCTGAGCAGCCAGTGAGAGACCAAACGCTGAAAGAGAAGATGCAAAGCTGCATTCAGAGAGCTGTGCAGAGATTAGCGGTTACTCTTCAGTAAACCTAATTGTATTTGATTTGGACTATTTCTTCGGCTGCTACAATATTTTTGACAGCTGAGCATAGCACTTAAAAGTGTGGCTCTGGAGCCAGACCGCCTGGGCTGCATCCCAGTTCTACTATTTACTACAGTGTGGTCTCGGGCAAGTAACCTAATCTCCACATTCCTTAGTTTCCTCATCTGTAAAGCTGGAAAATGCTAGTACATACCTCATGGGCCTATGGTAAGGATTGAATGAGTTAGTACACATAAAGCTCTTAAAACAGGACACAATACTAGGGAACATTTAATGAATATTGGCTTTTTAACATTTTTCAAAAATATATTTTTGTATTCTAATTAATTTGCAGTCATAGGAAATGATCCAGACCTGGCTTTGCTGTTCTTCTGCTGACATCACCTAACATTTAGACTGGAACTAAGAATGTGCTTCTATAAAATGCAGGTGGAAACCATAACCCAGAGGGATTCTCTTCATTAGAATTGAAAGTAGGGAGGCGGCTTGTTATAGTGAAGTCTCTATCTCGAGCCAAAACTCTGTCACAAATGACAGTGTGCTTTGGAGCAAGTTGCTTCTCTTTTGTGAGATTCAATTTACTAATCTGTAAAATGTGCACACAGGTGCATGTGCATGCATGCAGGTGTTGGCCGATGGTGGGACGGGTGGGGAGAAACTGGTTGAACCAGATGATGGTCTAACTCCGCACTTCAAGGTCACGTCTGGCACATGGCAGAAGCTATTGATTCCCAGTGCCAACCTTGAACATGTAGCAGGGATAATGAGAGAGACTCTCCGGTTCAGTCCTGCATCAGGACAAGGACCAGGCAGCAGGCTTTGGTGTCAGGCCAGGCAAAGAAGGGACAAACCTGCTCAGGTCTGCAGGGCCAGGCCAGCTGCTGACACAGCCAGGGCTTCGCAGGGTCCAAGGTGGGGTCCAGCAAGGGAACGAGGAGGAAGGGATCTACCCAGGCCATGCTCTGACCATGAGCAAAGAGGCACTGTGTTCAAAGCGCAAAGATCACCAGTGTCAGAACCTCAGGACAGACCAGGGCTTCTGCGTGTTGTGTTGACTCAGCCATGCAAAATGCATGTCACTTTTCTCTAAGTCTAGCCTCTCTCAACTTTCCAAACAACCATATTTTATAGCCTCAAACCCCAGGAGCGTCATTCTATTCAGACAACATCTTTTTCCTTCCCCGGTCCTCCAAGCATGGCGTGAAGCAATGTCACAGCTACATGACGAACTTGCAGTGTCGGGGTTGAGGAGTACACTCACCTTCCAGCACACTTGCTGTGTGGCCTTGTAGTATATGACATTCTATCTTGCAGCTTCTGGTCCCTTGTCTGTCAAACCAAGAGGATGAACCCGTCAACCTCTAAATATCTTCCAGCTCTGGAATTCTACAGTTTTAGTTTTTCATGTGAAACCTCAGTATTTGTGCCAAGAGTCTCCGCTCACACAAAATAGCAGATTCCCTATACTTTTCTTAATAATCCTAAAGGGAACGTAATAGGTGTCCCTGACCTGAAAGAATGTACATTCACTTGGCTGCCTTGTCATAAAGAAACTCCAGGAAACACTTACTATTTTACCTGAGGAGCACGTTTTGGAATTAGGGGACTTGGGCTTGAAAAGTCTCTTGACTTTGCTTGAGATTCTGTCTATCTGCCCTTAGCCTTTTAACACCCCCGTGTATCCACCCATGCAGCGTGGATATCAATCTCTTCAGCATTTCCTAATATTGTGTTCCCATTACACTTGGTTTGGGTCTTCCCAGAGTTTTTCCATTTCTGACATTTACTTTGAGTTCTCCTTTTCTCAAGGACCCATTTAGACAGACATCCTGGGGTCCTAGTCTTAAGTTTTCAGACTTGGCTCAAAACCCTTGTAGGCTACCCTGATTCCAGCAGCAGTGTCCACCCTGGCCACTCTGCATAAGAGACATTCACCCAAGGAGCCCTCCCGTCTCTCTCCTTCCCCTGTCCCCCCGCAGGAAAGGGTTTGTGTAATAACCTCACCTCTAAACTGGGCGTGATACTACATTACCTAGCAAATGTAGAAAAGGGGGCTTTGGAAATGGAAAACAGCCACATAAACTTTTTCGGTTCGAATACCAGTTCAGAACAGTGGAGAAGGTAGCCGACGGGGCTGGGTGGTACAGTTGGCCCATTCTGAGCCTGGAAGAAAGCAGTCCCCTCCACCGCTGGAGTTCGCCCCTGTGGAAAAAACAGATTTCAGAATTTGCCAGCTCTTTGCCTCAGAGGGGTCATGATGTGGTTCCTCTTAATACAATGGGGAATTCAAAACATACTGTGCGGCATAAAATATGAATTCAACCCAGGCTTTGAGTGCTGTTGCATGTTGGAGAGGAAAGAGGGAAGTGGTGGGAGGGGGTGTAATTTGTGTGGAGGAATGACAGATGTGGTTGATCCACTTTGGATTTATCTGCCCATCTGGACTTTCAAAAGAAAAGAAAGTGGTGTGGTAACAATTTCATAGCAAAGGCCACAGCCTGGTTAATCTTCGGGGATTTTTTTGAGCTAACTTCTGAAAACGTCGATTTGGCCTATTGATTTCATATTAATTGCCTCTGACTAGCTGGCGCACGGCCAGAGAAATTCCGGCACATTGCATGCTGCAGTTGTCAATCCCTCCTTCTTCGGAGCTCTCTGGGGCGCAGCGTGGCTGGGTGGCTTCTGCCACGGCACGTGGGCCCTCTTCTAGGAAGCGCTTTTAGCCAGACTCAGGGATTCTGAAATGAAAAGAAAGTTGATGATGAGGGAGAAAAATTAACCCTCAATGTGCAATATTAGCTCTCCTGGAAACTGAACCATTTCGTCTGGGAACAGGGCCAAGCCGCTGAGCTTCAAAAAGATTCAGAAAGAGAGAGGGATGGGGGCAGGGAAAGGAGAAGGCGAGAGAAGGAGAAGAGAGGCAGAGAGAGAGAGAGAGAGAAATTCAAAGGGAGAAAAAGAACAGGGAGAAACAGAGAGAGAAAGAGAAAGGAAAAACCAAGAGATAGAGACATAGTGAGAGACAGACAGAAACTTCCAGAGACAGAAAGAGACAAAGACAGAGACCCAGAGTCAGAAATAAAGTGAAGCAGAGAGAGACAGAAAACAGAAAGAGAGAGGTCAAAAAGAGAGAAAAGAGAAACAGAGACAGAGACACAGAGAATACAGAGAGACAGTAACTTGGAGAGAGAGGAAGAACAACACAGAAACACAGAGACAGATGTATGTTCAGAGAGGCAGAGACAGAAGTTGATGGGTAAGAGACTCATCCTGCCAAGAGAGGAAACGGAAACGCTGGGAGTGGGCCAGAGCGCAGAGATAAGAAGAGAGAATGATAGCGAGGGGCCTGACAAGCTGAGAAAGGATGAGAGTAAAGGAAACTCCAGCAGTATCAGCCTCAAAGAAACCCAGGGGGCCCTGAGAACAGCCTCACACTGGAGCTGCCCACCCGGAGCCCCTGTGGCCGCCCCTGACCGGCCAGCTCCATGGGGCGATCGCTTAGGATCTTTCCCTGCAGCCCGCCAGGAAACCAAGTTGTGGCCTCAGTGCAATTCCCATCCCAGGGCCTGCAGAACCGGTTAGCGTGTTGTGTGATGGAACAATGACTGAATCATGAACAACTGAAAACAAAACAGGAGAACAAAGTGGGGAGGAAAATACCCACAGTGATATTTTGGAATCCTAATTTGCTACGTGCAGTTGCTAAGCAGTTTCCTGCTGTGTGCCTTTCTCGCGGTCTTGGAAAATACAAGGACTATGAGGAAAGCAGGTGTCCGGGAGGTCTGCTGTGTGGTCTCCGAGTTCTCCGAGGTGGAGGGGCTGCTCTTCTGGGGCGGCCAGGAGAAGTGCAACTATCCTGAGAAACAAAATATAAAGGGACTGACTTCTGAGGCTCAGTAGCTCAATTCTCTCCCAAGTACCCACCACAGGAAAAAAAAAAAAAAATAGGGGCCATTTAATTCAGGGACCTACCCTCACCTAAGTCAGGAAACTGACTCATGGGGACTTCTCCCTCTGTGTTACTCACTGGGTCACTGAAGCCCCTTCTGCCTCCATGGCGTGACCGTAGCCCTGATTATTCTACGCCAGGACATCACCACACTATACCTCCAGCCTGGGCCGTTTTCCTCCAACAAAAATCTAACCATGTGACCCAAGGGCAGAGGCTGTATCCTTACCCATCTCTTTGGGCCAGTGCTTAGCACAGAGAAGGTGCTCAGTTTGTGGTTACCAAATTAATGAAAACTCCGGTGTGATAACGTCATAGATTCCCAAGATCTGGTCATCTGGCCCAGCTCTGTCACATTACAGATGAGTGAACTCAGAAACCAACTGGGGAAGATACACAAGTTCCCAGTTGGTGCCCATTCAGTGCCAGTAAAGGTCTTGGTCATTTATAACCCAAAGTTTAACATTGTTTTCAGGTTCATTCCCAACTCCTCACGCCCCACGTTGGTTTACTGTAGCTCAGTGGGGATGTGCCATTACTAGTCTACATTCAAACCTGCCCAGAGACGCCAGTGGGCTGTGACTAGAGCCCCCAGCCTCAGCAGGTAAAATTCTCATTTATTTGGGACTCTACCAGTTAGGGTTGTCTTGATCACGAGCAATAGCTCGACTGGCTAACTTGAGAAAATCAAACCAAAAAAAGAATTTATCGGAAGAATACAAGTGAATTCACAGGAAAGATAATCAGGCCAGGGATAAACCAGGATCCAGGGCAGCTCTGAGGATCCAGGTTGCAGGAAGCTGTGGATGGGCTTCTCGCATCTCCTCTCCTGGGATGCGCTGGTGCTAGTGGTATTCCCCCTTGTGGGGCTACTGCTCAGACTACCTGGGAGAGAGTCTGAGTGATTAGATGGGCCAGGGGTTCCCCTTGGCCAGGAGAGGGGAGAAGCTCTAATTAAAAATCCCACCAAGGCTGATGCTCCATCCCACAAAGACAGCATGACACAGAGCAGCAGAAGTGCCCTAATGAGCAATTTGGCTGATGTTATGACAAGAGGAGGGAGGGGACACTGGCCAAGCAATGACACCCACTCACCCCCTTGGGGAATCCTGTGAGCCTCCAGGGGGGAAGAGCCAGAGCCTTGTGGTACAGGTCATTCATATTTAAGGTGAGCTCTGTGCCTCCTTTTCAAGTTGTTTGGGGTTGGGAGGGGACCTGGTCTCTGGGGAGGGAAAAGGGGAGAGGGTGACAAGGCTTGGTTTGTGGCAAAGCACTGGGGAAGGAGCAAAGGGATGGGTGTTCATGGTCACCTGAGCTGGGCAGCAAGTAGGGAAGGATCACCCTGGCCCCAGGGCAGAAGGACAACGAGGAATACATGATAGGAGTCCAGCTTTTTCTGGGCTTTCATTGTCCGGAATCCCCAATTCTATATATAGGCTACATAGAGTATAAGCTAACTTACTTCCCTTTGTCAAACTTATATGAGAATATAGGAGGGTATTTTCCAAAGATAACAGTCCCAGCCATTCGAGTAACTGAGCTTGCTCTTTAGCAGCTGTTGTAAGATTCCCATGCCTGAGACAGAGCACGGTGAGCAGGACCTGGTCCTCTAATTCCCCGGTGGACGCCCACTGCTTACTGCTCACCACAGCCGTGACCCCAGCCCTTTCTCAGAACGGAATATGCTGCGAATGCCCTGGTGATTCCACTGTGCTTCCTATTTACAATATTCCAAAGGCTTAGTTAAAAAACAAAACAAAACAAAACTTTCTGCACAGAAAGACAGATACCACTCCCAGTTATGAGCATCAGGATAGAAACTTGGCGGCTCTTCGGGCTGAACACCTGGGCCACTCTGGCTGCTGCCAGTGGCTCAAGGAATGTGCGTCTATTTCAGTACAGCCCACACAATAATTAAAAGGACAATTTGCTTCTACATAAAGAATCACAGAATGCAGCCCCAAACCACATAAAAGCCGTTTCTGCTCTCGCTGCAGTTTGGCTCTCCCCAGCCGGCCACAGTCTGTCCTGGAAATAGTGGCTGCTTTGTCTAGGGACTTTCAGAGGCAGCAAAGTGGTGGGGAAAATCCCCAGGTCCTTACCTTGCCCCATCATTCCCATGGAGCCACTCCGAAACGCAGATTTCCCATCTGCAAATTAGAAATAAGAATGCAAACTCTGCCTTTCTCGGGGTTGTGGTACAGATCAAAATGAAGAAATGTGTGTGAAATTACTTCAAACAATGTAAAGGCTCTATCCAAAAAAAAGAGTCAATTGCTTTGACTTCTGTGAACACAGCACTAGAATTTCTCCAGAAGTGCACAAAAACAGCTATGGGGGTTCAATAGCACCATGGAAGGAAGGGGAAAGAGAGTGCAATCCAGAAGTTTCCAGCAAAATTGTGGGTCCCCACAGTTGAATGCAACCTTAAGTCAGGTGTGTGTTGGTAAATATTTAACAACCAGCTCTCTGGAGGGAAAAAAAAAGTCCTCAGTTATAGCGTTTACCAGTTTTCATGGTGTGAATGCTGCCAGCCATAGGCAACACCAAGATATCGATATGACATCAGCTGACTAGCAAAACTCCTGGGAATCTCTCTCTCTCTCTCACGCACGCACACACACACACACACACACACACACACACACACACACACACACACACACACACACACAAACACACACACACACACACACACATTGCAAAGATCATGCAATGAAAACCATGCTCTGGTGGAAAGAAACACAGAGCATTCTAGAATAGGTTCACCCAGACTGGGGAGATCAGGGAAGACACCCCAGGTTTTGCATGAAAAAAACACCCCTACTGCTAATAAACAGCATTTGTAGAGCACTGTGGAGTTTGTGAACATCATCTGTCACCTGGTTAGTTCCACACAGCAGCTGGGAAGCAGGTTCAGTGGAGACTCTCACACTTTCCTCCTACCGTCCTCTTCCCCACGGACAGGAAGGCAGGGAAACAACCACCTGGAGTCTGGGAAGAAATAACAAGAGCTAGCTGTCTTGTGGATGCTTCAGCAACAGATAGCCAAGGATTGGATGCCGATCACAAAGAGGCTTTGGTATCAGTTATTGCTTCTCCCTAAAATTAAGAGAAATGTTCCAGGTCAGTTTCTAACTGGCATTTGGCAGCTTGAAGGTCTCTGGGGGCTGCCTCTAACTGTGGAGTCGGAGCACATTTGGAAAGAGCCACAAATTGGGCATTCTTTCACAGGGGCTAGAAACAATGAAACATTTGCTAAGTCTGCTAACACACTTTTTGCCAATGGGAGTATAAACTGGAGTCATTTCAATACTCTCCATCCTTCAGTGGCTTTGGGGGCTAAAATTACGAGGTGAGTTTTGTTTGGCTTTGTTCTGACTTCTCTCTAAGTATCTGAGAAATGGGGATAGCATGCCCTTCTTCAGAGAGCACTGTGACGTTAATGACATGGCCACGTGGATGGGTGCCTGAGTGGTGCCTGCACAGTGGGCGGCCGAGTGTGCCCTGCAGTTACACCTGGTTCTCTTACACCTGGTTCTGCTGCACCGTTTGGGCTTATTGGTGACTGCAGAGTCACGTGGTCAGTCATCTGTCTTCTTTATCAGTAACCAACTGGCAGATCTCTCCTTGAGGCCCATCTCAGAGGCATCTGGAGTGTTATGGATTCCCACACCCCTCAGACCTGGCTTCCTAGGTGGGCTGTGACATCAGGACACAGGGAAGCTGAGACTCTCTCAGATCCCAGCCGTGCCTCTGAAGGATCTGCTGACTGTCAGCAAACAACTAGTAAGACAGCTGTTCAGGGCTCCCTGAAGGGATGGATTTTCTCTCTCTCTATCTTTTTTTTTTTTTTTTTTTTGGCTTATGCAGGATCCAGAGATCCAGCCCAATCCTCCAGTAGTTGGAGTTGGGAAAGTGGTGTGTTTTCCAGGGCCCCAGAAATTTCAGCTTATTGGTCTTATTGAAAAGGAGTCTGTGGTTTCAGGCATGAAGAGCTGGGGCTTAGGGAAAGAGCCTTGATCCATTCCACGCCAAACGGAGACACATCCCAGGAAAGCCACGGGGCATCTCCAAAGGGGAGATGATTTTATCTCCCAAAGGCCAGCCAGGGAAGGATTTACTGCAGAGGAGAAATTCTTTCTGTCATGCAAATAAAGAGTAACGACTTTCAGCAATTTTCTGGAAATCTTGTCAACAAATATATCTAGAACAGCTTGGACAATGCGCATGGATTTGGGGAGAGGAGGGAAGAGTCCCACTTCATTTACCTGCCAGCGCAAAAACCCAGGTTGTGGCGCTTTTCATTTTTCAACAGCAACAATGACATGTGTCCATTGAGCTACAGTTCCTGTCTCAACTGAGTCATTTGGGAGCAAACAGCCGTTCAACATGCCTGTATGTAAACGAAACCCAGGACTCATCGCCTGAAACATGTAAAGTACATTTCTGTGATCTTGCATGTGATTTGGTGAGAGGAAACTTAGTTTTGAAGTCTGACTCTGAGCCTCAGTTTTCTTTGGTGAAATGGGGATGATGTACTAACAATCTCTTTCCTGTTATCCCAGTGGCATCTGGGGGAGGATCATAGGAAGTTAGGACTGTGAAAGTATTCGTAAGCTGTAAAGTGTTTTGTACAGAATGGGCAGATTAGCCTGGCAGTCTCCCAGCACCATGTGGCATTCCTGAGTAGCGGGAAGGGTAGTGCTTTTTTTTTTTTTTTTAACATCTTTATTGGAGTATAACTGCTTTACAATGTTGTGTTAGTTTCTGCTCTATAACAAAGTGAATCAGCTATACATATACATATATCCCCGTATCCCCTCCCTCTTGCGTCTCCCTCCCATCCTCCCTATCCCACCCCTCTAGGTGGTCACAAAGCACCGAGCTGATCTCCCTGTGCTATGCGGCCGCTTCCCACTAGCTATCTATTTTACATTTGGTAGTGTATATATGTCCATGCCACTCTCTCACTTCGTCCCAGCTTACCCTTCCCCCTCCTCGTGTCCTCAAGTCCATTCTCTACTTCTGCGTCTTTATTCCTGTCCTGCCCCTAGGTTCTTCAGAGCCATTTTTTTTTTTTTTTTTTAGATTCCATATATATGTGTTAGCCTACGGTATTTGTTTTTCTCTTTCTGACTTGCTTTTCCTTCCCCAATGGGATATGAGTACTATTCAGATGACAGTGACACTGTGAAGGACAAACTCCTAAGCACATTTGCAGTGTTGTGATTTATAATAAGAAGTCTATATTTGGTCTTTGTCCCCCTTTCTGGCACAGAGCTCCTAAAACCTTTGGAATTTCCTAATTGATGAGAGCAGTAAAGGTGTATTTATTATGTTAATAAGGTGACTTTGGAATGCCCCTAGGTCACTTAAGGCTAAGAGCTGGTCACTAGAGGAACCAACCATGTGATAAGAGGGTGGGAGCTGTCAGTCCCATACCTGCTGGACCTCTGGGCGTGAAGAGGGACCGGACATTAAATTCAATCACCAGTGGCCACTGATTTAACTAACCATGCCTATGTAATAAAGCCGCCACAAAACCCCAAAGGACAGGGCTTAGAGAGCTTCTGGGCTGGTGAACACATGGATATTTGGGGAGGGCGGCCTGCTATTAGAAGGCATGGGAACTCTGCGTCCCTTCCCACACACCTTGCCCTATGCATTTCTTCCATCTGGCTGTTCCTGACTTATATCCTTTTATAATAAACTGGTAACCTAGTAAGTAAAATGTTTCTCTCAGTTCTGTGAGCTGCTCTGGCAAATTAATGAAACCCAGGGAGGGGTCCTTGGAACTCCTGACCTACAGCCACTCAGTCAGAAGCACAGGTGACAACCTGGACTTGCAATTGGTGTCTGAAGTGATTGGGGAGGGGGGGCAGTCTTGTAGGACTGGGACTGAGCCCTTAACCTGTGGGATCTGATGCCATCTCCAGGTAGAGTCAGAACTGAGTTGAATTGTAGGACACCCAACTGGTGTCAGAAAATTGCTTGGTGTGGGGGAGAAGCCTACACCAGAATTGGGAGCAAAAGTATAGCATCTCAAGCAGTTTTAACATATAGATCATTTGGAAGAATGCCAAAGGCTTGATGCTTGCAGAGAGTGAGAGAACTATTGACAGTCGTCCCTCAGAACTCATCTTTGCCGCAGAGGCATTCAAATAATCGTCCTTGGCAAGCTCTTGGAAAGGTGTTGAGTAAGAGGTTCTGGCAAACACCAGCTGGCATCACTGGGTACAGGCTGGAACTCACAGGTGGAAGGGCTAGCAGGCCAGCAAATGCTAGCAAATGCCCAGTGCAAAGGTGGTCAGGGCCAGGGCACAGCTGAACGCACTGTGACACTACACTCTAGAAGAGGGCCGCCCTGCTCATCCTCTTTGGTACGGGGCAAGAGAGAGCGCTCCTGTAAGCTGGGGACAGTGTGTTCAAGTTCAAGCATCATCTGCCCACGAAAGATGTGGGCCAGCTCTGGGGACAGCCCTTCAAGACCTGGTGAAAAATTGAGTTTGTGCACAAGTCTTCTGGCTGGAGAGAAGCACTGA
Source organism: Balaenoptera physalus (assembly GCF_965194825.1). NCBI lineage: Eukaryota > Metazoa > Chordata > Mammalia > Artiodactyla > Balaenopteridae > Balaenoptera > Balaenoptera physalus. Next base: position 25,238,540 of record NC_138886.1, read on the forward strand.
GATTATCAGGGGATGACCCTGCTTATTTCCTCACAGATGTCCTACCTGGATTTCTGGGAGAAGAAATGTGGGAAAAGGAGACAAGAATTCTGAGGTATTAAGCACCTACTATGCGTCAAGCTGGGCCAGTTGCTTCCCCTATTTGATGTCATTTAATTCTTCCAAAAACCCTATGAGAAAAGTATTAAATTGCAGTTTAAAGAGGAAGGCCTGAGATTCAGAAAAACTGAACAACTTCCTCAAATTACTGAAGGAGAGAGGCAAGAATCCAACCTGTGTTTCTGACTCCAAAGGCATGGCTTTTCTTCTCTTTGAAGGTTGAAAGAGCTCTCACAAGCTTAGAGAGATGGTTTTCCAATCATAGAGAACATTAGAATCACCTGAGGTGAGGAGTAGACCATTTAAAAAATAACCATACCCAAACCCCACTCCTAACAGTTCTGTCTTCATGGCCTGAGATGGGGCCTGGGCACTGGTATACCTTAAAATCTCCAGATGATTCAAAGACGCAACCTGTTTGTTTTGTTTTGTTTTGTTTTGTTACATACAGTGTTCAGAGCAGCTCCTGGTTCATCTGGAGCTAGCATAAGGTCTGCTTCCAGGGGCATTCATTTACTCATTCATTTATTTGCTCATTCACTCACTTATTCATTGAGGAGATCCTTAAGCAGACAAGGGTGAGGAGCAAATAGAAGACCCATGGTCTATGGGAATTTGTCTGTACAAGTGGAGTGACAGGTGTACAAATGGGACCACCGGTGGGATCTTCTAGGAAGACAAACTGATACTGCTTATTTTAAAATGATCTAACAGTGTTTCAATTTGTATCTGAAAACATTTTGGTCTTTAAGAATTAAGGACACGCACGCGTACACACACATGCACACGCACACCCCAAATGATCGCTAGTGACAGGAAGTGTGGACCAAGGAAGTGGTTCCTGATTCTTGTTAAAAGGCAAGAAGGAAAGAGGTGCTGGGAGTTGTGAAATAATAACAGCCAATTTCACTGGAAATATTTGCAGCAGATGTATCCATCCTTGAGAAATATCTCTTTGGCCCACTCTGTTTCATTTTCCTTAATTCCCTTTTTTTCCCCTTAGACTTTTCTAGTTGCCTATCTACTCGTGTGCTGCTGACTATCACTCCACGATAAACAAGACCAGCACAGAGAGAGAGAGAGAGCTCACAAATAATAAAGAAATGAAGCTCTATTTGTCTTCACTCCACTCCCCACCTCAGTTCTGATGGTCTGTCTCCTGTTTAAGCTCCTCCAAGGCCTCCAACATTGCCCATTAGATTGTTGTGATTATAGGCAGGAAACGAGCCAGACTTCAGGGTTTGAATCCTAGCTTGGCTGGACTGGACTGTGTTAAGCTCTAGCAAGCTACTTAGCCTTCTCTGTGACTTGGTTTCAGAGAGATAATAATAGTTACTATCTCATAGGATGTTTTTGAGTTTTAGAGTTAATACATGGAAAATTCCTAGATGTGCGTCTGGCACACATTAAATGCCCAATAGATATTAACATAATTATGTTGTTGCTGCCATTGTTATTGCTTCTGTTATCACCAGGGTTTGATTCTCTCCAGCCCTTCTCCTGTCTTTTCTCCTCCATACAATTTACATTCCAGCCATATAGAACCACTTGCAGTTACTGGAACTTACCATTTTCTCATATGCCTCTGGGCATTTGCTCACGTTTCCATGTTGGCAAACATTCCCCGTTTTGTTTTCTATTGTTGTTGTAACAAATTACCACAAGCTTAGTGACTAGAAAACAACACACATTTATTATCTTATAGTTCTGGAGTCCAACACGAATCTCACTGGATAAAGACAAGGTGTCGGCAGGACTGCAGTCCTTACTGTAGGCTCTAGGGCATAATCCCTTTCCTTGCCTTTGCCAGGCCACCTGCATTCGTTGGCTTATGGCCCCTTCCTCCATCTTCAAAGGCAGCAACAGTGGTTTGTGTCCTTGCATCACATCCCCCTGACCATTCTCATATGTTCACATCTCTCTTTGACTGTGGCCTGAAAAGAAAGGTTCTCCGTTTTGAAGGACTCTTGTGACTAGATTGGGCCCACCTGGACAATCCAGGCCAGTCTCCTCACCTGAGATCCTTAATCTTAATCACATCTGCAAAGTCCCTATTATCCCATGCAAGATAACATATTTCCATGTTCTAGGGATTAGGACGTGGACATCTTTTAGGGAGGAAAACATTATTCTGCCTACTATACCATTAAATTTTTGTTGTCTTTCAATATTCATCTCAAACGTTATTTCTTCTGAGCATTTTCCGTTTCCTCAGGCAGAGCAAGGGGTTTGTTTGTGCGCCCTGTACTTTGAAAAATATGCCGTTTTTGAAGGTTTAACCACAATATTTTGCAGTAATTGACTTATGTAATTGCCAACCCCACAGAGCTTTGAGAGCTGAGACTGGTTTCATTCAGTTTTTAATTCCTGGTGTCTGATAGGGAGCCTCAGTGGTGCTTTTAAACAAATGAAACTTCATCCGACCTAGTGCTTCTCTGCCAATGGAATTACTACCCAAAACTTGAGGCACAAGGTCTGGTTGAATATTTAATGGCGATGACTAATAATTTTTTGTATCATCCTTCACATATTCACACCTGTTGTCTTCACTGTCACAACCCTACAGTGAAGGCAAACAGGTCACCATTTTTCAATTAAGAAAACTGAAAGTCAGAGAGCTGAATCGCCTCATCCAAAGTCATTTGTGCAGCTCTGTAGTGGCAAGGTGGGGAATCTTCAAATCTAAATTATAAGACACATCAATTCTATTCAGCCAGAGAGCAGTGGTATGATGATGAGATATTTAGCCTGGGAGACATTTCAAATAGGAACCTCTCGTGGTTTAAAAGCCATTAATTTGGAGCAACTGGATGGTGTGAGGCAGTAAAAAAAATTAGCGGAGAGAGTACATGTTTACAATAATTAAAATAATGAGGCTGTTTCAAAGTCCTCTGTGTATAAAATATTTATTACACAATATTATATAATTAAGTCATATAATAAAGTTCTGTGTACTTCGGTTGGTTAGAGGAAGCAAAGGTGAACCAGATGTAAATTCTACTCTAATGGAAATCACAGGAGAGTAGAAAAGTTCCAATACACTTGAGCGTCTATAATACAAGATGGTGTTTCGTGCCATAAAGAGGCATGATTCAATGCTGTGGGGCTTAAATGAGGATGAAAGTCTAGCTGCAAGTGCTAAAACACGTGCTGTAAAAAGTCTAAAAAGTCCTCAGAACAGCTTTAATGGATGAATAAGAATTCATTTTAAATGAGTAAATTTGCATATCTGTGTTTGGAAATAGTTCCTTTCTGTGGCCATTCAAAGTTTTCTCCCTCAAACAGGTAAAATATCAACATAGTAATTGTGCTTGTTGTCATTCATTTGTTTATTAATCATTTTTCTCATAGATAAGGCAAAATAAAATCTTCCGTCACTGTTCATAATATGAAATTCCAAGGCAGTATTCCAAAGCCCTCAAATGAGTGAAGTTTCACAAACATTGATGATCCAGTGGTCCATAGCTAGCTTTTCTGAACAGGTAGAAGCTCAGTGATCACCTGAGTGTGCTTAATATAAAACCATAACTGGACCTGGAAAACAGTATTCTGAAAAATCATATTACAATGTGTATGGAGGATGTTCATTGAAAGACTGAACATTTGCAACCCATCAAATTTATAGACATTGGCAAATGAAAATATGCTCTTAGGTAGGAAAGGAAAGAAGAGTAGGAGCGATTCAGTTTCTCCTGCTGCGCTGACCATGATGATGACAGTCCCGTTAACAGAGAACTGAGTGGGAGACACACCATCACATGTGCTGATAAAGCCCTCTGCCTCTTTCTGCCTTGGCATTCCATGCCGTGCTGGATGAACCCTCCGAGCTCATTCATTTTCAAAGGTCCTTGTGCTGCCTAGGTCATCCTTCTCCATACCCTTCCAGACTCTTCTCAAATGTCACTTCCTCCGTGAAGTCTTCCTGGTAGCTTTGATGAAATTAATTGCTTTTTCCTGTGTTTTCATGGTCCTAAGTTCATTTCAATCACATCTTTGCAGCTCTTTTTGAATCTATCTTCCCCACAAGACAGACAGTTTCTCAAAGGCAGAATGTCCTTTTCATTTTTGTATCCCAATTCCAGTAATACAGCATGACATAAAGAGGGCGCTTAATAAATGTTTGCTCAAATAAATCACGTTATAGTTTAACATCATCATTTCAAAGGTCTGCCCCAAACCCTGCTTGCCTTTAATGATTGTATATAAACACAAGTATGCACATACATCTCCCACGTGTCATGGCATTTCAGAAGCCGAAAAGCCATAATTAATGAGACACAGACATACAAAGTGTTAAATGTTCAAGATGAACAATCTTGAAGTCAAGGAGATAACACTCCTCTCTACTTCATTGAGACAGAATACTCCATGTGACCACATTTATCTCATATCTGCAATTTTTACCAGTGTGCTTTATGTTTTATTATTCCATTATCTTTGTAATAAAAAAGTATGCAATTACACAGTGACTCCTGCCTCATGAAATCAGAATTGGGCTGGACTCCAGGGGATCATTTTTTGTTGCTTTTTAAAAACTCATACCATTCTCCCAAAGAAACTATCTAAATGTATAGCTGCCCAACCTTTCCTGTGAAAATCTTTTTAACTCCTTTATTACCACTGGTACTTTCAGGGACACAAGTTCAGTGGCATCTAGTAGCTAATGGAAATGGGCTTGCTAATGTGGAAATGAGGCAGGATGGAGAAAGAAGCAGGCATGGAGCAGGTTAATTCCTTAACTTAATTTGAGTCATCTCCCCTAAGGAACCTTTCCTTACACCCCACCCTGCCCCCCATCCTGCAGGATGGATTATGGACCTCCTTGGTTGATTCCTTCAGCTTCTTGGACTTGTTTTTCTTTTATGCCTTTGACTCTGTGTCAAGAACAGAGCCTAACAAATCTAAAGCTCTGAATGAATGAATGAATGAATGACCAAAAGAATGAATGCCCAATTCCAGGCACTGATAACTTGTAAATACTCTTGTACCACTTAAGGTTCTTTGGTAAGATTCTGTGGAAGCCAACTGTGGCCAACCTACGTCAGCCATGGAATTTACTGGAATGAGAGAGTGTAGCTAACTGCTTAGACCTGCAATAGGACAAGCTCTTGAGAGACTCCAGGGAATAGGCCAGATGACTAGATAGCCTTTTCAAGTCACTCTCTTTTGAGTGAAAAAAACTCTCACCATTTTATTCAGTCCTTGTGTGACTCTGCTTAAGATTCAAATTCCAGGGGGAATGAAGGATTGGCTTCATGGGGTTTAGGAGAGGTGTGGGGATCTTGATGGATTTACCAGGACTGCATCCAATAGAGGAAAAGTAGTTTCTCAAATAAAACAAGGAGGAGGTGAGGGGATGGTGCTGGACAGGGAGAAAAAAATAACAGCATTCCATACCAGTTCATTTTCATGGAAAGTATATCCCACGGTTCTACTGACGTAGGCTTTGAACACTGGGGGTCAGCGACACGGTCATGCTTCAGTTTTTCGTATGGCATCCCTGACCAAGACAGGACTTCTCCAGTAACAGGGACTGCTTTCCTTACCCAGTCAGTCCAGCCTTTTAATTTTTCCTTCAGAATCTTCTGGATATTAAAAAATATATATTTACACCTATTCCTTTTTTTGAGCTGAAGTCTGCCCATTTCTATCCTTCTCTCTATCCCTCAGAATTTTCCAGAACAAACTAATTCCTTCCTCTATAGGATAGTCCTCTGAGCTTTGACCCTGTGCCTTTACGTGAATTCTGCCCTCCCCACCACATAGTCACTACAGTACAATGCCTCTCACTGGGCAGGGCTCACATTACTGCTCATGTGTACCCTTCCATGTGGCCTTTGGTGTTTTCTAGGTTTGCACCTGTAGCTCTCGCTGGCTCTGCCCAGCCTTGACTGGTTCGCGTGCTCCAGCCCACCTCTTCCAACCCCTGCTGCCAGTGCACCCTCCTTCCCCAATACTCTCGTTCTCTCTTGCAGTCAAGGATGTTGGCTTTGCCATTAGGCAGTTCTTGTTCTAATCTGGCTCCACAGTTTACTCTTCATATTTCCAGAGAGTAAATGCCTAAACTTTCTGAAACTCAGTTTCTTGATCTGTAGTATGATTTAATGCAGACCTTTAGTGGGTTGCTCACGAGTTGTATGGGATGACAGACTTAAGACAATTTTCGCAATGCTTTGAAACTAGATGCTTAACGGACTGCAGTTATTCTTTTAAATATTGATTTTATAATTTACAAAATCACAAAAGTGATACTGTATCTAGTTTTTTTTTTTAAATCAAGCCATAAAGCAATAAAAATGAATGTGAAAGGTCAAAATAAAAAGTGAAGAATCTTTCTTCTCTCCCTAATCTCACACCCCTCCCCAAAATTAACCACTGGTATACAGTCTTTCAGAAAGTGTACAGTCCATATCTATCTCCTTATCCACAAAGATGTCTTGCTTGTTCAGTGTAGAATATGACTGAGACAACTTTTCAGTCCATGTTTATATCTCCGTCTTGTCCTTTGTGATGGCTGCGTAGTATTCCATAGCGTGTATATGCCATCATTTATTTAACCATCTCCCCTTTGAATCACATTTAAGTTTCCATTCTTTTGTACATGTGTGCATATTTCAGAAAGATCCACTCCTAGAATGGAATTGCTATGCCAAAGAATTTACACATTTCACATTTCAGTAAATCTTAATAAATTACTTTTGAAAATAAACTTACCAATTATATTCAGACCCACAGTATATGAGAGGTGCTATTTCTCTACATCCTCACCATAACTTGATATTATTAGCGTTTTTCATGTTTTGTAAACTGTATGGACTAAAAATGGGATGTGGCAGACAGCTTTATGTCTTGCTGATTACCAGTGAGGTTCACTATCTTTTCTTGTGTTCAGTATTTTCTAGTCTGCAAACTGCCTTCTGAGATCATTTACTTATTATTTTGATTGGGCCATTTTTTATTTACTGAACTGTTGAAGCTCTTTGCATATTATTTGTAGTAAGCCTTTGTCTCCTATATAACAAATATTTTCCCCCAGTATATCTCCTATCTTTTAGCCTTGCTCAGGTTAACTTTTCCAATCATAAATTTTTAAATTTAAATTGAGAATATTTCTTTTGTTTGCCTTTTGTTTTTCTTGTGTATTGTTTTAGGCTTACCTATCCCAAGAACATATTGTCTTATAATAGTATTATAGTTTTTTTTTAAGATTTGGGTTTTTAGTCCATCTGAATTTATTTTTGAAATGGTATAAAGTGCTGCATATATTTAATAGATAGTCAGTTGCTGATTTAAAATGCCCTTTTACTACATACTAAATTCATACTAAATTATACACTTGCATCCATTCCTAGGTTCTCTATTCTCTTCCATTGAGTTATATAAATATTCTTGCATCAGTACCCAAAAATATTTTAATTACTATAGCGTGTATGAGATATTGTATGAATATTCTATATGTATTACATATGTACAATATGATATATTATATGTAGTATAATATATATTATATGTAGACATATATTTCACATGTAATCTGCATATATGCACACACATTCACATTTGGAGGTACTGAGAAAGGGCTGTGGGATTTCAGAAGTGAAAGAATTTGTTTGTAATATCAGAAATTAAAGAACAGTTTGATGAGTAGGTGGCATTTGAACTGTACCTTGAGGTAGGAGTTGGTCGTGACTGACAAACCACAGTACGTTCCAAGAAAAAGGAATTGCTTTAACAAAATGACAGAGGCAAGAAAACATAGGTTATGACTCTGGCCACCACCAACCCATAAAAGCAAGTGTTATAGCTTGGTTGGAGTATAAAGAATGTTTGGAAAAGAAGTTGTTGGAAATAAAGTTTGGGGGAGTCAGATGGGGCAGGATCATAGAAGCCCCAAGGGCCAGGCTAGGTAAGATGAACCATCTTGGTTCTGGGGGCAAGAAGGAGCCTTGGAAGGGTTTAGCGGTGGCATGGCCTTACCTGTGTTTTAGAAAGATGATGGGTAGGGGGTAGACTCGAGGGAAGCCAGAATGGAGACAGGAAGAACGATCAAGTCACTGTTGCAGAGTTTTAGGCAGAAGATGAAGAGGCCTAAATAAATCGTAGTCAAAGAAAAGTTTCGGCAATATTTTTGGTCAGCATTTTCTATTTTCTTCCTAATACACTGTATTAAAGGGACTGATTGGGGATTGCAGAGCTAAATCTTGTATTTATGCAACAAACAGAGTAGAAAAGGCGACCCCCCCCCTTTTTTTTTTTGGCCCTGAGAGGCCTCCAAGGTTCTTAAAGTATTAAAAATTGTGCTGTCTGACTATATCTGAGTATCCTTGTAACAGATGCTCTTTTAGGAGAGCAGCTCTGGCCAGGGCCTTCCATCTTGTGCAGGATTTCTCAACCTTGGCACTATGGACATTTTGGACCAGGTAGTTCTTTGTTGTGGGGAATGTCCTGAGCGTTGATGTTCAGTAGCATACCTGGCCTCTAGATGCCAGTAGCATCCCCCAGCCAGTTGTAACACCAAAAACGTCACCAGACATTGCCAAATGTCCCCTGAGGATCCCCTGTTTAGAGGGCCCTTGAGCCAAGTTCTCTTTCCTGGTGGATTGGTAGCAGTTCCAAGAGGCTAGTAAAGCTGAGATGGTGGAAAGCACTTGGGCTTCGGTGTTGGGCACTAACCCAACCCCACTACTTAGTAGCTTTAGGTCCTTGGAAAAATCACATATAAGCTCACCAAGCCTCAGTCTCCTCGCCAAGAGAACAAAGATAATAATGACTACTTGACTGGATTGTTTTGAAGATGAGTTGACATGTGTGTAAAGAGACAAATGCAGTGCTCGGCACGCTGTAGTTCTTCAATAAATATGTGCTGACTCAGATGCAGTTATCCTCATTGCTTCAATGCAGTTTTTCTTGATATGAAGGGAGACTTTTATCTTTGCTGAAAAATGCTTTAAAATGCCCACCCTAAATCCCAAGCTTCAGGGTCTTGCTCCTTTTTTATGTAAGGCACAGAAAGAAAATTGAACTGGTAACCAGTAACCCCGGGTACAAGTCCCTCACCAGTCAACATGGGAGAGCTGCTTCCATGTCAATATCTGCAATGATATTTTTCTGAGTAATGCCATAGCAACCCAGAACAAACCCTCCCCCTGGCTGGACTGCTATGGCAGTACCATTAAGATCAGAGCCTCTGGAGTTTTAAGGATGAGAATGTGAGGAGCTGCAAGCAGTGGGCCTTCGCTCTACCCATGAAGATTTCAGATGGTAATTTATTCTACAGTTTAACGTCCATGTGGCTGCTCTTTTCCCCACTGTCTTCTGTCCCTTCTAACTCCTCTTCTCTCTTTACCAAGACTTGATTATTTCTCCTCCACCTTCACTCTCTTCCTCTCACCATCTGTAGAAAATTTAGCTTTTTTTTTTTTTTTTTTAAAGATTTATTTATTGATTGATTGATTGATTGCTATGTTGGGTCCTCGTTTCTGCGCTAGGGCTCTCTCCAGCTGCGGCAAGTGGGGGCCACTCTTTACCGCGGTGCGCGGGCCTCTCACCATCGCGGCCTCTCTTGTTGCGGAGCACAGGCTCCAGACGCGCAGGCTCAGCAGTTGTGGTTCACGGGCCCAGTTGCTCCACGGCATGTGGGATCCTCCCAGACCAGGGCTCGAACCCGTGTCCCCTGCCTTGGCAGGCAGATTCTCAACCACCGCGCCACCAGGGAAGCCCCCGAAAATTTAGCTTTTTGATTATAAATCCCATTCCCTGCTTTTCTCTCTCTTTCCCGTATCATCTCCCTCTCTAACTCTCAACATCTTTCTCTTAACTTCTCATTGCGTATCTAGTATTTACTTATTAAAAAAATTGTGCTCCCTGTTCATAATTTTCAAAGTAGAAACTTGAACATTAAATTAAATTTCTTTTCCTATTTTAATCACATTTGAATTAGACGTAAATTTAAAAACCGTCTGGACCCCTAAGTAGAAAGATTTCTAGAACTCTTGACACACCAACTTCATACCTTTCCCTCATCACTATCCTCACAGAAATCTATTGAGATTGCTGTAAGTTTTTCTTAGCAGCTGGTTTAGGCAGAGATGGAGGGATTAACGTGCAAGTATAGGAAAAACACTGGGTATTTAGAGAGCACTGTTGTTTCAAGAATCTCTGGAGAGCTTGGTTACTCTTAAAAGACTAGAAGTAGAATCATTGACACTCACCTCAGCGGGATTCCTACACAAAAGGAACAGTTAACCTCCCTCCCCCCCAGCCCCGGCCCCATACAATGACCCTTTCCTTCCACTTCCTCATTCCTTTAGTTCCCTTTGAGCCAAACATCCCAGAACCCTTTGTCTCTTTGAGAATTGTCCTACAGCTCCTGGTGTAGGTGGTGCTGGAAACTGAGGGCCAATAATTATCCTGGACAGGAGCCCAAGAAAACCTTTTGCACATAGTAGGCACTCATTTTGGGATTGAATGGAGGCCACAGTTACCCCATAGCTGGGGGTGGAATTTGTATCTTGAAACAACTCCCAATGATTTAATCTTTAGTACCTTGTATAACATGTATACACACCAAATAAACACGACACAGAAGGATTTCAAAGAGGCACCGGCTGTTTTCATAGGTTGATCAAATAAGGATGAAAAATAAGCCAGGGCAATAGTTTAATGAAGTTTGCTCTGGAAAGTGCCCACCAGTTTCCAGGGAAATTTTACTGGCCTGGACCTGGTCCAGGACTTGGGTGTTTCCATGGAGACACCCCCAAACCTTATAGGAAAAGAAACTCAACACACAACCAATGGAATAGGTATATGTACAGGAACTCCCACTCCATTTTTGGAACTCAGGCTAGATATCCCTCCATTTGTGAGTCCTTCCTCATTGCTCAGAGGAGAGTACACTGATTCCTTCTCTTTGATCTCTTGTTTATTGCTCTTAACATGCTGCATTGTAATAATCCCTTTTCTTATCTCTCCCCATTCCTTGATGGCAAAACCAAAATTTTGTCCTTTTCTGTATCTACACAGGGTCTACACAGAGTCCATCCCAGACCAAGACTAATAAAAAATTAAAGTCCTCTATGGAGGTCCAAATCCCACCCACTGCCTGTTTTTGTAAATAAAGTTTTATTGGTATACAGCCAGGCTCATTTGCATACATATAGTCTGTGGCTGCTTTCCTGCTACAATGGCAGAATTGAGTGGTTGCAAGAGAACATATGACCCTCAAAACCTAAACTATTCGCTATCTAGCCCTTTACAGAAAAAGTTTATCAACCCTTGCACTATGGCACCCAGCCAATTTGAGTCCACCAAACTGTTGCCACAAGAATGTTAACTAGAATTGGGGAGGCCAGAGATCCTTGAAATGAGAGCGTCCATTCTGTCTTCTCTCATGAAGACCTTATCTTTTGTTTCAACACCAGGAACCCATCTCACCTTTTCTTTTTCCACACTTGGTTTTTGTCTTTATTTTTCACTCCTCCAGGGTATTTCTTTGATATGTTTTTCTTTCATTCCAGTCATGGAATATGATTTATCCACTAAATATTATTTTTGAAGTGTGTTTTATGTCATAGTAAATAATACTAATAACACCAAGTGAAAAAGAAAAATGTACAAATTTACATATAGTCTAATTCCAGCTAATGTTTTCAAAAAGCAAAGTTTGAGGACAAAAAGGAAAAGATGTACTACAATGTCAGGAGTGACTGCTTCTAGATAGCTAAGCTTGGGTGATTTTCACTCTTTTCTTTATACTTTTATATATTTACAATAGTAAAGAATCTATCACATCTGCCAAGTGTCTCTGATTTAAGCAGTTCTGATTTCAGTGCCTCTGTTATTACATAGACACTGTCTCTAATAGGCCCTCCCACATTGCTACATGTTAGACTCACTAGTAAATCCTACCTATAATTCATCTGCATCATATTTGTGAAACTGCTTTGGATAAAAGTGATGACTGTGTATGTGGAGAATATTGTTAGCTCCATGTTTTTGCAATTTGGAAAAAAAAAAATCAGGTCATCCCCGAAGTCAAATCTGTGATGTTAATTCTGTTAGTCAAGTCTGTTCATGAAGACAGGTTCCACTTTTTCAGTTGGTTTCTTTAATTAGGTTTTTTTCTAATCCAGACCTCTAATTTCTGTCAGAGGCTAAAAGAGAAAGTAGCGTATACAGTTTTGGTAAAATGGAAAGACATTGGGGCATGGTGGGTGGGTTCCAACTTGGCTTTGCTGCCTCCAAACCATGTGATCTTGGGAGAGGCACTCCAGCTCTCAGAGCCTCAGTTTTCTCATCTGCAAAATGGTGTCACTAGCAACTCACTGTGTTACTGGGAGGATTAAAGAGAGCAGTTTTCATGTAAGCACTGGTGTCAGTCTAGCACCCATAGATGCTTGATAAATTGTCTTTTATGAAAAGAAAGAAATGCGTTTAAAACCAGTGAAAGCACTTGTTGCGGAAGGAAATGCAAGGTGCTGCAGTGGAAGAGCCCCAGGAGGACATGATACTTCCTGTCTCTCTGACTCAGCCAGGAGCAGGAAGAACCTTCATCCACATGCTCTGCTAGTTACATTCCGTAGTCTGTTTGAATAAAGAGCACTGAAAGATGAGTCAAGGGATCCAGGCCCAGCTTTGCCTCTACTTTGCTGTGCAATCTTAAATGTGCCCTTGTTTGCGCATCTGTAACACGAAGGCTTTAGACAAGAATCTCTGTGAGGTTTCAAGTTTCCCATACAAAGAGGCTGTGGACTCATTGACCAAATAAGCCAATAAAATTTTTTAAAATGTCACCTATAGAACAGAGACATGTAACATGGGTACCACACTTTACAGTTTACCACATGCTTTCATATCCGTGATCCTCAGAACTGTCCTGGGAGACGGGAAAGGCAAATATTATGATCCCATGTAACAGAGAAGGAAAAGAGGCCCATGGGCACATAGCTAGCAAAGGATTAAACCTGGATATGAACCCAGGTCTGCCTAATAGCAACTTTTGCGAACTTTCTACTCTACCAAGAATACATTTCAGTGCTCTGGTTTACTGACCCTGAAGACCTTAAATTTCCAGTGAATCCTGTATTAGATTACCCACATATTTTTCGGTTTGATTGTAGGTCTTCCTTGTTTTGCTCTAGGATTTACCTTGTTCTAGGAAATTCATTTGTACAGGGTCATCTGTATAATGTCCACAGTCTAGATTTGGTTGAAGGGGCATATCTAACTGAGAGACGCTCCCACAGAGCGCAGCCAGTGACATCAGAAGCACAGAGAGTAGGCTCTCCGTTCCATGGCCTTGGGAAGCTGGAAGAGGGTCACTTCAAAGAGCACTCCCACTGGGTCTGTACGTGGGCAAGGCATCTGCTCTGGTAAGAAGGAGCCTGGACTGGAGGCTGGGTACTGGGCCACTTGGGGCCACCGACCTGCTGGGACCCTCAGTGTCCCCACGGGCACATCTGTAATATAAAATGTCCAACCATCTTATCCTTGACTTTAACCAATTGGCTCAGATATCTTTTCCTCCAAGAAGTCTTCCCTGATTCCTCCAAACAGGATCATTGATCTTCCCCTCTATTCCTACATCACAGTCTTTGTCTACTGTGTTATCTACTTATCACATGTATTATTATTATATGTTTACTTATCTACCTTTCCCACTACACAGTGAGCTTCTTGAAGGCAGGGACTGTGTGATTTTTTCTCTCCATATATTTTTTTTTCCTGTCTGAGCTATTCAAGTCCCCTAGGCATTCAGACTTCATGTTTGCAATATTGTACCCTGACAGCATCTTCACAATGACCTCAAAGACCTTACAGGACCACACCTAATCCCTGATCTCTCTGAGTCTCCACACTCTCTCCCCATTCCTCATTCCGCTGTAGCCTCACTGGCTTCCTTGCCGTCTGACACACACAGGGCACGCTCCTGGCTTGCCTCTTTGAGGGAACTCTTCTCTCTTTCCAGAAATCTCCTCCCCCAGAAACCTCTAGGCCAACTTCCTCGCCTTCTTCATGTCTTTGCTTTGATCTCACCATCTTAACGACACCAACCTTGACCCCTTATTTAATTCTGCAGCCTACTTCCCAGCATTCCCAGCACCCTTCCCATGCTCAACATTCCTTCCCTTCCACAGCAGTTATCAACTTCCAACATACAGCTTGGTACTGTGGCTTTTATTTACCATCTGTCTCCTCCTCTGGTATGTCAGCTCCATGAGAGAAAGGCTCTTTGCCCTGTTCACTGGTATATCCCATGTCCCTAGAAAAGTGTCAGGCACATAGTAAATGCTCACAAACAGTTGCTAAATTGAATTAAATCTGTCTACTTTTGTTTTGTTTTGTTTTGTTTCTTCTGCTTGAGCTATTTAAGATCCCTGGAACAGTCAGGCTGAGCTCTTACAATATTTTGGACCCAGCACTTCTGCTCATTGCTGTGACTCTCCCCTGGCCTTTGTGTAGGCGTGACCCTAAAGGTGTCGAGCCCCATGGTATAGCTTTGCCCACAGGAAGTGATGAGTCCTTTAATAGCACAGATCTCATCAGGCTCTTCTACAGGAAGGGCTTTTGCTCTTTGAAAACAATCATGTTTCTTCTTATGCAATAGTTCCAACACTGAATTTTCAAAAAGGTGGAGGCGTGATAGGCCCTCTGGAAGGTGGGATTGCGCTCCCCTTATTTGGAGAGTACCGGACCGGAGAAGAAACCCCTTTCTGTGGGCTCATCTTCCCCACTTTCATTGTCTTTCCGCCTCCACGAGTCATTAACTGTGCTAATCACAGCTAAAACAAAGCTAATAATTGCTTCTTGGAACGTTGTGTAACACCATGGAATGTTGCCACGGGCCTCTGAGAATGGCCCCTAACTCTGCTCAGAGTAATTTCTCAGGGATTTTAACTCAGCCCGTCTTTAAGCTGAATGTTTATCATTTTCCTTTTTATTGTTTCTGGCTCCTCCCCTGCCTTTGAAGTTTCTGAAATCTTTAAGCACTTGGCTGGTCTCTATACACCACAGGTCTTCTCCCTCAAAGAGGGCACCTGGCCAAGAGAAAGGAATCGGAGCTCCTCTCTTGGCTGAGCCCGTAAAACAATCAGATTGCTCCGCAGCCTGCCATTTGAAACGTGAGCTGTGCTAAAAGTACAGATAATGCAGCGTGTTCCAAAGAGATTAGAATATCCCAGTGGGATTTCGGGTGAATGGAGAGGGAGAGTAAGCAAGTCCTCCACACACAGTGTAACCCTCTCTTCTCCAGACTGCATCGTCTACAGGGAAGGCTAAGGGCGTAGACCCGCTTCCTCTCTTTCTCATTACCACTCTGATTTGTGAAGTGTTACAGAAATTTAGCGGGCCATTCTTCATGAAGCTATTTCCTTGTTCTTTTCTGTACCATTTGGTAATTTCCATCAGTAGTTATCCTTTTCTTGGCCTTGATAATCCCAGATCCTGATGGTGATGCTATTGCCCTTGTTATTTTCCCCCAAAGTAAGGAGAGGTTTCTTCCCCACCTCCCACCCCTCGCAGGGTTTTCATTTCTTTTGATAATTTCCAAGAGAAGGGACGGGCTTCAGCCACTATTCCATGAGGAGACAACCCGGCTCAGAGCCCAGAGTGAGCATTCGTATTGAAGAGGAAACAGATCATATATTTGAAGCTAAGTTCTCTTCAGATCAGAGCCAAAATAGGCTGTATTCTTTCAAAGACTCATTCAAACATGAGGAAGTTAAAAAAATTGAGGTGACTGGATTCACCTGACTCCAATGTCAATTTTTTAACCCCTTTTTTTTTCACTTTCTTGGCCTATGCTTGTTAGCCCTTCCACACTGTCCAAGGAGCTCAAACTTATCCTCCCATCGGACCAGCAGCACCATGATGAAATTCGTGTACGTGGTAGGAATGACAGTATGAAGCAGCCTGCAGATGGGGCCAGGTGAGGCAAGTGGGGATGGGTCTCAGAGAGTCTCATAATTTAGTGTGAGAAAAGTTACGTCAGGGCCAAGCCTACCTGTGATGTGTCCCAAACCTCTAGTAATCAATTTTGTGTAATGAAAGCTGGGTAAACAGCACAATTGATGAAACGCCAGCTACTGATGAAAGAGGGAATCATTTTCCTGCCTATTTGGTGAGTTACAGAATTCTGAACCTTTAGTTTGTCCAGCTTCAGTCCTTGTCACGCTTTAGTAGGGGAAGTTATGAGGATTGTACCAAATGTCAGTGAATGGTTTCTCGTAGGGAAAAAGAAGCAAATGCCACAGTGTCTCTGCCAAACTCACGCTCTAGTCAGTTATGGAATCACTGGTCTCCTGAAAGGATCACCTGGTTGATTACCTCTCTCACCCAGCTGCAGTGTTCCTGATCTGAGCCCCTCCTGTCTCTGTTTGGATGTTTTTGTTGATGGTGAGCTCTGACACCCAGAGGCAGCCAAGTCTATAAGCATACATACTATTTCTTTGGGCTGTTTGGATTATTAGAAATGTGTCATGATGTGGTCTGAATGCCTACTGAATTGATAGCTGTCTCTTGAAAAACATCAGAATCTCATGGTCCCCATTATTTCCTAGGAATTCCTGAGGAAAACTTGCTTACTCCACACATTTGTGACTTCTTCCAGCTTCCAAAGCTCAAAACAGTAGCTGCTGTAGGAGTTATAGGATACTGTGCGTCAACCAGACCCTCAACTCCTCCAGGCTACTAGCTGTTCTCTCTCTCTCTCATTCTCTCTCTCTCTCCTAATTCACTGTGAGTCAAAGCACCAACTCTCTCATAGCTCCTAGCAGAGATTTCTCTCAACATCCACAGTCTGCAATCCCATCCTAGGGATTCTGCCTCACTCCCAACATGGGAATGGAAAGAATCAATTTTATCACTCCAAAGAGAGCTACAAGATCCCCCTACCAATCAGGCCCCCTTTATGCCATGAGACGAGGCTCACCTTAGTTAAAATTGCTTGCATGAGTGTGTGTGTGTGCACACGTGCACACACACACACACCCCATTTCAACATGAAGCATTTGGGTTCATTCATTGCCTTAGGTCAGTTTCCCTAGAAGCAGACCCTGAGATCACGATTCAAATGCAAGTGATTTATTAGGGAAGTGTTCCCAGGAGAACTTAGAAGAAGAGTGAGGGAAGCGAGATAAGGAAGAGGAAGAAGGCAAGCAAAGGTGCAATTGCAGGCAAAGTCCAGCCTCAGCCTGATCCCACAGGAGGCTCTGGAGTAGAAATTACACCTGAGCTTATCAAGACTCAAGGCCAGGGGGCTGAGTGTTTGGGTTGTTCACTCCAGTCAATCCTTGGCAGAGGGCCACCCCAGCATGGTGTAAACCCCTGGGTATTTCCAGCTCTCAGAGCTCTTGGGTACAGTGGCTGCAGCGGCCCAAAGGTAGCATCTGTGAGAAACGAAGACACCAGAAGCCAGGGAAGGGGTGCAGAAAAATGTAACAGGGATCTGAGGGGATCTGAACAGAGCATCAACGTGTCCACTCATTCACCCACATCACCCCCAATGAGTTTGCTTGGCCCTAGACTTTATGTGCCTCTAACGTAACTTGGTATCTGTACCGTAAACAATGGTCAACACACTTTTAACGGAGTTCTCAGGGTAGGGTGGGACTGGGAAAGTTCTGCCTCATCACACACCCCACTGAGTAGATATAATGCAGTCTAGGTCCATAGTGGCTTTTTAGTGTACGTTCACATTTTGATGGACACTGTTCAAATAAATCTTTTGAAGTCACTTTATGGAGGCTACTGTGAAGTGTTGTTTGCTGAGCCTCTGTGTGCGTATGAGCTTGGTCATGTCCCCTCCTTCACTAGAGTCTTCTATCCAGCTGCCCATCAAGACCAGTCGAATCACCTCCACAAAGACGATAAAGACCTTTGTGAGCAAATCCGGAGCAGCATGTCTCCCAGTTGTGCGTTTGCTGGCATCTCTTGGAAAACAGTGCTTGTGTATATGCAAAATCAGCCACATAAAACTCCTCTGCAAAGACAAATACAAACTCAAATTAAGCTGCTTTTACTTTCTTTACAGTAAACACACCAAAATCTAGAGAACTATTAAATTAGGTCTTTATCTTGGTGGGTATATTTTTATTTAATTTTCCAATAATAACTACTAGACCCCTGATACTCTATCATTTTATGCCCAAGAACCTAGAACAGGACAAAGGAATCTCAGGGCACTGCCATTTCAGTTTTCACCAGAGTTTTAATGGCCTAATTAGGTTCTGGGTTTTTTTTTTCTTTCACTCTCTTTTTATTTCCTCCCTTGAGTAAATAAAAGTGTATGTTCCTTTCCCCTTCTCCTTATATCACCTAAAAAAGCAGGTGAGAGAAAACCCCAAAGAGCAAAGCTCTTATGTCAAACCAGTCCATGCGAGTTAGAGTCTCATGTCTCTGAACAGAATTCATCCCGTTTCCTCTGACACCCACTCTAATCCCTGGCACATGGTGGTAGGCATTAAGTGAGAGTGGCTCCCAGTTCCTCTCTCCTTCCCTTTCCGTGACTCTGGCCCTACCAAATTCCTCCCCCTTTGCTCTCTCCCAGCCCCTGCGTCTTGCCTTGAGAACTTGTTTCACTGCTTATCTGGTTGTCCACTGCTCCCACGGAGACAAAGAAATGAATGAAGCCACATTTCTGAGCACTTACCATGTACCAGGTAGCACCTACTGCCCATCGTCTTATTTTAATCCTCACGGACTCCCCTGTGAAGTAAAATTGTTTTCCCCAGTTTGGATACAAGAACACTGAGGTACAAAGAAGTTCAATGACTGTTCTAAGATCATGCAGGGAGGGAGGGAGCAGAAGTTGACATTGAACTTACGTTTGGCTGTATCCACGTCTAACAATTCCTGTCGTACCCGATTCCCCTTCCCTAGAATATGCTTTGGGTCTTCAGCTCCCACGTTAACACTACAGAATGTTAAGAATTTCTGAGACTCCACATTGGTAATCCAGCTATGAAAAACTCTGATTTTAAGCACAGAAAAATCTATAAAGAAAACATCAACAGCATATACTTGGAAAACGAGAAGTGACATCTTCCTTCATTCAGAAATGCCTGTAATCGACCAGCATTATTGTCGGCCCTGAGTGAGACCGAAAGAACTCTTGTTTATGACTTCCACAGAATGATTTTGTAATACAGGTTTTTAAAAACATTTTTAATATACTGTCCAATCAAATGACAATCCCTATGGCTTGCAACTCAAAATGTCACGGTGGTGAAATACTCATTAGTCACCTGCTATAAGTTCAATGGAATGTGTCTGTGAAAGCAGATAGTCTTGTTGAGCTGTCAGGTCACATAATGTACAGCCTCACACTACGACACTGTCATCAGGAGTAAGGCTTAGGCTGTGTGTTTCACAAACCGAGAAACTGGTTTCTGGAAGCCTGGCTTTTCACTGAACGCTCTTAAAAGCCGAGTTAATGTGTTTCCTACTGTTATAACAACGACATGTGAGTCACATATGTGGTTTCGAGATTCCTAAGCTGGGACTGTGAAGCTGCTGATGTAATCAGAAATAACCTCTGGGTCTTTGAGACTAGAAGATTCAGGAGGAAAACTGCCCAGCTGAGACATTTGCTGATTTTCATTAGAGCTATCACAAGCATTCCAGCATTTCAGTCTCCTTGGGAAATTATTCATTAATACTCTATTTTCATTTGGAAAATGTCTTTACTACCAAGGCAAATATTTCCAGGATTTGGCCCAAAAACTTACCTTAACTCACTGTCTGGAGGTAGTTTGCTATGGGGGGAAAGAACCTGAAGTTGAGTGTCAGGCAGATTCACATTTAAAGTCCATCTCTGCCACTCACCAGCTGTGTGATTTCAGATAGGTTACTTCACCTCTCTGAGCCTCGATTCTCTAATCTGGAAAACAGGGAAATTATTTCTACCTCACAATGTTGTGAGAATAAAGTTAGGTATAGCACGGCATCTGGTAAAACAATAGGGTACAACACAGACAACCAGGTATTTGGACCCAGTCTTGCCCACAAGTAACCTGGCTTGATTAATCCTCTGAATGTTGAGCCCTGTGTAGCCAAGATAGGAACCTGTACTAATTCTGGGTGCTTCAGACCTTGCTCCTCTCCCCAATGTCCTCTAATCACAGGATTCATTCAAACATTCCCCAGGGTTTCACAGGAAGCAAGTGGAAAATGAGAATAAAGTAGGGAATGGAGGTGGTGGTGTTGAGCCAGCTCTGGCGAGAACGATCTTTCCGGTGGGAATGCATTTGTCACTCATTAAGATCGCAAAGCAGCAGAAGTATGTGACTGAGAATTCTGACCTTCAGAATTTCTGTAAGCAGCCTCTTTGCTTTATAATAAGAAGGAGGATGTCAGCTGTGAAAGAAGAAGATCGTGGAAATGCTGCGATTGCATGTGGGCAGAGATCATGGTAGAGGAGAAATCATAAGTCTTCTGAGAGCTGTGGATGATTCATTAAGCAGGAAAGAGGAGGTTCCTTGGAGGGTGTTTCAACCACCCGGAAGAAGGGACCATGAAGGATTTGCGCCGAGGACCGCATTGTAGCACTTGTACCCTCAGTCTTCTTCCAGTTTAAAAGCTTTTCCATATTTACCACGTATTTTGAGCCTCACCTCAACACTGTGAGTCAGGAATCTCCTTTGAGAGATGAGAAACTTCAGGCACAGGAACCCTGTCTGACCTGAGAATCCTCTGCAAGATCACACTGGAGAAATAGCTGCATGTTGCCTCAGTGGGAACGGTGTCCCTTGGTTTATATTTCTTTCTTAATTGCATCATGAGCTTGGATTATATCCTGAAGATCTGGGAAGGGCAAAGGATGTTATCCAGTTTATAAAGTTTTCTCATGCTTTAGTGGTTCTATTCCAAAAGAAGTAAGAAGGGAAAAATACAAAAAATGATATGCTGCCTTAAAATTCTGCAGTGAAACACAAGGGCATGGAGTGGCTATGCTCTTAAAAGTTTATTTAAAAAAAGAAAGAAAGGAAAATCTTTAAGAAGCAATAAGCATTTTTATCTTCTCAAAGACTGATGTGCAAATGAGAAATCACTTCCTCTTTCTAATAATAATAACAATAATAAGTTCTTATCATATTCTAGGCAGCATGTTAAGTATTTACATTCATTATCCCCTCCACCCAGTGGAATAGATATTACTATTCTTTTTCTTAGAGGTGAAGAAGAGGAGACTTAGAGAAGTTAAGTAACTAACCCAAAGACACACAGTTAATAAGTGGCAGAACCAGGGTGTGAACACATTCTAATGCCCTGATGCCAGCGTATGTGCTCTTACCCTTAACTGCCACCTCCCAGAAACTGTACTGGCAGATTCCTCACAAATGTGTGATCCGAATTATGAAAAAAAACAAAAACAAAAACTCTGAGGGAGGAATTATTGCTCTAAATTCTCAGATAAGGGGATTCAAGTTCAAAATTCTTTGACTTCTCCATGGCCACAACTGGTCAGGGGAGGCATCAATATTCAGACCCAGAACTTTTGATTCTGTGCCTAGGGCTGTTTCTCTTTTCACACCTGGCATTGTAATTCTTGATGAGAAAAAAACTGGGTTAGTGCAGAATTTATTCCTTCATAAGAAGAAATTGTTCAATCATACAAAGACTCAAGCAAATGGGACCACCTCACTCACTGCCAAAATACTCCTTCACTCAGTGGCCAACCAATATTTATAGAGTATCTAGTATGTCAGGCATTTGAGCACAGAGTAAAAGATAGGTCTCTATCCTCATGGTGCTTATTGGGTCCCCAAAATACCTTCATTTCCAGACACACTTTCCCAATATTGATGGAAAAAGAAATCTATCTCTAAATCTCAGTGGTTTCCTACTTACTTTTCCCCAGAAACCCCCATTGCCTTTGACATAGTCTGGCTGCTTTTTGGGGAGCTGTGACCCCAGTGAAGGTGACTGTAGTGACTCTTTTACAAGTACTTTAGACCCCTCCCTCACTAGCCTGGATTAGCAGCTTGTCCTGAGCAACTCTGGCTGTGGTCAATGCCAAGCAGCAACCTCAGAACACAGACACGTGCCTTGATATCCTGAGTGCAGACACCTGCACAGCAAGTGGCTTCGGACATTACTTGGGATGGCTTGCTCTATACCAGGAGATCATTTTTCTGAGCCCTATGGATGGACTGCCTAACGGGAAGTTCCAGCATTTCTGCTGCCTGGAAGAGCCACCAAAGGGAGATTTCTTGGAGTGGTGATGAGAGTGCATCTTGTTTGTCTTCCCCGAATGCAGGGAAGGACTGGAAAAGAAGCAATCAGTTGAGATGGCTTGACCATTAGCAGTTTCCAGCTGACTTTGCCAGACCCAGAAGAACTATGACCTAACCTCCGCTTCAAGGAGACTACAAACAAATGTAAACAATCAGTTTCCAAGGCCAGCGTCCAACTCCTGGTGTCTTGGTCCCCTCTGCATTGTAATGTATATCTCAGTATCCTGGTAACTGTTGAGAAAGTCTCTCAGTTGCAATGACCAGTACAGACTGTAATTTCGATAGAAGGCAAGGTCCACGTGTGCACATCTTTTTACAGTTAAAAAGATCCTGCTATTTCCAATACCTCACTCAATACCCATAGTAATATGGAAAGGCAAGTTTTGCTGTTCTCATGTCACAAATGAAAAAACTGAAGTACAGAGTTAGCAGCAGAACTGGGGCTAGACACTAGGTCTAACAACTAATGGAATGATTCTCCATCTTTTGCTTTATGATAAGATGAGATGATTAATATAATAGGAAGAACATCCTTGAATATTTCTTATGATTAATATAATAGGAAGAACATCCTTGAATATTTCTTATAGAAAAGTAACTCTTTGCTATCGTGCTAAGCATGAGCATTGGACTATTTTGTAAAGATCGCAGTGGTCTCAGACTCTCCAGAGTCTCCCACTCTCAGTGGTCAATTCTGGGACAACTGTGCACCACCCCATCAGAGATCCTGGCACTTCTAAGGATGCTGCATAATCCTGGACACTTGTGGGACCTGCCACAGCATGCTCCCTCATGCCAGGCTCTGGAATGATAACCTTTGCTTACCTTGTAGGGCCAGTTCTGTCTCCTTCTCCACCCCAAATACTAACTTCCCTCAATAAGTTCCTCAAACAAAGGCCTGGAGGTGGAAGTAGGCATGAGGGTGTCTTTTAGATGCTTTCTTATTGCAGGCCTGCAACACGAAGGCCTTTAATAACTCTGTCAAGAGGGGGGAAATTTTCTCCAGACACATTTTTCCAGCCTCTTATCAAAAGCAAAACACAAATTAATATCCCAATATGTTTTCCAGCCAATTATAATAATAATAATAAAGAAGGGGGAGGAAGAGGAAGAAAAGGGGAGGAGGAAGGAGAAGGAGAAGAAGAAGGAGAAGGAGAAGAACGAGAAGAGGAGGAGGAGGAGAAGAAGAAGGAGAAGAAGAAGAAGAGGAGGAAATAATATATGTAGTGTCAAGTACAGTGCTGCATATTATAAACACTTGGTAAATAGTGGTATAATTACCATGGGATTGCAGTTTTATGTTACTGGGACCGCCCTGTAATGCTTCTGCACTTTCTTTCTGTGCTTTGCTAAAATAGGGGCACGACCTTGGAGTGAGAAACTGTGATATAGAACAAGCACATTGTCAGATGGACAATGACCAGATTCTCCAAAATGAATAGAAATGAGATCATGAAATCTCACCTGAGCCTTTTCTTGATAACCTCCCCTTACTTTCCTAATACAGTTTGGCTTGGCCCAAGAAAGGGAATTTGGCATATACTGATGTTGGGCAACATCATTTGTGCAAGTACAATAAATAAAACATGAGCAGATCCAAACCAGCAGTATCTTAAAAGAATAATGCACTCTGACCAAGCAGGATTCATTTCAGAAATGCAAGGATAGTTCAATACTGAAAATGTTGATAACTGCATTACATCACTCGTCAGATGGTAAAGGAGGAAAAAACCATGATCATCAGGAGGAAATTTACGATACTGTCCTTATTAAACTTGAAATAATACAGAAGGAATAGAAGGATAATTTTTACATGGTAAAGAACATGAGAAGTCAATTTCAGACTTAATAGTTAAACATCAGGTGCATTACCATTAGATTTAAGAACAAAACACAGATGTCCACTATTATCTGTTATGATTTAATATTGTTCTAGAAGTATGTCTGTGAAATAAAGTACAAAGAGATAAATCTATTAAAAAGGAGATTTAAAAATCAGTTATTAAGTTCTGTTCTTAATCCCAAAAGAAAAAAACTAAGCACTTATTAGAGTTTAGAAAACTTACTGGTTACAAATAAATATATACAAATGAATATATAGAAATCAATAACTTCTCTCTATAACTGTAGTAGGTAATTGAAATATTAATAGTAAAACAAGGGTAAATTAATTTTATAAATTGAATGATATAAACCATCTAAAAATAAATTTAATAATACTATATACAAAAAATAGCTCAATATTTGTATAGACCTAAATGTGAGAGCTATAATCTTATAACTCTTAGAAAAAAATACAGGAATACATTTAAAGTACAGTGTGTTAGGCAGAGTCTTCTTATATATTATACCAAAAGCACAAATAACAGTAGAAAATATAGATTTAATTGTATTTGATCAAAATTGAAAACTTTTATACTTCAAAGAACACTATCAATAAAGTGAAAAATAACCCACATATAAGGAGAACATAGTTATAACTCATATATCTGACAAGGGACTTGTATGTAGAATGTATGAAGAACTCTTACAACTCAATAATAAAATGAAAACCCAGTTTAAAAGATGGGCAAATGATGTGAATAGACATTTCCCTAAAGAAGTTATACAAATAACCAATAAGCACATGAAAAGAGGCTCAACATCGTTCATCATTAGAGACACACAAATCAAAACCACAGTGAAATACCATTTCACACCCATGAAGATGGTGGTGTGTGAGAACTAATTACTCAATTACCATATCAGGATAATGTCAACAAATAATGCTTAGCTCAATATATGTCTAAAATTGCTATATCAAGAAACAGCATACAAATTTTATTCACAAATATTAATTAAATAACAGTTAAAGTAGCTGAAATGTCTGAATATGGGGTCAGAACTGGTAAATAGGGACAGAGCAAGAATTACCATTCTTTGTTTTAAGACTTTTAGTTGTACTTGATTTTTAAAAAATCATATTCATGCATTACATAGTTGAAAAATTAAAAATTGATTTGAAAAAAAGGAAAAGAAAGACATGTGCCTCAAGCTCTGTAGAAATTAAGATTCACAAACATAAGCAATTTGAATTTAAGGGATTGAAAAGCCAGTTCCTTACTTCTTGGGTATATGATCTGAAACAAGTCATTCAAACCTCTCTGAACCTTGGCTTAGATGTGACGCTCTGACCTATGTATCTTCACCAGACTGTGTTGAAGATAAAATGAGAGGATGGATATAAAGATACTTTTTAAACTGTGAAGTTCACTACAAATGTTAGCTAATTGCAGCACAAAAAGAGACTAAACATTAACATGTCTATCCAGATAGCAAAAACTTGGCTTCCTGCAATTCAGCTCAGCGGTTCTCCAGCACCTAACACAGTGCTCCGTAGTAGGGGCTCCATTAATATATGCATGATCGTGTAAGAATTTCTTGATCACAAGCCGTTTTCTAGGTACTGTGTTCAGTGCAAAGGGGAAGGGGTGTGGAGTTAGGGAAAGGGGCAGTGTTTGTCCTCAGGCTTGAATTATCAGTGTGATTTTGATACTTATCCCTAGGAGAAATCTCTAGGGATGGCATGAGAAAAGGCACAGAGGTGAGAAATAACAGCAGAGTTTAGAGATCAGTAAATAGTTCTGATAGGCTGCAGGTGAGAGGTTGGCGATTGAAAGAATTGCAGGAGTCCTTGAATGTCAGACCACAGAACTGGACTAAGTGTGACCTGCAAGAAAGAGCCCTTTAGATTTGAGTGCAAAACTGGGATGTGAAGCAGAGCCAGACTTTGGGTAGATCACTTTGGCTTCCATTGCGAGGATAGATTAGAGTGGAGAGGGCCTTGAGCAGATAGAACAACTACGGGGTTATCACATAAGTCCATGGCTGGTGCAACCAACCAAGAGGAAAGATGGGTCCACAGAGTTTCATGCTTCGTAGAGATCAAAGAGAATAGAGCCCCTCAGTAGAACCATTGGGCAATTGGGCAATTACAGTGACATGCCAAATACATAGGTTGATGAGGTACAACAGAAAGTTAGAAGATTAGGTTAGAAGATTCCCAACACCCTCCTTAAATAAAAGGTTCACCCTGCAATCCTTCTCCTCTGACTTTTGCTAGATTAAGTACCATTTACATTAAAAGGCAATTTATAAACCAGAAAAGTCTGTGGTCAATGTGATTCAGTAGAACAATACCCTTTGGACAGACAAGTCCCAGCTCTGACTAAATAATGTCATGAGTTTGGGTGAATTGCTTAATAAACCTGAATATCAGTTTCCATTTCACTAAAATAGGCATAGTAACCTCTACTATGTAGGGCTACAGTGTGGATGAGTGATAATACACGGAGAGCCTGGCTCAGACTGTCCAGGCAATGAACGCAATGATGCACCCACTCCTCAATGATGCATCCCAGCCTGCAGCCCTCCACTGGTCCTCCACACGAGTCCTCATGCGCTCTGCAGTTGAAATCTGTTGCTCTGTTCACATTGTTCTCAGGGAAGATATAAAGAAGTGATCATGGCCTTTTCTCAATATACAGCTTTTTAAGTCCACAACCTTCATCTCTGCCTCTCTCTTGACATTCTGCCTTATTTAATTATGTAGTTAGCAAACCTAAACCTGTGGCTTCTCTAACCCAAATGATACTTGCATAAGCTCAGAGGCTTGCTAAAATATGAACCCCCTGCTGCCAGGGGTGCCAGTCAGCTGGCACTGCTGAGTCCCCCCTCTGGAGGTGCCCAGGCTTTCTCTGAGAAGTGGCTCCAGTGATGTATTCAGATGCGCAGTGCCCAGGACTCCCCTTTTAGAGCCTGTCTATCACTGCCTATCTCCCAAGGATAGACAGTAGGTGACCAATCGTGGCTTCTACCAGATGCCGGCCCACCTTGTGAATGTCCCTCTTAGTTTGTGAAAGAACCAGGCTGAACACAGAATGGTCCTTGACAGACAACGGGGGGATGAGTCAAGGCAAAAAGCAGAACCAAGCCACGGTGAACTTTAGTCACCAGAATGGCATTTGCCATTCAACAAACATTTATCGAGCTGTGCTGTGGGCTGCTATTTTCTCACGTGTCATCTCACCAAATCCTCAGTTATCCCATGAATAGGCATTATCTCCTACTTTCACAGATGAGGAAAAAACCCAGAGATGTTAGGTAACCCTCTGTGAGGCCCCCAGCTGGTAACTGCTAGAGGCAGAATTTGAGCCAGTATCTCCTTTTAAGAAGTTGTTTCTTCCATGTCATAGCAACATCTGCTGCAAGCATGTAGTGTATTAATAGATCCTACCTATAGTTATCTGAGAAGATCTTGGGTTGAAGAGGATGAGATTTGGTATCTGAGGTTTGTGCTTTTCTTAGGACAATATTTCCCCAGCTCTAAATGTTTATTCATAAATTCTGTGGTGATTTACTAAATACTTCCCATGTGCCTGGCATCATGTTGAGCGCTGGAAGTACAGAAAAGACTGGGACATGACCTTGACAACACCACACCTTGGAGAAGAGCAGAGGGTATATCTAACCAATGTCTGTACAATACGGATAAACACAAGTGAAGCTGTCAGCTCCTGCTTCCCCAGGCTGGCTCTCCAACAACCCATGAAACCTTCAGCTTACAAGTCCAGCCTTACCCTGCCTACTCAGCAGTTTTGTTCATAATCGAGGAGATGGTACAATAGCAAGTTAGCTCTGAGAGGGCTTCTGCCACTGGTCACTGCCAACAGTGACTGGTGTCTAGTGAGCCTGGCTGTAGCCACTGGGCAGCTCTGTGCCACTAGGCAGCTCTGTGCCCCTGGGCTGCTTAAAGCACACCCCCATCTACAACAAGCGATGCCCACTGATACTCCAGGCATCCCCCCCCTACTCCTGACATGAGCCCCATCTGTTGCTTGGACAGATGCCTGGTCTGAGACCTTAGATCTCTTGGCTGGGGTCCTAAGGACCTGTCTCTTTCAAATTGCCTTCTTTCTGAGGCCTGGGCTCTCCCTACCACCCCAGGCCTTTTGTCAATAAAGGGAGCTGTTTCCTAAACCCGGCAGACCTGGAGTCAACCATGCATGCAGATTGGAGGAATGAAGACAGCTGGTTCAGGGCTCGCCTCTGCAGACCCTCCCTGTAGCTCTCAGTGTAGGTTCAGCTCAAGCCCGAAACAGGACACGTGGACAGGTGTCTCTTTAAGGTTGCAGATAACAAAAAGTTGGGCTGCCTCAGATACAGAGGTTTTGTGAAAAGATACTCTGGGAAGTAAAGAAGGTCCAGAAACTGGCAGCTGCTCTGCAGGCCTCAGGGAGCACAGCACCCATGATGCCTTGTGGTCCAAGAAACAACAGCAGCCTGGAATTTTTGTCCTCCTTAGGAGCTGTCGTTGGGCTCCCTACTCCAGGACTTCCCTGTTTCTCTTTCTAGCTTCAGTTGTTTCTCCCTCTACGCACAGCTTTCTGCACTATTTTTACTTTTTCACTGAATTTTCTCTAAGTGTCGTATTCACAACTTCTCTAGAGAGAACCTGATTGGGTCCCCTTGTCAGCAAATAAT
Organism: Balaenoptera physalus; assembly: GCF_965194825.1. Lineage (NCBI taxonomy): Eukaryota > Metazoa > Chordata > Mammalia > Artiodactyla > Balaenopteridae > Balaenoptera > Balaenoptera physalus. The sequence continues at coordinate 25,267,393 of NC_138886.1, forward strand.
ATGGAGTTTTCCTGCAGGGCAGATGCTCAAGTCGGATGCTCAAGGCTGCTGCTCATTACCTGATGTCTAGATTCTAACCAGAGAGTGAATCTTTGGTCTAATTAGTTGTCACTGGGGTAGGCACTTAGAATCAGTCTCCCTCATTCATCCTCACTATTCATATCTCATCAAAGATTAGCCTTATCTCACCTTTTTGTCAGTTACCCAGCCAAGGGATCCCAGAGAATCCCCGAGACCCCAGCATGCCTTGCAGTCCAGCCTAGTTGAATGACCACCATATCATTCATATAAAGTACTTCCCTGTTTGTTGTGGGATGGACCCAGTGCTAAGAGAAAGAAGAAGCCATCTGGCTTTTTTCAATTACTGCCCTTCTTTCTGGTTCATCAGGATCCCAATTTCCTGTTTTTTCACCATGTTTTTCATCCATCTCTTACAAAGAAACAAACCTGATTTCTCATGAACTCATTTAGTCTTGGCTTCAATTGTTTTCCCGAGTAACTCACTCCACATGTGTATCCCTCTTGCCTGATTCAGTTCTCCTGGAATATCTGACTTTATTTGTTTTTCAACAAACATTACATAGCACAACCTACAAGCCCGGTGCTGCCCTGGGATCTGGGAGCAGTCTATTGGCAGCCTCAACAATACCATTATCATTGAGGGCAGCATTTACTAGGGGGCAGACACCAGGACAGGTACCTTCCAGCCATGTATTGTCTAATCTACATGATCCTAACACAGCAACTCTGGGAGGCAGTTGCTCTTATGTCTCCATTTAATGCAGAGAAAATTGAGTCTTCGAGAAGCTGAGTGAAATTAAGAAGTTAAGATCAACTTGAGCCCTTTGGAATTTCCAGGTGACCCACTAAGTGGAAATGGTAGACTGCCCTATATCTTGAATCTGCCTATTGATCTGAGTGCTTTTTCTATGCCAACCTCTATTCAGAAACTACAACATGGTTCCCTCCATAACAATAAACAGGGTTACTTTGAAAGGTTCTCCTCAGACCCTGCCATCCAAACAGCAGCACATACAGTACCAACACAGGCCATGTGAGCACACATGCTAACTCTTCATGGTCCTTTTTATAAACCCATGGGAATAATGGTCCATATTTGTCTGGCACCTCATAGGTTGTCCTGCTCTCACACATCTTGTATCTTTACCACAATAATTCTGCGTTTTCATTAAGGGCAAGTGTCATTATCCCCATTCATTGTTTCCCTGAATTTATGTACTTAACTATTGCTGCATTAATTCAATGCATATTTATTAACTACCCTGTGCAAGGCTCTGTGCTAATCAATAGAGGCACACCACGTGAATAAGGCTTGTCTAACTCTCAAGAAGCACAGTCTACCAGCGGTTACAGTTCCCCAAACAGGCAGGGACTTTACTGAGTGCTCTCACCATAGAGCTGTAACTGAGAGAGCAAGGAACTGTGCCCACGTGGTCAGGATGGTTTCAAAAAGAAGGCAGAATCAGAGGGGCTGGAGTACACACGGGACACCTCGATGTCAGGGTAAGGGGTCTGGACTTTATCCTGAGGGTCATGAGACATGGGCTCAGAGCAATGAGAGAAGTTGTCTGAGCTGAAGGGAGTCTCTGTAGCATTCTTGTCCTTTCACAAAGGGCAAAGTAATCCAGAAAATCCTCCAGAATGCACAGGCTGGAGGAACTATGGGAGCAACAGCGTGGTTTGTTGGAAGACATCAGACTAGATGGAGAGGAAAACAACATTTAATGAGAATCTGCTATGAGCTGGTGTGCTTCATCTATGGACATGGTTTTAATCCCATGTTAGAAATGAGGAGAGATCCAGGAAACCTGATTTCAGGCCTGGGTCTCACCTCTGGCCATGAGACCTTGGGCACATTGTTTTATTACTCTGTGGACCAGTTTTATCCTGGATGAAACAGGAGAGAATTGGGGCTTAAGAGAGGTAATACCTGAAACATGGCATCAGATATTCTAAAGGCTGCACACGTGCAAGTCTTTTTGTTTGTTTGCTTGCTGGGTTAGGGAATGCTGACCCAAAACCTCAGAGCATCTGTAGGCCCATTCTAAGATGAGAAAGCTGGCAGTGTACAAAAATGAGGTACAAAGGGGAGGTACAGGGTAGGGGCAGAGGAATGAGAATTGGGCCTGGGTTACAGGTGAGATTCTGATCCCTACTTACCTTGTAAACCTGGGTATATCTCTTTACTGTGGTCAGATTCTCCACCTATGAAAAGAGTCTTTCCAGAATTGAGTGTCTATGAGTCTATAAGACGGGGCAGAAGGTAGTAGTTCTGTAGAGGTTAAGAGTAAGTGGAGGAGGGAAAAACAAAGACCTGTGCCTACACTCCTGCCCTTGCCTCAGCCCTATTTGCATGATTTTGGAATTCCTTTCTGTTTCATGCAGACAGTGAGGTGCTTAGTAGAGGCTTATAGGAAAGCCGAGGACTCGTTTTCTCTCCACCTGGGAAAGGGAAAACCCCTGTTCCATTTCAAAGAAAAAATAAACCTCTTCCACCTTTTAAATTTCCTGTTTGGGTGAGCAGCGTCACCAACTGTCTAGCTGCCCCAGCTGGACACCTAGCAATCATTCCAACTCCCTCTCCCTCATCTCCCGCAATCAGTCACCAAGTCCTGCGAATTCTGCCTCCCTGACGGCTCTCCAAAATGGTACCTCCCCTTCCTTCTCACTCACTCCAACTGATGTGGTCTATTTTTCACCTGGTCTGTCACAGCTGTTGCCTAAATGGACTCCCTCTCCCTTCTCACATTTTTACACACTCCTGCCATCACAGAGAGCTTGCATTCACTCTGCTGTGCCCATCTCACACCCTTTCAACCCATCTTTCACTCCAGCCACTGCTGGAGGGGTCTGGGGCACAGTTCCCCAGCTGCACCACCACCTTGCTCACAGGCTGCCCTGGGGTTTCTCTAACATTATGAGGTAGGACACCCATGGGTACCTTCTCAGTACCTATGCTTGGGCAAACCTGAAAATGCAAGGAAGTTAACACCCCACAGAGCAATCCTTAACCAATGGGGGAGGGAAGCAGGTGGATTAGTGACCCCATTTCCCAGACAGACAGTTTTGAAGCACTTTCTCTGTGCTCCTCACAAAGGCCGTGTAAGATAAGGATAATTATGATACTGAGGATATAGGTCCAGGTAGAGGAGACAGGCTCTAGGAAGTTCAGGAGCTTCTGATGCTGGAGGGTATTCCTGCAGGATTCATACAGTCGTGTGATTATTCACATGTCCTCTTTCTCATCAGACCTAAGAGCTTTGGGGGGCCAGGGATTGAGTTTTACACATCTCTGTGATCCCCTCAAAGCTGAGCCCAGCATGGATTCCAGCACATCCCACCCCCAACACTGGCTTCCAAGCCTCCTTGCTGCTTCTATAGCTTCTGTGTTTCCCTTTCCGTAATATAATTAACTTTTCTTGCCGTCTTGCTATAACTAATTTAATCCTCCAATAATCCTATGAGCTTTTGTTGTCATAGCGCGACCATATTGCATTGTGTAGTAGCCTCTGGGCCTTTCCTAAGAGCCCCCGAGGGTCTCCAGGGCAGGGTCCTTTTCGGCTTTGCCTCAGCAGCCTCCCGCCCAGGCCTGGGCATGGAGGAGAAGCCTGGAACAGTGCAAGGGCAGGGCAGTTGGGACAGGCTCCTTAGGTGTGGTGGCCTGGGGTTTTCCCCAGCTGGGCCCGGGGCCCTGTGGTCCTGTGTCAGCCTCAGGGCTGACCTTCACATCTCGGACCTGCCTTTGGATCTGGCTTCTCCCAGGAGCCCAGGTTTATAAACAAAAAACAAACAGAGCAAATAAAAACATTACCTCATTGGTGCTTGTGTCAGCTGCTCCAGATGTCTTGGGGGGAGGGGCAGGGGCAGGGGCAGCAGGAGCGCAGCCCAGCCTGAAGTGGGGCTGCAGCTGGGTGCACCGGGGGTGAGGACAACTCCTCAGGTTTGGGCATCTGCAGCCAGTGGGGCTGCTTCACTGGCATCCCCACCCCCGACCTTCCCCTACCAGCTGGCCGTGATGGACGTCTACCACCTCCTGGGCATCCAACTGGCACCTCTGAATCCCCATGGGGCAACTGCTCAGTTTGATAAACGGATCTGTTGAATTAGGTACCGTATATCCATGATCTCATTTAATCCCATAAATTGTCTGGGAGATCAGGGTTACCAGCCCCACTTCATGGATGAGACGCCGAAGCCCAGAAAGTTAAGTAATGTGCTCAGAGTCAGGAGCAAAAAAGTGGAAGAACCCGGACTTGTCCCCAGGTTATTTGGCCCTAGCTTCTGAGCTTGTCCCAATCCACCCCATCGAGAAGGTGTGACGACCTCAGAGCTGATAATGAACTTCTCAATCTCCCTCCTCTCTGCCAGGGACATTTGTAAGGATACAAGGGGAGACAGTTAAGAAAGAAAGTCACCTTGTGTTTTCCAAACCCACATTCCCTCTGTTGCTGAGCTACAGCAGAAAGAGCAGTCACCTGAGAGTCAGGGAACCCGGGTTCAAGGCCCGGAATCCCTGGCTGCTAACGTGTTCCATGTACTCAGCAAGGCACCTCCCCACTCTGGGCTGCAGCTCCTCTGATTAGGAGTGTGTTTGAGATGAGCCCTGACCCCGGGCAACCCAGGTGGCTGTAATTTCCTGTCCCATATTAGGTGTTCCACATTTTAGAGGAATCTTCAACACTTTTACCTCTTCTGAACTATCCACAGACATAAAACTTCCGTCAACACCATGGGCACAAAAGAGAACAAAACCCAGAGCAAAGGGAGGTTTAGCTAAGCAGCCTCCTCGCCCTGCCCATCCACATGAATTTTTCTCCCCTCCCAACGATGTTGCAAAGACGCAGAAACTCCAAGAGAACTGTGCACCATTCTCCTATTTTTCTCATGTGTTTCAGGAGTTGGCTCTCTCTAACATTTCATTCTCCAGACGTGATTCAGAGCAGAAGTTTCATTACCTCTTGACTTTTTCCACCCAGTTTGAAAGTTCTGCATGTGGGCCTATCCTGAGGCTCTCTTGCTGTTTATTCAGTAACTAATTACTGCTGGTAGAGGAACACGTGTAACCTCAAGGTTGTTGCCAAGACCAATAGTATCCAATTCTACTGGAGGTAAGAGGAGGTGGGACAGAGGCCAATGTCTGGCTGAGGCCGACAGAACACGGCCATGTTGTGACAGGAAGGGAAGAGAAGGTGGTGCCACGTGGGTGGACGGGCCAGGGGTTGGAGGGAATGGGGTGCCTCCAGAGGAGAAGTCGAGGTGGACCTAGAAGAGAATTTAGATGTAAAGTCATAAGAATCACTTCTCCTCCCCTCCCTTCTGTTAGCTGCCATCACATGTCCTGGCTTAACCCCAAATTATAGCATGTCTGAAATTGAGGCAGGGGAAGGGGGGGCCACAGGTACTGTCACTGCAGATCAGGCCAAATGAATGGAAGACCTCCATTGCCACAAAAATCCAATTCAATAATTTGATTTGCATTCACTGAATAAACCCCTTCTCTGGCTAGGACAGCATCGAGAATGTAGACATTAATGATTCATGGTCCCCGGTCTTAAAGAACTGACCAGTCAGAGGAGAAGATGGGGAAACAGGCAGGGGCTGAGTGTGACACGGAGGATGGCAAAGTGTTGTGTAAGCTCTAGGTGACATAGAGGGGAAGGGACCCACTTCTGGCTGGGAGCGTTGGGAAAGGCTTCCCAGTAGAGGCGGCATTTGAGATGGGGCTTGAAGGATGAGTGGGGAATGATGGAGAAGGGAAGGCACTGAAGGGCTTTCCAGACTCTGTGCTGCACGACACTGAGCCTGAGCGCCTCCTAAACCACGTGTCCTAGGAGCCCCCCTTGTCTTGCCCTAGTCCCAGTGCTGTGCAAAAGCGTGGAAGCACAGCACAACTCAGCTGGATGGAGGCGCTGCAAGCAGCTGCAGGTGAAGGATGAGTGATTAGAACACTCTAGGCTGCTGAGAAGGCAGTGCCTAGGTCCGGAAGGGTCTCCTTGTCCGGCTAAGGACATGGGACTTCATACTCTAGACCCGCACTGTCTAATATGGTAGTTACTAGCTACGTGAGGCTATGTAAATTAATTTAAATAAAATAAAAAATTCAGTTCCTCAGTGGTAAAAGCAATATTTCAAGTGTTCAATAGCCAAATATGTCTAGGGGCTATTGTATTGGGCAGTGCAGATATAGACCATTTCCGTCGTCAGATTCCTGCTCTAGACAATGAGAACCATTGAAGGTCTGTAACCTGAGAAGTAAAAGGGTCAGACTTGTGTTTCAAGGACACCTGAGGGTCTGGCTGCAGGGGGAAGAGATCACAGACAAGTCATTTGGGAATGTTTTCTGTTAGTTCAGGTGAGCTTTGATGACGATGGAGGAGAGAAGGGGGTTGGGGAGGAGTGTTATACTTCTGTTACTCCAGGTGAGCCTTGATGAATATGCAGAAGAGAAGGGGAATAAGTGCTGTCTTCAAACCAGGGAACCAACTCTTTTCCAGGGCTGCTGCCTTCTGTGGCTGATGGGCTCAAGTTCTCCTCCCTCACTCATTAGGGCCCAGGGTCTTCCCCATGTGTCTAGACCTCCTGGCCTACAGAATCCTGAGGCTCAGCCATGTCAGCAGAGACTCAGATCCAGACTGTCTGGGATCAAATTCTGCTGTGATACTTGTTAGCTGTATGGTTTTATGAAAGTTTTAAAACTTCTCTCTGCCTCTGTTTTTTCATGTGCAACGTGGGGATGATAATGATACCTGTATTGTAGTATTATTGAGGATGAAATGAGATAATATTTGTAATGCATTTACAGTAGAACCTGGCACATAGTAAACCTCAAAATAGGTATAACTTCATGTCATGACCAAGAAGCAGTGGAGTCTTGGGGTTTAGAGCATGGACTCCGAATCATTTTTTGAGTATTTGAAACCCAGCTCCGTCACTTTGTAGCTGGAGGTCTTGGAAAATTTATTTCAAGTTCTCTGTGCTTCCATTCCCCCATCTCTGAAATGGGAAGAGTGCTAGTACCTGCCTCAGGAGACTGTTGTGAGAGTTCAGTGAAATCATGTATGTAATGGACTTCAAACCTGGCACATATGAAGTGTCCACAGTGTGACCTCTCTTAGGTGCTGTTAATGTTTTCTGGTCAGTACTGTTACTATACTAAGAGAAGGAAAGACATGCTCTGATTCTGTCATAGTGGAATATTCTACTATCCCTGCCCTCAAATATTGACCCCCTCAAAAGGCAGGGGCAGTAAGAACACTGACTAGGAGATCTTGTTCCTATTTGTTCTCCATGAACCCCTGCAATGGATGCCTTTGTTCTTCCTCTTTGTGTTTCCAGCAGCCTATCCCACCTCATATTCCAAGTTGTTCAGAGTAACACGCTAGAAGTAGTTCTTGACAAGTAAGGGAGCTTTGGGGATTTTGAAATCTTTTTTGTTCTCTTCTCAGCAAGACTCTTGACTCACTATAGCCAAGTGGAAGATGCCAGAAGCTGGACATCTTCTCTTTGCATTATTGCTCAAGAAATGTTTTAATTCTTTCCCAGAGAGAATTTAATTCTTTCCCAAAGACCAACACAGCAAGAAGGAAGCGTGCAGACGGCCTGGGTCTTGCACCCCACCACGGCCCAGAAGTGCACATCCACTAGGCCCGTACCCCCGTCTCAGAGAGTGCTCCCTGCTTATCTGTATAATGAATGCTTGAAAGCCAGACCCCGTATGCATCCAGGGAACCTTAGGACAAAGCACACACTAATAGGTCTATCTCTCTATTCATCAAAGGAACCCATAATAGTAGGGCCCTATATATGGGACCGGGTGAAAAGGAAGGGAAATGTTGATTTAGACCTACTATATGTAAGGCAGTGTACTAGGCTTTTATTCTCTAGTTTTTCCTAGATAGCTCTTGTTTTAATGACTTCTGTTTCCAAAGTGATGTATGTTTCCATGATCTCAACCAATATTTTGCAGACGCTCAGGGAAAGAGAGAGGGTTGCAGTCACCACGGTAATTAAGAGCATAGAACCTGGAGTCAAATCCTCACTCCATCACGAATGAGCTGTATGATCTTGAATAAATTACTTAACCTCTCTGAGCCTCAGTTTTCTCAATACTAAAATGGAAGTAGTATATGTGCCGATGTCACAGGGCTGTGGTAAGGATGAAATGAGGTGATCTAGGTAAAAACATGCCATGCGGTGCCCAGCACACAGTAAGTTGGCTTTCCTTACCGGTATTATTTCCCCTGCCCCCCAGCATCGTCCTCTGAGAAACCTCAGCCCTGTCACTCCTCCCTTCACCCTCCGCCCACTCCTCATCCCTGACTCCTGGGCCCTGGAGAGGGGATAGAAGTGGGGAAGGTGAGCTGAGTCTGTCGTCATGTCTATAACCAGAAACCACATATTAGGGGAGCTCATTTAGTTCGTTTTTAAACAGAAAGGAGTCTTGAAAAAGGGAGTTTGAGTGGCCTTCACTTACTGACTGGTGGACTTTGCTTGTCATCTGGAAACACCCTCATTTCTCTCATATGCAGAACCTTCCCTTTAGTGAGCAGGGGGCACTTTCCAAGTGTAGCCCTCCCTGACTCAGTGCCTGAGCCACCACTCCCTGGAGGGGAAGGAAAATGCCTCTTCCCTTGTCTAATCCTCCCTGTCCTTTGGCTTCTCACTTTGAAGTTAGATTATTGCTTAGAATTTTTAAAAAGTATTTGCATTTTTTGTATTATCTCTATCTGTCTCTATAGTCTTAAGATTTTTCTCTTCAATACCCAACTCTTTCGGTCATTGTCCCTCAAAACTTCATTGTCATGGTGGTGTCGTCTTCCCACTGCATCCATCTGATCCATTATCAAAAGGGGTTCTCTACCCACTCAGCCCCACTGAGCTAGTTACCCTTTGTGTCCCTCCACCATTGTTATTTCTGGAGATTCCTTCTGCATAACCTTTATATTCACACTTGAAAAGAACTTTGTTTGAGATTTATCACAGAAAGGAAAGTCCCAAGAAGGTAGACCAGTGATTGTTTCAACCCATCTCATCAATCGTCATTCATTCATTATTCGTTTGTTCACTAACCAGCACTAGTCTGATGTCTACATAGTAGCAGGCTCTCTGCAGGGCAGTGCTAGGTTGATGGAAATGGATCAGACCAGCTCCTGCCCTCAGGGAGCTCATAGAATGGGAGAGAGAACCCCTGTAAGAGCAGCTGTAGTGCCAAGAGCTACCCAGAGCAAGTAGGGAAGGGAGCACAGAGGGAGGAGAAGCAGAGTCTGCCTGAGAGAGGCAGAGAAAACGTCAAAGAGGTATAAAGTTAAGACCTCTCCCACTCTGTCCCTGTCTTAAAACTCCCCTCATCCCTTCTGGTAGCTTCACTTATACCTTATTCTTCTCTTCCTCCTCAGCCGGTCCCCCCGTGCATCTTTGGCCTTCCCTAGAGCAACAAGATCCCCTAAGAATCCACCCACACTCCTTCACCTCCTCACTCCCCTTTTTATTTTTCAATTTGTGGAATTAGAATTTCTCATCCAGGGACTTCCCTGGTGGTCCAGTGGTTAAGAATCTGCCTTCCAATGCAGGGGACGCGGGTTCGATCCCTGGTCTGGGAACTAAGATCCCACGTGCTGTGGGGCAACTAACTAAGCCTGCACGCCGCAACTACTGAGCTTGTGCACCACAACTAGAGAGCCTGCGTGCCACAACTATAGAGCCCATGTTCTCTGGAGCCTGTGCGCCACCACTACTGAGCCCATGTGCTCTGGAGCCAGCGCACCACAACTAGAGAGAAGCCCACGCGCTGCAACAAAGAGCCCGCACACTGCAACGAAAGATCCCATGTGCCGCAACTAAGACCCGACGCAGCCAAAAAAAAAAAAAAAGAATATCTCATCCATCTCCTAAAACTACCTCTTTGGTTGTTACCTAATTAGAATATCTGGGCTATGTAGAATCAATACGTGTGTGTTACAAACAGAAATAGGAAACAAAGGTAACCGCCATCAAATTGTCAAAAGATCATGGTTGAAGTCTTGAACCCAGCTTTAGCTCCATAGCCTTGGGCAAGAGATTTAACTTCTCTAAACTTTAATTTATTCCTCTGTAAAATAGGGGCAATCCTGTCAAGTTCACCAAAATGAACAATCATGTCAAGTTTACCGGAATATCAGGTTCACCTATATCATACACATGGGATGATATAGGAGAGAAATTTCTCTGCAAATGTTTGTCATTATGGAGGTTATTATTATACAACTATTTTAAAAGGAATCTACTCTGAATAGTTTTTGATATCCTAGACTTATCATAGTAGCCCTTGGTGTTATAATCCCATAGAACCCTGTAAAAGGAAACATGTCCAATGCATGTTACCTGATTTCTGTTTGTGGTCTTATAGACCAGTGGGCTTACAATCCTGTCTCACATCCAAGCTCTGGAAATGGCCTCAGTGAGAAGCAGGATGTGCTCCTTTTTGGACGGGAAGATAACAGACCTTGGATCATTGAATCTCCCCCTCTTTATTTAGTGCTTCCAAACTTTTTATATACCCTGTTGTGGTTCCTTCACCTGTCAGTCCTGGCTAACCTAGAAGGCTAAGGATTTTACTCATGCAAGACAGATGAGGCTCATAGGAGTTTAGTTATATGTCCCAACATGGACCCCCAAATAGCACCAGGGTGGTATGAAGACAATGGCACACCAGTGATGGGAAGCCCATTTCTCAGACCCTGCTCTTACCAATGGAGCCTGCCAAGTGCAAACAGTGATCAGCCATGACTTTGCTTCTTCTTGGAAGCACTTGTCTTAAATTAAAACAGTCCTGAGCCAAATTGAAGACATTGTTTCTGGTTCCAGCTCTGTCAGTATCTCCCTGTGTAGCCTTTGGCGAGTCACTTTCACTCTTTGGGACATCAAGTCACTTACTGAAGTTTGGGATGTTATACTGCATTTCTTCCCTGTACCCTTGAAAATAATCCTAAAGCACTTTTTGCCTTCCCACTCCTCCCAGCTTTGAATGTGTTATATAGCTGAGCTAGATTGCCAAAGCTGGAGTCTGATTCCCCAAGCAAAGCTGATGTGAGTTTGTGACTCTTGCTCATGGTGTTGGGGGAGCATAAAGAAATTTATGTTGGTACACAGACTAGATCTGCATGTTAACCGGCTTTCAGAGACAGTGTAGATGGTAAATTATTGCTCTGCCAGTCTAGGTTTCCATTTCACTCTCACCAGAGCAAGACCTGGGACACTTAGAAAGCCATGTAAAGAATTTAGTGGATTAGTACTCTAGGGAAGCAGTATAAAAAGGGCATGGAGGCCAGACTTTGGAGTCAGATAAAACTGAATTTATCTTTGTTCTTACTAACTGTATGACCTTGGGAATATGGTTTAAACTCTCTCTCAGTTTCCCATGTAGAGTGTTGTGACAGTTAATCAATGGTGGATGTGACTTAGGGCACTACTTATTAAATTAAAGCATAAGTATAGCTTAAAAATGAAATGTAGCTTCTGATAGTAATTTCCTTCCAGAGTACAGTATAGAAAGGGGGAAAAAGAATAACTTTACAGTGAAGAAACCTGACGGATACTACATCAGCAACGTGATCAAGGTCAACATCAAAATCGATAAATCATGTTGATAGTATGTATCCTTGATATGATGTGATGATATGATGTGGCACTTTACACCTGTGACATCCTCCTCTTAAAAACCCATAAGCCAAGTCCAATCATGAGAAAAACATTAAATTCCAATATGGAGGCATTCTGCAAAACACCTGACCTCAAACCATCAAGGTCATCAAAAACAAAGAAAGCCTAGAACTGTCACAGTCAAGATGAGCCTAAGGAAGGGTAGGGGAATGAGTGAAAGGAGGGGGCAGATTAAGAGAGTAAAAACTTCCAGCTACAAAATAAATGAGTCGCAGGGATAAAACGTACAGAGTGGGGAATATAGACAATAATATTGTAATAACTTTGTGTGGTGACAGATAGTAACTAGACTTATCGTGATGACCATTTTGTAATGTATAGAAGTATAGAATCACTATGTTGTGCACCAGGAACTAACATAGTGCTGTAGGTCAATTATACTTCAATAAAAAAAAATAGGGACATGTAACCACAGTATACTAATAGGTTCTGCAGTGAACAATATTTACATTGATATAATGAAGCAAACACTGGTTATTGATATAATTAAAAGTATGATAAAATTTGGGGGAGAGGATGAAAAAGGAGAGGTAGAGGTATTAAATCTTTATCTTTTATAACATTTATAAATTTTTAAATTGCTTTTTCCTTTTCTTTTTATCGTATCTATATGAGATGATAGATGTTAACTAAACCCATTGTGGTAATCATTTCACAATATATGTAAATCAAACCTTAATTCTGTACAACTTAAACTTATACAGTGATATATGTCATTTATTCCTCAGTAAAACTGTAAAAAAAAAAATGTTTTTAAATGTCAAGTTGAAACTAAATCATTTAAAAGAAAAAGAATAAAAAGAGGAGCCTAAGGAGACATGACGACTAAATGTAATGTGTCCTGGATGGGGTCTTGGAACAATAACAGCAGAAAAAATCAGGTAAAAAACAAGGAAATCTGAACAAAACATGGACTTGAGTTAATAATAATAGATCAGAATTGGTTCATTAATTGTAGCAAAAGTGCCATACTGTTAATAAGAGGGAAAACTGGGTGCAGCGTATATGGAAACTCTGTAATATCTTCTTAATTTTTTCTGTAAATCTGAAAACTAAAATATATTTTTAAAACTGGATTATAATAGCCCTTTTCTGTGGACGCATTGATTTAACACACTTGTGTGAAGTGTATGTTCAGTGCTAGGCCTTGTGTTGAGTGCTGGGTTACAGATATGAACAAGGCAAGGTCTTGGCTTCCCAAAGAGCATGAAGCCTGTGGGAAGTCAGTTAAGTACTCAGACATCCTGTTCCCTCTTTTACATGTTACAGCAGAGACGGGAACACTGGCCACGTGGAAGGAACTAGGCCGTGCCTCCACTGGAAGACTCTGTACTTCGCCTTGGAGAACTAGTTGGAGTACACCAGGGAGAGAAGGGGCTGGCAGCCTTTTGGGCCACAGGAGCTGTGTGTGTGAAAGAACTGAGAAGTGGGAAGGCAGTGGGGAGAGGAGTGTGGTAGGAGTGGAGTATTGGGAGAGACATGAGGCCAGAAAACTCAGATCTTATTTATTTCATAAATATTTTTGAGCACGTACTATATACCTAGTAATGTGCTAGGAGCTGCGTAAATGTGAGAAGGACAGGCGTGGGTGTGGTCCCTGCCCTCAAGAAGTGGGAATAAGGACATAGCTCAAGTCATCCCAGATGATGGTATACTTAAAAATTTATCACTGACGTGAAAGTATCAAAATGGACTGAATAGTGAATACGTGTCCGTGTGTATATGCAGAGGGTTGGGGGGAGCTGCTTAAATTAGATGCTGTATTATGTCCTAGGGCTGCTGTAACAAAATAGCACAGAGTTGGCGGCTTCAAAACAACAGAAATTTATTCTCTCACACTTACGGAGGCCAGACGCCTGAAACCCGGGCATCAGCAGAGCTGTACTCCCTCTGAAGGCTCTAGGGGAGACGCCTTCCCTTGCCTTGTCCAGCCGGTGGCTGTCAGCATTGCTTGGCTTGGGCTGCTCACGCCAATCCCTGCATCCACCTGCCCATCACCTTCATCTCCCTGTGTGTCTCTATGCTTTTGCTCTTCTTATAAGGCAACCTGTCATTGGATTTAAGATTCACCCTAAATCCAGGATGATCTCATCTCAGGAGGTTGAACTTGATTATACTTGCAAAGACCCTTTTTTCCAAATAAGGTCACCTTCACAGTTTCCAGGTGTTGGGACGTGAACGTATCTTTTTTGGGGGGTGGGGGGGTCACTATTCAACCCATTTATGTGGCCAAGGAAGGACTTTCTGAGATGGGGACATTTATGTGGAAAAGTCTGACTTGCAAAGAACAGGGAAGAGTGTTCTAGGTCAAGAGAACAACACGCCCAGAAACCTTGAAGCAGGAAAGAGCCGTGTGCATCTGAGGAGCTGAAAGGACACGAGTGGAGCTGGAAAACGGTAGAAAAGAGGAAAGGAGCCAAGAATACCTTTGAGGGCCTGGTAGGAGGGTCCTGAATCACAGATGGTCCGGCTGGAAAGGATCTCAGAATGACTTGGGCTGGCCTCCAATCTCATTCTCAGCCCAGAGCTCTTCTTTTCACCTACCCACTGCTCTGGAAGGCTTAGCTCAGCGCATTATAATAGCTCCTGGGCCTTGGTCAGGTGACATTCTACACTGCAGGAAGAAGCCCTTTGTTTGCGTCCATTTCAATGTCATTCAGCCAGAGTGGCGGCAGCTTTATAGTACCACAGCGAGCCTGGGTCTCAATGCCAACTTCCAGTTTCGATGCAACAAGCCCCATCAGGCCCCACTGTGAGCTGCTAGCTTCTTCTTTGAATAAGCCCTACCCAGTTTTGTTTCAAGCCACTCAGGCATCTGTTCTGTTGGGGCCTGAACTCTGGCCTGCGGTCCGGGAGCTGAGGTTGATTCCCGTCTCAGACTCTCACGCAGCCTTGGGCAAGTCAGTCAGCCACTCACAGCTCAGTTTCTTCATCTGTAAAATGAAAATGAAAAACCCAGTTTCACGGCAAGATCGTGAGGCTCAAATAAAATGAGGTGTTCGAAACGTTTTGTGAATTCAAGTGTTTTACAGGCCGAAGGAGATGTGAGCAATACCATCAAAGCCCTGGAGTCTCTCGTCATCTTCTCAGAGTCAGGGGATGCTCAGGACCCACCTCATCCCATCATATCCCGTATACTCCTCACTGATGGCTGCGTGTCGCTCCCCGAGGGGTTAACAGACATCATGTCCCATCGAGAGACCGCCATGGAGCAAGCTCCCCAAATGGAGAAACAAAACTCAAATTCATGTCCCCGTAAAAAGCAGCCTGCCTTTGAAACTTGACCTTGTTGAAAACCTACAGAACTGAACACAGAGGAAAAGGAGAAGGGACTCTAAAAAAAAGTGAACTAAGCAGCATTTTGTCCAACCCAGTCTGGTTTTAAAGGACATTCATCGAGACCAACGTACCTGCCCAGGCCACTCCTGGGATCCCTGTGAGTGGCCACGTGGACTTGACCTCCTGGTTGTCTGCAGTCCACTCATTTGCAAAATGGTTTCAAAGAAGGTAACAGTTTGTGGTAATGGGAACCATATGGGCTGGTGGTTGCTGTGAGTAAAAATAGCCGGCATGGCCCGTGTGGCCAGACACAACGTCAAACTAAGGGCAGGAAGACAAAAGCTGTGTGAAGGAAGGCAAAATGTTGTTTCAGAAGGTCAGAGACAGGAGCCCGCCTGCCGGGGGAGGAGGTGTCAGGGATGCGGACGTGAAGCCAAGGGACTCGTCAGATGCAGAGACGTTCGCATGAGACACCAGCCCTCCCCAGCCTGGCTGTCCACACTCTCATGCCCCAGTTGAGAGGGGACAGAGAATGTTCTGTCTGGGAACAGAGCCAAGGCTCAGCACGCGGACAGATCTCTGTAGGATGTGCACTGGGGCACGAATCCTCTCTTACCCAACCATCCCGATAGATGCCGGAGCCTGAAGGAACTGTGCAAGGAGGTAAGGCCAGAAATTAAAAAAAAAAAAAAGAAAATAGCGTAAATTTTAGGATCTTTTCACATGTATCCTGCTTTGTAGTGTAATAGAAAGAATATGGATTTGAAAATTGTGGGCCCGATTTAATCTGACCATAAACACACCCATTGTATAAACATAAGCAAATTATTTAATCTCTCAGACCTTCAATTAATTAGTCTGTAAAACGGAGATAATGTAACCAGTGATTGTTTTCAGGACTACATGTGCTGATGCTCTTTATTTTTAGTAGCATGCCCTGTTCATTCATTCATTCAACAAATATTTATTAAGTAGCTGCTAGCGGCTAGGCATGTACAGAGGAATAAGGAATAAACCAGTGAATAAAACAATAAAAACTACCTGCTGTCACAGAGTTTACGTTCTAGAATGTTGGAAGGAAAAAAGTGCTATGCAGACAAACAAACTAGGGAAAGGGACCAGGAGGGCAGGGATCGAGGAGCAGTTTTAATGGGACGGTCAGGGAAGGCCTTGCTGAGAAGGTGACATTTGAACAAAGACTGAAGGAGGCAAGAGAGTGAGACGTGGAGCTATTTGGGAGGCTAGCACTGAAAGCAGAAGCCATTGGAGCGAAAGTCTGGGGTGCCCTGTGGCAGCAGAGACTAGTGCGGCTAGAGTGAGAGCAGCCAGAAGTCAGAGAGGTATGGGGCCTGGCCATACTGGTCCAGGGGGTTAGGGTAAGGAAGAACTTGGCTTGACTCTGTTGCAGTGGAATGTCTTAGAAAGGTTTTCAATAGAGGAGTGACAGGATCAGATTTTTTTTTTTTTAATAGGATGACACTGGCTGCTGTTTTGAGAAGAGTTTCTCTATGAGAAAGTACAGAAGCAGGGAGACTAGTCAGGAGGCTGTTGCAGGAATCCAGGTGAGAGCCAATGATTTCTTAGGTTAAGATGATGACATTGGAGGTGGTGAGAAGTGGTGAGTTCCTCCAGGATTTGCTGCTAGTTTAAATGTGGGGTTGAGAGAGAACGGTCAAGAAAGGTTCCAAGGCTTTGAGCCTAAGCAACTGGAAGAAGCTGCAGTTCACAGAGACGGAGATGATTGTAGGTGGAGCAGACTGAGGAGGGCAGACTGGGTTTTCAGTGCCGCACAGGTTAAGTCTGAGATGCTTATTAGACATTCAAGTGGAAGCACAGAGTATCCAGGCAGATGGGAGTCATAAACATAGAGATGATACTAAAGACCATGAAACACTAGATCATCATGGGAGTGAGTGAAGACAGAGAAGAAAAGGCAGTGACGCTTCCCCACTGGGCATCAAAGATTTGCAGAGATTAGGTGGTCTTCTACACAACATCATCTTCCAAATGCATGAGCTACAAGAGCAAATACACAGCGTACCTATGTGGACATGAAACCTTCTGTGATAGATAGTGCTATTATTACTTCATATATAAGAAAAGTAAGAACCCAGAGAAGTAAATTGATTTGCTCAATGTCAAATAGTTAATGAAAAACAGAACAGGAATTCAAACCCAGGTGTCCTGACCCCAGTCCTAATGCTCTTTCCACTCCAGCCATCTGCCCAGTGCTGTGCTTACTGCTAAGGTAGACATGCATCCTTTGTCCTCAGTATATGTGTCATGCTTCTCCAAGTTTGAAATCAAAACCAGGTCATTCTAACTGTTAAGTACTCTTGTTTTCCAAGCTGGAGGTCTTGCCAGCCTTAGAAAATAAAAACATTATGAGAAACTGCCTTTGGCAAAGACCGAAAAAAAAAAAAAAAAAAAGGAACAAGAGGAAGAGAGAGAATGACAAAAAATCTTGCCTTCCATTTTTCCCATAGGTACTCACTGTCTCCTGCACCCTAAATCATCTTCTCTATCTCTGGAGGAGGTAGATATAAGGCAGATACAATCTCCCCTGTCTTCTATATCAGGCACGAGGGAGGGATAGAAAAATAAAGTGATCTATGTGGGGTCACCGAGCAATTCGTGAATGTGACTTGGAAGAGGTCCTAGTTATTTTGCACCACTCCTTTTCCCTATAGCCTATCTAACACTACTTTATACCACATATGCAGAAACTGGTGAAAATAAAATAATATCTGGTAATGTGTGAAGCACTTTTTATCCGCTATTGATGCCACTATTTGAGGTAGCTACTGTGTATGTATGTTAACATCCATTTTAAAGGTGAATAAACATGGCTTGCAGAGATTAAATAATTAAAACAAACGCTGTAATTTTATCAAACATGATTATTACTAGAAAACAAATATAAATTTATATGAAAAAGTGCACTAACTTGGCATCCACGGGACCTACAACGAACAAGTCGAGTTCTGTTTTGGCATCACCAATTTCTGCAGTGTGATCCAGAGTCTTATCTGCATCTGCCTTCTCCCTTTCCTATCTGGCTAACTTCACACCTTTCTGAGAAGCACTTAACGTTGTTCCTCTCAGAGGAGTGGCCTGGGTCTTCTTCATCCTAGTATCCCCAGTGCCTTTTCGTTTCCCTGTCACTGTGCAGGGAATGGCAAATATTGGCTGAGCTGCACTGAGCTGAAGTTGGTGAACTGAAGAAGACGAGAAGTAAGGTTGGGGTTAAGACCACAGAGAGCCTTGAATGCCAAGCTAAGCTATGTGCACATCCATCTATTATTAGCAGGTAGCCAGGGCCACTGCCTTGTCTAGCCCCCAGGTTCTGCAGCTCCATGCTGAACTGTCTTACGAAAAGAAGGAGCTTGCCGAGTCAGTAAAATGGGGGTGGTCATGTCTTCCTCACTAACATCAGAAAAACCCATGCCAACAGTTTTCAGATTTGAAAACTTGACTTTATTTTTTCTTCCCACTCACACCTCAGGTCTCGTCATGGCTTCAGCCAAAGAAAACCAATTCAGACAAGGCCATTTCAGGCTTGTTCTGAGTCTAAAGTAGGGAGACAGCAAGTAGGAGGTGACATCTGATGTTCTGAGGTTTCCTGATCAAATTTAAGACCCAGTAATTTAGTGTGGATTATTTGAGTCAGATGAACTAGGGAGAAGCATTCAATTCCATTCAACTCATCTCATATTTATTAGCTGTGCTAGAACCAGAAGGATGAGAGAAAGACATTAGCTCCGGCTCTGATGCAGCCATCTGTCTGTCTAAAGGGAAAGGAAGCCAGAGAAATATACAGATAAGTGCACAACAAGGCAGAACATGATTCTAAGAAGTGGTGGTAACGTGCTACATGGTCTTATAGATTTTGGGGGGAGGATATATATATATATATTTCTGCAGACTTCCAAAGAAGTTCCCAGCACAGAGTTTAAGGACACAAGGGAGAGGAAGAGGAATAAGGTTCTAATGGCAAGCTGGAGTATGATCACAAAGAGCCTTGAATGCCGAGCTAAATTGCATGTATATCCATCTGTAGTTAACAGGCAGCCGGGTCACTGCCACATCTAGACATCAAATTGTTCCAACCCTTGTGGGTCACTGCCACAAATTGTTCCAACCCTTGTTTCGTCTTCCAAGTGTGATGCCAAGAGCTCTGGAGTCAGTGATTGTCCTTTTATATCTTCCATATTGTACCCAGCCTATTGCTAGACACAGAGTTCAACATTAGACTCTGGAGAACTGAGACTCCCTCTCAAGCCACACTGGAGAGTTACCTCCTTACTTTAGGAATAAAATTCATAAAGTCTTCCTAAATCTGTTTTCAGGTATTTTTTTGTATTTCGTAGACCAGGGAAATTTTTAAAAGAGGGGAACAATCATAACGTTATTAACTTTTTACTCTTCTAAGTAATACAATTAAAAATAATAAAAAACAAAAATAACAGTGTCCATCAATTTTTATAAACATTTCAAAAAAGGATGAGAACTTTAACATTCACTCCCCTCAAAAAAAGAAAGATGTAATCTCATAAAAAACCATCTTTTCCAGGAAAAGACAGTTAACAATCTAACACTGTTGTTTTAAAGGAAGTTTCTGTGAATCTTAAAATAAAAATAGAATATAAAATTATACTTTATTATTTATGCTGTAGACAGTATTTCTCTTGGTAGTAGTCAATCAAGATAGTATATATATGCAATATTGTTACAATACAAAGTGAACTTGAGTCTCCAAGTAGTTTTGTAATTTCATTATTAATACTGTCATCAAAAACAAAATCTTGAAGAGATTTATTGATGGAAATGGAAAGTATACACTCTCACTACTTCACTCAATTCACAGTATCCTGGGCACACTCAGAGAAGTGGGTGAGCAACTCAACCTCACCAAACCCCCAGCTTCTTCCTCCTTCTTCCCTCAGAGCTGGGAAAAACACTCATCAAGGTAGCCCAAGGGTCTGGCTGGTGAAGGTGGCAGGAAAAGACCTGCCAGTGTTTTTTTCTGCACGGCTCCCTACAGCAAAGATCACTCTATCTCCCTGGTAGCCCACCATGGAGCAGTTGGGAATTTATCTGAGTGGGATGTCATGGACTTGACTTCAACATGGGCCAGTACCTTTCCACGCACGTTGATTTATGAACCACTAATTTGATCTAACCCTCTCATGTCTCAGATGAGGAAACAGACCCAGAGGCCTGAAGATCAACCTTTCCTGAAACAAAGTAGATTAAGGACACCCCAGCCCAGAATTATGGAAATCAGCCCCATGTGTCCCTGGCTGACAGTATAGTTTTTAACTTTTGACCCTAATTCAGATACTTTCTTGTACCTGAGGTCCCATGGCCATGGTGGGACACCATTTCGGTAAGTGAATTACCATCTCTCTCTCTCATCTGTTTAATGCCCCAGTGATTTGGGGTCTGAGTTCTTCCTCAGTCTTGAAATTTATCACACACACACACATACACACACATATAAAGGAAAGGCATAATTACAGAAAAAAAATCATCCTTTCCTGAAACCCACCTGAAGACTGAAGATCTGACCCTAAACCCAAGTCCAAGGGACCTGGGATCCCACTGACTATTAACAGATGTCTCTGGATTTGCCTGGATACTAACAGTAAGCGTCGTTTTTCAATAGTAATTTCAGGCTAAGCTCTGTGTCCAGCATTCTACACACATAGTCTCATTCACTGCTCACAAAACCCTACGAGGCTGAATGAGTGGGCCCATTTTATGAGGACACTGAGGCCTAGCCAGCCTCCGTGACTCTCCCAGAGTAACACAACTGGTAAGTGGGAGAATGCAAGGGCAAGTCCTTCTGCCAGCTCCCAGCGCTTCCTAGGCTAATATTCTGTGTTGTCCAGGACCTGGCATAGGGTAAGCTCACAGGGAGTGTTGTCCAGATGAAGCAATGCATAAGTAACTTCCTCTTCCACCTGAAGATGCTGTCCCCCACCACCACGCCACCTCCCGAGGGATTCATAAAATGTCCCATTAAGTCATCTCTGAGGTAATTCATAAAATGTCCTATTAAATGTGAGCCACAGCTATAATTATAATCTTCACACAGACCGTGGATGTGCTAGTTTGTTACACTTTTAACTTAAATACTTGGTAAGTTAGATTGAGGCCTGAGGAAGTCCCTGGATCTCTCCCTCACAGCTGGGGGCCAGGCTGGGCTCCCCTCTCCTATTCTAGCGCAGTTGACTGTTTGAAGGGAAATGCTGGCCCTCGCACGGACCCCTGCTGCACTTCATCTCACTGGATTTGGCTCATCGTTCCAGCCAACTGAGATCATTTAGAAGTTTGATTTTGTCATCAATCATTTCTTCTATCCCTCCCAGCTGTGTCAGCCACAGATGTGATAAGCGGACTTTATATGTCTTTGTCCAAATCACTGGTACCAAATATTAAACAGGGCTAAGGACAGTTCTCTGGGGCATAACTCTGCCCTGACCCCAGGGCATTTGCATGGGCCTGTACTCCTGCATTTGTCCCATGTTATTATCAATTTTTTAATGCCATATATAAGCGCTTCAAGAGCCAAGCCTTGACATTATAGTGCTTTTAATCCTCATTGGGCACAATGCTGACTGCTAAAGAAAAACTCTAGCACCAACAAGGGCACTAGACAGAGCCATTGATTTGGTGTCAGAAGACTCAGATTCAAGTCACAGGTAACCCCCTTCCAATGGCTGTGTCTAAGCTGTTTATCCTCCCAGGGTCTCAGTTTCTCTATCTGTAAGATGAGGATAATTGTCCCTGCAGACAACCTCATTCAATTGTGGAGCTCCATAAAGTAATGCCTGGTTTTGCTTTTCACTCACTGCTAGTCATGCCTTTACACACACATGTCTTCAAACTGAAATTCATTTCCCCTCTCTTTCCTATCAACACCATCCTTACCCTGCTCTCCTCCTGCTACTTCTCTGGGAATCCTTCATGCCCTCTAAGTAAGCATCACGTCCTCCTCTGAGCTCCCACAGCGCTCTGCAGGTCTTTGCCGGGGCACTTAACTCCATGTGTCCCCAATGGTCTGGTTACTTGCCCATCTTCCCCTCCAGACAATGGTCTTGGAGGTCAAGAGCTACCTCTTAAGTATCTGTCCCTGGCACCAGCATAAGGACCTGGGACTCAGAGGACACTAAATGACAGATTTATGGAACAAACGTGGATGATTGCAAGCTGCAGTGTCAGCCCCGTTCTTGGCTTAGTGATGGCCGTAGGGAATGGTGTGGCTACATGGGTCTGTACTTGGGCCACTGGCAGGTGTCACCATGAGCACAGCAGTACTGGGGCTGGATGTCCTTGGTTTATCCTTGGGGAGAAACAAAGGTGGGTCTAATGGACAAAGCCAGCCCCAAAGCTCTGTGAGAACAGGTATCATGTCTGTTTTGCTTATCACTGTTGCAGGGTGGGTTCCCCAGCAAGGAGACTCTGAGAGGGAAGTTTGCATCCAAGAAGTTTACTGGGGAGGCCATTGGGATGGGAGAGTAGGGGAAACAGGATTGGGCAGACAGAAGTTGAACTGCAATGCAGTGGCCACAAAGGACTCAGCTGGCCCTGTGGAGAACTCTGGAGCTGGGGATGGGCCCTCAGAGTTGTCCCAGATTGAGACAAGTGGGTTGGGCCTCAATGGACACCCTCCCATTGACCTGTCTTGGATGAAGGCTGCCTTGAGGAAGGAGGTGAAACCTTGGGCTCGGTGGTTCTCTTCAGCTGAGGACATTCCCAAAGAGAGAGTCAGTTGAGAGCTGCCAACACTTGGAACTGCTGGAAACATGAGCACCTCGATGCTGGAACGGGAGCGTCTGTTAACATCGCTGTGCCCAGTAACATCTCGCTTGTTGAAGCCCTTCAGTGAACACTTGTTGAGTGAATGAAGGAATCTATGACCAATCACAAATGGAATCCTGTAGGTTCTCTGTGGACTAAGGTCCATTTAGTCCACGCACCTTTAGATGTGCCACCTCTGGCCAAGGCTGTGCAGGTGTTTGGCTCAGGAATGAGTAAGACACGTTCCCTTCTTTCGAGAAGGGAGGCAGACATGTAAGCAGACAATCCTATCCCCAGGGGAGGACTATAGGTGGAGAAAGCTCAGAGGGCTGTGGTAGCAAAGAAAAGATGAACAGCTTCTTGAATAAGTTGACATTGAAACTGAGGCCTGAAGGAAAAGAAACAGGCAAGTTCTAGGCAAACGTGAAGTGTAGACAAATGATGCAATGCTGGTGTGAGAGACCATGGCATGGACCCTGTGGTAGAGGCAGTCCGGGCCAGGTTCTCAGGGCCTTGCGTGCCAGACTACAGAGCCTGGACCAGATCCTAAAAGCAGTGAGGGAACAAGGACGGGTTTTCGAGAGATGGCTAATAGCCCAAGTTTTCCTTCCCGAAAGAACATGGGGTTCAGTTCCTCATGTCATTTTCCATCTCAGCTTCAATGGGAACCACCACCTAAGCGCACACCATACCTGTGGCCTCCACGCAGAGCATGGCATGAACTGACCCTGATGCTGGGTCCTCCGACAGGGTGAGGGAGCTGCTGACCCTCAGGAGGAAGGGCGTGTTCTGGCCTTGACATGCAGGCCAGGACTCCTGAGGGTGTGACCCCAACGAAAGGGAGCCCCGTCAATGTGGAGAAGTCAGGGCGACCCTTCCCATGCCAAACAGGCAGTATCCTACAGTGGGAAGAACACTGCCGGAGGAGTCCATTCTCAGACGCTTACTGAATCCGTGGTACAGGCAAGTCAGTAAGTAACCCTTATCCATGAAATGAGAAAAAGAATTCAACCACACACCTGATAAGTATGCTCAGATTAACCCAATAATGCGATGTCATTTTATGTGTATCAGACTGACAAAGATTTTTTAAAAGAATGATTAGCGCTGATGAAGGTGGATAACATAGGCTGGCTAATTCACTGTAGGTAAGTGTAGTGAATTGGAATAAACAATTCCAGGGAGCAATTTGACAACTAACATCGTCTTTGAAATGCACATATCCTTTGACCCGCAGGTTCCACTTTTAGGAATTTATTCTAAGGAAATAATTAGAAATGAAAGGGGAAAATGTACGTTAGAGGGTATTTGGCAAAACATATTCATGAGAGCAAAAATTCCCATCCATGGAAATAACCTAAATGTCCATCAACAACTATCAGCTGATAGTTGTATTAATAAATTCCAGCACACCAGTGTGTTAGAATACTATGCAGCAATGAAAAATTTAGGCATGCGAATTTGATTTATCAACATAGAAAAATGTTTGTAATTTAATGCTAAGAAAAGAAAAAAATTTTTGTTTATATTTTAATCCCAATTTTGTAACCACAACAAAATCTAAAAAGAAATCTCTTGTTGTTGTTATTGTTATAAAATTGGAATTGAAATATATTTTTTGTATTTTTTTTTCACTTAACATTGTATTATAAGCAACTGGTTTACCAACATGTTAACTAATTATCAATCTGGGTACTAGGACAATTCTAATTTTCTACTTCTTTTTTAAAGTATTTTAGGCATTCTATGATTATTATTTCTATAATTTTTTATAATCAGAAAAACAAAAACATAATTTTAAATACTAATAATGTGTGCTTCTCAGGACTCCTGTAATGACAAATAAGATAATGCACATGAAGGAGCCCTGTAGACAGTAAACCCTGTGTGTGTGTGTGTGTGAGGATCTATTCCTTTCTGAAACTCTGCATTTCTCTTTACCAAAGCATCTCAGAGTAAGGGGAGTAGCCATCCTGAGGTCCTGGTACCCTGGCAAGGTCTTTGGTAGGCAATAAGTGACTTCTCTGCAGGATAACATCACAGCAATCTGTGAAGGATGCCTCTTAGCTATCTCCCCAATCCTTCCTGTCTCTTCAGTCCCATTGTTCTGTCCTGATTCAGACCCTCATCACCTCCTGCTTACACCACCACATCAGCCCCATTTCTGGTCTTTTTGTCTCCTGAATCCCCATCTCCTTCCCCTACCACGCTGTCGCCATGGCAATTGTTCCACAGAGCACTTCTGACCATGTCTCTCCCATGCTCTTGCCACAGGGGACAGTCTGAGCTTCTTGGTGTGGTGTATGAGGCCATTCATAATCTCGCCTCCATATAATTCCCCAGGGACTTCTACTCTCTACCATGTCCAAAAACAACCTTGGTCCTCACAAACTGTATTATGTTAATTCCCCAAACATTCCATTGTTTTTTAATGCCTCCATCTCTCTGGAATGTTCTTTTCCCACTTGTTCATCCTGCAAACTCCTGTTCAGCCTTTCTAGGCTATCTCTGTGAAGTTGCTTTCTCTCCACTTCCCATCCTATGTCCAAAGATGTGTATTGTGACACAGGCAGTATATCTAATATAAGTAATTCTTTACATGTCTGTCTTCTCCATGGGACTACAAGCTCCACAGAAGGCATCTTGTTCACCTTTGAAACATTGCCACCTAGCATGTGCCCAGTGCAGTCCGGGTATTTGTTAACATGATCTTGAATGAATTTTGTCAGGATTGCACCCCATGGTAAAAAGCAAATCATACCTACATTTTCCCTGGCTGCTCTGTAATGCTGACTTCACCAAGTCCCCAGCCACCCACGCGATCTCTCACAGTTGTCATCTGGAGGGCAGGGAAGCTTTAGGGGAAAAGCAGAGCCCCTCAATTACCAGTTCTGACAATCCTCATTTTAGTTCAGGTCTCCCCATGAAAACAGACAGTCAACATGTGATCGGAGAAGAAATAGAAGTATGTTTCTATTAAAACCATGTTCCTTAGGTTGTCACTCTGAATTTATATCCCTCTGGCCCTTGCCAAGTTGGCTCTTGGATATACTCTGTCCTGAAATGAGAGCATTCTTCTTATAGCCCCAGGAGATGCCTACAATGCCTGAAGATTGAAAACAGACCTTGCAACATGGATTTGGGAATTTGTAGAGTCCAAAGCACCACTATCCTATATAACCTGCTCCAGATAACCTAGCTTCCCTTCGCACCTCTGATTAGAGCTATGTTGGGTAAAAGAGTTCACTGCCTGAATGGTGCTTCTGTTACCCAAGAGGATGGGCAAGGAATCTAGTTAGAGTGGAGAGAGTAATCAGCTCTGGGTACAGGAAAATCCCACCCATGGCCAGTGGGTTTTGGCTTTTAGGCAAAAACAATCATGGTGTATATGCACATCTAAGTGTTTAAATCAATAAAAACAAGCAATTATTGGGTACCAAGTATTTCCACCCCCCTTCTGGGTCTGGTGAGGGATGAAGTGTTGAGCAAGAGGGTAATTGCCTTTAAACTGCTCATTTCTACTGGAGAGTAAAGGTTTGGCTCTAAATAGCCATGACTTACAGTAGAATAGGATAAAAATAGAATGGAATAGAACAGAACAGAACAGAATAGAATAGAATAGAATAGGATACAAAGTGCTATGTGTGTGCCGACAGGTAATGTAGAATGATGGAGAGAGCACAGGTTTAGCAGGCAACCAGATTCAGGCTCAAATGCAAGTTTAGCCAATTATCTTAGACAAAGTACTGCACTTCAGAGAGCCTCAGTTTTTTCAACTATAAGATGGGCTCCAACAGCCACTTCACAGAAAAGGAGTTAAATGGAGATTAAATGAGATGGAGCACATGAGCTCTTGACCTATGGTAGCCCCAGCCTCTCTCCCTGTCACAGCCAGTAAAAGCTGAGATCCAGTGGCCCCACGAATAACTGTGAGCAAACACTTGTAGGTCCCAAGAGCGAGTGTCAGGAAGAGAGGCCAGAGGCTGCTGAGGTGATAGCCTTTGCCCCATTCTTTCAGTTTTCAGAAGAATGTCTTCCTGTTCTGTGACCTTGAGTCTGCATGTCTTTGGACTTAGCAAATGCTCTGTCAGATAAGTTCAATGTTTTCAGTTCATTTAGATTACAATTTCTGTCAGCCTGAGAAACTGAGCTGGGCTTACTCGGACCAGGAACTGAGGAGGCTTGCCACTGTGGTGGCTTCACTGTTGAGGTACCCAGCTCCTTGCCAGACCACAGAGCACATGAGAAGAGGAAAATAAACAACAATCAGAGAAGATGTGGCCTTCTCCACGTAGGGGCTGCTACCCTGGCCTGTGGTCTCGAACGATGCAATCAAGCTCGGGGAGTCTCGCTTGGTTTACGATGTCTGATTGTTGGAATGCTAGACTTCTGACAGAGTGCATGGGACAGTGGGTTCATGTCTCTGAGCCTTGTTCATTTTATATACGAAGGAAAGAAAACATCAAAATCTATCTATAAATAGGGAGGATGGCCCACTTTTCTATTTGTGGTTCTTCTTACCCAAAATCCAACTAAGTGGAAATACTATTTTCCTCATTATAGTCAGGCTTGGAGAGTTTAAATGCAGGATAACCAATGAAAACACTGGATTAGTTAATAGAAGACCAGGGAGTCACTGTTGCCTTAGCTACCCATGGTCTGGAGGACTTTGAAACCACTATTTAAATCTCTCATGATTCAATGTTTTTGTCTTTCAAATGGGCACAATAATATCTATTCCACTTGGTTGGTTTGTGGATTAACTAAGTTAGTATACAAAGAATCTGGCACATTATTAAATGTGAGTTTGTTTCATAACACCTAACCCATGAGATATTGGGTAAATCCTTTAATCAGTGTTAGAATTTCTCTTTTGCAAAACTAAGCCCATCTACCTCACCCTTTCTGCCTCTCAGAGCTGATTTGAGAGGTTAAGGTGATGGCAGAATGAACGTGCTTTGTAACTGGAAAGCATTAGGCAAAATAGTCTATCAGGATGGCTCTTCCAACCATGTGGGAATCACTCAGAAGAGAGTGTGTTCTTTTAAAGGCCCAGCTTTTCAGTCACCTCTTACATCTGAGGGACACTTTAGAATAGACCAGACTGATTGATCAATTATTATCAAAGAGCTAGAAAAAAGGTTCAAGCTCCAGCTGCTGTTGAAGTGAAACCACGTTGGTTATAGGGCCAGTGCCCAAACCCTTTGAATGCCATATAGCCTCAAAAAAATGAAGGCTGACTAAGCTTGACACCAGCTACATGATTAACTGAACAAAACCTATACACTCTAAGCCGTGAGATCAAAGAGAACACTCTTTCCAACAAAGTAAACCCTCTTAGAGAATTGGGACATGATTCATCCTAACAAACTACTTAGAAGTCAGGTAAGCAGACCGTCCCTTGCCTGAGGAATTAGATGCAGACCTGTCCCAGATAGGAGAGAGATAGGGTCATCCTTAAGGACCTTCATATCCAGAAGCAAGATGTCCATAACCTGAAGCTGACCTCCTGAGAAAGTCTCCCCTGGATCTACAAAATGAGATCTTTGGGACAGGGGTGCATGAAATTCAGCTGACATCCCACATAGATTGTGTCCTCATATAGAGTGGGTCCTCAGGAACATAGTTTTCCATGCTTGTGTCAGAAAATGTCTTCACTATTTTTTTTTAATTTTATTTTATTTATTTATTTATTTATTTATTTTATACAACAGGTTCTTATTAGTTATCTATTTTATACATATTAGTGTATACATGTCAATACCAATCTCCGAATTCATCACACCACCACCCCACCACCCCAACCCCCGCTTTCCCTGTTGGTGTCCATACGTTTGTTCTCTACATCTGTGTCTCTATTTCTGCCTTGCAAACCAGTTCATCTGTACCATTTTTCTAGATTCCACATATATGCATTAATATACGATATTTGTTTTTCTTTTTCTGACTTACTTCACTCTGTATGACAGTCTCTAGATCCATCCACATCTCTACAAATGACCCAATTTCTTTCCTTTTTATGTCTGAGTAATATTCCATTGTATATATGTACCACATCTTCTTTATCCATTCGTCTGTCGATGGGCATATAGGTTGCTTCCACGTCCTGGCTATTGTAAATAGTGCTGCAATGAACATTGGGGTGCATGTGTCTTTTTGAATTATGGTTTTCTCAGGGTATATGCCAGTAGTGGGATTGCTGGGTCTTATGGTAGTTCTAGTTTTAGTTTTTTAAGGAACCTCCATACTGTTCTCCATAGTGGCTGTATCAATTTACATTCCCACCAACAGTGCAAGAGGGTTCCCTTTTCTCCACACCCTCCCCAGCATTTGTTGTTTGTAGATTTTCTGATGATGCCCATTCTGACTGGTGTGAGGTGACACCTCATTGTAGTTTTGATTTGCATTTCTCTAATAATTAGTGATGTTGAGCAGCTTTTCATGTGCCTCTTGGCCATCTGTATGTCTTCTTTGAAGAAATGTCTATTTAGGTCTTCTGCCCATTTTTGGATTAAGTTGCTTGTTTTTTTGATATCAAGCTGCATGAGCTGTTTATATATTTTGGAGATTAATCCTTTGTCCGTTGATTCATTTGCAAATATTTTCTCCCATTCTGTGAGTTCTCTTTTCATCTTGTTTATCATTTCCTTTACTGTGCAAAAGCTTTTAAGTTTCATTAGATCCCACTTGTTTATTTTTCTTTTTATTTCCATTACTCTATGAGGTGGGTCAAAAAAGATCTTGCTGTGATTTATGTCAAAGAGTGTTCTTCCTATGTTTTCCTCTAAGAGTTATATAGTGTGCGGTCTTACATTTAGGTCTTTAATCCATTTGAGTTTATTTTTGTGTATGGTGTTAGGGAGTGTTCTAATTTCATTCTTTTACATGTAGCTCTCTAGTTTTCCTAGCACCACTTATTGAAGAGACAGTCTTTTCTCCATTGTATATCTTTGCCTCCTTTGTCATAGATTAGTTGACCATAGGTGTGTGGGTTTATCTCTGGGCTTTTTTTCCTGTTCCATTGATCTATATTTCTGTTTTTGTGCCAGTACCATATTGTCTTGATTACTATAGCTCTGTAGTGTAGTCTGAAGTCAAGGAGGCTGATTCCTCCAGCTCCGTTCTTTTTCCCTTAAGATTGTTTTGGCTATTCAGGGTCTTTTGTGTCTCCATACAAATTCTAAGATTTTTTGTTCTAGTTTTGTAAAAAATGCCATTGGTAATTTGATAGGGATTGCATTGAATCTGTAGTTTGCTTTGGGTAGTATAGTCATTTTCACAATATTGATTCTTCCAATCCAAGAACATGGTGTATCTCTCCATCTGTTTGTGTCATCTTCGATTTCTTTCATCAGTGTCTTATAGTTTTCTGAGTACAGGTCTTTTACCCCCTTAGGTAGGTTTATTCCTAGGTATTTTATTCTTCTTGTTGCAATGGTGAATGGGATTGTGTCCTTAATTTCTCTTTCTGATCTTTCCTTGTTAGTGTATAGGAATGCAAGAGATTTCTGTGCATTAATTTTGTATCCTGCAACTTTACCAAATTCATTGATTAGCTCTAGTAGTTTTCTGGTGACATCTTTAGGATTATCTATGTATAGTATCATGTCATCTGCAAACAGTGACAGTATGACTTCTTCTTTTCCAATTTGTATTCCTTTTATTTCTTTTTCTTCTCTGATTGCCATGGCTAGGACTTCCAAAACTATGTTGAATAATAGAGGCGAGAGTGGACATCCTTGTCTTGTTCCTGATCTTAGAGGAAATGCTTTCCATTTTTCATCATTGAGAGTGATGTTTACTGTGGGTTTTTCATATATGGCCTTTATTATGTTGAGGTAGTTTCCCTCGTGCCCACTTTCTGGAGAGTTTTTATCATAAATGGGTATTGAATTTTGTTAAAACCTTTTTCTGCATCTGAGATGATCATATGGTTTTTATTCTTCAATTTGTTAATATGGTGTATCACATTGTTTGGTTTGTGTATATTGAAGAATCCTTGCATCCCTGGGATAAATCCCACTTAATCGTGGTCTATGATCCTTTTAATGTGTTGTTGGAGTCTGTTTGCTAGTATTTTGTTAAGGATTTTTGCATCTATATTCATCAGTGATATTGGTCTGTAATTTTCTTTTTTTGTAGTATCTTTGTCTGGTTTTGGTATCAGGGTGATGGTGACCTCATAGCATGAGTTTGGGAGTGTTCCTTCCTCTGCAATTTTTTGGAAGAGTTTGTGAAGGATGGGTGTTAGCTCTTCTCTAAATGTTTGATAGAATTCACCTGTGAAGCCATCTGGTCCTGGACTTTTGTTTGTTGGAAGATTTGTAATCACAGTTTCAATTTCATTCCTTGTGATTGGTCTGTTCATATTTTCTATTTCTTCCTGATTCAGTCTTGGGAGGTTATACCTTTCTAAGAATTTGTCCCTTTCTTCCAGGTTGTCCATTTTATTGGCATAGAGTTGCTTATAGTAGTCTCTTAGGATGCTTTGTATTTCTGTAGTGCCCATTGTAACTTCTCCTTTTTCATTTCTAATTTTATTGATTTGAGTCCTCTCCCTCTTTTTCTTGATGAGTCTGGCTAAAGGTTTATCAATTTTGTTTATCTTCTCAAAGAACCAGCTTTTAGTTTTATTGATTTTTGCTATTGTTTTCTTTGCTTCTATTTCACTTATTTCTGCTCTGATCTTTATGATTTCTTTCCTTCTGCTAACTTTGGATCTTGTTTGTTCTTCTTTCTCTAGTTCCTTTAGGTGTAAGTTTATATTGTTTATTTACAATTTTTCTTGTTTCTTGAGGTAGGATTGTATTGCTATAAACTTCCCTCTTAGAACTTTTTTTTCTGCATCCCATACATTTTGGATTGTCGTGTTTTCATTGTCATTTGTCTCTAGGTATTTTTTCATTTCCTCTTTGATTTCTTCAGTGATCTCTTGGTTATTTAGTAATGTACTGTTTAGCCTCCATGTGTTTGTGTTTTTTACGTTTTTTTCCATGCAACTGATTTCTAATCTCACAGCGTTGTGGTTGGAAAAGATGCTTGATATGATTTCAATTTTCTTAAATTTACCAAGGCTTGATTTGTGACCCAAGATGTGATCTATCCTGGAGAATGTTTGGTGTGCACTTGTGAAGAAAGTATAATCTGCTCTTTTTGGATGGAATGTCCTATAAATGTCAATTAAATCTATCTGGTCTATTTAAAGCTTGTGATTCCTTATTAATTTTCTGTCTGGATGATCTATCCATTGGTGTAAATGAGGTGTTAAAGTCCCCCACTATTATGATGTTACTGTTGGTTTCCTCTTTTATAGCTGTTAGCATTTGCCTTATGTATTGAGGTGCTCTTATGTTGTGTACATATATATTTATAAATGTTGTATCTTCTTGGATTGATCCCTTGATCATTATGTAGTGTCCTTCCTTGTCTCTTGTAACATTCTTTATTTTAAAGTCTATTTTATCTGATATGTGTATTGCTACTCCATCTTTCTTTTGATTTTAATTTGCATGGAATATCTTTTTCCGTTCCCTCACTTTCAGTCTGTAAATGTCCCTAGGTCCAAAGTGGGTCTCTTGTAGACAGCATATATATGGGTCTTGTTTTTGTATACATTCAGCAAGCCTGTGTCTTTTGGTTGGAGCATTTAATCCATTCACGTTTAAGGTAATTATCGATATGTATGTTTTTATTACCATTTTCTTAATTGTTTTGGGTTTGTTTTTTGTAGGTCCTTTTCTTCTCTTGTGTTTCCCACTTAGAGATGTTCCTTTAGCATTTGTTATAGAGCTGGTTTGGTGGTGCTGAATTCTCTTAGCTTTTGCTTGTCTGTAAAGCTTTTGATTTCTCCATCAAATCTGAATGAGATCCTTGCTGGGTAGAGTAATCTTGGTTGTAGATTCTTCCCTTTCATCACGTTAGATATATCATTCCACTCCCTTCTGGCTTGTAGAGTTTCAGCTGAGAAATCAGCTGTTAACCTTATGAGAGTTCCCTTGTATGTTATTTGTCATTTTTCCCTTGCTGCTTTTAATAATTTTTCTTTGTCTTTAATTTTTGTCAATTTGATTACTCTGTGTCTTGGTGTGTTTCTCCTTGAGTTTATCCTTTTTGGGACTCTCTACACTTCCTGGACCTGAGTGGCTATTTCCTTTCCCATGTTAGGGAAGTTTTCGACTATAATCTCTTCAGATATTTTCTCGGGTCGTTTCTCTCTCTCTTCTCCTTCTGGGACCCCTATAATGCGAATGTTGGTACATTTAATGTTGTCCCAGAAGCCTCTTAGGCTGTCTTCATTTCTTTTCATTCTTTTCTCTTTATTCTGTTCTGCAGCAGTGAATTCCACCATTCTGTCTTCCAGGTCACTTATCCGTTCTTCTGCCTCAGTTATTCTGCTATTGCTTTCTTCTAGTGTATTTTTCATTTCAGTTATCGTATTGTTCATCTCTGTTTGTTTGTTCTTTAATTCTTCTAGGTGTTTGTTCTTTAATTCTTCCAGGTCTTTGTTAAACATTTCTTGCATCTTCTCAATCTTTGCCTCCATTCTTTTTGTGAGGTCCTGGATCATCTTCACTATCAGTATTCTGAATTCTTTTTCTGGAAGGTTGCCTATCTCCACTTCATTTAGTTGTTTTTCTGGGATTTTATCTTGTTCCTTCATCTGGTACATAGCCCTCTGCCTTTTCATCTTGTCTATCTTTCTGTGACTGTGGTTTTCATTCCACAGGCTACAGGATTGTAGTTCTTCTTGCTTCTGCTGTCTGCCCTCTGGTGGATGAGGCTATCTCAAAGTCTTCACTGTTAACTCACAGTTTAGCCCAAACTTTCCAACTGAGGCTCCTTTTCCACCACCTCCCCCCATGGATGGAAGGATAGATAAATGAATGTAAACAAATGTGCTTGCAAGCCTCCTCCTGAAATCATCAAAGAGGCTCAAATCAATTGGCACAAGGAGATGGCTGGAATATATGGCACCATTAGTCATCTCTTTTCAGTGGGGAGGTGTTATGGACTGACTGTATCCCCCAAAATTCATATGTTGAAGCCCTAACCCCAGTGTGATGGCGTTTGGAGATGTACCCTGTGGAAAGTAGTTAGGGTCATATGAGATCATGAGAGTGGGGTCTTGGTCTGGGGGGATTAGTGCCATATAAGGAAACATACCAGAGAGCTTGTTCTCGCTCTCTCTCTCTGTAAGCACTCACTGAGGAAAGGTCATATAATGAGAAGGTGGCCATCTACAAACAAGGAAGAGCTCTCATCAGAAACCAACCATGCTGCCACCTTGACCTTGGACTTTGAGCTTCCAAAACCAAGAAAATAAATTTCAGTTGCTTAAGCCACACAGTCCAGGGTATTTTGATATGGCAGCCCAAGCTGACTAAGACAGGAGGGAAAAAGATCTCTACTCTAGCAGTTGACACCATCATCTACCCACTTGTCCCAGCCAGAAACCTGGGAGTCATTCTTGACTTTTCCTACTCCTTTCTCTTTCTCACCTAATCAATCACAATGTCTTTAAAACAAAATTCTCCACTTTCTTTTTTCTGTACCATTGTTTCACCAGGGGACTCACTAGATTCTCTCCATACCTTGGACTTGTGCACTAGTTCTGACCCCTAACATTTCTCTCTAGGACTGCTGTAGCAGCTCTTTGATGGTCTCCCTGCCTTTGGTCTTTCCCCTCCAATCCAGCCTCCATGTGACCATCAGAGCCACTTTACCTGGTGCTCCCCTGTGGAAATGACCTTCATTGGCTCCTGTTCACCCAGCCTTGGCCTGTTAGCTGGACATGCCCAAGCCTCTGGATAACCTACCCCTGACTATCTCACAGCCTCATCTCTCACCACCACGCATGCCCCTATCCCCTGACCCCACAGGCACTGCAGGCCATGCTGTCTCTTACTTTTGCACCTTCACATTCCCTAGTCTGGTTTCCTGCATTACACTCTCCCACTTTCCCCAGCAAACTCCTCCTTGTTCTCGAAAACACAGCTTGTGTTTCTTCCCCAGTGGAGCCATCTCTGCCAGCCTCCCAACCCCTCCTCCAGGCTTGGGGACCTCCCCTGGGCTCTTATAGCAACCCCAGCTCATGATCATCCTGATGTTTATTACAGGGCATTTTAGTTGACTAATTCCTTACTTGTCTGTCTCCCTTTTAGAACCAGTGTATGAGTTTTCTCAGGCTGCCATAACAAAGTACCATAAACTGTGTGGTTTAAACACAGAAATTTATTTTCTCACAGTTCTGGAGGCTGGAAGCCTGAAATCAAAGAGGTGTCAGGGTTGGTTTCTTCTGAAGCCTCCTCCTTGTCGTGTAGATAGCCATCTTCTTCTCCCTGTGTCTTCACATGTACTTCCTTCTGTGTGTATCCGTGACCTAATCTCCTGTTCTAAAAAGACACCAGTCATATTGGATTAGGGCCCACCCTAATGACCTCATTTTAACTTAATTTTTTCTTTAAAGGCTCTATCTCCAAACACAGTCACATTCTGAAGCACTGGGGATTAAGACTTCAACATACAAATTTGAGGGAGGCACAATTCAGCCCATAACAACCAGCCATGAACGCCTCAAGAGCAGGTGCTGTGTCTCATTCACACTGCATCATCAGGCTTAGCCCAGCTTGTGGGTCATGGCAGATGTCTCAGGAATTATCTGTGGAATGAAGATACTCCATGAAATTCCAAGCCCGGCAGAGAGGCCTACTCTCTCTGCTCTGTGGAGACCAACTCTGGGGAGCCCTCCTCAAGCCTCATTTATAGTTTAAAGCAGAAAAGCCAACCGGATGCCTAAAGGTTGCTGAGACAACGAGAGAGAACATAAAGTAATGGGAAGATTATTGTGCTAACAACTAGCTTGGACTCCTATTCAGGATCCATATTAGCTGATTGCCCTCCAGCAACTCAGTTAACCACACTGAGCTTTGACCTTTTCAAATGAAAAGTGAACAACTGGAAAAGAAACAGTGGTTTTCATTTCTGGCTGTCCATTAGAAACTTCCACAGGAAGGCCTTGGCACTGATATTTTTTAAAGTTCTCCAGATGATTTAATAGAGTTTAGTGCTGCTAAAACAGAGGCAGAAAGGGTAACCTGTATGTATCAGCTGGCGTGAGGAACACCCAGTCTTACTAATATTCAGTCAGCTAGTGTGAGGGGCAATATTTGTACCTGTTTAGGCAACAATCAGAAGCATTTTAGAAGTTCCCCACCTCTGAGCAGTTTCAAGTACTTAGCAGATGAGTAGAGAGGAAGAAGCAAAAAAAAAGATAGATGTATTATTAACTCATTCACGGTACCAGGCACTGCCTTAGGTGTGTGATCTCATGGCATCACCACAACAATCCTGTAAGTGTTCTCCCCATGTTACAAGTGAGGAGATGTGGACTCAGAGAAGGGAAATGACTTGCCTGGCATTGCAGGCTGGTAAGAAGAGGAACTAGAGTGAAGGCTGGGTTCTGACTGCAGATTCCACACTTGCAGCATTATAAAGTGCAGAGTAATGACCAGCTGGGACTGGGCCCAGGACAATGGCACATAGCAGGTGCTCAACAAAGAGTTGCTGAAGGAAGGACATGAAGCAACACTTATTGAGCGCCCATCTGTGCTGGGTGCTGTGTTGTTTGTACATTCTCACCTCAACTGTGTTTGAGAGAGTTACCTGATTGTACAGAGTTGAAGAAGTTAATTAACTAGTCTTTTTGGATATATATATATATGCATCTGGAAAGAAAAAAAAAAGGAGAAAAAGCTCATTCTTTTGAATGATTAGTAGAAGGTAGACAGCTCATGGATGACAGATCTGGGGTTCCAAACCCAGATTTCTCTGACTCCATACCTGATGCTCCCCTCCCTACATCCCACCTCTTGACATACATTTAGGACTTTGCCAGGCATCTTCCTGGAGGGCACTGTACCCAAGCTAATCGAAACTTCCTCTTTTTTCATGTGGCTGGGACTCTGTTGGAAAGAGCTGCAGCTGATCTTCGTGCACTGTCCCCACCCTCGGCTGCCTGGAATCCGGGAATCCTGTGTCCAGAGCAGGGGCTTAGGAGAGAAGAGGTGTGCGGTTGGATGTAACCTGCACCCCGCAGAGGCTGCCCTCCTAATGATTCTGTAACCACAAACCACGAATTGGGAGCTTGAGAAGTCACCCCTAGCTCAGTGTAATTTGCAAGGCCAGGCAAGACCCAGAGGGGAGAATTCCCTCTACAAGGCAGCTGAACTGAACGTGTTTGAGCACAGGGGGTAGCAGTGATGGTGGCGGTTGGGCTCAGGCTTTAGAACTCCAGAGATCAGGAACTTTCCCTCAGGAAAGACAGCTAAGAGGACAGCCGTCCTCTGTGCTCCCCTTCCGCCAGCCAGATGCTCACAGGGTGACCAGGGCTTGAAGTGAAGCTGCTGGCACCAGAGGGGTTTCCCCTAGGAAGCCAGAATAACCGAGCCTTGCAAAGTTAAAAATAGAAGAGCCCAGATGCGGAAGGCACAACTCAACCCTCCGAGTGAATGATTCATAGCATGGAGGTAGGGTTGGCTCTGCCCTTTCATTTTCAACTTCCTTCAAGCAGTTCTTGAGGAGATCTGGCTTTTCTGAATTGAAAGCAGGAGAAACGTATCTAAATTATCTTATCCTGTTGTCCCGTGGTATTTCCTTCAACCCCTACCATAAGACAGAGATCTACTTTATAAGTGGCAACCCCCCTTTGCTCACAGAAGGAGCTACTTTTTATTTCTAATCATGGCACTTGGGTTCACTGGGAAACACGTGAATGTCGTAGACACACACCAACTTTGGAGTTCATGTGTTCTGAATTCAACCCTGTCTCCATGCACTGCGCTGTGCAATATCGGGCAAGCTCCTTTACCTCTTAGAGCCTCAACTTCTTCGCCTGAAGAATGGGGATGATAACAATAGAAGCAAAAATGTATTGAGCGCTCTGACGTCACAAGTCACTTTGAAGGGATTTTAGTTGAGCCATGAGGCCTTATTGCCACACTATCCCTCACACAGTTCTAGTGTGTCAAGGCCGGTATTGACAGCTTAGATGGCTTAGCATTGCTGTATCTGAGATCTCATTTGATTTTCATTAATTACCCAGTGAGACAGACCCAGTAGGAATGATGCTTCCATTTTAAAGTGAAGAAATGATGCTCAGAGGATTTGAGCGGCTTTTCCAAGGTCATCCGGCCTGCAAGGGGAAGAGATGGGTCTGAACCCAGGTCATAACCACAGTGCTGTGTGCAAGCAGGTGCCTTACGAGTTTCTCATTTAATACGCAGAGCAGTGGTTCTCAACACGGGGTAATTTTGCTTCCTAGGAGACACTTGGTAATGTCTGGAGATGCGGGGGGTTATTGCTTCTAGTACGTAGCAACTAGAAAGCTGTTAAACATCCTACAGTGCACAGGAGAGTCCCCACATAAGGAATTATCTGCCCCCAAATGTCACTAGTGCCAGCGTTGAGATACCCTGAATCAGAGTAAAGCTGTAAAGCAAGATGTTTCCATTGACAGTGGTTTACTAGTTGGCTGAAAGGTGTGTGCTCGAAGAATGCCTGCATGTCTTACAAATTAGAGCTTCATCATTATTTTGAAACTTTGACATAAGTTCAATTGGATTTGAAATCCATTTGCATTATTATAAACAATCCATTATTACCAATAAAAGAGGAAGAGTTGTTAGGTTCTTTAAATACAATGTCAACTGTAGAAAAGTTTTAATTGTTACGCAAATGTCTTATAATTTGAACCACATCTATGTGAAAAGTTTCTGGTCAAGAATTTGAAGAGACAGTTATTAAAATTTCATGGTCAGGGATTGTGCAGTCATTTCAAGCATAAGGGCTGAGATTTTTAAAAGTTATGCTAATGAACACAAGCTGAATTACTCACTGAAAAATTTAAAAACATTTATTTGGGAGTTTTATATAAATGTAATATTAAATATATTCTTTAAAACGTTGTTTCATCATAATTTATCATATAAAGAAAAAATTAGTGACTTTTTAAAAATCGAGCTCCATATAGACACCTCCAGTCCCCTTCAACCTTATTATATTCTTATTTCCTCTGTGTGATATGACATTAAAGAGTTTGGGAAGCACTGCTCTAGAGCACAGACTGGGCCTGTGCCTTCATTTGCCAGCCATGTTTATGTGCTACCACAGCTAGATTATAAACTTATTCCCCTGGGGTGGGAAGTTGCTATTTAGGCTTATGATGTCTTATGATGCCTCACACAGGGCTTGAACTGAGTGCTTTAAATGCTTGTTTCAGATATTTCTTCTCATACGTAGACCCATGATTTTGAACTTGTAATAACTACAATGGTAACCACCATTTATTGAGTACCTGTTATATCCAGCACCACATCAAGCACCTCATAAACATTATTTATTTTCTCTTAAATAAAACATTTGATGTAGACAAAAGCATATATGTAATGCATCTGTAGTTTTCAAAGCTGATAATAATATAAATAATCATTTATTGTAAATGAAAAATAATCATTATTTGTAATCCTCACCACAAACCCATTGAAAGATGAATATTATTGTCCCTTCTTTACAGATGAAGAAGGTGAGGCATGGAGAGAATAAGTTACCATCTAAGGCCAAACAACAAATGATGCCGTTTTCGGCTATTAATACATGACTGAATGGCTTAATGAGCATGTCTCAAAATCTATTGATATAAAACCAGTGTGCGATCAAAGACCTGAAGAATGTCTCCTACTAATAAAAGAGGAAATGCTTATACAGAACTGATAGATATCAGGAAAAACTATATTTAAAATCTGGGAAATTGTTCCCCCCCCATAACTTTTTTTTAGAAGAAGAAAGGGATAGGAGGTAGGAAGAAGAGGAGGAAGAAGAGAGCTCTTAGAGACCTGAGATGAACTCAATGATATAAACTGAAATTCTACCCATCATATTTGCATATAGTCATGATTCAACAAAGTCAGATGAAAGTAATAAAGCTAAAGATATCTGATCACATGGGAATTTTTAAAATCTGAAATTATGCATGTATCAGTGAAGCAATCCAAGAACAAGAGCAGGATTTTTAATGACAAAAGACACAGACCACAATGGCCCTACTTCCTTTTGTTTGACAGCACCCTGACCCGCTTTGTGGTCATCAAAGACACACAACTGGCCATTATTTGGGGTGGGGCCTTCACTAGGAAGGAAGAAGAAGATAAAATTTCTCCCCCAAATCCTATTAGTTCCCTTTCCTCAGGTCCTATAGAAAGTAAGCCAGGACTGGGTGTACTCTTTGCCTGGGAGGCCCTCAAGAAAAAATAAGGAGGTGTCTAGAAGAAATAATTCTGGATTGAAACTTTGTGTTAGGGAAGGGCCAAAGAGATGTCAGAAAGTTTCACATGTTGATTTGATCAGTTCACTATGGTGGGAAGGAAGAAGGATTCTAGGTGTCAGACAAAGCTGGGTGTACTCAGTTCAAATACTGGCGTTTACACTGAAACTTCTAGGGAAATTTTAGCACGATCTTGGTGTCACAGAGAGTGGAGTTTGCCTAGCAGTGAGCCAGTAGGTCTAGATACATGACCAATAAGCATAGCATGCTGAAATTAATGGGGTGGTAAGAAGTAATGTCCTTAAATGTCACTAACAACCTAGCTCAGAGTGCAACGTGTAGTGTGTCTGCAAAAAAGTGACTTCCACCTTCCTCTCTCATGGATGAGAAAAATTATTACTTGAAATAGATTTAATAACAAGAAAAACAAAGAAAATGTGATTTAAATATATTCTTCAGTGATACAGAAAAGAAACAATAAACTAGATAGCATCTGGAATGAAAGAAGAAGCAAAATAAATAAGAAATCATTAGTATCAATAAAGTACATGAAAAATGGCATATTAGTCTGGCTTCTCCAGAGAAACAGAACCAACAGGAGATATATATATATATATATATATATGCACAAATATACACATACACACAGAGAGAGGGAGGGAGGGAGAGAGAGAGAGAGAGATTTATTTTAAGGAATTGGCTCATGTGATAATGGAGTCTTATTAAGTCTAAGATCTGCAGAGTAAGCCATCAGGTTGGAAACCTAGGGAAGAGTTGTAGTTCAAATTCAAAGGCCATCCGCTGGCAGGGTTCATTCTTGCTCAGGGTGGGTTCAGTCTTTGTTCAACTAAGGCCTTCAACTGACTGGATGAAGACCACCTATATTATGGGGGGTAATCTGCTTTACTCAAAGTCCAGCAATTTAAATGTTAATATCATCTAAAAAAACACCTTTACAGAAACATCCAGAATAACATTTGACCCAGTATCAGGACACCATGACCCAGCCAGATCAACACATAAAATGAACCATCACAACTGGTTTATGGAACTAATCTGCTTAGTGCTTTGTAGCTTTCAGTGCACATTTATAGCCATCATTTTCTTTAATCCACTCAATAGGTTTTTTTATGGTAGCAAACTCAGGCTGAAATGCTGAGTGATTCTCCACACACACACAACCAGTAAGCCTCTGGACCAGGTCCCCTGACTCTCTCCACTGTGCCATCCTCATAGTGGTGCCAACCCAGGCTCTGACTCAGAGCTGTGCCCCTTCCCTGGGGTCAGGCTCCTCCTCGAAAATAATGATCCAAAAATAATAATCCAATGTGAACCTTACAGCAGAAAGAATTTACCGTTATGCGGGCTGAGGAGGAGGAAGTATGTGAAGAATATCTTTCATATTCTTCTTTTGTAATATTACCTGTGAGCAATGGTTTTGCTAATGCCCTTACTTTCCTTATTAGAGAAGATCTTATCTGGCCCTGAAACTCTTTTCCTTATAATACAAGTTCTTTTAAAAATCAGATTCATACTTGGATCTTCTATATATTTATTTCAGTGAATATTTGTTCAGTGCCCCTCACGTGTCAAAAAAGAAGGTGAATTCCCAGTAGAAAAGCATTGGAAACCAGACTCAAAAGTGTACATGCTGTACAATTTCATTTATATGAATTTCAAGAACAGGTAAAATTAAGGTCAGAATAGTGATGGCTTTTGGTGGGGAAATATTGACAGGTAAGTGGCACACAGGAGGCTCCCTGGAGCTGGAAATGGTCTATGTCTTGATCAGAGTGGTTGTTACACAGGTGTATATATATATATATATATATGCAAAAAATCACTGGACTGTACATCTGAGATTGGTGAGCTTTATTGCAGGTATATTACATCTCATTTTTTTTAAAGTTACAGTTGAAGAAAAAGGGAGGGGGGAAATATCCGGAAGTGTTTGTTTCCAGCATGGGACTGCTATGTGGAAGCATGAGCATAAAAAGAATATTCCTTGTGAGCTTTTGTTGTAGAGAAGAGAATAGTCAAGAAATGTGGGAGGCAAGACCATAGGATGAGGACCTTCTTCTGTTCAGTAAAAGTGTGCCAAGCAAAGCCCAAGCCCAGGATGGGATGGAGGGAAGAAAGGAAATTAGGAAATTTTCCTTAACATAAGGAAACCACAAATATACAATTTCCTAAACATCCTGGGGAGGGGGAGGATGCCAAGCCCCCATATTTTCTTGGGAGAGTTACAAGTCAAAGAAGGAAGTGAAACATGACCTAATGTACTTACAAGTTTTAGAAAAGTTAAACCGCTTTTTACCCTAAAGCATGATTTCCAGAATCTGGAGCATTCTTGTGTGGATAAGGAGATGGGGTCTCCTGCAGGATCCTTAAGGAAATGTTGTCGGGTCCAATGGGTGGGCCAAAGCCGTTACCTAACTTTTTTTTTTTTTTAACATCTTTATTACAGTATAATTGCTTTACAATGGTGTGTCAGTTTCTGCTTTATAACACAGTGAATCAGTTATACATATACATATGTGCCCATATCTCTTCCCTCTTGCATCTCCCTCCTCTCACCCTCCCTATCCCACCCCTCTAGGTGGTCACAAAGCACCGAGCTGATCTCCCTGTGCTATGCGGCTGCTTCCCACTAGCTATCTATTTTACGTTTGGTAGTGTATATATGTCCATGCCGTTACCTAACTTTTTGATAGAAAGTTTGGATATGGTGAAACTTCCTGTGTAAACACCCCATGTCCTAGACCTCGGAGCCCTTCCCAGATTAGCGTAGGTTTCTATTCACATCCAGGGATCAAAGAACAAAAGGAAGACGGTACTCTCTTCCTGGCCCCTGGCACCCCCAGAGATGGTTCTGAGACAAAGGAAATGTTGCTGCAGGTGTGGATCTCTGGGTGGTTTTTAAGAATTGTTTGGGATTTGGTGAAAAGAGAATTGTCCCAAATAGAATCATCTTGGAACTTATAATCACATGCTCTAATTGCAGCAGAGATCCAGGGCGCTAACCACTCTGCAGGCTGCATGCTAGGCTTGACTCACTGGAAGCAGAGCGAGCTGGCCAAGGACAGCATGGCCCACGGCCCAGCAGCTGCCCTGGATTGGTCCCTGCTGCTAGACCAAGTGTGGAGGGGCCTGGCCGTGACACCAGAGGACTCTGAGAGGGAACAACTCCGACTAAGAATGACACGCTCGGTTTCTGGAGAAGCACGCTCTGGGCCATTGGGGCCACCAGCTCGTGGGGCTAACAGGGACCTCACTGCACTTCTTATGAGAAATGCTTATGGGGCTGGGTCTGTTCTGGTCACAGATTCCTGGATGCTAAACTTTCCTGGTTTAGGTAAGAAATGTGCCAACCTCCAACCATCCTCCAGCCATCCCCACTCTAGCGACAATGAGCATATCTCCAAAATCCAAGACACATGAGTGTAGGAGGAGTATAGTGACCTGTGCTAGGTTAACCTAGCAATTGTCTTCCAGAATGTTCTCTGTCCCTTCCCATTTTCGTCGCTCCTCTCCTCCAGTCTCTCTCTCTCTGTCTCTCTTTTTCTTATAACACTTATTTCCCTTCCCCTCTAAACTAACTAAATCTGGACATTTTAGCTGAGGTCTTCCTTCTAAATGTGGAAATTAACTTCAAGGAAAAATCCTTGAGACTGTAAAATATTGGAACAGGGGAAATGAACACCCAAGCTTATGTGATGAACTGTGCATCATAACATCATTTCACTTCAGCAGTATTTCCTGCCTCTCTGCCAGGCACCACGTAGGATGCTTCAGAAGAGCAAGGAGGAAGGGAGAGAAATGACAGTGGGTGACG
Organism: Balaenoptera physalus; assembly: GCF_965194825.1. Taxonomy (NCBI): domain Eukaryota; kingdom Metazoa; phylum Chordata; class Mammalia; order Artiodactyla; family Balaenopteridae; genus Balaenoptera; species Balaenoptera physalus. The sequence continues at coordinate 25,311,348 of NC_138886.1, forward strand.
CACTGATAATAGCCAACATTTATTGAGCATTCTCTTTGTGTCAAGTTAGCTGGAAAGTTTTTTCATATGTATTAGCTCATTTAATCCTCTCAAAACCTTATGAGGAGGGTCCTGTTGGCCCTATGTTACAGAAGAGAAAACTGAGGCTTCACAGGTTAGGTAGCTTGACAGAGCTGATGAGCTGGATAGTGGGAGAGGCTGTCTAATCCCACAGCACTCACCTGTACTGCCAAACCCTGTGTTTATGTGCTCTTACTGCATCAACACAACTAACTTGCAAAGTAGGTGGTGTTATCCCTGTTTCAGAGATGATAAAGCCAATTCAGAAACTTTGGGTGACTTATCTAATGTCACACAGCTAATCAACAACAACCAAATAATCAACCCAAGGTGGTCTGTCTCCAGAGTGTATCTTCTTTCCACCAAACCATGTGGTCGCAGTCTTCAAATTTAAGGAGTTCTTAATTTACTAAGAGTGTTAAGACACACAAACAGCTATGGTAAGTGTCTTCAGAGAAACAAGGTGTGGAGGAAGAAAGGCCACCTCTGGTTGAGGAGCAAGGGGAGTCCTCCAGGGGAAGGAAGTGTTGAGCAGGGTTGAGATGGATTGACAACCACGGCCCCCCGATGGCTCCACATCTTGGGGTGACCATAGCCCTAATCTCCTTTAGCCTGACTGCTGTGTAGCCATCTTAGATTTAGTTTTGCTTGGTTCAGCTCTTTCTTCTGGTAGAAATCTTTGGCAGAAGGATATCCAAATAGAAAAAGTAGAAGGAATGAATATGGAACAGGAATTGTTTTCTAAGAATATTAAAATAGTGGTTTTCATACCATAAAAAAGCACAAAAAAAATTTTTTTTTTGATTAGTAACATAATAAGATAATAATGACTACTTTGAACTGTGATGGCATTTTTCATCCAAACACATAGTGCTACATAGAGTCAACCTCATCATCAGTAATGAGATTGCAGCCTCTGTCCTAATTACTATCTTAGAATGGGGAAATGGCTTCCAGGGCAGCCAACGTGGGTTTCCGCAAGTAGGTCACTAAGTCTTTTAGAGAAGATGAGGGAAGGACTCCCAGGATCCTCTCCCCTTTGAGCTTCTTTTCTTGTCCCCCAGAAATAGCAAATCTGTGTTAAGTTCCTGCTTTGGACCAGGAGCTGTGCTGGGGCTGGGAGGTGTGATGCCTCAGTAGAAATGAGGCAGAGGTGCTATTATAACAGAAATAACCTCCAAATCTGTGCTCACAGTGAGGTCCTCCTGCCCATTGCACAATGTGTAGGTTACGTAACTCACATTTGAGCAACCTAGAATCTTGCTTCCAATCAAAGGTTTCACAACTGCATAGTTGACTTCCAGCCTCTCGCATTGCACTTGGTCTAATTGTCAGAGACTGGAGAAGAAACCAGGTCAACTCCAAGAATTTGAGAAAACAATAATCACTTCCTGAGAACTCACTAAATGGGCCTGGTCCTGGGACTTGAAGCCAGGCCTGTTGGTGAAGTGGAGAGAGAGTGGGAATCAGGAACGTCTTCACAGAAGGATGCTTGAGCTAGGTTTTAAAGGATGAATAGGGAATGTACAGGCAAGCAGAAGAGGAGTTGTTCCCACAAGCAGAGTAAAACATGTGCAAAGGTACTGGGGTATGAAACTGTATGATGAATTCATGAAACTAAGGTAGTTGGCATAACTAAGCCCTAGTGAGTCCTTTCATATTGTCCTAACACAGAGGAATTCCTGCAAGCCTACCTTTAAAACTCTGGAACATCTGAGATACTCTCCAAGAGCCTATTTGCATGAGCTTTACATGGCCTCTTACAAGACATGGTGAAACCGATTCTTCAGACTGACTCGGGCATCCAGGACTATCAGGATTGAAATGCTACTTTGTGGACATTAGGAAGGCTCCCCAAGTGCTTCAGTGGTGGTTCCTCAGGTGAGCCTGGAACTCATCTTGGGTCGTAAGAAGTAAAAGAAATTGGCCTCAGATTAGAATTCTGGTTGACTGCTGGTGAGGGGTGTTTCTAAGATTGATGTACAGTTGTGGTGCTTAAATGCTCTCCACCCAATCCCTGATGTGGAGAGGGATCAAGTCAACTGGGGAAGACACCAGGTAGGAGCCACAGGTTGCTCTTGAGAACGTGGGACAGGCTGTACCCAGGCCTTCTCTCTGTGCCGTGGTCTCTGCTGCTGTTATTTGGAAGAAAGTCACGGTCCTTGGATCTGGTCCTAATGAGGTTGGGACTTATTTACAAATCTTTCCAGTAATTGGATGTCATCTTGGAGCCTATGAAATGTGTTAACGTTTCTGCTGCAATACGTCAGCCCCAAAGGCACCACATGGGGGCTGTTGTCATAGCTGGAGTTTAATCATTAATAACAATGAACATAATCAATAATAACTAACATGTGGATATCACTTTGCCATAAAACCAGCCCTTCTCACATATAATATTTCCTTTATCACCTGTAACATCAACCTTAGGTAGGTATCGCTAACAATAGCTCCAGTTTACAAATGAGGAAATTTAGCCTCAAAGAGATGATAGAATCTCTTTGCACAATATCATATAGGTAGTGAAGGACAAAGCAGAGATTTCAGGGTCAGCTCTTTATGACTCCAAAGCGCATTGGATTTTCAATGTATTTACTATTAAAGTATTTTGAAGCTCCATAAACTAACACCCTTCAGTCCTAGGCCTGGTGCTGCTAAATTCCCTTAGTTCGACTGTCCTTTTACTCAAGTTCAACTGCTCATCTTGGGGTGGGAGAAAAGCACAGTAATATTGTGTACGCAGTGAACAGGCTCCAAGCCACAAGCAGGCCGAGTATCCTGAATCCCTGAATACTCACAGCAACCTCCCAGAAATGCACTTGTCTCTGAGTGGGGCAATTGTGTTTTCTTGTTCATGACTGTATCCCCAGAACAGTACCTGCCACTTGGAAGACATTGGATATGTATTCATTGAATTGAGATGAGCATCTCTATCCCCATTTCTTAAAGAAGGAACCTGAGACTCAGAGGAGCTAGGCAACATGCTTGGTATTACAGAGCCTGTGAGAGACAGAGCAGGAGCTCAGACACAGGCTGCCTGTGGCCACAGATCCCACCCTTTGCCTTTTGCCAAGTGCCAAAGCTGCAGCGTTTCCAGCTACCAACTTTTTCTTTCTCTGACCTAAAGAAAGCTGATGAAATTGCCCTTGCATTGCTCCGCTTAGAAGTCAAAGGTGTGTGTGCATGTGTGTACGTGTCCCCTTAAACACGCTTGCGTGTTTGGGGTGGGGTAGAAAGATTATAAAGGATATAGCAGTTTTTTCTAAACTTCATTTCCTTATAGTCAGGAGAGTTTACATTTCTGGGAATTTATTGCTAGGAACATTTCTAGGAGCCTTGTCATTTTGCCCACATCTAGTTAATTCTACTCATCTTTTCATGCTCATTGGGATACTTATCTTAGCGTTAACTAAGACTATCCCCCCTTAAATTTCCAAGAAATGTCCTTTTTCTACAAACTAGACAATAAGCAAAGTTAATATCTTAGTGTATGTAAGACCCAGCTCGCTAGGATTGTCATGTGAAAAACACGGATTTTACCATGGTGACGAGTCTTTCATCCTTGGGGGTAAGAGTTGGGGGGTGTACCTTCTCCATCCCAGAGGCTGCAGACAACTATGATTAACTACACAAAAGTGCCAGTTTGATGATAAAAACTGTACTTAGCATAGACTCTTCTACTGTAGCAAGAGTCTGGGAGGTGCAGCTCTTGAGGAATTTTTTTTTTTAATGGAAGCTTTTGTTAACATCAGATATCTAATTAACTTAGGTTTTAAAACTACTGAGGTGCTGTGCCTCAAGAAAGATGGTTATCAAAATAGTTTCAACTAAGATAATTACCCTGAACCTGCAATGGAAGAAAGAATTAAAATTTTCCCTTTTTTTTTTTTTAAAGAAAAGCCAATGTATCGAATAACGTGAAAGCATTTTGTTGTGGTATCCCTGTCTATGCAGTTGAGGCTAGATCAACTTACTCACCAATATAATTATCATATCCAGAGTTTATCTCGGGAAATTGCCTTCCAGAATAAGGAAAACACAGCATCTGTGCCCACAAGGCTGCTTTGGCTCCCCCCGAGGATGAAAGCTCCAGCCGCTCTGTAGTTATAATCAAACTGGCTCTCCCCCGGCCTCCCCCGGCCCATCCATCACACAGTAATAACAGACTCGCTGGCTACTGATCTCCAGAATGGTGTTTAGAATATCAAATGTTTCAACTCTCACCTGTGTGCATGATGACTCCCAAGTGTGTGTCTTCAACCCAGGTCTTCCTCTTCCACTCCCCTAGACTCCAAGTCAAGCTCTTCAGCTGCCTCTTGGGCACCTGGGCTTCCCGCCAGACTCTCCAAGGCAGTAGCTCCAAAACCAAACTCACCATCTTCCCCTCTTTACCTCCCACCATAAGTGGACTTCTTTGCTCAGATTCCTTGCCTTCCTAGACTCATTATCCTGACAATCACTCACAACCTTTATTTTAAGGGTTAACATTATTATTTTTTAGTAGACTTTATATTGTAGAACAGTTTTAGATTTCCAAAAAAAAAATGAGACGATAGTACAGAGAGTTCCCTTATAACCCATAGTCAGTTTCCATTATTAACATCTTTTATTAGCATGGTATATTTGTTACAACTAATAAACTAATACTGGCACATAATTATTAACTAGTCCATGTTTTATTCAAATTTCCTTAGTTTTTATATAATATCCTTTTTCTGCCCCAGGACCCCAACCGAGATACCGCATCACCTTTAGTCATTATGTCTCCTTAGTTCCTCTTGACTGTGACAATCCCACAGGCTTTCCTTGTTTTTGATGACCTTGATAATTTAGAGGAGTACTGCTCAAGTATATTCTAGAATATCCTTCTTTTGGAATTTACTGATGTCTTCTCATGACTAAACTGGGAGTATAAGTTATTAGGAGGAAGACTGCAGAAGTTAAATGCTGATATTAAGAAATTTAAGGCATTGTTTGGACATTGGAGAGGGTTGGTCACCACCTTCATCTGATAGAGAAAAGGCTAATACTAGTTCAGATACTGCACTTATTAAACTGAATCATAATTATTCATTTTCCTCTTTTCTCCTAGCCTCTAAACTCTTTGAGTAGAGACTGTGCTTGATTGATACCTATATCCCCAGAATCTAGCGCTGGGCATGAAACTGAGTCAGGGCTTGATGATATTTGAAGCTTTGATTTGTTTCCTCATCTGTAAAGTAGGATAATAGAACTTATTTCATAGGAATTTGATGATTAAATTAAAATATTAAGATACTGGGCACAGGGCCTTGCACAGAGAGTATTAAGTACTGAAATATGCACACGGTACTCACATATGTTAGCTACCATTTTGTCACCATTATTAGGACGTACGTGTTATACAATATACACTGGGGACCCAAAGAACTGACTTTGATCCACTCTGTATCTAAAGTAGTAAACTTAGTGGTTAGATGGAAACAAGAAGGGCCAAGCTCAGCTTTATACTTCAGAGAATTCTCTTCTGTAAAATTCATGTTGCACTTAGTTCACTTTGACAAGATTCCCTAAAAATGGTCCAGATCCAAAGATGCATAAGGCATGGCTCCTACTCTCAGGACCTTATAGATTGATCGTCAGATAGTAATACAGGGTAGCATTCGGCAAGGAGCCAAGCAGAAACCATGTGGGTATGGGAAGTTCTGAGTAGGGTCTCTGTGTATATGGGCTGTATTGTTGCTAAGGTCTAGGATGTGGGCATTAAATGATGGGTCAGGTTTGGATATTCAAAGAGAAAGGTGGCCAAGTCATGAGCAAGGATCTGGAAAGAATGAGTATACAGAAATTCAGTGCCTGAGAGGAGTCCAACCTGCCAGGCACTTGGATCTATGCGCACAAGAGTAGGAGAGGGCATTGGACAGGACATCAGATAGAGCAAGATAACAGGGTGGGGACGGCTTGAAATCTGGCTTAAAGGATAATGGAGAGCCACTTATATTTTTGAGCAAGGGAGTTGCAAGATAAAGATGGAATTTTCAGGAGACGGGATGCTTGCAGTGGGCCTGACTAGCCAGAAACAGAAAGACTAGTGGTGGAAAGGCTAGCATGCTAGTTTATTCAGTCATTTATCAATTCATTGGTCATATGTGCACTCAAAAAATATTTATGGAATTCCTATCAGACTTGGTATATGAAAGATATAATCCTCGGCCCCTGCCCTCAATGAACTCACGGACTAGAGGGAGAGAGATTAAAGAAGCTTCTGCTATAATCCAGCCTACATCATAGTAAAATCAGAGAGAAAAGAATGGAATAATATGTGGGAGATGTCAGATAGATAGATAGATAAAGATATACATCTATTATAAAAACAAATGAAAGAAGTCATGGATCAAGAAGTAGGAGGAGAACCTAATACAAGCAAGGTCTAAAAAGACAATAATCAATAATGTCAAACACTACTGGTACACGGCAGAGAACTTGCCCAGGAATAATAACTAACAACAAAAATAACAACAACAACAATACCACTTTTAAACGGTTACTATGTCCCAGACCTTGAAACAATTCTAAGGTATTAATATATTTTCTCATTTTTCTTTGTGCCTAACATAGCATAAGGCAAGAGTAATTCTCAGTAAATGACTCATGTTATAGGCCGAACGAGTGCTCTTAGGAATCTGGATGTTTGGATAGTATAGCTGGTGCTGGAATGTTAGAAATGGGGTTTACAGGTTGATAGAGTAGTAGTTTCTTTTCTCAGGTCACCCTCTCTGTGTTAAATCGTTAGTTTACTCCTAGTCAGTAAAATCCTGTATGATAAGATGCCTTCCCTTTGTCCTATATGAGACTGCATTTCTTACTCATGTGGGGTTGGGTGGAGCCCAGAATGTTCTTCAATCCAACCTCTCTGGCAAATAGAACCTCTGGACCTTTGGGAGATTGGTCATTCCTTTCCTAAAGCACTCATGTTCTAAAGTACATTACAGAGGAGAGGGCGTTTTCTGAGCATGGACTGGATTCAGACAGGGAAATTTGGGGGTGGGGAGGAGATAGAAGTGGACTGTATTTCCAAGAAAAGTTGCCAGTGGAAATGTACTTGTTCTTACTTCTCTCTATGGCATCTCAGAACTGCTTTATATTCATCCAGAGACTGACCACAATTTAGAAAAACAGGAGACTTCTGCTGAGTGACTTTCAGTTTGGGGAACCAAGTCTCTCTCATATGCAAGGGGAAACATCATATTAGGAAAGATTGTTACCATTGGTGCTCCTACAGTTCAGGCTAGGACTCCCTAACTTGCTCTGTAAACCGCATGCAATGGCTTTCCACATATGTGTGAGTGTGTGAGTTGCCCGCCCAACAAATGTCTCTAGAAAGAGTTTTCAGATGTACAATGGGGTATGTTCTAAAGTTTCAGAATACAGCTGAGAAAAACGAACAAACACCTTTATTTAAACACAAATTTTTTTAAAGGGAGAGCAGGAATTCTGATGCTAAAATAAACCTTAGCTAACAACTCCTTTAAGCCAGCAAACCTACCTCCTGCTCATAGCGTCTCCTCTAATAAAAAGACAGGCCTCCAGCCCCCTCTGAGTCACAGACTCAGTTCTAAACTCTTCTCTCTGCCCTAATGTTCATTCCACATCTGGAAAGCATGGAGCATAGCACAGGTATTTATTAAAGTGGAAGATTTCATCCATAGTCACTCATGTAAGGGATCCAGGATTCAAACTTGGTTCTTTCTGCTCTCAATTTCTTCCAATCCGTCTGGTGGCCTTCTATAATCCAACATTGACCCCATGATCAATCAAAGGTCACAGGCAAAATCAGGTTCCTTCAGAAAGCATGGACCAGTCTGGAAGAAAGAAGTGGAACAGTGATTGTGGGAATAAAGGAGTAAGTGATGAGAATCAACATTAGTGGTAGCTTGTTTGGGATAAAGGAAAAAGATAAGTTACTTAGAGTTGTTTTCCTTGTCCTTTCAAAGGACTTTTTGCTCATCACCCTGAGTTCCCTATAAGTACATCCTCTTGTTCATGGTATTTTAAAATCATATGTCTACCAAGTGTACGATTTAAGTTTTGCTTTTCAAATGTGTATCAGGGCATGAGTTTATATAGGAAAGCTGGTCAGGGGCCACGTGTGTGGGGTAGTAAGAGCAAGCTTGGAGGGATGTTCTGCTCCAGGTCTTGGAATATTTCACTCTTACAAGCAATAAAAGATTTCAATACTGACAGGGCAGGGGGCGGGGGGGATGTATGGATGGGCTGCTGTGGAAGAGATGGCATAGGGAAGGGAATGAAACCCTATGTGGTCGAGAAGAAGCCGGACAGCCCTCAAGCAGCTGCCTTCAGGGCATAGGGGCCCCCTAGAATTTAGCCACCTGGCTCCAGGGAGGATGCCTTGGGGTGAGATAATGTGCCTTGTTCCACCTGGGGCTGACTTAATTTACTTTTAATTACATAGCTTCACAAAAATATTGGGTGAATGAAATAGAGTCCCATCAGCAGCAGGTCCTTAAAAATGAGAATCCCAGGCTTCCCTGGTGGCGCAGTGGTTGAGAATCTGCCTGCCAATGCAGGGGACACGGGTTCGAGCCCTGGTCTGGGAAGATCCCACATGCCGCGGAGCAACTAGGCCCGTGAGCCACAACTACTGAGCCTGCGCGTCTGGAGCCTGTGCTCCGCAACAAGAGAGGCCGCGATAGTGAGAGGCCTGTGCACTGTGATGAAGAGTGGCCCCCGCTTGCCGCAACTGGAGAAAGCCCTCGCACAGAAACGAAGACCCAACACAACCAAAAATAAATAAATAAATAAATAAATAAATAAATAAATAAATAAATAAATAAATAAATTTATTAAAAAAAAAAGAGAATCCCAAATCCTTTTAACCTGGTTGGTAGTAACTTGTGGATTGCTGTAACTCCTCATATCATCACGCACATATACATACACACACATACACATATACACACATTTTCCTGAACCTCACTCCTCTCTCTAAAATTTATCGTTCCTGAAATCTTAGCAGATTCCTCAGCAATTGACTTGGGATCGATGGGAAGGAAAATAGGGCCACAGCACAGTAATTCAATTTGACAAAATTCAGTGTTTATTCAATTGAACTCAAATGTTTATTTAGTACCCTACTGGGCCCTGGGTTAGTGGACCTGACAGAGTTTCTTCCCTCAAAGAGTCACAGCCAGATGGACAACTTTCCAGGCTTAGATTCACCCTTGGGAGCTTATGAAAATACAGATTCCTCAGCTTCATCCTGGCTTTCTGAATTGGAATATCTAAGGTGGTGGGACCCAGGAATCTATATTTTAAAAAGCCATCACAGGTGAAGGTGACTTTTATGCACTATAAACTTTGAGACCATCTGCCTTAGGCTCTTAACTTACCATTTTGATTTCAGACCTCAAGCACAGAGAACACTCTGGTGGCCCACCTGGTGATGGTGGGGGACAGATTTCCTGAGCCTCTAACATGCAGGAAATTGCAGCTGACTTCACCTGGGACACCAGAACTAAAAGACACCCAGCCCAAAGTTCCTCTTGGCCCACATGTCACAGGAACAACCTACAAAGAAAAAGACACAACTGTGACTTGAGGAGCAAGATGGAACGTGTGCCCAGGATCCAAGTTCAGATGTACCCATTGGAGACTGACGCTACCTCTTCTAACCCCTACCTCAGAACTACCTTTTGAAGTGGGTATTTTAACTATCTGTATTTAACAGAATGAGGATGCCAGCTTAGCAATATTGAGTGTCCTGCCCATGCTACAGGAATTTTAATTCACTTTCCCTAAATCCAATCCGAAGTTGTTAGATGCTTCCAACTTTGGAATACCTTTTCTAAGAGGTTCATATCCAAGAGTACAATGTTTCAACAGGAACTTGGGCAGAAGTAAATGAAGCCCAGCCACTGGGAAGCAGCTACGATGTTATAGGACATTGATCTAAGGCTTAGATTATAGGCCTGGCTCTGCTGTTTACTAACTAGTGGCCTCAGACATGTTACCACTGTCTATGCAGTTCCCTAAGCCAGACTCCCAGGGGTCGTCCATGACTCCTCCCATTCACTCACCCTCCACATGTAATTCATTCTTACTGGTTCTGCCTTCTAAGTATCTTCAAATTTGTATACCTATTTCCATCTTCACTGCTATCACTTTAGACCTGAACTATTGCAAGAACTCTTAACTGATCACTCCCCTTCCATTCATCCTCTCCCAGTCCATTTTCTCCACAACAGCCTAAGTCATAGCACATCAATCCTTGACTTAAAAACCCTTTAAAAAAAAAAAAAAAACCCTTCAACCACTTCCATTTATCTTAGGATAAAACTAAATCTCCTATCATGGTCTAGGCCTCTGCAGACTCATCCTGACTCGCTTTCTGCCTTGCTTTCTAGGCTCCAGGCACGCTGGTGTTTCTGTCTTTCAAACACTCCATGCTCCCTTCCTCCCAGAAGCCACCATGTACTTTGGTCCTTCCCAGGGGAGTACTTTTCACATCCTCATTCACCCACTTAACTCATTCTTCAGATCCCGGTTCATTATCATTGCACTCAGGAACCCTCCTCATTCCTCCTCCCCCTCCTCCCACCACTAAATCAGTTCCTCCTGTTATATGTTCTCATGGCTCCCTGCACTCACCACAGTTTGCAATTATACATCCTTTGGTGATTTTCTGTCTCACCCACTAGAGTGTGAGCTACATTAGGGTGGAGACTGTGTCTGTTTCTCCACCATCATCTCCTTCCCAGCACCTCAGTACAGAGCCTGGAATGTAGTAAAAACAATAATAATGATGCTGATGCTAGTGGCTATATTACTGATGCCTAACATGTGCCGTCTTGCTCCTAAGTATCGATACTTTACTCGAGTTAGTTCTCTTAAACCTTGAAAACCCTATGAATTTATAGGCACTCCACTGAGATCTTTTTTTTTTTTTTTTTTGGCTCAACCTTTTAATAGAAAAAATTCACTGATGTACAAAAATGCGAAAGTGTGACAATGACAACATATGGAATTCTGTGATTGAAAGTCCCCTCGAGTGCACGCTGTGGTGCACATACACCCGCCCACACGTACTCTGGCATGGAAACATAAACTTAATGCAAACCAGTGCTACCAAGAAGCGCCAACATGTGTTCTCCATTCCACCAACCACAGATCTATATCTACTCCAAACATTCAGGAACAAAAAGTACAGCATCTTCCAGGAACAGCAAGGCAGACTTCTTACTCACAATGGACCAGCAAAAAGAGTACTGCACACTTAAATTTAGGATCGTCATTCATGAGGATCGTCACAATCCCAACGTAAGGAACAAATCCCCTCGCTCTCCTCACAACATCGTTCTTCTCTAGCCAATGTTGTCCTTGTTTATACAGGCCTCGGTCATCAACCACACTGTTATCTCCTTTGGTCAGAAACTTCATACGTCCATTTTGCTTTTCATGAATCTTCAAGACTCGGTGAACTATAGGAACCTCTCTTCCTTCTATCCTAAAAACAACAATTTCTTCCACTCCTACGGGATGATCTTCAACTCGATTTGCTAGAAAGAGAAAATCTCCTGTATGGAATGCACGTTCCATGCTGCCGCTGAGCACCGCCACAGCTGGACTTTCACTTCCGGTTCTAACCGTTAACCCCTTCCAGAGCATTAGTGCGGAGGAGACAATCTTTCCAAAATTTAGGACTTGATAATAGAGCTGCCGCTTGTTCATCCACTGCACATCGTCCAAAAAATCGAGAGATACCATGGCGGGGCCGGCGAGGGGACACGGGCAGAAGAGAGGGCGAGACGTGACCCGCGGGAGGAACGGCTGGCACACGGGCCAGGCTCACACTAGACAGGACCCCCTCCGCTGAGATCCTGATGAATGAATACAGTCATTTCTCTGCGCCTCATTTTTCTTATTGACAAAACGGAGAGAGTAGTATGTGAGTGAATCACAACCAAAGTTACAATACTTTATATTTTCTCTAATTATTTACAAATGAAAGAATTGAGCCTTTAAAAAGTTTTCCATGGGTTTTATTTTTTTTCCCATGGGTTTTAAAAACATATGTGTGTGTAGGCACATTATGCTTATACCCTTCACCTTATACAATGTTTCTAATACAATGTTTCTCAACCTTTAAATTAAATTATTGCCACCACCCCATCCCCTGCAAAGAGAAAACATAACTTAAAATGTAAATTATCCCTAACGAGAGAAATTAATAAGATTTCTTTGGGTAGGGTGGAGCTTTGGAGGGCCACACACCACTGTAATTGCTAAGGGTTTTTTTCATATTCTAAGAATTAATTTTTATCCCCTTGGTAGTAATATCACTGCTCCTTTCTTTGAGAATGAATGTTCTAAAAGAAAGAAAGGAAGGAAGGGAGAGAAGGAAAGAAGGAGGGAAGGAAGAAGAGGGGGGAGAGGAGGAGTGAACTGGGGCAGCTGCAGTGACCTCATGATGGAAGATGGAAGTTCAGAAAGCAGATGAAGCTGAGCCGGCAGCTTTCAGCACTGTGGTCAGACCCCCTGTGCCCCTGCACGCTCCCCTCTGCCCCTCCTTGAGTGAATGCCCCCTTCCTTCCGCATTCCTCCCAACTCTCCCTTCTTAATGGCCACTCTGAAACACGCCAGGTGAGGCTGGGTGTCGTGGGGATATGAGTGCAAGCAGCCAGGTGCAGCTGCTGTCCTCAGGGGAATACAACTTGGCGATGACGGCAGCCCATAGAGGGAAGAGTTGGGAAGAGTTAATGCCATTTGGGGGAATCAAGAAAGGCTTTAGAAAGTAAGATAGCCTTTGCGGTTGGGCTGGAAGGAGGGGCAGGATTTTGATAGACAGTGATAGGAGGGGTGAGGGTGAGGAAGAGAACAATAAAGGCTTCAAGGGCAGAGGATACCGCCTGGGAGAAGACCAGGTGTAAGAAGTGTGGTGTGATGGTGTGGCATGAAGGGAGGGAGCGGGAACTAAGACTAGACCTATTTTGGAGAATCTTGAATGACAGGCTTAGAGGTTTGCTAGGAGCCATTGAAGGTGTCAGCAGTGGAATGACATCAGAAGATATATGCTTTAGAAACCTTAAGGTGGCAGCTGCATGGAAGCAGAAGCAGAAGCAGAGAGGAGGAACCCAGTGAACAGGATTTTCCCAGGGACCAGGCCAGGGTTTCTCAACCACAACAGTTTTGACTTCGGGGGCTCAGTGTTGTAGGGGGCTGTCCTATACGTTACAGGATGTTTAACAGCATCCCTGGTCTCTACCCACTAGATGCCAGTTGTGACAAACAAAAGTGTCTCCGGACATTGCCAGCTGTGCCCTGGGGCGGGGGGGGGGGCGGGTGGCAAAATTGCCCATCTGAGAACCACTGATCTAAGCAAGGACCAATAAGGGACTGATCTGGGGAAGCCACAAAGGAAAAGGAGGGTGGCAACTAGGCAGCTGATGTTTCCAACTCTACAAACGTCATAATGAAGGCAAACGTGGAGTCCAAGGGAATTTTCATGTTTCAAGCATGAATGATTGGAAAAAGAGCAGTAAAATTTTTTGAGAAGGAACATTTTAGAAGGGGTGAATAAGGAATTTCATTTTTAAGTGTTTTGTTAGATGTTTCTAGACACACATGGAGGTAGAGATATCCTGTAGGTTATTAATAGGTGCACAGTCAAGTTCTCTTGAACTAATGAATAAGCAAATCAATGGTATGTATCAAAAGAGAGGTTGGAAGCTAGAGATAGGACCATGTGAATGGAGGAAACCACTATAATAAAATTTAGAAAAATATTAGACAAGAACTGAGTTTAGAACTTTACATAATGTTTTCTGCAAGGGGGAGTAGCAAGGTATAAGCAAAGTTTCTTTTCCATGGTGTAACCCTAATGGTATACAGAACCATATAGAACAAACTGATATTCCTAGGAGTGTAGGAACTTGGCTCAAAGCTCCCTCAAAAAGCACCAGATTTCATTGCAGTTTCAGTTCCATCTTTAAAAATTCTTTTGAAAATATGTATTCCAGCCCATATTATGAGCTAGTTTGTTCTACCATGAGAATATTTTAAAATATTTACTTCCTCCCCATAATGTTTAGGTAGTGTGTAGTGTGGATGGTCTAGTAGATTCCGCATGACTGCTAACAGTTTTACATGTGCTCTCATCCTGGGGTACCCATACCCAAGTTTGAGATACAGGAGGACAGAAAGTGATACAAAATTGGGAGTTTGACAAATCCAAATGCAATTTCTTATCCTGCCACTTACTAGCTGTGTGACCTTAAGCAGGTATCTTGACCTCTCTGAGCCTTGGTTTCTCAACAGTAAAATGGGGCTACTGCTCCCAATCTCCATTATAAAGGTCAAATGAGATAAAATATATAAAGTGCATTGTAGATGTTTAATAGATAGCAGCTCATTTATTATTTGGATGAGGAAGAAAGAAAGGGGGACGTATAGAGGCGGAGAAGTGGTGGTTGAGATACTAGGAATACAACTTTGGTATTTTAATATCCTGAAACCTTAAGTTGGCATTCCCAGAGTGAAATGATTTTGAAACAATTATCAACTGGCTCAAAAAAGGTAAAAGCATGTGAGAAAAATCTTTGCAATTGACGTTTGAATTTCTTAATTATGGCCTGAGAAAGTGGTGTGAAGGGGACCTGCTGATGGTGTACTCCAATTAACTAGCAAGTGGAACACGAACAAGAGGTAGAATAAAACCTAGAACATTCTTCCCACACCTGTGATACATGGTATGGGAGATCCGAGACTGGAAAAAGTCATGAAAGTGAACTTACAACCGACCACCCAAAGCTTGGAAAGATCTCTAAGAAAAGAGCTAATGTCAGTAGAACCTGAATGGAAAATCCATACCTAGGACAGAATATTGGTTGTGGTCATGTGCCTTGCATTTTTTAGAAACATTAGAAAATCATTCATTACAAATTCCTTGCACTGTTTTACACACACACACACACACACACACACACACACCCCATGGTCTTTATAAGCATAAGCAAATGCTATGTTTAAACCAAATTGGACAAAACACATGCTATTCGTTTCTCACCTACACTAATGGAACAGCCTGTTAACTAGTCTCATTGCCTCTTCTCATGCCTCTACTTCCCTCATAATCCATTATCTCTACAATAGACTTTTCTAAAAGTGTAAATCAAACCATATCAAAGTTTGGCCAAACAAAATCAGAACTGTTGTAAGTGAAGCAGGGACTTCAAGAATTTATGTAGTCCCATCTCTGCCCTTGCAGTTGACACAAAGGCAGCTTTGGGGAACTTTAGGGCTCCTTGGAAAGAAGACCCAAAATTACTAGGCTGGAAGTTCTGTAAAGGGCTCTTTGGCCAAGAGACTCCAAGTGCGAAGGTATGAGTAGCTCTCAACCTGGTGAGCAACGGGCTATCCACTGGTTAGGAACCTCCTTACATGGTCATGAAGAATATAACATCCCTGGATTATAGGTAGGAATGCTTAGGATCTTCCATAATCACAGTTTGAACCCAATTCCTTCCAGGGTAGGCCATTGGCTGCTTAGGGGCGCACCCGTTTGACTGATTTGCCCAGATCCTGGTTGTTTTACCTAAGGCGTGTCTGGGTTACTAAGTTTGGCCACATGCTTAGCTTGCCCCAAGCAGCTGATCTTCCTCTCCTTCCACGTGTAGCATCAGACACACCTTGCTCACCTGCAGGAGATAGGGGCCACGATGCCCTGCAGTCCCGCTGCATCTCCCGTCTTGACCACTGCAAGTACTTCCTAAATAGTGTCTCTACTAATTTTTCCCCTTCTCCTGTCCACCCTTTGTTTCTTTGTAATATTATGAATCTCCAAGACAAAAAAGTACCCACCACATCCCAAAGTTAGTACATAATGGAATTTTTTCTCCTTAAAATGACTCCTATAACTTGTGTTTCAAACACACTTTTTAAAAGTTCTGCCCTATACAATCCTAACCACAATCCTTTTAACATATTTAATCTATGTGACAGTCCTTCAATGTACTGGAATCCTCCAACATCATAGCTCACATCCTTTCCTAATGTGGCAAAATCTGTGGAGTCCCCAGGCTGGTAAAATATCTCTAAGTCTAAAAACATTTGCAGCTATCTACAAGCATGTTTTATGTAGATAAAAATCACAATATACTGAAGCACAAAGACAACCAAGTCAATGACAGAGAGATTTTGCTATGATCACTGTATCAATAGCAGCTACTATATTTTTAGACATTGTGATCAAGAGTTGAAATAAAGCTAATATCCAGTCTTCCAGGTGCTTAGTAGAAAAAATATATAATTTCTTTAAAACCAGCAAGGGATACTGGGAGCAAATCACCTTCAGCCACTTTTCCTCTAAACTCTCCGATGTTGTCCTCAGGTGTTTTACCATGAGGGCAATGGGGATGTAGATAAGGGTCTGTGAAATCCTCAGGTGAAGAGAGGTAAGGGAAGTTTATGAAAAGACAACTGATGAAATATCAGTTGATACTGATATTTGCTTCTCGGATCATTTCCATGCATCAGCTGTAGAGAGAGATAGTGGTAATTCCCATGCTTGCTTGTCTAAATACCAAAAGAACTCATCCCCTCTAACCAATTACAGGAATGACAGAATGATAATAATCCACCAAACACGTTAACACATTCTCCTATGACCTCAGCATGTTTTTCAAACCTGTTGTGAAAGAACAGTGACAGACAGGCAGGAGAAAAATGCATTGACCTCACTCTGTGCCTGGGCTGAGGCACAGGCACTACCAAGAAGATAGCAGCCTTTTCCTAACAAGGCCTGAAGCCACAGCAGTGTCTAAGAGGCTCTGTCCCCAGAGCCCTTGCAACATCTGGTTGGAGTCAGAGGGTGGGGTAGCTGAGCCTTTGCTGACCACCCTGGTTGCTGGAGAAATGGCCCCAGACACGCCTTAGGCAAACATGCTTAGCTTGCCCCAAGCAGCTGCTCTTCCTCTCCTTCCACGTGTAGCATCAGACACACCTTGCTCACCTGCAGGAGATAGGGGCCACGATGCCCTGCAGTCCCTCTGCATCTCCCGTCTGGACCACTGCAAGTACTTCCTAAATAGTGTCTCTACTAATCTTTCCCCTTCTCCTGTCCACCCTTTGCATGAAGGATGTGGCATTTGTAAAGCAAGTTTAGAATGTGTAATTCACTGGCTTAAAAGTCTCCACTTGCTCTCATTGGGTGGAAAACTCATTCTCCTTAACCTTCAGTAGAAGAAACCTTGCATCCTGGCCCCCGCATCTCTCTCCAGTTTTACCTCCCATCCCTTCTCTGCTACTTGCAACGTGCCAGCCACACTGAATTTCACAGTTTCTGAGACAAAGAGGCCCTTTCACAACTCAGTGGCTTTGCACGAGCTGTTCTCTTTACCTTTCATGCTCCCACAACTTCTCCCTTGGGGGAATCCCCCTCTTCCTTCAAGATCCAAGCTCATATGTTATTTCCACAGTAAAGCCTTCACTGAATTTCCCTTCCTCCACCAAGGACAGAGGGAATAATTCCCTATGTTCCTATCACTTTCCACACAGCGCTATGAGGGAGGCAGTGTAGCATAGTGACTAACAGCGTGCACTCCATAGTAGATTAACCGGCTCTACACATGCTCATTCTCTGACCTTGGACAAATTACCTAATCTATGCCTCAATTTCCTCAGCTGCAAAACAAAGGGAATAATAGTAAGTACTACATAGGATTGCTGTGAGGAGTAAATGTGTTAAGCTCTTAAAACGTTCAGAAGAGTACCCCAATCACAATAAGTGCTCAGTAAGTATTAGCTATTAATTATTATGTCCACTAAAATCTTAATACTGTCATCATCTGTTTAGGTGTCTCTCTCTCCCTGTCTAGAGAACAGGATGGGGACTATTTCTTATTCATGCTTTTATTCTTCGTGCCTAAGAGTTCTAGGTACTAGCCTCTCAATAAATGTTTATTGAATAAGTTGATTATTTTCTAGGCGGTAAAATATCCTCATGACTCCAGAGATTATAGCTCAAGGAACTTACTTTCTTTCTTTCTTTCACTCTATGGAAAGAAAACATTATGTAAATCCATAAAACACTATCCTGAACAGAGATGCTTGAAGTTAATCTTATGAGTCCCTCTGTGAAGTAGGCGTCTAGAAGCCTGATCAGTCTTTTTTCTACTAGGGCTGTGTGTCTTTGGACAAGTCACCTTCATTCATTTACTCAGTATATTCTTGCTGAATATCAGTCATGTGCCAGGCACTATTCTAGGGGCTGGGGAGAAAGCACTGCACAAGATAGGCAAGGTTTCTATTCTCATAGACCTTGATTAGAGGGAGAAAGTGCATTCAACAATGAATAAGAGAAAGAAAAAAGAAAAGTTGGAGAGTTGTAAGTTCTATGATTGAAATGAAACAAGAAAACATGTTAGAAAGTGTCTGGGAAGGCTACAGTTGAAAAGTAAGTCAAGGAAGGCTTCTCCGAAGGTCAACAATAACATTTAGACTTGAGCTTGAGACTTAGGGGAAGAACATCCCAGGTATAAGGGGCAGCTACTATAAGGGTTCAATGTGAAACTGAGCTTGGAGTGCTCCAGGTATCAGAGAAAGCCTTTGTGCCTGGAACTTGGGAAGTGAGGATAAGAGTTGTACCACCTGAGGTCATTGAGGAAGGCAGGGACCCTATAGGCCAGAGGAAAGAATGAGGACTTTATACTAAGTGCAGCAGGTGGTTATTGACAGGTATTGGGCAGGAGAAGAATATGGTTGGATTTACACTTTTAGAAAATTCTATTGTAGAGATAATGGATTATGAGGGAAGTAGAGGCATGAAAAGAGACAATGAGACTAGTTAAGAGGCTGTTCCGTTAGTGTAGGTGAGAAACGAATAGCATAAGTTCAGATGGCGTCTGTGGAGAAGGATTTGATGAACCAGAGTCCTGATACTGATCAACTGAATGTAGGAGCAAGAGAAGGAGAAGAATCCAGGATGGCTACTAAGTTTTTGTCCAGAGTATTTGAGGCAATCCTGTTGGCCACACATTCCACAGCCAGGAATACTACTCTAGTCCATATACAAGGTGACATGGAAGGCTGCAGTTACTGGATAGGACAGATGGACAAGGTATACACTGGAGGTGAGAGATTCAAGAGGTCTTCAAAATGTTAAGTTTGAGATGCCCAGCAGATACCCGAGTGCAAAAGACCAAAAGTTGGATGTACAATGCTTGAGTCCAGTGGGAGAGGTCTGGACTGCAGATATGCAAGTAGGCATCAGTGGCATTCAGACAGCATTTCAAGCAACGGGAGTAGGTGTGATCACCCAGGAAGCACATGCAGTTGAAGAAGAGATATAGTCCCCGAGCAGAGCCCTGGAGAGAACAGCATTTGGAAATGAAGTATTGGAGGCCCACAAAAGAGACCAAGAGGTAGCAGCCAGTATCAAAGGACAAATTCTAGAAGAGTGTGTTGTCATGGAAGCCAAGAGAAGAAAGCATTTCGAAATGGAGGGAGTGGTAAACTGGGTCAAATGCTGCCAAGAGGTCAACTGGGAAGAGGATCGGATTTGGCAAAACGGAAGTCTTTGGTGACCTTGAAGCGATCAGTTTCACTGTTCATCTCTTGGACCCAGTTTGTCTATGTCAAAAAAAAAAGAAATTGTATTCAAGCATTTTTTAAGCAGAACTACTCCTTTTCTTAAAATAAATCATTAAAAGGATCCTAAGATATGAAAGAGAACAAAATCAGAACTGTTGTAGGTGAAGCAGGGACTTCAAGAATTTATGTAGTCCCATCTCTGCCTTCGCAGTTGACACAAAGGCAGCTTTGGGGAACTTTAGGGCTCCTTGGAAAGAAGACCCAAAATTACTAGGCTGGAAGTTCTGTAAAGGGCTCTTTGGCCAAGAGACTCCAAGTGCGAAGGTATGAGTAGCTCTCAGCTTGGTGGGCAACGGGCTATCCACTGGTTAGGAACCTCCTTACATGGTCATGAAGAATATAACATCCCTGGATTATAGGTAGGAATGCTTAGGATCTTCCATAATCACAGTTTGAACCCAATTCCTTCCAGGGTAGGCCATTGGCTGCTTAGAGGCGCACCCATTTGACTGGTTTGCCCAGATCCTGCCACTCGGCCACACCTCCAGAAAGCATCTAAAGCTCTTCCTTTGTTGCAAAATGATTCAGTGTCATTTCCATAAAATGTGGGGACCTGAGCATGTGTTCACACACGCACTCTCTGTATTCTGGGAGTTTTAAAGGGAGACATCCTTTAAGGGAACAGGAGGCCTGCCAGAATAAATTCTTGGTTGTCTTAAAGGAACCACCAAGCATAACATAGCTTGCATAGTCCTTGTTCTCTCAAAAGTGAGCTATAGTGTTGCTCTGTTGGAAAGAATCGCAAAAAGGATGTTTAAGCAAGGTTAGTGGGAGTAGAGGAATATAAGATAATGTGAAGGATCTTTACAAAGTATCCTAAATAAACTGACAGAATGAGATAAATTCTTAATTCACAGGGTGCCCACTTTGCGTCAGGTGCTCTACTAGGCCTGGGAAAAGGGTGGGATAGAAGCAAAAAGGGAATTTCTTGGGGATGTACCTTTTGCTTATCTGAACTGAGTCATCTTCCTTCAATTAGTTCCAAGACAGCTTACAATCAGGCTGTTCATTAGAATTTCAGGGTTTTCGCAAGCAGCGCATTCATTCAGATTGCCAAAACATGAGACCCAAAGTGCCTACATCACAATGGTAAAACAACCGCCCCTGACATCTATCTGCACAGACAGACACTCAGTTTACAAAACTTTCTTATACGTTATGAGGTAGAACATTCCTTTAACCTTTGGTTTGCATAGCCTTTATGTTTTCCTCTCATTTTCTCATTAAACTGTGTTGGCTGCAACCCTATTAGCCGTTTTAGGGTTGTTCTGTTGTGGTGGTTTGTTTCTCAGCTTGCCTCAGAAACAAAGGCCAGACATAAGAAAACATCATTGTGGGGTAGGTACAAGGGTGACTATTCCAGAAGTCTTTGCAAAATCACTGATACCCACCAACTACTGGCTGATGTTTAGCCTAAAGGAAAGCCAGGGCAGTCAGGGAAGCTTTTAATGGGGAAGCAATAGAGGTGGACAAATACTTTGATCTAGATAGCAAATGTCAAGGAATCTACATTGGGAAAGACCCTTGGAGTGTTAACTATCTGACCTTCTCACATCACCACCCACCCCGAGGAGCCCAAAACTTAAGCCAGACCATATGCCCCAGGCTAGCCCATCAGCATGGTCACATCCTCAGAGCAAGTGAAGCTGGGTGATCGAATCTGGGGAGGAGGAAACCCTGCTGAACCTTTCTGGGAGCCTGAAGAGTGGGCAGAGGTGACAGGCTTATAAGTGTGATGCATTTGCTCCCTTTATCTTTGCTTTGAACTCACAGACAGCTCCCATCTGTGAGACACCTTCCTTACAATTTATACTTAATGGTTATAGAAATACTGTTATCTCACAACCACCCTACAGAGGGTGTATATATTAATATTCTTGTTTTACAGAGGTGGCACGGAGAAGTCAAGTTATGTGAACCAGGTCAGAGAGCACGTAACAGAAACTGGATATTTACCTGTTTCTAAATCCTGTGGTCCTAACTGCCCCACCATCTGGGCATACATGAAGCAGGAGCAAGACTAAGACTCGAACCCAGGTCTCTTTTCCTAAAGGACTAAAGCAATCACCTGACATCCTTTTGCCATGTGTTTAGATCTTGGGTTCATGCCTGGAGTTTTGATGTTTGAGTACCTCCCCCCTCTTCTTTCATCTTTTACAGATTTTGTTGTGGAGATGTTCCTCTTGGAAAGTATCTTGTTTGGCAAGTTCCCATGGCCACTGGGGTTTCAACTTGAAGGGAAGCACTAGGGAAATATTTTTGATGACTCTGGAATAGAGGGAAAGTATACCATTCTGGCTGGATTCCACCAGAAAGCCCTCCCCAGGTCCTGTGGGAGCCAGGGCAAGCGGGCAGGGGTGGTGCATAGAGTCCCCTCCCTGGGGTGGAAGGTGAAGTGCCATGTGTTCATCTGAGGTTACCTCTGCTCATTTGTAGCCTGAGATTAATGGACCACAGATCCTAATGCAGTGGTGATAGAGATCACGCCCAAATTTGCATCTTAATCCTTGGAGTTGAGCAAACATCAAAAGGCTCAGCAGGTTGGTTCAGATCATTATGATAATGATTAATAGCAGGCTTGTTTACGGAGCTTCCTTCTCCAGAGCTTGTCATTGCCTTTATGCAGGAGACACTATTACATGAGGATAAAAACCACCTTGAGAACTGAATGAGTTTCCCCCAATAAATCAAGCTCTCCCTAAGCTTTCATTCCAGCCGTCCTCCTGAACACCTCTGTAATGTAATCTCCTCTACTCCACTGATTCAAAAGCCATTTTGTCCATGTAAGTGGATATAATGGGAACATTTCATAGACTAATGGATTATATAAATTTCAAATCCATATTATGTCAACGCTAGCTGTATCTGCCTCTCCCTCTAGATCCAGAAAGCTCAGAAGATAAGACCATTTATGATGACTCATCTTTTTATTTGTGACACTTAGCCCAGTGTCCCAAACATAGTAGATGCTCAAGTAAATGTTGGCCATATTGTTAAACTTATGATGTCATAACTATGAGAGTTTTCTATCAGGCACAGCTCCTTTACTTTACAGAGTAGGAAACTGAAGTCCAGAGAGTGGACATGAATTATCCAGGGTCACTGAGTTAGTGACTGGAGCAGACCTGAATCTAGAAACATTGTCACTTGACTAACCTCCCACTTCTCTTTCCATACTATATATTAAAGCCTGGAAATGACAGGCCAATCTGAGATCCCAGCCTCTCAGAAAATCTGCTTTCAGAAAGGTCTGTATGATGTGACCCAGTGTAACCTTGTTGTCAAATCTCTAAGCCTCTCTGATAACCTCCCAAGGAAAAGCTCAACAGTACTGGAACATTCCTAGGATGGAATTATACTAGTCAGGTTTTTAAACTTGAGTCAGAAGGAACAAGAACATATTTTCCTCATATTCCAACTCACTTTGAATTGAAATAGAGAAAAATCAAATGAAAGTTCATAGTTTTTTTTAACATTGCCTAGGAATAGAAGTGGTTCTAAATAAGGACAGATATTAGCATTGCTTATGATGTTAGGAAGTAATGAAAGCACCAGTAATTATTGCCTTTGTTCATTTGGTAACAAAAGGAAAGTCTCAAATGAAAAAAAAAAAAAAAGATTTCTGGGCAATTATTTACTCATTCGAAGAGCTTAAAGAAATGAACTCTTATCCTTCCAATCTGATCAAACCAAAAACATCTCCAATTGTTCCTAACATCAGAGATGCAAAAGACTACCAAGTTTTACTTTGGAAGTCTCAAGCCTTGAAAACTAGTCAGATGGTCCACATCTCTGTCTCAAATCATTAGGCCTGTGCTGGGGGCTAATATCTTGGTCATTGACCTCAAGCTCAGAATGATTATTCTTGTAGATGGATGGCTTTGTGCACAACAGTATACTTTCTCTGCAGCCTCTCTCTTGCAATCTAGCAAAGGAACAACATGGTGAGGCTGACTGGATGAAGAGAAGATCAGGCTTATCATGTATTCGGCCTTCTTAGCCACAGAACCTCCCCAGCCAAGGATCCACAGCAGGTCTCCTTTCTAAACGTCGCTGTGTAGCGGTTAAGGTGGTAAGCAGAGTGGCTCAGGACCAGTGGTAAACATATTGGCTGGTTCAAACATGTCTCATTTGGGTTCTAGTGGAAGGAAGGCAATGACACGTACCTGCTATTCTGCAGTTCTTATGGGCCGTGTCTCCATCAGGCCCATGGTTGACTTATTTGATGAAAATAAATAAATTAGTGATTCGATGAGATACTGAATGATTTACTTAAATGATTTATTTGATTTTTAAAATGTAATTATATTGTTACTGGTCTTAAGGAACTCTAACCCGAGGTTCTGTTTTACCCGTGTTCAAATTCTACTGTGTCACTACGCATGTTAGTGGTTAGGTATCTCTCACCTTGAGAATTCTATGATTCTACACTGTTGCTCAAAGTGCTGGAGCTTGCAGTTCTTTTGTTTACACACTGCTGAGATTCTTATATAATGTGCTTTGCCTGCCATGACTTCATGAAAGAGAGACCTTCAAGAAAAAAGAATTGCTGTCTAGCAGAGAACAGAGAGAAAGTTTTCAGTGTGTATTAGGGAAATGTGTGAATGAGAGAAGAAAGTGAGAAAAGAATCATTTCAAACAGAGAAAAAACAAGACATGTCATTTCCAAAGTTGTGTCGTTTCTCACTTGAGCACTCAAAATATTCAATGAACTGTTAATACGGTAGCTAACTATTTCCGATTTTTAGAGGCTCATTTATTTCACATAAATATCTGAAGGAAATAAATTAATAAATACTGTAATTATCTTCCTTCGTTCTCATCAGAAGAGAGAGCAGCATGTTACTGCAAGAGTCCAGGTGTAGGGGTCAGACTTGGGTTCCAGCCCTTGATCCACTCTCTGGGTGATCTTGGCTAATTCTTCAAGCTCTCTGATTAAAGGAGGCATGTCTCTCTGACATGGAGGCATGTCTTCATTTTTAAAATGGAACAGTAGTTTCTCCACTATAAGTGTTATTTTGAAAATTAGCTTAAAAAATGTTAAGAGCATGGAACATCAGGAGTATGTAATGTCTCTTTCCACTCCTCCTGAAATCTTTGGTTTCATGTTCTTTTAAAAAAAACAAAAACCAAAAACACAGACGTCCTAAACTAAATGGGTTCAAATGTGTGCTGTCTTTGTTTTTAGCGTCTTTTTTTTTTTTTTAGTGTCTTAGCCGAATTGAAGGATGATTCAATTGTTAATGAAAACAGGTGATTAAAAGCAGCACGGCACATTTATCTGCTAGGCAATCTATCAGATAGTATGATTGATCACTCCACTTACTGTATGGGAAAACTTCCCTTGCTGCTAATGAACCCCAGATCAGACTTGGTTGTGAGATGAAGGTGTGTCCCTGAGGGTACAAGGGTCATTTTCTATATGTGTAAATGGGTACACTTCATTTGATTGCCGCCACACCCAGCAGGAGGACCTGCGTGCTTTGTGGGGCAAGGTGATTGTGTCTACGTGTGTGACATGTGTCAGGGTTTGGGTTTGTGGAGTCTGCTTGATTGCCACCGTATTTTTGTGTAGATTCCTCAAAATATACCACTTGGTTCCTGACCCTCTTTCTGGGGGGAGGGGGTTGGATGGTACTAATATGACAGGCGTCCTATTACTAGCTTTCCCTCTCCTATTACTAGCTTCCCTCTCGTCACAGCCTCTGTCCAAGCACTTGTGTTATATGTACATATTATTTTTAAAAATCACAGTGAACTATTTAAAATTTCTGAAATACTGTATGTAGTGCTCTTTCACTCTGTCACACCTTGGCTGTGCTAGCCCCTCTGCTTGGGACACTGGACAGTCTCTCACACTCACTCATCTTTTTAGAATTAGCTGGGGCAGTACCTCCTCTTGAAGCCTTACCTGACTTCTTCAAGTTAGATGGAGGCATTCCTTTTTCTATTCTTCCTGAACAGTTTTTTGATTATAGCACTTTTATGTTGTAAGTTAATCACCTGTTTATGAGCCTAACTTCCCAAACCAATGGTCAGTTCCTTGAAGACCCAGAGCATGTCTTATTTGTTTATCTCAGCATCCACAGTGCCCAGCACAGGACCTGGCATACTGTGAATCTCAACATATATTGAACGAATGAATGAGTGAATAGATGGTTTGGGGTGCAGGGCCGGGTCTAAGTGTGGCTACAGCCCCAAAAGGGGCTGTAAGGCAGTGTGGGATCTTGTTCAGCAACCCCTAAAGTATTAGGACTTCAGAGAGGAAACAGTTCCCTAATGCAGGTGCGCTGGCTTGTATAATATGTGATAGTTGAGTGGCTGATAGATCAAGTAATTTGTCCACTTTCCTGGGGTGAAGTTCTCAGCTTGGGCGCACCTCAGTTCAGAAGGCTGAGTGCATGGTGCTGCACGCCTCCTTCAGGGCAGTTAAATTAAGCTTAATATCTTATGACTCAAGAGCTTGCACACCAAGGCTTGGTACTTAATATTGTAATTACCCCTTTTGATTAGAACTACCTTTCATAAGCAAATCGATGCAATGATTTGACAAGCTTGAGGAATTGTGTCTGGAGCTCACCCTACGAGTTCCACAGGGAACTGTAATCATAGTAATTACTATTGAAGCAAGATTCCAGTTCTCGATTTACCAGGAGGTAAGTGAGTAAGAACTACACGCTGAATCCTTTCCCATCTCAGGATAGGCTGTTGGGCTGAAAACAAGGGAAGTAAACACAGTAGGGTCACCAGTCGGCCCACAGGCTGTGGTGTTTCTCCTTTGACAGGGCTCAGCCTATGCGGATTCAGTACATTGACAAGGATGTTTAGCTGCCCTGTGTGTGTGTCTGTGTGTATGTGTGTGTGTGTCTGTGTGTGTGTCTGTGTGTGTTTTCCAACTCAACACATACTTGGTGGCACTTACTCTTCTGGTCCATGCTAGTAACTTTTATGAATACAGAGATAAGGCAGACATAAATCCACACACTCTGTCCTTTGTGGAGCTCCCAAAGTAATATTAGGGTGAATGTGGAAAATGAAACCAGTTAGAAGCAGGGTCTGCAATGACCCACAAGGCTTGGCTCAGATTCATTGGAGTTCCAGTCAATTTAAAGATAAAACTTTCCCTGAAGGAAGAGTTCAGAGCTTCACTGGAGGTGTTCAAAGCGTTCTGGGCTAGTTTTTGAAGGACAAATGCCCCACCAAGGACAGGAGCCTTACTCCAAACCACAAGAGAGCCTTGCAGCCACAAAAGCATTCGGCTTACAAATGAGCGATGCTGCCCTTCTGTTCCATGGCCCCGGTGCTGGCTTCCCTAGGAGGCTGCAACAAGTTCCAAATGCTAAAGAGGACCATTTCCCTATGGGACTCACAAGGGGGCTCCGAGAAATGGTTATTTCTTTTCTTTTCCTTGTAGAAATTGTTTATGTTAGGGGCCCCTTACTCTCTGGAAACGCGATCTCTTATGCATGCACCCCACAATTATGGCTCCTTACTGTCCATACTTTATGGGGTCCCTCCCCACACCCTCTGCTTTTCCCTCCATCATCCACAGCCTGAAAATTCATTTAAAAATTAACGGCACAAGAAGGAAAATGCCACAAGACCCAGATTACTAGCAGATGCTCTGTGGGTGCTGGCAAGGGGAAAGGCAAGTGGAATAAGGCATTTGGAGGCTAGGGTTTCCTTCCCTGCCTTTTTAAAAGGCTACACAAATAAGATGAGGCAGAACACACCTCCATTCACTTACTCACTCATTCTTTCAACAGAAGTCCTTTGAGTAATAATAGAGTGTGCCAAGCCCACTGCTGGGTTCTGGAGCCACAATGGTGATAATAATTAACATTTATTGAGTGCTTACTACATGCAAGGCACTGTTCTAAATATTTTATGTTTAATAACATGTTAACTCAGTGGTTTTATAACAGCCATATTTTTAATCTTCCAGTGAGGAAACAGAGGCACAAAGAGGTTAAGAATTTTTCCCAGTGTCACACAAGCAGTAGGAAGAGGGGTCAGGATTGGATCCCAGGCAGTCTGATTCCACAGCCTAAGCCAGGAGTCGACAAACATTTTCTGTAAAGGGCTAGATAGTAAATATTTTCGCTTCATGGGCCATCTGGTCTCTGTCGCAACTACTCAACTCTGCTGTTGTAGCATAAAAGCAGCCACAGACAGTACGAGAACCAATAAGCATGGCTGTGTTCCAATAAAACTATCTTTATGGACACTGAAATTTGAATTTTATAGAATGTTTATGTGCATAAAATATTTTGTTGAGGTTTTTTTTCAACTATTTAAAAAAATGTAAAACCATTCCTACCTCACAAACCATACAAAAACAGGTGTTGGGCCATAGTTTGTTGATCCCTGGCCTAAGCTGTGCTGTCTCTCCATTAGTGAATAAGGAAGAATTGTTATCCTGTTGGGGGAGACATACAGACTTAAAAACCTTTCAAGAATCCTTCATCTACACATGTGCTGCCGGCTTTGTCTGATTCACTCTACTTCTCATCCTCTGTCCTCCTTCTGGCTAAATCCTATATGCCTTTCAGACTCCAGCTTAGTCTCCACCTCTTTTAGGGAGCTTTCCTTGACACTCATCTTATGCCCAGCCCCTCTGTTTTTCCCCACATTCTGTCCTCTCCTCTGTCACAGCACTCTTACAGACACCTAGTTACACGTCGGCTCCGGGAGGGCAGCGGGTCGCACCCATCCCTGCTTCCCTGGATTCTGACACGCAACGCATGTCGTAGAATTAACTTATAGGTGGAGGGATCTCTAGAAAGGTCAACAAAGAAGGGAAATTTTGAACTTCGGGTTGAGTAAAAGAGTTCTCCAAGCCAATAAGATGAGGAAGTTTGCTCTGAGGAAAAGAATGAGCTGTACGTGAGAAGACAAGAGTCAGGGATGAGGAAAAATGCAAACATGCGTGTTCGAAGAATCACCAGGGATCGGCAGAAATGCCAAAGGCAAGCGATGAGGCAGAGGACATCCGTATTGCCAAAGCTCTGATCCCTGCAGGCGATGGGAGGACAATTGAAGGGCATTGAGCATGGA
This sequence comes from Balaenoptera physalus, assembly GCF_965194825.1. NCBI lineage: Eukaryota > Metazoa > Chordata > Mammalia > Artiodactyla > Balaenopteridae > Balaenoptera > Balaenoptera physalus. The sequence goes on from NC_138886.1 coordinate 25,340,109, forward strand.
AGTGACATGCTCAGGCTTGTGCTTCAGAACAGGGGTCAGAAAACTAGAGCCCATCAACCAATTCCAGCCCAACATTCCACAGTGAAAAAGAGAGGGAGCTGGAGAAGGAACTCAGGGGTGTGTGAGATCCAGTGTGTGTTCATTCCCTCCAACACACTGCTCTTCCCCATCTGGGGATCTAGACTTGGGCTAGGACTGGCTAAATGTCTTTGGGGACCCTGCCAGCCTAGACCCAATCCCAGCTCCCACTGATGGAGTTGAGAAAGGAGTGAGGGACAGATGGTGTAGCCTCTCCAATCTCGCTCCTGAGTGCGTGGGCTGTGTGTAACTCAAGGCTCATGGCCTCTGATCCTGCCATGATCTCCGGGCATGCACCTATTTCGCCTTGAGCCTTTTGTCCTGATCTAAGCATGGGCTACATGTTCTTGAAGGGCCCTTATCATGATAAGATTCTAAACATTAGAAGGATTCCACGTGCCATATTAAAATACCTGTGGCTCAAGGATTTATAAGCGAAGAAAGTTGGAGAAAGCAGAAAAGACATGACTCTCACCCTCAAGATACAGAGGTGAGCAGCTATCCAGGGCTTCAGGAGGGAAAGGAAGATCCACAGCAGATTAGCTCTGAGGGGAGGGAGCTTGTTAAGGGGATTTAAAGTCTACCGTCTTAATAACCCTTTGTAGTTCTTTGGCGCCTGGCTTGTCTTGAAGCTCAAAGTATTTTGCAAACATTAGCTCATTAATACCACCAGGAGCCCTGTGAAGTGGGTAGTGTGAATGTCTTATCCCCACTTGGGAACCTTGAATTTGAAGGGAAAAGGGGCTCTGGCTGGTGACTAGTGCAGGGTTGAGGAGAGGCCCCAGGGGCTGGACTAAATTGAATAGTCATTTTTGTTTCTTATTCTACCAGAGGAACAGTGGATGGTGGGAAAAGCATGAGCTCTGGAACCAGCCAAATCTGGATACCAGATCTAGCTAGGCTTCTACAGCTTTGTGAATTTGGGCAAGTCCCTCAACTTTTGTGAAATTCAGTTTTCCCTTGGGAAAGGGGGCTGATGATAAGAAATGTAAATGTCATGTGCATGTCAAAGTCATTTGGTTATTGGAAGTTTCAATAACTAGATCTAAGAGATTTTTGTTAAAACTCACCAGACATTTGACACAATATGGGTTGTGTGTTCTGATGAGTGAGGCTCAGGTATGGACGGATGGGTTCTGAGGTGGGCGGGCAGGAGCAGGAAGGAGGTCCTGGAGACTGCACCGTCTCGGGCTTGTGCAGAGAAACCAACCAACCAGCCTGAGCAGAGTTGTCTTGAGCGAAAACCAAAGAAGGGGCTACGAGGGAAAGGAGTGCAATAGATGATTAGAAGTTCATTTCACCTCGGAAGGGAGCCTTGGAAGGTTTGAAGAGGGAACCAACCTAGACAGATCTGCAGTGTGAAGATTGCTCTGGCACCAGCATAGAGAACCAATGAGAGCAACGGTCTTGGCAGCTGATGGGCAAGATTATCCACTGTGGCATGGGAAGAAAATATTTATAACATCTCCTTGCTATTTTCTAAATCTCATCCTTGTAAAAAGTATTTTTGTGTATATGTTTTAAAGGCAAATATATTTTTAATGTATTATATTTATGTTCTCTCTCTCTCTGTGTCTCTCTCTGTCTCATATAGAGAGAGAGACAGAGCAAGAGAGACAGAAAGATATCAAAATTTTTACTGATAGGGGCACATGATCTAAAGTTTGGAGTCCACTCACTGCATTAGAAAGAGAGAAACTAGATGCAGAATCCCATTTGAAAGTTCTTTTAAGGCATCTGCGGTGAGCTAATGGAAGCCTGGATATAACAGTGGTTTAAATGGGAACAAAAAGGAAAGAATATAAGGAACCTATCACACAGGAAGAAAAGGCAGGACTTGGTAATTTGGGGACATAAAGAGCAAGTTACTAGAGAAAAAGGAAGAGGCAAAGCTGACTGTGAGATTTCAATCCTTGGCCAAGAGAATGCTGGCACCACCAAAGAAAATGAAGAGGGCAGAAAGGAAACTGTATGGAGCGAAAGGTGAAGAGTTCTGCCTTGGCCAAGTGGGATTTGAAGTAAGGCGAGAGAGGCTGAGGAGTTGGAGATGTGAGGCTGGGGCTTGGAAGAGAGCCCTGGCTAAAGGTAGAGGAGCTAGGTGTGGAGATGAGTGGGGACTGGGATCTCCTAGGGAAGAAGGTGGGCAGCAAGGAGTCAGCACAAAGGGAGGAGAAGTTCTTGTCCTAACCAAATTCAGTCTTAAGAGAGCCTGCTCTCAGAGGCCAGCTACCATTTCATGTGGTCTCAAGTTTATAGACTCATAGAACACCAGAGCTTGAATGGCCCTTAGAGACTATATAGTTTATGGTTGGCTTGGTCTAAGTAACTTTTAAATCACAATCTTAATAGACCCCAAATGTGTCAGTGAGGGTTCTTAGTTGCAAACAACAGAATCCACCCTGGCTAATTTAAGCAGAAAATGGATTTATTAAAAGATATTTAAAAGGATGTCAAAGAATCCTTAGAAAAGCTAGAGAAACAGATTCGTGGCTGTACTTCCAGGAACAGTGTTCAAAACCACAATACAATGGATTATTGTTTGGCAGCAAAAAGAAATGAAGTACTGATCCTGGCTACAACATCAACGAACCTTGAAAACTTTATGCCAAGTGAAAGAAGCCAGTCACAAAGGACCTCATATTGTATGATTCCATTTATATGAAATGTCCAGAATAGGCAAATAGACAGAAAGTTGATTCATAGTTGTTTAGGGCTGGGGGGATGAGCAAGTGGGAGGTGACAGCTAAGAGATGTGAAGGTTTTTGGGGGGCTAATAAAAATGTTCTAGAACTTATAATGATGGATATATAAATCTAAGCATATACTAAAAAAAAAAAAAACCATGGAATTGTACATTTTAAATGAGCGAATTGTATGGTATGTGAATATAGCTCAATAAAGCTGTAACACACACACACACACACACTCTCTCCATAGAAAGGCTGATGGGTAGATGATCTTTACTGTCACCACTGCCAATGCCAAAGAGGCAACTCCAAGAACTTAGCTTTATCGCAACCTCCACTCTCAGCATTCCTGATGCCGACTCAGCCGAGCAATCACTGGCTCCCCGGAAAACTTCGCACCTCTGCCACCACTCACATGAGTACATGGGATGCCTGGGAAGCTTCCATTTCCTCAAAATACTCACTTCCAATCTGAAGTCCTGTATGGATGTATCCAGCTGATGAAACCAAGAACACACTGTGACCTAGCTGCCAGGGGCCCTGAAAATTTGATTTCTGATCACTGCACTGGGAATCGGGAGAATGCCGCCAGAGAAAGGCTAGTCAAAAGATGGTGTGGGGGGAGGGATGAATAGGCAGAGTACAGTATGCTTTTAGGGCAGTGAAACTACGCTGTGTACCATCACGATGGCTACATGTCATTATACATTTGTCCAAACCCACAGAATGTACAACACCAAGACTGAACACTAATGTAAAGTCTGGACTTTGGATGATAATGATGTGTCAGTGCAGGTCCACCAGTTGTAACCAATGTACCACTCTGGCGGGGAATGCTGATAATGGAGTAGGCTGTGCATGTGTCGGGGCAGGAGGGATGTGGGAAATCTCTGTATCTTCTGCTCGGTTTTGCTGTGAACTTAAAACTGCTCTAAAAATTAAAGTCTATTTTTAAAAGAAGATGAGGGACAGCCACAAATATAGTAAACATCCACTATTAAAATATATTATAGAATTTCAGAATAAAACTTAACGGAACTTGATGATTTTAAAAGTCCCCCTAAGAGGAATTTTTTTTTTTAACTCTAGAAGTAAAAAGCAGCCACATAGTGTATAAAGAGTGGCAGGGGGCTTCCCTGGTGGCGCAGTGGTTGAGAATCTGCCTGCCAATGCAGGGGACACGGGTTCGAGCCCTGGTCTGGGAAGATCCCACATGCCGCGGAGCAACTGGGCCCGTGAGCCACAACTACTGAGCCTGCGCGTCTGGAGCCTGTGCTCCGCAACAAGAGAGGCCGCGATAGTGAGAGGCCCGCGCACCGCGATGAAGTGTGGCCCCCGCTCGCCGCAACTAGAGAAAGCCCTCGCACAGAAACGAAGACCCGACACAGCCATAAATAAATAAATAAATAAATAAATAAATAAATAATAAATTAAAAAAAAAAAAAAGAGTGGCAGGAGTGGTGAGGTGGAACGCACAGGCTTTGGAGTCCACCAGACCTGGGTTTGAATCCAGGCCTGCCCCTTATCAGCTGTTTGATCTCTGTAAGTCACTTCATTTCACTGAGCCTCACCTGAAAAGTGACAACGCAATGCCTACTTCCCAGGGTTTTATTTCTAGGACTAAGGCAATGCATACTAAATAAATCTTAGCTTCTGCCAATAGAAAAGGGAAAACAAATGTAATTGTTTCTATTGATTTTTATCAGATTAGACTCCACTGTTATCTTGATTCCTATATTTTCATAATTTTTTAAAAGATACGCTATTGCTGTATTTTATGCTTGTGTTGAACTTGCTCTTTCTAGGTGTCCTCTTACAGCATATGGGAGTTTTATAAGCTCAACTACAGGAAAATTGTATAGGAAAAGTGCAAGAAGAAAATACGACAAAATGTCAGCAGTGCTCGTCTCTGGTATGAAGGTAAAAATATTTGTCCTTTTTCTTTCTCCTTTGATTACTTTCCATTTTGTTGTGCTCTTTTTAAATAGTGAGAGTGAACTACTTTCAAAAGTAGATACAAATAAATAATCAAACAAAACAGAAAGAGGAGATGAAAGCTCCATGAGCCTAGCGTATAAAAGACCAAATAGTTCTTTCTCCGTTAAGTATCCATATTACCTGATGTGCAGAAGTGAGCTCTAATTAGTAGCCAAAATATCATCTCATGGACCACCAGCTCCAGGGGTGGCACTGGACACCTCATGATCTACTCATCCTGTTGTGGCATTCCAGTTCCCAACTCTGGTGAAAATAAGAGGAGAACTTACACATTTTCCAAAAACTGCTGGATTCAGTAAACTACCCAGGATGTTGTCTCTCAATGCATGGGGCCCAAGTCCCATGTTACTCTTGGGTTATTTGTATTAGGATAACTCGAGTTTTCTGATTCCCTAGCTAGTATCCTTAGCATTCTCCTGCCACCTTGTCAAATCTGACCCTCACAAAATTCATTTACCACAGGGTATAAATAACCAATAAAAATGCTCAACCTTTCAGGGGCCCCCAGGAGTGGTATTACGTCTCTCCTGATTGATGTGTTCTGAATCTTTCTGAGGCTCAGTCCTTTCTTAGTTTCTGATGGCCTCATTGGTAGGCCTTCTTATACTAAGTCATGAATACCCTACTATTTTGGTAGTATTTGAGGGTGGCAAGGACCAAGGAGTGAAATGCTAAAGTGTTAGGAGTCAAACTTATTCAAATAGCCATAAAGATAAAAACATTGTACCACAACAGAACAGAAAAGTAATTTGATATGTCTCTATCTGACTCATACTTAGCTTCTCAGAGATACATGCTTGATGTATTTGACCATGTCATTGACTTTCTCACTGTCTTCTCTTGGTGACAGTGATTTTCTTTGCTCTAAAATTCATATTCCTTAGCTTGTCAATTAAGGCCTTTTATAGCAGGACCTTACCTACTTCTCTAACTCTCTCTCCTGCTTCCTCTCAGTCTCATTCACACAGTGATCCAACCACGTCAAACTTCTGGTTTTTTCCAGACACTCCTACTCCTTCTTATCTCCTTACCCAGGGGCACAGCCCCCTCTGCAGAAAATTTCCTTTCTTTCGTCTTTGCCCTAAGACCCTCTCCATCCTAACTATTCTGGAAGACTTCCTGACTCCTCCAGGGAAAGGCAAAGGCTCTCTCCTGTTTGTTTCTGAAGCACAGAGGCTTCATTCAGTAGTCAATTCACAAACATTTGCTGAGTGCCTAGTATAAACTCTGCACTGTGCTACCACAATCCCTACACTTACATCTATTACAGCAAGTGTCACACTGGGTATCATTATTTTTTTACCTGTCTGGAAGGTACAGCCTGGCGACAGACAGCCGTGTGCTTTGTTTGGTTAAGACAATGGCACTATTTCCTCTTTCTCCAGACCCACCCAGCTACAGTGACCTCTGCCTTCTGTCTCTGAGCCCAGCCCAGAACACCCAAGAGCCTTGGATCCAGCCTCAGGGAACCTAGGGAAGGTGACATACTCTTGTGTCCCGTGCCTGCCCGTCCTGTGCCTCAGCCCTTGTGCATTAGTCTGGTCCACGTGACTGGGTTTCTATCTCAGTCTCCCTGCCAAGCATGCTATTTCACTGTTACCATGGAGTCTATGTGTCTGGATTTTTCCAATTTACCTGGCTCAGGCCAGAGGTAAAGACTTGTTCCAGAGAGCCCCAGGGGTGGATGGGGTTCTGCTTGCCAAATGTTTGTGACCAAGAACCTTCCAGCTGATACTGTAATTGCCTGATCCAAGGGCTCTTGTGACTGAGCACTCAATGAGACATCCCACCTGAACATCCTTAGCCCTCCTTCCCCACATGTTGACTTGAACTTCCCTCCTGGACTAGTCTGCCCCTTTGGACTGTAGACTACACCCTTAGATGTTTCCTCCGACTAAGAAGGTAGGCTGCCCCCTGGCCTCTGCCTTGCCCAGGAAGACTCTTCCTCCCCGACAAGCTTTACCCAATAAGGACAAATAGAAATTTTGAGCTGAAGATTTCCCATGCCCCAGGGAGAAGCCAAGATAACAGGAAAAAGGGGCGATTAAAATAGCCACAGAGAAAGACTTCAGTGGAGTTCCATTGAAAGGATAGGGGAAACATAAGAAAAGAGAAATCTGTAATTTGGTATGAGAACTCTAAGAGAGCCAAAATATCAAGGTCTTTCAATGTTTGAATCTAAAAAATAAAAGGATTGCTGGCCCTATTAAAGCATTTTGTGGAAAATAATAATATTAGCTAATATTTATTAAATACTTAGAATGTGCCAAGAATTCTGCTAAGTGTTTTACATGCGTTTTCTTATTTAATCCTTAGGCTCTATTAGTAACCCCACTTTTGGGGGGCTTTAACAATGGGTTTATTATTCATTAAACAATGTAAGTTTCTTTTCTTTTTTTGTCCCTCTCCCTTCTCCCACTCCCTCTTCCTTTTGGTAACCATAAGGTTGTTTTCTATGTCTGTGAGTCTGTTTCTGTTTCGTATATACATTTGCATTATTTGCATTATTTTTTAGATTCCACATATAAGTGATATCATATAGTACTTGTCTTTCTCTGTCTGACATTTCACTAAGCATAATGTTCTCTAGGTCCATCCACAGTGCTGCAAATGGTGATATTCTTTTTATGGCTGAGTAATATTCCATCTTATATATATATATATATCTATCTCACATCTTAAGCCAATCATCTGTTGATGGGCACTTGGATTGCTTTCATGTCTTGGCTGTTGTAACTAGTGCTGCTATGAACATTGGAGTACATGCATGCTTTCAAATTAGAGTTTTTGTTTTTTCCAGGTATATACCCAGGAGTGGAATTGATAAATCATATGGTATTTCGAATTTTTAGTTTTTTTAAGGAACCGGCATACTGTTTTCCATAGTGGCTGCACCAATTTACATTCCTACCAACAGCGTTTGAGGGTTCTCTTTTCTCCACACCCTCTCCAACATTTGTACACTTTTTGATGATAGCTATTCTGACAGGTATGAGGTGATACCTCACTGTGGTTTTGATTAGCATTTCTCTAGTAATTAATGATGTTGAGCATCGTTTCATATGCCTGTTAGCCATCTGTATGTCTCCTTTGGAAAATGTCTATTCAGGTCTTCGGCCCATTTTTTGATTGGGTTGTTTGTTTTTTTGATATTTAGTTGTATGAGCTGTGTGTATATTTTGGATATTAACCCCTTGCTGGTTGCATCATTTGCAAATATTTTCTCCCATTCCATAGGCTGTCTTTTCGTTTTGTTGATGGTTTCCTTTGCTGTGCAAAAGCTTTTAAGCTGGATTAGGTAGAAGAAATGGCATAAAGAAATGAAGTAACTTGCCTCACAACTAGAAACTAAAAGAATACCTATCAGTAGGGAAATGGTTGAGCAAATTATGGTTTCTCTCAGCCATAAACTAACAGTCATTGCAAAGAGTAAATTCAAACTATACCAGTTGAGTTAGGAAGGGATTTTTCTAGAGGTCTTATTGAGTGAGGAAACCCAGATACAGGTAAGTGTGTATAATATGATCCCACATTTGTTTACCAATGAAATAAACCTCTTATCTGTATATGTGCATATATATTCATGTATACACTAACAAGCATAGTATGATTCTATTTCAGGAAAAAAATAGAGCCCTATATGTGTGTCTTTATATTTGTGTGTGAATGAGAAAAGAGAAAATAATGGAAGGATTCACCTTGGTCTGTTGACCTTGGCTGTCTGGCAGGGAAAAGAGAGAGTAGGGTGGGCAAAGAGAGCTTTTGTGCATTGGTCTTGTTATGACAAGCATGTATCTCTTTCATACTAGGAGACAATCAAATGAAGAAAATGATTTATAATAAATAAGTATTTCCCACAGTTATGTGTTGCCCACATAGCTTTACCTCAGTGTTAAACAGTGAAAAGGGGAAGAGTGGATTTTGCTTCAGTGGTCGCCCTCAACCACGCATACACACTGGTTTGGATCTATAAAGGCCTTTCATAGACCATTCGCTTCTGGGATATTCTCAGCTTCACTGTGATGTAGGATCATTTATATATATTTTTTTCCTTTTATTTTATTTTTATTTATTTATTTAATTTATTTTTAGCTGTGTTGGGTCTTCGTTTCTGTGCGAGGGCTTTCTCTAGTTGCGGCAAGCGGGGGCCACTCTTCATCGCGGTGCTCGGGCCTCTTACCATCGCGGCCTCTCTTGTTGCGGAGCACAGGCTCCAGACGCGCAGGCTCAGTAATTGTGGCTCATGGGCCTAGTTGCTCTGCGGCATGTGGGATCTTCCCAGACCGGGGCTCGAACCTGTGTCCCCTGCATTGGCAGGCAGACTCTCAACCACTGTGCCACCAGGGAAGCCCGGATCATTTATATTTTAATTATTTTTCCAGACACTATAAGTCACATGTTAAAGCCACACAGCAGGCACCAAGAGAGAAGCCTCAATGGCAGCCCAGAGTTTTGGACCCCAAATTCAGTGCTCTCACGTTGAGGGTCTAAAATTGTGTAATGCAGAAACATATTTTAAAAAACCAATTTTTTAAAAACTGTAAGAATCAATCTAATGAATACATTGAAAACTTCTAGGGGTACAAAGTATCATTATTCTAATTATCCCTTAGCTTCCCTTTTGCCTATCATTAGGGTAAGATGCCATCAGTTACATGAGTAGTGGGTCCTTGATTATAGCCTGACACATTCATTCAACAAACAGTTATTGAGCACCTAATATGTGCCCAGCACTCAGTTAGGTGCTGGGTCAGACTTATAATCTGAACAAACAAGCTTCCCACAGGCATTTGGCCAGGAGTGATTAGTACACACCTCCAACATTAGTCCTTTTAAAATTAGAGGGACTATTTTATCGAACATGAAAGTTTAGTAAACATTAAAGACTTTTTATTTCAGAAGGACTCTGAATCAGAAAATACTTAAAAGAAATAAGCACCACTTAGAGAAATATAGACTCGAAGTCAGTTCAGCATGAATGAGCATGCGGGATGGCGAATAGAACTAGCATTTTGAGTGCGTACTATTGCCAGACACTTTATATGTGTCGTTATAATGAGTGCTCACAATAACCCTACATGGAGGGGACTTTTATTATTCAGTTTGCCAGAGAGGAGACTGTAGCTCAATAAGATGTGAAAGAATTTTCCCAAGGTCATAGAGAAAGTTTTCGAGCCAGGATTCTAGTATAGACTTGTCTAACTACAGATATCATGGATTTATTTTATTACTTTGCCCCACTGGCAAAGGAGACTGTTCTTCTAAAGAGCACATCAGGTTTCCATGGCCAAGGTGAACCAGTGGTTGAGTGTATTCATCACCTGGATGGAGACCAGGTACACCAGGTAGTGGTCTCTTATTAACAATAGAATAGTAACGTGGTCTGTTATCAACAGTGGAATAGTCACACTAACATTTACTGATACCGCATCACCTGCCAGGCTCCATTCTCAGCACTGTACCATATTCTCTACACAGATCATTTCCAACCCTCACTGGCTAAGTGGCCTCCTTGCTACTTCACTTGTCAGCCTACAGCCTCCTTCACTGCAGCAATCAGAGGAGTCTTCTTAAATCTTAAGTCAGATCAGTTCTCTCTTCTGACCAAAATACTCAAATGACTTGCAGGTCTTATGCATTCTGACCCCCACCTCCTGGACCTCATGTCTCACTTCTCTCCCTTTGCTACCTTGCCTCTGGACCTTTTATTGCATGAACTTGGGTATCCTAATTGATCTGAGTTTTTAAATTGAACTTTAAAAATATCTTTAAAATTTTGGGGTTAGGTAATTGTACGTTCATATGCAGTTGTGAGCCTCCTTGCAGTTCAACAAACACTCAGGGACACTCCAGTCCCAAGGCTTCTGCACTTGCTATTCCCTCTGCCTGGAACGCTCTCCAGCAGGTATCCGAATGGCTCACCTCCTTACCAACTTCAAGTCTTTGCTGCAGTGTCATCTCAGCAAGGCCCATGCCTCACTGACCATTTTATTTAATACTGCATACCCCCTCTTCCCAGTACTCATATCCCTGCTGCCGTAATTTTCTCCAGCATCAATTATCACTTTCTAATATACTATATAATTTATTTATTGTGTTGTTCCCTGCCTGTCTCCCCCTTCTAGAATGTAAGAACCATGAGGGCAGACATTTTTGTTTAATGTGTTCCCTGAAGTGTTCCCTGAAGTATTCCCATCACTTACAGCAGTGCCTGGCACATAGCAGGCCCGTAGCAGTGTCAATAGACACTGCGGAGCTGATAGATAAACCCTCTCCCCAACCCTATAAGGATGACTGTTATTATCCCCATTTTAAGGCTTCAGAAACTCACAGACTTTTCTGCACAAAGTCAATAACTGGAGAGTGACCAAGCTGGGATTCAAAACCACAGTGTCTCCTCAGCGGGGAAGAGAGGAAAGAGGAAGAGGTAAAGCATGCCTCTCCCATACTGGACTCTCCCAGATCCACACTCCCCACCAGCAACCGCAACCGGCATGGCCTCTGTCTCCTACCAAGACATCGGAAAATTGTGGAAGTAACTGGGTGAAGACTTCCTCTGCCACTGCTGTTGGTCCTGCCAACAGTCTAGGAGTTCAAGCTGAGAAGCAGACTGTGATTCTGCTTCTAGGAAGGAAATAAAAAATAGATGCTAACAACACAAGAGAATGTTACAGAGGTGAGCCCAGGTGTCAGAGCACTTTGAGTCTCATGTGAAAAGTTCTTTATACATACTCAATGCCAAATATGCAAATTAACCGGTGTGATAAGATTACATCGGCTCTGCTGGAAAGGTTCCTGTTTGCCCAACACAAAATGCCTGCAGTTGGGGCCAACCCACATCCCCATTCTCCCTCTGACATCAAACACCACCAAGGCAGTGAATACCAGCATTAATCACTCTAAAGCAGCGGTCCCCAACCTTTTTGGCACCAGGGACTGGTTTCATGGAAGACAATTTGTCTATGGACTGGGGTCGGGGGTTGGTTCAGGTGGTAATGCGAGCGATGGGGAGCGATGGGCAGCGGCAGATGAAGCTTCACTTGCTTGCCTGCTACTCACCTCCTGCTGTGCAGCCCGGTTCCTAACAGGCCACGGACCAGTACCGGTCCACAGCCAGCACAGCCTCCGGAAGATCATACGTATGCTTGTCATTTGTCAATTTCTTTTTAAACATGCATTTCCTGCCTTCGCTTTTCTAGGCCCTGTGCTTGGCCTAAAACCACAACATTGAAGCCAACAACGGCTTTCAGGGCCTTGGCATCCTTATAGGGGGGCAGATACACAATGAATGCCATGTGAGCTTGGCTTGAGAGAGAGAGGAGCAAACAGCTGAGGGATCCCAGCTCTGGAAGGCTTCTGGAGAAGATAATATTTAGGTCAGTGAGGTTCCCTTTGGAGCACTTGGATTGGCAGAACCTAAGAGAACTACGTTAGGCTCTGAGGCTGCAACCTCCAAAGAGGAAATGCGGAGGCTCCTACCCCGTGTGTTCCTGGAACAGATCCCTGAGAAGCAGGTGGCCTAGAGGTACCTGTTGCAAGCTAGGGGTTAATGATTAGCTAGAGCCAGAGTGTCTGCCCTGCCCCGTCCTAAGCTCAAGGAATTCCTAACAGCAACTGCAATATCCATCATGTATTAAACTAGGGGCCAAGCCCTATACTATACTTTTCATTTGTTACCTAATTTAATTGTTGCAATAAGTATTTCACAAACGAAGAAACTGAGGCTCACAGAAGTGAAGGGCTTTATGTAAAAGCCTCAGAGCTGAAGGCAGTACAAGAATCTGAGATTTAGATCTCAAAATCCAGTGCTCTTTTCACAATACAAAGTGCTTCCTTTCTATTTAATGCTGACGGTTCTCATAGACCTGCTGTTATTTCAGCTCTGAGACCAATGTCTTAGAGAAGTTGGAGCAACACCTGCTACCACGGGGCAAAAAAATGACCAATAGAATTTTGTGGTGAGAACGACTTAGGATCAAAATTCAGCTCTCATTAACTCCACTTGCAACCTCAGGGAAGTCACTTTACTTTCCTGGAGGCTTAGATTTTCCTTCTGGAAAATGGATGTCATAATGGGGCTGTGAGGCTTCAGTGGAATGAAGTCTGTGACATACTCTGAACCCAGCAGGCAGTCAACCAAGCAGTGACTCTCTTCTGGAGAACTCTGTGCTAAGGATTCCTGCCGAAGTTCCGCTTTGGGAGACAAGTGAAGATGGGCAATGACCATATGCAAATAAGTTATCATCATGTCCTCCTTGAGCTATTTTTTTTTGCCATAAATAGGGAAATTAAGCACTATCTGGGATCTATCATTTTTGAAAACAAACTACACACTTATTGTTAGAACACTCTTTGCACTTCCCCCAGCTATTTTAGTTGACATATAAGGAGTGTGGACCACTGCCCAACCCTGCCTCCAAATTAAGCTGAGTTTTTGATTTCTTGACAGTTTGTCAGCCATCAATTGTTGCAAACCCTTCACTGCCAAAGGTGTTTGACCCTGAGTCATTACTCAGGGAATATGGTGATTTCTGGCATGGGAAATATAGTGTGAGTCCCACTGTAATTACGATGGAACCCATGAAGTATATATAATTACCAAACAGGCTGCACAAATGACATCTGTTGGCACTGTCAGATCGATCCGTGTACTTGTTGTCAAGCAGCAGCTGGTAAGTCCTTTTGTCACATGAAGTTGGGTATCCTAATTGATCTAATTTTTTTTAAAACTTTTTTTTCTTTTCAAAGGATTGTAGATTCATAGGCAATTGTAAGAAATAATACAGGGAGATCGCTAATGCACTTTTTACGCTATTTCCCTCAATGGTAACATCTTGAAAAACTATAGTACGGTATCACAACTAGGATATTGACCTTGATAGAATCAAGACACAGAACATTTCCACCACCACAAGGATCCCTCATGTGGCCCCTCTATAGCCGCACTCACCTCCTTCTTGCCCCTACCCCTTTTATCATCCCTGCCAACCGCTAATCTATTCTCCAGTTCTGTAATTTTGTCATCTCAAGAATGTTAGATAAATGGAATCAAACAGTATATAACCTTTGGAACTGGCTTTTTCACTCAGTGTGATACTCTGGGGGATTCATCCACATTGTTGCATGTATAGGTAGTTTGTTCCTTTTGATTGCTGGGTAGTCCATGGTATAGTTGTACCATAGCTTGTTTAACCACTCACCTGTTGAAGGACAATTGGGTTATTCCCAGTTTGGAGCCATTATGAATAAAGCCGCTATGAACATTTGTCTACAGGTTTTTGGGTGAACATAAGTCTTCATTTCCCTGAGAAAAGTGCCCAGGAGTGCTGAGATACATAGTATTGGCATATTAGATTTTTTAAATTGCCAAAATGTTTGTCAGTGTGTCTGTACCGTTTTATACTCTCACCAGCAAAATATGAGAGATTGGTATCTCCACGTATTCTACGTGTATGCCCTTTATTTCCTTTTTTTTTTTTTTTTATTTACTGTTCTGGCTAGAATTCCAGCACTATGCATATTTTATAAAATGAATTGAGAAGTATTTCTTCCTCTTCTATTTTCTGGAAGACGTTGTGTACAACTGTTGTTAATTCTTTAAATGTTTGGTAAAATTCTCCAGTGAAACCATTTGGGCCTGGAGATTTTTTTTTTTTTTTTTTTTAGTTTCTAAATTACAAATTAAATTTCCTTAATAGTTGTAAAGCTACTAAAATTATCTATTTCCTATTGAGTGAGTTGTGGTGCTTTGTATTTTTGAAGGAATTGGTCCATTTCATCCACGTTGTCCAATGTATGTGTATAGTTTGTAGTGTTTCCTTATTATTCATTGATTATTTACAAGGTCTGTCATGTTACCCCCTGTTTCATTCCTGATATTGATCATTTGAGTCTTCTCCTTTCTCTCTCTTTCTCTCTTTCTTTCTTTCTCTCTCTCTCCGTCTGCCAGTTTTGCTAGAATTTTGTCAATTTTATTGATCTTTCCAAAGAACCAGCTCTTTGTTTCATTGATTTTCTCTATCATTTTTCTGTTTTCAATTTCTTTGATTTCTGCCATTGTCTTTGTTATCTACTTCCTTCTGCTTGCTTTGGAGTTATGTTGCTTTTTTTCCCCTAGGTCTTTGAGATGGAAGCTTAGATTATTGATTTGAGCCTCTTCTTCTTTTCTAATTTGTACATCAGTGTTATAAGTTTTCATTTCAGTACTGTTTTAGCTGTGTCCCACAAATTTTGATATGTTGCATTTCCATTTGCATTCAGTTCAATGTATTTTTTAAGATATCTGTTGAGACTTTTAAGACTGTAAAAGAGGACTCAAAAATAAGGGGGCATCATTTTTATCACAGAAGATCCTTGTTATTGGTTGCTGCACGTAATAGGTGCATAAAACCACAGAGGGGAAAGGCAAGAGGCAGTTCCTTCTTTAAACAAAGTCAGTAATGTTTTGGGATCAACTAGGTTACTATGTGACAGGGTGAGAGAGTGGCATGGACATATATACACTACCAAATGTAAAATAGATAGCTAGTGGGAAGCAGCCGCATAGCACAGGGAGATCAGCTCAGTGCTTTGTGACCACCTAGAGGGGTGGGATAGGGAGAGTGGGAGGGAGGGAGATGCAAGAGGGAAGAGATATGGGAACATATGTATATGTATAACTGATTCACTTTGTTATAAAGCAGAAACTAACACACCATTGTAAAGCAATTATACTCCAATAAAGATGTTTAAAAAAAAAAAAAAAAAGATATCTGTTGAGAATTCTTCTTGGACCCATGGATTATTTAGAAGTGTGTAGTTTAATTTCAAAGTATTTGGAGATTTTCCTCTAATCTTCCTGTCATTGATTTCTGCTTTGAGTCCATTGTGGTAAAAGCATGCATTCTATATGATTTCTGTTCTTTTAAATTTTTTAAGGTTTGTATTATGTCTTAGGATATATATTGCATATGTTCTGTGGGACCTTGAAAGGAATGTGTGTCGTTCTATAAGTGTCAATTGCAACATGTTGATTGATGGATATTTTTGCAGAGTGTAGGATTCTGTGTTGACACTTCTTACAAGACTCCAATTAGGTCTTTTGTTATCATCCCAGAGCTTCTGTTCATTTTCTTTTTCAGTCTATTTTTCTTCTGTTGTTTAGAACAGAGATGATTTTACTTCTTCCTTTTCAATGTGAATGCCTTTTTTTCTTTTCTTTTCTTTTCTTTCTTTTCTTTTCTTTCTTCTTTCCTTCCTTCCTTTCTTTCTTACTCTCTCTCTTTCTCTCTCTCTTTCTTTCTTCCTTCCTTCCTTCCTTCCTTCCTTCCTTCCTTCCTTCCTTCCTTCCTTTCTTTCTTTCTTTCTTCCTTTCTTCCTTCCTTCCTTTCTTCCTTTCTTCCTTCCTTCCTTTCTTCCTTCCTTCCTTCCTTTCTTTCTCTCTCTCTCTTTCTCTCTTTCTCTTTCTCTCTCTCTCTCTCTCTCTTTCTCTCTTTCTCTCTTTCTCCCTTTCTCCCTTTCTCCCTTTCTCTCTCTCTTTCTTTCTTTCTTTCTTTCTTTCTTTCCTTTCCTTTTCTTTTCTTTTCTTTTCTTTCCTTTCTTTTTGCCTAATTGCTCTGGCTAGGACATCCAATAAATGAGCTGTTAAGAAATAAAGGAATATTCATATGAGGGATTGAATAAAGGTGGAAACTCAGAAAGACCGGTAGAGCCCTGGAACCAGCTTTCACTTCAAAGGCATTTGCCAAGCCTGATGAATATGAGCATCATTTTGCTGCCTCATGGTAAGTGAATGAAAGAAGATAAGCCTAGGGTTCTAAGGAGTCTAATAGAAATCCATGAAGTTGGGCTTCCAGATGTCTACACCCTCATTGTAATGGTGAGCTAGACATCCACTTGGCTTCCATTCCATCAACTTGGTTTCAAAGAGGACTGCAAAGAAAATTGCACATCTCATATTCTGGTAGAAAGTAGAGGGGAGGATCTCCCTTAAGAATTCATAATCACAACCCTCCCATGGGTTGTATCCTTACATGGACCAATTTCTACATGGAATTGTATTCAGTAACAGCTTTAAACTCTAAAAGCCTTAAGAATTAATGCAGATCTGCACTCTAGGTTTTCTCAAAGGAATCAATGCAAAGATTTGGAAGAATACAACAACAAAAAAGCAAAATCTTCTTTAGACATGATTTCCTTTCCTCCGTCTCTCTCATTTTTTCCCTTCATTTCCAACCTGTGTATCTCAATGCCATGCTATTTTAACCCCTTCATCATTATGTTGACCATTGGGCTATCCCATCTTGACACTTGACCAACAGTGACCACCAGAATTTCTTTCACCATGCACAAGATATGCTGAGCTGATCCAGGATAACTAGAGAACCCCAAGGCTCCATGTTCCTGGTCCTCTCTCCTTCCACTTAAAGGGAAGAACACAGAGCCCTTAGTAAAATGAATTTCTTCTCTATGATTCTTAAATTTTTATACTGAATACAATTTTCATTTTGTTCTACCACAAAATCTACACTATCACGTTAATGAAATAACCCACACAAATCATTAGCCATACAGACAGAACCATGCTTTCTGCTAACTATACAGACAGAACCACACTGCTGCCAACATTCAAGATAATTCATGTGCATCCTTGAGCAGTCTGTTGAGGGAAAATAAGGTCTACCATTAAGAGAAGGGACATTTCACCAGGGTTCTTTGTGTGGGAGGGAGAAACACATACCATTGTGAAATGCTTTGCTATGTAAAACTATCTCATGAAATGCAACTATCCCAACCTCTGCCACTTTGTGAGAATTCCAGAGTATCAGGAGATGTCCTGTCCAGGAACACCTGCAATTATAAGACATAGTAATCATCCCTGAAATAGTCACCGGATGTTTCATCCTTAGGATTACAAAAATTCTCATTGCTGTAATCAATTAGCTTCACAGTGACACGGAGGCACTCCCTCATGTGTTTCCTTTCTCTGGGGTCACTGGTGCACTAAGATGTCCAAACACAAAAGTGTAATTTTGTCACAAAAACATCACACAGAACATGACTTAACTATCAGATTCAAATTGGACCACCTCTATTGAAAGTCTACTCATATACAATCCTTGCAACAGCATATGAACTGGCTGCTTTTTAGACATTTTACATATAAGCAAGTTAAGGCTTCAACAGGCTAAGTAACTTGTCCAAAACTAGATATCCAGTAAATGTCATATCAGATCTCAGACCCTGTTTCTCTGACTCTAAGTACTGTGCTCTTTCCACTGACCAACCTGGGAATTAAAGCAGGAGAAATTCGGTTCCTTACAAATGAGGAAATTGTGCAGCGCCAAGGTTGTGGACCTGGTTTGGGGCAATTAGATATTCTCTGTCCTAGTGGCCTAAACTCTAAATCCTGCCAGAATTTAGCCAAATTGGTTACAGTAGCAACTGAGTAAAAATTTGTTGATGGCTAGCAAAATTAATAATGAGTAAGAACATCTATATGATATTTCTGCATTTAAAATTTTCCTTTCATGTTTATTATCTACTTTCCATCTCCAAAATAAAATAGGATGTGTTTTACCTTTCTCACTCTACAAAGAAGGACACTTAGGTTCAGAGAGGGAGTGTGCCATGACTACCTACGACCACACAACTAGTAAGTGAAGGAGACCAGAGCTGGAACACAGGGTCTCTGACTTCAAGCTCAGTGTTCTTCCTGCTGCCTCGAAATAAACCCAGACTCTTCCTAATGTTAAAGACATTGTCTTAAATCCCTTAAGCTCTCGAGGGGCAGTGGGGACACACTGTGGGGAAGACCATGCATTCATTTCTTCCCAGCTGAGTCTATGTTGTCATCTATCACCCTGTTGCTCATCTGGCTTCTCATTCATTTCCTTCCCTAAAATAAATGCCAAATGAGCGATGCCAAATGCCTGATCTCTCCACTCCATTTCCTCAGTCATTTACCTATGTAAGATGTAAAGGCTGTAGCCCCACTCATGGAGCATGTGTAAACATTTGTTGGTTGTCCCCATCATCCATCCCTCTTCCCCTCTTCTTAACTCTACCCTGAATTCCCTAGTAAAGTATTTTGAGTGGAATTAATCCTGAATGCTGACTCCCTGGAAATATCACCAAAATAAACAGTGGATAAGACAAAGCTGAGTATATTCTTATCAAGGTAAGGGAGAATACCACCATGAGAGAGTCTTACTAACATCACAGGGGCAAAGTTGGGATGTTTATAAGATTCTGAAGTCTGGTTTAAGATAGGCTTTCAATTCGGGGAGGGCTTGATTAGGATTAGATAAGGATCATGATATAAGAGTTTGGGATTGGTAGACAATCAAGTATTTTGAGGCAGAGTTTTGAAGAGTCTTACAGAATTGACAGTCATTTGATGCTATTTATTGAAAATTCAAAGTTTTATGTTTATTTAAATTGTGTTTGTTTTGCTTGTTTGTTTATAAAGACTAGGCAGGAATTTCCTGAAATGAACAATAAACTGCAACTTTTATCTTCATCACTACATTGATGAAGACAGTGGAACAGTAGTCACATTAGTGAAGACGGCCAAATAGTAGTCAGGTTAAAAAGGACAGTAAGCTGTGTGGATGTAGATGGATTTGGCTCTGAATCCATTCCCAGGAGGGTGCCTGATTGACTTAAATAAATCAACAAATCCCATCCCGCTGGTCACAGTGACTGGTTCAGCAATGGGCACAAAAAACAAATCAGGCCAGTGGGACCAATGAAGACTTATCATGGAGCTACATGCAAAGCACACATTCTACTATCTACTGAATTTGAACCCTGGAGTCTATAGCCCCACAAGTTGCTGTCAGTGATTCTGCAAGCATAAGGGAAAAGGTCTTCCTGGAAGAGAGCCAATGCTAAGGAAGGAGGGCTGAGAAAGAAGAGAGAGAAGCCAAGTTCCACTCTAATTACTCATTTGAGCCACTGAATCAAACCTTGAAGCCAGCCCTACTGGGACCATACATAAATGTGTTTCCTTTATAAACAAAGCCACTTGAAGGTGGATCTTCTATTACTTGCAATGCAAAGTGCCCAGTGCCTGGCACACAGTTCTTATTAATGTTAACACTAGCGAAGACAACTCTAGCTTGATTTTGCAACTAACCAGCCACGTGACCCAAGTAAGTCATTAATCCTCTCTGGGCATCTTATTCTTCATCTGTTATATTTTGGGACCATTAACTGGTTTTTAAACCCACAGTCAACTCCTAGATTTCATTATTTTGTAAATTATCGTTCTACGAACTAGAATGAATTAATCTGGAAACCTCCCTTCAGGCCTTGCCACATGACTCAACAAGCCAGTCCTGGAGGGATGATATATTGGTATTTCATACCAGCCTGGGTTCTTGGCTGTGATAAGAAACAGGGCTCTGAGATAACCAATTGGTCACTACTGAGCAGATTCCAAGTAGCAGGTCAGATTTGGGAAGCTGGTTGGATAAATATTAGCCTTTATCACAACTCAAACAATCCCAACTGCCAAACCAAAGAGTTCTTGGGGAGGAATTGTGTTCCCTCTTCCTCTTTGGAGAACCAGAAATCACAATGCAATTTTGTCACACTGCCCAGCAGATAACTCTCTTTTCTAGCTAGTAAATAAAGGTGTGCACCACCCTATGTGTGTAAAGGTATTGCGTGCCTATGCTCATTTCTCCTTCAGGTAAAGAGGAACAGGGTTGGTTAACAAGCCCTGGGTTTTACTTCTAACCAACCTGAGAACTCTGGTCATAGGAAAGCCAGTCTGAAGAGTCTGAAGGATTATTAAAAGATACTGCAAAAACTCACATCCAGGAAAAAGAAGTTTCCAACTTTATGTTCGTGGCAGAATTCCTTTCCAAATTTCAAAAGCTGTGTCAATACAAACAATGGTTGTTGGAGAACTCAAGTAATCATCTGGGCGATTCAAGTCAAAATGTTTTTCCTTAAATTATTCAATTGAGACAAGAGAATTTCCCTTCTGAATTACCTAGATAATTATCTTAACCTTAAGAGCTCATATTTGTACAGTTCTTCATGGTTTTCAAAGTACAGCCCAGAATGACTCTTGTTCAGGGGATCAGGACACCCATAATGATAGTCTTTTTAAGTGACAGTGAGATGAATTCTAATGCCACAGTGGTATCATGGACCCTGGCAAGTCTGCAGCCTAGTAAGGGAGCTTGTGTCTAGGTTTTATTGGGAGAAAGAGACGGAGAGAGAGAGAGAGGAAGAATGTGTATCTGTGTATACGTATGTATGACACGAACTTACTTTTTAGGCCCAGAGTGTCTAATAATCCTTTTGGATGGCAGTCAGCTTTGGGCCATAAATCACCAGGACCATCATTTCTTTAGGGAGATATTTGCAACAAGCCTTGGGTTAGAAGGAATATAAATTTTCTGAAGCCTGAGCATTTCTTTTCTGGTTATTCATGCAGGGTGAATTGCCCCTCTCCCTCCTGAAATAAAACAGGAGTGTCAACCTCACATGCTTCACTCTAGATTTCTGGAAAGGATAACATGTCAGGGCCCAGGAGACAGGCACCTCCACTGCCTCTCCCTGTGGGATTGGTAACAGGCAGCCATCCTGGAGTGGAGGTCGTCAGGCGCAGAGGAGCAAGTCTGAGCCAAATGAGAAGCCAGGTAGCGCTCAGCGTGGCAAGAGAAAGAACCACTTCTAGCCATTCACCTCTCCAGCTGGGACCCCTGAGGCTGAGAGCGTGAGCGGGAAGGCAGGGAGAGGGTTCCGACCGCGAAAGACCGTGTGTGTCCTCAAAACAGGCGCTGCACTAGGGGCTTCAGACCAGCTCTGCTAATGCTGGCTCCGAGACTTCAAGCAAATTACCTCTCCTCTCTATAAGTCATCATACATAAGATAACAAAGTGGCCTGGTTCAGCTTAGAGATCTAGTCCCTTGGGAAATCTCTACAGATCAATTTGATTCAATGCACAGTGAATACTTTCTGAGTGCCTGGCCCTGGGCTAGGTGCCAGAGTTATGCATGAGCAGTGCACCCAGTGCCTAAAACAGACCAAAAATTGGCCTACCGTTGAAAAAAGGGATAACAGATATATGGAAAAGGGAAGAGATGGGAAAAGTGATTAACATCTGAAAAGTAAGGAGGGGGGGAGCTCTGGGGAAACTTTTGCGGGGAGGAAAGATAATGAACAGGACTTTTGAAGGACCAAGCAGAATGGCCAGCAGGAATAAAGCCTATGGGGAGAAAAGCGCTGACTGTGTAAAATAAAGGAGAAAATCCTGCTGTGGCTGGAGCATCCGAGGAGGTTCCCCATGTCCAGGGCTGTGTCTTCCTTCCTGTCCTGTGTGTACTCACATTGACCTTGCCCCTTCCATGCCATTCAGCTGGGGTGAGAGCAAGGAAGTGGAGCCCATTGAGCTTCCTATTCTGGGCTTAGGGAAAGGCGGGGCAAAAAGGAGTGAGTGAGAGAAAGGCTCCTTATAGCACCACTGCTGGAGAGAAGGGGTAGGGACAGGGGAGTGCTTCCTTTTTTATTATTTTATTTAACTTCATTCTATATGTTCCCATGATTTACATGAACTACTTGACTCCATAAGTGTGTTTTTTCTCTTGTTCTTTCTGGCGTGACTTCCCCATCTCTCTCTCCTCTCCCCTCCATCACTGTCTCTCATGTCTACAATCCCTTCCCCCAGATACCCCATGTTAACAAGATAAGTCAGGGCCCTTGCAAGGAACAGATGGCCCACTCATACAGACTATTCAAGGAGATTTTATTAAAGGGACAATTTTAAAGGTGTGAGCTGGGTCAAGAAAAACTAGCAAAAGATGGTGAAGCAAGAGCAGATAGGCCTCTAGGCTTGAAGGGCCAAAAATAAAGATTATAAAACAAAGAGAATGGTCATCTGGAGGCCCCCCGCCAGGCACGATGGTCATCAATAAAGGGGGGGCACCTACCTGCAGCCACCGCCACTGGCAGAAACGAAGCCAGGGGCATATACCCTGAGCTCACATTCCTCCCTCTTTCTCATCTTTTGCTGGTCCTTCCCATACCAAACCAACCAGAAGCCAAAGGGTACGCTGGTCCATAGATACAGCCCATCAAGGTCAGGGTCCAGGGCACGGAGCTGGTTGGGGAAGGTAGGGAATGGATTTGGGAGACAAACAGAAAAACCCAGCACAACCTAATATACATTCTCCCAAAGACTTCTCTGCAGACATATAATTCTCTAGATATCCATATATTACCATACATGAGATTTTTATCATTTTTTACCAAAAAGGCAGCATATTGCACACACTTTTGCTTATCTTGCTTTTTACATTCAACAGTGGCTCATAGACTAACCCTCCAAGTCGTTTTGTAGAGCTGCATTCATTCTTTATTCTTCTTTTTATTCTTTATTCTTCTCTTTAAATAGCTGCAAAATATCCCATGAGATGAATGTATGATTAGTTACTCAGTAATTCTCTTATTTTCCAGTTATTTTGTCAGTTTAAGCAGTGCTGCAAAAAACATCTGTATATTCATGCCATTATGTATTAGTGTTTTTTCTATGTTGTAAATTCCCAGAATGGAGACGGCTTGGTTTAATAGTATATCTGAGAATCTCTGTCCCCTCTTCTCAATTTTGTTGTAAATCTAAAACTGCTCTTAAAAAATTGTCTTTAAGGAAAGAGTATATTTGAGTATGTATGTGTATTTTAAATAGAAGTTGTCAGAATGCAATCATGCCATAACTTTTTCAAGTGTTCAAGAAGAACAGGCAAGGAAGGGAAATAAATCTAGTGTCTCCATTCGTGTGTCACCTGCTCCAGAAGGTCGTCCCTGATCTCCCTACTCTGTCCCCTTTATTGTCACTGCTCATGGTTTACCCCTCCTCTTCCATACCCCCCGTGCATCCCCAAAACCGTAAACTTTCTGAGGTTAGAAACTGTGTCTGAGACACCTCTGAACCCCCACCATCTAGCATGGAGCCTGCAATGTGTTAGACTTGCTATGCTTATTAAATGAAAGAATGAATGAACCAAACAAAGGTGACAAGAACTTTCCAGTATCTTCTCTGCCATCCCAGGGTGGGGAAAGGAGCATGGACTCAGGGACGGAGCTTCTGCTTCAGTGCAGAGCTTGCCATTGAGTGGAACATTCTCTGTGGTCTACTTCTTGGGCCCTGAGCTTGACAGATAAGGTGCCAGTGGTGAGGAGCAGACCTCAGATGTGGAAGAGAACTATGAGATGACCACAGAGTGTAGATTAGACCTTTCCCTGGTACACAGTGCTTGTCTCCCTCTCAAGAAGGGAAAATAAAAACAAGACTGCAGCTCATTAAAAACCTTTGGGAAGGGACTTCCCTGGTGGTGCAATGGTTAAGAATCCGCCTGCCAATGCAGAGAACACGGGTTCGAGGCCTGGTCCGGGAAGATCCCACATGCCGTGGAGCAACGAAGCCCGTGCACCACAACTACTGAGCCTGTGCTCTAGAGCCTGTGTGCCACAACTACTGAAGCCCACGCGCCTAGAGCCCAAGCTCCACAAGAGAAGCCACCGCAATGAGGATCCCGCGCACAGCAACGAAGACCCAACACAGCCAAAAGTAAATTAAAAAAAAAAACAAACTTTGGGAAGATGTCTCATAACAAAGCATAGATCCCAGTAACAATAAGGAGAGCCTTCTTTCAGCGTCTTCCGTTTGGGTTCATTAACTCCCTTCCTGCCCTCAGGTTACTCACTAGAGACCCGTTGTCTCAGTCCACCGACTGGTGTGGGTGTCGGCAGAAGTCATTCTTCTCAGAGTTGATGCTTTCAGAAGAAATAAAAGGGAATGGCAAAGTTAACAATGAACTTTCTGCTTTTAACAAACAGAAAAGGTTGTTTTGAATGTTTTTGTATGTTTCTTTTTTTTTTTTTCTTTTGCATTTTAATGTTTGTCTTTCTGGTTTCTCCAGAAAGCCTGGCTACATTGTGTTCTCCTGGAAAATGCTTTGTCCTTGCCTGAAACTATCAGCACAGTTCTCAATGGGTCTGAATTGAGGCCGCCGTGTGGGGGGCTAACTGAAAACAGACCTTCCCTAAAGGGGCTGACTTTGGGTGGACTGACTCATGAGGCTGAGCCCTCCACCACCCTGTGTTCCTCAGGTTCCCGGAGAGGTGATGTTTGGGAGAAGCAGAGAGAGGAGACCGAATGTGCTTCCATCGGTAATGGGTGCTGTTGGAGAACGCTGGTAGGAGAAGATGTTCTCCTGGGGCCAGGCTGAGTGGGGACGATACACATGCTTGGGGTTGGCAGTGGGGTAGCATGTATTGGTTGGGACGGATGCTTCACCAAAAGTGGCTAAAGGTAGAAAAGTCAGAGGGAGAATCTGGAATCTGGTCAACCAGGGAAACCAAGGTCATAGCCAGGGAAGAAAGATCAAGTTCCAGCTCAGGGTTTCTCAGTGTCAGCACATTTCACATTTTGGACTGTACCCTCATCTCATCAGTGGCATCCCATCAGGTTTACCACATTCTATTTGTTAGAAGCAAGTCCCTAAGTCTAGGGAAGGGTTTCATACAGGCGTGAATACCAGGAGGCGGGGATCATGGAGAGCCGTTGCAGAAGCTGCCCACCACAAGGCATTAGCAGAGCACCTTGATCTTCAGAACCATTGCCACCAGGAAAAATTTACTCCTGTCTCCAGGTGTAGACTGTGGGCAACTAAAGCAGACTGACTGCACGAAGAGGAGTTGTGAGTTTTGGTTCCTCCCATTTGATCTACCCCAAGTTCTAGGTTTAGCCATGTGCCTTCACTGTCTCTGGCTTACAGCCGTCATAGCATTTATGTAATGCACTGTCTCTCCTACTTGACAGTGTTTCAGGGCCTGGGATAGAGCTGGTCCTCAGAGCCTGTCATAAGTGAAACTGAAACCACACTTGCCATCTATTGGTCTAGCAAGGTGACAGAGATACCACTTTTCCCACTGGACTCAGCTTTCTTTGATAAGAAAATTTCTTACTGGGTTGAAGTGGTATTAGATGCCATCTAGGTAGAGCTTAAGCAGGGAAAGGCACTGGGCCCTGGGTTGGGCACAGATGGCTTGGCCTTTCCTGAATAGAACAAAGAGAACATAAATACTGAACAGGAGTGACTCCATTATTGGGATAACTTCTACTCTCAAAGGAGTAAACGTTGAATATCTAAGTGGTTTCATTTTGCTTTGCTTTGCTTTTTTTTTTGGAGGAAGTTCTTTTTTATACTTGGAGTTTTATGTAGCGCTGAAAAAGGATCTATTTAGAGAATTACCTTCCCCCATTATAGTAGATACTTGCAAACTTCATGTTACCCTTCTTATATTTAAAAAGGTTGGAAAGCCAATTAGATGCACTCATATGATTTGAAAGAAAGAAGTGAGTAGGGGTCATTTCTTCAGCTCCTGGTTGCCACTACTGTTAGGAAAGTTGTAATTTTCTTGCAGTAGGTCGCAGTGTTTATTCTCCAGGGTTCTGGGTATTGACAAACAGTGGTGGTAGTGCTGGCTTCTTGATCTGACTTCCCGGTCCCTGGGCTGCAGCTTTGGGCAGCCGTTCTCCTGTTTCCTGCTATGGTGGTGGCCCCCACTCAAATTCTACCTAGCACCAGTGGCACCCTCAGAAATACTAGCTCCTCTGGAGGATCAGTTCTGTATTACCTAGCTTAGAGGCTGCTCCTTCAGCCCTTACAACTATTTTGTAAGCACACAATTGTTTATATTAAATCCTATTCTGCTTAAAATACCTAGAGTAATTTCTGATTCCTGTATTTAAACCGATTGATATATATTTTGTCATCTGAAATCCACCATTTTAAAGCCTCCTCTTTGGAACTCAAAACCATTAACTTGTCAACATCTCCTACATAAACACAAATAGAGTTCTAGGAAGTGCAGTGCTTCGGGTGACAGCCCAGCCCCAAGACTAACTTCCTTGGGACTTACCCTTATGACTTGTGAAATGACTCTCACAAGGCAGAGCGGAGATTGTGATAGACCCCAAACTTCAGGTGCCGTCCCAACCACTCCCTTCCCCAGATGTAAAATCATCTTGGAGAGTCTGAGCCCATGCCCTAGGGCGCCCGCCAGCTACTCCCTTTGCCCATTCACGGGACTGTGTGCAGCTCCATTTTCAGCTATGGGAAGGAATCTGCCCTGGTAGGAGAAAGCAGAAAAATCAATCAGAGAGAGCAACTCAATCTCCATTTTTACCTGAAGACAGTGTTGTGTCCCAAGTTTCTTAGAACACTTGAAAATACTAAGAATGGACACGTAAGTTTAGTTGTCTTAGGGAGTCAGTGAGCCTCAGTGAAATGACCAGTGGAATCTGAGTTCTAACCCAGTGCTACCTCTTAGAAGAAATGTAACCTTGCAAATACCATTCAGCTTCTCTGGGCCTCAGTCCCTCATCTGAAAAATGGAGCTAGCACTTTGCAGAGCTAGTACAAAGGGCAAAGAAAATCATCTTTCTGATTTCTAGTAAATGTTAAATAATTGTTGTCCCTTTAAGAACAACAGCCTATAAGAATGTAACAATCACAGGACCAGAGTTCTCATAACATTCAAGAGTTGGAAAGGACCGGTATGGTTACTGGCGGGGAGTTGGCAGGCAATAAATGTTTGTTGAACTAATGAATTAATTGCTGAAGGATGTAATTTAATAATTTTACAACCCCCTATGAAAGTCAGAAACCTGGGGCAACTTGCCAAAGTCACATAACTAATTGGTGACAGGACCAAGGATCAACATACAACCCTCAATTCCCAATCAGTCTTCTCTGCCCAGACTCATATTTTTATAAAGCCATATACAGTTCTCAAAATGATTTGTAGGCAAAATAGCACTGATTTATGGAAAGCAAATCATAAATTTTTCTCAAATACTCATTTCTCAGCATCTGAGACCCATTTTACATGGAGCAGGAATTCAGATTTCCTATTGAAAGTCACTTCAGGGACCAAGGATTACAGAGCCTACTTCCCAAAAGCTAATGTTCCCCAAGTCTCCGCATCACAATCTAAATAGGATGCTGGGAGCGAGGCAAAGAGGAAAGCTCTGGATGCTGGAACGTGGAGGTCAGGGAGAGGAGCCTCCTGTGCTGTGTACTCTAACAATCGCTCAGAAACTTTCTCCTTCCGGGAAGTAAGACGAGTGAATCTGAGGTCTGGACAAGGACATCCTTAGTGATACAAAAGTCTTATGAGTCGACATCCTGAACTACCATGATTCGTAGCAGAAAGTCCCATTAAGCAAATGAAATCACTGAGAGAGAAAGAAGAGACAGCTGAACATGAGAAGCAGCTCAGCAAACACTCTAACGGGAGGAATCACGAGGTTCAGAGAATGGGCAACTCTAGAGAAAATTGCTATTGATTTAAGTGAAAACAGTCCAGAAGTTTAGGAATAATAGGATCGTTGGACTGGCTTATTTCTCTGGTCTGTAACTCCACATATCTCTTCTCCCTGCAACTCCCAAGGCAGATTCTTCTCGTGGATGAATTAGGCCGGGTGAAAACAGGATTCTTGCCCATAATTTTTTCAGCATATCTAGTTGATTTATCTGTTGATACCACTGTGTTATGGCAGTTAAAACACTGCAACATTAGAACAAGCTGGAACAGACTTCGGGCATTCATAAAAGCCATATGAAAACCACATGGAGGAGACGTGGGAGAACCGGTCCAGATAAGAAAGTGGATGCAAACATTTGCAATCCTTTGCTTAAAGCTGAAGTAAGCCGAGTGTTTGGCTGCAGAATTGTAAACACCGCAGTGGAATTTGGGAATCGTCACCATGTAGAAGGCTGGAGACGGAGATGGCTCTGCTCTGGGACAGGTGAATGGCTAAAGCTAGTGGGATAAACCTTCTTTCATTCTCCTACTAGGAGGACCCTATTGACTCACAGGAAGGTTTTAACATTCCTCATTTGCAATCCCTCCCACTTTGAATCTGTGCCCCTCTAGATCTTTTAGGAAGAAATTGGGGACTTGTAATTATCCTTTGACTAGAAAACTGGATTTTTTCATTTTCCTAGGAGGTAGCGTGGATGGATTTGGTGTCAGAGATTGGAGATAGAATTTGTTAGTTCCTGGGTATGTGACCTTGGGTACAAATATAAACCTCTCTTCTGATTTCTAATCTTCAAAATGATTGTGGTAATCACTCACATACTTCAAGAAGAGAATGTTGAAATGTTTCTACAACTCAACAGGGAAGCTGGGACTCACAGTTCAGAGTTCCTGAAACTTGTATAATATATAAACTCTTTCATATGGGAAAAAAAAAACCCACCTCCTCATAGAACCCTAAGAAAATGACTTCAGGCGTGGGACGCAGTCTCTAAGAGTCTCAAACTGAAGCAATGAATGTCTTATTTTGTATATTAAAAAAAAAATTCTTACATTTCAGATGATCATTAACATTGTTTAAAGTAGTTTTTAATGTATAACGGGTAAAATTATTTTCAAGAACATCATCAAAACAAAAATGCAGAATGTTTAAAGCTGTGTAACCATGGGGTCTCCAAGAAGGAGCCACAAATCAGTCCTTTTTTAAGAAACACTGGCAAGGCAGTTAAGAAGTCAGAAGTCAGATTTTAATCCTGGCTTTGCCATTTACTAGCTGTGTGATTTGGGGCAGGGAACGTAATCTCTTCTAAAGCCTCAATTTCCTCATTTTAGATTACTGGAACCAAAAGTACTGATTAAAGGTGAGAAAACCTCCTGGAATCCTACTCTGAAAACATAATCATAAGGGAAGGGAATTCTAGTCAAGGGTCAGGGCCAACTGTGCAAGGTCTGGCACACCCTTTACCCTCGCTGAGCCTCGGTTTCTTTTTGGAGGAAAGAGGGCAATAACCTCTGAGGAGTTTGTCTACCTTACAGAGCTGCCAGGAGGGTCAAAGTGTTGATGTGAAGGCGCCTGCCCTGCAAACAGGGAAGCACCACGCGGCACAGAACTTCTCCTGGAAACGGGACCCTGCGACATGGCTCAAGGCTTAGAAACCGCCATCCCTATCTGGAAAATCGAATCCATCTTGAGGTTAGAATTCTGGTTTATGATCCTCTGCATTTCGTGCCAGAAATGAGCTCAGCCGAAAGTGCCATTAACTACCCGCTGCTGGGGTGGGTTCACTGTGAAGACCCTTTTTATCCGTCAGCTGGCTGTGAAAAGCCGGATGGTTCTTAGATACAGCCATTACCCAGAAAGCCCAGCAGTTCTGCTTCCCAGGGCTCTGGCAAAGCCCGCCCCTCTCAGGACCACGGTAAAACTCTCGCAAGGTCATGAATGAATTCTATTCTCCCTCCCCAGTTGCCCTGCAAACCAACGTACCCAGAGGAGTAAATGAGAAGCAAGGGGCATCCCTGAGTGGCTAATCTACTCCCTTTTTATCCTTCCTCCCCTCATTGTTTCCTCCCCTACCCCTACCCGGAGGCCCATATGATGATGAGTTAGGCTTTATAGAGAAAAGCCCAAAGCAGTCTCTTTCCAGCCTTCTAAAAATCATCTGGGAATAGTCAGCTAATATTCAGCCCATGTTAATGCAGCCATCTCCTCTGTGCCGGGAGCTGAGCCAGGGGCTTTCTCATTGACATTGTCTCTGGTTCATCTTCACAATCAGCCTGACACATTAGAATTATTATTCCCATTTCACAGCCAAGAGGTAGAGGGGAAACTGATACTCTCTGCACAGACTCTTCCAAGTATCAATTTGCTGGTCTGTAGCATCTGTCCTGGCTTTTATTATTATGACTGTGGCTACTCAAAGAGGGGACCCTAGATGGTAGGAAGATGGTTCTAGTCCGAGCACCACCCCAGACAACGGTGTGCCCTTGGACGTTCGCCTTAACCTGCTCTGAGCCATAGTTTCCTCCTGTTTAACTTCTGCCTGTGTGTAATGTGTTTTTGCGGTTTAACTGAGATAATACATGTGTATTCTCTTACATCATGAGGCACTCAACACCTGGGAAGGCTGTTATTGCAGTCAGGGAGGACACCGTAAGCTCGTCACTCAGGCTCCAAGTCATCTTCTGAAAGAGGTAGACGTCACGCTGCTATTCAGTGAAGAACTGAGGAGGGTGCCCAGAGTGTGACCTAGTTACTGAAGTCCAGCCTGACCAGATCCACTTGCCTAATACAGAACAACATAAGGTCGGGAATTGGATGGTCCACTATGAACACAAGAACTACGATAGCGAGTTCCTGTCTCGATCTGGCTGCTGTGCCTTCTAGCTGTGTGATTGGGTGCACCAGCTCTACGAACCTCGGTCCCTTCTCTAAAATAGAGCTGGTAATTGCTACCTTACCTTACAGGGCTGTTGTAAAGATTAAGTAAGAGAAAATGTGTGAACACATTGGCACGGTGCCCAGAACATCACAGAAGTTCGATTCCTTCATGTGTTAGTCTTGAAAACTTGGTTTGGTTTGTGCACAGTGTGCTGTTGCTTTTCACAAGGAAAGATCCCACCGGGGCATAGAACAAGAAGGGCTTCACTTCCCATGTGTAAATCTATGGGAAAACCTTCATCAGAAATGCTGCTGAAGAAGAATGTCCGTCCCTAGGAAAAGTATTGAGAGATCACCAGTAGGTATTCTGCATCTGACCCCAAAAGTATAAGAAGTCCAAGAACACTGCCATTTTTAGCAAACTAGTTGGACGCCAGCTCTTGCTATGATTAATAACCAAGTTTCATTTGGATGGTAAAGCAATGGCACTTTCCAAAGGAAATTTCGTGATTGCCAGGAACTGCTGTCTTGATGCTGAGCGGGGTCTCACTATTTGGCTCACCTGATTAGTAGTAGCTGGCTGCCAGTTGTCACCCATCCTAGGTATGGAGCAGACATCAGCCAGATGAGTTGACTGACCTGAGTGATACAATCTTAAGTCAAGGAAGAGTTTCTTCAGGGAAGCTATACTTGCTTCTCTGCTCATTCTTTTTTCGATTTCCAGCCAAATTGTGACTTTAAAAGGCAGGCAGAATCTTACCCATGTAAAGAACACAATTATACTTCCTGATCTACAGACTTGTTTTGATTGTAATTCCAAGTTCCACACGTTCCTTTTCAGTACTCTGTTTTGGTTCATTCAAATGTTTGAACAAAAAATTAGAGAGTGAAAACAAATAGGTCAGAGGATCTCAAGAGAAGCATAATATGCTGTAGGAGAATAGATGAAAAAATGAAACACAAGAGGAGATGAGGAATGAGGAGGTGACAATTAAGATGGAACTTTGAAAAATGGGTAGAATTTGAAAGTGTAGAAATGGAAGGGAAGTGTTTTCTTGGGCCAATGGAACAACATAAACAAAGACATGGAAGCAGAACACTCAGGATTTTAAAGAGTAAGGAGTTTGATTCATATGGACTATGTAGTACACCCTATATACACACAACTTTCTTGTGCCCTTGTTCATGGAAGACAGTCATTTTATAGTGGAGTTTGGGTAGAGAACAAGAATGTGACAGATCTTTCTTTTTCTTCTAGACACAAGAGAAGATTCTACTTTTCCACCAACCTTGTAATTAGGTAGGGCCATCTGACTAGTTCTGGTCAATGCATTGTGTATAGAAGTGGTAAGTGTCAATTCCTGGGCAGAGAAATCGCCAGTGCAATAATATCCAGCACCTTTTCCCCTGCCATGTCAACTGAAAAGGTTGTGTTTTCCGAATAGTGTAGCTACAACACAGTGGAGGCTGCTGACATATGGATTACTGAATTGTTAATGTGGAGTGGAAGTGGCTTAGAAAGTCTCCTAGATCTTACGTGCACTTTTCATAAACAAGAAATAAATCTCTGGTGTTAAGCTATTGAGATTTGGGAAATGTTTGTTATGGCAGCATAACCTAGTTTATCCT
Organism: Balaenoptera physalus; assembly: GCF_965194825.1. Taxonomy (NCBI): domain Eukaryota; kingdom Metazoa; phylum Chordata; class Mammalia; order Artiodactyla; family Balaenopteridae; genus Balaenoptera; species Balaenoptera physalus. The sequence goes on from NC_138886.1 coordinate 25,372,705, forward strand.
GACTAATACAAAGAATTTTTGAAAAGATACCATGAGTCTTCTGAAGACACACCCTGACCTAATACGTTTACTTGCTTTTCTGAGGATACCAATCCTAAGCATTCTTATGGTCAGAGAAAGAGATAGCTATTCTGTTTGTATGATGCTTCTGGCACATATAGTTGCCTTCCACATTCCAAACAGGAGCTGTTCAAGATAGCAACGCAGAGAGGGCTTTGTGGCTTTATTCTGAAACAACAATAAAGGAAAATATCCTTGACAATCCCTAAAGCTACACTGAGAATTGGATAACTTAAACAGTAACCTCATAGCAGCTTTTCATAGTAATTACTACCATTTAGTAAATTACTCAGATTTCAGCGTGTTAGTTGACACCTTACACCTTACAGCCTTGGCCAATTTCACCCTTACACTAATCCTGCAACATATATATTATTATCCCCAATTTACAGACAAGAAAACAGCCTCAGAGAAGGAACATGACTTGCCCAAGTTCACCTAAGTCAGTTAGAGGAGAGCTAAGACCCAAACCCAGACACGTCTGACTCTAAACCATTTCAGGGAGCTATCTTGTCTATGAAAGCTCACAGGAAGGATAGATAAAAATAGAGTCTTACCCAGAATTGTTCATCTTTACTCTAACAAGGGGAAAAACATGAAATGTGGCAGAGACAGATAGTACTCTCTAAATATTCCTTTCCTCCTCTACATTTCCCAGTCTCTCCAGCAATTAGTCTGGGGCCGTGTGACTAGTTTTGGCCAATGAACTATGAGCAAACATATGTGTTATTTGCAGGCTGAGATTAAAAAGCCAGTGTGTTTCTTTTATCCTTCTCTGCCCCTACTTACCTGGGAGGTCACATAGTCCAGTTGGTGTGACTACACAATGGAGGAGAGCCTCTAGACTTCATGAGATTTTATGCACAGGAGAAGTAAGCCCTATTATGCAAAGCCAGGGAAACTGCCTTTTGGAGACTTGTTTTGTTCTTAGGGGACCACAGGTAAATACAAACTGAATTAATCCTAATGGTTCATGACATATTTTGATCATTGATCTTTGTACAGCCCGCTTTTATTTCATCCACTATTTAATTAGCTATTTTAAACAATGTATGTATTCATGAAACCACCTCTCAGAACTGGAACCTTGACAGTAACATTCATCTAACTACATTGTCCTTCTATCAATTCCTTCCCCTCCCTTCCCTCACATATAATAACCATCACCCTAAGTCCTGTATTCTTCATTCCCTTGCTTTCCTGAATATATGGTTTTATTGTACATATGTGTATTCCTAAAAACTGTGTATATGTGTGTGTACAGTCCCTGTTTTCCCATCTAGTAAACAATTGTTATGAAAATTAAATCAGATGATGTAAGTTGAGGGCTAAGAGCAGGCCCTGAAGTAACGTAGATGCTCATTTAAATGCTAGTTTTCTTTTTATTTGCCTTTTCTTGGTAGTTTTCTCAGAGGCATTTTGGTAAAGGAGCAGTGTCACAGTATGATGTGAAATACCTAAAAACAATTATGTAACTTACCAAAGCAACTGATAAAGTGGCAGAATTCACATCAGAAGGAAAAAACACTTCAGGCCTGAGACAGCTTTTGGCTTTCTAGATGTTTGTCTTGGCAAAAGCAGAAACTCTAATTTCTTGCCTGGTTAGAGAGCAGGAGCTCACGGGGAACTGACACTGCACCTCCTTCTGGATGATAGGGCAGCTGGTCAGTTGCATCAAGTAGTATCCTCAGGTACCATCAAGTTAGCCCTCATGATAGTCCTGGAAGAGACATCAGCTTGACACTGAAAGGAGACACATTTTTAAATGTGAGAGAGGAGATGCTGCAGGAGAAAGTAGCTCAGAAGGGAGGGAAGAGTCCCTGAGACTTACTTCAGATGATAGTAAATAGTAAGTTATTCCAAGGAGGAACATAAATATTGGGAGAAGCTAAGGACGCCAGCTACCTGCCCTGTGGATTATCCAGTGAGCTTACTCTTTAAAAGCAAGGCAGACAAGAGCTGCCAAGTATGAGAGAACAGATCGGATCTGAGGGACCCACCCAAGGAATACTGCTGTGGCAAGGAGTGAGCTCTCCATTGGATGTAAGCAGAGTCTGGCCAACCATCTAGTAAGGATGTTGCAGAGAAGAAGCCAAGTACCAAAGGAAGCTGGGGAAGGGGTGGGATGGGGTATCCAAAGGACTTTAAGATCCCTTTCAATCTGAGCATCTAACTTGATGAATGACCTAAAATGATTTTCATAAAAGTCCAAAAACTTTTGGCCCAATCCTAACCATAAATTTGCTCCCTGCTCAATATAGGGCACTGAAAGGTGTGATTCTCACAAGTTGCCTTGTAATAACCCTTCACATTTGCACTGGGCTTTGCAGTTGACAAAACTCTTCACTTGCTGTATTTATTATGATCCTCTCAATTGTCCCATGAACGACATACTTCACAAAGACCCAAGAGGCAACTCGAATTACCCCAGGTGACGCAGCTGGTAAGTACTATATCCTTCTGGCATCAAGCATGGTATTCTTTGCACTGCATCTCAGCCGCCTCCCTGCCGGTCCAGGGGTTGCGCTAGTACCCAAAATCCAAAGCCCAGCTCTGACATCTACTTACTCCTCCTCATGTGGCTTACGTGTAATGAGGCTGTTTATCCAGCTCAGCTCCTGCCAAGGTACCCAGTGCGATGTTCCTGCTCACGTAGCGGAGTCTCTTACCCCCAGTCCCACTCCCTCCCCTGAAAATTCCTTCCTGGGGAAACACTGGACTCTTGAGAAGCCTGAACTGTTCAACTCTCCCGGGCATGCTAATGAGTTGTTTTAAGCTGTGTGTGAATTTAAAGGAAACCCGGGAGCTTAGCAATCACAGCCCAGGAGTTCAGGCACGAGGTGCCACCCATCTCTGTGCAGCCTGCCTTATGCTCGGATGTTACCACCTCTTTTGAGTGGCACTTCCACCCGCCTTCAGTCTTCCTTTGTTGGGCAAGGATCCCATCAGATTTACAAGCCGGGCAGGGTCAGGCCTGGTGAAAACGTGAATGCGAATGCCCAGAACAACAAAGGCAGCAAGTGGTTTCCCTTAGGACGGAAGGGGGAATGTTGAGCCAAGTCACGGGCTGGGAGTCATGGGGAAACAATGAGCAGGACAGTAGCAGCAGACCCCAGGGGAGGGGTCCCTCCTGGGGGCAGACCTATCGGAATTAGCCCGGGGCCTACAAGGACAATTCTTGTAGAAAGATTTTAGTTTTGATGATTTTCAAACAGCTGGATTACCAGGATGCAGGCTTGTGAGTTGTAACTATTTCTAGAGCAGGAGTGGGCAAACTTTCTCTGTAAAGGGCCGATAGCAAATATTTTAGGCTTGTGGGCCCAAAGGTCTTTGTTGCAACTACTCAACCTGCTCTTGTAGTGTGAAAGCAGGAATACACAATATGTAAATAAATGAGCATCGCTGTGTCCCAATAAAATTTTATTTATGGACACTGAGATATGAAATTCGTATAATTTTCACATGTCATGGAATATTCTTTTTTGATTTTTTAAAACCATTTTAAAATGAAAAAACCATTCTTATCTCATAGACTGTAGAAAACAGATGGGCTGAATTTGGGCTGCAGGCTATATTTTCTCAACCTCTGTTCTGTGGCAATGCTTCTCGAGCTATATATGGTAAAGGACGAATTTTTCTTTTAATTTCCAAGTTTTCTAAGTTAGATACTTTTGTAATTTTATATCAAAATTGGCTGCTAGAAAAAGGAAAAGGGAAACAAAAGAGCTCTAAAATACAAGTCTACTGACAATTGACACCGCTGTTTCTAATGCATACTCTCAATGTCTGAACTTAACTTACCAAGGACTGGACCATCTGAGTGTGTGACCCACACTTTGGGGGGCCCTGTAAATCTTAAGTAACTGTTTTGTTGATCTAAAAATCAGTTAGCACATCAGTTATTTAAAGTATCATCTAGTGTTTTTGAACTGCTTAAAGTTTGCGGTTTTCAGACAAAGGCAAACAGTCCTCCTTTCAGTCTTGTTTGCCTGTTCTCAAGGAATCTTCTGTTGCCCCATGATGGGTTGGCAAAGGCACACTCACCTAGGAGCTATAATTCTATATAATAAATATATTGTAAAAGATAAACATTGCTATCAGTATTTCTCAGGCTCTGCTCCTAACCTCTCAGTCCCCTTCAAATTCCCACCGGCCATCTGGGAGGCCCTGTGTTGAGTCTGTCCAGTGCCCTGTGGTCTGCTGTTCACTTCCTTGTCTGCTCTGAGGTCTGGGTTCTGACATCTGCACAGCTTCTACCATCATCATACCTGTGACAGCATGATGGCTGTTCTTCCCTCCTCTCTGGAGATGACCATTTGGTTCTCCTCTTCAGCAGCCATGTCTACCTTACTTTGGACCATGCTAATGTGCTCCTGCAGCCTTCCCAAGCAGAGAAAGCCATAAACACCAATGCCCTATGGCTCATTTTCACACAGGAATCACAAAGACCAGTCTTGTACGATGTCACCCAGTTGTACTTCAGCCTCATCTCTCTAGACTGCACAAGAGGAGGTCTGAGTGGCAGCATCTAAGCTGTGTTCAGAACCCCCTTCTCTCCAGCCTCAGATTACTCAATTTGTACCAAACCATGGGCACCAATTCTCTCCTTCCCGAGGCATCCATTTTAACTGTGCAGTTTAATGAGTTTTGACAAAACGTACATACCCATGTAGCCATAACCCTAAGATAAAGATACATTTTCATCAACCCCAAAAGTTCCCTTGTGCCCCTTTGCCATCAGTTTCCGTTTCTACTTCTGGCCCCAAACAACTATTGATCTGCTTCCTGTTGATATATGTGATTTTTTTAAACAACTTTATTGGCATATAATTGCTTTACAATGTTGTGTTAGTTTCTGCTGTATAACAAAGTGAATAAGCTCTATGTACACATATATCCCCATATACCCTCCCTCTTGTGTCTCCCTCCCACCCTCCCTATCCCACCCCTCTAGGAGGTCACAAAGTATGGCGCTAATCTCCCTGTGCTATGTAGCTGCTTCCCACTAGCTATCTATTTTACATTTGGTAGTGTATATATGTCCATGCCACTCTCTCACTTCGTCCCAGCTTACCCTTCCCCCTCCCCGCATCTTCAGATCCATTCTCTACGTCTGCATCTTTATTCCTGTCCTGCACCTAGGTTCTTCAGAAACTTTTTTTTTTAGATTCCATATACATGTGTTAGCATACGGTATTTGTTTTTCTCTTTCTGACTTACTTCACTCTGTGTGACAGACTCTAGGTCCCTCCACCTCACTACAAATAACTCAATTTCATTTCTTTTTTTGGCTGTGTAATATTCCATTGTATGTATGTGCCACATCTTCTTTATCCATTCATCTGTCAATGAACAGGTTGCTTCCGTGTCCTGGCTATTGTAAATAGTGCTGCAATGAACATTGTGGTACGTGACTTTTTGAATTATGGTTTTCTCAGGGTATATGCCCAGTAGTGTGATTGCTGGGTCTTATGGTAGTTCTAGTTTTAGTTTGTTAAGGAACCTCCATACTGTTCTCCATAGTGGCTGTATCAATTTACATTCCCACCAACAGTGCAAGAGGGTTCCCTTTTCTCCACACCCTCTCCAGCATTTATTGTTTGTAGAATTTTTGATGATGGCCCTTCTGACTGGTGTGAGGTGATACCTCATTGTAGTTTTGACTTGCATTTCTCTAATGATTAGTGATGTTGAGCATCCTTACATGCGTTTGTTGGCAGTCTGTATATCTTCTTTGGAAAAATGTCAATTTAGGTCTTCTGCCCATTTTTGGATTGGGTTGTTTGTTTTTTTTGATATCGAGCTGCGTGAGTTGCTTGTATATTTTGGAGATGAATCCTTTGTCAGTTGCTTCCTTTGCAAATATTTTCTCCCATTCTGAGAGTTGTGTTTTCGTCTTGTTTATGGTTTCCTTTGCTGTGCAAAAGCTTTTAAGTTTCATTGGGTCCCAATGGTTTATTTTTGTTTTTGTTTCCATTTCTCTAGGAGGTGGGTCAAAAAGGATCTTGCTGTGACTTATGTCATAGAGTGTTCTGCCTATGTTTTCCTCTAAGAGTTCTATAGTGTCTAGCCTTACATTTAGGTCTTTAATCCCTTTTGAATTTATTTCTGTGTATGGTGTTAGGGAGTGTTCTAATTTCATTCTTTTGTACCTGTCCAGTTTTCCCAGCACCACTTATTGAAGAGGCTGTCTTTTCTCCACTGTATATTCTTGCCTCCTTTATCAAAGATAAGGTGACCATATGTGCTTGGGTTTTTCTCTGGGCTTACTATCCTGTTCCATTGATCTATATTTCTGTTTTTGTGCCAGTACCATACTACCTTGATTACTGTAGCTTTGTACTATAGTCTGAAGTCAGGGAGCCTGATTCCTCCAGCTCTGTTTTTCTTTCTCAAGATTGCTTTGGCTATTCGGGGTCTTTTGTGTTTCCATACAAATTGTGAAATATTTTGTTATAGTTCTGTGAAAAATGCCAGTGGTAGTTTGATAGGGATTGCATTGAATGTATAGATTGCTTTGGGTAGTATAGTCATTTTCACAATGTTGATTCTTCCAATCCAAGAACATGGTATATCTCTCCAACTGTTTGTATCATCTTTAATTTCTTTCATCAGTGTCTTATAGTTTCTGCATACAGGTCTCTTGTCTCCTTAGGTAGGTTTATTCCTAGGTATTTTATTCTTTTTGTTGCAATGGTAAATGGGAGTGTTTCCTTAATTTCTCTTTCAGATTTTTCATCATTAGTGTATAGGAATGCAAGAGATTTCTGTGCATTAATTTTGTATCCTGCTACTTTACCAAATTCTTTGATTAGCTCGAGTAGTTTTCTGGTAGCATCTTTAGGATTCTCTATGTATAGTATCATGTCATCTGCAAACAGTGACAGTTTTACTTCTTCTTTTCCAATTTGGATTCCTTTTATTTCTTCTTCTTCTCTGATTGCTGTGGCTAAAACTTCCAAAATTATGTTGAATAATAGTGGTGAGAGTGGGCAACCTTGTCTTATTCCTGATCTTAGAGGAAATGATTTCAGTTTTTCACCATTGAGAATGATGTTGGCTGTGGGTTTGTCACATATGGCCTCTATTATGTTGAGGTAAGTTCCCTCTATGCCTACTTTCTGGAGGGTTTTATCATAAATGGGTGTAGAATTTTGTTGAAAGCTCTTTCTGCATCTATTGAGATTATCATATGGTTTTTATCCTTCAATTTGTTAATATGGTGTATCACATTGATTGATTCGCGTATATTGAAGAATCCTTGCATTCCTGGGATAAACCCCACTTGATCATGGTGTATGATCCTTTTAATGTGCTGTTGGATTCTGTTTGCTAGTATTTTGTTGAGGATTTTTGCACCTATGTTCATCAGTGATATTGGCCTGTAGTTTTCTTTTTCTGTGACATCTTTGTTTGCTTTTGGTATCAGGGTGATGGTGGCCTTGTAGAATGAGTTTGGGAGTGTTCCTCCCTCTGCTATATTTTGGAAGAATTTGAGAAGGATAGGTGTTAGCTCTTCTCTAAATGTTTGATAGAATTTGCCTGTGAAGCCATCTGGTCATGGGCTTTTGTTTGCTGGAAGATTTTTAATCACAGTTTCAATTTCATTCCTTGTGATTGGTCTGTTTATATTTTCTATTTCTTCCTGATTCAGTCTCGCAAGGTTGTGCTTTTCTCAGAGTTTGTACATTTCTTCCAGGTTGTCCATTTTATTGGCATATAGTTGCTTGTAGTAATCTCTCATGATCCTTTGTATTTCTGCAGTGTCAGTTGTTACTTCTCCGTTTTCATTTCTAATTCTGTTGATTTGAGTCTTTTCCCTTTTTTCTTGATGAGTCTGGCTAATGGTTTGTCAATTTTGTTTATCTTCTCAAAGAACCAGCTTTTAGGTTTACTGACCTTTGCTATCGTTTCCTTCATTTCTTTTCCATTTATTTCTGACCTGATCTTTGATTTCTTTCCTTCTGCTAACTTTGGGTTATTTTGTTCTTTCTCTAATTGCTCTAGGTGTAAGGTTAGATTGTTTATTTGAGATTTTTCTTGTTTCTTAAAGTAGGATTGTATTGCTATAAACTTCCCTCTTAGAACTGCTTTTGCTGCATCCCATAGGTTTTGGGTTGTCGTGTTTTCATTGTCATTTGTGTCTAGGTACTTTTTGATTTCCTCTTTGATTTCTTCAGTGATCTCTTGGTTACTTAGTAGTGTACTGTTTAGCCTCCATGTGTTTGTATTTTTTACAGTTTTTTCCTGTAATTGATATCTAGTCTCATAGTGTTGTGGTCAGAAAATATACTTGATATGATTTCAATTTTCTTAAATTTACCAAGGCTTGATTTGTGACCCAACTTATGATCTATCCTGGAGAATGAGCACTTGAGAAGAAAGTGTATTCTGTTGTTTTTGGATGGAATGCCCTATAAATATCCATTAAGTCCATCTTGTTTAATGTGTCATTTAAAGTTTGTGTTTCCTTATTTATTTTCATTTTGGATGATCTGTCCATTGGTGAAAGTGGGGTGTTAAAGTCCCCTACTATTATTGTGTTTACTGTCAATTTCCCCTTTTATGGCTGTTAGCCTTATGTATTGAGGTGCTCCTATGTTGGGTGCATAAATATTTACAATTGTTATATCTTCTTCTTGGATTGTTCCCTTGATTATTTTATAGTGTCCTTCTTTGTCTCTTGTAATAGTCTTTATTTTAAAGTCTATTTTGTCTGATATGAGAATTGCTACTCCAACTTTCTTTTGATTTTCATTTGCATGGAATTTCTTTTTTCATCCCTTCACTTTCAGTCTGTATGTGTCCCTAGATCTGAAGTGGGTCTCTTGCAGACAGCATATATACGGGTCTTGTTTTTATATCCATTCAGCCAGTCTATGTCTTTTGGTTGGAGCATTTAATCCATTTATATTTAAGGTAATTATCAATATGTATGTTCCTATTACCATTTTCTTAATTGTTTTGGGTTTGTTATTGTAGGTCTTTTCCTTCTCTTGTGTTTCCTGCCTAGAGAAGTTCCTTTAGCATTTGTTGTAAAGCTGGTTTGGTGGTGCTGAATTCTCTTAGCTTTTGCTTGTCTGTAAAGATTTTAATTTCTCTGTCGAATCTGAATGAGATCCTTGCTGTGTAGAGTAATCTTGGTTGTCGGTTTTTCCCTTTCATCACTTTAAATATGTCCTGCCACACCCTTTTGGCTTGCAGAGTTTCTGCTGAAAGATCAGCTGTTAACCTTATGAGGATTCCCTTGTATGTTATGTGTTGCTTTTCCCTTGCTGCTTTTAATATTTTTTCTTTGTATTTAATTTTTGATAGCTTGATTAATATGTGTCTTGGTGTGTTTCTCCTTGGATTTATCCTGTATGGGACTCTCTGCACTTCCTGGACTTGATTGACTATTTCCTTTCCCATATTAGGGAGGTTTTCAACTATAATCTCTTCAAATATTTTCTCAGTCCCTTTCTTTTTCTCTTCTTATTCTGGGACCCCCATAATTCGAATGTTGGTGTGTTTAATGTTGTCCCAGAGGTCTCTGACCCTGTCCTCAATTCTTTTCATTCTATTTTCTTTATTCTGCTCTGCAGTAGTTATTTCCACTGTTTTATCTTCCAGGTCACTTCCGTTCTTCTGCCTCAGTTATTCTGCTATTGATTCCTTCTAGAGAATTTTTAATTTCATTTATTGTGTTGTTCATCATTGTTTGTTTGCTCTTTAGTTCTTCTAGGTCCTTGTTAAACATTTCTTGTTTTTTCTCCATTCTATTTCCAAGATTTTGGATCATCTTTACTATCATTACTCTGAATTCTTTTTCAGGTAGACTGCCTATTTCCTCTTCATTTGTTTGGTCTGGTGGGTTTTTACTTTGCTCCTTCATCTGCTGCGTGTTTTTCTGTCTCCTCATTTTGCTTAACTTACTGTGTTTGGGGTCTCCTTTTCACAGGCTGCAGGTTCATAGTTCCCGTTGTTTTTGGTGTCTGCCCCCAGTGGGTAAGGTTGGTTCAGTGGGTTTTGTAGGCTTCCTCGTGGAGGGGACTGGTGCCTGTGTCCTGGTGGATGAGGATGGATCTTGTCTTTCTGGTCGGCAGGACTGCATCTGGTGGTGTGTTTTGGGGTGTCTGTGAACTTATTATGATTTTAGGTAGCCTCTCTGCTAATGGATGGGGTTGTGTTCCTGTCTTGCTAGTTGTTTGGCATGGGGTGTTCAGCACTGGAGCTAGCTGTTTGTTGAGTGGAGCTGGGTCTTAACCTTGAGATGGAGATCTCTGGGAGAACTCTTTCCGATTGATATTACGTGGGGCCGGGAGGTCTCTGGTGGTCCAGTGTCCTGAACTCGGCTCTCCCACCTCAGATGCTCAGGCCTGACACCTGGCTGGAGCACCAAGACCCTGTCAGCCACATGGCTTTTGGGAAGTCTAAGGTCTTCTGCCAGTGTTCAGTAGGTGTTCTGTAGGAGTTGTTCCACATGTAGATGTATTTTTGATGTATTTGTGGGGAGGAAGGTGATCTCCACGTCTTACTCCTCCACCATCTTGAAGGTCCTCCTCAAGATATTTTAGACATGCCCATCTTTTGGGGCCACCAACGTAGGTGAAAGTAAAGGTGGAGTCTGAGTATCTGAAATCAAGCAGGGTGCAGTCATCGATATACATGCTTTTTACCAGCCCTAGAGTTTAAGGTAAATGGAATCATATAATATATATTCTGTTGTGTAAGGTTTCTTTTAGTCAGAATAATGTTTTTGAGATTCATCCATGATTTTGCTTCCATCAGTAGTTTGTTTCTTTTTATTACAAAGTAGAATTCCATTATATGAATATGTGACCATTTGTTTATTTATTCACCAATTAACATCTGTATAGTTTCCAATTTTGAGGTCTTGTGAATAAAACTGCTATGAACATGCATTTACAAGCCTGAGGTATAAGTAATATTTTTATTTCTTTTGAGAGTGAAATTGTTGAGTTGTATAGTAAATGTATGTTTAACTTTGTACAAAACTACCAAAGAGTTTTCCAATATTGTTTAATCATTATGTTTTCACCAGCACCATAAGAGAATTCCTATTTTCTCCAAAACTCACCAGCACTTACTATTGTTTGTCTTTTTAATTTTAGTAGACTTGTAGTGGTCTCTTATTGAAGTTTTAATTTGCATTTTTCTGATGGTTAATGTTGTTTTATGCTTACTGGTCATTCTTATATCTTATTTTGTGAAGTCTGTTAAAAGCTTTTGCACTTTTTGAATTGGGGCTATTTGTCTTACTATTGACTTATGAGATTAGTAGATAGATAGATAGATAGATAGATAGATAGATAGATAGACAAATATCCTAGCTATAAATCTTTTGTCAGATATATGTTGTACAAAAAATTTTTTTCCCAGTATGTGGCTTGCCTTTTCATTTTCTAAATGGTGTCTTGTGACAAAAAGAAGATTTTACTTTTGATGTAATACAAGTTTTTATGTTTTCCTTTATGGTTAATGCTTTTTTCTATCCTGTCGAAGAAATTTTTACCTACACCAAGATTAAAAAGGTTTTATCTCATGTTTTCTTCCGGGGAGATTTCAAGTTTTAGCTCATGTTTAGGTCTATGATCCGTCTCAGATTAATTTTTAATTGTTGTATGAGGTAAGGATCAAAGTTTACTTTTTAAGTGTGGCTATCCAATTATTCCAGTGCTGTTTATTGAGAAGATTATCCTCTCCCCTTTGAATTTCCTTGTTGAAAATCAATCAACCATATATGTTCTTTTTCAAAATTGTCCTGGCTGGTCTAGATTTTTGCATTTTCAAATAAATCTTAGAGTTGAATAAAATTAAAGTGTGGCAATTTTATTGATTATGTTGAAGCAATAGATCAGTTTTGAGAGAAATGAAATACTATATTGATTCTTCCAATTAATGAGCATGGTATATCTCTTGATTTTTTGGTCTTCTTTAATTTCTATCAGCAATGCTTGCTAGTTTTCAATGCAGAAGTCATGCACATATTTTGTTATATTTACTGTTGTATTTATTGTTATAGTTATCTGTTATATATTTATAAAAGACTGTCAGTACAAGTTTGAAAATAGTGGTGATATCCTTACCTTGTTCCCAGTCTTAGGAGAGAATGCATCTAGTCTTTCACAATTGATTATGATGTAAATGTTAGGTTTTTATACATGGTCATTGTCAGACTGAGAATGTTACCTTCTATTCCTAATTTGCCAAGAATTTTTCAAATCATAAATGAGTGTTCAATTTTATCAAATATTTTTTCTGCATCTACTGAGAAAATCATATTATTTTTCCCACTTATTCCTTATATGTTAAATACCATTTGTTGATTTTTTTATTGTTAAACCAATCTTACATTCCTGAAATAATTCCTAGTGGGACATATTGCTGAATTTAGTACCCTACTACTCTGCTAAGGAATTTTGTGTCTGTTGAGGGGTTTCCTGGGACATGTGATTTTTTTTTTTTTTAACATTTGAAATGTTCCCAGTTTATTGCTGTCAAGAAAAATGCCTCTTATGAACATTTATATACATTTATATGAACAGTTACACAAATACAAGAATTTCTCTGGAATATATACCTAGGAGTAGAATTATTGCTGTAAATATGAGCATTTTCAGTTTAACTATCAAAGTAATTATCAAGCTGCTTTCCAAAGTACAAACCATGTAGAGATTAAATAGATAAACCATAAAAGAAAAGGTTAGTAAATACACTAATTTAAGTTAAGAACTTTTTCATTAAAGACAACATAATGAAAGGAAAAGACAAGCAACAAACTGGAAAAAGGCATCTGCCTACATTTAATTAACAAAGAATTAGTATACTTAACACATAAAGAATTATGAATCGATGGGGGAAAAGATAAACAACTTATTAGGAAAAAATATAAACAAACATATCACAGAAGGAAAAAATAAAATGGGACATGTGATTTTTAGCGATAAAACTGGGAACAGCCCGAGGCAAACCTCATGGTTAGTTACACCAGATATTACTCTCTAAATATTAGTCTCTTTTCTCTTAATATCTTGTCTGGTTAATATCTTTGTCTTAATATCAAGGCAATACTGGAGTCATAAAAATAAGAAGTCTCTCTACTCCTCCTTTCTGAAACATTTTGTAGAATTGGTATTTCTTCCTTAACTGTTTGATGAAATTCCCTAGACAAACCATTTATGCCCAGACTTCTTTTGTGGACAAGTTTTTAGTTACTAATTCATTTTTTTAGTAAATGTAGGGCTATTGTATTTTCTATTTCTTCTTATTCCATTTCTTCTCATTCTATTCCACATGTGAATTGTAGACAGAATGATGGCCTCCCACAGCTGTTAACATCATAATCCCAGTACCTGTGAATATGTTGTGTTACACAGCAAAGGGCAATAAAGTTGCAGATGAAGTTAAGGTTGCTAATAAACTGACCCTGAGGTGGCAAGATGACCCTGGATTAGCCGGGTGGACCCAATCCAATCACAGGAGTCCTTATAAGTGGAAGAGTGAGGCAGAAAAGAGAGAACCAGAGAGATGGCAACATGAAAAGGAAGTGGTTCAATGTTGCTGGCTTTGAAGATGGGAGAGTTGGGCCATGAGCCAAGGAATGTAGGTGGCCTATAGAAGCTGGAAAAGAGAAATATATGGATTGTCCTCTAGAGCCTCCAGAAGGAACGCAATCCTGCTGATACCTTGAATTTAGCCTAGTGGGACACATTTCAGCCTTCTTACCTCCAGAACTCTAAGGTAATAAATTCGTGTGTTGTCAAGCCATTAAGTTTAGAGTAATTTGTCACAGCAGCAATAAAAAAGTAATAGAGCATATTATAAATTTGTCCATTTTATCTGAGGTATCAAATTAGTTCCATAAAATTGTTTATAACATAAACTTATTAGCACTTGAATGTTCATAGGATCTGTACAGACAGCCTCTCTTTTATTGCTGATTTGATAATTTCTGTCTTCTTTCTTTATATCTTGATCATTTGAGTTTGAAGCTTATTAATTTTACTGATCTTTTCAGAGAATAAGCTTTTAATTTAGTTTTTGTTACTTTTAGTCTGTTTCTATTTTATTTACTTCTATTCTGACCTTTATTATTTCCTTCCTTCAACTTGTTTTGGATTAAATATGTTCTTTTTTCATTTCTTAAATGTAAGTTTAGATAATTGGTTTAGACCCTTTTAAAGACAATTCTCCATGGATATCTCATGTTTCTGCACATTTTACGAGCAGAAGCACTACCTGTCCTGGTCTGGACCATCTTTTCCAGGATATTTGTATGGTAAACAGTTGTGGAGAATATAGTGTCTCCTGCCAAAACAAAAGACAGGTGTGTTTACTGTTCAATATTATAAATATAATGTCTCCCTCTGGGGCATAGGCTACTATCCATTATAAAAGATCCAGGTTTCCTAAGCTTGGGTTTCTTCTCCTGTAATGTAACTCACTGCATGTTCAGATGTCATCTGGCCCTTTCTTCATCACCCTGTGGGAATTGGGACTCAGGGAATCATCACAAATGCTGATATTCTGGCTACTGCTATTGCTGTATACTATCAAGTTCTTTGCCTCTGACTCAGGAGTGTTGTGTCTTGCACCAGCCTTCATGAAACCATGGGAGCTTATTTGTTAGCTCACAAGGAGGGAAAAATCTCAGACCACTCACAGCACTTATGGTTGGTCGTTTCTTCTTTTAATATAAACATTTAAAGCTATTACTTTTCTTAGAAGTACTGCTTTAACTGCATCCCACAAATACTGGGTTTTTGAAATTGTATTTCAGTTCAATATATTTTCTCATTTTTCTTGTGATTTCTATATTAATCCATGAGTTATCTAGAAGTGTGTATAATTTTTCTAAATATTGGAAGATTTTTTAGATATCTTCTTGTTGCTGGTTGCTAATTTAATTTTGTTGAGGTCAGAGAATATTCTGTAGGATTGAAATCTTTATATTTATTGAGACTTGCTTCGTGGTCCATAATACAGCATATATCAGTGAATGTCCTATGTGTACTTAAAAGGAAAGTGTATTCTTCCATTATTTGACATAATGTTCTATGAGTTTCAATTATGAAGTTGGCTGATAGTATTGCTCAGAATTTTAAAACTGATTTCTTTCCATATATCCTACCAATTATTTAGATAGAAATGTTCAATACTACAATAATTATAGATTTGTCAATTTCTTTTTTCAATTCTGTATATTTTTGTTTCATAAAGTTCTGTAATCAGGTGTATATAGATTTGCAAATGTCAGGTCTTCCTGACAAATCCACCCTTTTATCATTATGAAACATTCCTCTTTATTTCTGTTAATAATCCTTGTGTTAATATAGTAAATCCAGCTGTTTATACTTAGTGTTCTGGGTACATTTTATCCATCCTCTTACTTTTTTAACTTTATGTGTTTTTATATTTAAAGTGTGTTTCTTGAAGATAACATATTGTATCTTGTTTTTTTACACATTGTGACGATCTTTGCTTTTTAACTGGAGTGTTCAGACCATTTACATGTAATATAATTACTGATATGCTTGGGTTTAAATCTACCATCTTGCTCGTTGTTGTTGCTGTTGTTTGTTCCATCTGGTCTCTGGGTTTTTTTCCACTCTTTTCCTGCCTTCGTTTGGGTTAACTTAGTACTTTTTTTTTTTTTTTTAAAGTCTGCTACAGAACTTTTTTTTTTTTAATGTTTATTTATTTATTTATTTATTTATTTATTTATTTATTTACTTATTTATTTTTGGCTGTGTTGGATCTTCGTTTCTGTGCAAGGGCTTTCTCTAGTTGTGGCAAGCGGGGGCCACTCTTCATCACGGTGCACGGGCCTCTCACTATCGCAGCCTCTCTTGTTGCGGAGCACAGGCTCCAAACACGCAGGCTCAGTAGTTGTGGCTCACGGACCCAGTTGCTCTGCGGCATGTGGGATCTTCCCAGACCAGGGCTCGAACCCGTGTCCCCTGCATTAGCAGGCAGATTCTCAACCACTGCGCCACCAGGGAAGCCCAAACTTAGTATTTTTTAGTATTACATTTTATCCCCTCCCTTTGCTTAATTTTTAGTGGTTGTTCTAGGGTTCAGACTATAATTTTATCTTAACCTATCACAGTCTATATTTGAAAAATACTGAATCATTTCATGTTTAATGTAATAACTTTATAATAGCATATTTCCATTTCTTCATTCTTGTCCATGGTTCCCTACCGCTAAGAAGTGACCCTTCTGGGGCCTCTACTGAATGTCCCAGGTGTGCAGTGAGGTCTCTCCACTGTGACTGGTTGGAACTACAATGTCTCCCATCCTTGTGTGAGCTCTGGGATTGTTTAGTTTATGCTCCTGCATAGTTTTTCTTTGCTTGGTCTCATGCAGTTTCACCCTTTATATATGTAGACTTATATTTAGTCAAATATTTGAGGAAACATCTATGCATTTTCAGGATGGAGACATGATCACTCGATAACCCAAATTACACCTGCAGTGGATTTGAGTGTCTTTGGGATGAAAGATACATCAAATAATAATCTGCTGCTGGAACAGCCATTCGGGATCTCGGAGGCATCTTTTGTTGGAATTTGTATTGAGTCTTGGGACACAAAATGCAATGGAAATTCATAAGCATCTGCTTTTAGTTGGGGGCTCAGGTTTGGCCACCCAGGGATAAATCTAGACACTTAAACCATATCAACCAAAAATCGTTGAGCTCCTGATATGATCCAGTCTCTGTACTAAGCATCATAGGTAGTAAGTTGAATAAAACATAGTCCCTGCCCTAACTAGAGGGAGAAAAACACCTAAAATGAATAAACATACAAATGAAATTCTGTGATCATCACTACTGGATGGGGTATTAATAAAGCTTTAGGAAAGTATAAGTATCTGAATCTTTTGTTTTGCTCGAACAGGGGAGCCAAGAATAGCTTTAGAAAACAGGAAGCATTTGAGGAGAGCTTTGGTGAATGAACAAAAGTTCTCAAAGGACAAGGCAAGAGGCATTTCCAAAAGAAAGAAACAACATGAAAAGGGGCACATAGACATCATGCTCATGGCCACAGTGCCCATGAAGGCCCTGACCTTCCCAGTGACTTCCCAGAGAGGCTGAGTAACACAACCCAGAAAAGTGGAGGAGTTAATGCTGCTGGGATAGATTTTGCCTGTCATTAGAGTCAGGAGACAAGAAAGGATGGGCCAAGTCACAGTGGTTCCATAAGCCTTTCTGAGATTTCCCACGTCGTCAAGCAGCCTACTATGTTGTCTTGAGAAGCTATAGCCAGCTCAATAAAGTATCATATTTGCTATTCTTCTTTCTCTGTCTCATTTCCTTTTTTTCCCCTCACTTTGCTTCCCTGGATTATGCTTGTCAATGAAACATCGCCAGGTGAGCTTTGCCTCTGACTCAACACTGTGGGAAATCCAAGTTATATCAATGTGACCTATGTTGGATACATAGTAGGCACTTAATTAATATCCTCTTTCTTCCCTCTTAGCCACATATCTTGTTCTTCCTGTACCTCATATGTTTTATGAGGCTCAATTGAGATAATACATGAGGAAGTATTTTGTGAATTCTTTTTGTGAAAAGCAGTTATGCTGCACAAGTATAAAGCATCATTACAAAGTAGCTGACACAGTGAGGATAACCAATTCAGTGACTTTGCTTTCATGTGAGGGACAGGCTTACGTGCTCTTACTCACCACCACGTCTTTTTCCTAGCTGGGCTACCTTGGGAAAGTGGCTTCTCTTCTCTGAGCTCCAGTTTCCTCATCTCTAAAATGGGGATAACCATATCTAATTCACTCATTGTTATGAGGTTTTTTTTTTTCTTTGTTATGAGGTGTTAATAAAATCATACATATGAACATGCTTTGTAAACTCTAAAGTGCTATGGAAATGAAGGAAGTCATTGTTATTACCGGAAAGGTAGCAGCTCAGTAAATACTTGTTGAATGAATAACTAACTGCTTGTGAAATATAGAAAATTCTAGTAGTGCCCAGGTCTTGATGTAAATTAGCCATGCATCCTTGTTCTCAACTTACAGATCTCCCTGAGAATTTGGAGCAAGAGAATGGGAATCAGAGGCCTTATTCTTGGTGAATGCATTAACCATTGCTTCTCTGGGTGCTGTGAATGCAGTTCAAATGTAAGGTAGGAATAACAGTGTTTTGGGAATGGTAAAATATAATAGAGCCACTTATTCAGTTGACATGGGAGTTGAGTTGGCAATCACTTCAAGGATTTATACTTATAATTTATATTTGTTGTTTGTATAGTTTTTATATTACTTATATCAATATATTATTTAATTTCCCCAAACATCCCGTGAGGTAGTTGTGAATTTCCCCATTTTCAGGTAAAGAAACTGAGATTTAGAGAAGTTTGACAACTTGCTTCAAATGCAAAAACTAATAGTTTTGTGGAACCAATGTTTGAAACAAGATCTGTCTCATTCCCAAATCTGTACTTGTTCCTCTGTGCCAGACTGCTGTCTCAAAGTATTGTCCTCCCTCTCACAACTTTCTTATTCCTTTTCAAATTGTGCCCTCCAAAATCTATATGACACCAAAATTGAGTTCCTAGAACCCCAGGGACAACTACAAAACCAAAAAATACATTGATTACCCATCGGTAGCTCTCAAGAAAAAAAAAATTGCTTTGTAGTGTTTGCCAGTTTCCATGGTGTAAATATTTCTAGCATGTAAATACATCAGCATGGCTGATTGAAGCTACCAGTTTACATCACTGAATGCAAAGTTAGAAAGAGATGTACACAACCAGCTGTCACAAGCTAGCACATGCTAGATCCAGCACACCACCACCTTCAGCCGGGATCTCAGCATTCCACAAACCACATTGGGGCAAGAGATGATTACAGTCCCTGTTTTCAAATGTGTTTGTTCATTGTTTACAGTTTATTTGGAAGACAAAAATGCCTACTTAGTAGAACACTCAGTAACCTTTTTTTACAGTTTGTGCTAAAACTCAGCTAGAGAAAACGTAGAGGTAAACAGATTAAATCTAAAGCCAGTAGTAATATAATCAGGTGCAACCCTTTAGGGAGGTAATAGAGTAATAAATACCAGGCTGTAAAGTTGTCCATAATTTGGACCAGTAATCCCACCGTAGGTCTTTACCTAAGCAACTATTCCTATTGAAGCAAAAACCAAGTGTCAGGAGTATTCATTGCAGTGTTACCTACAAAAGTAAACAAAGAAATAAATAAAACACCTACTGACTGTCTCAATATCCAGCAAAAGGTAATGGTTAAGTGTTAAAGCTGAAGTGTTTGCAGTAAACGGAATAATGGCCTCCCAAAGATGTCCATGCCCTGTTACATGACATGCAAAAGGGACTTACTTTGCAGATATAATTAAGGTTAGGAACCTTAAAAGAGAGAGATTATCCTGAATTATCTAGTTGGGCTCAAGACTATTATATGAGCCCTTAAAAGCAGAGAATTTTCTCTGACTGAAGCAGACAAATGTGGGCGAGGGGAAGTCGGAGAAATTCCAAGTACGAGAAGGATTTGATGCACCTTTGCTGGCTCTTGAGATATAGGAGCCTGCAGACAAGAACCCAAGTAGGCCTCTAGGAGTTAAGGGCTGGCCCCAGCTGAAAACCAGCCAGGATACGGTACCTCAGCCCTACAATGGTAAACAACTGAATTCTGCTAATAACCTGAATAAACTTGGGACCAGATTCTCCCCCAGAGCCTCCAGATAAGAGCCCAGACCACCGACATTGATTCCAGCCTGTGAGGCCCAGACTTCTAACCTTGGATCTGTGAGATAATATATTTATATTATTTTAAGCTTCTAAATTTGCAGCAGCAACAGAAAGAAACCTAATACAGTGCTATTCATCTATGTGAGATAATTATATTCAAATTTTAAGATGATCATTGTAAAGATCTTGTAGTAACACAGAGAGCGCTTTGTGAGATAATGATAAATGATAAAACAAAGATTGTTCCATGAATTCTTCATAACCTCTCACAGTAAAAATATATGCACATGAAGTCCAGAACAAAAAGACAATATGCAAAGATAGAACTTGGAGAGGGGAACTTCCTTCTTTAAGGGTCTAAGCATCACTTCTTAGAAGAACTTGCATGGATCTCCTTGATGAGAAGGTACTCACTTTTTCCAGCGAACTGGCATTCCTCAAGGGACCAAGGTACTCGGGAGCTGCAGCTGAATCTCTGACACCTTTTCTCCAACTACAGAGACAATGAAGCCAATGATAGAGTCTTCTCAATGCTAAATTTTTCTGTGATCTTTTCTTTCTTAAACCCCTGGCACATGCTACCACCTGGCAAACACTCACAGGTGCTAAAAAAGTGTACAAGCACAAATGAATATGAAAGGAGAGCTTGGAAAAGGATAATTGTGTTACCTCTGGCAGTTATTTTTTTCATTTGTGGTTGTGATTTGTCTATTGTTTACTGATCATATTTTCAAGTCTGGAATTTGTCCTCTGAGTTAATAGAATTAAGCACCCTTTGCCTTCCCGGGAGAAGAGCCTAAACCAGCAGCTTGTCTGCAATCCTGGTTGCCATACAAACACTGGTGATCTCCCCACCCCACCCGAGCTGCTTCAAGAAGGAAGAAGGGAATGGTGGGTGCAAACTGTGTTGGAATATTATGTTCTGAGGTGAACAGAACTGTGTAACCGAAAGAGAAATTTCAATTTACACAAAATGATTCAAAGATCACGTATACTCCCCACCCAGCTGGGGGCTGGGAGAGGGTGTCCTATGTTGCCGCAAACCAGTACTGCCTCGAGTGCTTGTTATTGGAGTAATATCTCCAAAATGACAGAGGCAAGTGGCATCCACTACTGGATCTAACGTAGGCTCCCTGGAAGCGGCCGCTTTCACTTCCAAGTCACGCTTTGAGAGTGATGTGGGCAAATCATCCGTGTCCGGAAGAGCATGATCAGGAAAGCAATGATTACTAATGTCTTGTGGGCCCAGCGCTGTGCTCAGCCCTTGGCTTATCTCATTGATATGCCCATTGGACAGATGAAAAAACTGAGACACAGAGGCAGAGAAGTGACTTAGCCAGAGTCATACACGCAGCTCTGTCTACGCCTGATACTTCCTTTGCATCACGTTACCTTTCAGACCCTAAGAAAGTGAGGGGTCAGGAAATCGAGTCATTTAAGATGTGACTCAGCACACTGGCTATGTCTCCTCTGGAGAAGGGACAACAAAAGTCACATAAAGTGGCCTCGAATTTCAGAAGGGCTGCCACAAGGACAAACAAACAGAATTCTTCTGTGTGGGTCTAGAAAACTAAAGAGGTTTGGTGGTGGGGCTGGGGGAGAAGTGATGAGACAGAAAAATACCTTCTAGCAATGACAGCTGATTAGTGCAATGGGAGTGAGGGCCTGAGTCCCCATCAGTGGAGGGTCAAGCAGTGTCTGCTCCTGTAGCTCTCAGGGTCACACCACTGGAGGTGGGTTTCTGCCTTAGCTGGGCAGTCCCCCCACCTCAAAGATGCCGTGAGCTTGACGGTTCTGATTCCTCATTATGTCTACAAGTTAAGGGAAAGGAAACTAGCATTTCTGAAGCTCTCCGCTATGCCAGGTAATACGCCAGGCCTTCCTCATATGTCATCACATTTAATCCTCAAGCACCTGACTTCACCTGCTAGACAGGCAGCGAGGCAGACCTCACTAGCTCTATATCTACACTTACAGATTCAAGTGCATTGCCAGCAAAATTTGCGATGCCAGTTTCTATGGCAGGTGCCAGGCAAAGAGGACTGGAGACTGAAGTAATCACCCTGGCCACCAGCTCTCCTGAATAACCTGCCTCCTAGCTCATGCTCAGCAAAGGGCCATTCTCACTTCCAAGAGAACATCAACTGAGCCCAGTGGGCAGAAAAAGAGAAGGACGGAGAGAAGTCCAAATGTGAGGGTAGCTTTTCCTAGCCAGGGGATGGAGGTGTTGAATCTCTGTTTTGGTTTTGGTTTTTAGGATTAGTATTTTGTGTGTGTGTGTGTGTGTGTGTGTGTGTGTGTGTAACTGATACACTGTCTGTGTCCAAGATAAAATTTATCTTCTCTAATAGGCAGGTTCTGCTCTGGTTAAAATGACACAGAGGGATACAGACAATTCTCAAGACAATTTCTGTCTCTCTCCAGTGGGCTGGCAGACATGTCTCTCCTTCTTGTCTTCGTTCCTGCCTCTCCCACTGGCAGCTGGCCTGGTGGCACGCTGCAGATGCAGCCAAATGGCCAAGGAGAGCGGAGGGAAAGTGTCGGTGCAGAAAGCACCTCTGTATGAATGTGCAGAGTCACATGAAAGCAGAGATGGGGAGAGACAGGGGAGGACCTGCGTAGAAAGAGAGGGAGAGAAAGCAGCAGGGAGAGGGATGGATAAGACAGCGATGGGGAGGGAGGAGGGGGGAGGGAGCAGCAAGAGAGGAAAAACAGGGAGACCTGCTCCCAGAGTGGACACCTGTGGTGGCAGAGGGGCACAGTTGGCTTCTCATGCTGTTCTAGCTGTTCTGAGCAAGGGGGTCTCAGTCATCGCATTTCTACACCAGTGGAAATCAAGTACCAGCCTCACGTTCTAGCGGACACACATTGAGCCCTCCGTTCCCTTGAGCCCTTGTAGGATGGCACCTGGATTTAAGATCTGGAGGTACTTGGTGCTCACCCAAAGACCCAACACAGAGACTAAAATATCCTGCTTTCACCAGGCATGGGCAGTGTTCATTTTAGCACTTTCCAGAGATAAGGGCATTCTAGCCAATGGGCTCAAGGGTTATGGTCCCACTCTCAGGGTTAGCCACATCAGGGGTGGGGGTCTGGGGGCCGCATCAAGCCATCTTAGCCGAAGGAGCCCTCTTCAAATCACCCATCCGACCACGCTTGCTCAGATGTCATGCTCAACAAGTAGATTTCTGATTATTCACTTCTGCATCACCTCATTCCAAAACAGCAGTCACCAATGTGGCTGACAGAAAAATCTTACAAGAGTGCAGTGGTGTGCTTCACTCTGCTGTGCCAACTCAGGTCAGCTGGAACTAGGTTTCCCAGAATCTCCTTCACTGTTTGGTTCCAGGAGAAAGGGCCAAAAGAACTTGCATGGGATGCGGCAGACCAAGGTGAAGCAGCAGCTGTCACTTTCAGAAATCAGTCGTGATCAGAGAGGCACAGAGGTGCCCTGTGGGTCCCCACCCCTCCTCAGCTCTCCCTGGCTCCACATCCACCTGTTCCTCTGCAGGCTTACCACAGGTAGTGGGCTGCAGACCCACAGACGCTGTGGCTGCACAGAGGTGACCGCGACATCATTCGCACCACAGCCGCAGCACGTGCGCGGCAGACATGGAGTGTGGTGACTGGAGAAGAACATAAACTGACAAGGTTATGAAAACACAGAGGAAAGTATTTATTAGCATGTAGTAGATTTTTTGCATATTGCTTTTTCTTTAAATTGAAGTATAGCTGATTTACAATATAATATTATTTCAGGTGCACAGCATAGTGATTCAGTATTTTTACAGAAGACATACAGATGGCTAACAGGCACATGAAAAGATGCTCAACATCGCTAAGTGTTAGAGAAATGCAAATCAAAGCAACAAAGAGGTATCACCTCACACCTGTCTGAATGGCTTTCATCAAAAAACCTACATGTAACAAATGTTGGTGAGGGTGTGGAGAAAAGGGAACACTTTTACACAATTTGTAGGAATGTAAATTGGTGCAGCCACTATGGAAACCAGTAGGCAGGTTCCTTAAAAAACTAAAAATAGAGCTACCATATGATCCAGCAGTCCCACTCCTGGGTATACATCTGTATAAAAACAAAAACACTAATTCAAAAAGATTCATGTACCCCAATGTTCACAGCAGCACTATTTACAATAGCCAAGATATGGAAGCAACCTAAGTATCCATCAGCAGACGAATGGATAAAAAAATGTGGTATATATATATATACAACAGAATATTATTCAGCCATGAAAAAGAATGAAATTCTGCCTTTTGCAGCAATGTGGATGGACCTAGAGAATATTATGCTCAGTGAAACAAGTCAGACAGAGAAAGGCAAATACTACATGGTATCACTTATTTGTAGTAGATATTTTTCAGAGTAATTGGAGAAAACAAATCTTAGGAATACTATTGATAACTGATCTAGTATTTAGAGTGATCTGTGAGCAGATTAACAAATTGCCAAGTTTCAAAAGCTAATAATAACTATCCTAACACAAAAGGACTGTAGACTCCAGGTGTAATGGTGAGGTCCACAGAGAAGGGTCAACCAACTTTGTACAACAAAGAAGGAAAACTCGCACACAACCTGTGTAAATGCTAAACACCTGGGCTTACCTGGCTACGACTTTTTATCAATCCCTAACTGAGGAGGAATTTGGAAGAAAATATATAAACCCCATTTTTGAAATGTATTGAATACTATGCACACATGTATATTGTGGAAATGAGGAAGCATGCTGCAGTGCCTAACTGCACGGAGGCTGGCACAGACTTCCTGGGCTCAAATCCTGCCTCTGCCACTTACAAGCTGGGTGACCTCAAACTCTCTGGTCCTCAGTTTCCTCATCTGTAAGATGAGGGCACTGATAGTATATATCTCACAGAGATGTTTTGAATATTAAATGAGTCAAGATTCATAAAACGCTAAGAAGAGTTCTTGGCACATAGCAAATGCGATATAGTTGTTTGTCATAAAGGAACAGATTTCATTTTCATTCCATAATGTGAATTCAACCTTCCTAGTAAACTTCCTGCCCTCTTCCTAATTCTAGTTAGAGACTCTCTCTCCATACCTGCACCTAAGCATTGTTACAAATAGGTGGCGCTCCCCCGGTAATTGTGCGCAGGGGCATGGCGCTGAGGGCGAGCAAACGCTGGAGAGCCACTTCCCTACAGAGTTCTGCTTTGCAAAGACTGATTCCTGGCCTCCTTGGTTGGAGTTAAATTCTCAAGTGGAACCACTGAGTCTCTCCAAATAATTTCTCTGGGTATTCTGCCAAGGCCTGGTTTGAAAGACCTCTTCTCTCACCCCTACCCAGTGGGTTCTGATTCTGAGTCCAGCATAACTGGCAGGAATTGCAGGCTCATGGCTCTCGCTTACTGTCAAATTCCAACCAGTTCTCTTGGGAATCTAAGCAAATCAATCAACACCCCCTTTCCTGCCATTGGGGCAAGGGCAGGTCTTTCCTCTTGGCTCAAAGCTCTATGTTTTCACCTTACGATCCCCCTCCTTGTTGTTTTAATATCCTTTCTCAGTCACCTGTCAAGGCTGAGAGACGGTCTTCCCAAACAGCACCGATGCCCGCTGACCCGCTTCATCTACTTGTTCTGTATTAGGTCCTGAGCCAAGTGCAGAGGTAGTTAAGCAGTAATAAACGTGAAATCAGAGAGGCCCTGCCTGCCCTGGGCCCTCTGCCTCCTGGACAAGCCATCTCCTGTGGGCCTGTATGCCCCAGAGGCATTTGGAAAGAAGCGAGATGGAGGGAGAGGATGCAGTCCATGTTTTGTGAGCTTCCTTGTCACAGACAGGCAGCTCGAAGTTGTCAGTGTTCACATGTGACAACTTCAATTTCACAAATTTCCTTAAGTTCATACACGGGCATGTATCGCTTGCAAACATGAGATCCCTCCCCATGGCACTGTCTTCTTTTTGGAATCCTAATCAGTGAAGATGCTTTGCCTCAGAAGAGTTCACTCAGCGCCTTCGTGGTCAAGCCTTAAGAAGGCAGAAATAGATCAGACATGGCACCTTCCCCCAGGCGCTCGCCGTCACGTGGAGACATGCGCAAACAGATGAACCACAGGACAATGCATGTACATTGCGGACACAAGGCGGATGCAGGAAGGGGGAGACCCAGTATGATGGGAGGTGGAGGAGCTCCATCGCTCTCCTGGGGGTAGAGGAGGCTTCCTGAGGGAGGTAAACTGCCTGACGGGCTTCCAGGCAGAGATTTCCAGGAGGCTGGTGGATGCATCAGCCTGCCGCTTCAACAGGAGATCTCGGCTGGAGATAAAGATGAAGGAGACCACTGCGTGAGAGTGGTCACTGGAACTAGGGGATTGAAGGCCTGACCTGGGGCCAGTTGGAATAAGAAGAGAAGGCAGCCCGTGTGAGGCCTTTAGTCCAAACACAGAATAGTGCTCAAGAGATATCTGTGGACTGATTACGGGTGTACTTGAGAATGGATGGGAGGTGAGGTCACAGAGGAGCCCTGCTGGGCCTTTCATTGCTTTCCAAGAGACCAGCCCTAGGGCAGGAAGAGGCCTGATCCCCCAGGGCTGCTCCTTCTGCCAGCCAGCCCCCTTCCCTGGGCGGGGATGACGGCTCGGGGCCGGCCAGCCCCTCAGGTCAGCTCAGCACCCTTGCATATTTGCCAGCATTTACAAATGCACTATCAAGTACCTGGGGAGTTTGGTCTCAGGTTCCCCCGTGGCGGGAACCTCTGTGCCTTGGTCCCTGGGCCTCAGTGGAGCTCAGAGCTCAGCTGTCTCCAGAGTTTCAGGAATGAGAACTATTTCTCCATTCCAAGCAGCCCCCTGAGACCTAATTCCTTGTCATAGGAAAGAGGAAGAGCAGGGTCTGTCCTCCCACTGGGTCTGTCCTCTCTCTGCCCCTGCCAGGCTATGTGTCCCTCGGGGTGGGAAATGTTCCTGTTCATCCTTGGATGCCCAGAGTTCCACCAGGAGACGCTCAGTGGATGTCGGGGTCTTTGCTAGTGACGCCAAGAGTAACAGTAATGGTCTGGATTCTGTACTGCACAGACATGAGGACGTGGAGAGTTGAGAATTACACTCCCCTCCCTAACAGAAAGGTTTTTTTTCCTGGGGTGACTTTGGAGATACAACATTTGCAAGTGTTTGATGCTTAAAACAGAACACTCAAAAGAGTACGAATATAAACACCCACCTGCTTTTCCAAGGACATAAAATAGCTTTTAGAATGACACAAAGCCTTCTTTCCGAGCATATTTTGTTCCACAGGGCACTTCCTAAATGAGTTGATGAATCTGGGTCCAGAAATTCTATCATGTGACTTAACCTGCTTTTTTTTTTTTTTTTTTCCATCCACCCTGATTGAAGCTCAAACATTCCAGGGAAACGCACTTTCCAAAACTTACACTTCTCCAGAGAGGTAGAAAATAGCTTGCTTCCAAATCCACTGTAAAGGTTTCATTTAAAAAATAAAATAAAATAAAATGGAACCCAACACTCCTGGCATCTAATCTGACTACAAATTGAAAACTATACTGGTGTTTACATGGTTTGGGGTTTTTCTAGGAAAGAGTTGCCCAGAATTAATAATATGATGTTTAGCTGGAATGGAATTCCAGCTCTCCAGCTCTCCAGACTCTGGGGGAGTGAGAACTCCCTGTCCGTGCTCTGGGCCTCCGTGGACTCATTCAAGGAGGAGATGCTCGGTTTAGGATGCAGACGAGTATCACAGCCGCCGTGGATCTGACATCATGGATTTACATAGATAAGACCTTTCCCACACCCCAGGGTACATGGATATCATTGATCGCACTGTACAAATGGGGAAACCGAGACTCAGATGGAGTAAGTTCCTTGCCTAGGAGGACCACACAGGCAGTAAGTAAGGAAACAAGAATTTGCATCTGAGTTTGCCTTCATTCATTTGTCAGATGCTTTGATTCACCCAGCTGACTTGGTGGTTTTCCGTGGGTGTGTGTGTGTGAAAGAGAGAGAGAGAGAGAGAAAGAGATTTTGCTTCCTCGGGGCCATTTGGCCATGTTTGTTTGTTACAACAGGGGCAGGGGGCGGGGCGAGGGGGGGTACAGAGGGAAGGGTGCTGCTGGCATCTAATAGGTAGAGGCTGAGGAGCCAGCTACAAAGCACAGAACAGCACCCCCCCCCACAGCAAAAGAATTATCTGACCTCAATGTCAATAGTCCTGAGATTAGAAATCCTGAGCTGACTCGAAGTGCTGGGTGAATACTCAGCGTGTGATGTTTTTGAAGGACACATACAGATGTTGTCCCCACGGTCACACCAGGAGGATGAGAATTCCCTGATAATGGATAAATGCTGTCATCAGTAGAAAAGAATACCTACGTTTTTCATGAAAATTATTTAAGGGAGAGGTGGCTAATTGCAACTGAAATATTTGGGGAAGAAATAATTGGGCAATTTCCTTTTCCTTTCTTTGAATCACAATGGATCCTTACAATTCTGGGGACACTTGAAACTTTCCTAGGGAGACCCCTGAAAGGAGTGGGATGTCGGGAGCACCAGCCCACAGTGCAGCACGGAGGCCTCTGCATTTGGGTGAGAGGTGGAGTTTTGAGCTGCTTCTTTCTGGAATCATCCTTTGGAAGTCCCGGTAAAACAGAGCTTGGAGAGTTGGGGTATTTATCAGGAGTGGGCTTGACGGATTAAAAAAAGAGAGAGAGAGAGCACAACTCTGGAATCATTGGAACCACACCCAAGAAGTTTCCAGAAATAGGAGATGCAAAGATGTCAGGAGTCAATAAATCATGGAACTGGATAGAAAGGGGGAAACAGGCAAGAATGAACAAGAGCTTGTTGTGAACATAGCCAGGGCTTGTCATCTGGGGGTCCATCTGTTTATTTTAGAGGCTCCAGGTGAGATAAGAATCAGATGAATGCATTTATACTCCCGCTTTGACTCTGCAGAAGTCTCTAGGTCTCCTCGCTAAAGCCCTGGCCTTCTCCATAATCTGAAAGAAAGAAAACCTCCACAGCTTGAGGCAGAAACCATAGCACTGTCTGTCCTACGCCACGCTGGCCAGGCGAGACCAGCATGGGTGGGGAGAAAGGCACCCACGTGCTCACGCTCAGCCAACCCCAGCCCTCGGGAGCACTTAAGCTCGGCAAAGGCCAGTCCTTAGCTTCATGCCTTTATGTGTGGAGACCCCGGACTGGAAGCAAGACCTAAAGGACACCATGTACCTGAGGCCACATCTGCACAAAGACTCAAGGAGGCTGCATTCCAAGCCACACCGGGCCTGCAGACACTGGGCAGAAGCCTGTCTGTGCCATACTGTACTTAGCCCGGGCTCTCCAATTTCATCATTTCTGGCTCAAAATGGGCCTGCAATTTTCATTTCTTTATGGGCTTAAGTAATCTATTGCAAATGTCACCGGCAGGCTGTAATGCATTCTTGCCGAGGAAACTGTTCTTTTTCTTCAGTAACTTTCTGGTTAAAGATTTGCCTGGTTGGGTAACTGTTTTACATTAGCTATAATGGTGTTTACGTTGGATGCACTGATGTTTAAATCACTGGACATATTTGTTATTAGTAGGGAGGCAGTGGCATTGTTTTGTCCGAGTATCGGGGTGGTGGGAGGTGCTTCTATTAGTATTGATAATATTTTACAAGAGACCTTGCAGGGATGTTTATAATAATAGCAGTGCTGTTTATCTTACCAGGATTATGTTGAAGCAACTTTAATTGTATTCATATTAAACATATCAATGTTAGAACTGATGTAATATGTTTAGCATTAATATGAAGGTCGCTAAGTTGGGGGCTTTTGAGATAGAATTAAAGAGGCAGGAAGACAATGGGACATATGGAAAGCATTTGGGGGGTTTCTGTTCTTGTCTAACAAGAAGGATTAGTGCGTTTGCTGAAATACAGTATAAGATGTACAGTGGGTTGTAATGCTAGCATCTGTTTCCCTTACGATCGAGTTCTCTTGGCTTGTGTGTATGTGCGCGATTGCTCTGGAGTCCTCGCTTTTCACAAGCTCCACCAAAGCCCAAATGTCAGGGATACTTCAGATGCTTTGCAGCTGGCTGTCGCACCCAGAGATGTTTCAAAATGGATTTTGTAATGGCTTATAAAAGTCCCACATTGTGCACGGGCGGTTATTGAGTGTGATATAGTGTGCACAAGAATGTTCCAAATTCCCTCCGCGCTGTATCCATCAATCTGGCTCTATTAAGGTTGGCAGGATAATGGCTGGAGAGAGGCTCTGGACTTTATCTTCAGCTGAAAGAAGCGTCCTAATTATCTACTCATCAGAGCTACCCCACTCCTGGCTCGGGGAGACCACTGCCAGCTCAGGCCCAGAAATTCCAAATCCTCACGGTCACCAAGCCAGGCCCGCGAAGGCCAAGATGCAAGAGAGTGTCCAGGCAAGCTGGGGAATCGTGGTCCCAATAAATCCTGGAAATCCATCCCACTCCCCAGCTGGAGGCACTGTCCAGTTAACCCATCACTACTCAGTTTCCCACTCCTCCTTCCAATCCAGTTCAGTCCAAGGCTCGGACCCAGCCCAGGTAAGTCAGGAGCCCTGGTTTTCTGTAACGAGGGGACAATATCTGCACCTCCCTCCAAAGGCTATTGGGAAGATTAAATGGGGGAACATGTGAGAGCACTTAGCAGAGCAACTGAGCACATCATGCACTTATTATGGGTCAAAATAGAAAACCTAGTGGAGCATTAGGACTTTGCAGGAGATGAATGGTTTTCTTGATAGCGACGTCCATTTTCTGGTAGAATACGCAAATAACATTTATCAAGAAATTTCTTCTTTACCCATTACTCTTCACAAATATTATCCTTTAAGCTTGTATTATTGTCATTATTTTTATATGCTTTTTTGTATCTTTTTTTTTTAATTGGGGTATAGTTGTTTTAGAATGTTGTGTTAGTTTCTACTGTATGGCAAAGTGAAGTAGATTTCATTCCTATTTAATTGATGAGGAAACTAAGACTCAGAGAAATGAGATGATTTGCCCGTTTGCTCCCTGATTATTTCCTGAACTCCTATGTGCTGGCCACTCAGGCTACAGAGATGAGGGTCCCTACCCCACTGTGGTTACCAAGTGGCTGAGAGAGGGGTAAATACACAGGTTCACCAGCTCCACGTGCCTTTCCCTTCCTAAACCACCATGCTGCCTCCCTTCCAGAAAGTTCCAAGGAGGTCTGCTGTGGGAAGGGGTTGGGTGGAGCACATGCATAAATAACTATAATGTAAGGTGCAAAGGACTTAGGAGCCGTGAGAGTGCGGTGGGATTTAAGAAAGAGAGAGACACCGATTTGTAGGATGCAAAGGCTCTGTGGAAGAGGTGGAATTTGAACTGTGCTTGGGAAATCAATAGGACTTAAACATGCAAAAGCAGAAAAGGGCATGCTAGGCAGAGGGGACAGGGCGAGCAAAGATATAGGGTCAGGAAAGCAGGAGGAACAAGCAGGGAATAGCCGGTCGTTTCCCTTGGATTCCAGTGATGGGTATGGAAAGAGATGTAGTGGCAGATCGTACTAAGTGCTGATGTGTAGTAAATCAGGGCAAGCTGAGGAGCTAGGCTTTTCCCTTCAAGAAATGGGGAGCCACGGAAGGTTTTAGAGCAGGAACATGACCTACATGGTCAGATACGTGTTTTCAGAGATTTAACTGAAAGCTTTGGATGAAGTAGATGGGAGGAAGAGGGGCAGGCTGACCAATGGTACAGCAATCCAAGCTAAGGGAAGGGAAGCTTTTGATGGTAGAGGTGGAAGTGGCAGAGAATATGCATTACAGAGAGCCCAGAAGGTAAAACTATGACCGCATGTGACTCTTTCCTCCTCGAAGGAGAAGTAGCAGCTCAAATGAGAGAGGTTGTGGGGCAAGCCACGTGTCAGCAAGGTGCGGCCCAGATTGTGTTTCCCAGGCACTGGTGGGTGACGTCTCTGTGTCTCACCTTAGATACATACTTTGGAGGATGTAGTAGTTTGCTCGAGCTGCCACAGACTGGGTGGCTTAAACAATAGAAATGTATTTTCCCACAATTCTGGAGGCTAGAATACCAAGATCAAGGTGTCAGCAGGATTGGTTTCTTCTGAGGCATCTCTCCTTGGCTTGTGGATATCCATCTTCTCTTGTCTTCACATGGTCTTCTCTCTGTACCTATCTGTGTCCAAAATTCCTCCTTTATAAGGACACCAGTCATACTGGATTAGGACCCACCTGAATGGCCTCATTTTAACTTAATCACCTCTTTAAAGACATCTCCAAATACAGTCAGATTCTGAGATACTGGGGTTAAGACCTCAACAAATAAATTTTGGGGGCACACAAGTCAGCCCATAACAGTGGAACTTATAGATTCCCCCCACACACACATGCTTAGTGTCATGCGAACCCACCCCAAGCCAGAGTAAAATCAGGCAATTTCCCAGGCCTCCTCAATGGTCCAAGAAGAACTCATCTCCCACCAGCAACAGGCAAAGCCAGGAACGGGGAGTGGGTGAGCTCTGCAGTCAGATTGCCAGTGTTCAAATCACAGCTCTGCCACTTACTAGCTGCGTGACCTTGCAACGATTACTTATTCTCTCTGTACCTGACTTTTCTCATTTATGAAGTGGAGTCAATAGTAATCTCCACCGGGTAGGCTTGTTATGAGGGTTTACTGAGTGAACGTATGTAAAGATCTTCAATGGTGCCTGGTACATAAGAAATGCTCAACACGTGTTGATTGTGACACCCATTAACACACTGGGTCCCGGCTGGGATGAGGTGGTAGACAATAGAAAGCAATAGGTCAAGATGGGGTTTACCAAGGAGAAATAAGGGCTAGAAGCTTTTATCAGCATTTTACAAAGTCCGCAGGCGTGTGTGCATTTTTTCTCCAAAAGGCTGTACAGACTAAAAAGTTCAAGCCCTCGCCTTGAGTTCATTATTCAGCATAACTTGAGTGTCTAATAGCACAGACCAGGTGCTGGGCAAGAGGAGAGAGCTCGGTCCTGATCAGGGCTAGCAGAGGAGGCGGAGCCTGTGCAAATTACTGGAGCACAGAGAGCCTGAGACCTGACCACGTGGTTTATTAATACAAATCCACACTGGCCTGGGTGGAGGGAGCGGGGAGGGGACCGGGGGTCCGCAGGTAGTAAGTGACTGTGTAACATAGCCAGTCAAATCCTGCCTTGTAGGGGCACTTCCACAGGTGTGGGACTAGGGTAAGGGGAGTGAGGCACTGACCTCAGGCACAAAATTTAAGGGAGTGCCGAAAGTCAGTAATAAACATAAAAATAACACTTTAACTGAGTCCCTTTAAAAAAATCAAAGTTAATGCAAAAAAATAAATCCATGATGAACAAAATATCAAAATTTTCAATAAAGACAAGATCTGACCCTGCACTTGCAGGATGACCTTGCTCACCTAACCCTGAGCCTGGACCCAGATCCCCGAGTTTCTTCCTGAATCCAGCCTTACTCTCTGGGACTCTGGTCTAAGTCCTTGCCTTAAGCTCTCCTCATCTAGGGATAGAGAGAGTCTCGCTATTTTTGAGATAGGAAACGGGAAATTTGTTTCATCTCATCTGTAAAATGGGTGTGAGGCTTAATATGAAAGCGCCTGAGTGTGTTGTGGCCCCTAGTTCAGTGCCTGGAGCATAGTCAGCACTCGAGAAGTGTTTACTGGAGCTAGAGAAATCATTTTACGTCAGTTTTAATCATTGTGTGCGGACATTGAATGGGGAAATTGATGTCCACATTCGGCAGAACATCTTCACAAACAGTACAGTGTAATGGAAATGCAGGCGTTACACTTGGACCTCAAGAGGAGAAAAGATGTGCATCTAAAACAGGTCTAAATGGCCCCTTCAGACCCACCAAACCTCTGTAAGATCGGAGTACCATTTTATGGAGGAGACAGATGAGGATCTGAGAAGCTTTGTGCCCTGCACCACATTGCACACAGTATCAGGCGGAGCCAGGGATAGGGGCCAAGGCAGAAGGCTGGCCGTGACATCTGAGCATCAGAGCCAAGCCTGGGTCCTCACCGGAGTGGCGTGGTGCTCTGTGCGGGGCTGCTGCTGACTCTAGGAGCGGGTATGGGGGGGAGCATGGTACATACAGGGGGGCTGCAGAAGCACAACGTGCCAAGTGGGGTCTAGCGCCAGGTTGTTGAGAGCGATTGCTGCCAACCCACACTGCGGCCCCCGGCATAGTGTGGCCAGCACGGCCATGCCTCCTGGATGGCCCAGGACAGTCCCACTTCACACCTGCTGTCCTGGCGCGACTGTTAGTCACCCACGATTTTACTATCACATGGGTCCTGGTCCGGATGTAAACCTAAACAATCCCCCTAATTACAGCAGCTCTCAGGGAGAAGACATTGATCTCTGGATTTTCCTTCTCCACCAGAAAATCCTTTCCACCTGTAGGAAAGCTTCCGAAGTACCAGCTCCGCGTCCTCTCTGCTTCCCCAGTGGCTGGCCCAGGGCCCACCTCGGAGGAGACATGCTGAAAATATTTGCTAACTGGAACCAAATTGAGTAAGCCAGGCAACTTATCTCCTCTGCTGCAGAGTCTGCCTTCCCCGAACTCCCCATAAAGGCAGCCATTCCCCAGCTCTGACTCTTCCAGGGAAAGGAACAACTGTCTCCAGAGCCCCTGTGCTGGGCGTGAGTCAGAGAGGAAAGCAGAAGTGAAGCTGGCCAGAAGCAGAGGCCCTCCCTACCCTGCACTCGGCGGGGGAACGGTGCAAAAGGCACACCCTGCCGACTAGGAACGGGGTCCGGCTCGCTCCACTACGAGGGGAAGCCCCAGCCTTGTTCCTCGGGCCTCTGCAGCAGCCCCAAGCCCCTGCACGAAAGGGAGAGGCGCCCCCGTGTCACACCCCCCGGCAGCCGCTCAGCTGAGAAAACTGCGCCGTGTGAAGAACGTAGGACCGAGAGGCAATGGCAGGTCCCTCAGCTGGGAAGAGGACCTGTTGGGCATCACTCTGTGCCGAAGTCTGGACTTTCCGGGTCTTTCCTTCATTTCCCTCAGATGCTCCCCTCGTACGTGAAGTCCCTCCTTAGAGAAAGTCCTCCCAGGTTGCTGTCTTTGCCCCTCCCCTTGGCTCTGAAGGGAACCTGCCTTCACTCTCTCGGTTCACCATTACACGCTTTCCTCCCCAGCCCCTCTTCAAGGCCACCTTTCCTTACATCGGTGGTTCTCGGACTTAGTGCACCAGAATCACCTGGAGGGCCCGACCAATACAGATCACTGGGTCTGCCCACCCCCAGGGATTGTGATCCAGTAGGTCTGGGGTGGAGCCCAAGGATTTGCATTTCTAACAAGTTCTCAGGTGACACTGCTGCTGCTTGCCTAGGGAACACCCTTTGAGAACCACGGCTCTTGACCTTCTCTGGGAAAAGGCCTGCCCCCAGCGAATGGACGGTTCTCTAAAGCAGCAACCCTCCATCTGGCCGCACCTTATAATCACCTGAGGAGCTTATAAAAGGTCCCACACTTCAGTCCACACCCTGGACCAATTACATTTGGATCTGGCCGTGGGACCGAGGCCATCAACATTTTCAAGTCTGCTCTGGGGATTCCAAGGTTAAGAACACTACTTTCAAACCTATTTTCCATGAACCTGAGTTTGCTCGGCCCTTCTGCCAATCACAGCTGTCTTTCTAACCTGAATCAAGCGCGTCCCCTTCCTCCTCCCATGTTCTCAGCATGATGTTTTCCTCACTGCAAAGTTTGCTCACATTGAATCCATCTTCACGGGATGGTGGGTGGGGACTGACAGGATCTTAATTTGTGACACCTTCAAACAGTACTCTTTAAATACTTAGCATTTATTTAAAGGGAACGATAAGAAATTTACTTTCTCTTCATACAAGTTATATTCAGAAACAGCTTCTTCTGATCATTCTCTCCCATGGTCAAAGGATAGTGAAGGTTCTTAAAAAAAAAAAAAAAAAAAGGAAATCTCATGTTTCTGTGGTTCTGGCCCTCCCTTTAGTTGTCTTTTGTGATTTTCTGAATGAAACTAACTTCTTGGGAGGACTGATAAAGGGTTTAAATTTAAATAGTAAAATGAGTCATTAACATAAAGATGCCACATTAACATACTCAGTCATTTGCAGACTCTCAGCTGACAGCTCTTGCCGAGAACGTTACAGAAATATGCAGCTGAACGAGGCAATTGCTGGCAAGGCATTTTTTTTTTTAACTCCCACTCAGACATTTTGTACTTGGGTGTGAGAGGGCCCGATTTACATTTTGCCAGTTACGTATAAAGTGTTACACAGAATTTCTAAATAAACTGACTCCGTGTTTCCAATTCATTCCTGGGCAATTTGGCCTGCAAAGGAGTGGTGCCCTGGGAGGCGGTCCAGCCGGCCTTTCCTTCAGTCGCTTTGGTTTCCAAGTTATTCTTTGCATCACAAGCATTCACAGAGGCGGATACAGTAACCATGTCTGTTCACCAGAGAGACGGCTCTTATGAAACTCAAGGAAGAAAACGTCTCAGCTCAAGGAAGTTGTCACCAATGTCCAATGCAACTGAGAGGCCAAATAAGATGAGACTTCAAAGATAAGGAGGGAAAAGGATCCATTGATCTGAGGAACGAATGTCGGTGGGGGTGGGAGTGGGTGGGATGAACTGGGAGACTGGGATTGACATATATACGCTGATATGTATAAAATAGATAATAAGAACCTGCTGTATAAAAACAAAATAAAATAAACTTCAAAAAAAATAATAAAGCCTAATGCGAACGTTCAAAAAATAAAAAATAAAAAAAGAATGAACGTCATGTGAGACAGTTAGTTTGGAAAAAGCTCTTTTGAAAGAGAGGAAGAGGGAGATGAGAGAGAAAGCTGGAAAAAACACAGAGCCCAAGGGAGATTTTATTTGTTTTTTGTTTTTTTAAGCTGAAAAGAGACTTGAATTCATCCTTACTGGTGCAGGAAAATTGGTACAGACTAAGTGATGAATATATAGTAAAGAGGATGCCAGGAACCCATGGGGTTTTTTCACTCAAGAGGTGACCAGAGTGAGGTTCTGAATGAAATTTACCAAGTTTGCTTCACTTTGCTGCTTTTGCGTTCACTTGCTGCCTTTTTTGTTCTCACCTGCTAAGGAGTACTACGTCTCTAACAAACTCCCATAGAAGGCACACATTACCTGGTAATGGGAGGGCTGGTCACAGGGAAAGGGACTTGTTGGTAGAGGATTGGGTCATAATGGAAAATATTGGGTTGGCTAAAAAGTTCGTACGGGTCTGGAAAAACCCGAACAAACTTTTTGGCCAACCCTATATTACAACCAGATTTCTAAAATTCTATTTAGAGTAGCTTTTAAATTTTTTGTTAGTTTTGTTTTGTTTTACTTTTTTATTGAATTAAAACATTCAGTAAAGTATACTAATCTCACAGTAGAGCCAGTTGAATTTTTACATACATATACACCCACATTAACTGCCAGAAGTACAAAATACAGAACACTCCCAAGCTCCCCAAAAGGCTCTCTTATGCCCTCTCCCATCAATACCCACCCCCATCACTGCTGTTTGGACTTCAGGCACTACAGATTAAGGCTCCTGTTCTTGGGCTTCATATAAATGAAATTACACATAAATGGCTTCTTTTGTTCCCCGTAATGTCTGTGAGATTCATCCATGTCTGGTGAGTATCGTTATTTTGTTCACTTTTTATTGTTCACTCCTATTTATTGCTGTCATGTATTCTATTATATGAAAATATGGCAATCTATGTAGCCATTATCCTATTGGTAAACGTTTGATTGCTTCTGGTTTGGGGCTTTTACGAATAACGGTGCTGTTGAACATTCTAGAACGTCTTTGGTGGTCATATGCACTTTCTTCTCTTGGTGGTAATTCTGGGAGTGAGGTGGATAGGTTGATGTATGTTTAGCTGTAGGAAAGAAGGACAGGGTGCTTTGGGGTTGTGGGGCTTCCCATGACCCACAGGACGAGGCCAGGGCTTTATAAGCCATGGTGCCTTCCATTCTATTGCCCTTGTCTTCTTCTCTGAACTTATCTCTCACCACAGCCCTCCTGCACTCTGCCCAGAAGCCATCTGAACATCGTACATTTCTCCCAACATTCTTAATTATCTGGTGTCTCCATGCCTGTGCTCTGGCCGTCTCCTCAACCTGTGATGCCTTCTTCCCCTTTTCTATCGGACAACTCCTATTTACCCCTAAAGACTCTAGGCAAAAATTACTCCATCACCAGATCTTTCCCCTGCCTTTTCCCTTCTCTCCTGTCAATAACATTTTCATATGCGCCCGCAAGCTTTCTGCGCTCATGTTTATTAGCTCCAATCACTCTGTGTTGAGATTACTTGGTTGTGAGATAGCGACCTCCTGCATCCTGGTCATTGCTGTGTCCTCAACTCCCGCACAAGACCTCAAACTAAGAAGGGTCTTAATAAATATTTTTCAGATTTAATAAATGAACTGGATTTTTTTTAAAGAAGATGACCTACTTTTTCCTCCCCCAAGATATAACAGTAAGAGATGAATCAACCAGTTCTATAACATTTCAAGTGGAATTGCTTGTCATACCTGCAACAAACAGGGAAGATGAAAGTGGACAAGAGACAAGCTCTAAAAGACATGCTGGTGATTCAGACTTTGTTTACGTCCCATAATACCAAACACTCTCAGATACAAAGTATTATTTATTTATTTATTTTTTGGGTGAACTGTCCAGATGTTTCCAAATATCCAGATGTTCTCCCCGATATAACCCAAACAACTCTGTGTCACATTTTATTAAGCTCTTTAGTACCACGGAGACAGAGTTTTCCCATCAGTTTTCCCATCTGAAAAGCAGCAATGTCTTTCAACCTGTTGTAAGAGGATAGCTGTTAAGGCAGAGTTAAATGTGGTCGCGGTGCCCAATGACGTTAACATTCCTCTTTCTTATTCAGGGTTAGGGATGAGTGAGTATTGGGAGATGCACTTTCTCTGTTCAGGGAAAGACACCTTCATTGTACAAATTTGACAGAGAAGAAGGACACAGCAGAACTGATTGTGCCTTTGTGTGGAGGCCTGGGATTCAGGCTGACTTATTTCTGTATCCACAGTGCCCTTCCTGGCCTGGCATGTGAAGGCCTTAGGTCAATGTTTAGTGAATGAATGAAGGTCTTTATCCAGCTGAGACTCAGAGGAAAGCCAAGGATATTGTTCCCAGAATTGCGGACGGGGAAGGAGGCTGACCTTTTAGAACTGAAGCATTGGATCGGGGAATATCTATCAGCTGGACTGAAAAGCTGAGTCCCCGGAGAATTAGACTTGGGCTTCGTAAATCATGCTCTGGCTCCGGTTAGGATCCCTCCTTGAGCCCGGGGTACAGCTGAGCCTCTCACTGGGAGTCATATGTCTCCAGCTGTTAGGAAAGGAGGACTGGGCCGTTCAGGAGCCTGACAGCAACTGTCTGAATCTCTCTTGAGGACAAGTCAGCTACATGTTTCATGCGGGCCCTTTGAGCTCTCCGTCTTCCCTGGTCCTCCGCCTGTCTGCTGAGCGGGGCTTCCTGCCCTCTCTCCCTTCATCCATCCTCTCTCTCTCTCTTTCTCCTTTACCTCCTTGATCATGCAATGGTGGGTTACACAAAAGCCGCAAATTCCAAGCTATATGTAGCATAGAGCGGCTGTTTGTCCCAAAATACCACGTCGCTGACTACAGCAAACACAAATTACAAGCTTTATCTAATCACAGTTATGGGACCGGTCATTTTTGGTTTCCAAAAATGGCTGTGAGTGGCATGCTTCTGCAGCTGGTGGTGGCACCGGCTTGGGTTTCAGATCTCAAGTGCACACAGATGCACAGGGAGATGGGCATCCCAAGTGACCGATTCAGAAAGGGAAATAGGAGAGGGAAGAGAGGAAGTACAACTCACCAGATAAACAAACTCCGCTGGTTGCGACCTCAAAAATAAATTATTTAAAATCATCAAGTTGCATCACCACTGCACTGAAGGTTATCAGCACTGATCTCCCTGGCACACAGTTTCCTAACGTGAAGGGCGACACCAAAGTCATTCTCGAGTGGCTGCACTGGGAACTGGAGAAAATGAAGCCTGCTTGGAAATCACTGATGTAGTTTTGGGGTAGAGTTTGTTTGTTTTCTTCACTTATCTTTTCACCAGGAGTAGATGGAGGTGGCATCGAGGAAAGAATGAGGGGCTTGGAGTCTGGACCCTGGGTTGGCTTGTGACCATGACCTAGGTCACTTCTCTGAGTGACCTTCTGAGTCAAGTGAGGCTGATACCACCACGCAGCTCGCCGGGCTGACGGGAGGGTAAGATGAGGGTGCGTGTGGAAGTGCCAGCCACGTATTCGGAACATATCAGCCTGGATGAAAGCGATTTGGCTGCTGGCTGGGAGCTGGATTCTCTTTCTGCATCAGTTCATCATAACCATTATGACTACTTCTTACTCCCATGCGTGTGGGCTTCACTTGTGAGCCACAGGCAGGAGGGGGCCCAGCTCCTCTCGTCTCAAGCGTAATGAACTCAACGTGTGGTTCAGTGTCAAACACGGCCACTCAAATTCAACCAGTGTTCCACTGAGATTCCGGGGCACATGTGTGCACACTCGGAAGGAGAGCATACTCTGTGAGCTTTAAATAGCCCAAAGACGTGCTTGAGCGATACTCTCTGTTGAAGCATAAAAGCACTGAGGAAAGCACAGCCCTATAAATATCTACATTCCTCCACACCAGATAGAAATCGCACAAGGCCACCGTTTCCAGAAGACGTGAGCTCTCACAGCGAGCCTCTTTGGCAGCTGAAGCCTGACTTTCCAGGGCCGGCAGAGGGAAGAAGAAGGATGGACCATTCCACCCGTGGCTGAAAGTAGTAACAATGAAACGGTCGGAACTCAAACTGACTCTCACTTCCCTAAACTATACATAAATGACCATTTTCTTTTTCCTTGACTTCAATTCCACGTTAGTCCTTCTCATGAAAGGGTCCTTCAAGAGAAAGAACTGGAATTTGAGCATCAAATTCTAGCTGAGTAATGCTGGAAAATTCAGCGGTCCCCCTCACTCTGAAAAGAGAGGGTGTTGGATGAGCCTTCAAGGCCCCTTTAAGCTCTAGCATTCTATTCTACGGAGGCCAATTCATCTTGGGAAATGGGTTGGAATAAGGCTCTTACACAAAGGAACATGGTTATTTTTACCTGCCATCATACCTGTTGCAAGCAGATTAATTTCCCCACGTCCCCCAATAGATGAGTAATGTAGTTTACTAGAGATCATCGTTTCTCAGCCTCTACCATGGTGGAAAAGGGATAAAACTCTGTAGCTGAGTCAATTGAAGCACCAGCCACAGTGCTGAAGGTAGGTGATTTCTGACTTC
The DNA here is from genome assembly GCF_965194825.1 of Balaenoptera physalus. Taxonomy (NCBI): domain Eukaryota; kingdom Metazoa; phylum Chordata; class Mammalia; order Artiodactyla; family Balaenopteridae; genus Balaenoptera; species Balaenoptera physalus. Next base: position 25,413,860 of record NC_138886.1, read on the forward strand.
AAAGCAGAAACCCTAGAAGAAATCAGAGTAACAATAAAAGCTAGCATTTGCAGAGTCTCTCCTATGTGTTACACAATATACTTGAGGGTTTCATACCCCTTATTTCATTTCACCCTCAGAACAATCCTATGATGTAGGTGTTTTTATTACCATTTTATCAACGATGAAACTGAGATTTAGAGATAAAATAACTTGCTCAGAGTATTTCTGTCTGTCTTCTGACTACTAGGAATTTCAAGGTTAACTTTGGTCAAATACAAGTGCACAGGGGTTTGTACTTGTGGTTTTGTCATTCCCAACTCTGTTTTTTTCTCCAGCCCCTATTTTCCTGTTTTCTTTCTCCCTCCTCCCACTTGTAACTTACTTTTGAGTTTTTCCTATAGTATAAAGCAAACTTACATCCTTTTTGGAAAAGAGAGCGATGTATACAAATGGAAGAGCAACAGCCGGGCATCGGCAGAGCCAAGACGAGAACTCAGGTCCCAGGCGCCTGAGCGGCTGCCATCTCACATGTTCTCTGCTCCTGAAGGGGCCGTTTGCCTATAAACCTGCATATGTGAAGGTGAAAAGTCCACAGGAGGTCAAAAAAAGACTCCCAATCGGAAACTACCACCACAGGCTGCTTAGGTTCTAGCTGAGGATGGTGTGGGAAGTACCGAGGTGGAACTCCAAACTTCCTGTGGAAGAACTCACCTCTTTTGGTGAGAGATTCAGAGGGTGGAGACCCAAGAATAAGGTCCTTGAAGGAGGAAACCAAGAGTAACTCCTGACTATTGGTAGAAGGCAACCCTCCACATGGCTCAGGGAACTGAAATGCTCTAGCATCTCTTTAAGGAACACAACTATGGCTTTCAGAAACCGCAAGCCTGTGTCTACCCGAAAAATCTGTAAGAACCTGAAAAGAACCATCCACAGTGACACAAGAGAGCTTCACAAAAGGGTGGAGTGCAAGATAAAAGGGCAATGATCTGTAACATCGTTGTGTGTCTGCAAGACACAGTTGTGGAAGTGTAAAGGGGCTAAGGAATCCATTTATAGTACATAAAAATTGGGGGCAAGCTTAAGTAGGTCAAATGAAGCTACAAATTGTGGCTGGGAGAAAATAAAAAGGAAATGAAAATTAAGTGCCCAAATTGTGATAGGCGTTGTGCTGAGTGTTTCATATCCCTTCCCTCGCTAGTAATAATAATGACATCCCTCTGAGTTGGGTCTTATTGTCTCCGTGTGGGTAAGGGGGATTAAGATTCAGGGTGGTTAAATAACCTGGACAAGCTAGCAGGTGGCAGGACCAGGTTCATATCCAGGCATGGTCTCATTGTAAAGCCCGGTACTTTATGCCCAACTACACCACTTAGACGCGATGACTCAAGTTCAAGTTCAGTGATCACCCAATAATGGTTGTATATCTTAAACGGACACTAACCCAAATATCAAATGGCTTCCTTTTAGAACTTGCCAAATTGATTTAAAGCTCATAGGAAATATAAATACATGAGAACCCATACACAAAAGAAAATACTGTAAAAATAATCAGTAATAGAAGAAGGAGACATACTAGGAGTTAAACCAAATCACAAAGCAGGAATAATAAAAATTTACAATACTCAAAAAGTAAAGAACGTGGATTTTTATAACAGAGAAAAGTACACAGGATTATTTAGTATATAATCAAGTAAGCATCAGTGGCGATAATTAACTCTTATTTAATCAGTTATTTTATGTAACTGGATCATAATTTGGAGATAAATTAATTTAGATTACACCTTATATGATATGAAAAAACAAACTCCAAATGGATTAAAAAGTGGACTATTGAATTGAGCCATAGAAATAACTGAAATAAAATAAATAGAATATTTAATCACAAGTTTGGAAGAATGTTTATTTGGTAAATCGCAAATAAAAGTACAACTTCCAAAGGAATAAAAAATTCAACTGTATAACCACAACTTCTCCTCAAAAAAATGTAACTCTCTTCAATAAAAACAAATGCCATTAAAGTGAAAGGAAATCTATTTATTTCTAAAAATATGGCACAGATGCTTTAATTTAATACCTCTGATGTATATAGATAGCCAGTACAATCAGGACCCAAAAGAGTAATGGGTAAATATCAATTAACACAAGGACAATTCTACAGAGAAAATAAATATATTTTCAACCTCAGAAAATAAAAACATAGTAAAGCACTATTTGATACATATTTTCTGATGGCACTGTATCTTGGTTTTCTTTTAGAAAACAATACAATAATATATAACAAAATCTCTAACACTATTTGTACACTTTGAGCCAGTAAATCTATCATAGAAATTTATCCAAAGGAAATAATCCAAAAGAATCAAAATTTGTTAACACATTTCTTTTCATTGTATCTAGATGAGAAGATGAATGCCAGCTGAACCTATTGTGATCATCATTTCACGATATATGCAAATCAAACCATCATGCTCTACACCTTAAACTTATACCGTGATATATGTCAATTATTTCTCAATAAAACTGGAAAATAAATTGTAAACATAAAGGTGTTCTTTGTGACAATACCTGAGTAAAAAAGAAAAAATAATTAAAATTAATGACCAAAAAGAGTGAAGTGGTGAAATGCTTGTGGTATAACGACCAGATGGAATATTAGTCCGACAATATAAGATGACGTAACAACAATATTGGTGGGAGAAGGGCAGTTCCCAAGCACAAGTGTGGACTGAGGCTGCGAACACATCCAAGGGTATGCAAATGCAAGACTGCTGGCAGGGGCCATGGAAAAAGGGAAGGGATGTGATGAATATTTTCCATATTTTGAATTCCCCTCAATGTTGTTCTATGAGGCTTTAACCATTATTTAAAATCTGGTTTAAACAAGGCATTACTGAGGACCCATGGGACACCTAGCAACGTGCTGCAGATACTTCAGAAGAACGTCCCTGGACCTTGCTGCCAGGAGACGCAGTCCACCTCTATCTACTACTGCAAGAGCGTTGCTCCTGGAACAGGAAGATAGGATGGAAAGAACCCCAGTCCCTTTCAGCAGTTTGTGTCTGTGTTAGTGACCTGGGGCTGCTATAACAGAGAACCACAAACTGGGTGGCTTTAACAATGGAAATTTGTTCTCTGGCAGTTCTGGAGGCTAGAAGGCTAACATCAAGGTGTCAGCAGGACCAGGACCATGTGGACTTTGGGTGGAATCCTTCCTGGCCTCTTCCTGGCACCTGGTGGGGGCCCACAATCCTTGGTGATCCTTGGCTTGCAGCTGCAGCACTCCAGTCTCTGCCTCTGTCGCCACGTGGCATTGTCTCTGTGTCTTCAAATTGTCTTATAAGGACACCCATCATATTGGGTTAAGGGCCCACCCTAATGCCGTATGACTTTGTCTAAACTTGACTAATTGCACCTGCAATGTCTATTCCTAAATAAAGTCACATTCTGTAAGGCACTGGGAGTAAGAACTTTCAACACATCTTTTTGGGGAACATAATTCAACAGTGTCTAAGCCCATGAGCTTTCAAATCTGACCCACCTCATCTCCAAACACCCCAGATGCTTATGCATCTTCTTCCTGCAATTCTCTCAATTTTCCCATCGATATGCTATAGGCAGGAAGTAGGGCAATAAAAAGTGAATTTCGTGGTAGCCGTTTGGGGGGGGGTCATCATTTTGCACCCAGCCACAGACACTTCTTGCTGGAATTGCCTTGGATGGGCGATCTGAGGATAGACAAGTAATGACCTCAAGGAGGGTTTTCAGAGGAGCCCTCTGACTTGGGGGTGGAGGACTACTGAGTTCCATGGTGTTCTGTTAGTCTCTCGTTGCTCTGGCTCAGCAAGAGTTAAATAAAGTGATAAATAAAATGATCATCACTAATCATTAGAGAAACGCAAATCAAAACTACAATGAGGTATCACCTCACACCAGTCAGAATGGCCATCACCAAAAAATCTACAAACAATAAATGCTGGAGAGGGTGTGGAGAAAAGGGAACCCTCTTGCACTGTTGGTGGGAATGTAAATTGATACAACCACTATGGAGAACAGTATGGAGGTTCCTTAAAAAACTAAAAGTAAAACTACCATACGACCCAGCAACCCCACTACTGGGCATATACCCTGAGAAAACCATAACTCAAAAAGAGTCATGTACCACAATGTTCATTGCAGCTTTATTTACAATAACCAGGACATGGAAGCAACCTAAGTGTTCATCAACAGATGAATGGATAAAGAAGATGTGGCACATACATACAATGGAATATTACTCAGCCATAAAAAGAAATGAAATTGAGTTATTTGTAGTGAGTGGATGGACCTAGAGTCTGTCATACAGAGTGAAGTAAGTCAAAGAGAAAAACAAATACCGTATGCTAACACATATATATGGAATCTAAAAAAAAAAAAAAAAAAAAACAAAGGTCATGAAGAACCTAGGGGCAAGACGGGAATAAAGACACAGACCTACTAGAGAATAGACTTCAGGACACGGGGAGGGGGAAGGGTAAGCTGGGATGAAGTGAGAGAGTGGCATGGACATATATACACTACCAAATGTAAAATACATAGCTAGTGGGAAGCAGCCACATAGCACAGGGAGATCAGCTCGGTGCTTTGTGACCACCTAGAGGGGTGGGATAGGGAGGGTGGGAGGGAGACTCAAGAAGGAGGGGATATGGGGATATATGTATATGTATAGCTGATTCACTTTGTTATAAAGCAGAAACTAACACACCATTGTAAAGCAATTATACTCCAATAAAGATGTTAAAAAAAAAAAATTGGGCAGGAATTCACCCAAGATTTATGGCAACCATGACTGGTTTCTGTCACCGTTAGCTTTGGGGACTTTGGAGGCCACAGTGTGGAACAAAAGGCAGCAAAGAGTCATCACAACGAGGCCTGGCATCAGCAGAGACAGAAGCAAAGTGGGGGGCGCACCCAGCCTCAGAAAGCCTAGAAGTGTTCAGCAGAAATTCAGAATTGTTTAGGGATGACTTAAATAACTATTAGAGGCAATCCAAAATGTTCTAGATAAACTTTAAACGGCTTCTAGAAGGAGATTCTTGAGCTCCGATGGAAATAAAGTTCTTGCACTATAATCTGTGTAGTTTCCCTTTACTGATAAGGTCAAGTCCGAACACTGTTGCATGCCCTCATGATTTGTCCTCTGCCAACCTCCCTCGCCTCGTATTTTGCTTAAACCTAAGTGCTAGCCTGATGTTTCCTAAACTGATCTTCTGGACTTTAGCGTACTTTGCACAAGTGCTCCTTCCTCCCAGGATGCCTCTCTGGCTTCTATGCCTGGAGAAGGGAGCAGGGGATGCTGAGATTCTAAGGTTCCAGCTCAAATGCAGCTCAAAGAGCCCTCCACTACACTTGCCTGCGATCATTTTCTACATTTTCTCCACTCAGTCATTAAGTCCATTCAATATTTAGTCAGCCATTGAATATGTATTTATTTATTCATTCATTCATTCATTTATTTTTGCCAGGTTGCCTCTGAAGAATTCTTCCTGCCTCTTCCTAGCTCCTGGTGGTTACAGGCAATCCTTGGCGTTCTTTGGCCTGCAGCTGTGTCACCCCAATCTCACCTCTGACGTTGAATGTCATTCTCTTCTTCCCCTTCTCTGTGTCTCCGTTTCTCTGAGTCTCGGCTTTCAATCTCCCTCTCCTTTCTCTTATAAAGATACCAGTCCCTGGGCTAGGGGCCACCCTAATTAGCACTACTTCATCTTCACTTTTTTTTTCAGTTGACATGTAATTGTCATTCTCTTGAATATTTATTGACAGCTGACATTGTGCTGGGAACTGTGTGTCACAGGTGGATGGGTGGACAGATTATGGAGTTTGGGCTTGTGGATAGAGTTGGAGGTTCGACTGGAGAGCTCTGTGGGGTTGAAACAAGGGACAGTTACAGACCCCATGCACATTCTGCAACAGCGGGCCTTTGGAAGCCCTGTGTCAGGACAGCAGTACGGCCCTTTATTCCCAGGGCAGCCTGTCCTCTCATCATGGACTGCTGCAGCCTACATATGACAGGTGCCCTTTGGGATGGGAGTTCTCACACCTCAGTGAGGAGTCCGGGAACACAAGGCCTTCATGGGCCCAGCCTGTCCCCATCTGCGGCAGTGGCCAAACCAGGTGGCCTGAAGAGGAACACAAAACCTCTGAGAGCGGCCTCCCCATCCTCCCATGGGAAGCCCCGAGTCCCTTCCCCAGGGATACGGGAGCCCCCAGTGCTTTGCCTTTGATATCCAGCAAGCATCACTTCTTGACCCAGGAGCCACATTCCTTTCCCTGAGCCCAGTTCTAATTGGAGAAATATTCCAACTTCAAAAGCACCAGGGAAAGTTACTAACACATCCCTGGTCCTTGTCAGGCCACTCTGTGCTTCTGTTAGATTAGAACTTTTATTTCCTCCTCGCTCCTCTATTTTTGATTGCATATACTTCCTCTATTTGCTGCCCCAATGGTCCAAGCCACCCCCAACATATCACTTCCACAAGAGAAATAAGCAGAGGTAAATGAACCACTTCTTCCTCGGTTCTCCCGCAGGGCTCTGCCCTTCCCTTCACCATTGCAAAAGCCACAGCTCGGGGGGACTGCTGGTTTCCCTGTCTCTCTGCCCCCTTGGCCTGTGAGCTTCCCAGGGCAGGGACCCTGCCTGCTTCTTCTCTGTCCCCCAAGCAGAGCCTGGTGCATATAAGGCACATATAAGTACTGACTGCAAGGATAGAATAAAATGAAAGTTGGTTATGCCTGTGTGTTCTGATGCTTACCTTGATATCTCAGAGTGCCACTGGGGGAATACAAATGGAAAAAAATGATGTTCTTTTCAGTGTCTTGCTGTTCTCCCCAGGTTGCACAATTTTCTATTTCCGGACCTGTGTTCAGAGGAACAAGCTGTTGCACAATGAATGAATGAATGAATGAGAAAGGCAGGACTGGAACATCTCTTAGAGATCAGCTCAACCAACCCCCAGTGGCTGGATGGACCATGAGACTCAAGGTCTGGCAATGAGTCCCTGGCAGGCGCAGGAGGAAAATGCAAGTCTCTGGATTCGCAGGCACAGTGCCTCCTTCCACACACCACCTCCTCATTCAAATCCGTGCAAAGATGTCCAGGACGTCGAGGGTCAGGGTAGAGGGTCATCCTGCAGCTGGATGCTTAGCTAGTCCCTCCCTCCCTCCCCACCTATGAGCTTGGCAGTGCCCAGGTGTACCATCGATTCTATCCAGGATGCAAGTGATTTCCCAACAGAACCGAATAATGTTTGCAAAGGACATCTGAAAAAAATGTCAGGAGTACAGTAAGAATGAACGCAGGGAGCTCCGTCTTGCAGTCTCTTTGCTCCCCTGGCCCAGGGCCACCCCATGTTGGTGCTTTCTCCTGCCCAAGGAGACAGAGGGAAACCTGAAGCTCCTGCAGGGAGTTGGGCCACAAATGCAGGAGGAACACTTTCCTCACTGATATTTCAAGACTATTTCACAATCGCCAAACCACCAGCCACATGCAATCACTGGCTTAAAAGCAAAAAATGCAAGTTTGGATTGTGTGTGTGTATGTATTAAAACACAAATAATAAGGTCTGAAGGAAACTCAGACAGCCAACAGAATTCCTTGTAATGGCAGGGTGAGCTTTGGCCAAAAGGACATGTTTAAGACAGGAATAAGAGAGGCTCACTCCAGTCAAGAGCCATTTGCTGGATCACCAGATACGGGGGGGGGGGGGGAAAGATCTCCCCAAGGCAAACACAGAATGTGATAACGAGCACGGAATTGTGTTTCTTAAACACAAATAAATAAATAAATGTTAAATTAAAGGAAAAACTGGAACTAGTATCGTTTTTACCTTTTGCATTTAATATTTTGGGTGCCCTGATGTCACAAGTTGAAAGATCAAAAAGGAAGATTTCACCAAGATAACAAGAACAAAATGTAACAAGGTTTTTGTGTTGTTGCTGTTCATTAGCTTGTTCATTTGTTTCAATTTTTTGCTAAAGGAACAGAGAGGACAATATACCTCTGAGGTAGGGTTGCCAAATAAAATACCAGACACTCAGATAAATTTGAATTTCAGATATACAGCAAATACTTTTTTGAGTATAATTATATCCCAAATATTGCATGGAATATACTTACACTAAAAAAAAAAAAAAATTGTTATCTATGCAAAATTCAAATTGAACTGAGTGGCCTGTATTTTTACTTGCTAAATCTGGCAAACCTACTGTCAGATTGCCAGCCAGTAAGCACGGGTACTTTATTTTGGAAGACTGCAACATTCTCCATGCCTCCCACAAGCTTTCTTGCAATGTCAGGCCTGGAAGCTGATTTAGTTCAACGTCCTCATTTTACAGATAAGGAAACTGAGGTCAGAGAGAGGAAGTGACTTGCTCAAGGTCACACAAAGATTCAGTGTTACAACCAGGGCACAAATCCAGTCTTACCGCCCCAGGTTGGTTTGCCACGAATAAAAGAGGCTCCGGTTACTAAAGGGACATCTACAAAGATGGATCCAAGGTTCCAACCACTCCAGGATCAAGTGGATATAAAAATAATTTATCTAAGGTCCTCAGGCTTATTCACTTGGAAATGTTAGATTAAAAGCTGGAGAATCATGAACTTCAGTACCTTCATATGCCCAGAACCTTTGACTCGAATGAAATTGTACATGAAATCCAGTGTATAAAATAAAGTGAAACTAAAACCACTACGCTTGAAACCTCTATGCTTGAAGCGTCCCAAAATGACACCTGTGGATTCTCTCAAGTCCCATCGAGTGCCATGGAATGACCGCTGGTGTGATGGAAAAAGCATAGGCTTTGGATTCAAAGTCTTCACCACCACCGTGCTTGGGTCAAACACTAACTTCACTGAGTCTCGTCACTCAAATAGAGAAAATAACAGTTACTAATACCAAGATGGCATAGCATGCACTAACATCTATGTAAGTGCGTCGGATGCTGGAGGGTAGTGTACCAGGAAGAGTTCGTCCGGGTGTTTGCTTTTATGTAAATGAAAGAAGAATTAGTAGAAAACTGGGTGGACTGTTCATTAGCTCTATTTTTGCTCTACTTGCCAATCCATTCTTTTACAATTTTTTATTATTACGTCTCTTGAGATCTTAGGGAAGGATTCTGGCTGGTCTACTGTGGCTCTTGATAGTAGATTCTAAAGGGCCGAGCAGATTATGACCACAGTGTCTGTGAAGGCTGGCCAGGGAAACAAAAGCTATGGCAAATCATTGGCCTTTCCAGGCAGCCAGGACCACACTCCCTGACCAGAAACCTCAGCTGCTACAACCCCTTGACCCTCCAGTATCTCAGGTGAGTTTGTCCAAGGTTCTTGGTTTCTGGGAAGACATTTGGATGTCCTAAGAACATCTGGTACATACATAACACAGGCTGGGTCCACATAGAAGGCTACCCTCTGACTGGTCTGCAAAGGGGGGACTTGCCCAGAGCCGTGTCCGGTGGTGCTGTGCTTGCTGCCATACTTTCCCTTCCCAGGCCACTGTCTGGCCATGAGCTTTTCACACCATCCCAGGTTGAGATCTCTTGGACTTTATCCTTCTTCATTTCCATTCACCATTTGTCATCCCCAGGCATTCTAAATTCTAGGCCCTTTTTTCCTAGAACACAACCCAGGACCTTAGGGAAATTCTGAGAAGCAAGAACCCAAGGTCGTTGCCTTGGACTAAGGTGGTAAACAACCTGTATATTCTCAGGCAAGTCTAGTCTTCTCTTTGTGCTTTCGTTTCTACAAAAGAGCACAGACTTGCCTGCCTCACTAGGAGGCTGGGAGAACATGAAAATCCTGGGCATATGCAGAATGGTCTATAAAACACTATTCAGATATCAGGTTTTGTATTTCTACTGGGGGTTTGGGTCTTTAATCAACTCTATATTCTCCCATCCTAACGCCTAATAGAAAGTAATTGATCTGGAAATACTTGGTCTCATTAAAGTGAATTCTTGATACTGGTCAGATTAAAATATTTTTTGAAATACACAAAAAGATTGCTATTTTAAATCGTCTGCCTCTTCTATGCTCTGAGTAATGAGATCTGCCATTTCTGCAGTAAGTACCCTAGTGGGCATGTTCTTCTACGTGGAAGGTTTATGTGGTCAGAGTTCCTTCTCTGGTGATGGATTTCTAAGACAAATGAGAAAAACATGAAGGGCTATGTTTCATCTGTTGGCAGAAGTGGTGGGGCTGGGTTAGCCCGGGCCCCAGCGGCACTGGGAGGGGGTATCAGTGTGTGTGAATTTGTTTCTCCTCAATAGATCAATTAGCCAGGACTTGGTCAGACTGAGAATGAAAAGAGATGAATCTAGAAGCCTCTACTGAAAGTCCTCTGCCCTGATTTCTGCATGTTAAATCTCTTACAAAGCCATGCCGTACATATGAGGAGTCCCTGAGTGGGTCTCAGGGCACATTTACATTTGAGGGTAAGAACGGATACGACTCCAGTGGCATCAGAATTTTCCAGTGCACCACACAGATTTGCTCTTCTAGAAATACTTGTAGACGTGGGATGGGAGAGTTCACAAGGAGACTTGGAGACAGGGCCACGTGAGACTGTTTGCAAATTCCTCGAATTTTGAGGTTGAGGAACTGGGTTCATTGAAATCTCACTCCGTTAGCAGAGGGGAAAGGGGCATTCATGAGAAAACACTGTCAAAGGAAAGGAGAAATAGAGAACATGGAGAAATCTTAGTCTTGTGAAATCATTTCCATTTCAGATTCTTACACTGTACTAATAGGGGGTCTGTATCCCAGGACCTCACTCCATCCCACAGTCCTGTCTGGGTGTCACCCCATTCTCCCATCAAGTGTCAGAGGGCGCTTGACCTCCCAGAGCTGCAAGCCTGTCCAGGACTGCCATGGCCATGGTGCCTCCCCGCATTCACGTTCTGGAGTTTAGAAAGGGTTCTCCCATCCATGAACGCATTTGCTCCTCTCTGTCACCCTGGAAATAAACATATTGTCACACCCACACTCCAAATAAGACCAGCCATAGCCTGCCTGCACAAGAAGGAAAAAGCCCATTTGCAATTATGAAATAATATTTAAGCTACATACGGATAAACGGAGTGAAGAAATTTCCTGTCACATTTATGCTTTTGGAAAGCAGCATTTCCAGAGAGTAAGCAGAACCAAAACCAAAGTATTAATTGCCTAATAACCACAGTTTTAACTGGATGGAATTTTATGAGATGCACAAATTGGGGATGCCATGTTTCTAGGCGAAAGGACTGAAAATTGTCATTTTTGATTGTTTTTCTCAATAGATTCTAGTCTTTTCATTAATCTTTATTAATGGGATGGGTAGGAAATGTAAAGCAAGGCCAAAAGGATGCTTAAATTCCTCAGAATTAGAGAAATATGACATATAAATAGAAGTTCCCTCACCACCCACCCCAACTCCTACCAAAGTCTCTCTTGTTTAGGGAATAGTCATTTTTCTCCATTAAGCTGGCTTTATCAAAAATGTCAGCATGGGGGCTTCCCTGGTGGCGCAGTGGTTGAGAATCTGCCTGTCAATGCAGGGGACACGGGTTCGAGCCCTGGTCTGGGAAGATCCCACATGCCGCGGAGCGGCTGGGCCCGTGCGCCACAACTGCTGAGCCTGCGCGTCTGGAGCCTGTGCTCCGCAACAAGAGAGGCCGCGATAGTGAGAGGCCCACGCACCGCGATGAAGAGTGGCCCCCGCTTGCCACAACTAGAGAAAGCCCTCGCACAGAAACGAAGACCCAACACAGCCAAAAAATAAATTAAAAAATAAATAATAAAAAAAAGCTTTCATCATAAAAAAAAAAAAAAAAAAACCTTTAAAAATGTCAGCATGGAATTGGAGCCTCTGTAGGCAAGCCTGCATTGTAAGTGCCTGCAAATAAATTGTTCTGACCTGAGGCACTTCTTCTTGGAACAGAATGGAGAGGCTGTGTGGTTGCTTGGCACCCACGTGGGTACAAGCTCGCGGCATGGACTTCCCCAGAACTCTAGAACAGCCAAAGTGCTTATCCACCCTCTCGTTTTACAGATGAGGAAATGGGGATTGAGAGGGTGAAAGGCCTTAACTGGCCATATCAGCTCCGACTGTGGTGTGGAGTGTGTGTGTGTGTGTGTGTGTGTGTGTGTGTGTGTGTGTGTGTTGAGGTGAGAGGCCGGGGCCAGAAAAGGATTCTTTGGGAGGTGAAACCTAGATGGGTCTCAAATGGCCAGCAGATGTTACATGGGTAGAACAGAGTGAGGGATAGTACACTTACTGAAAGAGAATAGTTACAAAGTGCAAGACGTCTGGGTGTTGAAGGGATTGCAAGGAGTTCAGTTTGTCTGTGGAAGAGTGTAGAGATTGGGACAGAGCAGAGCAGGAGCCGGATCAAGGACCCTCACGTTCATTCTAACTGCCTCTACCTGCTCCGTGCCAGCTGCTGAATCCTGGAGAATGTGGACAAATCCCACCAGCTGTCTGTCCTCACGCGGGGGGGCTCACCCGCTCTCTGGGTGTCAGCTGCCTCCTGTACATCAATACCCCTCAGGTGTCTATCTATCTCCAGCTAGACCAGATCTCCCCCTTGAGGGCCTCACCCATCTTACTCCATCTGATTTCCCATAGGAATAGAAGGACATGCTACCAGACATCTAGGGCAAAGGGAAGGGAGGCACTGGGGAGACAGGTGGTGAGAGAGTGGGCATTCCCACCCCTTTGAAAGAGTCACAGCAGTCACTGGGCCCCCCTTCTTCCCTTCAACGTTTCTTTTTATCCATAGTCCCAGAAGAGTGGGAGCCAAGGGGACCCCATGAGCTCCAGGCCTGCATGGCGGACCTATGGAGCGAGGTTGAGGCTTCCTTTCCAGGGACTGTCTCCTGCTCCTACCCAGCCCTGCAATATTGCCCTCCACCTCGACCCCTACCTGAGCAGGACGGTCATGCCACGCTGAGGCATCAGCATTCAATGCCTGTGTCATTGCGGTTGGGCTACCGGTGAAAGATACAAGGAGTTCTCTGGAGCTGAGGGCTGCTCGCCACTCCAGAATGGTCCCCCTTCATAGAGGAGGTCTTCAGAAATAGGCCCGCCCTCCTGACTTCAGGGTCAGTGGCATTGTTTTTCTCTCTGTCTTCGATAACTTGAAATGTTTGAGTGGAAGCTGTTTTGATTGCTTTGGGAAAAACAAAGAGATACAAAAAGCCTGTAACTGCGCTAGTTCCACCCATGGCTGGAGTTAGCTAGTCCTGGCTCAGGAGAACAGAAGGTGCATGTCACTTCTCAATGCCACGGTCAGTGACGTCAACTTGGTGGCTTGAAGTCAGTCCTGGGGGGAGTACTTGCACATAGATAGCAGCAAATATTTCTAACTACCTCTGGTTTCATCTCACATCCACACAAAGCCAACACTCAGACCAGAAAACTCACTTCTTTGTACAAATGAAGTGCAGACATCTAGTACTTAGGAATGGTCTGAAAAAGTGAGAAACGCCACACCTTTAACAAGCACTTGCCTGACAACCTTCGAACAAAGAGACATCATGTAAAATTATTTTATTTTATTTTACTTTATTTATTTTTTATTTTATTTATTTTATCTTTTGCTCCAGAACAGGGATTCTTTTCAGAGTACAATAATAGGAGACCTGAATTTGGAATCAGACGGTTTAAGTCAGAGCCTCACCATTAATTAGATACATGTGCTCTTGGGTTAGTCTTTGAGCCTCAGTTTCTGCATCTCTAAAATGAGGCTGACAAACTACTTCTGAGCCCTGATCATGAGGATTGAACAAAATAATAGACATTAAACATAGGATTCTGGGCAAGTAGCAGATAGTAAAGGAATAACAGGGGCTAAAACATGTGGGGACTATCTTGCCAACCGAATGAAGAGTTCCTCACTTCCTTTATGGGAAATTCCATCCCTCCAGGTGGATTTAACATTGCTCCAGTGTTCGGCATTTACATCTGCACGAGCCACTGTGATCTGTGCTCGCTCAGCCGAAGGGCTGTGAGGGCAGGTGAGGGAGGCTTCACCGCCTTCCTCTGCCCTCTCTGCCAGCAGAGCTGGCAATGACTCCCTCGTGTTGGCAAGCATGTGATGGAGAGCAGAAAGTGTCACCCCAAAGTAGGCTGCTCTGGCATATAGATTATTTTGAATTAAATCTACTTAAGAAACAGCAAGGACACTCTGGCCCTTCTTTGTCCCCCTGAAAGCAGGGAATAAATCTCCCATGTAAAATGTACCCTCCCTGTACAAGGAGGTAGAGAGACATCCTTATCACCAGAGGTAGGGAACTTAGGGTGGAGAAGCCTGTATAAACAAACCTTGTTACTTCTTCACTAATTACTGTCCAAAGCCCAAACTCCTTTGTCTTGTCAGTTCTTCACAGATGTATCGTTTCTTTGTCTAAAAGGTATAAAAGCTGCCTGCTTTGGTCACTTCTTTGGGTCATATTTTTATGGACTCCCGTACATATGAAATTAAATTTTTCTCCTGTTACTCTGTTTTATGTTGGTTTAATTATTAGACCAGCCAAAGAACCTAGAAGGGAAGAAGGGAACAGTTTTTCTTCCCTACACATGCCAGCTCTAGAAACTTTTCTAGCTGTAACATCTTTGATCCCTGGGAGTCTAGACTCATGAAGAAAAAAATCTTATTAACTGTGCCATGCACACGCTTTCTTCCCCTAAGATCTCCAGAGAAAGAGTTGTCTGTGGCTGAGAATCTTAAAAGAATGAGTCCTAGCAGAAGGTCTGAGGGCAGTATTCTTATTACTACTGCTGCATAACAAATTATTCCAACACTTAGTGGCTTGAAATAGCCATTTTAGTTTACGCACAGATTCTGTGGATTGGGAATTTGGAAAGGGACCAGGCTTGACTCTGTTACCCACTCTCTAAAGACTCAGTTGGAAAAACTCAGAGGCTGGGGGTGACTTAGCAGCTAGGGGCTAGCATCATCTGGAAGCATCTTCACTCACGTGTCTGGCTGTCGGCAAGGACCTCAGCTGGTGGTGTCGGCCAGAGAAGCTGCACGTGTCCTCTCCTTGTGACCTGGGCTTCCCCACAGCATGGCAGCCTCAGGTTTCTTAAATGTCTGCTCAGGACTCCAAAGGCAAATTTCCCAGCTTCAGAGGTCGGAGCCTACCTCACTTCCCAGCCCCACCCTTCTTCGAGCTGGCCTCAAAAGTCACTCAGCATCATTTCTGCAGCATTCCATTCCTTCTGAGCAAGTTGGGAGCCCTGCCCAGAAGTAAGAGGAGGGGAATCAGACTCCACCTCTTGATGGGGAAGTGGCAAGGCTCTAGAAAAGCACATGGAATGGGAGATATAGTTGCCACCACTGTTGGAAAACACAGTTGGTCCCAGATAGCAGTAGATGTTTCTCATGTGGGACCTTCACCTTCCCATCTGTATAATGTAGACAGCTACAGCTTGGATCGTCTGCCCTTGGCCTTTATAGGGGTCTGCTCCTCTCCAAGCCCAAGGCTGGGTCAGGTCCATCATTTCTTCATGATGTTCCCATTAAAAGGATTTTGCAAGCAGCTTGGGGGCCAAATCCATGACTAGTTCATCTGGAATCCCATCCACATGCTGCTCCTGGCACAGAACAAAGCCTGAAAATGTTTATTGAATTGGGATTATTAGGTTATTCAGATCTTATAGAATATAATAATTTTAATAAATGTTTATGTAGTGCTTCTTATGTGCCAAGTATTGCTCTAAGTGTTTAGAGATATTATTTCATTTAACCCTCCAAGGAGCTAGGGAGGTAGGGACTAGTGTTATCCCCATTTTACAGAGAAGGAAGCTGAGGCACAGGCAGGTTTAATGACTTGCCCAAGATCACTTATCTAAGAAGTGGCAAAGCCAGGATTTGAGCCCAGCAGCCTGGTTCCTAGAGCCTGCATTCCTAACCACTATCCCACACTGCCTCCTGGGGTATGGAGAGCCCTGGTCAAATAAACGGGCTGTTAAGGGTCCGATGGTGATTCTGCCACCTCCTTGAGCTTATGCAAGCTTTTGCCCCTTTCCTGTGTCCTTGCCTTCACCAGTAACCCAAAAGGGGCTGGACTAGGTTTCTCAGGGCCTCCCAGGCCTGCTGTGTAGGCTACGTCTTCAGAGGTGGACTAAGCCAAAAGCTGAACCTTTTATGATACAAGCTTTTATGATCCTCTAGAAAGAGCTGAATGAGGACTTTCAAAGGTTACTGAGGACCCAAAGTCCTGGCACTGAAAGCTTAAACCAGAATACAACATTCATTTCAAGTCATCTGTCCTAGGAACGCACGCTGAGCACCTTCCAGTGCCAGATGCCGTGTCAGCGGGGGCCGTCCCAGTGAGCGGGAGATGTTAGAGGGGAAGGTGAGCGGGAGCCCGCTGCCCACAGCACAGAAACGGGAATTGCGAGGGAGCAAGGGAGGGGAGCCCGATGCCCTGGGTGCCATGAGCGGGCATAGCCCTGGGATCTGGCTTTGAGAGGTAGATCCGAAAATGCACCATTCTCATTTTGTGATCCTGGCAGGCTCTGAGACTGTTTTCTGGGACTGCTCAGAGCTCTGCAAGGGAATCCCCTGGGACACAATGTTCCGTCCACGCTGTCTCTTCTTGACACCAAATGCTCGCCCAGCCTCCTCCTTGCTAGCAGAGAGCATGAGGGCAGATGACCCCAGAGTGACATTTTGAACCCCTTCTCATTTCAAGAGTGCAAAACCAGCGCGGCAACGAGGAACCTGGAGGGATGGATGGTTGCGTTTCTCCCCTCCAAAGGGCCATCGCCAGGTGGCTTCCATTTAAAAAGGGACCTAAGGGGAATTCCCTGGTGGTCCAGTGGTTAGGACTCCGTGCTTCCACTGCAGGGGGCCCAGATTCCATCCCTGGTCGGGGAACTAAGATCCTGCAAGTCGCATGGTGCGGCCAAAAAAATAAACAAACAAAAAATATATATACTTTAAAAATTAAAAAATAAAAGGGACCAAAGGAGGGCTGCGAAGCCCTGGCGAGCTGGGCCTGCAATAGAGAAGCAACAGGCCAGGAAGAGGCTACAAACTGGATCCTTCCAGCCTGAGTGCCTCCAGTTGGCTCTGGTGCCTGAACTCACTGCCCATCAAAAGCCAGCGCGGGGGAGAGCTGGTGAGAGGTAAATGCTTTCCATTTGTTCTGCTCCGTGGTGCTATTAGTAGCACACGGAAAGAATTTGGGTGTCAGATTTTTACCCCAAAAGCCTCACTCAGATAACGGGGCATTTTGCTTACATAGCAATCTGCTTCTGATAGGATTTCCCTCATGTTTTTAAAGCTCTCCTGCTTCAAGCCTCAGCTAAGCACAGCTTCGATTTCTTTTTCTTCGTCCCTTCGCTCTCCCACCTTGGCCACCACGACAGCAGCTGTTTTCTGAGCTCCTACTAGGCGGAGGCCCCTCCCCACACTCAGTACTTCTTAGCAACCCTTCTGAGATCAGGATCAGTATCCAACCAGCCCCCTCCAGTAGATGAGGCTCTGCAGGTGCAAAGAAGCAAAGTCACTGACCCAAGTTCACACAGCTCATCAGAGGCAGAGACCGAGAGTGGGTCTTGCTTGAAGCCACTAGGCCCCACCCGCCATGCTGCCCACTAAGCGCTCCCGAAACCCTAAGTCACTAGCATCTTGGCATTTCACCTGAGCTGCTCCAGGGTAGAATCTCTGTGCTTAATCCCTCACTACAGACGTGTGAATATTGGTTTGGGGACATTTTCAAGTAGTCTTGGAAACTCCTCTAAAGCATGTTTAATTTTCCCTGAAAAGGGACTGTTTCTAACTCAAACGTGGAGTCAGAGATGTGTTGCCATTGCTATTATTTAATATATAGTGGGATATTTAATAGATGATGGGTTATTTAATAGATGGTGGGTTATTTAGTAGATGGTGGGTTATTTAGTAGATGGTGGGTTATTTAGTAGATGGTGGGTTATTTAATAGATGGTGAGTTGTTTCATATATGGTGGGTTATTTAATATAAGGTGGTTTATTTAATATAAGGTGGTTTATTTATTATATGTTGGGTTATTTAATATATGTTGGGTTATTTAATATATGGTGGGTTATTTAATAGATAGTGGGTTATTTAAAATATAGTGGGTTATTTAATATATGTTGGGTTATTTAATATATGTTGGGTTATTTAATACATGGGGGGTTATTTAATACATGGTGGGTTATTTAGTAGATGGTGGGTTATTTAATAGATGGTGGGTTATTTAATAGATGGTGGGCTATTTAGTAGATGGTGGGTTATTTAATAGATGGTGGGTTATTTAATATATGGGGGTTATATAATATATAGTGGGTTATTTAACATATGGTGGGTTATATAATATATGGTGGGTTATTTAATATATAGTGGGTTATTTAATATACGGTGGGTTATTTAATATATGTTGGGTTATTTAATATATGGGGGGTTATTTAATACATGGTGGGTTATTTAATAGATGGCAGGTTATTTAATATATGGTGGGTTATTCAATATATGGTGGGTTATTTAATATATAGTGGATTATTTAATATATGATGGGTTATTTAATATATGGTGGGTTATATAATATATAGTGGGTTATTTAATATATGGTGGGTTATTTAACATATGGGGGATATATAATATATAGTGGGTTATTTAATATATGGTGAGTTATTTAATATATGGTAGGTTATATAATATATAGTGGGTTATTTAATATATGGTGGGTTATTTAACATATGGGGGATATATAATATATAGTGGGTTATTTAATATACGGTGAGTTATTTAATATATGGTAGGTTATATAATATATAGTGGGTTATTTAACATATGGTGGGTTATTTAATATATGGGGTTTATATAATATATAGTGGGTTATTTAATAGATGGTGGGTAATTTAATAGATGGTGGGTTATTTAATAGATGGTGGGTTATTTAATAGATGGTGGGTTATTTAATAGATGGTGGGTTATTTAATATATGGTGAGTTATTTAATATATGGTGAGTTATTTAATATAAGGTGGTTTATTTAATATAAGGTGGTTTATTTAATATAAGGTGGTTTATTTATTATATGTTGGGTTATTTAATATATGGTGGGTTATTTAATATATGGTGGGTTATTTAATATATGTTGGGTTATTTAATACATGGGGGGTTATTTAATACATGGTGGGTTATTTAGTAGATGGTGGGTTATTTAATAGATGGTGGGTTATTTAATAGATGGTGGGCTATTTAGTAGATGGTGGGTTATTTAGTAGATGGTGGGTTATTTAATATATGGGGGTTATATAATATATAGTGGGTTATTTAACATATGGTGGGTTATTTAATATATGTTGGGTTATTTAATATATGGGGGGTTATTTAATACATGGTGGGTTATTTAATAGATGGCAGGTTATTTAATATATGGTGGGTTATTCAATATATGGTGGGTTATTTAATATATAGTGGATTATTTAATATATGATGGGTTATTTAATATATGGTGGGTTATTTAACATATGGGGGGATATATAATATATAGTGGGTTATTTAATATATGGTGAGTTATTTAATATATGGTAGGTTATATAATATATAGTGGGTTATTTAATATATGGTGGGTTATTTAACATATGGGGGGATATATAATATATAGTGGGTTATTTAATATATGGTGAGTTATTTAATATATGGTAGGTTATATAATATATAGTGGGTTATTTAATATATGGTGGGTTATTTAATATATGGGGGTTTATATAATATATAGTGGGTTATTTAATAGATGGTGGGTAATTTAATAGACGGTGGGTTATTTAATATATGGTGAGTTATTTAATATATGGTGAGTTATTTAATATAAGGTGGTTTATTTAATATAAGGTGGTTTATTTAATATACAGTGGGTTATTTAATATATGGTGGGTTATTTAATATATGGTGGGTTATTTAATATATGTTGGGTTATTTAATACATGGGGGTTATTTAATACATGGTGGGTTATTTAATAGATGGCAGGTTATTTAATATACGGTGGGTTATTTAATATATGGGGGTTATATAATATATAGTGGGTTATTTAATATATGGTGAGTTATTTAATATATGGTAGGTTATATTATATATAGTGGGTTATTTAATATATGGTGGGTTATTTAATATATGGGGGTTATATAATATATAGTGGGTTATTTAATATACGGTGGGTTATTTAATATACAGCGGGTTATTTAATATATAGTGGGTTATTTAATATATGGTGGGTTTTTAAAATTATCCTCTTATTCTTTTATTCAGTATCACCAAGAACTTGCTACATCTACTTCAAGGGAATAAAATGATACCAGAATAGATTAATGGAAAATGAAAACAGGAACTGGCCAAGTCAATGCTATTTCACAATTATTTGCTAAAGGAGTTTGCAATACTCGGAATTAGTTGCTCTATTACTTTTTCTTGTTGTTGTTCCGTTTCAAATGAACGATTAGTCTGAATTTAAGACATTTTGCACTTGCTGGAATGCCACGTGCCCAGAGGAGAAGGAGGGGGAGGAGAACTCTATGAAAAATCCAAGTATTAGAAACTTGCATGAGATCTGCTTTGCTCCGGTTTCCCCTAAATTGGGAAGCTGATTTCTCTGTAACCTCAAAGAGCTTGAGCTGCCTCTTTAGAGAACAGAAAGAACAATATCTCCTTTTAAAGAGAAGCCACTCCAGCCAAGGTGTAGGGGCTGCCCATCTGCTTTATAGTCAGTGGACAAAGGCTGGTGAGCCTTTGAGAACCTCAGTGTCATCATGTCTGAGCCCACGCCGTATTTACCAAAAAACGTTGCTGAGAGACTGATCTATCCCACGTAAGACAAGTATGTGAAAGAGCCTTAAATTCTGCACAATTAAGTTCTGCACAGCCTAGCGAAGGGGAGTGCCCGTTAGAGCCATCATCACCATCATGATCCAGAATATAACTTGATGTGCAGGCACAGCCCTGACTGCACCTCCCATGTTTAAATGATACAGTCTGAACAGAACTAATTCTAATCTGGTCCTGGCAAATGTATCATCTGTGTTCATTTTTATGAGTGATTCCAGGAGTTTGTAATGACTCAGTCAAGGGCTTGTCTTAAACTGACCTTTGGCACTGAGGGGGAAAAAAGACTCACTTTGTCATTCATTCATTCATTCAAGAAACCTTGAGTGCTTTTACAAAGAAGCTCAAACAGAAGCCTTTCCGTAAGGAAGAACTGAAGCATTTTAGAGGCACCATTTACACAGGCTTTACACATGTTAAATATTCATTTACCAAGACTGGGTGCGATATTGCTCTGCAAACTGTTAAGGTCATAGAAACGTGAGGCACTCACTTAATAAATTATTTTGACCTCTGCCTTAAAGCATGTCCCAGAGATGCCTCTCTTTCACCTTTTGATCACCTAATTTATGTGCACATAAAGAGTTTTAAATTGTCAAGCATATTTTAAAGTTATGTACCATATTCATCTGCAACGTATCTATTTCAGTGTAGACGTTCTCCAATTCTTTGGAGGCAGTAAGCTTTTACAATGAATGGAGTTGGAGTGGAGGACAGGACCTCAAGGATGCACAAAGACCTTTCCCAGTGAGGGTACCTGGAGACAAAGATTCACCACGTTTGCAATGGCTTTAGGTTACTGGAGGGAACCTTCTGGGGGTTGGTCCTTCTGGGGGTTGAATCTTCTTAGAAGATTTGGTTCTACCAGCCTCCCACCCTGACTTGCTCTACCACAGCCTGCGCAGACCATGCCTTTTTAGGGGATGTTTGCTAGGTCTCTGGAGACCCAGGAGGCGTCCCCTAGTCTTCTGGGCTTCTCCCCATCCTATCTGCTTCCTGAGTGGGGCAGAGATACACTGAGAGGAACTTTCGAGCCAGTGAAACCTCACACCTCAGATGGGATTCACACCCAGTCAAAACTCAAACTGGGACTTGAACCCACAGGCTGGGACTCAAACACACTGTCTTTGAATTGAAATCACACACCTGGTCTAAGGACTTAATCAAGCTCAGGTTCTTTATGTCTCAGCACAGAAGGAATTCAGCAAGAAGCAAAGTGATTGATAGGTAAGAAGTGGATTTATTTAGAGAGACAGATACACATTCCATAGACAGAATGCAGTCCATCTCAAAAGGTGAGAGCGGCCCCAGAATATGGGGTGGTTAGTTTGCAGGGGCTGGGTAATTTCATAGGCTAATGAGTGGGAGGATTATTCTATTTTGGGGAAGGGGTGGAGATTTCCAGGAATCAGGCCACTGCCCGCTTTTTGGCCTTTTATGGTCGGCCTGGGAACTGCCCTGGCACCTGTGGGTGTGTCATTTAGCTGGTGGGTTTCAATGAGCAGATGCTGAGGCCCAAGGTCCACTAGAAGCCGAATCTTCTGCCATCTTGGGCCTTATTGGTTCTAACCAGTCTTTGCCATATCCTCAACGGCTATGTCATTCCTTTAAAGGTTGTGCCCCGCCCCCTTCCCTCCTGTTTCACAAGCAGATGCCGGGATGTCCTGCTCTTCAGACGGTACCCCAGAGTTTGGGAAAAAGCTCTTCCCTGAAAGGACACTGAGAACTGGAGTAACCAGGACATAAAGAAGGTGCACAGCTTTCTAAGCTTTAGCAGGAGACAATGGACGCAGAAGAAAAAGAGCATGTGCTCTTTGGGATTATACAGCGGGGTGCTTACACTGAGTTTGTCATTTCATGGTTCCAGCCACTTAACCCCTGTAAGCCTCAGTTTCTTCATCTGTAAAATGGGGAGGATAATAACTCTTACAGGTTTACTGGAAAGACGAAATGAAGTAACTACTCTCTGTCAAGTAACAAGTACTCTATCTGTGCAGAAGAGTGGGTCTAAAAATAATGGTCAACACCGTGGCCCATCATAGGCGCTGTCATAAATGCTAATGCAAGCACATGACAGCATGAGCTGCTAGTCTCTTCCAAATCTGGGGACAATGGGACATGAATGCACTGCCCAGGAAGCATCCTGCTCTGGCCTTTTCCTCTACCTCCATGCCTGTCAACTTCAAAGCTTGTTCAAGGCCTCCCATCTGCCTTATACACCAAAAATTGTCTCCCTATCTTCTTTCTGCCCTCCCTGCGAAGTTCTTGTCCAAAGGTTATCAGACAAGGGCCCTCACCGTTGTTCTCAGTGAGCCCGCCTCACGCCTCCCCTGGGTGCCCCAGCTTGAGCCCGCCTAGCTCTCTCCTCAGCTGCAATACCGCCTCTTTGCTGGTCTCCCTGCCCCTGACCCTCCTCCCACACCACACCCTCCATCTCTACAACCCACAGATCTTATCAAGCCTCCTATTTATAATCTCTGGATTGAGGTGCACACACCCCATGGTCAGGCTGATCCACTGAGTACAGAAAGACAAACGTTAGAACTTAATTTACATATATTTTATATCTCATTCGTTTTCATTTCTATTCATGAGTATGTTTTACATTTAGAGCTAACATTTATTGAGCACTTGCTGTGTGCTGAGTCCCCTTGCATTTATCCTATCAACTCAGACAGTCATCCGAACAACCCTGGGATATCACCCCCATTTTAAAGATGGGGAAACTGAGGCACAGTTATGTTAAGTAACTTACCTGAGGTCACACAACCAATAAGGGGCTGAACCTGTGCTCTTAAAACTATTCCAATAAATATGTACACATTGGGATTGAATACTCAAAATATGGTTGTATAATTTTTTAAATTAAATTTAATTTTTTTAATTGAAGTATAGTTGATTTACAATGTTGTGTTAGTTTCAGGTGTACAGCAAAGTGATTCCATTTTATATATATTCTTTTTCAGATTCTTTTCCCTTATAGGTTATTACAAGATATTGAATAGATTTCCCTGTGCTGTACAGTAGGTCCTTGTTGGTTATCTATTTTATATATAGTAATGTGTATATGTTAATGCCAAACTCCTAGTTTATCCCTCCCCTCCCTTTCCCCTTTAGTAAGCATTAGCTTGTTTTCTATGTCTCTGGTTGTACAATTTTTAAAGTTTGGACTAACTCTGTGCTCTTTATCTTGGCCTTGCAGAGCTGTTACCATCTGGCTGCTGCCTACCTCTGTACTCTTCTTTCTAAGCACCTCCCTCCCATTATAGAAACACCAGGCTTCAGGCCTCCAAGCCTTTACTGGAGCTGTTATCTCTGCCGGCAATGCCCTGCCCTCAGGACCTGTCAGCACAGGTGAGATTCGAACTGTAGGGGAAAATGTGTGCTCTAATGGGAAACTCTGTATTGTTTAAAGGACAGCTTCCAGTTTATCTGATTGATTCCATGGGAGCTATTTTACAACTCTGGAAATTATAGATAACTGATAGCAATGCAAACTAATTCTTGTTTCTAGACATGTAAATTCTGTTCTGTCCACAGGGGTGCAATTGACTTCTCTCTGGACTGTGAAAGAAGCGGGTTTTGCCTCTATTTGCACATTCATTTCAATATTCCTCAGCTCTACATATGCCAGTTCTTTGGATTCTCCTTTGAACTGGTTATGACATCTGCCTGGTTCCCTCACTGATGAATGAAATAAATGAAATCTTTGGCACATACCTACTGTCTACCTGTATGAGGGTCATGATGCTATCCTTGTTGGAGAATTATCATTTAATAACAGTGAGTTCTGACCCCGAACCCATGCTTTTTACCGTCATCTCATTCATTTGCTGAAAACCTACTAGTGCCTGGCCCCATGTTGGGTGCTTGGGATCAGGGATGGGTTAAACATGGTCCCTGCCACCTAGTGACTCCAAGTCAGGCTAGTCGCAGAGGCGTAAGGACACAGACAGAAACTGTGAGATCAAAGTGAGGAGTCCTGAGCTCCAATTGGGAACGCAGAGAAAGTTTCCTGAGAATCAAGGTAAGACTTTATATAACGGGTTAATCCCACTACAACAAATACTAAAATTCTATCCCCCAGTTTGGACAAAATATAATTTTATGTTGAATATTACTTGAATTAAGTGAAGTAAACCTTGGCAACATCTGGATTCCCATGAGGTAGGTTAGTAATGATATTTGGCCTGTCCTGTACTTGAAATAATACTATACTTGAAGTAATACTATATCCTTTTCCAAAGAACATAGTTTAATATTTCCAAATTCCAGGACAAAACTGCTTAGTTAGATTTATTCAAACAATAGTCAGTCATCAAACAGCCATCCCCGTGGAAAGAAAAATATACACCTACGCAACAATGGGACCATAAAGCTTTCCTGAAACAGGACAAACGGAATGGGAACATGTGTGAATTTGAAATTAAAACTAAGACGTGCATATATTTAACTGAGCTTTGGATTGGTTATCCATATGTAACTTTGTCTCTTCACAAGTCAACTGAGTTTATTCATCTTTGTATTCCAAGTGCCTTGCCCAAATAATTTATCCATCCATTCATCCATCATTTATTCATTCTAAAATCTTCACTGAATGTCTGCTTGGATCTATAGGTACTTGAGGGGGTATATGATGAAAAAAAGACTCAGCTCCTTTCCTCAAAAAAGGCGTATAGTCTTGTGGCTAGAGATGGGGGCAGGGCCCACATGTAAATACCCATAGTGCAATTTAATTCATGTTACAATATAGGTTATATTCAAAGTGCTATGAGAACGGACGAAAGAGTGAGAATGAAGGAGATGGGGAGAACTGGTGAGAAAGGCGGTGCTGTGAGAGGCAGACAAGATGACACCAAAGGAGAGACACAAGACTAGGCTGGGCTAGAAATATCCAAACTGGCAACTCACTCCCACTTTCAGGAGTATGTGCGTCAAGAGTGTCGTTAAAATATAATTTTCACAAAGCTAAGAACATGACTTTCCTACAAACATAAAACAGTGTCCAAAACGTCTTTCAATTTTTTTCATTAATAAGATGTTAAAACCAGTTCGAATGAGAATTTAAGGAACTAGGTATTTGTGGGCAACTTAACTTAAAAAAATTAAGATTCCAGATGGGATACAAAATTAGTTAATAAAGAATAACTTCTGGATTGTTGACGGAAGGGGTCCTGACCGTGCTGGACCTTATCCCCAGGTTCAGTGAACAGGGTTAAATGTCCTACTAAAGACCTACCAGCCTGGGGATTTGTGGGCCCCTCCGATCAAGCTTGAGATGATCCTGGCAAGGGTAGTCTTTAGAAGACAAACGGTCTTACCCACAACTGTTTTTTGGATTC
Source organism: Balaenoptera physalus (assembly GCF_965194825.1). Classification (NCBI taxonomy): domain Eukaryota; kingdom Metazoa; phylum Chordata; class Mammalia; order Artiodactyla; family Balaenopteridae; genus Balaenoptera; species Balaenoptera physalus. The sequence continues at coordinate 25,440,050 of NC_138886.1, forward strand.
CTTCTGCCTATATTTTATGTGAAGGGTGTGGAAGTTTGTAGAAAAGAAGTATTTAGGCATTTGGTGTTTGGAGGAGGGGAGCATTCATATTTTAAGGCCCATGGTATCACAGTGTCATAAAAATTATCTGAAACTTGGAATTGGCAAGAGAGCTTACTGGGTGTTTTTTCAGTGCAGTTCTGGGCTGTGACCTTTGATTGGCTTTCTATTGACAAGGCTATTTTAAATTCTGTAAGGGCTAAAGTTATCGTGTAGATTTTTTCTTTTCATTTTTTGGTTTTGGAGTTTGTTTTTGTTTTTTGGGAGGGGTTGCTTTTGTTTTGGTAGAGATGCAAAACTTCTGACTGTATTAAGCTCACGTAGTTCACGTTGCAATGACTTTTGTGGTATTTCAATGGCAGTGGGTTTACCCAATTTGGGTTTTTTTTTTTTTTTTTCTGGTCAATTGTAGCAGCAGTGGTGGGACCAGCAGAATGAGCTGATTTGCCAGATCCCACTGAGGTCACTCCTCCCCAGAGCTTTGAGAAAATTCAACCAGCACAAAACAAGAAAGAGGCTGATGGGTGTTTTTAGGAAACAAGAGTTTGTTATGACAGACAAATAGTTTGGGGCCTGGGGAGGAGGGGGCAAAGTGGTCTGAAGAAGTTTGTGAGTTGTGTTAATTAGGGTGCATATTCTCCATTCTGGACTTGAATGAAAGGTAAGCATAATCCAGAGGAGTTTAAGCCACAGAGAGACATGGTCCAGCACGACTGCTCCGAAAGACTGGAGTCAAGAAACGCAGCAGGAGGTACAGGAGTTGTTCAGGGCTGGATGATGAGGGCTTCGATATTTTAGAGAAATATTGAGGTGGCAGAATTACAGAGTTGGTAACGAATCACGTGAGGAGTGAAAGGGAAGTCGAGAATCTCTGTTAGGTTTCACATTTGAGTGTTTGAGAGGAAGGTGTACCATTTAAAATATTAATTGAAAGCAGGTTGAGGGAATAGGGTTGAAGATGGTGAATTTAGTCCTGGATATAGGGAGCACCAGGTAGGAGCTGAGAATCTCAGTGAACCAGATAGAACGCAGGGAGCCCTTGGGGTCTTTGTTTTCCATGATGGGCCGGCCTCGAAGTAACCTGCACCCTTGAAAGAATTTACAGAAGCAACCCAGTCTAAGGCTCACATGACAATTCTGGCAGAATGGGAAGCTTCCATCATCCTTATAGTCAATTATTTGTGAGGATTTGAGTACCTGCTGTGTGTCAGGCAAGTGCTGGGATGCAGTTACTCAGACATGTTCTTCGTCCTCTGAAAGGTCACTGTATCTGAGAAGTTAGCAACAGCAGATGAGACGAAGTGTGGGGAGGGGCCCTGAGGGTCACAGGGAGGAGCCCACCCGCCTCCTGGCTGCAGGGAGCCACTCCCTCCAGGGGCACAAGGTCAGCTGGTCACAGGGCTTCTGTGCTGCCTTCATCTGATAAGAAATCACTCACAGGAGGAAGGGGAGAAAGTAACAAAACATAAAGTGGTTTCTGATGTGGGTGTTTTGCAATCCTCTTTGGGTCATTTTAAGGAACAAGCCCCTGTGTTCTTACAGAACTTGGAAATCAACAGCCATAGATGATCTAAGTCATAAAATGTTCAAGGCCTGGACCGGGCTCCTAGAACTCCTTCAGACATTGCTTCTCCCTTAACGGAAGAGAGAACGTAGTTTTCCTTTTCCCTTCCCTCTTCTCCCTCTGTCTCTCTCCCCAGCCCCAATCTCCCTCTCATATTCTCTCCGTCCCACCTGCTCCCACCCCTCTCTCGCGCTCAACTTTTTCTTTCTCTCTGGAATGCAGGCGCTAAGAAATAAACTGACTTGATGCTTTTACTCCCTAGTCAGTAGCATGATATCACCAAGGGATCAGGTTCAGGTACAAGGTCTCAAGCCTTTTAAAGGCTGCGTGTCTTTTCCAAAAGCCTTTATTGGAGGGAGGCGAGACTCCCCAGTTATCCATCTCTCAGTCTCTCAAAGGCTGCCCCATCCTTCTCCCAAGTGGACATGATCCTCCTTCCTTGACGCTCACGTAGCCCTTGACCTGCATCTCCCTTTCTTTTCTGCCTCTTATAATAGCAGCCTGCACGGACACTAAGTCTCACTGTTGGAGCCCTAGTGCCTGGCATAGTTCCAGGAACACAGCAGCTGCTCAGTAGTCTTTTTTTTTTTTTTTTTAAATTTAATTAATTTATTTTTGGCTGCGTTGGGTCTTCGTTGCTGCATGTGGGCTTTCTCTAGTTGCGGTGAGTGGGGACTACTCTTCGTTGCGGTGCACGGGCTTCTCATTGCGGTGGCTTCTACTGTTGTGGAGCACAGGCTCCAGGCACATGGGCTTCAGTAGTTGTGGCTCGTGGGCTCTAGAGCGCAGGCTCAGTAGTTGTGGCACACGGGCTTAGTTGCTCCTTGGCATGTGGGATCTTCCCGGACCAGGGCTGGAACCCGTGTCCCCTGCGTTGGCAGGCGGATTCTTAACCACTGAGCCACGAGCAAAGCCCTGCTCAGCAGTCTCTGACGGAAGTAGGAATTTGTCACTGAGTCCCTCAGCACCTATCACGGTGCTGACCGCTTAGTAGGCTCTCAGTAGTCATCGGCTGGATGTATGGACATAAATGCATCTTTTCTCTCTGATTGACCAGGATTAGATGAGCTAGTACTGTACAGTTCCTGCTCCTTCCCCACCTCACCCCCCCGCCCCACCCCAAGCCTAATTTAGCACTTTGTACATGGTTAGCGCTGGGCACATATTTTTTTAAGTTATTTCTATGAGGAACTCTCTGTACTACCTTTGCAACTTTCATTTAAGTCTAAAATTATTCCAAAATACAAACTGATTTTAAAAATTAATTTGCTCTTCCTTTGGAAATTTTCTTCTGCCAATAAACCACCAGAACACTCAGGAACTTCTTTTTACAGCTCTTTCCATTGAGAACCCTACTTTTTATTTCACAATTTACATAGATTTATTTGAAAAGCATTTATATCATCATGTGCCAAGAACCACTCTGGGTCCTTTGTAAATATAACTCATTGAATCCTCATTCAACCCTGTGGTATAGTTATAGGTAGTAGGATTCTCTGTCTACAAATAAAACATTGAGGCATAGAGAAGTTAGGTGGCAGTCATTGGGAGGCACAAAGCTGCATGAAGTCTGGTCATGTTAGGATGTTAATTCCTTTCCTGGGACTTCTTTACTCATGAGTTGAGAGATGGTCTTGTTCCACTCAGTGTGAACCATCCAGTGTATGAGGTTCTGTCACTGGAGGTGACGGCATCATGCAGCTCAGAGAGAAAGGCCACCATGTTTGCTTTCCCTGGACACTTCCTAGAAGAAAGAATGATCCCTCTTTCCATCAGTCAGCATGTGAAGCCGACTTCATGTCTACCTCAGCTGCTGAGCCCAGGTCAAAGTCAGCCAAGCTGACAGTCAAGTCACCGCTTTATTCTTGTTGCTATGAGCAAACTCCTAGCTCATCTTCACACCTCATGTGTTTTTCTAACTTTCTGAATCAGCTCATCCATTCCTAAATGTTTTAACTACTCCTTTTATGCTGACCACTCTCCCCAGTTTCTGTCTTCAGACTTCTGTCCTGCGATCTGGCCCTGCATACCATTCCGCCTTGATGCGCAGTTGAAACTGCCATCCCCTTGGTCACCCACGCCGTCTTGGTGGCCTTATCCCCACCTCCTGCACATCCTCCCACCTGCAGGGTTCAGATACTTATAACTCTTTCCAACTTACAGCCTTTGCTCTCCTTTCCGTCTTCCTGAAATAAACTACCGCCTGGCCCATCTGGTGGATTCCTATCGGTTTTTTCATAATTCACCGCAAATATCTCCTCCTCTTGGAAACCTCCCTTGACATTACTAGAAGTCACTTCTGGGACCTCTGACTGTCAAAGTCATGGATTCTCCATGCCACAAGCTTATTGCCAAGTCTGGTCTTAAATGATTCTGCACAACTTTTCTCAAGATTTTTTTTTTAATTGACAAACATTTACATAAACTGAACGCACAGATCTTAAGTGTATAATTAGATGAGTTTTAACAAATGCAGACACATGAAATAAACACATTAATCAAGAATTAGAACGTTACCATCCACCTGGAACGTTCCCTCATGCCTGTTCCCCATTTCTACCCTCATAGGCAACCATTGTCCCAATATCTCTCACCAAAGATTCAACTTGTGATCTTCAATTTTATGTAAGTGTCTGATCTTGCTGGGACCAACTTATCAAGATCATTTTCCATCTTACATATTTTCAGTGTCTCTCCATGGCTTAAAGGCCCAAAGTTCTTAAGGGCCACCTTCACAATAAATCTATGAAAGAGCCACAATTAACCCCAAAACTCAGAGGAGCCAAGGGACTTGCCCAGGGTGTTGCCCACGGGACAAAACAGGACAGGAAGATAGAGTTTCTAGTCTCAAAGCCCCACCCCTTTCCTTTCTGAGAAGAATAATATAATGTCATCAACAGTATATGTATTTAGGAGCATCTTCACCCCAATCCCATTCTTAGAACCTCCTTCCGGTTAGCCCATTTTCCCTCCCACCACTGTTTTAGAGCCCTCAGGCGAACCCAGAATCTGAGGGTCCACAAAGGGCAGGAACCCCAAGTCCAGTACCCATTTTTTTTTGCTTTGTCCTCTTGCTACCCCTGGCAAATAAGTATCAACTGACCTGCTCTGGACATTCCAGTATTCTTTGATAACCATGCCTTGGAGGAGAGGGGAGAGGTATTTGAGGCATTTAAATATAATTCACATAGTGCTGGAGTCAATTCAATGAAAACTTTTGAGCGCCTATTCTATACTAGATGCAGGGAACACGAGGCTGACCAAGGTTCAGTCTGAATTTCAGAGAACTCACAGCCTAGTGAGATAGAGAGATGAGTCAGTATTGCAAACAAGAGAGGCCTTGGCATCAGCTGTCAGTTGTGGGACCCCCTTTCTAGAGGAGTTGAGACTAGAAGGTTTCTTGGAGGTGACAGCACTTGTGATAGTCCTTGAAAGTTGACAAATTAGATTTCTATACTTGGAAACGTGTGAGCCAAGTCTTAGAGGTGGAAGAGTACAATTAAGATAATAAGGCAGGGCTTCCCTGGTGGCGGAGTGGTTAAGAATCCACCTGCCAAAGAATATACAAATCAATTTTCACTGCAAAGTAAAGGAGCTGTTACAGTGGAGGATTGCTGGACTGAATGTCAATATTATGACATAGTATGAGTGTGTTTCATGTTTGGTAATGGCAATCATTGTTGCTTTTGTTGTGGTCATCCATGTACAATGCTTGGTGTCAGTCTATTTATCTCTTGTAAAAATAAAATACAGTGTGTGTGTGTGTGTGTGAAAAAAAAAAAAAAAAAAAAAAAAAAGAATCCACCTGCCAACGCAGGGGACACGGGTTCCAGCCCTGGTCTGGGAAGATCCCACATGCCGAGGAGCAACTAAGCCCGTGCACCACAACTACTGAGCCTGCGTTCTAGAGCCCGTGAGCCACAACTACTGAGCCCACATGCCGCAACTACTGAAGCCGCGTGCCTAGAGCCTGTGCTCCGCATCAAGAGAAGCTACCGCAATGAGAAGCCCGCGCACCGAAACAAAGAGCAGCCCCTGCTCGCCGCAACTAGAGAAAGCCTGCGTGCAACAACGAAGACCCAATGCAGCCAAAAATAAATAAAATAAAAAAAGATAACGAGGCAGTGCCCGGGAGAGCGTGACTGGAGGCGGAGGCTCATTTGAGCCACTCGTGAAAGATTGGGGTGAGCTTGGCTGGTTGGGACCGGCTCACAGAGGGCCCTGACGCCAGACTGTGGAGAGTTTGACTTCTGATGGGGATCAGTATAGAGATTCAGGTTTAAGAGGATGTTGGAGCACTGAGAAGATGGACTGTGGAGGAGGAGGACAGAAGAGGAGGAGCCCAAGGGGTCCTCAGATGAAAGATGATGCAGGCCTACGTGTAGAGCAGGGACAGCGGGGCAAAAGGCACAGGAGTGAGAGACTCGGCAGAGGAAAAGTGATGTCTTCGAGGACAGCGTTAGCACAGCAGAAAAGAAAGGGGCTCCAAGGCCAGATCTGTAGCTGGCAGCCCGAGGGGCAGAAGAACTCACCGTGGAAGGCGGTGGCACACACAAGCTCAGGACGAGCTGGAGACAAGCAGTGCTTTGGGGGAGTTGGCGAGAACAGGGGAGGCGAGTGTACTGTGCCAGTGACTCTTAAGCAAGCACGCCCGACAAACTCGGTCAGAATGGTGTTTGTTTTTGTATGTGTTTGCTTTTTGTGTTTTTGTTTTTGTTTAAGTCTGTGTTGGGCAAACAGCACCGCAGACTCCTGGGAGCAGAAACAAAGGGAATCTCTCTTAAGGTTTCATCAACCACTGCAGCAGAAGTTAAAATTGGGAGGACGGACTCCCCGCCTCCTCACGGACCCTCTTCTAGCGGAGAGGGGGCTTCCCAGGGAATCAGAAGACCTGAGTTCCTGTGTTGCCACCTAACCAGGAGACCCAGAGTATGTCATTGTCTGCTTTCCCCACTTTCATCATCACATTTCCTGCCTTACCATCCTCACAGGCTTGTTTTGAAGATCAAATGGTACTGTAAATGAATGAAGTTTATGAAAATATAGAGTGCTATTCAAATATGAGACAGTCTTGTTACTATTTTTGTTATTGTTATTATTGTATGCCGTCTGCCAGGAAGAAAGAGGTCCTGATGTCACCATCCCTTTACACCAGCACCTAGAAAAGGTAAAACTATCACTAGCAAGATCTTGTTTGGCCCCAAGAAAATTTAAATGCCATTGACCCAAAAGCATGATGCACTTTATAGCATGTTTCTAAATAACAATTTTCCACAAAAAAGAACAATGTCCCTTGGCTTGAGGGTTTTTAGCAAGACTTACTTATTTTTCCATCTTAAAGAATGTCTAAGGACTTCTGGGAACACCAAATCATCTGTAAATCCTTTCATTTCCTACTAATTATCCACAAAAGTACTTCTGACTAATATATAATAGGCTATAACATCCAGAAGAGCATCAAGCATTCACTCGGACAAATGCTTCTGGGCGACCTAGACGGAGCAGGGAGCCTGAAGCCAAAGGAACTTCAGGGGTGTCGCATCTCGTCCTCATGTAGGGTCCCCACCTAAATGGCATTCTGACAAAAGGGGCTTTTTTCAAAGGGGGCAAACTTCTCATGGAGAAAGAAAACCAGATTATGTGCTGGGGGTGGAAACTTCTTGGCTCTGTCTGTACCGCGCACCTGTTGAGCACATACCCTACCTCACCATCACCAGCCCCAAAAAGAGCCTCTGGTCCGTGCACATGGGAACTAAACAAGGTGCCCACATTCTAGGAGTTTGCAGAGTTTCTCAGGGTTATTGCAGAGCAAGCTCTTGACTATTTATCTCTGCTCAAAAAAGCCTTCATTGTGGGAACTTCCTGCTCGATTTCATTTTCAGTCAACGAGAATGTGACTTCTTCATGACTTCAACATCAGTTCAATAAGATTATTCTGCCACTTTGTGCCAGACACACTGCCCTAGGCCCTGGGGAAACGGGATGTATACAGGCCCTGGGGAAACGGGATGTATATGGCCCCTGCCCCATGGTACTTACAGGCCAATGTATGAAATTGACTGGGTTCAAGAGTAAGATGGGACCTGACAAATGAATGGATAAAGAAGATGTGATATATATACACAACGGAATATTACTCAGCCATAAAAAAGAATGAAATAATGCCATTTATGGAAACATGGATGGACCCAGAGACTATCATACTAAGTGAAGTAAGTCAGACAGAGAAAGACAAACATCATATGATATCACTTATACGTGGAATCTAAAAAAATGATACAAATGAACTTATTTACAAAACAGAAATCGTCTCACAGACATAGACAACAAACTTATGGTTACCAGAGGGGAAAGGGAGAGGGGAGGGATAAATTAGGAGTTTGGGATTAACGTATACACACTACTATATATAAAATAGACAAACAACAAGGACCTACTGTATAGCACAGGGAACTACATTCAATATCTTGTACTAAGTACACCTGAAACTAACACAACATTGTGAATTAACTATACTTCAATTTAAAAAATGGTGAAAATTTTTTAAAAAGAGTAAGACAGGACCATTGAAAATCCTTTCTATTTTCAAATTCACACTTTTTTTTTTTTTTTTTTGGCTGCAGCAGGTCTTAGTTCATTGCAGCACACAGGCTTCCCTCTAGTTGTGATGCGCAGGCTCCAGGGCACGTGGGCTCTGTAGTTTGCAGCACGAGGGCTCTCTAGTTGTGGCTCGAGGGCTCAGTAGCTGTGGCACGCGGGCCCAGCTGCCCCGCCGCATGTGGGATCTTAGTTCCCCAACTAGGGATCGAACCCGCGTCCCTTGCACTGGAAGGTGGACTCCCAACCACTGGACCACCAGGGAAGTCCCCAAATTCACACTTTTTGAATGACACGCGTCTAACATGTTTTCTTCCATTTGTTGGTTTTTAAAAATCATGGTTACTCTTTTGCCCACCCCGAATGAAAGGAGGAATTGAGAAAGAATCAGGTTAACCTGACCCGTGTGTACAGAGACGCTGAGGATGTTCTGTTCTGCTGCCTATAGTGGTCAGCTTAACCTAAACCCATCAGAAAGCTAACTGTCCTCAGCCAACTCAGCAGAGGCTTCAAGTTACAGCATAGGGGAAGGCAAAGCACAGAATAAATACTATGATAAAAAAAAAGTTTGGTGGGAGAAAAAAAGCATTTTAAGTGAGTGTTGGGCAAAGTCTTGCAAACTCATATGAAGGATACACAGGGGAATCCTTCTCAAGGTTGACCAGACCAATTTTACCCTCCCTTAAAAAAACTGGCATAGATTAGTGTATGTGACTGAGTGAGCTATTTGGAGCTTTAGGTTTCACTCCAAGAAACTGGCAGTGTCTCTCACCACTGATCTCCCTAAATTGATGGATGGTAGCAATTATATAGAGTTATTTATGTAATGTGTTGTAATAGCAGCACACGTTGGCTGTCACTTTGACCCAGACACCCCCTCTCCCAATTATAAAGAAACCCTATCACAGAACTGCCTTCAACAAGGGGCTAGGAAGAGGACAAAAATCTCTTCATCCCACCTCTCATGGAAATAGAAACTTTGAAGGCCTTAGAGGAAATAATGTCCCTTCTGTAGGAATACTTAACAAGTATTGTTCAATATTAATTTGTCTCTGTGGTTTATCAGTCCATCTGGGCATTTCTTCCTGCTTGTCCTTGTAGCAAGCAAAGATGGATAATTCAAAGACTGAATGCCATTCTTTCACTCAACGGGTATTTAATGACTGTGTATTAAGTACAGAGCGCTGGTCTATTCTCTAGGGGGATGCAAAGGTGAACCAGCGCTCCTGTGCTCCGGAAGCAAGGTACCTGATGTCTTCAAGATAAGAACAGGAATAACAAGCTCAATAATCGCAGCTCTCATTTATTGAGCACCCGCTGTGTACCAGGTGTTGCACTAGGTGCTTTAACACACAATCCCTTATAACCTCCAGGGAGGCCGTTCTCCTCTACTGTCCTCCCACCTTTAATCACTGATTTCTTTGCTCTTCCTTGAGCGTGTAGGTGTACTCCCACCTCAGGGTCTTGCGCTGTTTCCTCTCTCCGAACTGCCCTCCACCCAGAAATCCATGTCTCACTTGCCCATTCATTCAGGTTTCGGCTCAAATATCCCTTTAGCTGGCAGGCCTTTCCTGACCACCCGAGGTAGAGGACCAGCATCTTCACCCTTCCCCACTTATTTGTCTCCAGAGTACTTGTCACTTCTGACAAATTAGATAGCGCTTTGAAATTGACTAGGAATCAGATAGTGGTATAGTCACACAACATTGCAATGTGATAAAAGCCACTGAATCGCACATTTTAAATAGGCGAATTTTATAGTATGTGGATTATATCGCAATACAGCTGTTTAATAAAGTAATAAACTGAAAAGAGTTTATTATCTCTTTCTCCCCCCTCTTGAGGCAAGCAGGACTCTGTTCTCTTCCCAGTTTTATTCTTGGGGCTGAAAGAAGCAAGGAGCACAGAGTCATCATTCAATAAATATTTGCTGAATGAATGAACATGTGAGAAGGAACGTTGAAAACTGAAAAAAGCATTGATTTGCCCCAAGGATATTAGTATATTTTTTCCCATCAATGAAGATTGGTTTCTTCTAGAAGTCAGATCAGAATAAGTCCTGGAACCTTTTGTCTGCTTCTCAAAGAATTAGTTGGGCTTCTAGATTTCTTTTTTCTTTTCTTCTTCTTCTTTTTTTTTCAGTCAATTGCAATGTCATCAAACTGAGAAGTGAAAAAAACACTTAACTGATATACCTTTCTAGATTCACACACTAGCTCTGCCAATTGTAGTGTATGGCCTCAATGAAATCACTTATTTTTTAACCTCAGTTTCCACATCTGTAAAATGGGGATCATAATATCTTACTGAGTTCTTATGAGGATTGAATAACAGAATATACATGGACTATCCTAGCAGCTTCTAGATGTATAATAAACAGCCAAGAAGTGTTTTCATATCTGCCAAAGCATCTTGAGGATATTCAATTTTAAACCAAGGGTGCAAAAACTTCAAAAAAAAAAAAATCCCACATCTCAAGACATGTGAACCTGGATTTTAAAGCAACAAGAAAATGCCATGACTGCCCTTCCACTGGGAGTCTAGTTACATCCCCACCTCACCTCCCATCATCGTGAATGTGGACCTCTTGACTTCTACACCACGGGCATTGTTCAGCACAGCAGAGTAGAAGAGGTGCTGGTTGACCTAGGTTTGAACCTGAGATCTGCCTCTTTGTAACACTGAGCAAGAAGCTTGATCACTCGAATTCTCAGTTTCCTTGTCCATTTGATAGGAATCACTTTCAATTCTCCCCCCATCCCCTTTCTTGTTGAGTCAAGGTGGAATGAAGTAACAGACATGCAGACACAGCACACATTCCTAATAATTGAAGTGCCTTCTATTCCCTACCCCTGCTCACCGGATGTCAGAAAGGCTTTCTTTCATTCATGCCTTCAGTCATTCAGTATTTAATGGGTACCTCCTCTACTGGGCTTTGAGGAAACAAGGGTTTGTAAGACAGCTGTGATCGTGCAATACTCCCCTTGCAGAGCACAGAGTCTGCAAAACCCCAGGTGAAAGAACCCTCTCTTCTGCCTTTGGGCCACCTTCCAAGTAGGAGCAGTAAGGCTTGGGCTCCGGAGGAGCAAGCAGCCCTCTGGTCTTCCTCTCCTTCCCTCTCCAGGGTTCCAGAACTCTAGGAGCTGGAATTCCTGGAAGGAGGAACTTTCAGTCTCTCCCCATGATCACACAAATGAACCAAGGCAAACCATCCCTCCAGCTTCCAAGAGCTCTGGATTCCTTGAAAGGATAAAATCTGATTCCTGGCCCCAAAGGCCAGTGGTACAAGAAGTTGGGCTGCTGTTAGCCCCAGTCTCAGGAGGCATCAAAGGAACATCAGATTAATTATCCACACTTGGAAATAGTATCCAGCTATTATTGGGATGATGAAGAACCACCATGGAAGTACCATTCCAGTGAACTTTTTCTGCAGTACTGAGATTTTCATTCCAAGAAGGGAGTTATTCCATCTTCCACAGACCAATAGCCTCATTGGAGACAAAGGTATTAATCCTCATGGGTAATCAGTGCTTTAAAGCTTGGAGTAGGGGAATTCCCTGGCAGTCCAGTGGTTAGGACTCTGCGATTTCACTGCTGAGGGCGCAGGCTCAATCCCTGGTCGGGGAACTAAAATCCCACAAGCCACGAGGCACGGCCAAAAAAAAAAAAGAGAGAGAGAGAGAGAAAACAAGTAATACAAAATCATTAAAAATAAATAAATAAATAAAGCTCGGAGTAGAATGGACAGAATTTGGCTCCATGACTCTCTTTGCAAAGTGCTGTGCAAGTATCAGGGCACTCTTATTGCTTGCCCTTCATCACAATTTGGTAGAAGAAACACATCCCACCTTTCAGGAGATGCCGCCTGTACTGTGCTTGGGAAAGAAGCAGCCCACCCCTGGTCCTTGTCATCAGCTTTGACTTCTTGGCCTTGAAAGATGCCTTTGCAGGCTGTCACAAGGCTCCATTGCTGTGTAGCATTGTATGCCTATAAACATAGATGCTAGATCTGCTTTCAGGCTTTGTGCTCATAGTCTGGAATATAATATTTGCCACATGGATCAACTTCTTTCTTAAAAACATCAGATTCTTTCATATCTAATAACAAATTATTTTACAACATATTACCACATGCATTATCTTACTTAATTTTTATAACAATCCTGTGAGGTAGGTAAAATCCTTTTTACAAAAGAAGAAACCAAGACTTAGTAATTTTATAAGGAATAAAATCAAGACCTACATCCATGTCCTCAGATTTCAAATCTAGTATTTTCCATCGAGTCCACACTGTCTTGCAACATTTTCCTGGAGTCTTCTTGGAAATTAAACGTACATATAATATGTATATGTAAATAAAGATATATATGTTTGCTCTTATTTTATGGGCAATCATGAGAAACCAAGGTACCATTTAGCCATGATACAGCAGAGAACAGTACTCACTCCTTTTCTCTGCCTAGCCCTTTTGTAGTAATCATGGACATTTAAAGCAGTTTTAATGACTTGAACTTGCTTTAGAATGCTCAGTCTCCATCTGAAAAATTGGTATGGATTCTGTTTTCTATATTTGTAGGTGAATCACTAGAAGACTGAGAGAGATCCCTAGGGAGGGAAAGGATCTGGGGCGTCCAATCACAGGCAGAACCACACATGAAGAGCGAGCTTACGTAAGGAGTGCCCACAGAGCCAGCCAAGCTCCACTGGGGCGTAAGAGTATATGCACACACATTTTCTCTTTCTTTATGGGTTTAGGCAATAGATGGGTTCCAAAGAGTTGCATGAAATCACATGTTCATCAAGTCACTCAGTACATAGTTGTAACAGGGATAGTCTTTTGGGGAAAAATACATAATTGTCTTTTCTCCCCTCTGACTCCACACTTCTTTGTTCATGATCTTCCCTCTATTCACGTCCGTTCCTCTTCTGAAATATCTTTCTTGAACTACTGGCTCCTAAATTTCCTAGAATACAGGGTTATAGAAAAATAAAACAGAGGATTTTTAAGTTACCACATTCCTGGTTTAGAAAGTTTAACCAAGTTTACATACTCAGGAAGTCAATGTTTATAACGCTCTACTGAGATTCAGCCCAGAGAAAAGCATCACCCACAGAGCTCAAAGCTCATGGACAGTGGAGCTCAGGTGCCCCATATTCTGACCATCTAACCCAAATTGCAAAGTACATGGGAGATTCTGGAGGAAGCTGCTGGAGACTGGGCTTACCAACAGCCCCTATGAACACTTCCTGTCCTCCTACTTCCCATACACCCCGTGCTCAAGGCTCAGGAGCAAGGATTAAGGAAAACAGTTTCAAAGCAGAAAAGGAAATGCCCACTCTTCCCCCAGGCTCATCTCATAGCTAAGGAGCATCATGCTGTAGGGTTGTGGATGGCCTGAGCCCCCAGCATTACTGAACCCTCCAGCTGATGCCTGGAAATTTCAGAGCGAGTGTGACATGGGGTTGAGGACATAGGCTCGAAGTTGAATCACTTCATTCTGAATTCTAGCTCCATCACTTATTAGCTGTTTGACCTTGAGAATAATAACAGTGTCAACCTCACCGTGAAGATTAAATGAATTAACCTGTGTAAAGTATTTGGAAGACTCGTTTGACTCTTCATAGCGAGTACTTCATAAATGTGAGCGGAGTATGGTGGAGTGGCTCCAAGGAAGTTGGGATGGAACCCAAAGCTTTGTCTACTGGGAGTTTCCTCCTTGTCCCTCCCTCGAAGGCCCTGCCCCCACACTGACTCTTCTCTTAGAAGACCCCCTCGCTTGTGTTAATCTGCCACTAGGAAGTCCTTTGTGGGGGGTTGGGGGGATGACTCCTTAAGTCCCTGTTGTGTTTTCACCCTTGTAAATTCCCTCACCCCATATTCTACAGTTGACTGTGGCCTCCTTTTCCACTCCAGTCCCCTGATCTGACTTGACTGAGAACTCAGTGTAGCTTTCTCCACTTTCCAACCTGAAACTACTATCGTTTAATTTTCTTCAAATAGTCCAAGACTATGGTGATGAAAAAAAGAAGGCATTTCAATAATACTACACTTCTTTTTACTAAGAAAGACAACAAAATTCAACATGCACACACTTGTCTTTATTTAAAACCTCTTCCATAGTATATCTGACATCTGTGACAGCTTTTCCTGCTCAATATTTAAAAACAGCTTAATCCCTCTTTTCAAAGAAAAGCTTCCCTAAGGACCAGCAATTCACTGCAGTGTCAAAATGAGGTGAAGTATGAAAATAGCTCCAACTGGCAACACATCCTCTCAACATACGTTTGCTACCCAGCAAAGTGTAACAAAAAGAACATGGATTGAAAATCAAAAGACCTAGATTTTCAGATCATTGTTTCCTCTCTTTATGGTTTGCTATGTGACATTGGATATGGAATTTTCTCTCCCTGGATTCAGCTTTTCAATTTCAAAACAAGGGGCTTAAAGTAAAAATAGTGGCCCGCCTTCCCTTCCCTTCCCTTCCTTCCTTCCTTCTCTTCCTCTTCCTCTTCCTCTTTCCATCTTACTCTTCTTCCTTTCCTTCTCCTTTTTCTTCTTCTGTCTTTCTTCCTTTTTTTTTCTTTCAAGCAGTAGAAATCCCCTCCCTCCCATTAAATGAAGTCTCATCCACTTGGTCAACATCTTAAACATGAAGATAAAGTTGCTCTTTGTGATGCTTTCCTCGTTGGTTTCCCTCTTGCCTTCAGGAGTGTATCTGGTAGCTAACTAGCAACATAGGTCTCCTTAGGACCTAGGTTTTTTGAGGAAAAAAAAAGAAAGAAAGGCACTGAATTTACAGGATGAGAAACCATACAGTACAGTGCAAAGTGCATGCGTTTCGGAATAAGACCTCAGTCCAAATCCCAACTCATGCCTGCTCTTACCAGGGTGTGACTATAGGAGAGTCATGTTGCATGAGTTACACCTTGAATGCTCATCATCTGTAAAATGGGACTAACACTATCTACTGAATAAGATTATTATGAGGATTCAAGGGAAGAATGTATTAAAGGATGAGTTAAATTCTTAGCATATTATAGGGGCTCAATAAATATTAACCTATTGTTATCACTGGGAAGCCCAATGTCCCATCCAACACCTGTAGTCCTGGAATAGTGATTAAGAGCACACCCTTTCATTCTCAAAAGGTTCTGGTTTGGGTAATAATCATATGATTATTTATTACCATCTATAGTCACCTCTCCAGTTTTGATTCTGGAGCTCTCAAAACATGCATGAGTCTATTGGTTGGGTCTTAGAATCCCACAAGGGACTGTAGACAAGTGTTTAATGTTAAGGCATAAGGATGTGGTTGGTGTCATGGCAGAGGTAGGTGAGCAGCTCACAGACATAGGAGAAACATTTATTTGATGCTTCGATACTTCACCAAGGGAGAGGTCCCCTCAACCCAGTAACTGGCAAGTCCCATGAGCATCCGCATTTGGAGTCAGAGTGGACAAGAGTTCTGAAGGAAGCCAGTTTTCCAGGATGTGTTTGGAGTCAGCAATCCGTCATTCATTTCATGTCTCCTGCAATCCTGGTGTTTCCCTTCCTAGTTGAACACAGACATGCCCTCTTCACTCATACTGTTGGGATTCAAGTGAAATAAAACACTTGAATTGTAAACTCAGAGCTGGGACTAAGTGATCACTGACCTTAAGAGTGTATAAAGAAAATGTGTGTGGGGGTGGGTATTGTGTGTGATTGTGTGTGTTTTGCTGTTATAAGCAAGTAAATCCGTTACGAACCAACAAACACTTGTGGACTTTTTTTAGTGTTAGTGATTCTGTTCCCAAACCATTGGCTTATTTGTACAATTGATTAGTCTGTTCATGGAAAGTGAACCACTTCAAAACTGTGTTCTAGGCTTCTACAGCAGCCTTGAGAACAAGAGAGTAAACACAAGCATCACTTATCACTTGGGCAGGCTCAACAAACAGCATTTTGGAGTGTTAACAGCCCTTAATAAGGACTCTCACTGGTGTTAGTTAAACAAACAGGCATTAAGGTGAGGAAGGCACTCTGTGGCCCATCTCCACATTGACTGATTGTTATTGTGTTGGCCTTGGCCGACACTCCTGCACATTCCCGCCCCAGAACCTTCTGATGAGAGCGGGTAGTATTTGCCACCTAGGAAATAGAGGTCTTATTGTTTAACGCCCCCCCCCACCCAGTGAAAAAGGTGGCTGTCATGAGACATTGTGCCACTTTCAAATGTTAGAGGTAATCTTGGAGATGGAATTTGGATGTTTAAATATTGGCATTTCTAGAATATTTTCATGACTTATAGCATCAGTGGGGCAGAAAGTTTAGAAAAATCAATGACCCTTAGTGACTGTATCTGTGAATAGCTACTCATCTCCTTGGGAGGGAGGAGAAGGGCTTATGTTGGTGGAAGAGTTGGGCAATATAAAGGTTTTTGTACAAATGGCTGTGCCATTTTAGAGTTGGATCTACACTCAAAGCTGGGCTGCCTTTAGTTCCGTTTTAAATAACCTGGAATTTAAGCAGGGGTGATTTAAACCGTCTGTATTCCGTTTTTCCCACAATTGATAAAACCCCACCCATTCTCCCAGGTCCATCTCAAATAGCACTCACCTCCTCTGGGCAGTTTTTTTCTCACTCCTCTCTCCTCTGACCCCATCAGGGGAAATTATCTTTTCTTCTCTGAATTCCCACAATACAAACCTCAGCTGCACACAAGTCGTTAGAGTTGCTTGCAAACAATGCAGGTCCTCTACTCCGAAGACTGGAAATCCTGGCTACATATTTGAATCCCTTGGGGGCCTTTAAAAAATGCTCTCCAGGGACTTCCCTGGTGGCACAGAGGTTAAGAATCCGCCCGCCAATGCAGGGGACACGGGTTTGAGCCCTGGTCTGGGAAGACCCCACATGCCGTGCAGCAACTAAGCCCGTGCGCCACAACTGCTGAGCCTGCGCTCTAGAGCCCGCGAGCCACAACTACTGAAGCCTGTGTGCCTAGAGCCCCTGCTCCACAACAAGAGAAGCCACCGCAATGAGAGGCCCGCGCATCTCAGCGAAGAGTAGCCCTTTCTCACCACAACTGGAGAAAGCCAGCGCGCAGCAACGAAGACCCAACGCAGCCAAAAATAAATAAATAAATTTTTAAAAAAAAGCTCTCCAAGTGATTCCTATATGCAGACGGAGTTGAGAACCACTGCTTTTCTCCAAAGAGATTCTGATTCCGTTTATCTGGAATAGGGTCCAGGAATTTTAATTCTTAACCAGCATCTTGGGGCTGGTTCCCAGTTCACATTTGAGAAATACTGCCATGGCCCTTGGGCTCTAAATGGGGCCTGATAACTAACAGCTTAACATTTGCTTTATAAGGAGTGTACATCCTGGAAACTGGAGGATAGTTTAACCTTCTAAGCATCACAATGCTGTTTACATATGCAAGAGTGGAGGTAAAAGCTGAGGCAGAGGTGAATTGTTCTATTCCTGAAAGAGAGAAGGCTGAATATGTGGGGTGGGGGAGGGGAATTGTTACTGGGATGGAGGAAACTGGGGTCAATAAAGCTGGGGAAAGGGGAAAGCAGGAAACCCATGACTGGGGCCCATGACCATGTCCCAGAACCAACGTTGAGGAGTGGAAATATTTCAGGAGAATGTTGTAAATTGTTTGCTCCAAGATGTGCGAAGCAATCTCCCTCCTCCACCTCCCGTTAGAAATCTTGAGTAAAGAGGTGCTGGGAGCCTTTTCCACATTGGCAAAAGTGGAAACAGCGAGACCCTGGAAGAAACAGAGTACTAGGATGAAGCACAGCTCACATCTGGCTGACGTGTGTGGGCCTCGTAGCCTAACTCAGCCTGTTACACAAAACAGGTGTTCAACAAGTATTTGTGAAACAAATGAAATAACTACTGGGAAAAAGCTGAGAAGGAAGACCATGGTTCCTACCACCACAAAAGACTGACAAGGGTAGAAACAGAAATGAAGTGGCCTTTGCCTTAGTGGTTTGCAAAGGTAAATCCTGACCTCCTTAACTTCAAGCTAACACAATACATGCGTGTCTGCTGAGAAAGAGCAAGCAAGTTTAAAGCTTCTAGAGCCAAAGAATGTGACATCCATGTGACATTAGTCTGGCTTTGGGTGTCTGACTATTGTTAGTGTTTTGGAAAGTTTGGGCAAAAGAAAAAAAAAATTAAAGGAGGCAACTGAAAATACACAGAGAAAACTTCTCATGTACCACATATCCTGATGTGCATGGCATTGACCTAAAATCAAGTAGAGCAGGGTACGTCCGTACGACCCAGCTGACTGAGTGAAATTTTGCCCTGAGTCCCGTCTGTTCTAAGCCAAAGTGACAGACATGGCCTGCGGTTTCTACTTACAGTTCAGATTCACACAGCTGAGCAGCAACTCTTCTTTCTTCTGCAAGTTATTTCACTTTGCTTGGAAGCTGTGTTTATCTCTAAACCAACAGAGTTCACCTTGATGACTTTAGATACAACTGTCCTAGGACTAGCACTGACTCAGAGGGAGACCTGAGGAAAAGCCAGGAGCAAGTATTTTCCTTCTCTAGGGCTATTGAGGTGGGGTAGACATCCTTTGTTTCTGTCTGTCCAGCACCCTTACTGCCTTTGGACAACTCTCTTCTTCATTCTGTGTCATCCCAGCAGAGCTACCAATCTCCACATGTACCAGCATCCCCTTCCTGACCACAGTGTAGGTCATGTGACTCCAGATTAGCCAATCTCAATGCTCTGGGCCTCCAGAAACAGTGACTGATTGGTCTTGCTTGGAATAGACAACTACACCTGGACCAAAGTCTTGCCTGGGTTGATAAATGGGCACTGGAAGTTAATAAGCTGGAAAACATGTGAATCTGGAGATGCAGGTGACCAGAGCCGCTCCATAGGCTAGAGCCAATACCTAGAAGGACACTGAGCTAAGGGGTAAAGAGAGGCTGGGCCCTGGCATCACTGTTGGAACCCCTGAACCCAGCTGTACCTGAAAGTAGGTCATCTTTGGATTTGCCAGTCTCATGAAATTTCATTTGTTTGTTTATGCTTAGGCTAGTTTTAAGTTGGATTTCTGTAACTTACAATGGAAAATGTTGTAACGAACATAAATGAATATGTTTATTCATATAAATTATTATTCATAATAAATGTTTATATTCAAGTAAACTTCATGAAGCAAAATGGAATCATCTCTTTAGTTATTGGTTGAACACCCATTCAGAGCCAAGACCTGTACCAAGGCAGAAAGCGTATATCTCATTTGATGTCCCACTTAGCAAATGAAGACATCTGTGGCTTGGAGAGGTTGCTTGATGTTGACAAAAATCACTGAGCTCATCAGGGGAGAAGTGGGGATCCTAATCTACACTAGGTTTACCTTCACTTCCCTCTGTGCTCCCAAAGGGAGAACGGATAGGGCAGCCTAATTATTTGGGATTAGCAACTCTTCCATGCTTATTTAGTTAACAGAATGCCAGCACTTCCCTGTGAAGCTAAGCCCTCAGTGCAGTTCCTTCTGTCCTACACGAGGCTCTGAGCTTCCCAACCAGGCTCTTGAGGGAGACAAGTCCAACCTGGAAAGACAGTGGCAACCCTGCTGGTCAGGTGGGCTGCCCATGCCACACGCCAGGTCATCAGAAGAGGGTTGCTCTGCAGTTAGCTCTTGCTGGCTGAGAGCTAGAGCGGGGGACGGTGAGTTTCATCCAGTACCAGCCACTTTCTTGGTCCGCAGCTCATCCAGCCTTCGCTGAAGTGGGGAACCAGAGGAGTGAGACGGCTCTGATACGTTACAAACAGGAAGTGAGCATATCCAGGTTCATCCCCCTATTTGGCTAACATTGCCCATCTTCCCTCTCCTACTTCCCCTTGGAAGCAGCAGGGGAATCATAGCCGAAGGAATACATTCCAAAGGCCCATTAATGAGGTTTTCTTTGGTTTGAATGTCGAATCCCATTCCCAGTTCTGAAAAACGCCTGGTTTCCCTTATTTAAATTCTCATTCGAGCTTTGCAAATGCATGAGCATAGCCCTGCACCACCGTTCATGGCCTCTGTGACAAAGTCATCATCACAAAGTTATCACAAGAATTTAACAAGGTGATGTGCCATCCCTCCTCCTGATGCCTGACGCGTGCTAGAGTCTCCATAGTGGTAAATATTGGCAGGGTTTCCCCAGAGTGTTCACAGGAACAAACTTAATGCGTGCCAGGCGCTGGCTCCTCTGCCTTATTTTGAGTTGCTACCTGTTAAATAGCCAGTTTCTTCCAAATGAGGCAGGAAGTGAGTGATGGCTTTTCCCGTTTGCCATATTTCATGACCCTAGAATCCCCACAAATAATCACTGGCCCAATAATTGTGTGGGATTAATACTGTCTGTCTTACAGTTGCTGCAAGGACTAAATGGCTTGTAAGAGGAGGTCAAGAAATGGTGACTATTGACTATTATTTACATTTATTAACTTGAAGAGATAACAGATTCTTCTCCTCCACGTAGAAGGAACAGGGGAGAAGGATTACTGGTACATCTATGTGCCAGACGCAGCAGAGCTATCCTAAGGCCGCAGAATCACTACCCCAGCTTAATAAGCAATCGTGTGAATTACTATGATGCTAATGTTTACTGTGAGTTAATTGTGGGTGCTGTGATGATACAAGAAATATCTTGGAAAGCATGTGTGGAGGTCTCAGGCTTCAGGAACTGCTGTTTCACCTCCAGCTAAAGCCCCAGGACCATGAGTCAGGTGCAGCAAAGGAGAGGGAGATGAAAGTCCTCAAAAACTTTCTAAAGTTGCAGCCTTTTGGGAATGTAAATTGATACAGCCACTATGGAGAACAGTATGGAGGTTCCTTAAAAAACTAAAAATAGAACTACCATATGACGCAGCAATCCCACTACTGGGCATATACCCTGAGAAAACCATAATTCAAAAACAGTCATGTACCACAATGTTCATTGAAGCTCTATTTACAATAGCCAGGACATGGAAGCAACCTAAGTGTCCATCAACAGATGAATGGATAAAGAAGATGTGGTACATATATACAATGGAATATTACTCAGCCATAAAAAGAAACGAAATTGAGTTATATGTAGTGAGGTGGATGGACTTAGAGACTGTCATACAGAGTGAAGTAAGTCAGAAAGAGAAAAACAAACACCGTATGCTCACACATATATATGGAATCTAAAAAAAAAAAGGTTCTTAAGAACCTAGGGGCAGGACAGGAATAAAGAGGCAGATGTAGAGAATGGACGTCAGGACACGGGGCGGGGGAAGGGTAAGCTGGGACAAAGTGAGAGAGTAGCACTGACATATATACACTACCACATGTAAAATAGATAGCTAGTGGGAAGCAGCCGCAAGGAGATCAGCTCGGTGCTTTGTGTTCACCTAGAGGGGTGGGATAGGGAGGGTGGGAGGGAGACGCAAGAGGGAGGGGATATGGGGATATATGTATACGTATTGCTGATTCACTTTGTTATAAAGCAGAAACTAACACACCATTGTAAAGCAATTATACTCCAATAAAGCTGTTTAAAAAAAAAAAATTGCAGCCTTTTTGGCTACATCTCACATTCTGTTCAAGGCCCAGGGCATACCCTACACGTCTACTTCTGGAGTGGATGGGTCACCCAGGTTCTAGACAATCACAGAGGCACTCGAGCTCAGGGAACAGCCTTTCCAGGACTGCCCCACTCTTCCTTATGTGGACTAGGAAGGCAGGGGTCCTGGGAAGAGAGGTCCCCTCCAAAAATGTTTCTGCCCAGGTAGAAGCATCAAGGATAGTGATTTCCAATCCCTAGTGTGTGCTATGGCTAAAATGCAGATTCCCATTCAGTAGGTTGGGGGTGGCCCTGAGGGTCTACATTTCTAACACACTCCCAGGTGATGCTGATGCTTGCAGCCCAGGAATCACGTTTTGAACAGCAACGCTCTGGGACATAGGAGGTTCCTAGTAGATGTTTGCTAATGAATTAGTCGTAGATAAATTGATGAATGAACATACAAATGAATAAAACGGGGGGACTATGCTTCTAGACTCTCATACTTGATATTCATCCCCCCATGTGTTCCTTCGGATTCTTCCTTCTCTTTTGTCTCTCTCCCTCTCTTCAATGACAGGGCAGTAGAAAGATCAGTCACTATCTCCAACGTACTCTCTGAGCCTCAATGTCCAAATCTATAAATGGGAATAATACTGTCTGTCTTACAGTTGCTGCAAGGACTAAATGGCTCGTAAGAAGAGATCAAGAAATGGTGGCTATTGACCATTATTCACATTAATTATCTTGAAGAGATAACAGATTCCTTTCCTCCGCGTAGAAGGAACAAGGGAGGAAATATGACTTGTACATTTATGTGCTAGCATTGTCTTAGAGCATTTGAGGCCCATAGTGTTATGCCAATTTCACAGATGGTGAAACTGAGCCCAAGGAAGAATAAGCAACTTTCACCCAAAGTCACAAAGCTGAGTAAGTGACACAGACCAGTTGTATCTGATTCCAAAGCCACATTCTTTCCCCACCATCCTGCCCCTCCCCTGTGCCCTGATTATGGGCAACATACCCCATCCAAACACAGTACTCCACAGTCAGAGGCTCTGGATATCAGCTGTCAAGGCTCCAGTTCCAACCCATGTCCAGGCTCACTCCTTGGCTGTGAAGCAGACAGCCTGTTTACAGGACACAGGTCTGGGGTGGCAAAGCCCTCAGTGCCTGTTTGTCTGCTTTTGCCTTCTCCTCTCATTCAGACCTTTAGTGAGTCAGTTATGGTCAAATCCACAGACAGTTTGTGCTGAGCTCACTGCAGCTTATGGGGAAGGTGTCTGAAGCCCTGAAGGTCACTGGGTGAAAGTGCCAAAGCAGACAGATGACCTCTTGCCTCCCTGCGGGAGGGAGCTGTTTGTTGAGTAGAGAGTTCAAGAGTATCCTCTCCAAGTCCCAAACAGTCCTGAATCACCACCCCTGCTTTCCAACCACAGATGTTTTCTTGCTCACAGCCAGGTTCCAAATGGGGCAGGCCCTACCGGATGGAGCCCTAGAAGAGACTGAGAGGGAAGAAATGTGAATCTGACACATTGTTTTCACCACTCTAAACCCGACTTCCTGGCCCCTAGCCTAATCATGCCTCAGTGTTCCCCCTCCTACGGTAGAGACGGCTACATGCTCCCCAGAGAGTCCCGCCCCCACTTCCATAGAGTGGAATTGCCACTGGGACATGGCTGTCCTTTCAGTGATCCCATTTCCCAGCACCCCTTGCTCCTGGGGGGGGGGGGGGGTCAGGTGACCACTTCTCACCAATGAGCAGGAGTGATGTGTCTCCCTCCTGGACCACGGCGTGCCTTCTCCACCCTCTCTTATCTCATCCTAGACAGAAAGAAGACACAGGAAGAAGGAGCTTGGGTCCCTGACTCACCATGTGGAAGATTTCCAAGACCAGGAACACCCACGTAGATAGGATGGTGAGTGAGAAATAAAGCTTTATTATTTTGAAGCCACTGAAACCTTCAGATTTGCTTGTTACAGCAACTAACATTACTCTTGTTAGCACCCCCAGGGTTAAGACAGCAGCATTAACTCTTATTGGACACTTGATCCCAATGACAAGTCTCATACTTCCTTGTGCACCTTCCTGCCATTTACTGCTTTTAACTGCCCTGATATACTCTTCCCTGTTCTAACTATCACAAGTTCAAACCTTATCCATCTTGTACTAATGTCAATACAACCACTTCTAGAAAGCCTTTCCTGATATCTACAACTGGTACTTCTGTCTCCCTCTTCTGAGCTCAGGCAGCAAGACTTCTTCCGCCCTGATAGCTTTGAAACTTGTTGATTCATTACTTGATCCCATCTTATCTCCCCTCCCAGTTCCTTAGAAAAAGAACTCCACCTGCTTCAACTATGCCTTCTCCATTTATAGTAGAATCATGCCTGGTACAAATGTGTATGTGGTAAGTTTACTAAGTTAATTCAAAATCATAAGTCAAGGAAAGACTCAGAAAAGGCAGTTGATAAGAGGGAGTATTTGAGTAAACCACGCTGCAGTAACAAGTAAACCCTGACACTCCTGGTGTAACACAACACAAGGTTACCTCTGGCTTTACTCACAGACCCTCATAGGTTAGGCAGCAGAGCTCCTCCAGTCAGTGATGCAGGATCAAATCTCCTCGCATCCCTCAAGCATCTCTGTATCCCAGGTCCTTTGCTTCTAACTGTGCAGATATGGTTGCGAGATTATGGACGTCTGCACAGGACATTTTACGGCCAGGCTGGAATTGGTGTACCTTCCAAATACTTGAACTGTTGTCTAAGCAACCAGCAGCACCGGCATTTTCTGAGAGCATGTTGAAATGCAGAATCATGGGCCCCTCCCCAAACCTAAGTCAATCTGCATTTTTGTAAGATCCCTGGGTGATGGACATGTACATTACAGTGTGAAAAACACTAGTGAACATCATTTCTGCCCACATTCCATTGAGAGGAACTCAGTCACAAGACCCAAACCAACTGTGAGGAAGCCTGGAAAAATTTTCCTACCCTGAAAGAGGAAATGGACTTTAATATATGCTATATGGAATAGCAAAATGTAAGAAGGAATAGGTCCATTCCCACCTCCAGGTCAATTAAGTCATATAGTAACTCTGTACTTCAGTCACCTGATCTGCAGTAGGCAGGGATGGATGGATGGATGGATGGATGGGTGGATGGAGCTTCTATGCCTGTCTGAATAAGGGACAGGATGTTTCAAGATGGAGGAATCCAGCAGAAGGGCAGTTCCAACATGCTCTCTGAAAATGCGGGTGCTGCTGGTTTCATAGACAACAGCTCAAGTATTGGGAAGGTACACCAATTCCAGCCTAGCCATAAAATGTCCTATGCAGACATCCTTCTGCTGGATTCCGCCAACATATCTGTAGAGAGATGGAAGCCACGTGAAAAGGCACATTAAAGAAAACTCTCAGCTAATGATGTAGAAAGAACATTTAAACAGAAAAGAGCTCCCCAGTCCTCCCACCAGCAGTCATTCAACCAGTGCAAAGTCAGTAAGCAGGCACAGTAACAAACAGGAACAATCCATTGTTCATTTTCTGTGAAGTTTTGACCTGTTGGATGCAACTCTTCTCACTATTTCCACTGGTCATTGTTTCTCATTGGTTCTCATTGTTCTCATTAGTTGACATTTATTTTAATTATTCTGTGACTCTATTTTTTCCAGAACACAAAGATTTGAGGTCCACATACTTTCGTCTTTTCTTTATGATTGGTTAATTAACCAGCACTGAGTGGGGGGATGAGGAGTGGAGGAAACATTTAAAAATCCTTTTTCATGTAAATATGTAGACCACTTAACAAGAAAACTCAGAGGTCCTTTGTAATATTTGTACTTGATGGTGTTTTACTTGGGAAATACTGGTAAGCCAGCTCTGATCTTAAGTCTTAAAGCACCTCATTAAAATTTAATAAAGAAAACAAAATTATTTCATTAATACAATTTAGCTTCCATGTGCCAGACATGGAAAAAATCAACCTTGAAACAAGCAAAATTTCTCCATCAACACTGAGCATATAACTTTTATAACAGATCATCTCTTGTCCAAATATATTTTTTTAATTCTTTTTGTGGATTCTTTTTTTTTTCCCCAGGGAAGGTGACTTTTTTTTAATTAATTAATTAATTTATTTGGTTGTTCTGGGTGTCAGTTGTGGCACGCAGGCTCCTTAGTTGCGGCTCACCAGCTCCTTAGTCGCAGCACGGGCGCTCCTTAGTTGCGGCATGTGAACTCTTAGTTGCTTCATGCATGTGGAATCTAGTTCCCTGACCAGGGATCAAACCTGGGCCCCCCGCATTGGGAGCACAGAGTCTTATCGCTGCGCCACCAGGGAAGTCCCTGTCCAAATATATTGTATTTTTACTTTTAAGCCACAGGGAAATAAATGATTTAGGAACTCAATAGGAAAAGAAAATAAATCCTTAAAAAGTATGTATCATGGAAAGCATTTCTAGTGCTGAGTATAAATTAACATTTCATGTTCACTCGTGATTTAACATTAGGAATCAATATGGTGTTACATAATTCACACGTGAGCTGCAAACGTGAATGGGTAATGTACATATGTATGCCATCAGTTATGGGAAAACGTCTGCATTGTTAAAGGGCCATATGTCTTTTCTTTTCCTTTTGCTCTCATTCGAGTCTAGACTGCCTCTTTTGACAAACCATCCCTCTCATGGCTTCAACAGTTGGGTTGATGACTTCCAAGTCCTCCTCTTGAATCCACCTTGCTCTTGAACTTCATACTTATCTGACCAACTCAGTGTTGGACACCTGTTTCCAGGTGACTTAGGCCACATGAAACCTCCTTGGTTGCCTATCTTGTCAATTTAACAATTAGGTAATTGACAGTGGACTTAAGTAAATACCTTAGTAAACACTTAAATTAACCCTTCCTTGATGAGTATCTGCAAAAGAGGAGGTGGGCAAAGAATTATCTTATCTCCACGGTCTTTTCTACTTCTCTAATTCTAGTGAGCATCCTAAAGTGAAATGTTAGTCCAGTATAATAAAATGATAAAAGCCAAAGATAAGTAAAATTTCTAAGTCAGGTTAGGAGGGGAAAGGAAAATATGGGAAAAATACCTCAGTGAATCCCCACAATACCTCTTGAAGGGGGTGTTACTATCCCAGTTTACAGTTAAGGAAACTGAGACTCACTGAGATTAGAAAATTCTAGCACGGGGATTTGTAGTCATGTCTATTTGTCTCCAAAGCCAACATTGTCCCCACTGTCCCCCAATAACACATACAAATGTTCTCTCTGCATCTAAGATCCTGAGGTTGCACTCAATTCTGAGAATACTTGAGGTTACGTTAATGCTGACCTCACAACGACCCTCAGCCTTCATCATCCCCCACTAAGAGTCTCCCAGTTACCGGGGGTCTCACCTGTGTTGAGCACATAATGTGCGCCAGGCCCTGGGGCCTTAATATCAATTCACCTTCACAATACTATTAAGTAGGTATTATTACCCCCCTTTTCCAGAGGAGGAAATGGACCCAGATGAAGTCACTCCTCAAGTCAGAGAGTTGGATGAGGTGGAGTTCAGATTTGAATCTAGAGCTGTCGGACCACAAAATGATTGCTATTTCTGATTGTAGGACTGCCATTTTAGAATGGTGTCCCTATTAACAGAAAAAAAAAATCTAGACTAACAGTTCAGTGGCTTCTTGCTGATGACCAGTGAGCTCTGTCTCAGGCTGCTTTCCCTCTCCTGGCCATAATCTTCACATCTATAAAAGAGAAACCTGTCTCAATATCCCTTGACGTGGGGTGATCAAACCATCAAATCCATTAGCAAGTAATCAAATCAACAGAGTCACACACAGATTTAAAAAAAAGAAAAGAAAAAAAAGAGTAAAGATGAGTATCGTTTCATGACAAACACACACCCATGTGCACACACACAAGCATATATAGGTGTGTGTGTGCATGTGTGTATGTGCACTAGGTCATGACATAAGGTCAATTTGCCACTCTGGGCTGCTGTCAAGAGGTTGAAAGTTACTGCTTTAAGGCACCTTTCAGACTAGGAACTTCAGGCTGAGTTAGTTCTGACAGTTTTCTAATGCAGACCCACTAGTTTCCTGGATACTCTGTAAACCAATAGACAAAGGAGAACCTTAGAATCAGACGGACATAGATTTGAATCTGAATTCTTCTACTTCTCACTTTGTGCCCTTGGACAAGTCATTTCACCTCTTTGGGCTGCAGTTTCAACATCCTTAGGATTCAAGTAATAATGCCCATCTTATAAGATAACAATGAGACTTAAATGAGAAAATGCAAATACTTAGCAGAGTTCATAGCACCTAGTAATGCTCAAAAAATGTTAATTATAATCATTGTTATTAATCGGAATGTTATTATGACCATTATTTTCAAATTGCCTTGAAATTATGGGTTTACATGTCTCTTCCCAGATTAGATTTACAAAGAATTCCAAGGTATTCTTCGTCATTGCATTTCCAAAACACATTGTATTCAATGCAAATTGATTATTTGGACAGCATCTCTCAAGTTAGAACTCGGACTGGAAGATATAAAGACTACTCCACACACACTCCCACAAATTTATGAAAGGACTTTAATTCAGTTAAGAGCTCTTTGAAAAGAGAATGCACCGTCTTGAAAAGTAATAACAAAGATTAAGCACGGTAAGGCATTTTATCATGATGGGGTGAGATCACGCACATCATTTGATTTCAATCTCACAGCCTCACTCACTGCGGGGCAAATGTTATTTTCCTGCCCCATTCCACAGATATGGATCCTAAAGTTCAAAGAGGCAGAATGACTTGCCCACACCGTAGAACCAGAATTACTGACTTCGAGCTATATGTTCTTTCTCTTGTATCAGTGATTTTTTTCAGTTGAGTTATCATTGACATACAACACTATATTAGTTTCAGGTGTACAACATAGTGACAATATTTTTATACATCATGAAATGATCACAGCGATAAGACCAGTTACCATCCGTCACCATACAAAGTTGTTACAATATTATTGACTATATTCCCTGTGTGTACATTATATGCCCATGACTTCTTTATCTTATAGCTGGAAGTTTGTACCTCTTAATTCCCTTTACCTATTTTATTCATCTCCCCACCCTCTTCCCCTCTGGCAACCACCAGTTTGTTCTCTGTATCTATGAGTCTGTTTCTCTTTTGTTTAGTTTGTTCGTTTGTTTTGTTTTTTAGACTTCACATGTAAGTGAAATCATATGGTATTTGTTTTTTTCTGTCTAACTTATTTCACTTAGCGTAACACCCTCCAGGTGTATCCATGTTGCTGCAAATGGCAAGATTTCATTCTTTTTTGTGGTTGAGTAATATTCCATTGTATCTCTATACCACATCTTCTTAAATATTAGGATGTGTGCAAGAATAACCAGGGACCTGGTCAAAAACATATTACCAGCCCCACTCCCAGAGATTCTTAGTTCCTTCGTTGCGGACAAGAAGGGTTTGCTCTTTAACAAGCACCTGAAGATGATTCTAACCCAGGTGGTCAGAAAGAGGCTACTCCTTGCACCCACTGGGTCTCTTAAAGATACCCACTCACAAACAAGGGCCTTATTTCTGTAGCCTGGCGAACCCATTAGTACATTTGCCAAAGGCTGTTCTTAGTTGGATGGGCATGTAGGGAACTGGAATCAGGACAACTCTGCTTTTATTTTGCTGATGGTATTCATTCTTGACCAAGACTTAGGCCTTAGTGCTGACAGTGGTGAGAGGGGCATCTTTGGGTTGCCTCTCTTTTCTAATCCACTCTGCATGGCCCAGGAGTGGGACCAGCCTATATCTACACTACACCATGATGGGGATGGTGTAGGTGCCAGAGTTCTGAAGGGCTTTGGGATAGTGAAGGTGCATCCTCTGAGAAGCCATCCTCAACTCCTTTAGCCAGAGGTGGTACCTCCAACCATGGCTCCCATATCCTCTGTGTACAGAGTAATGTAATTGTTACTTTACAAGCCTGCCACCCAGAAAGAGAGGTGCAGGGGAGGGTGGGCAAGGAAATCACATTTTATTCATCTTTCTATCCCCAGTACCCAGTCCCAGGCACTCAGCAGATACTCACGGAGTATGTGAACCAACGAACAAATGAGAAAATGCAGAACAAACAGAATCATGACTTATTATTATGTTTAATAAAAGTTTCCTGGATGCTTTTGTCTTTTTCTAGTCATTAGGTTTGAGCACCTCAAGACTTCAAAGAAGAAGATCTTTTTTTTTTTGACCATAATAAAAACTTCCTTTATTTTTCTTGGAATACTTTAAAAACATAAAAAAGAATACTTCTCATGAAGCTATAAAAAATGATGCACAATAAACTCTGTGGTTTGTGAGACCTGAAACACCATAAACTGTTTTGAAAAGATAATTTTACTGGAAACAATATATTTGGAAACGAATTTGCCATCTCAATGGCCAAACTTGGCCTGCTAATCCCCTAGAGAAATATGGGGTATGAGGCTTTGTGGTGCAACCAACAAGCAACATTTCACAGAAGGATTTTCCCAGGACAGGTCTTGTGCACACAGCATCTTGTCCAGTGTTCTAATGGCATTCTCTCAGTCACCCTCTGACAAAGAGGGTACCATTCCCATTTCACAGCTGTAGTGACTAAGGTTCAGAAATCACATGGCTAGTAAGAAGTGGAGCTGCATTCAAACCCAGGTCCTTTTGAGTCTCAGTGTGTGGACTTCATGTAATACTGAGGCTAAAAGCACTTTCAATTAACTCTACTCTAATACAAATCAATGAAAATCTAGGCAGAAAAAACATCTTCCCTTCTCAAAGAACCCCCCTTGACTCCTTCCTCAGTCTCCCCTGCCACATGCTATGAGCTGTATAAAACATGTGAAATTTCCTGATAGCTGTTTCACCATTACCGTGAAGCCCCCAAGTCATGTGGACCTTCAGAAAAATCAGGTTGCAACAAATAGACAAAATATAATTTAAAAATAAATGTTCATCAGATAAAGTTTGGAATGAATGGAAAATAAAATACAGTGCCCATAATATACCATCCAGACACTGTAAAGTATTTGATTAACATTTACTTGGAGAAATATACTACATCTTTTTGTTTTTCCATTTAACATTTCTTGAGGTATAGTTGATGTATGATATTAAATAAGTTTCAGGTGTACAACATAGTGATTCACAACTTTTAAAGGTTATATTCCTTTTATAATTATTATAAAATATTGGCTCTATTCCCTGTGTTGTACTATATATCCTTGTAACTTATTTGTTTTATACATAGTAGTTTGTACCTCTTGATCCCCTACCTATCTTGCCCCTCCCCCCTTTCCCTTTAACATTTATGCAGACACATTCTCCCATGCATTGAAGTAGTCTTCATGGGTTTTACTGGGTGCATAGTACTCCATTAAGGAAATGCCTATTAGTTAATCATTCTTTTTTTATTACATGTTTAGGTCATACCTAGTTGTTCATTACTCTATGCAATTCTGTAATGAACAGCTTTGTAATCAAAGCTTTTTAGAAAACCTTATGATTATGACATCAGGTACATCCTCAGAAATGGAATTATAAGTCTATTAGGTATGAACATCCCACCAGTTGCCCAGCGTTTTCTGAAATCTTGTGCTGTTCTGTACCTTATCACCAGTGCAGTTCCTTTCGCTGGACCAGGGCAGCCTTCCTTGGAGCCCCGCACTCAGAAGGGCTCGCTGTTGGGTTTAATGCTCAGTTAGCACCATCTTGAAATCAGTAATAATTTTATCTTTGAATATGTGTTTGTGAGTAAAGCCTGATGGACCACGGGAAGAGTCAGGTGA
Source organism: Balaenoptera physalus (assembly GCF_965194825.1). NCBI lineage: Eukaryota > Metazoa > Chordata > Mammalia > Artiodactyla > Balaenopteridae > Balaenoptera > Balaenoptera physalus. Next base: position 25,471,615 of record NC_138886.1, read on the forward strand.
GCAGAAGAGATACGGGTAACATGTGTGTCCACCATTCACGTATAGTGTCAGCCATGCCTCATGAGTAGAAAACTCCGGTGAATCCACAGTGTGTGGGAGTTCAGTGAGGCTCAGAGCAAGCGCAAGGTAAGTGTGTTGCTTCTGCGACTGAATAAGCTGGGGGTGGGGGGGGCTCTGACCGTGCTAAGAGGCCAAGCTTTATATTAGAACCAGAACTTGCTTCACACAAGCACCCAGCCCTGTCAGGTTCTAGCCAGCAACTTAGTTCAGTTTCTTTTTAGTCCATCCTTACTGCCAAAGGTAGGGAATGTTGATAGAATGTGCACATACCAAGAAGTGGATTAGAAACAGCTGAGTTCGTTTTGTGCGGCCTTTTCGCTGTTCTGGTAAGAATGAAAGGTATCTGCATGAACAAAGGACAGAAGATGAATTTCAAATGTAGCACAAACACAGAATGCATAATGCTGGTGATTCCACATAGGAGTCTCCTCCTCTTTCTAATGAACCCAGTCACTTCGAGGGAGTCGGAGCAGGATTGTACTAAGAGCCACCTTCCTTCTTCTCCTCCCCACCGTCTTATAACTACAGGCCATTGATGGCTTTTCCCACAATCTAATCCATGACCGAGTGACCAGCCGCCCAGGCCAGCTTCTCCAGATAGTGATGGGTTAATAGCAATGTTGGTTTGGCGACTAGTGTTTGGTAAAAGGCAACTGGGCTACTGTTTCTTTATTACCATGTTCCCTCTAACGCTTAGGTTCTTTATTTACTTGCTTGCTGGTAAATCTTTATAGCCTCGTTCTGCCGAATATTGCTCTCCTTTAGGTTAAGGCCTCATTTCTGAAATACAACTCTTGAACTTTGAACAGCTGTAAATTCACTCTTGCTCTTATGAGTTGACTCTTCTTTGCAAAATTACCAAGTTTTCCTTCTAAGGACATTATTATAACAAAGTCATGTTATATGTTTTATAGCCAGTGTGCAAAATCCCCTCAGCTGCTAACCTATAGCCCGGAGAAGAATACACCTACCTCTGGGGCCTTGGTTCTCAAATGAGGCCCATTAGGAGGCGCTGAGCAGCCTCACAAAGTAGGGATGCCTGGGTCTCACCCTCCACGATTCTGATTCAATCAGTCTGGGGCACATCCTGGGCTCTGAGAGTTTTAAAGACTTTCCAGGTGATTCTCTATGCAGCCCCAGTTTGGGAACTGCTTAGGACCACTGCTCTAAGATCTCATTTGTTTAAATTCCGAGGAGGAAATCCATCCAGCCGGCTTAGTCAGACCATCAGCCTCCATACCAGAAGGATTCAGCAAATCATTATGGAGCCCCTGCTGTCTGACAGGCCTGATCCTAGGCCCTTTAGCAATGATGAATAAAATAAGCTCCCAGCCCGGAGTAGCTTCCCAGATGGAGGACAGGTGAGAAGGTGAGCAACTAGGATGAGAGAAGCAGAGTGTCAGGAGAGCACCTAGAACAGAGATACATCCAGGAGCCCATAGGACATGGCACACACATGCAGCCTCTGGCAGGGGACTTACAGGGCACTGTGCCAATGGTACATCAGGAGGAAAAGCAAAAAAGGCTGAACAGCAGTGAGCTCCATGGCAGGAACAATGCCTTCTTTGACTTTGTGTCCCAAAGGACCAACACAGTGCTGCCTCATAGTAGGTGGTCATCAACAAACGTTTGAAGACTAAACGAATGGCCCTATTTGTAGCATCAGATGCTTAAAGGACCAAAATCAAAAAGGTTGGAAAGCTATGTCTGAGCCAGATCATGCAATCCTGGAAAGTTCTTGAGCTTGGTAGCTCCATCATCTGAGCCGTTCAATGGAAAAGAAATCTGACAATAGATAAGGTGATGCTTCGTTTGGAGACTAAATCTAGAGATGGTTTAGGAAGCAAGAGCCCAGGACAGGGGCTAATGGGGACCTGAACTAGGCCAGGAAAAGTGGAGATAAAGTGGAAAGTCGTGCTAAGAGATTGTCCACAGATGTGTTTAGGAAAGAAGCCTTATTTTGCGATACCTCACCCATATCCTCTCCTACCCGGACAGCCCAGAGAACTTCAATCGCTACCACTGTCACCTAATCTGACTCTTTAGGCAGAATGGACACAGACGCGAGCATCTGCTCCCTGGCCCTTCCCCGGTCAACCCCCTCTGCATTCCCAGAGCCCACCTGCAGTAGTCATAGTACGTGCCATTTGTTGACTACCTGCCATGTGCCAGGCTGTAGAAGTAGACACATTTGGGGTGTCTGCTCAACTCTGATGATGCAGCCACAGCCCCAGCTGAAAGGGTGAGTGACAGAAGAGATGCCCTGAATTTGAATCCTACCCCTTATTAGTTACTTACACAGTTACTTAGCCTTGCAAGGCCTTTACCGTCCATAAGAAGGAATAATAATAGTGTCTGCCCCCTAGGGCTGTTGGCAGAGCTAACTGAAGGGACACTTGGGAAGCCTGTAACAACACCTGGCCCGAAGAAAGTGCTGTATTCCATGTCAGCACTTTCCCCTCATTTCACTCCTCGCAGTCAGCCGAGGGGCACACCTACTCCCCCAGCGGAAAGAGGGCTGAACACAGCCTCCTCCAGGCCTCAGCTCAAAGAGTCAGAGCAGGAAGAGGGCTGAAGAGGTTCTGCTATCCCAGGCTTTCCAGGCTGGAAGAGCCCTTCAAGGTCACGGAATCAAACCTCCCCTTTTATGGACGGGGGCACCAGGCCCAGAGAAGAGCAGCCATTAAGAACAGATCCAAGTGCCGACCTGTGAGGCTGTTTTGTTTCCCTCCTGCTTGAGGGGCAGAGGTGCCATAAACCTCCCTAGAAAACTCTCCTCCCAGGAGATTTTTTGCTACAACTAGGTCTGACCACCTCCTGTGGGTAGCCAAACCCACATTAAACCTTCTTCCCCATACAAATTAATCACCTCCACAAGACAGGAAATGTTCGATTCTTTTTTTACTAGAAATGCACCTCTTTAACAGCTACTCAGTCATTGAATGTCACCATATACTAAATAGAGAGAGAAGGAGGAGGGGATCAGGATTAGCAATGACTCTTTCCCAAGCAGATTAGATTAACCAAAAAGTCCCTATCTTCATCCAAATTGTCAATGATGGTTCGTTTTGTATGTTAACTTGCCTGGGCCATGGGGTGCCCAGACATTTGGTTAAACATTATTCTGGGTGTGTCTGCAAGGGTGTTTCTGGATGAAAGTAACATTTGAATTGGTGGACTGAGTAAAGCAGATTGCCCTCCCTGATGTGGATGGGCCTCATCTAATCTTTGAAGGCCTGAAAAGAACAGAAGGCTGAGTATGGGAGAATTCATGCTCTCTGCCTGTCTTCAGGCTGGAATATCAGTCTCCTCCTGACTTTGGACTCAGAGCCAAGCTAGAATTTGCACCATGGGCTCTTCTGGTTCCCAGGCCTTTGGATTCAGACTGGAACTTACGCCAACAACTCTGGGTCTCCAGCTTATCCCCTGCAGCTCTTGGGACTTCTTAGCTTCCATAACTGCATCAGACAGTTCTTAGAAACATATATATATATATCTTCTATTGGTTCTGCTTCCCTGGGGAACCCAGACCACTACATTATCATGAAGGGCTTTGCATGCACATTCACATTTAATTCTCATGACAGTCCTCAGCAGAGGGAAAGGTAGTGACAGTAGAGGTCTTAGTCTGCTTCGGCTGCCATAACAAGGTGCTACAGACAAGGTGATTCAAACAACAGAAAGTTATTCTTCACAGTTCTGGACAATGGGAAATTCAAGATCAACCTGCAGACTGATAGTTAATTTTTCGAGCTCTCTTCCTGGCTTCCTGGCTTCTTGCTGTGTCCCCACACAGCAGAGAAAGAGCGAGTGGGCCAGCTCTCAGGTGTCTTTTCTTATAAGGGCACTAATCCCATCATGAGGGCCCCATCCTCATTACCTTGTCTAACCCTAACACCTCCCAAAGGCCCCATCTCCAAATACCATCACATTGAGGGTCAGGGCTTCAATATATGAATTTTGGAGGACACAAACATTCAGTTGAGAACAATATGTCTCCCATTTCACAAATGAGAACACAGAGGCTTGGAAAAGTGAGGTAACTTGCCAAAAGTCACCAAGCTTATAAGTACAAGAATCAGAACTTAAAATTTTTTATGGACTTTTATGGAGACAAGTGAAGCAACTAAGCCCATGAGCCACAACTACTGAGCCTGCGTGCCGCAACTGCTGAAGCCCACGTGCCTAGATCCGGTGCTCCGCAACAAGAGAAGCCACCGCAATGAGAAGCCCGCACACCTCAACGAAGAGTAGCCCCCACTCGCTGCAACTAGAGAAAGCCCGCGCGCAGCAACGAAGACCCAACGCAGCCAGAAATAAACAAAATTAAATCTTTAAAAAAAAGAACTTGGGGCAACATTTCTCCTGCAAATGCCATTCTTTCTACTATGACCATTGTTTTTATGTCAGCTATTCTAACACACAGCAAGGACCTCACCTTTAGAAATAGCCAGTAAAGATAGGAAAAGTAAGTTGCTCTATCTCGTTGGTTATCTGGGACTACTAATTAAAGTGACAGCAAGACTTCATCTTTCACTCATCAGATGAAAATTGACAAAAATTTAAAAACTAATAATACCTAGTGTCAGTGAGGGAGGGGGAAAGGCATGCTCTTAAATACTGCTTGCAGGAACACACATCAGTGGACTGTTTTGAGGGCAATTTAGCAGTATCCATAAAAATTTTAAACATGCATTCTCTTTGATCAAGCAATTTGAGTTCTTGATACCTACCCCAGGGAAATATTTTCACATGGGTACAAAGAGGTATACACTGCATTCTCTGGGAACAATGAAACATTGGTAGCACCATGTTACCCATTGGAAGGGAATGGTTAAAAGACCTGGGGTGCATCCAAACTCTGGCATCTGTGAAACCAGCCAAAAGAATGTGGTTGATTTGTATATTCTGACATAGATTGTTTTATTCAGTTAAAAAAAAAAAGTAAACTGTGGGATATGTATAGCATAATTCTATTTATGAGACCAAAAAAAAAAAAACACCATAATGTCCACATTATATGTCTACAAGTATGTAATTTCATTTAAAAAATCAAGGACACATAGACATGAGGGAAAAGGGGAGCAAAAACTCTCTTTTGTTCTGAAAAATGTATTGATTGAGATTGCACAGACTACATTCACGTTATTGTTTGTATAATTGTAATAAAGAAATACATAAATAAAAGCACGGAAAAGAAGGTGCTTTCCTTCACAATGTTTCCTTTTTCCTTCTTCTAAGAATGATCTCGTGGGGTCGACAGGATAGGATGCTTGCCTCAACATTCTTTTTTTTAAAAAGTATTTATTTATTTGGCTGCTTGGGTCTTAGTTGCGGCATGCGGGATCTTTAGTTGCAGCATGTGGGATATTTTAGTTGCAGCGTGCGGGATCTAGTTCCCTGACCAGGGATCGAACTCAGGTCCCCTGCATTGGGAGCATGGAGTCTTAACCACTGGACCACCAGGGAAGTCCCGATTGCCTCAACATTCTAAATAAGAGATCAGAGAACCTGAGGGAAGAGGAACTTGTCTGAGTAACAAGATGTGTTAGTGACAAAGCTGGGACCAGGATCTGGGTCTCTGGACTCCAGTTCCAGTGTTCCAGGGATTACACCCTCTGCTTCACTCACCTTCCAAAGTCTTCACTACACCTTGCCCACGATCAAAGGAAGCCATCTACCCATTCTTTCAAGAGAAACTCCAACTCTTAAAGAGTTAAAAGGCTTCAATACTTTTCTTCTCTCTCTCCTGTTTTTAAAGCACCACTGGGATTGGAGGCAGCATCCTCCAAATCTCTACTTGAAATCGGCAGGTTCAGTGTTGTGAAGGACTCGTCTGATGTTCCGTCCGATTTCCATCCAAGTAAATCTCGTTTTGCTGATGTCTGTAAAGTCTGACTTTATAGCAGAGAGCTCTCCCAGAACTCTGTCTTTAATAAAAGGGGAAAGAAGTGGAACTACTAATTTAGTTTCTTTAAAAGGCATGTATTTTCATGCACATTAAGTCCATCTGTTGGTGAAATGGATGCCTTTGCACAGTGTATAATTTGATAAAACCCAAAAGAACTCAGAGCTCCCAGCTTGAAGCAGAAATAGAGAAAGCGGCTGGGAACCTGACTAAAGTGGAGAAATCCACCAAACACTATTTTTAGAACTAAAAACTGATTTAAAAAATACCCATCATGGAGACAGATTAGTGTTCTCCGTGTAAGTGTCTCTCAGCACATTTGAACTGCTTTAGGGACCAAGATCAAAGGGCCCACTGTCTCTGCAGCTCATTTACTGGGGATATCTTGTTCACGGCACCGTGCAATGTCTGAGCACCTCACTTCCTGCCTTCACACCGTCCAGTGGCTCCCCACTGGCTATACAGAGCTTACAAACCAGCAGCCACGCTTTATTTTGCTAGTGCACAGTGTTCTAAAATTTGAAATGTTGACAACATTTAAACCTTGGCATTTCACATTAATAATCAGAAATTTCACAGAAAAAAAAATCAGAAGACCTGGCCATGTTGGGTCCAAATTACTGCCAAGCGTTAATGGGCTGAGGCTGAGTAGCAGAGGCATAATCTTAGACAGAATTCACTTCTTGCCACAATCCCTGTCTGTACCTGCCTGGCCCCTATGGACACTTGAAGTTGCAACACCTGGTCTTGAGGATTACTGTCTAAAGTTCTTAGAAGGACATTCAAGTTCCTTCACTATTGGCTTCTGGCCACCTCCTCCATCTTCATCCTCTCCCAGTTCTTTACCCATTTATTTAGTCAATAAACCTGCTTTGAGAGCTGCCATGCACTAGGCTGTGTGCTAAGTGGGTACGGAGATGAATGAAAAGCATGTATCAGGGTCCCAGCAGATGGCATACACAAAGTAGAAGAGTTCAAGCAGGACTGGTTGAATAGTAGGGGAACCACAAGGAGAGTGTAGCACCCCGAGCTCAGAAACTCTGGAACTGGTGGTACCTCTAGGCCTGAAGTGGGGACTTGCTTACTGGGAGAGAAGCTATGACCTATTGCTAGGAACACAGCCAGCCCAAGATAACCCTGCAGAGCAAGAGCTCAGGGGAAGATCGTCTGCTCTCACTCTCCTCTCTACCCCCAGTCTTCTGTGGGGACTCCTCCCTTGGCCAGAGCCAGAAGCAAAGGGCAAGGAGGCCTCTTGACGCAGGTCAGCTTCCCTGGACAGAGAACAGGGCAGAGAATGGGCAGAGTAGATCCAAGGTGCAAACAGAAGACACTGAGCCAGCCCCGTTCTGTCCTTCAAGGAACTCAGTCTAGTGAGAAGAAAGACAAGACCAACAAACAATGCCAGTGAAATGGGGGCAGAACTTTGTTAATGAGAATCATGGCAGGCTATAAGAGCTCAGATAACTACCCAGGCAGAGGCAGTCAAGAAGCCTCCCAGAAACAGAGAGAGAAATCACTGAAGAACAAGGGTGTATTGATAGCCAGATAGAGGTGAGGAGGGACAGGTGGGCTCTCCCAGGAGAGGGACATCCGATTGCTTAGGCTTCACAGCCATCGCATGCTCAGTCCCTGAGTCACCCAATGTTCCCCAAACATCTCTGGCTCTTTTGCACCTACGTGGCTGTGCATAGACCCTTCCGCAACTGGGAGAGCTTCCCCTCATCCTCATCCTCTCTAAGCAATTCCACTTCTGTGTGTACCCAATAGAAATGTGAACATACATGCACCAAAAGACACACATTAAAATGCTCACAACAGCACTATGCATAGTAGCCAAAGGTCCATCAACAGAGAATGGATCACTGAATTATGATATATCCATGGAATAGAATACTATACAGCAATGAGAATGTATGACCTATAATTATGTGCAAAAATATGAAACAATACACAAATATAATACTCACTAAAAGAAATCAGACATAAAAAGAGTACATTTCATAAGATTCCGGTGATAAAAAGTTCGAAAACAGGCAAAATCAATCTGTGGCGTTAGAATTCAGGATAGTAGTTACCCCTTAGTGGGTGGAAGTTACTGCAAGGTAGCACCAGATGGAGTGTCCTGTGTTGCTAGTAGTGTTTCATGAGCTGGGTGCTGGTCACATGGATTCACAAAGATTCGTTAAGCTGTATACACTTATGTATACATTTTTCATGTTATACTTTGTCACCTTCGCTGGGAAGTCTTCCCAAGTTATTGAATAACAAAGGCTTCATGTCCCAAGAGCTCAGAAAACCCTTCTATAAAACTCACCCAAGACTTCTGAAAACCATCGAGGAAAGAGAAATGACTCAGGAGCCCTGGATGTGCCTTGGACAGGTTCTGGATGAATCCTGTCCACTCTCTCGGCTCCATCTACTGCTTTAAAATGACGCAATGGAGTAGATGTGCTTCCAGTGATCAGGAGTTTTACAGGCATCAGAGATCAATGGGTCATCCAGCGTTTTCTGAACTCCCTTGCCAATCCCGGACAGCCTCTGCTCGTAAAACAACTCGGAAATGGCTGCAGCTCTCAGCTGAGTGGTTCCCAACTTTCTCATCAAGGAGGAAGCCTGTCACTAATTTTCTCCCATGAGCCCCACATAATGAAAGAGGATGCAATTTTCAAAAGATGTTTATTGTAATGTTTATGTAATGACCCATTTGTTTTAATCAAGACATTTATATATAGCTGCCAACCTGACCTTGTGACCAGCGTTAGATAACCAGTATACCTCCAATGGGCTGTGTAATTTCTGCTCAAAGCAGAATAATATGATAGTTTAGTTCACCCGAGAACACCCATAGCAGGGGCTCAATGTAGGATTTCCGTGATTAAGTTTGTGTGATAGACATTCACTCAGAACCCTTATTTCTTTTTCTCAAACCTCTCAAGATGGCACCCCTGAGTCAGCACCACCACATTAGTTCCCCATCCCACAGACGGAAGAGACTTTGGGTTTTGTCTATAGATATTTCTTGGTACTATTTCCTGACTTCTTTTCAATAACGATCTTAGAATGATATGGCCTTTGTGATGCTACAGAAGCCAAGTGAAATGAAAGATGATTATTTTAATAACACCAATACTGGCTGCCATTTATGCTTCTTCTCTTATGCGCTGTTACTATCCTAGGCACCTTATATGGGTTCATGTGGGCTGTGAAGTCAGATAGCATGAGTTCAAATCCCACCTCTGATCCTTACTGGTCCAACGGACCTTAAGTGAGCAGGTACTTAACCTCTCTGAGTCCCCATTTCCTTATCTATAAGATGGGACTCCTAACATAGGCCACTGAATTATGAGGAAGATCGAATGTATCTCATCCAGGAGGACACATGGCCTAGTGCTCGGCAAATAAGGATGGCTCAAAGAAGTTAGTTACTGATAGAAATTCTACTTTCTTCACAACAGCCCTTTCAAGAGAGCATCATTATTCCCATTTTATAAAGGAAAAACTGAGGCTCAGAGACGTGCCCAAGATCACACAGCAATCGAATGGCAGATCCAGGATTTTTAACCCTGGTTGTGCTCGACACCAAGGCCTGCTCTCTTTCCGCTAGTCAGCCTCAGCAGATGTGGCTGAATGCCTCAGTACTTGCTTCTAGTGCCTTATAAACACAGATTATTTTTAAGAGAAAGGATATATTATTTTACTTGATTATTTAAAAGAAAAACTATAAAAATAGGTAAGACCTTTGCCCTTGTCGTAAAAACTTTTTTCCAAGTTCATTGTTTATGGACCCATTCAGGATTGTCAGCCCTAATTTTGTGACTGTTGCCAATCTTGTTTCAGGCTTTAGCAAAAGGCTCAGAGAGCCCTGGCCAAGCCGTGTGACCTTGAACACCTCCTTCCCTCTCAGCTGGGCCTCGGTTTCCCCTTATGTAGAACAAGAGAGGGGACGGAGGCTCCCCCAGTCCCTGCAGCCTTGACAATGGAAACCTCTCTCCTGATACCATCGCAGGGCCTTTTAAGCAGCTGGGCTTCAAACTGCCCTATCTGTTTGATTCGTGCCCTGTCTTCCTGAACTATGTCAGAGGGGAAAGAAAAAAAAAAAAAAAAGAACCCAACATCTGTTTTCAGACCATGGCTGGGAACTCATTCCTCAGACATTTTTCATACTTGACCAGAAGGGCATTTCGTCACGAGTAATAGGATCCGTCCCTTGCTTCCTGGCTTCCTCTGCACTTTGCTGATAAGACAGTAACGAATGTGCTGATGCGCATTTCCAGGAATCCACGCCTCTCCCTGGCCTAGGCCAGCACTGCTGCCTTCTCAGAGGCAGGTACCAGACCCCAGTGCCCGCAAGGCCTTCCCGGGCAAGCCGGCCAAGCCAATGTCCTTGGGCTCCCTTCCCTCCCCACCAGCACCTCCTCAGGCCCCTGCAGGCAGGGATTGGCCACTGGTGCGGCCATCAATCAAACACACTTCTCCCTGGCTTCCTTGGTCCCCGGTCCAGTTGGGGGAGAATCGACCCTCCCTGCTAATTTCTGCATTTCCTGGCATGGAAAGAGCTAAGTACACCCTCAGTCCCACCAAGGGCCCAGGGGAAGCTCTGCCACTCACTCCCGGGGTGACCTGGGACAGGTCTCTTAACCCCTCTGGACCTCCATAATAGCTAATATTTATAGAACACTCACCATACTAGGCAGTGTTCTAGTGACTTTTTATAGGAATCAACTCATATTTAAACCGATCAACAACCTCACGTCATGTGTGATTGGTTTTATTGTTACCTGACTTCACAGGTGAGGAAAGTAAGCCACCAAGAAGTCTTCACCTAAGACCAGACACAGTCGGGATTTGAACTCGGGCCCCCAGTCTCCTGGGGGCTCACTCTTACCAATAAGCAAGGACTTGCTTCCCTCCAACACGGTGGTCTCGGGCAGGACTTCTTTACAGTTTTCAAAATCATTGAGGATCCCAGAGAGCTTTTGTTTCTGTGGGTTACATGAATCACCATATTAGAAATTAAAACTGGAAAAAATTTAAAGCCCAAGAATACACTGCACACGTTCTATTAGTCATCAGAGCAACGATCTTCTCACACGCCGAGTGGTCTCCAAAATACTCTACTGTACGCCCATGACAGAATGGAGGTGAGAAAAGGAAATGACATCTTAGTATTATTACAAAATAGTTTTGACCTGGCAGACCCCCTGAAAGGCTGCCGGGGACTCCCAAGTATCCCCAGACCACACCTGAGAACTGACACACTACACTGCCTCCTTTACCTTATAGAACATGTGCCCAAGAATGTCTCCCCTCCCCCTCACAGGGTATTGATTCAGTCAATAAATATCAATGGAGCACCAACTGTGTGTGAAGCACGGTGCTAGGCACCGGGATGCAGGGATTAACAAACACATCCCTGCTCTGTAAAGCTTTCAGTTCACTGGAGGAGACAGACATTAAGCAAAAAGTCCTTCCAATAAGTAATTTTAAACCATCAAAATTATTAGGAAAAAATGGGACACAATGGGACCATAAATCAGAGTCACGACGTAATTTGAGGCATCAGGGAAGAGTTTCCTGAGGAAGCAGCAGATCTTGCTGAGGACTTGGAAACTGGAACTCTGCTTTGCAGGAAGACCCTGCTGGCGGTCTCCCTGGCTGCGTCATAGCCTCCCTCTTCCCGCTCCTTCTGTTCAAGCTTTTCAGTCCAAAGACGCTCGCCCTTGTGCTCCTCTCTATTTCAGCTCAGAAACCCCTCCCTCCCAGCATTGGGGACCAACACAACTGCTCCCAAGGCTTCCGTGTAGTGGCAGAAAGTGGAGGCCAGGGAGAGAGGTGGTAACTCAGGGAGGGAAAAGATCTCTGGCTTTGGGCTCCGCTCCTGTCTCAGGCTCCCCCCTTCCTGTTCACATGACCCCCGTCAAGCCCTGGCTCTGGAATCTCAGCATCCCCAGCTGTACCCACAAAGAGTAATAACATCACGTGGTCAGGGTGATAACTTGGTGAGTCAGTGTGTGCAAAAACACCTCGTGAATGCACAACATATTCAGAAATTCGCAAACATAAAGTGCCATGTGTGCACAGCAATAATGATATTTAATTAGAATCTGACTGTCAGACACAGTGGACGAAGCAGCTTTATCTCTGTTGCATGTTGAACGCCATGCTTAAATATAGAGCATTTCAAAGAAAGTCTGTAATTCAAAATATATATTCTTTGAAGGATGCATAGTGGTTTTTGTTCTTTTTCTAAATGTGGAGCCACAAATGCAAAAGAGCAGCTGTAATTTCTTCAAGACAAAAGTCTTGGTGATTCAGAGCTAGTCTTTGCTCATCTTATCTTTTAAAACCGAACTTTCTTACAAGATCCACTGGGGCTTTTGGTAGAAGGCACATCGAGTGGGAGTCAGGCACTGAGTCTCACCCCAGCTCAACCACTGATCCATCACTGGCCTTTTTTTTTTTTTGGCCACGCCTTGCAGCGTGCCGGATTTTAGTTCCCTGACCAGGGATGGAACCCACGCCCCCTGCAGTGGAAGCGTGGAACCTTAACCACTGGACCGCCAGGGAAGTCCCCACCGTAGGCTTTTGCACAAGTTTCTTCTCTTGTTTGAGCCACATTTTTCACATCCATGAAATAGGTGGGGAGGCGGTGGGAGACTTTGTATCAATATTTCTCAAATATTTCTTTGACTATATCAGTACTTCTTCCCTACAGGGGCTGATTTTAGGAATTGTAGGCTTAAAAGAAAGTAACTTAGTGAAAAGAAGAATCACTTTTCAATTCTCGTTTTATCCTTCAGATTACAAGGCAAAGAGAAATTCTCATCTCGTTGCTTGTGTGTCCTCAACAGCTCTCTATACTTGCCACTTTCCTCTTTAACTGACAACATGGCTCAGGACCAGGCTTCAGCAGGAGAGAATGTTTAGCTAGAATTTAATTTCATTATTTGTTATCATCCTGCCTGTGCCTTGGTTAACGTCTGCTTTAGCGAGTAACTCTGTTGGTTTTCATTTATCATCGTGATATAAAGTTTCCTTTGTAAATAAATTCATTTTAGTTTTAAAAGGTGAGTTATTAAAAAAAATGTGGGGCTTCCCTGGTGGCGCAGTGGTTGAGAATCTGCCTGCTAATGCAGGGGACACGAGTTCGAGCCCTGGTCTGGGAAGATCCCACATGCCGCCGAGCAACTAGGCCCGTGAGCCACAACTACTGAGCCTGCGTGTCTGGAGCCTGTGCTCCACAGCAAGAGAGGCCACGATAGTGAGAGGCCCACACACCGCGATGAAGGGTGGCCCCTGCTTGTCGCAACTAGAGAAAGCCCTCGCACAGAAACGAAGACCCAACATAGCAATCAATCAATCAATCAATCTAAAAAAAAATAAAAAATAAAAAAAATTCAATGGAGTAAATTAAAAAAAAATGTGGCAGAAAAAAAATAAAATAAAAAAATGTGGCAGATGTTACAGGAAACACATGGCTACAGCAGCGATCATGGCCACGTTACCCAAGTTAGGGAACTCTGTGTGCTGATGCCTGAGGTTAGTTCCTTCACTAGGCTAATCACAGCTCCCACTTGGTGACTGTGAGTGGCTTGGTCATGGGATGTCCCCCCTGTCCCCCATTCCTCTATTATCCAGGCTCCCTGGGTACTGATCTTGTCCTAAACAGACTCTGGGTGAGGGGTAGAGAGATCCAGGTGGCTCAGAAATTTTGTTCTGTCACAAGTAGAAGAGCAGCAGGTAGATTCTCCAAGAATAACCCTGCTTACAGCGAGGAAGGGCTATGGCTGTGGTTTTAGCTGTATTCAGAAGAAATTACCATAGTCTTGAGTTCTGCATGGTGTAAGAGCTTACAAGGTGCTTCCTTGCATCTCAGCTCAGGAATTTTCACCGCAGTTTAAGTATTATTTCTGACTTCGTTTTACAGGATAAGGATACAGAGGCTCAGAAGCTGAAATGACTTAAGAAGTCACACACCTAGAAAGAAGTGGAGTGAGGACTTTACATCTGCCTCTTTTGTCACCAAAGTTCATGCTCTTTTAACTACAAATGATGCTAAAGAAGGTTTGGAAATAAGTCAGGAAGATGAACCCAGATATTTTTATGGGTATAATTATCCTATTCTATGAATGTGCTATGTAAATAGTCCCCTACTTTGGAACACATATTTTGAATCCAATGAAGAAAAAAACCTTGTGGCCAAACCCTGTGTACATCTATAATACGTTTATAAGATAAATTTCTGAAATTCTAACTGCTATGTCAGAAACTATATGTACGTCTTTAAGGCTCCTGACACATATTGACACGTATTGTCAAAGTGCCCCTTGGAAGGGTTGCACCCGTCAATTCACGGGGCCCCTCATGAATGAGGGTGCCCATTCTCTTGCTTACCCTAATTCTCAGTATTTTAATTAAATTTCTTAAAATTTGAGAGAAATGGCACTCCAAGGTTTTAATTAGTATTTCTTTGATTATTAGTGAAGTTAAACATCCTTCCATCTCTTCACTGACCATTTGGATTTATATTGGGAAACTTTATGCTCAAGTTCATTGTTTACTTTTTCAACACTTTATACATTCGGGATAAGGGGGAAGTTCCCAGAAACTCTCTGGACCCCAGTTTTCCTAACTGTAAAACTGGGTTTTGGAGGAAATGCTCTCAAGATCCCTTCAACTCTAATCTTAACTTAAATCTGATCTTAACAACATCTTGACATCGATGTTGCTGAGAGCCTGAGCACACTTCCTAGGCTTGGGTCTTAGCCCCACAGTCCCTTCCCATTTATCCCAGTAAAGATGGTCCAGACTGCCAAATGCGCTGGGCAACCCCTGCCAGAATCAACACTATGACTCTGCTTCCCCACAGGGATGCCCCACTCATGATAATTTGTTGAGCCAATGACTGTCTTCTGCATCCATGTTAAACAAAATTATTTATAATTTAAGACGTGATTTGGTTCTTGTTACCTTCATTTTTAATAACTCCTCCCTCTCCTTACATGCCTGCCCACCCCGCCACGGATCCTATCCTTGGGAAAGCAGACATGCAGAAGACTTGACCATCTCCATGGCAACCAGAGGTGATGTCCCTGACATGTTTATAAAAGAACATATCCCCAGCTTATATGAAGAGAACTGCAAACCTTAAGAGAAACCTCATACTTGTCTTTACCAAAAAAAGTCACTGGAAGGATTACTTTCTTATTATAGACTCCCTTTCATGATGATTATTGTAAATTAGAAAAAAATCTTCATTTTTCCTCTTGGGTGGGTGTCTGGTTAAGATGAATTTCATTCAGCTGAAAATGAAGGAAGTTGAAATTCCTCCAAACTGATTATTGCGTGAAAATGAATGTGTAAGAACAGAATGGCATTGAGGAAAAGTATTGGAAGTGCATGTCTTAATGCACTGGGGAGGCTCATATAATATGTTTTATATTTCACATGTCTTCC
The DNA here is from genome assembly GCF_965194825.1 of Balaenoptera physalus. Taxonomy (NCBI): domain Eukaryota; kingdom Metazoa; phylum Chordata; class Mammalia; order Artiodactyla; family Balaenopteridae; genus Balaenoptera; species Balaenoptera physalus. The sequence continues at coordinate 25,487,039 of NC_138886.1, forward strand.
AGCAAAAGGAGGACTTGCACATTTTAAACTTGGCCTCCCTTTATGTCCCACGTCCCGTCCTTTCAGAAGGAATGACCCACCCACACATCACGCTCATGATGGTCAATGAAGGTTCACTGCAGGCAGAGCTGATTTAAGAGTTCGTGGAGGAGCCCCAGCCTCTGTGTGACCACCACCCGCTCTCTGCCTTTCTGAACTCCAGGCCCCGTTCATGGCTCTACCCCTCTGGCCCTCACAGTTGGTGATGCCCTTCCTGACTGTCCACTGCATAGTTTCTAGCTTTACCAAGCCCCAGGTGCCGGCAGCTCTAGATGTCCCACCCCTCCTAATCCCCACTCCTCAACCCCACCCGCACTCTCAGTACAGTGAGGATGGGTAGATGTCAACACGTGCCTAGTTCCATCTTTGGAGCAGGGGAAATCTGGCAGAGCTGCGTGTGGGTGTTTCACTAAATCATTGCATATATGCATTTGAAGCAAATTGTTGTTTTGGCCCATGTCTGTTTCAGTTTCCTTCAGAACATTCCTGATCACAGAGAATTAAAAGTTAAAAACTATATTTCCCAAACACCCTTGCAACATAGAGCCTGTCTTCTAGAACTTCCAACATTATTTTTTAAGCTTCTATTTCCCTACTTTAAACTCTTGCTCTGCTTAAACTAGCTAGAATGTTTTCCATTGCCTGCACTGAATCCTGGCCAATACACCTCCTCTCCAATAACTGACATTTAACGTGTCTTTTAGTTTTCTAAAGTACTGTCTCAGAATTTTTCTTTCTTCTTTCACTGGAGCTTCATAAGACCCCTAGGATGGACCATGCATGTCACTAGACCCACTTTTCCATATAATTAAGCTGAGGCTTGAGGTGGTAAAGGGACCCACTCAATATCCCATTGCTAGAAGCAATAGAACATTGCAAACCCAGATCCTCTGATTCCAGATCCCAACCTCCTCCCTCCATATCCCACAACCTCAGAACCCGGCAGTCTCAGACAGGGTATCTTTGACGTAAAAGTTCTCCTTTAGATGGAACTGCAGATGCAATTAACATGTAACAGAGCTGGTTGGCAGCCAAGCCGGCACATGGACTGGAGCCAGGAAGGCCATCATGGAAGCCCCAGCCCTGCACTACCCTGTACCTACTGTGGACCCCTGGTCTGTCCGACTCCAGAACCCAAGCCTGCCATCCACAGGGCCAAGCGACCCGTTCCTCAGCCTCTTGCTCCATCAGTGCCCGGAGGCCTCACAGGACTTGGCTGCCCACAGGGCTCCATTCCATCCTTCCACGGACTTGAGGTCTTTACACGGACTTGAGGCTGGGTGGTCGGCGCAATTCACGCAGGAAGAAAACTGCTTCAGCCAAGGTGTGGATGAGGGGCAGTGGCCACAGGACAAAGGCCAGCCAGGAGCCCAGCACCTCCCGTCCCTTTGCCTTGCCTCCCACAATTGAACTGTCACCCGCACCCGCCCCAGGATCAGGGCAGGAAAGAAGATGCAGGAATTTTGCACATGCTTCTGTGTTGGCCCTGCAGGGAGACACGATTGATCCAGCCATTTGAACCCCAAGTGCATGTCACTTGGGCACCTCCTACGTGTGAAGAGTTCATTCCTGCCTTTGAAAACATTGGAGGCCATCAGATGAAAGCTCCAAATTCAGAGTCCCTCTAAGAAAATAAAATAAAATAAAACACTGATGCACAGAATGGAGAGGGAGAAAAGAACCAGATGCTTTTCTTTTAAAACTAAAAATCCCTCAGTAATTTTTTTTTCCAGGTTTCCCATTCTATCTCCATGGAAAATCACCCCATGTTATCTTGGGGAAGTGACTTGACCTCTTTTGTAGAAGGGTGTTAATAACACCTATCAAAGGGTGTGGTGGGTTTAACACAGCACCCAGTATACAGTAGGTGCTCAATAAATGGTAGCTCCCTTCTCTGTGGAAACAAGGCCTTATAGGAGAGAAGTCACGAAGACTAAAGGAAGGCCTGGGGATGGGAAAGTTGGAGCCAAAAGAGGTCGGGTGAGCAGGAGTCCTCTGAGCCTGTAGCCACAACGATGCCAAGACTGGGGAAGATGATGACGCGATGATACTGACGAGGCATCTCTGCCTGAAGCATCCCCGCACGGAAGGCTTCTGGCCTCTTCCCCCAGACATGGCTCTGTTGCCTGTTGTACTCGATGGGATGGAGGAGTCACCCCGGTGACAGGAGCGGGGTGCGAATGAGGAAGCAACCCCCGTCAGTCCCAGCCTATAGCGTAGCAGTAAGAGGGAGGGCTCTGGAGTCAGCCTGGATTCCCATCCCTGCTCTCCTGCCTCCTAAATTAGAACCTCTATAATCTCAGGCAAGTCAGCTCACGTCTCCAAGTCTTAGACGTCCCATCTGCAAAGGGTATAATAATAATCCCTATCTCAAACTGTCACTGAGATGATTAAATTGAATGAGAAAATTATGTAAAGTGCTGTGTGTGCTTCCTTAGAAAGCACTCAGAGGTTGCTTTGTTGCCCTTATTTATTTACTTACTTTTTTGGCCGCGCGGCATGTAGGATCTTAGCTCCCTGCCAGGGATCGAACCCACGTCCCCTGCGTTGGAAGTGCGGAGTCTTAACCACTGGACCGCCAGGGACATCCCCTGTTGACCTTATTATGATTATTTTACGTTGAGAATTGTTACAGGGTCCCTGTATGCAACTCTTTTCACACTGTTTAAAAAGTCTCTCCGACAGAATCCTGCACTGTTGCCCAAATCCAGTGAATGCTGCCAAACATCCAGGATGGGGTTGCAGTCGTTGCCACTCAGAGGACCACTCTGACCCTCGGTTTCCTCATCTGTGACCCAGGCATGCTCTGGACACTGCAGGGCTGTTGGGAGGGTTCCACAAGGCAGTGGGTGGAATGTGGCCAGCCCCAGGCTTGGCCCAGAGGAAGGCTTGAGAAATGGGAGTTCCCTTTCTTTTCCTGTTCCCCTCCCCCACAGGAAAGTGCAGAAAGCCAGGTTAAGGACCCCCTGGGGTTCCTCTGGGCAGCCAGGTGGAGAGCAGGAGGGGGTGGTGTGGTATGGAGCTTCTTTCCCCTCTGGGATCCAGCAATTTGGTTTTGTTTTTTTTGTTTGGTTTTTTTTTAACATCTTTATCGGGGTATAATTGCTTTACAATGGTGTGTTAGTTTCTGCTGTATAACAAAGTGAATCAGCTATACATATACATATATCCCCATATCCCCTCCCTCTTGCGTCTCCCTCCCACCCTCCCTATCCCACCCCTCTAGATGGTCACAAAGCACCGAGCTGATCTCCCTGTGCTATGCGGCTGCTTCCCACTAGCTATCTATTTTACATTCGGTAGTGTATATAAGTCCATGCCACTCTCTCACTTCATCCCAGCTTACCCTTCCCCCTCCCTGTGTCCTCAAGCCCATTCTCTACATCTGCGTCTTCATTCCTGTCCTGCCCCTAGGTTCTTCAGAACCTTTTTTTTTTTTTTTTTAGATTCCATATATACGTGTTAGCATACAGTATTTGTTTTTCTCTTTCTGACCTACTTCACTCTGTATGACAGACTCTAGGTCCATCCACCTCACTACAAATAACTCCATTTTGTTTCTTTTTATGGCTGAGTAATATTCCATTGTATATATGTGCCACATCTTCTTTATCCATTCATCTGTCGATGGACACTTACGTTGCTTCCATGTCCTGGTTATTGTAAATAGAACTGCAGTGAACATTGTGGTACATGAGTCTTTTTGAATTATGGTTTTCTCAGGGTATATGCCCAGGAGTGGGATTGCTGGGTCGTATGGTAGTTCTATTTTTTGTTTTTTAAGGAACCTCCATACTGTTCTCCACAGTGGCTGTATCAATTTACATTCCCACCAACAGCGCAAGAGGGTGGGATTCAGCAATTTGGAAGCGGACTCCAATCGGTACAGTTCGGGGTGGCCCTTCCCAGGACAATGGCAGGATGCAGGCCTGTGCTCACCAGCAGGGGCGTGCAGGCCTTTGCACGCGGAGGACCAGCAGCCTTGGCATCAAGTGAGGGAACCCCTGGTGTGGCCCCAGGAATGTGGGAGTCCCAGGCGACCTGGCCAAGAAACAGGAAAGGAGACTCCAGGCTCCCTGGAGCATTGATTTGAGGAGCTTCATACCCACCGAGTTCCCTCCCTCACAAGCATGAGCTTGTGTTTGCCGTCCCGGAGTCCCCTCAAAGATCTTTGCCAGACTCTACGCTGATCCTGATGATAATATAATAAGCTGAAATTTTTTTTACTGAGCACCTACTGTGTGCCAGGCCTACTGTGAAGGACCATCAATCCTTGTTCCTGGATTCGTGTCTGCAAGTTAACCAACTCTGCTAAAATTTATTTGTAACCCCCCAAATCAATACTTGCAGGCTTTTTTGCACTTTCACCATCACTCACAGACGTGTGCAGAACAGCAAAAAATTTGAGTCGCCAAAGGACACACACGTTCCCAGCTGAGGTCCAACAAGACAAGCTCCGCCTTCTGGTCACAGCTCTCGTGCTGCAGCAAGTATCCTTTTTGTGGTCCACGTATTGCAGTGTTTTTCACGTTTGGGGAGATTTTCCTTGATAGTTCTGCTGTTTGAAATGGCCTCTGAGCATAGTTCTGAAGTGCTAGCTGGTGTTCCCAAGCACACGAAGCTATGTTGTGCCTTAGGGAGAAAGCACATAGATTAGATAAGCTTTGCTCAAGCACAAGTTATAGTGCTGCTGGCCTTGACTTCAATGTTAATGAATCAACACTGTATATTAAATGCGGTGTCTCTAAACAGAAGCATACATCCAACAAGGTTGTATGTTGATTGGCTGATGAAAATGTAACCAGAGGCTCACAGGACCCTCACCCTGTATTTCTTCTGGGAGCAATGACTCAGTTTTCATGATTTGGTACCAGGCCCACCTGACTCTCAGCTTTTGCTCTTCCCTTTATCTGCCCCACCTCTAAGACGCCAAAAGGTTTACTCTCTGATGGCTGACGTGCAATGGAGAGCTATTAGGGGCTGGGCTACACAGTGCCTGCAGCCTTATAATCCTTACCATGAACTACATTTTTCTAGAAGCAGATCCCCGTGCTGCTTACTTGTTAGAGGAACCTGTATTAGTTATCTATTGCTCTGTAACAAATTGTCATAGAACTGGCAGCTTAAAACAAACACACACATTTATCTGACAGTTTCTATGGGTCTCAGCATGACTCAGCTCTGCTCAGTGTCTTACAAGTCTTCAGTCAAGAAGCCGGCTGGGCTACGTTCTCATCTGGAAGTTCGACTGGAGAAGATTCTACTTCCCAGCTCATTCAGGTTGTTGGCAGAATCCATTTCCTTGGGAGTGTATGACAGAGGACCCCAGCCTACATTGGCCGGTGGCCAACACAGATCCCAGAAGCTGCCCACAGCTCCCTGGCACGTGGCCCTCTCCACAATACGGCAGTTCACAATACGACAGTTTGCTTCCTCAAGGCGGCAGAAGAAACTCTCCCTCCAGTCCACTAAGGCAGAGTCATGTATATGCAACATAATCATGGGAGTGACAACCCATCAACACTGACGTATGATGGAGAGATTTGTTACTTGTATTTCCATCGCCATCATCATCTGTAATTAATATTATTGCTTATCGTAATTATCATAAATTCAGTATTAGTAGTGCTAAATAAGTACTAAGATCCCACTTACCTTTTGCATTAAAACCTTCCGTTATTCCCAATGCCTATGGAGTAAAATCCAAGTTTCCAAGCCTGCCATTCATACCCCCTGTTATCTTCCTGGCTTCATCTCTGTCCACTCCAGGCTCTTCCCCAGTTGTGCCCAACTCTTCATCTCCTTTCAGCACATGCAGCCCTTCTGCCTGGCCTGCCCTTTGCTTTCCTCTCAGTCAAGTTCATGTGCACATCTTGCAGACCCATTGGGAAGATGATCTTGACTCTCTCAGGGCCCTCAGCCTCTCTCTTCTCTGGGCTCCAGAGCTCTGTGCCGTGCTTCTTTATACTGCTGGGCACCCTACATTGCATAATGTCGTCAGACTGGGTTCCAGTTCATCTCCGAATTCCAGGACTGGGTGCATATCAGTTCTCCATAAATCATGCTGAGTGAATACATAATCAGTATGATTAACAACAACTTTTCTTTGATGGCCCCTTAGAGTGTGCAAAGTATATTAAGCTGATACAGAAAAGTCTAGCAGAGGCAAGCAGCTGGGTGACCCAACTAGGCCCGGGGCAGTTCAGAACTGGGTGTCCTCTTCTTATAGGCTGACAACTCCAGAAAGAAGCCACAGCTCCTCTGAAGAGCCCTGGGCTCAGCACTTCCCATATTCACGGCTGCTATTCTCAGTGCCCCTCTTCCCCAGAGCCTGCTTCCATATTTTCAGGTCTTTGAATGTTGCAGCCAAACCACTGCTGTTTCTGAAAGCAGAACCAAAACACCCCACTGGCCACCGCTCCTCACTGACTTCCTGCTCCTGGGGCTCCAATCCTGGCTTCCCGCCTCCTTGGGGGCCCTCTGCTCCCTTGCCCTGGGAGCATGTCCCCTTTCTGTGCACTGGCCCTGCACCCCATGCCACCTCCGCCCTGCACCTCCAGCCTCCCGCCTCCTCCGGCCCGGCTCCTGGGGCCTCTGCCTGTGCCCAGAAGCCCTGCTCCCCTTCACTCCCCTTCTGTGGAACCACTTCCCCATTTGAATACTTTATGTCCTTCCTCCCTTTCTTCTGGGGAAGCCTGGTCCAAAAGCCAGTTGTGACTTCTGTGGGTTAAAGGCCAGGATGACAAAAACAGAAGGAGCTACCATTTCTGTCTCCGTAGCTCCTTAGCCAGGAAGGGGCAACAAAGGTAGCACAACTTGACCAAGCAAAGAGGCTGCTAGCAATGACCGTGCCAGCCAGGTCCCCGGGAGGGGCTGGTCAGGAAAAACCAAAGCCCAAGGCCTGGAGGGTGGGCTTCAGTTTCTCAGGAAACTGAAGGGATATGAAATATGCCCATTTTATAGATGACGGCTCTCAATTTTGAATCTAATTGAAATCTAAAGGCAAGATTGAGTGAGGGAAAGGGGGACATGCTTGTGACCCAGGGCAAGTCAGGTGAAACTTGATAAGGTCAAGCTTCTCCTAAAAATGAGGATACGGTCCTCCACTTGGGATGGGTGAGAGAATCAAATGAGATATTTTAAATGACTAGCACAGCATATAAGACAGAGACGTCTCGCCAGGCAAAGCCAATGACCTTCTCCTTTAAAACTGCCGTTGCTCCCTTTGGTGGAGGCCTGGGGTGAGGCTGTCTGGCTCTCGAGCTGCCCTGGCTGGAACGCAGTCAGTACCTTCAGGGCCCTGCCCTCAGAGGCCACGGCAGGCTGGCCGCCAGTCCAGCCGGCGTGGCGGTAAGTGGCCCTGAGCCAGCATCCTCAGCAACTGCAGGAGCTGCCAAGAAGGGGTGACTTTGATGGGAAGCCAAAAGAAGACATGTTTCAATTATCTAAATTACTCAAGGCCCCCACAAAACTCAAAGAGCTGCAGGTCACTTGCAAATTTAAAATTCCCTGCCTACTCCCCATCACACCAGCCAGATTTTCGGTTCCCCATCAAGTCCTGTCATCTCACGCCTCAGTGCCTTTGCACGTGCTTGGGTCTCTGCCTAGAATTCTCTTCCCTCCTCTTGGTATCTGCCCAGAAAATTCCCCCTCATGCTTCAGGTCTCAGCTCCACAGTCCCCCTTCCTGGAAGCCATCTCTGCAGGTCCCTCCCTGGCTTTCTACATGTGACATTTATCGCTCTCTGCTAATATCGCCCATTGATGTGCCTGGGTCCCCAACAAACCGAGAGCTCATCCAGGGCAAGGAGAAAGCTTTGCTGTTATTCACACCTGGTGCTCATGCAACAACTGCCACAGAGAGGTTCTCAACCAGTGTTTGTTGAAACGCACGTCTGAAGTCATGCGGTAGTTGAAAGAACCAACCCTTTAAAACTAAAAGGCCTCTTTTTGAATTCTAGCTGTTCAGCTAAATAGCCCATGACATTGGCTTGAGTTCCTTAGCCTCTGTACCTCAGATTCCAGTTTGTAAAATAGGACCATGAGACAAGTCTTAGAGAATTATTTTGAGGAAACAAACACACACACACACTCACACACACTCACACACACTCACACACACTCACTCGCACTCCAGAGGCCAGGTTTCCACACTTAGAGGGAAGTGGAGAGGGAGCCATTTACACTGACACTCCAGGCCACAGCGAGATTGTCCATCACCACCACTCGGGGGTGTTGACCTTGGTACCTTGGCCTCAGCCTCTTGTACACGCAGGCACTAAGTCCTGGGAGTAGTCAGCTAGGCAGGGAGACCAGGCTTCCCTCTCAAGGACAGAGCAACCTTGACCCCTGGCCAAGGTCAGAGCCCTTCACACAGACCCTCAGCTAGATCTTAGCTCCCTGTACAGAGTCTGCAATGACACTGAAAGGGGCACTTCTGGTGGGCCCTCTCTTGGGCCAAAATGGACAGACGCCCTGGCTCCTAGACTCAGTTTCTGGCTGGCACTTTGAGAAACAGAAGGGCAGCTGGAACCCTCAAAATAAGACTTGTTTTCCCCAGAGCACAAGCCAGCATTTCAAGCCAGGACACTTTTCCTGTCATTAAGAAGATTCACACCATGGGTTGAGGATTAGTTAGGATAGATTGGGTGATGCTTCAGTAACAAACAGCCCCCCCAGATCTCAGTGGCTTACAGTCACAATGGTTTCTCGCTCACAGCTCCAGTTTTATGGGTCCTGAAGACTCCCCGTGGCAGCTGCTCTCCATGTGATGGCTCAAAACGGCAATGCCATGTCAGCATGTGCTTCTGTATCCCCAGATCCAAGGAAGAGCAGGCACAGGCTCTCACTCAGCAGTGACACACCCCACCTGGTCTCACTCATGCGTGTTTACCTCTTAGACTGTAAGCTCCTTCCGATATAGAGCCATACGTCTTTTTTTCCCCTGCTGTATGCCTGCTTCAGAGGAGGCAATAAATATTTGTTGCATAAATGAACAAGGGAATGAATATACTTATGATTCATTTCTTTCTCACCTAGTACCCTAAACCATGCCAGGCTCTGGGCTGGGCGAAGGGGACACACCTGGAAACATGACTCTGCCTCTACCCCCTGGTGAGCTCCCAGTCTAATGAGGGAAGCTGATGTACAAAAACTCATTCAATGCAGCATTATAAGGACCATCATTGAAATCCATGAAACCTGCTGTAGGAGCAAGTAAAGGGGAAAAATCATCTTCCCGGGAGATCCAGGAAGGACTTAATGGGGAAGGGATATGTGAGCTGGCTCTAAAAATCTGGGTATTGCTGGGTAGAAGGGATGAGAAGGGTCGAGACGAGCAATAGCACAGACAAGGACATGGATGTAAGAACAAGCCTGGAGTGTTCAGGAAAGAGAGAGCCTCATTCTGCGTATTGCTGGAGGGTTGCGTGCAAGACGGGGATGGTGAGTGTACAGATGGAAAGAGAAGCAGGACCATGTCATGGAGAACCAGGGGGATACCATGACTGTCAAGCTTAGGAGTCTGACTTGTATCCCATTGGAAATGAAAGTCTCCAGAGGTTCTTCAAGAGGGAAGTGATACAGTCTCCTACGAGGATCTGTAAGCGTGTCCTGCTTGCAGGGGAAGAGTGTTGACAGGGGAAAACCTAGAGCCATGGGGCCGATAAGAATGCTTTCCAGTGGACTGAGCCTGCCCAGTCTCTCTGAAAGACAGGCGCTCTTACTCCTGGGTCTGCAGCAAGGATGTCCTCTGACGTCAACAGGTATATCTTATCTGTGTATGTACATGTGGATACATATGCATATCACAGGTATTTAAGGCACTTCAACATTGATTTATGTGTAAAAACCTCTCCAGGGGCTTCCCTGGTGGCGCAGTGGTTGAGAGTCTGCCTGCCAATGCAGGGGACACGGGTTCGAGCCCTGGTCTGGGAGAATCCCACATGCCGCGGAGCAACTAGGCCCGTGAGCCACAATTACTGAGCCTGCGCGTCTGGAGCCTGTGCCCCGCAACAAGAGAGGCCGCGATAGTGAGAGGCCCGCGCACCGCGATGAAGAGTGACCCCCACTTGCCGCAACTAGAGAAAGCCCTCGCACAGAAACGAAGACCCAACACAGCCATAAATAAATAAATAAATAAATAAATAAACCCAAAGTTTAAAAAAAAAAAATTAAAAAAAAAAAAAACCTCTCCAAGGGAAGCAGATAATAAGTAAAACTGAGCTTACCCGGAGTTTAGTCTTAAAATTACAGATGACAATTGTTACTTTTTCTACAGAGAGCTAGAAGCATTGGAGCCCATGGTCCGACACCTATGTGCCCAGGGTCTGGTGTATGGTCTTCTTAGGGATGTTTGATACTTTCCATTTCTGTGAGGAACTATGCCATGAGATGTCAAATATATCATGACAGTGTCAAAGTGAGATGAACTCCTAAGTTCCTCTCTGCTCTGGCATCTATAAAACTCAGGGGTAGAGGGGCTAAGTGACCCATCCGAGGTTGTACTGCAAGGTTGTCAGAAGCCCAAGACAGAGATGTCTGGGGCAAAACATCTGAGGTTGGTTGCTTCGGTTTTTGTTTGTTTTGCCATTACGAGTCCCATCTCAGAAATCCACATAAGGGGCCACGCTGATTATTTTGCAGCAAAAATAACCAGTTATTTATTCAGAAATAATAGCATTTTTCAAATCATTAATATGAAAGCTGCTTTTTTTTTTTTTTTTGGTTGCATTGGGTCTTCGTTGCTGCGCACAGGCTTTCTCTAGTTGCAGAGAGCGGGGGCTACTTTTTGTTGCGGTGCGCGGGCTTCTCATTGTGGTGGCTTCTCTTGTTGCGGAGCATGGGCTCTAGGTGCGCGGGCTTCAGTAGTTGTGGCTCTCAGGCTCTAGAGCGGAGGCTCAGTAGTTGTGGCGCACGGGCTTAGTTGCTCCGTGGCATGTGAGATCTTCCTGGGCCAGGGCTGGAACCCGTGTCTGCTGCATTAGCAGGCGAATTCTTAACCACTGTGCCACCAGGGAACTCTGTGAAAGCTGTTCTTAAGAATTTTTTATTGACTTTATTTATAAAAGAGCAAAATATAAGACCATCAGGATGAGTCTAGTGCTGGTCACTGCTCAGTCTAAGTGGGTGAGGACTTTGGTGTTTTCAGACTGAATGGGTCAGGAGGGGGCAGGTGATCATGGAGGACCCCTCGATTTTGACTCCAAGCTACATCACAGAGAATTGCCTTCAGCTATAGTTTTCATCTAATCATGAAAGAAGAGTGACTTTCACAGAAGCAGGTGGGTTTTAACCACAGTCGAGAGTTTGGCTCCAGGATTCAGTAGACAAACTATCACTGAGAACTTTCCATTAGTGTAGTTTTCAGCTTCATTCCTTTTCAATGGAGTCAGGCTTAGTAGGGCAGGTATTTGGTAATCAGACCTCCCTCAGGAGCCCACTCCAAGGATATTGTAGAAACTTAGAATAAGCTGGCCTCTGATCAAAATCTGCGAATTTCTTCTGGATTGTTTAATTTCATTTATACTATATGTATCAGTGAGGGTTCTCCAGAAAAGTCATCTATCCATCTATCTGTCTGTCTCTCTCTCTACCTAGCTATCCATCCATCCATCTACCCAGCCATCTATCCATCCATCTCTCTATCTATATGTATGTATAGATACATATATGTATATAGTCTGAAATCCATAGGGCAGGCTAGAAATCAGGCAGAAATTGATACTGTAGTCTTGAGTCAGAAGTTCTTCTTCTCCAGGAAACTTTAGTTCTTGCTCTTAAGGCCTTCAACTGATTGGACGAGGCCCACCACATTATCAAGGGCAATCTCCTTTACACAAAGTGAACAGATTGTAGATGTTAACCACACCTACAAAATACCTTCACGGTAACACCTAGATTAGTGTTTGATTAAATAACAGGGTATTACAGCCTAGCCAAGTTGACACCAAAAACTAAGCATCACATCCAGTTTCTGCTATTTCTCAAAATCTGTGGTTCCACCAGACTTGGGGCAAGTTAGCTACAAGAAAACCTCAGTTTTTCCAGTTGCCATAAGCTCAATCTATCTGTCCAAATCAGCCACACTCTTGTTTTCTTCCCTGGTAATTTTGAGCTCAGTGTGCCCAGATGTCTTGTCACATCCATTAGGAAACACAAACCCATGAGTCATGGAGGGTCTGGCAGGATGAATTTTCAAATCCCTTGAACAGGTTTTTATAATCCGGCCATCTGATTGCCCTAAAATAAACCCAATTGCCATGCTCTGCTTCACCTCCTTCCAAATACCCCATGACCTGGAGATGACTCAGGGCCTGAGAATGAAGAAAATAGAATCCCAATCACTTCCTCTATCACATCTTCAGGGAGCCTGATTACAAAGCAGAAATTCTCCAGATGAGTGAGGAAAGTGGAAGCTGAACCCAGCAACCTTCTTTTGGACGTGAGTGAACGGTTGTAACATTCTTTCCCATCTGGGTCAAGGGAACTCAGTTTTTTTTGCTTTCAGCCTCCATTTCTCAGATGCCACATTGGCAGGTGGATAGCTCTGCTGTTTCTTGTGTGCTAGAAAACTGTATACAATTGTCAGACACAGAATGAAAAGGACAGTAAATAGCAAGTTCGAAGGAGAATGTGGTGGGAGCAGCCATCAGACACTGCTGATAAGCGTATAAACTGGTACAACCACTTTGAAAACCTGTGTGGCAACAGCTGCAAAAACTGAAAACACCTCATTCCCCAGCAGGTCCTCTCCTGAGTATACACCCAACAGAAATACACGCACTGGAATATTCACAGCAACGCTATTCATAATGCCCCAAAGCTGGAAACAACACAAATGTCTAGCAATGGTAGAATGAGTAAATAAACATATTCACACAATGGAACACAGCAATGAGAGTGATGATCTGTAGCTACAAGCAACATCAGGGAAGAATACCATAGACATAATATGGAGCCAAAGAGACCAGACCCCAAAAAAGGGCATATTGTATGATTGATAGAAAGTATAAAACCAGACAGAACTAATCTATAGCATCGGAAGTCAGGAGAAAGGTTACCATTGGAGGGAACACTGTGACAGGTAAGGGTCACCAGGAGGCTTCTGCAGTGATTGATAATGTTTGATTATCTACTGATGCCTAGTAAACTACCCCAAAAGCTTGAAAAAATAACCAGTTCTTTATATCTCATGACTTTCTGGGTCAGGAATTCAAGCACGGCTCAGCTGGGTGATTTTTTGCACCATGCGCTTTTTCCTTTTTTTTTTTTTTTTTGCCTTAAAAATGACTGCATTTTTTTAATTCAAATATAGCTGATTTACAATGTTTCAGGTGTACAGCAAAGTGATTCAGTTATACATACTTTTTCAGGTTATTTTCCATTATAGGTTATTACAAGATATTGAATAGAGTTCCCTGTGCTGTACAGTAGGTCCTTGTTGGTTATCTATTTTATATATAGTAGTGTGTATATGTAATCCCAAACTCCTAATTTATCCCCCCTCCCCACCTTTCCCCTTTGGTTTGTTTTCTATGTCTGTGAGTCTGTTTCTGTTTTGTAAATAAGTTCGTTTGTGTCATTTTTTCAGATTCCACATATAGGTGATATCCCATAATATTTGTCTTTCTCTATCTGACTTCACTTAGTATGATAATCTCTAGATCCATCCATGTTGCTGCAATTGGCATTATTTCATTCTTTTTTCATGGCTGATTAATATTCCATTGTGTGTATAGGTGTGTGTGTGTGTGTGTGTGTGTGTATACACACCACATCTTCTTTATCCATTTATCTGTCAGTGGACATTTAAATTGCTTCCTGGTCCATGTGCTTTTGATGGAGGTCGCTCAGTGGTCTCAGGGGGCAGATGGACTTGTGTGAGGTCCAAGAAAGCTGTCCTAACAAGTTTCGTGCTTTGGCAAGGATCACAGGAAGTCTGGACTCCACTGGAGCTGTAGACAGGAGGGTGTATCTTGGCCTCTCCAACATGGCAATCTCAGGGTACGTGGACTTCTTACGTGGTGGTTCAGAGCACCCAGAAAGAGATTCCAAGAGCCGCAGGTGGAAGCCCCAAGGTTTCTTATAACCTAGTCTTACAGTCATTTTCATTTTATTCTAGTGGTCAAAGAAGTCACTAAAGCCAGTCTAGACTCAAGAGAGGAGAAGAAGAGATTCCTCTTCTCTAGGAGAACAGCACACAAGTCCACGGAGGGAAAGGATTGATGGCCACCATCTTGGAAACAAGCTATCACAGGTAATGTTCTATTTCTCGATTTGGATGTTGGTTACAAGCTATATTCAGTTTGGGAAAATTTACCAAGCTGTATACTTATGATATGTGCCTTTTCTATATGTACATGTGCTATAGACTGAATAAGCATTCAGTTTGTGTCCCCCTCAGAATTCACATGTTGAAACCTAATCCCCAATGTGATGCCATTTGCAGGTGGGGCCTTTGAGAGGTGACTGGGATTAGTGCCCTTATGAAAGATACCCCCAAGAGCTCCCTCAGCCCTTCCTCCATGTGAGGCCATCCACGAACCAGGATGGTTCACCAGACACCGAATCTGCCGGCACCTTGATCTTGGGCTTCCCAACCTCCAGAACTCTGAGAAATAAAATTCTGTTGTTTAAGCCACCCAGTCTATGGTATTCTGTTATAGCAGCTTCAAAGGACTATGACAACATGATTTTAATAAAAAATTTACATTTAAAAAGAATTATCAAGTAGAATCAATAGCCCCGGGAAAAGGCTGGTCCCACGTGAGCCCTTCTGTGCCACGATGGACACCCTTGTTTCATGGCGTCACACGGCCCTTTACCAGCCCCGCGTTCTTGGGCTTTTTCCTGCAAGGTCCTCAGTTTCAATGAGGAAGAAGAGCAACAGGTACCTTCCTGGATGCCTAAGACAACCTAAGAGAAACTCCCAGAATGTCCTGATTCTTAGTCAGTCAACTTCATTTCATTGCAAACACTGCCTTGAACCCCCGACTCCTCAGCTGAGTTAAGCAGCTAAGACTTCCTAGAAGACTGGTTACAGGTCCAGAGAGAGCTTCCCCTCCCTCCCCATGGTCCTCGCCTTGTGAGCCGAGGAAGGGGCACATCTCAGGCACCTGCGCCCCACGGGGGCTGGGAGGGGAGCCCGGGTCTGAAGCCGATGGAAACACTGCAGGGCTGCTAAACAAGCCCAGAGTCCCCAAGCAGAGTGACAAGTGAATCACCTCGACTCATGCTTAGTCACTGCAAGGTACTTTCCACACGGACACATGGAGATGGTTACCAAAGAAATGTCTGCCGGCTGCTCACACATCAGCTCAAAGAAAATGTTGTTGTAACCTTTACTTTGGAGGGGAAAAAAAATAGCATCACTTTCCCTTTTCCTTTCCTTTCCTTTTTGGAGAGAGATTTGTTGGCAAAATAGTTGAAGTGGTTGTTTTTATTTACCCTGGAGAAAGTTTTTCCAGAAAGCTCTGAATCCCGAGCCTTGTGTATGTGGCAGGCCCTTCGAGTCCAAAACACTTAGTGTCTAAGTGTGTAAACAGCTCCCTCAGAGGGAACTGTCCCATCACGCTCTCTGGTCACCAGCGGAGTCCTCCGGGCTTCACGGAATTTGGGAGCCGGGGTTCAAATCCTCACTGTGCCCTGTACTATCAGTATAAACGGGGGCGGGGCATTCCAACTTCCTGAGCCCCTATTTCCTCATTAATAATAATGAGGATTAGTCATGCTTACCCACACAGTGGTTATAAGTAAATGAGGTGACGTGTAGCAGCACCACAAAAACTGCTTGGCACCCACAAAGTAGTTGATGAGTTAAAATGAGTTCCCCCCTCCCTCCCTCTCTCCTGCTCCCCCTCCCTTCTTTATTTCCCTTTCCACCTTTCTCTTTTTAAATTCCCTCCCTTCCTCTTCCTTCCCTTCACTCCAAACTTAATCAACCCTCAAGTCTCTCCTCCCCTCTCCACTGTCTGCTTTTTTCTTTTTTTCCTGCCTTTTTTTTTTTTTTGCCTTGTTTTCAAGTCTCAAACGCCCTCTGCGCTCACAGCCATCCCTCTGGCTGGTACAGCCTCGGCATGGTAGCTGCTGAACGCCAGCCAAATTCTGGTTTAAAAACACTGCGATTTTTGGCCAGACTTTCTCTCCTTACAAATGAGGGTGATGTTTCAGGCACGGGAAGTCTTCCCATCCATTGAGGCCCCAGGCAAAAAAAAAAAAATAGCAACGCCTCAGTGTGTGGCCTTAGGTGGACAGCAATATGAGACTCCGGGTACCGACAGAAATAAATCTGGTGTTTCTGAAAACTGTGAAATACGCGCAGTGGATGTGTCATCCTAGCAAAAGTGAGTCAGTCCCCAGGCCTGAGCCCAAATCTGGCTGCACTGGCTTTCTAAATAGAAAGTATATTCCTGGCCAGCCTAAGATTAGCAAATTGGCGGTCAACGCGAGTGGAAAGAGAGGCAGAAGAGGAGACGTGAAAATCTATACTTTGCAAGAAATTTTTACTGGAAAAATGAAGTTCTCTCTGTGATTTTTTTTTTTAATTACTCCTTTTCTCTCTATCCTGCTGTCTGAGCCAAGCTTTCCCTCCCATCACTATCTTAGTACAAAGTTCTAAAGACGTCTTTGAAAATAGGACCACAGCATCCATGGATGAATGGATAAAGGAAATGTGGTGTATACATATATGTATACAATGGACTATTTATTCAACCATAAAAAAGAAGGACATCTTGTCATTTGCAACAGCATAGATGGAACTTGAAAGCAGTCTGCTAAGTGAAATAAGTCAGACAGAGAAAGACAAATGCTGTATGATCTCCCTTATATGTGAAATCTAAAAAAGAAAAAAAAAAAAAACAGCTCATGGATACAGAGTACAGATTGGGGGTTGCCAGAGGTAGGGGGTAGGAGTGGGCAAAATGGGTGAAGGGGGTCAAAAGGCACAAACGCCCAGTTATAAAACAATTAAGTCCTGGGGCTGTAATGTACAACATGGTGACTACAGTTCATAAAACTGTATTGCGTGTTTGAAAGTTGCTAAGAAGTAAATCTTAGAAGTTCTCACCACTAGAAAAAAAAATGTATTGCTATGTATAATGACAGATGTTAACTAGACTGTGGTGATCATTTCATAATATATACAAATGTCACATTGTTATGTTGTACATCTGAAACTAGTATAATGTTATATGTCAATTACACCTCACTTAAATTTTTTAAAAATTATTGGATATTAAAGATTGTCAAAAGTTAAAAAAAAAAAAAGGAAGAAGAAAAAAGAAAAAAACAGAAAACAGGACTACAAAGTTGCACTGAGGCAGCCTGGGATAATTGGATGCTGTAACCTTTAGAGTAAAACAGGCCTGGGTTCAAATTCTGGTCCCACCTCCAACCAGCTGTGCGGGTGGGTGTGTGCGCCAGAGAGACCTTGGGCAAATTTCTAACCTCTCTTGAGGCTTAGTATCACTTCACGCATATGGGAGGACCCTGCCTCTTTCCTCGTGAGGACGTCAGCAGAGCCTGGCCCACGGGAGGGGCCCGTCATATCTGGGCACCTTGCTCGTCCCCTCCCTGGGAGGGGAAGTGCCCGAATGCCAATGCCTCTTCATTCCCCGGTTCTCCGCGCATGCGGGCTGCCTCTTCTGGAGGCTGTGAGCGCTGAGCCTGCGTGAGCGGCTGTGATGGCAGCAGCTGCTCCATCGGCTTTGCCTCTCTGCTCCAGACAGATTCTGAAGAAAAGAAGCCACGCCGGGCCCGGGGCCTCCCGTGCCGGCATCCCTGGCAAACACAGATGCCTGAGTCACGTGGGCTCGGTGGTGCCAGAGGAAGTGATGCAACCACCCTCCGGCTTTGGGTCAGCCAGGAGGAAAGTGTCCTGTTACAGCCTGGGCATGGCGGGCTTCAGGGCTCCAGGCCGGCACCCTGTCCCAGAGCCGCAGCAAAAGGGGCAGCAGGAGATCCCGTCTTGTGCACACACTGCCTGCTGTTTACCCTGCTTTGTGCACAACCATCCAGGACCCACAAAGGGCCCAGCCAAGCCAAGTCAGCTCTGGCCCTTGGCTTCTCCCGTCCCCTTGCTCCAGCTTACAAGTGGCTCTGACTACAAACACCTGTTTCCTTTTGCCCGGACCCTGTGGGGTCCAGCTGTTCTATTGACTTCATATGCATAGCAGGAATATAATTGAATTCAATCATAATAACTACATTCACTAAAAACCTATGTAATGTTCATTAAGCAGCCTAGGTAATATGCAGTTAATAGCATTAGCATATGAACTGTGCATTGGGTCACTAATATGCACATTATGTATGACGTTCAACGTATGTATTAATTATAGTACATGCCCAAAAAACACAGCATTCAAAGCTTGCAGGCCTGTCCCAGTTACGAACCCTTTTGATCTCATCCAAATCCCTTTTACGGAACAGCTTTTTCATTCATTGGAACATTTGTTTTTCAGCTCTTTACACCAAGACGGCTGTTGGAGAGAAAGGCCTCGGAGAAGCTGGTCAGCGCCGGAGCCGAGGAAACCTGAGGAGTCCGTATTGGAGTTTATCCCGGAGAAGGGCCATGACCTTGAGGGCAGAGTCCAGACTTCTGGGTCCCATCCTGGCCTCTGCCGAGACTTCCCCTGCCAATCACTACCACCTCCAGTGGACATCCATTATCTGGGAAAGGGGCATAATAGCACTTGACATCACCAGGACATTACAGGGATTATCTCATTAGGGGGCTAACATGCAGTGGAAATGCAGAATGGCAATAGCATTGCATCACTGCCAGGAAGCTCCCAATGGAAAACTTCTCCACTAAGGAAACGTACCTGCTCCAACACACCCAGCCTGCCCTTGACATGAGTCCGACGGCACTCAGCTACAGCAAGCCGGCATCAGTGATGGCTGCCCTTTAAGTGCGGCTCTCTCCTCGTTTCTCCTCAAAGCACATTCTCAGCATTGCCTAGTGCCTGGCGTTACCATCTCCACTTTACAGAATTTGGAAAGTGAGGCCCTGGTGAATGAAGTGAGCTACCCAAAGTCAACTCAATGCCTCCCTGGCATGAAGGAGGGGATAGAAGATGGACAGGAGGTGTGCGTCCTAATTCCTTGTGATGGTTTCTGCCTCTGCACCTAAACTCCATCTCCTTGGCTGAAATCAGCCAATCCCTGAACGCTCATACCACCTCATTCCGCTCCCTCTATGTTGCTGCCTATCAGGAACGCCCTGGGAATCCCACCTGTAAAGAATCTGCCAACCCATATTGTGTTCCCCTCCAACACTCATTTGAGTATTTTTCTTTTAATATTTATTTATTTACTTACTTATTTACTTATTTTGGCTGCACCAGGTCTCAGCTGCAGCCTGCGGGATCTTAGTTGCTGCCTGCATGTGGGATCTAGTTCCCCGACCAGGGATTGAACCCCGGGCCCCCTGCATTGAGAGCGCGGAGTCTTACCCACTGGATACCACCAGGGAAGTCTCTCATTTGAGTATTCATTGATCACCTACTCTAAACCAGGCTCTGAGCTGAGTACAAGTCATGGCCCTGCCTTCCAGGAGCTCAGTGACATGATCTTAGTTTGGGCAGTGGCTCCCTGTTCCTGGCCCACGGACCACCTACTGGATTCTTTGCTTTGAATCTCACCTCCTTCCAATCCAGCCTTCCCACAGGCATCAGAATGTGCTTTCTGAAATGCGAAGCTGGCCCTGTACTCACCCCTCTGCTTGAATCTCCCTATGGGCTACTGTCACTCACAGAATAAAGCTGAAACCTGTGGACTTGGCACTCAAGGCTCATCAGAATGCACCTCCATCTCTTCAGTCTCCTCTTCTCCATCACCTGATCTATGCACCAAGATCGCTGGATTTCCCACCCAAAAAATTCTTCCCATTCCTAAAGCAGGGCTGATTTCTCTACCCCTTGAATCTCAGTTGTCCACGTGATTGCCATTGGCTAATAGGACATTAGCAAACATGATGCAAATAAAAGCTTGAAAAGCGCTGAACTTTGGGTTTGCCCTTTCTTGCTGCTGGCCCTGTCAACTATCCTGTTTACAAGCCCCATCTAGACTCCTTGAGGATAAGGCCCACATGGAAAGAGATTCCAGCTGAAGAACCAGATACATGGGTAACACCATCCTAAATCATCCAGCTACAGTTAGGCTGGCTCAAACCAGAAGAATAACTCAATCAACCCACAAATCGTCTTTTAAAGATGATAAATGTTGGTTGTTTGAAGTCACATTTTGGGCTGGTTTGTTATACAGCCAAAGCTAACTGATACAAATTCACAAATGCACAGGCTCTTTATGCTCCTATGCTCTACCACATGCTGTTGCCTTTGACTGGAGTGCAGCTCGTCCTCCTGTGCCTGAACATACTTCTACTTTGCTCACAGGTTGATGGGATTTTACCAGGCAGAGAAAAGGAGAGATAGCCCCATAGAAAGAAGAGGATAAATTGAAGTTTACACAGGATGCACGTGTTGCTCTCAATATTCTTAGCCTCTCTTGTACTCTTTCTCCAAGGTAGCAAAGAGCTCTCAATGGCACATGTCCTTTTCTTTCTCTCAACACCTGTGAAACACTGGGTGTCTCTCAGAGCACAGACTAAAACCCACCTAACACCTGACTCATTACTCTCAATCATCATCCTCACCCCTCACCCACTTTGTCTCATTCACCTTTGTTTTTCTCACTGGCCTAAAAGAGCACTTTACCCAGTGTAGGTACGTGGCTCACCACTAAGTTTCTTGAAAAGATCCAAATGAAGGTCACCTCCTCCATGAACTCCTCCCCAACACCCCAAGCAAAGTTGCTTCCTCTCCCCACCCAGTGCCCCCACATCCGTTTGTGCTGAGGGCACTTCATAGGGATAATTTATTTACTCATCTATCCTCCAGTGCTTTCTCTCCCAGCACGCAATGTGACCCACCAGTGTGTCTTCTTTATTTCTGTGTCCCCAAGCAGGAGAATCATGAAGAATTGGTCAAACTCATTAACTAATTCATCACAAAGGGAGCTCAAGGGAGTCTTGTAGAAGAAAGAACAAGAAATTTGGAGTCAGACAGATCTGAACTCAATCCCTGCATTTACATTTTCAAAGTAGAGTGACCTTGGGCAAGTCACTTAGCCCTCTGAATCTTCAGTCATGGGTGAGTAGGGGAGGGAGGGAGGGAGGGCCAACTAAAGTGAAGACCATAATCTTTTCTTCACAGGATGGTTTGAGGATTCATGAGATATTGTACCTAAAAGCCCTGGCCCAGAGGCTGACACCTGGTAGACCCTCAAGCCAAGTTCTGGTCATCTTCTCCCTTCTCTCCAGCGACCCAATGAGTTCTCCTGGTCGCTCTGAGAAGGTGAGGTAGGGCAGGACTCCCAAGAGCTAAATGGGGTCCAGATCCCGGCCACCTCTTGGATCATAGGACCGTCTCTCCCACACCATGTGGGTGTCCTGAGCTGGAAGGAAAAGCACCTCCTGTTTGCCCAGTGCCCACTTTGTACCTGGGGCCTACAGACCTTATGTCACCGCCTTTCCCCTTTATGAAGGGAGATGAGATGGCCCTGCTGTGTGGTTTGTGAACTGTCAGTCAAGATGCAAATGGTCTTTGTTTCCCTTCTAAGAGGGAACAAAGGCCTCAGGTAAAGAACTCAGGGCTCACCCCTATTCCCCTCACCCACCCTCCCAGAGCCTGAACCTACAGATGGCAAAAGGCCCTGGCCAGGTTTGGTTCACACCCACACTCCCTTGGGCAAATCAGTTTATTTCTTTGAACCTCCAAAAGGGAAAGAGCAGCATTCATGAGTCTCCCCACCAAACAGTCGGGCCATATTTTAAGCAGCTATAGCTCAGGGGTTAAGCAGGCCGGCACAGGGGTCAGACTTAGTTGACACGCTACCTGTTGTTTTGGGACCACTTAACCACTTAGATCCTCAGTTTTCCCATCTCTAAAATGGGTGTGATCATGTTTCCCTTGTGGTTGTGTGCATTAAAAAGGACGATGCATGTAGAAAGATGGCACAGTGCTGGCACACAGTAAGCACACCATGCATGACATTATTATTATTATCACTGCCTCTTTATTAATACCAATAGGATCACTGCCTGACAGTTGGGACTCTACCCAAAATGCAAGCTCATTCCTTGTTTTTGCCTAACACGCCCCCAAAGGTCTCAGGCCAAACTCCGAGTCCAGGCCCCCACAGGGCCCCCTCCCAGGGTTCCAATGCACATTTTGAGAAGGAAGGAACTGCCAAAGAAAATCCAACTGCCCGGTTTCTCTATCAAAGAGAAAAATAAAAAATGCAAAACACTTGCCGGAACCCACTGGTTTTTGTCCAGGGACTTCCTAAACGTTGGCAGGCCTTCCCTCAGCGCTCGGGGCTGTGCCTGCCACCAGGATGGTTCCCCGCAGACACCAAGGGTGCCCCCAACCAGGCTCCGGGGAGAGCGCAGGGGAAGGCCCTGACAGGCACAGACACGCCCAAGGTCATGCCGTGCCCATCTTCCTGGCCTCGCGGCCTGCAGAGAAGGCAGAGCAGGCTTAGGGCTACATCCAGGGTTCTGAGGAAGAAGCCCATTCATCTCCAGAACAGTGAAGCGCTCTTGGCACCCTTGGCCACCGGTTACTACTCCTGGGCACCAAGAGTATCCATTCCTTACCGTGGCTCCTCCCCAAATCTGCTCTCCCATTTGGTCAGAGCTGAGACTTCACCCAAAGTCCCTCTTGTGCCCTGGGGAAGGGTCCCGAAACCTCATGGTGCTGACAGGGGAGGAGGCTGGACCCAGCACTGGAAGTCCCTGAGGGCAGGAGTCACTCAGATTCACCACTGCGTGCTGGGAGCTGGCACCTGAGGACACAGTAGGCACTCCCCAAATGGTAGATAATTAAGCAACTTAGATTCCTGAGCAATTAGATGCTATATTATTTCATTTAATTCTCACGCTAACCCTACAAAGCAGGTCTTCTTAGCCCCACTGTGAATACTCTTTGTAGAACTGAGGCTCAACGAGGCTAAATAAGTTGACTGTGGTTCCAGGGAGAGAAAGTGACAGTGCCGGGACTGGTATCAAGCCTGTCTGACTCCAAGGCTCTTTCCCTCTGCAGGCCCTGCCTCTCCAAGTCAACCAGCCTTCAGCTTCCAGCCTTTGCTTCCAGACTCTGCCTGCACTGCTCCAGGTGCTGCGGGGGAGACTGAAACCCAACCACTGACATCTACAGCCCTGCATCTTGACCAGCAAGACAGCTCAGAGAGAAAATGCAGAACGGGGACGAAAGAAGTGGCATCAGTGGTGAGCTGGGGAGGGGCAGAGGGCCCACCATGAATGGGATCAGTGAGTCAGCACATAAGGGCTTTGAACGTCCAGGATCACACAAATACCAGGCACTAATTCCCCTCATCTCAGCCTTGATCAGGAAGACTCCATTCAGGAGGGGCTTCTGAAATCCAGATCCAGGGAGAGCTGCCATTTATAACTGCCTACACCTGTCCAGATACTCTGCGGCACGGTATAGACGTAACTGTATCTAGTCCTCACAACAGATCCAAGAGGTGTGGGCTATGATCCCATTTTACAGATGAGAAAAACTGAGGCTCAGATTACACAAATGAGGAAAGGGTGGCGGGCATCATAGGAAGTGGTAGAGTCTGGAGAGAGCCAGAGAGCTCATGCTTTATCATTTGAGAATGTGCCCCAACCATGGTCAGATTTTCTCATTTGAAGACAAGCGAGATGTAATTTCTACTCCTGGGTGTAAATCCAATATTTAAATGTTGGGGATTAATTTTAGAAACATTTAAACACTTGGCAATCTAAACAAAGCCCATCTGAAAGACAGATATGGCCCACGGGTCACCATTTTGCAATCTCTGTACCGCAGTGTGAGTGGTAGAGAGCACCCCGTCACCAGAGGTATTCAAGCATATGCTGTACAACTGACCTCAGGATGGTGAAGAAGCAATTGGAGGGCAAGTTGCTGAGGGTAGACTTTTATGATTCCAAGGCTGACACTCACTGCGTGATCCGTGAATTGGCAGAGTGGAAATGGTCGGGTCCCTGAGCAAGAAGAAAGTTCTAAGCAAAGGTACGGAGCCAGGAACTGTCCTCTCATCTTCACTCACTCCAACTCCAAAACCTTCTATGGCTCCCCATTGTCCCCTCTCCTTGGCATTCAGGGATAGCTCTGCCCTCAAGGTTTTGGAGTTGGATTTATACCCATTTGACATAGCATTTTTAGTTTGTTTGTTTTAGTGTTTTATTTGGAGAAAGCGCTTCTTACAAAAGGGCAGCTGCAAAATCCAGGGACCTCTGCGACAATGTCTTGTTTTCTCTGAAAGGACGAGCAGGATCCAAGGAATCAAAGCAGTACATGGACAAATCAGGAGCCTCTCCAAGTCATTTTCAGGACACGGAGCAACAAGATGCAAAGCTAAAATTTCTGATTAAGGAATTCTTTTTCTTTATAGGAATTGTTTACTATTTGATACAGTGTGATGCATTCATCCAACTTCAGGAGGTGTGTGCAATGGCACGAGGACAGGCCACCCTCCGTGCCTCCTGGACCTGCCTGCAGGAACCCCACCTGCCCAAGCCTGCCTCTCCTCCTCTCCAGGCCACTTCTCCAAACTCTCATCACACTCATAATGTAACTCCCAACCTAGGTGACCACAAAGGATGGTCGCCTCTCATTTGCCTTTTCTCCCCAAATGGTCCATAAACCTCAGCTGTTCATTGCACCCCAGCTGCATGTGGAGCTCTCTGCTGGGCATTCAGGCCATCACCACGGACCAGATATGCATTCATAGTTCATAGTTCCGTTGTCTAATCAGTCCTGGCTGTGGAGGAGATCCTCAGCAAAGACTTGCTAAATGCAAACGAATGTTGATGAAATGGCGATAGTTTGGACCACCCCATCTCTCTCTCTCTCCAAGCCCCTGTACCTCCTCTGCCCCTTAAACACCCAGCCCCGGTGATTCTTCCTGAATATCTCTTACAGGCAATGGAAGAGACACAGTTGTAATAAAAAAAAAAAAAAAAAAAAAAAGCCTTGGGAACCTATAAAGAAAGTAGTCAAATGTGGCGTCTTTTTTTTCCCCTAATGTTCTCACTCCCCCATCCACCATGGCAAAGGCCCACTTCCAGATACACTCCTCCTGAAGCTGGAAGCTGGCCCTGCCTCTGCTGTGGCAGGCGGCCCTGCGTTGGCTGCCAGGGCCTGGGGGTGGAGTACAAATAGCCCCATCCCCCCTTCAAGGAGACCCAGAGCCAACGGCTCACCCCCTGGGAACCCAGCCAGGCTCCCTTCAAGCCAGGGCCTGAGCGCAGGGACCCTAATCAGCTAAAAACCCCACCCTTCCTTCTGCAAACACCCTCTCAGCCAGCCGCTGGGCGGGCCGACAGGCAGAGCTGATCTCCCCGACCTCCTCGCGTGCTTCCAACGTAAGGAGCCGGCGCAGGACCCTCACCCCAGCCAACATCCGCTGGGTCACCCGAGAAGGGTTGCCAGCCGCCCCAGGGTGGAGGAGAGGTGCTGGATCAAAGAAGAATGCTCACTCTGCTGGACGCCCACCCTCGCTCCCCCCACTTCTCTGCCTAAAGCCACCGTATCAGGGAGGCCTGCCCTCACCTCCTACCCTTACACACAGCTCCCCACCGGGCTAGGCCCTTTACCAGGCTTTCTTCTTCTTTATAGGAATTATTGGCCATTTGACATAGCTTTTGTTTGTCTGTTTGTTTTACTGTTTTATTTGGGGAAAGTGCTTCTTACAAAAGGGCAGCTACAAAATACAGGGACCTCTGTGACAATGACTTGTTTACTCTGAAAGGGTGAGTGGGATCCAAGGAATCCAAGCAGTAAAGGGACGAATCAGGAGCCTCTCCAAGTCATCTTCAGGACACGGAGCAACAAAACGCAAAGCTAATATTTCCAATCAAGAGATTCTTGTTCTTCATAGCAATTGTTTACCATTTGATACAGGGTGACGTCTTCACTTGCGGGAAATTCACTAGAAGGAAAGCTCTGTGAGGACAGGGACCTTTTTGTTCTGTTTGCTACTGTAGCCCACGTTCCTGGCTCCTCGTAGGTCCTCCACAAATGAAGAAGGAAGGGAGGAAAGAAGAAAGAAAGGAAGGGAGGGAGGGAGGAGTTTTGGAGCAGGAAGGCCCTGGTTGGCCTCCTTTTCTTCCCAGTTGGCGTCTCTTCTTCAGAACTACCCCAGGCTGCTGGCCCATGGCCTTCCTTCCAAGAGAAACGACTTGAGCTACCACTTCTTAAACTGCCATTTAACCCAGGGCCGCTTGGCATCAGGCAGCACGAACACGTGACCACATTCATCTTCTCACCAACCCCGAGGTCTGTGTCGTTGCTCTGACTTGGCTTCCTCAGCCTCGGCACTCATTTCGGGGCCACGTCATCCTTGGTCGTTGAGGACCTGCCCTTGTATCGAAGGATGTTCAGCACCGTCCCCGGCCTCTCTCCACCAGGTGCCGGGAGTGCCCCCCAACCTTGTGACAACCAAAAAATGTCCCCACGCATTGTTAGGTGTCCCCAGCGGGGGAGAACCTCTGTGTCCATCCTGCACATGAGGAAACCGAGGCCCAGAGAAACTGAGTTTGCTGCCGGCTGCTCTATCAGAGGTTGGAATTCACCCCAGGTCTGTCCTGCTTGGGGGCCAGCGTTCCCTGCATCCCCTGGCAGGGCTGGCCACGCGGGGAGCTGTCACTGGGAAGACCCAGAGCCTCTGCTTAGGCCCTGCTGGTGTCCCAGCGACAGCAGAGAAGAGCCAGGCCTCTGACGTATGGACAGAGCCTTCGCAAGCAGCCTGAAAAACACTTACTCGCTGGCCATGCCTGGGAAGCATCATCAATGATAAATCATATCTCTTAATTATGTGTGATTTCTAGGGCCAGCCAAGATTTCCTTTTCGTGACAAATATTTTCTCTGCAATTCCTTCCCTCCTCCCACTCCCCCCCCCTCCCACCCAGAAAAGGAAGAACGAAGCACAAGGGGAGCCTGGGGCTGCTCTCCTCTGTGGGAGCCCAGACAGCTCCGGTCAGCGGGCCAGTCCGGCCCAGCCCTTCTAGAGCTGGGTGCTTGCCTGGGCCTGCCTCTTCCCTCCATGCCTCAAGCAGTGAAATCCCCAGGTTTCTGTTTTGGTTTTTGGTTTTTGGTTTTTGTTTTCTCAAAAAAGGTTTCTGAATGTTCAGTTACTCAGCCGAGTCCTGCTTGAAGTCACTGCCAGAGAGAGAGGAAGACAGAAAATGAAAGGAAATAGGGTCAGGGGTGAAAAGGGCAAGGTTCAAGTCCCCTGAACCTGCTGCAGAAAAAGCTACTCCACCCCTCTCGGGCCCCTTTGCACTGTAAAGAGAGTCTCCAGGCTTCACAGCCTCCGAAACTTCCAGCTCTCCACCCTCTGGGGCCTCATCTCCCCCTATTCCTCCCTATGCCCCAGTCAGGCTGAACATGATTTTGCATGTCATTGTCTTTACAGTGAATGCTTTTCACTCTTCTCTCCTCAGAAAACTCCTATTTATGCTTTGAAACCCAATGTAAATATCCTTACCTTCTCCAACCTCCTGTCCCCAACCCAGACCAAGTTCACCCCTCCCTCTCTGGGATCCCTCAGCAGCTTATACAGACATCAGTTTAACTTGGTTTACACTCTTAGAGATATTTGTGTAACAGGATTCCAGAGGAAAAGCTGAGTCAGTAACCAGAGCAACCAGAGATTGTCAACAGAGACATGAAAGACATTCAGATTATTTTCCTCCAGGGACTTCCTTTCTACCCAGCATGGTTTTCCTAACATGTATGACTTTCATGGGTGCATCTTCTAGACCAAAAACTTGCAGAGATCCTTTCTAGTACTCAAAGACCCTCATCTATTTTGTTCTAGATCCTGAAGCAGATGACTCGGGCCACCACTTCCTAGGACGACAATCTGGGTTCTGGTTGCGGTGGGTGCCATTGTCATGGAGCTACGTTCATTGAAGGCACCTGACCCCAGTCACTGCCTTTCCTCTTGTTGTAAAAATGTGGAGGGCAGGGGAGTGGGGTACTTGGTCCAGGGTGACATGGAGAGCAGAAAGCTGCTGCCCGTCTCAGCCAGTCAGCCTCCAGCCATAAATCCTCACCTCCCCCTCAGGCCACCCGCAACCTTGCTGAGATGCAGCGACACCCCTCTTCTGCTCGGGTCCCGGTGGGGAAGGGAAGAGCAGGTCAAAAGGTCTGCCTCGGGTGCCCAGAGCTAGCTGCCTGTCCAACAGTGACGCCCTGAAATGTCACACCCCATCCTGAGAGAGCGTCCCACACCTCCCTGAATTCGCGTGGCCAGTGATAACCACGTATGTGGTCCCCACAGAGGCTGGGTTTGCAGATCTGCAGTGTTCTGCTCAGCAGACATGTGGCTGGCATGCTGGGGAGAGCCCAGAGGGCACCCCCTACTCCTTTGTCTCCCCCAAAACCCTGAATTTACTAAACAGCAAATATATTTGGAATGTTAGCCCAGCATCATCATTCAGAAGGAGGCCCCGAGCCCCACTCAGGGGGTCCCAGGCTGTTTTGGAGTAGAAAACCCAGAAACCTGTATTCGATGGTAGAGGATGGGACTAAGGATGAGGGTGGGTGTATAACGTAGGGTCAGATGGCCTAGGTATTGAATGACCAGTGCAGGAGTTTGGCCGTAATTCTTCAAACAGTTTGCAGCCAGAGGAGTGGCATGAGTCTAATCTGGTCTTAGAAAACCCAAAGGGGCTATGCCAGAAGCCAGGAAACCAGACAGCGGCTGCAGGTGCCAAAGGAAGAATTGCTGAGGACCTGGACCAGTGCAGAAACTCTGGAAATTAGAAGGAAGGGGCAAATTTGAAAAGTATAACATCAATCAAATCAGCAGGACTTGGTAATTTCTTGGGTCGGGTGGTTGAAGAGGGGAGTCAGTCATCAAGATGAGTGCCCTGAGTGAGGCAGCTGGGTGACTGGTGGTGCTATTAACCAAGACAAGGGCCGGAGCAGGAAGGACTTGAATGTGGGAGCCTGGGAAGGTGGGGAGGATGGGGGGAGTAATGGACTTTGGTGTGGATTTACTGAGTTAGAAGTACCTGGGCAACAACCAAGTGAATGTGGCTATGTGAGCCTAAACCTCAGCGCAGAAGTTGAGGCTGGAAAGGCAGCGTAGAAATTGTTGCTAAATCCATAGGAGGGACTTCCCTGGTGGCGCAGTGGTTAAGAATCCTCCTGCCAATGCAGGGGACACGGGTTCAAGCCCTGCTCCGGGAAGATCTCACACGCTGCAGAGCAACTAAGCCCGTGCGCCACAACTACTGAGCCTCCGCTCTAGAGCCCACGAGCCACAACTACTAAAGCCCGCACGCCTAGAGCCCGTGCTCCGCAACGAGAAGCCACCGCAACGAGAAACCTACGCACCACAACAAAGAGTAGCCCCCTGTCGCTGCAACTAGAGAAAGCCTGCGTGCAGCAACAAAGACCCAATGCAACCAAAAATAAATAAATAAAAATTAAATAAAAATTAAAAAAAAAATCCATAGAAAAAGATGCATCTGCCTAGAAGGAGAGGAGAAAGAAAAGAAGAGTCCTGGAGCAGAGCCCTGCGACTTGAAGCCTGTGAGGGGACGTCAAGAGAAAAGAGATTTGTGTAAAAAAACAGGAGGACTCAGCAGGGTAAGAGAGCTAGCAGATGCGAGTGAGAGCATCACGAGGGGCACAGCACCTGGCCCCTAGAAGGTGTCCTCAGTATTGGCGATTTTCTACCCACTGGCGGTCACGCAAACGATAATAACTCTTACCAGACCAAACGCTAAGCACTCTCCCTAGAGGCTCACGCATTCTTCGTAGCCACTGGGAAGTTGGTACTATTATTATCTCCATTTTAAAGATAAGAGGGATGAAGCACGAAGATATTAATAAGCGCGGGTAATACCCTAGTTTATAGACGGAGAATCTGAGCGCAGGATGACAAGGCAGAGTCCATCTTAGGAAAGCAGGAACCTGAGCCATCAGCAAAGGAGTTAACCTGGTCCCCGGGCCCAAATCCCTATTACGCACCTACCAACTGCCGCTCCCTGCTGCGCAGACTGTCGCTTGCCCGATGGGGGGTCCAGAGCACTCTGCAGCAGGCAGCACGGCACATCTTGACTCCAAGTCAAAGGGCTGAAAAAAGTCTCCAAGGTCCCCTGGCTGCCAGACTGTGATTGCAAAACGACTTCTGATGATTTAACTGTAAATGAATCTGAAACATACAGACTGAATTTCCCTTGAACTACATATTAAAATTTTCATTTAATAATAGTAATAAAAGCTCTGATGAAAAATTGTAAAGGAAAACAAGGTAATAATTATGAGGGGGTCAAAGGGTATGGAAAGCGAGGAGCTGGTAGAGAGAGAACACTTTTCACATCCCCCGAGTGCAAAGCAAGTGAGAGATTTTACAGAGGGCTGTGAATTTCTTCTGCCTCTCACGCGGGTGACTGGCCTCCTGAAACTGACAGCCAGGGTCGGGGTGTCCAATGACTGCTGAGGAGCTCGGGAAAGAGGGAACCACGTATGCAAGGTGGGCTGGACATGTGTGTGTGTGTGTGTGTGTGTGTGTGTGTGTGTGTGTGTACAAGTAAGTACTTGAAAAGAAGGGATATATATATAACACATATATACATATAAGTATATGAACCACCTTCTCTTTATATAGTTATAAATATATATATATAATGTAAATGATTTAAAGACCCATTCTATACATAAAAGTTAATTCATGTGCATGTATATATATATACTATTTAAATTTTATATATAGAATGTTTCCTTCTCAAGCACTTATTTGGAGATATATATATATACACTTACAGGTATATAAAGAGAAGATAGTTCATATACATATATATGCATGTGCATGTGTATGTATACACACATATATACGTGTACATATACATATATAAATACATATATGTACATATTATATACAAGTCAGGTAAAACTTTAATGTATCAGATATGCCCTAAATAGACATATTCTAAAAATATGTATTTTAAATCTGTATATTCTATCAATCAATATATATTTTTAAAAATATTTGTAGTGTAAAAATGTATATTTTAGAACAAAACACAGAAGGCACAGAATCCTGTAGGAGAGCAGTAGAAGCTTAATAAACCTGCCCAGCTCCCAATCTCAATCCGTGGGTGTTGGAAGTCTCAGGGACAGCTACTGGGATTTTAGGAGCTGAGCTTCTGGTGGCCTCTGAGCCAATTGATTTAACTCAAGATCATACGAGGGGCTTCCCTGGTGGCGCAGTGGTTGGGAATCTGCCTGCCAATGCAGGGGACACAGGTTCGAGCCCTAGTCTGGGAAGATCCCACATGCCGCGGAGCAGCTGGGCCCGTGAGCCACAACTGCTGAGCCTGCACGTCTGGAGCCTGTGCTCCGCAACGGGAGAGGCCGCGATGGTGGGAGGCCCACGCACTGCAATGAAGAGTGGCCCCCGCTTGCCGCAACTGGAGAAAGCCCTCGCACAGAAACAAAGACCCAACACAGCCATAAATAAATTAATTAATTAATTAAAAAAATAAAAAAGATCATATGAGAAGTGGGTTCCCTCATCAGAGCTGAGCTAGACAAGTGGGCAGGGAGCTGATTACCATGCAGAATGAGGTGCTTCTCCCCTGGGACCCAGCAGTCCTCCACATCTTCACACCTGGCTTCTTCTATGAGTGGATATTTCCAAACCATCCACCGTGTACAACTTCATCTCCTGGATGTCACAATTATTGGCTGAAACTTCCAACGAGGTGAAGACAATTTCCCTTACCTAAAGAAAAACAAAAATCACCTTTGCCAGTGAAAGACCACCAGCTCAGAAACTCAGGTTTCAAATCATGAAGAACCCAGCTACAGTCCAGGCTTTTTAGTGGTGGCAGTTGTTTAGTTTGTGTTTTTCCTCCCCAGTAAATTCTACAGTCCTGTTCTCTCCTCTCCGAACCCCTCAGTGCCGTTAAGAAATAATTTCGGGAAACACTTGTCCAGAACGCAACAGCAGAAAGTGGGTTAGCAGCCAATACATTTTTCAAGAGAACTGTTTGGCAGCACTGAAACAGATTACCACGCTGGTACAAACCTCGGCTGCAGGGTTACAGATGTCAGAATTGTGGGTATCCAGAAATATGCACAACAAATGGAGTCTCCATCATAACGCCTGGCCCTACCAACATTGCAAAATGCTGGCAAAGAGGAGGAAGACCATTCGTTCACAGGCTTTTCCCTGAGTGGAGGTGGGGCTCTGCAAGCTGCAATTCAGTTGTCAATAAGGACTGGAAATTCCTTGACTCAACCCAAATAAACCGGACCTTTCCATGAGTTGTCTCTGTTGGAAACAACTTTCTTTTAGGAGAGCCCTGCCAACAAAAGGGTATGGGAACCTTTGCCAAGGCTGTGATGGGATGGATAGAAACTCTGCCAGGAATCTGCCAGTTCTTCTTCTGGCACAAAGCAAGAGTTAACCCTTGACAGGGTGCAGAAAGTGAGACAATCCACTGCTGCCGTTAAGAGCTCTGACTCAGGAGCCAGATTGCATCTATTCAAACCTCAGGTCTAAAACTTACTTGTTATGGCGCTTTGAACAAGTGATTTAACCTCTCAGCCTCAGTTGCCCCACCTGTAAAATGGGCATGATAATAACTGTAACTATATTTAAGGACAGTATGAGAATTAAATGTAATAAACATGACAAACAATTTAATTATGCATAGTAGTTCTCAAAAGATAGTAGCTATTTTTGTTTCTTTGTTGTTATTATTAGTTTCAACTGACTAAAATTAAAAAGAAGGAAAAATCTGCTTTACCTAAATTGGCACTAGCAAAAATTTACTATGAACTATGTATGTGAACCCCTTCTATTAAGCACCATGAGGATATTTCTTAACTATGGAGACTACGCCCAAAATCACACTATACTTATTTCATCTAATTACTAATTGATTGATTCATTCCTACCTCATTTAACATTAGCACTGAGGGACAGTCATTTGAATAAGATGTGGCTCCTAATGTAATAGGATTCATAGCCTGGTTAAAAGATAAGCATGGGGCTTCCCTGGTGACGCAGTGGTTCAGAATCCGCCTGCCAATGCAGGGGACGCGGGTTCGAGCCCTGGTCTGGGAAGATCGCACATGCGGCGGAGCAGCTAAGCCTGTGCGCCACAACTACTGATCCCGCGTGCCGCAACTACTGAAGCCCGCACGCCTAGACCCCGTGCTGCACAATGAGAGAAGCCACCACAATGAGAAGCCCGCGCACCGCAGCGAAGAGCAGCCCCCGCTCACCACAACTAGAGAAAGCCCGCGAGCAGCAACAAAGACCCAACACAGCCAAAAATAAATAAAGTAAATAAATAAATTACCAAAAAAAAAGTTTTTTAATAATAAATTAATTTTAAAAAATAGATAAGCATGGACAGAATGATGACACAAGCCACAGCCACCCCCGTTCTAAATAGGAGGGTCCACATAAGGCAGAGGGAGGAGCACTGCATTCTGACTTGAGGAATCTGGGGAGGCTTCATGGCGGCAGGATTGAGTTCAGGCTTGGAGATGAGCAGGATATCCATAACTATGGAGAAAAAGCACTTCATGCAAGGAAAGCGATCAGAATAGAGGCTGGGAGACGTAAGACAGTCTCACAACCTTAGCAGAGAGCAAGTCTTCAGGGGCGTGCTTGGACCATGGTGTTTGTTACGAGCCATATGAGACTGGACATGGAAACAGGAGACAGATAATAGAAGAGTCTAATGTCCTGCTCAGGGGGTCTTCAGGACAAAAGAGGGAAGAAATACAGGTCAACTTGATTCCTACTTGTTGATTTTGGCTCAGCTCAAACATCACCTGTCACAGGGCACCGTCCTGGACCCCTCCTCTCACCCTCAGCCTGTGATGCCCCTTCTTTGCTTTGGTGCTCACAGCACTCAGGTGGGCTCATCAGCCACCCTACCTTCTCCTCTAGATCGGGCTCCTTGAAGGCAAGGTTGACACCAGTCTTGAACATCATTTTACTCCCAGTGTTAGCGTATGACTGTCATTCAGAGCATGAACACGGCAATGGATGAGAGAGTGAAGGAATGAATGAATCAATCCATCCATCCATCAACAAGGGAAGGTGAACTGAAGATGATAATTCTGAATTACCAGCAAGAGACCCATTGGGAGGCAGCAGGACTGGCCTGGGTAATTTCCTTGAACAATACTATCTAAATGGCAGAAAGACCTCAGCAGAGAAACAACTGTCTAAGCATATAATCAGTCTGTGTTCATCATGAAGATATGTGTCAGTGCTGAGATCTGAGGCTCCCCGGGGTGAAATAGCACTATTTTTGCCAGAGATCCACGGAGCTAGAGGTCAACTTGTACCATGTTAGAGTGACAAGAATATTGATGTGGTAACATAGTGTCAATTACCCATGGAAACGGGCCATGGGGAAACTTGCATAAGCAAAGCCCATGGAAAGTAGCCTCTTAGTCTTGTTTTTAGATCTCAGCCTTTCAACAAGCAAGGACCCAAAGCAGAACGGAAAGGGAAAAGAATACTGATTAGAATCCCATGATATTCCAGGGACTGTGCTAAGTCCTTTGCACAAAGTCTTAGAAGATAGGCAGTAGTATCTCCATTTTGCAACTAAGGCTCCTGAGGCTCAGAGAGGGCAAGCAATTTGTCCAAGCCACACAGCTAGTAAGAGTCAAGGATGGGAATTAAACCTGGTTTGCTGACTCCAAAGCCCGCGCTCTTGCTTTTAAATCACACTGTCCCTCTTCTCTTTCATGCTATCATGGGATCTCTCCAACCCCCATCAAACACCCATTTATTTCTCAAAGGAGACCTTCAACTTTTTTTCACTCCCATTTGGCAACTGCACACAGTTCTTCAGGGAAATCAGGGAGCTCAGGATGAAAATCCTGCCCACGGATTAGCTGAAATTGCTTGCATTTCCTTGAAAAATGCCTGGCACTGCCAATAACTCTGGTCTGGTTTCCAGCAATGTCCAGGGCATTGTCCAACCAAGAGGCTCTGAGAATCAATTGGCTGTGGTCTCACTGACACTGACACCAACAGATGCTGTAAATCAGAAGTTGCCATCTGTCCATGACACTCAGCTTTAAGGGGGCTTCCAGAGCTCCCCAGCCTAAAGAATCAGTCCCAGACCCATTGGGGCACTGCCATGGCAAATCCCAGGCCCCAGTAGAATGCTAGCTTTCTAGTGGGAAAACCTCAGTGGGCTTCGGGGTCCAGGGTGTTCTCACCATAGCATGGAAGATAAAGGGGGTGCAACACTCTTCTGGAGACCAAAGGCATGGCCACCCGCAAAAAGACAATAATGGTGTGGGAGAAGGGGGAATATGCAGGTTGGTCGAAGGAGAGTATTAGTGGGGAAGACATCAGCCTTGACATCACTTGCAAGAACAGAGAAATGGGGATGCCATGTCCCAAGCACACTGTGCCACCCCTGGAGTAGAAAGGACACTGGATTTGGGATTGGGAACCTAGGTTCACCCCCGCTGCCTCACCAAGTACGAGTTGGATTACCTTAGGCGATCACATACCCTCCTCCTCTGTCCTTCCCACCGTCACTCACACCACCACCACCCCCATCACCATGGTATAGTACAGCTATCTGTTGGTGCTTCTACCTCCCAACTAGACTGTGAACTCTATAAGAGCAAAGAGATCGTGCCTATCCATGCCTGCATCCCCAGTGCCCAGCACTGTGCCTGAAGCATACCTGGCATTCTGCAAGTATTAGCTGAATTGTGGAAAGAGAGCAAAAGATGTGATTTACCAACACTGCATGAAATGGAGTCCACGATCATGGACCCTCCATTCTGAGACTTTTTCAGAATAACCTCAGGAATCACTCCTTTTGTTGGAAGACTCTGAAAAAGTGTCTTACACAAGAAATGGGGAGAACCAAGGAGGATGCAGGGAGGGACCACTAGCTGGAGGGCACAGAGGACGATCTTGAGCCGATGGCTGAAGGACCCCATGAGTACCAGGGGATCAGCATCATCCAATAGGAAGAGATAAAGCCACCAACTGGAAGGTCACAGGAGGCGCTAGCTCTGTTGGAGGCTCTGCAGAAGTTCCCAACACCACCCCTGCCAGGGGAAGTAGGAAGGCTGCTGTATCACTCCCCTAAACAGGAGCGTGAAGATGTGAAGCTTAGTCCACACACCCAGACGAGCGAGAAAGAGCACAATCCTGTGCACACATCAACTTAGTTTCGATTTTGAGCTCCCTCCTACCAGGATGAAAGAAATTCAGCCCGTCTTTCTTCCCTGCATTTCCTGAGGCTGTATCAGTGACTCTAAGGCCTCACTTAGTACCCAGGCATTACGGAGGTCCTTCTGCGGTTATAAATGGTCTGTCCAGAGCACTCCCTCCTGAAACCAACCCCCATCGTCTAGCCCGCGTGGCCCCACAGGTCTGAACCCCTGCCGTGTGTCATCAGGTTCTCTGGTTGGGGAGCCCCACGTGTACTGCCCGGTGAACCACAAAGCTATTTCCTCTGAGGTCTTGCCATACTCTTGGGGTGTTCAGGCATTCTGCTCAAAGAATCCGTAGACACATCCCTCTCTGCCCACAGCCTGGGGGAATCTCTCTTTCATCTGGGGGAATCCTCCTCCCCCCAAACCCTGTACCCCACGGCTATACCAGAGGCCTGCCTTCAACTGTCAGGATGGCTTTTATCCAGCAGAATGTAGATGGGCACCTGTCTTAAAAAACTAAATTGAATTCACTGAGATTCAGAATTGTCTCTTCTTCAGAAAAGTGAGAAGATCTGGCATCTCTCAGGCCAGGGCTGGTAGCTGATCCCTTCTGAGTGACTAAGCCCTCTTCACTGTGCCTGGCTCTTCCACGACTACTAACTATATTTCCACCCAGCCTGTTTCCTCCATGTTTTGCTTTTGTCTCATCTACCTGAACCCTGCAAGAGTCTGGTTTTTCAACACGGAGGTTAGCCACGAACCTCCAGCTATAACCCTCTGAGATAAAGAAGCACAGGCTTTCTACCTACTTGAATGGGGGAAAGTGAAAGAGAAAGGAAAAGAGGAAAATCCAGGGAGATAAAAACAAATTAATACTTTAAATGACCCTGCCCCGGAAGTATTAACTAGGATCATGCTAGGGGCCCAAAAAACATCTCTCTGGGCTTCTCAAATATCTCAAAGGCCATCAAGGGAGCTAGGAAAACATTCATACCCCTACCACTCAATATGACAAAAAGGCTGACCATCTAACAGTGCCTGGGGAGCCACTTACTGCTGTGAGGGCGTGTGGGAGTAGGTGATCTCGGTGTCTATAAAGTGCTAGGATAGGGCCTGGCACTCGCTGGGCAGCCAGTCAATCAGTCAGTACGAATCTTCATTACATTAAAAGTCAAAACACCAGAGCCTTATTTAATTCTCACCATAACCCTGCAGGACCAACAGAGATATCCCCGTGTTACAGGGGGAAAAACCAAGGCTTCAGGAGACAAAGTTAACTTGTTCAAGGTCCCGAAGCTCGTTGGGAGTGGGGACAGGAGGGGGTGCAGAGAGAGGATTTAGAGCGCAGAGTCTAGTTGGAACTCTGCATTATTTCCATCAAGTTAAAGAACCAATGACTCCAGTGGGCTTGGGGGTCCCAGATATTCTGAGCAGGGGGAGGGGAGTTTTGGCACCAGCCGGGGAGCCCCGGATGAGGAGAAGCAGCTGGCGAGCAGCCCAGAGTGGAGGTTTGGAGCACAGACTCGAGCTGGAGGGCTTGGGTTTAAATCTCTGTTCTGCTTCTTTTTACCTGTGTGACGTGGGGCAAGTTATTTCACTTCTACCTGCCTCAGTTTCCCCATCTGTGAAATGGGGGTAGCCACAGTACCATCCTCACAGAGGTGCTGAGTGTTTGGAAGGAGGTGGAATTTGTGATGCACGCAGGATAGTGCCCAGTATGTAGTAAGGGCTGCCCTCGTGAATGCTGGCTGTGTGTTCCCGCGTCGCGGCAGCAGGCGAGGCCACACCTTGCACCTGGGGAGCATGGCTCAGCGCAGTTCTGGTGGCCTCCCGCGGGTCCTGGGCCTGGCATGCTCCTCGGGACAGAGCGTGTCTCTGGAGCGCTTCCCCCTGCAGGCCCCTCTGATGTGGCCAGGGCTCACCTATATCTTTCCCCACTCTCAGAAGTGCCAAGCCTCCAAGGGCAGACGCACCACAGGGACCAATCCTCGTTATTAATGCCAACACAGCATTCAGTTCCAATGACTCCTTTTCAGCTTTCATGGAGCAGGATGGCCTTAAGCAAAGGAGAAACACAGATAGGGTTTTTGAAGTGTGTGAAATTCAGCAGCTGGAGAGGCAGTGGGAGAGGCTGAGCTGGGGCGTGGGGGGCAGGGAAGAAGGAGCACCATGCTTAGGTGAGGTAGATGCGGGGCATCCTCGCAGGCGGGCATCCTCGCAGGCGGGCATCAAGGGATGAGGGGATGGGTTTGCAGCAGGAGGAGACAGCGGGCGTTGGCATGGGGTTGGCGGGCATGACCAGGGAGCAAAGCCTTCTGGAAGCAGGTAAACTGCTATGGAGCAAATGACTCTGCAGAAAGCCTAGGAGACAGGTAAGCAGGGCTGCAGGAGCTAACTTACTGGCCAGGGTAGACTTGGAGGGGGAGGGGAGGGGACAACCACCGGGGCAGGAGGGCGTAAACGGCCCTCTCTGCCCGTCCCTAATCTTCCCGTCTACCCAGATGCTCTGGTGGTTTAGACTTTAGAACACAGTTTTAGGCATCAAGTTCACTGATAACTGAGACTCAGATCTTCCGTGTGCTAGCTGTGTGACCTTGAGTAGGGAATCCCTGCCTTATAAGGTTGCTGTGAAAATTCAGTCAATTAATCTAAATTAAACTCTTGGCAGCAAAGAGCAAATTATGCATAGAATATTACAGTTATTATGTAAGCAGATAAGGTAGGGGGTCCCCGGAGGGGAACCAGGCATGGCTTTCTTGACATAAGAGAAGCAGTTTTTGGCCTAAGCCGTTTTGTGATCTAAGTCAGGCCACAATGCTAGTCCTTGAACAGATTTCAGTAATCATGATCTTAAGGAAACAAAAGGACAAACAGTTATCAAGCAAGAGAAGTAACAATAGCAAAGATAACAATTCAGTTGTGAAGACTCCCAGTTCCGTTTCAATGGTAAAGACTAGCCTGAAGCACTTTCCTGAGCTGTTTTACAGAATTTGAACCCCCCAGGCGCTCAGCCCTCAGATCTACTGGAACCTAAGGGATGATGATGTTGACCTTTTCTGACCCTTGTGACCTTAGTCAACACCCAAACCCCTTCATGAATATGCATGTACCCTTAGCTTAAAACTTCCTCACTTTCTTGGGGAGACACTGCTTTGGGAACGATCCCCGGTGTTCTCCTCACTTGCTGCAAGTGATAAATCCTTCCTTCTTCCGCTCTTTGACTTTGTTGTGTCTTTTGGCTCTGCACCCACCCAGAGGCGAACCCAGATTTCAGGTAACAGTTACACACGCAAGGGCCTCCAATGTGGGGCTCACCTTCTGATTCCTTGACCTCGATAGTTGACCTCCCTGACTCCAGTTTTCTCTCCTTCCAGTGGTTTCTCTGGGCTGCAGACTGGCTGCCTTCTCTCACTGGTCCTAGGGCTCCTCTGCCTGAGATCTTCCAGTGGCTTCCCAAAGGCACTGCATCTTGGCAAGACTTGGTGCCCTCTGTTCTCTCAGCAGGGAACACCTTCCTTAGCTGGCAGCCCAAAGACTTCCTGAGGAATCCGGACTCATCCTTCTGAGCCACTTCTGAGTTCTCTGCCTCCGTCAGATCTCCAGCGCTAGTCCTTTGTGGAGTCCTGCTGGCCCAGAGCGTGCCTCGGTTAATGCATTTAACATACTCCTTCCAGGGTGGTTCCTACATCATAATCTCCCTCCAGGCGGAAGCTATGCCCTGGGGACTTTGTATCCCCAGCAGCAGCTTTACCAATATACAGTAAGTGCTCCGTGAATAACAGTTAAATGAATGCATGCATGAGTGAATGAATGAATGAGTGCATGAATGAATGAATGCATAAATGAAAGTGCATGAAGGGCTTACTACTCGGCTTCTCCCTAAACTCAGCCACATTTCTGGCTTCACAAGGACTCCTGAGTGTCCCTGCAGCCAGAACACAGGACTTGACTTTCTGGGGTCTTGGCTGTGCCTGACCCTGAAGACTATTGACTCCACTGGACTCTCATCATTTCCGGGGAAGGTGAATTTCCTTTACTTGTTTCCATGAAAAAATTGACAAAAGAGACGGGGGGTCTCTTTTGTAAAGATAGTATTTGAGAACATGGTATCTAATTTCTTTGTGATTAGAGGGGAGGGCGGGTTGTTTTTTAAAAGTCAGAAATGACCTTTAGACATTAAAAGAAGGTCCCCCTAATGTATGCCTGCCTAGTGCCCAAAGGCATTCCCCTCCCCCACCCCGCCCCATCCCCTGCACCATGCTGCTGCCACTGTTTGTCTAGAGCCCAACACAGCAGCTGCAAAACTTTGATTGTCTTTGC
Source organism: Balaenoptera physalus (assembly GCF_965194825.1). Taxonomy (NCBI): domain Eukaryota; kingdom Metazoa; phylum Chordata; class Mammalia; order Artiodactyla; family Balaenopteridae; genus Balaenoptera; species Balaenoptera physalus. The sequence goes on from NC_138886.1 coordinate 25,527,658, forward strand.
AAACTGCAAAGCCCAGTACTTGAACCTGCGTCACATAGATTTGGAGCCTTGGGTCCCTGGCCTGGCCGGGGAGGTCATCTCTTCTCCAGGATGGAGCTGTGGCTGGTACGGGAATACAAGCAAGAAGCAAAAGCAAAGGAGACTCAACTCCTGGGCACCTGAGCCCTTACTACGTGCCAGTCACTTTATATACATGATCTTATTTTACCTTCACAAGTGGAAGGGCAACCTGATAAGACAAAGGATCCGATCCCCATGTACCAGGAGAGCAAACCACGGCTCCGTAGGGACTCGCCTCAGGTCTCATCACTAGTGACGAGTGGACACACAATTTGAAACCACACAGTGTAGCTCTGAATCCTATGTTCTAGGCTCTTTCCTTGCAGTCTCTGGAGAATTTGATGAGCGCTATGTATCTGAAAAGTCTCAGATATTTACTGCCCCTTTTTCCGTTTTGAGTATCAAACGTGGATTGAGCTCTTCTGTGCCAAGCACTATTCTCAAATCACCCCAGGGGAGGTGGAATGTACCACTCGGTCTTACAGGGGAGAACACCAACCAGCCAGGTGATAGACGTTGTCTCCTTGACGAGGACCTCTGCCGGTCTGGACCACAAGCAAAACCACAGCCCCGAGAAAGGAGGTGGAAGAGCAAGGACTGAGTTTATCTACCACACACGCGTTTGCACTCTTTCCCTCCAGCTACCGTACTGGCGTCCTGTGTGTGGACAGAAGCGCACTGGAGACAGCTTTCGGCTGCCTTCTCCAAATCCTCCACACCCCAAGAAGTTACATGCTCTTCTCCCATTTTCCCAGATAGAGAAACTGAGATGTTGAGTGGGAGACCACACAGGAAGCAAAGCCCACAGCTTCCAAAAAGGGGCCCGCAATTCCAGGCTGAGGGACCTTCTCACGAGCTCGTGTGTCCCCCCACCCCGCCACTCAGGCTCCTGCTGCGACAGACACCACTGCCCACGAGAGAGGCAAGTAGGCACTTTTACTTACCACACTGAGAGGTGTGGACACAGCCTCAGTGAAGCAACTGGGGGCCCTTCACTGTGGACACTTGAGATGATCGTCTACAGAGCTGAGTCAGATAAGATGGAAGTTTAGACCAGGGAGGCCCAGGAAGGTTGCTGAGCCAGGAGAGGCTCCTTCTTCTCCACCCAAGGAAAGATGTAGACCTTCATACATGCAGCTCCTTATCTGGCAAAAGTGAACTCTCAAAATCCAAATCTAACCAAGCAACTCCTTTCCTTATGATCTTCGAAGGCTCCAACCCCAGTTACCACCAGGATTCTGTCCAAGCAGCTTAGCCAGACGCCAGGAGCTGGCCTCAGCCAGCCTCTTCAGCCTCCCCACCTCCACTCCTCCATGCGAGCACTGTGCTTCCACCGGGACAAATGGCTCTCCCATCCCCAAACCCTCCATGCTGCACAGGGACTCAGTCTTTTTGCTCTTGTTTTTCTCCATCTTGTGAGTTCATAGCCTTTCTTCTATAAACAGAGAACATGTCCTCAAACCTCAAGACTGATGCCAGAGCATCCCCTCAATCCTCTGACACCATCCCTAACGTGCCACCCAACCACCATCATTACGACTCAACGAAATCCACACCCATTGCCCTCGATGCTCCCCTGCCTCCCACTGGTCTCTCCACTCTGGCATTTCACACTGTAGTTTTTCTTCGCTTGCCTATCTCCCCACCAGACCGTGAGCCCTCAGGGCCAGGGACTGGGTCCAATCAGACTCCAATTTCCCAACTGTTTGGGCCAATAGTCTTTTTCGCATGGGTAGACTGAGATCAAGGGTATGTTCATCTCTACTGAACCTGCAGGACGTGTGTTGAGAAGAGGGGGGGCAGAGAAGCAAGCAAAGAGCCTTGGATACAGTGGTCCTTTCACTTGGAATAAGATTCCTGATGTCTAGCACTACACTGTGATGTCCCGGTTAAAGAAAATAAGTGACTCAGTGTTAGCACTGTCTAAAATATCCCCTTCTCTTGTCTGCTCTCACGCCCACCCCATATCCAATCTTGCATCGAGTCCTGTGGGGTCCACGGATACAACTACATCTTGAACCCAAATACTTCTCACTATTCCCGGCACTGCCACACTGGTCCAGGCCACCCTGCCTTTCATGTGGTTTGCTGCAGTGGCCACCAAATTGTCCCCCCTGCTCTCGGCTTTACCCTCCTACGGCCCATCCTCCACCCAGCAGCCAGAGGGTGGTTTTTTACAAACTGAGAATCAGATCATGTTTTTCTCTGGCTCAAAACCTTCCAGTGGCTTCTACTCCCATTTAGAATAAGATCCAAACTCTTTCCCACGGCCTGCAAGGCCCTTGTAATCCAGCTCCAGGCCCCTCTCTGACCTCAGGTCCCCCGCTCTCTCCCTGCCTCGCTGTGCTCCAGACACACTGGCTGCCTTGACATCCAAAACATGCCCCAGTCATTCCCGACATGGCCCCTCTGCGATTGCCCTCCTCTTTTCACCTAGAAATCCAATGTCCCCTACTCCTCATTGGTCAAGACTGCTCTCGAATTTCCCTTCCTTACAGCAGCTTTCTCGGTCACCTTACCCCAAACGGTAGAGCCCATCCCTCCAGCCCCTTCCTCGGTGGTTGTTCTTCAGAGCAATTGTCCTCACCTGAAATTACACATTGGGTTTTCACATCCATGGTCTGACTCACACTTGAATGAATGACAGCTTCATGAGAAGCAGGGACTTGGTCATATTTTAACTGAGGAAATCCTAGTCCCTAGACGAGTGCTTAGAACCTAGCAGGCATTCAATAAATATTTGTTGAATGAATGAACAAATGAGAAATTAAGAAAATGAATGTGATGTATGTTTTTGGACAAACTTCTGAATCAAAACATCACTCCTTACTGATCCAATGACATGTCACAGATGACATAACTCTCTGAGACTTAGTTGCCTCACATGGATATTTTGAGGATTGAGAAAGGGTACTAGGGGGAGGGTGTGGTTATAAAGGGGCAGCGAGAGCGATCCTTGTGGTGTTGGCTCCGTTCTGTATCATGAAAACAGCGGCAGATACACAAACTACACGTGTGATAAAATTGCATAGAACCGTATACACACAAATGAGTCCAAGTGAAACTGGAGAAATATGAATACAATCAGTAGATGGTATCAATGACAATATCCTATATATGTATATGTATAACTGATTCACTTTGCTGTACAGCAGAAACTAACACAACATTGTAAATCAACTATACTCCAATAAAAATTTTTTTAAAAAAAAGAGAGAGAGACAATATCCTAGTTGCGATATCACACTACAGGTTTGTAAGATGATAACATTGGGGGAAACTGAGTATACAGGATCTCTCTGTATTTTTTTTTTACAACTATATATAAATCTACAATGATCTCAAATTTTTCAATTAAATATTAATTAAAGTGGTGTGCAGCTGTGTATTGAAGCACTCAGCTCACAGCCTGGCACATAGAAGTCACTAATAGTGAGTCCCTGCTCCTGAATACTTATTTTACCTTCTATTGGCTTCTTCCATGTCCTATCACTAAGTGATTTATGTCTAGCTGTTAGAGCTTGCTGGCCCGACCCATAGCCCTGACTGAGGGTATATCTTCAGGCTCCACCTTGCCCTGGTGGAACATTTCTCATAAAGATGCACATTCCAACAGTAGGACTGCTGTTGCGTGTGTGTGTGTGTGTGTGTGTGTGTGTGTGGAGAGAGAGAGAGAGAGAGAGAGAGAGAGAGTTTGAGAGGTATATTGAGCTAGGTGGAGAATTAGGGATTAGTAACAGCTGAACAATTAGTGACCCCTGGCCACCCCTGTGCTTTTTCTTAACCATTGCCATTTCCTTTTTTTTTTTTTTTTCTTATTGGTGTATAGTTGATTTACAATGTTGTGTTAGTTTCAGGTGTACAGCAAAGTGAATCAGTCATACATATACATATATATCCCCATTTTTTTAAAGATTTTTTTTTCCCATACAGGCCATTACAGAGTATTGAGTAGAGTTCCCTCAATACAGCAGGTTCTTATTAGTTATCTATTTTCTATATAATAGTGTGTATACGTCAGTCCCAATCGCCCAATTTGTCCCTCCCCGCCTTATCCCCTGGTAACCATAAGTTTGTTTTCTACATCCATGACTCTACTTCTGTTTTGTAAATAAGTTCATTTGTACCCATTTTTTTTTAGATTCCACATATAAGTGATATCATATGATATTTGTCTTTCTGTGTCTGACTTACTTCACTCAGTATGACAGTCTCTAGGTCCTTCTGTGTTGCTGAAAATGGCATTATTTTGTTCTTTTTTATGGCTGAGTAATATTCCATTGTAGATATGTACCACATCGTCTTTATCCATTCCTCTGTTGATGGACATTTAGGTTGCTTCCATGTCCTGGCTATCGTAAATAGTGCTGCAATGAACATTGGGGTGCATGTGTCTTTTTGAATTATGATTTTCTCCAGGTATATGCCCAGGAGTGGGATTGCTGGATCATATGGTAGTTCTATTTTTACCATTATCATTTCAAGAGACTTTTAGCTCATATTTTCTGCTTTGCAGTGGGAACCTTGGTACAGAAGCCACCATGGTTAGCCCGGCCCTGCTGTCCTGCAAAGCCCTGACATACTCCTCCTCCAGAAACAAAAGTCCCTTTCCCCCAGCACAGTCTGGACCCCACACCCAGAGTCTTGACCTGACCTCTCCCCTCCCCACCCAAACCTAAGACCCTTGAATCTGGGCAGCACCTCCCCCTTGGGAAGCTTGAATCAAGTTTGCATTTACCAGTGTCCATTTCGCCTGCATTTTACTCAGTTTGACACCGAGTCTGGGGAGCACTGTATCCCACAGTGAGGGCCCATCAGAAAGGCTGGTGAGTGCCCTCCTGCTAGTTCTACCTGCTTCTATCTCTTCTCCTTCCCCACGGTCCTGCCTGAGATTCCAACCTGCCCTGAGGTTAAAGTCCCAAAGGTTTCCTGTTGAGTCAGGCTATCTGATAAGTGCTAGGTGTTCAGAGAACAATAAAACACATTTCCTCTCTTGAGGCTCCTACAGCCTCATGCAGAACAGGGAGGAGAGACAGGTGACTCCAAAAACTGGATATGGCAGTGTTACAAGATGCTATGGGATGCTAAAAGAAGGAAGGAGAATCTAACTCTGACTAAAGATGTCAGGGGAAGGGAGTCTTTGAGCTGAGACCTGTGAGATGTCCAAGGACTAGGCAAGGAGACGAGGTGAGGAAGGGCTTTTTAAAGAAAGGGATCAGGACTTCCCTGATGGTCCAGTGGTTAAGATCCCAGGCTTCCAATGCAGGGGGTATGATTCGATCCCTGGTCAACGAACTAAGATCCCACATGCCAGCGGCGTGGCCAAAACGGTTTTTTAAAAAATAAGGAAAGGGATCAACAAGAGCAAAGGCCTGGATCGGCACGGCTGCTTCTGGAAACGCCAGGATGTTGGTACAGCTGGAGCATGAATTGCAAAGGATAAGTGTCGGGAGATGAGCTTGAGAAAAAGACAGGTCAAATCATGGACAACACAGAGGTGCCTTTAACAACAGCTTAGATTTGTAACTTGAAAACCAGTGAGGAAGAGGAATTAGCAGTGTAACTCTTAGACTGAAAGGAAAAAAAGAAAACTTGGAAAACTTGGCCACAGATCATCTGGAGATATTAGTAAGTCAATCTATGTGATCCCATAAACAGCTGAATTGTACCTGGGTGCTGATTAACCTGGGTCACGTGACTTCCCGCAGGTTCCATACGTACCCGGAGGATACTGCTTAACAGAATTGCTCTCCTGGATTGCTAGGGCATATAAAGTAGGAGCCACAGGTGAATTTCTATGACTCCTTAGCTGAATTCTCACAAAGAGAACAACAAAGCGACTCGTGGTGAAAGCACTTTGGCCATGGAGCACTTTCTCGAGATTGCCATCACCACCAAGAAAAAGCCATATTCCCATGGCATTCGGCCAGTGTACCCAGGCATCTGCTCAGCAAATGCTCTTGCCTCAGACTGGATACAACTGGCTTCATTGCTTCCTGGTTCACTGTGTGTAGAGAAGAAGACCCAGTGCAGGCATTGGGGTCGGGCACACCTGTGTTCACATCTCAAGTCTACCACAGACCAACTCTTCCATCAGGGGCAAAGGATTCCCAAGCCTCAGTTTCCCCATCTGTAACACAGAAATAATCATCCTTGCCTCAAAGTCTTGCTAAATAATAGAAAACAAGGAAAGCACTTGAAAAAGAAGAGATTCTCAAAGACAGAGATAGCTATGATTACTGTTGGAGGTCAAGTTCTGTTTTTAGCCTAGAGCTGGAGAGCGAGGCACTGAGGACCTCTGATAGCCAAGCTTTCTCCCAGCCACGTGGCTATACCTCATTCCAGGACACACAGGGACTCAGCCAAGGGGGAGCTGGCATGTGGCTGGTCTTCCTGGCATGAGCATCTGTCTTCCCCTGGCTGTTTGCCTCACCATTCAGCAATGGAGATGACTGCCCATCCCCTGGACGACACTTTTATCACTGCCAAGGAGCTCGCCAAGGGACCTGAGGTTGGAGGATTGAAGGGCAATCCTGGGAAGAAAATATTTGCCCGAATCCATTTAGAAGTCTGACGTTCCAACCCTGACACTTCAGTGACAGACAGAAGCAAGTATCTCCCAAGTCCATTGTCAATGGGCTCAACCCAGCAGGAAAAAGCAGGGAATGGCAATGAAGCGCCTACTATATGTCAGTGTCTTGGGCCGGGATTGACTAAACAGCATTAGTCCTAAATTAATTTTGAGCCCAGGTGTCAGGGAATGTTAAGTTCATTACACAGGAAGTGTAGTAGGACTGCAAGGTGTCCTGCTCACACCTCAGTGGGGAGTGAGTCTTCCTGCCACCTGGGACTCAAATGCTCTTCCTAGGGTCACAGCAGAAAACAGTCACTCTGAAGCAGGACATATGCTTCCAGAAAGAGTGTAGACCAGAGTGTTCAAATTAGACAAAGGCAACTCCTCACATCACTTGTCAGCAAGCAGAGGATATAGGCAGCGTTGTAGAGAGGACACGAGAGGGGAAATTCAGCTTCCATCAAAATCAAGTGATAAACAGGAAGGGCTTTTAGACTCTCCTTTGAGTAAGTTCTCAGGTGAAGACTAAGGACCATCTAGGATTAGCGAGAAAGACTCTGAAGAAAGAAGCAGGCGTCTCAGTTCTCACTGCCTGGGATAGGATGGCATGGAACACACCAGGGGCCCCTGGGAGAAGAAGAATGAACATGGGATCAGAGCTGACTACTCACCCACACTGGGTAAGCTCCAGTTCCTGGAGGACCAAGAGAGAACCTACTATCAGTGCCGAATGCAGAGCCCTTATGATTAGTTGACACTCCATTTATAGACTCTACATTACCTTCATAATTATCATTATTGTTGCTGCTGCTGCTGTTGTTATTAACATTATCACTATAGAGTACGGATTCAATCACCAAGTCATTCTTAAAAAATCCTCTTTCACCTTCATAAAGTCCTAAGTCAAAGAACTACCCTAGGCACTAATATAAAAATATTCTTAGCTTAGAAAGACCTGACCTGACTCTTATAATCAAGACTCTGGTGCTTAGGGTGAATAAGACCAGATAAGCGATTCTTCAGAGACATGGGTGGTGGCCAGGCTTGTTTCTCGCTAGGTGTGTTGCAGTTACACCAAGACTGTGCTCAGCCTTCTCAAATTGGGATAGATGTGGAGGCACGCTGCTCAGATCTCCCTTCAAGAAAGAACTCAGCAGTCAGCTGCAAGGAACGAAGGTAGCTGGTGGCAGCTTCCAGCCATAACACTTTCAGGTTGTACTTAGCTTTCAAGCCAAGCCCATGGTCTTTCTGGGCACCCTCTAGCCAATGATCAATGTGATGGGGGCATTTCTACCCAACATGGGATTCCTTTGACAGGTAATCTTTGCTCTAGAGCAACCAATTGAGTTGGCAGACACTTAGTGCAATGTGAATTGTGGTCCGAGGCTTTCCTTATCTCGCTGTCCTTTCACGCATGTCAGATTTGCATCACCGTCTGAAGGTTTTTTCTGCCCAATTCTGCTTCCTACCCCTACCCCTTATCTGTCACAAGCAATAACTCCCACCCCGACCAAAAAACTGCTTTACTCCTAATGCCATCTCATGGCTGCTTCCCAGAAAATCCAGTTGAAAAACCTGTTACCTTCTTTAACATTACTATCACCTCACAAAGTAGGTGGTAATATCCCTATTTTACAGATTAGGAAGGTGAGGGTCAGAGAGGTAGATGAGGGAGCTGTCATTCAAACCCAAGTCTGCTTGACCAGGAAGGAGAAAAAACTAGGAGGCAACATTTGCTATTCAAATTGTCAGTCAAAAGGAAAGCATCACTAGTGTTAGCTTAGTCTGAGTGAAGAGAACACAAGAACCCAAAGTTGAGGTGAGGGTTCTTTTGCCCCTCGAGAGATCTGTCTGGGCAAAGGGGGGTTCCGGGCAGAGCTCTGGCCCCTGAGGCTTCTGAGGAGGAACTGCTACCATCACGACGAGCATGGATTTCTGCACATGAGCCCCTTTGGCAAACTGGTGACAACTGCAGACCTCTTCTCAGAGTCGTATTTTTAAATGCACCAAATGAAATATGTCAGATTGCAAGGGAGGCCGATTATATTAAAATAAAGCTGTTAGAATATTTTTTAAACCTGCAATATGGTAATATATGTGCCTCTTTAGTAATGCATTACATAACAAGTTCTAGCAGCAGGTCTTATAAGTACCATAATTTTGAAGTAGTTTTGAACTTGAAAGATATTTTGACCTGTCTACAATGACTCCAGCGTGATGTGAAAAACCCATGGTTTGTATTGGCAACAAAGTCAAGGTCATGCTAATACCACTGTGATTTGTTGCTTACATTACAATTGGAAAACATGCCAAATTTCAGTTAGAGATTAGTGAAAATAAAGATGTACTTTATTCCCATGCAAGTTCACAAACCCTAGATTAGGAAGCCCTTCAGTAAATTCTGATTGTACCTGACAAACTGTGTGGCAAATTCTAACTCACTCAAAACTATAATCGTTCCCAAATAGGTAGTATGTAGACTCTTAGAGAGGGACCAATGAGCTCTAGAAGCCAGTACGGGATTCCCAAGAATAAATTACAGCAAGTAATCCTATTTGGTTTTTGTGATAGAATCAGAGACTAATAGGTTGGGAAGGCCTGTGGGTGACCATATTATGCCTGAAAGGCCTTTGACCCAAACCCTTATGATGTCTTTTTAACTGAGATAAAGAGATGTAAGTTGGACAATAACGCAGTTGGTTGACTGCCTAGCAAGTTCCGCCAGTCTCCAAAGGGTCAAAGCCAAGCTGGAGAGTGTGTTCCAATAGCACCCTAGAGGACTCAGCCCTAGGCCCTGGCTGACCCAACAGTTTCTTGCAGAGACTTGGATGAGAACCTAGAAAACCAGCTGAGCCGATTCTCAAAAGACATGAAACCCCAAGGCTTGGTGAATACTCTGGATAGCAGAGTCCAAATCCAAAGCAATGCTAGGGAGCCAGAAATAAAAATGAACAGAATTTCTCAAGAAGGAATTTAATAAAGATGGCTGCATTGGGATCGACATATATACACTATTGATACTATGTCTAAAATAGATAACTAATGAGAACATACTGTATAGCACAGGGAACTACTTAATGCACTGTGGTGACCTACCTGGGAAGGAAATCCGAAAAAGAGTGGATATATGTATATGTAGAGCTGATTCATTCTGCTGTACGGTAGAAACTAACACAACATTGTAAAGCAACTGTACTCCAATAAAAATTAATTTAAATAAATAAATAAAACCAGAGTTGGAAAGTAAAATTAATAATAATAAAACAATGTTAGGACAATTGATGAAACATTGGTGAAAAGTGCAATTAGACCTCTATCTCACAAGGTATATTAAAAGAAACTCCAATTATATTAAAAAAAAAAAAAAGATGGATGCAAAGTCAGATCTGGAAATTTACAAGTGTCAATATAACTGCAGGTGCAGAGGATGACGGCAAAGAGCTTACAAGCAGTACCTGTGGTGCTAAAGACCTAGGGATGCGACGTCTGTCACAGACGTAAGCCTGTGCTACCCTAGACTGAAAGCTGTTGTCCAGAGTAAGGGAGATGCGACTCCTCCTCTTCTCAAAGCTGAATGGCCCAAATCTGGGGATGGGGGTGGGGTGGGGATGTGTGCTGCGGTAGGAGTCATACTCAAAAGACTTGTAATGAACAGGATTGCACTCAGAGGAGTGCTGAGAAATCCAAACTCTACGACATAGAAACAGTGGTTGAAGCCACCAACAGCATTTGGTCTGATAAAAAGCACTTTGGGAAAGAAAGGGACAGGGAGATAAGATCATTTTTCTCAAAGGCCATTATGTATAACCGGGATCTACAAACATTTTCTGTAACGGGCCAGATAGTAACTATTTTCTGCTTTGCGAACCTGTGGCACATCTGATTTCTGTCACAGCGACACACTCTGTCATTGGACGCAAAAGCAGCCATAGACAATATAGAAATGAATGGGCGTGGCTGTGTTCTAATAAAACTTTATTTACAAACACTGGTGGAGGGTCTGATTTAGCCTGCGAGACGTAGTTTGCCGACCCCTGATGTAGAAGGAGGAACGTAACATTTCCTTAGAGTCTACTCTGTGCCAAACATCTGCACATTATCTCGTTGATTCCTCATAGAACTCATAGAACCAAAGTAGGTACTATCTCCCCATTTTAACATACAGGAAAACTGAGACTCCATATATTCCTATACTTGTATACTTCTATATGCGTTATTAAGCAAATACGCCCCAAACCCCGCACCTAGCATGAGATGGCCCTAGAATTCTAATGAGCTTCCATCACAGCACTCACTCCCTGGAGAACTGGTGCCTGGCCATGGGGGATCTACACGTGGAGTGAGTCATCACCCGAGTGATGGCAAATAATACATCTGGAAGGGCCACCAAGTCCCAGAAACATCCTGAGAAATGCAAAGACCGTGATTCCAGTCACGAGGAGGAGACCTGGGTCACTGAGTTGAAAGCTGTGATGAAGTGACCTATGGTAGCCACTCTTGATGGGAACAAATCAGCTAAAGGTTTTCTCATTGTTTTAAGTATTTTTTAAAATTAGATGATTCATTAGCCACAGAGGTATTTTCCATAGCACCACTTACCACAGCGCTTCCTGCCAAGAACAAGGTCAGAGGCAAGGGTCTCTGAAAAGCTGCAGCATCAGGGTTAGAGCGAGAAGTAACATCTCCTCCCTGTGTGGGCAGGATCGCCTTCCCCCTCTCCCCTCTCCCTTCTCTCCTCACAATACAGCCCTTGGAAGCCTCCAGCCAACCCCTAGGCAGTCACTCCCTGCTCTGCACTCTCTCCACACCTCCATCATCACACCTACCATCACTCTTATTTCTCAGAAGGACCATCAAAATGGCACAAGCTGCAAATTACGTGTCACCGAAACCCAGTGCTCAGAGGGTGTCTGATACCTAGACTTGCTCAATAAAAGTCTGTTTTATTAAACTTCACTTAAACAGGTCTCAAGCAAATGCACTCGCCTACATCTCCCATTTAACTCCCATGGCAATCACTTAACAAATCACCCTCTGTCTTACTTGATAGATGAAAGAATAAGAGGCCCCTAGATCGAGGCAGAAAGAACCGTTGGTGCCCGTTGGAAGCCAAACCTGCTCCTGCTGTGCTCCCTGAGTTCTGTGTCACTCCTCCACTTCAGGCCAGGAAGAACATTCACAAGGATGTCAGCCAGGATGCCAACGCATGGCTTTTCTTTAATGATTACTGGAGGACATTGATTTTTTTTCTAGTTCAAATCAACTTCTATAGCCCACTGCTAGAGCAAACTGAGAGTAAACTAACTGGATAAGCCAGTCCTGCCCCGGACCCACTCTGCTATTTTATTGCAAGAATCACCTTCCTCATGAGTGTTCATTGATCTGTGTCTACATATACCCAATACAGTATAAAGAAGAAAGCAAGGCTCCAACGTCAGACAGACCTGAGATTAAATCCTGTTTCTGCCATTGATCGGCTCTGTGACCTTAAGCATATTGCTTAATCTGCCAGGGCCTTGATGTCCTCATCTGTAAAATGGGTTTAAGAATGCCTACTTTGTAGGCTTGTGAGATTAAGAGAAATAATGGGCCAGAAAAAGCATTTGTAAAGTGCTGATATAGGTGAGATAGTTCAATGATTGATAGCTAGGTAGCAGCAGGTAAGCTTATTTTGTAACGAGAGAAATTGAGTGTTGAGAGTTTAGGAAAAGGAGTAACAATACCCTCATAAACACCTATCCTCTTTCTGGATGAGGGATCTGAGACTCAGAGATATGAGATAACTTGCCTAGTGGCACACTGCTAATAATTGACCTGACCTCATCACACATCCTGCGCTTGGACGGTGTCCCACATGCATTAGGCACTCAGTGAGCATTTGCAGACTAATTAACTGAAGGAATGATAGGATATGGTCTAAAAACACGAGCAGCGTAATCCAGGAGTACAGTGCTCTGGTCTCCTTCAGGCAGGGCCATTCTTGTTGCATTTTTTTTAATTTTTTTTATTTGTTTATTTTTGGCTGCACTGGGTCTTCATTGCTGCGCACAGACTTTCTCTAGTTGCAGCAAGCCGGGGCTACTCTTCGTTGTAGTTCACGGGCTTCTCGTTGCGGTGGCTTCTCTTGTTGTGGAGCACGGGATCTAGGCGTGCGGGCTTCAGTAGTTGTGGCACATGGGCTTAGTAGTTGTGGCTCATGGGCTCTAGAGCGCAGGCTCAGTAGTTGTGGCGCACAGGCTTAGTTGCTCCGCAGCATGTGGGATCTTCCCAGACCAGGGCCCGAACCCGCGTCCCCTGCATTGGCAGGCGGATTCTTAACCCCTGCGCCACCAGGGAAGTCCTCTTGTTGCATCTTTTGGGGATGAATAGTCCTACATGAGTTCTAGTGTGTCCAATGGGTATTACCACCATAGCCTCGAGAACTAACTTAACTCATTGTCGACAATCTTCTAAGGAAGAGAAGCTGGGGTTCAAGAACACAGGAATTTTAACTGCTCATATCTAAAGTTTATGATTAGTCTTAAGCAAATAAGGCCAAGTTCTCTTGCCCTGAGACTATTACAGAATTCAGTTTACTGATATTCAGTGGACCATCAGTTCCCATTTATTTTAATATTATAGAACGAGGCTGAGTTCTATAAACATAGAGTCACGGTGGTATAATGGAAAGAGCGCCGGACTAAATGTAAGGAGACATGGGTTCAAATCTCGGTCCCTATGAACTCTAGGCATGAATCTTAGCCTCTTTGCCTCTGATTCTTCATCTATAAAATGGGAAAATAATACTAGCCCCTCTTCATTATAATAATGAGGATTAAGTGGGATCATGTATGTTAAAGTGTCTGTCTTGATGCTTAGCACATAGAAAGTGCTTAATAAATATTTATCCATTTGATGGAATGCACATGTGGTATCTGGCATACTAAACACTCATAATGAGAGGCTATTTAGTCAGTTCATTCTTAGCATTAGACCTGGGTCCCTAGAAGGCACTTAATAAATGCTCTTTCACTCAGTGGAATACTTGCCCAATGACTGGCATAGTAGTTGCTTAATGAATGTTCACTCATTCAGTGGAATCTTAGCACAGTGCATAGCACATAGACAACACTCCATAAATGTTGGTCAAATCCAAGTAGGGAAAGCGGAACTTCATTCATTTAATGAGATTTTGCAATCCCATAAATATTGTATGTTGTTGCCAGGGCTTTACAAAGCAAATCAACCATTGTTGAAATGTTCTCAGCTTGTGCTGGTTAACAAACCGTTGTAAACTATTTTCCAAACATACGGCATTCCATGAATGTGCCATAATAACACTGGTAATGCTAAGCACCCCCAGATCCTAAACAAGTGGTGGGAGAGTGCAGCATATGAATTAATTCAGAAGTCAACAAAGGATCCATCTTCACAGAGACAAACACAACTACACAATCCTTCCTAAGCTTGCCCAGAGCTCAGCTTGACAATCATTTTGACAGATCCTAGAGACACTGAACCCCAAGGAAAAATTCCCAAGTGTAGGCAGAGTCTGTCAGGAATTAGAAATGCACATATGCAAATGTATGCCTATAGGAGAGTATGTGTATATATAAAATCTTCTTTTAAAGGATTCGTCTTTGAAAGTTTTGCTGTATTTAAGTACTCTGCAACATGAAAGCATTTTTTTCCTTGGGAAAAAGGCGAGTGGCTTTTAATGGTGTATTTTCTCCTTTTAGAGACCACATTTTCTAGAAAGACCATCAAGGAAAGACTTTTAAGAAAGGAGGGAGAGATGCCTTCAACAGACACTTGGTTTTCCCAATCAGAAGTTCAAGAGGGAGAGACAAACTCTATATAATTCCTGCGCAGAGTAGGTGAGTGACACTGAAGTTTAGTTCTGAAGAATGTGCATGAATTCTTTAGGCATGAAAGGTGGAGGAAGAACATTCCAGTTCTGAAAGGGAAAGTGACATTTAAGGTATGGCAATGAGTTCGACATGGCTGGCGATCAAGTGTGTGGGGTCCAGGGGTTAGTAGCAGCAAGTGATGCTAAAGAGGTGGGCCAGGCTGGGAGACCTTTAAGCCAAGGTCCATGACCTGTGAGGAATGTTATACTTGCCTCTCCTTCATAACACTTATCTCCATCTGTCTTATTTTGAACTTGGTTGTTTATTAAGGGTTTTTTCTCTGTTTCCTTCTTCCAGTCTGGAACTCCTGGAGACCAGGATTGCATGTGTGTTACCTTTATTCACACTTGCAAGTCTAGCTTAGCACACTGCCCCTAATATGTACAAAACAAGTTTCAAAGTAAATAAAAAGCAAAGACACCTTTCCAGAAGTTAATATCTGTTGCCTACTGTCTAATCTTCCTTCATATACAAGGCCAGTGTGCCAGTTAGGAGTTAATACAGGAAAAAGAAGTCCCTCCAGGTAATTTAAACAGAAGGGCATTTAATACAAGGAATGAGGTGCTTATATAATCCTTGGAGGGCTAGAGGAGCCACTCTGGGGGGCTCCTGGCTCAAGTGCACAACTCCAAAGCTGAGATGCAGAGGTCAGTGAACCTCTGCTGCTGCTGCTTCTGACTTCAACTGCCAATATCTCTCATTCTCAAAAAGCCGGTGACTGCATTACATGCCTTAGACCTGAGTCAGTTCACAGACATGCGTGAGTCTATCACCTCACTGGCCAGCAGCATGACAACAAGACTGTGGCTTCCAGCTCACTGTGAACTTCCCAGTCTCTTGGAATTTCATCTCAATGGTGGAATCTAATTTGCTTCCAGATCCCCAACTGCAAGGGAATCAGGGAAATGTAGTTTCTAGCCTTCCCGCCCCTGGGATAAAGAAAGACCCCTAAGAAGCGGGTAGGGATGGATGCCTGATTCTAATCAAAGATATCAAGAATAATTCTAATTGCCTGCTGAATACTTGAAGTATGGGCTCTTTTAAAAAAACAAACAAAAAACCTTTTTATAGCCTGGATAACATTTCCTAAGAAATGAAGAATATTTTCTAGCGCCAGCCTTTTTTTTTTTTTGGCAGTGCCACGTGGCATGTGGGATCTTAGTTCCCCAACCAGGGGTCGAACCTGTGCCCCCTGCATTGGAAGGGCAGAGTCTTAAACACTGGACCAACAGGGAAGTCCCTGGCAGTCTTATTTCTTAACTAAAATCAGAAGCACCTCCTTTTTCCCAGTCCCTTTCCTCTTCCTCTTTCTTTCTCTTCCTTTTTCTTTCTGAACAATTCTGTCCTGAATTGTGGACACGTGGATCTAGGTGGAGGTGGGAAGGCCATGGAGGTTAAGAGTAGGGTGTCAGAGCCTGGGAGGGAGGAGAGATCATCCTCACGGGGGGATGGCCCGAAACGGGAGTTAAAGTCCAAGAAAGGTGAGGAGAATATCCACGTGGGGGGATGGACAGTGCGGGGTGTTAGCCTGACCTGGGGTGACGAAGTCATCTACTCAGGGGGAGGAATAGAGACAGCAATGGAAGATAGGTTACATGCAGGGGACTTAATAAGTAAATACATGAGGAATCGTGGAAGCCAGGTTTTTCACTGTGGAGAAAGGAGTCACAGCATGGAAAAGGAGAAGAGTAGGATGAATCCTGTGGTGTTAGTCTGGAATTAAAACTATAAGTTTTCAATGTCTGGAATTAAAACTATAAGTTTTCAACTCATTGTTTTCAATGTATATGTAGATAGACAAATAGATATAAATATAGATGTAAATGTGAATTTCTGTGTGTGTGTGTGTGTTTCCTGGCTCTGCCTACATAAAGGACCTGGGAGCTGTGACACCCCAATGGCAATAATCACAACTAGCATCCAAATCTTGGCTTTCAAATAACATTTTGCATTAAAAGGAACCAGGGCTCCGTGGAGAAATGGCTGATTCCAGGACTAGGGCAGGGGAAGTACAAGATGAGCCTGGAACATCTTGTGCCATAAAGTAAGGAAGGGCTCAGAGAATGATGGGGACAAGTCAAGAGGACACAGAATCCAGATTGAAAGGATTCCCACTGGCCAAATCTAGGACACTTTGAACATCAAAATAAATAATTACAGCAAAGGATGATAACTCATTGAATAAAATAGGAAGCCACGAGCGCAACTGATAAACTACTTAAGCGAAAATTTGATCAAAAACAAGATATTTAAATAGTTTCGAAGTACATGCCCATAAAATTACAGAGGAAGTACCACAATGGTCATTGCAGCTCTATTTATAATAGCCAGGACATGGAAGCAACCTAAGTGTCCATCGACAGATGAATGGATAAAGAAGATGTGACACATATATACAATGGAATATTACTCAGCCATAAAAAGAAACAAAATTGAGTTATTTGTAGTGAGGTGGATGGACCTAGAGTCTGTCATACAGAGTGAAGTAAGTCAGAAAGAGAAAAACAAATACCGTATGCTAACACATATATATGGAATCTAAAAAAAAAAAAGGTCATGAAGAACCTAGGGGCAAGATGGGAATAAAGACACAGACCTACTAGAGAATGGACTTCAGGACACAGGGAGGGGGAAGGGTAAGCTGGGACAAAGTGAGAGAGTGGCATGGACATATATACAATACCAAATGTAAAATAGATAGCTAGTGGGAAGCAGCCGCATAGCACAGGGAGATCAGCTCGGTGCTTTGTGACTACCTAGAAGGGTGGGATAGGGAGGGTGGGAGGGAGGGAGACGGAAGAGGGAAGAGATATGGGGATATATGTATATGTATAACTGATTGACTTTGTCATAAAGCAGAAACTAACACACCATTGTAAAGCAATTATACTCCAATAAAGATGTTTAAAAAAAAATTACAGAGGGAAAAAAGAGTGTAACGTTACAGTGAGAAGCCTGGCAGATGCCACCTTAGGAACTGAACATCGTCAGTGATGGAACAAACTGGAATTTCACACCTCGTGCCAGGATGCAATGAGAAGAACAGCATCGCTTCTGGGATAGTCCTGCCAGAGCTGCACAACTGGGATAATGTCATGAAGAAACATCAGACAAACACAGCTGAACTGATGTTCTACGAAATAACTGGCCTGTAATCTTCAAAAGTGTCAAGGTCGTGAAAATAACGAAAGACTGAGAAACTGTCCCACGCTGAAGGAGACTAAAGCGCATTGATAACTGAGGCCAATGATTCTAGAATGGAGTCTTCCAGCAGGACTAATAGGACATTATCGGGACCATGCGGGAAATGTGAACGGAGCCTGAGGATTACATAATAGTATTGGATAGATGTTAAGTTCTTGAGTTTGACGGTTGCATTGTGGTTATATAGGAGAATATCCTTGTTTGTAGGAAATATCCACTTCACTATTTGGAGGTCACAGGACATCAGATTGGTAACTTATTTTCAAATAATTCAGAAGGAAAAAAAGTTATTTGCATTGTACTTGCCACTCTTTCTTAAGTTTGTGAATATTTCGAAATAAAATTTATTTGTAAAAAATGATAAGTACCCAAGCTCCAGGGGAACGCAGATTTATGAAATCAAGAACCTAAAACCTCACCTGTCTTACAGCTTCAAAAAACTCTACTTCACCTTTCCAAACAGATGAGAGTCCTTCTTTTTTTTCACATTGGATCTGGGAAATACAAACTGAAGCTGTACAAGGTTTCTGGAACAAGCAGTATCCCTGGAGGCTTCGTTGGATATATACCCACCTCCAACCTTCCAATGTCTATCATAATGTATGGAAAGAAAACTTGGTGAAGAATAAGAAGACCCAGGATCTGAATGTCATTGTCACCACTTCCTAAATATGCTACTTTGGGCAACTGCTTACCCTCCCTAAGCCTGTGTTTCCTTAACTATAAAATGGAGATAATAATATTTACTTCACAGTATTGTTGGAAGAGTTAAATACAATAATGGGTGTGAACCTGCCTAAATAATGACTGGCATAGGAGCATAAGGGTTTCGTTTTTAATTGCACAACAACTTAATTTTATATAACCCAAAAAGTTCCTTTGACTCTGCCGTTTACTCACTCATTCTCACTCATTTATACACTTAATGTTTGACAAATACTTACCGAGAATCTACTATACACGGTTCTACGGTCCAAGTCAGAAATAATAAACCACAAGTTACCCTTTTTTTTCCTACAAAGAAGAAGATGCAATGGAAAACAATGCTTTACATCCAGCTGTGAATTATGAATTTAAATCAGTTTAATAATCCAACCAAGGGTGTGTTTGCATTTCATTCCCTCTCTCTTATTGTAGCTATTGAATCCACCCACGTCTCCATCACATACATCTTTATTTTCCAGTGAGTTCTGAAAGATTTCCAAGGTAGAGCAAGACACAGGGAATGCAGCTGACGTCTGCCTCCCCCTGGGAATTAAGTCACTCCATTTAATTCCTCCTGACATTTTCCCCATTGTACTTTCTGCTCTTCCTCAAAATACATCCTTCTCAGAAAACAAATGTACTTATTGACTACCCAGGACAATCTTGGAAACAGTCGCAATTGATCGTGTGTAGAGTTCAGAAAAAACAAAACGACAAACCAAATGCAGAAACCTGTTCCATAAGGTCTCCAAAGCACTAACAGGTTGTTTGGGACATCAAGAGTCCCAGGGGTTTCTCTGTAAACCCCACTTAGGCAGGCAGAGAGATTTCTTTTCCATTTTTAGGCCATTGGCAATTTCGTTTGCTTAGGCTTAATCGTTCCCGGATATTGAGAGGGTACAGAAGGTAATTGTATGTTTGATTTTAATGACTCTTTTGGCCTCGATTTAACATCCTCGCTGAAAAAATTACCAACGAACCCACACGCACAAGGGGTTTTCTGTTTGTTTTTCGGTATTCTTTTTCCTCAAGAAATTCGCCTGAAGGTGAAATACAGATAAAATCCAGCTGTGCAGCCCCGCACCGTTTCTGTGAGTGGACGGGTCTCCGTCACTCAGAGCATCACAAGCGAGAGGCTAGAAAGGGCCCGGTTCCTGTGTCAGAGCCGGGCCGACAGTAGCTGTGCCCTCAGCCAACCAGGGGAGAGTCCACATCCGTACTCTCGCGTCTCCCTCTGGCCCAGCAGCCCTCTGCAATCCGAACTTCTAAAACTGCTCTGGCTAAGTGGCGCCGTACTGGGGGCACCTACCTCCCCGACTGCCCAAAGACAGAACAATTTTAACTGCCAGGAATGCGGCAGAACTGTCGGAAGGGCGTGAAATCGGCTACGCAAATTGTGAAATAGCTGTTGTGTGACAGCATCAAATAGTGCAGTCGAGGTCCCCTTGCGGAGAGGAGGTGACCCGACCTCCATCCCCCCAAGTGCCGGCCTTGCCATCCAGTCTGAGGGCCGCGCGCACCCAGAGCCCGCCCAGCCCCGGGACCAAAGCCCTCGCCGAGGTCCTCTCCACAGTACCTGGCACAGGTGGCCGCCCCCAGAAAACTCCTCCTCCCTGACTCCCCCTGTCCTCTGCCCCTCCCCCGCGCGCCTCTTTAGCCCCGCCCCCTTCCTTTCCCCTCCCACCCCGGCGCCTCGCCCGCCCCGCCCCCTCTCGTGTTTTCCTTTCAGGCCCCTCTTTCCCAGTTCTCCCTTTAAAAGTTGGTGCAACCCAGGCCTGGGCAGGAGAGGGGAGAGCAAAATGCCCGCCATATCAGAATCGCTAAGATAGGGTAAATAAATTTTGAAAAAGCATATTTAATAGTGTAACTTAATATTTAATAAAGGAGAGAGATGTCTGAGCTTTTTTTTTTTTAATGTATGGGTTTACATAACACTATGTAAGTTTCACGTGTACAGTATTGTATTTCGACTTTTGTGTACCAGAAAGAATGCTCACCACCAAGAAGCGTAGTCTCCACCCCTCACCATACAGTTGACCCCCTTTAGCCATTTCAGCCCCCCACCCCTTCCCCTCTGGTAACCACTACTCTGTTCTTTGTATCTACCTGTTTTGAGATGTCTATTTTTTAATACAAATCTCTGAAGGTTAAGCTCAGCAAAATCTCCTTGGTGATGAACCACGATGCAGGGATTCTTAGCTGTACCCACGGGGTTCTATCGGTTTGTTTTTCTAGGTTTTTTTGGGGGGGTAGGGGGTGTATGTTTACCAAGACACTACATTCCCTTTGTTTAAGGTTGAGAAACGCTGTTCTCAATAACCTCATCCACTCCTACGGGGCTTCGATTATACCTCGAAGCCGACAGCTGCCAATGCTCTATCTCTAGCTCAGATCTCTCCTTGGAGCCTGCTATCCCGCAGGGACTGCTTACTGGATGTTTCCAATGGCAAGGCTCAAACCTAACAGGTCCGCAGGTGAGCTCACGGTCTTCCCCACACCCTGCTCCCTGTCTCTGCCCTGTGACCCGGGCCAGGCACTGGGGATGCCCCAACGCCCGGGCTCGACCCACGTTAGACTCAGCTCTAAACTATCTCATACACCCGTCTTCTCCTCTCCACTGCAGACACTACCTCAGCTCAGCCCTCCCTCCAGGGTGTTTTAGGAGATAACAGCCTCCCAACTGCGTTCCTCGGCTTTGAATTCTCCTCCCTCCACGCTGCTGGAAAATGACCCACCTAAAATATTCTAGTGGCTCCTTATTGCTTGTAGAATAAATGTTAATGTTCTCAGAACAACCACGGAAAGCTCATCATAGTAGGACTCCGTCCTACCTTCCCTGTTTCTTTTCTTGACAGCCCTCCTTCCAATTCCACTTTCCAGCCACCTGATTCCCCCAACCCTCCGGACTCCTTCCCACCTGCTGACTTTTATGCACGCAGTTCCCTCTGCCTAGAATTCCACCTCCCTGCCTGGCTACATAGTGAACTCCTCTTCTTCCTGCAGAGCCCATCTATGTAGAGCTTTTCCACACTCCTCCAGGTGTAAATAATTGTTCCCTTCATTGTTTTCCTGCCTCACTTCCTACAGTCTCCTTTAAGCCCTTATCAGTTTGTAAATTGAGTTATTTGGTTAGAGTCTATCTTCTCCTGTGTGTTATGACCTCTTTGAGTGTAGAAGCTGAAGCAGCATCTACATCTATGTTTCCCCAGAATCTTACACAGAGCCTGGTACAGAGCAGGTACTGAATGAATGAATGATGACCCCATGGTGCCTGCTGCCTTTTCCCAGCATTACTGTGCTCTCAAGTCCTCTGTGACATAACAGGACCATCAGGACAGTAAAGGATTGCAATATCTTTACATTAGTTCCCTAATGCTGCATAGCAAATTACCCCAAACTTAGTGGCTTAAAAAATCAGTCATCACTTGTGATCTCTCTCTGGATGGGGCATTTGGACACTAATTCCTCCCTCATGATGTCTGAGGCCTCAAGTGGAAGATTCAAAGGCCAGGGGCCAGAACTATCTGAACCCTCATTTACTCACATGTTGACATTGACTGTCAGCTGGAGCTTAGCTAAGTGTCAGCCAAAACACTTCCATGTAGCTTCTCCGTGTGGCCTGAGCTTCCTTACAACAGGGTGTATGGATTTCAAGGACAAGTGTCCTAAGAGTGAGAAAAAGCAGGTGAAACCATATTGACTTTTAGACCTCGCCTTGGGGGTCGTGCACCCTCACTTCTGCCACATTCTGTTGATCGAGGCAGTTACAAAGGTCCATCCAGGTCCAAGGGGAGGGAACATAAAACCCACATTTTGAAGGAAAAGTGTTCATATCACATTGTAATAAGAACATGTGGGATGGCATATATATTGATACATTGGTGTGGCTGTATTTGGAAATTATCTGCTATGATGTTCAAGGAACACCGCCCTCTGCTACTGTGGGGACACTAGCCTCATGAAGCATTGGGAGCACATTAGACAAATAACCCTAAATGGCTACCTACCTTGGTCATGAACATTTGTTATGAATCTCAGATGGAAGATTTCCATCCAATTAGCAAGAGCCCCAAACTGTCAGGGACATACAACTGTGTGAAGAGGACTGAAGGAAATTATTTAGGATCTGTTTATTGAATTAACTCACCAAAGACTGACTACTCTGTACCAGGCCCTATAGATGAGCCAGATACATCCCCTGCCTACTAGAAACAAATATACTCAAAACCACTTTTCCTTGCTACACTGAACCAACATCCTTGAACCAAGTTAGTACACTTCCATTTTCTGTTCCCTTGAGATAGAACCTTGGTTCCATATGCAAAATGAACTCTGAGAATATGCCCAATCATACCTGAGTACAGGGACAAAGAAAATTTAGGCTTCCAAGCTGAGTCTCTCTATTGCACAAGGAAGAATTAAATACCCACCATAAAGGTAAAACAGATTAAATATTATTAGTGACTAGAACGTATAGATATTATAGGACTCAGTCTCCTTGTGCGGGAAAACTGCAACCCAGGAGCCAAATCCTACCAGGAGCCTGTTTGTTTGTTTTTTTTCCTTAATTAATTTATTTTTTATTTTATTTTTGGCTGCGTTGGGTCTTTGTTGCTGTGCGTGGGCTTTCTCTGGTTTTGGCGAGAGGGGGCTGTTCTTTGTTGCAGTGCACAGGCTTCTCATTGCAGTGGCTTCTCTTGTTGCGTAGCACAGGCTCTAGGTGTGTGGGCTTCAGTAGTTGTGGAACGCAGGCTCAGTAGTTGTGGCACGTGGGCTCTAGAGTGCAGGCTGAGTAGTTGTGGCGCACAGGCTTAGTTGCTCCGCAGCATGTGGGATCTTCCCGGGCCAGGGCTCGAACCCATGTCCCCTGCATTGGCAGGTGGATTCTCAACCACTGCGCTACCAGGGAAGCCCCCAGCAGCACGTTTTTATAAATAAAGTTTTATTAGAACACAGCTCTGCTCATTGATTTAAGAATGGCCTGTGGCCACTTTCATGTGGCAGAGTTGAGTAGTTGCCACAGTGACTATCTGGTCCCATAGACCCTCAAATATTTACTGTCTGGCCCTTTACAGACAAAGTTTGCTGCCCTTCCTCTAAATCTTTTTGCTTGCTTGCATCAATCATAGTGCTGCCTTCTATCATGCTTCACTCATGCACCAGGCTCTATGCTAGGAATCCCTGTATGAATTACTTTCAACTTTACCTGGAACCACCAGGGAAATATTATCCTCATCTTGCAGATGGAGAAAATCAAGATTTTAAGAGATGAAAGATTTGCACAAAGCCACAACCCGTCAGTGGTGGAATTCAAACCCAGGTCAGTATAATTCCAAAGGCCATGCTCTTATCTTCACACCTGTCAGTAAAAGCATGGGGTATAGACACTTCTGCCTTCTGGCTGTCTGGGTGAGAAACAACTGGAATCCAGGAGCTGCCGGACATGATTATTAGCCTAAGGAATCTGCACTCGAACACAACCACTGTCCCCAAATGACTGATTGTCATGGACATGATTCATCATCCAGCGAGGCGGGGATCACGGAGGTTGCCCCTAGAAGCCAACGGAATGAACAGAGAGGGTTGGGCCACAAAAGCCCTCAGCACACACAGCTGAGACCCGGGGCTTGGAGCTATAGACACAGAACCACGGAGACTCCACCACCTTCCTCAGAGCTCCTCAATCTGGAGCGTTGCCCAGGCCATCTGGAGGATCAGAAAGAGTCCAGTCGTGACAGGTAGCTTTTATCTGGACAGCAGCCACTGCTGTAATGAGACTCCCCTTAGCACTTGCCAAATTCTGTACATCTCTGGTTCAGCTGGGAGCTGGTACCCCTCCGTGTAAGTCTGCATTCGCCGGCTCCAGACCGTTAGCATCCTTAAGAGACAGGAGGCCGAGATGTTTGGGGGCACAGGGCACTTGGGACCACAAGGAATCTACCCAGATACTCCCTGAGAACTCACCTATCACAGCCTTGTTTGTGCTGGGACCCAAGTCTGAGCTCTGCTTACAAAAAGGAGGGCATTGCCCATAGCATACTGAGGTATTTTTTGATCGTTGCTGTTTCGTTTTTAAATTCTCTCACATTCATTACACATGTTTTTATCGAGCATCCACCATGCTCGATAAATAAATGAAAGAAAATTCCCTGCCATCAATAATAATTATTGAGTGCTTACTCCATACCAGGAATTTCTCTAAAAGCTGTGCAGGCAGAAAGACATTTAAAACTCACAGCAACACTGCAAGGTAGGTACCAGCCTTGTCTCATTTCACAAAAGAAGAAACTGAGGCACAAGAATGTTCATTCATTCAACAAATGCATCACACACACACACACACACACACACACACACACACACGTATATATATAAAGAGAGAGCAAACGTTCTATGCTAATACTCCCAATAACTAGCATGTTTACAATTGGAGCCCTAAAGTTTAAAAAACAAAAATCTTAACCATACACATTTACATACATTTCTGCTCATTGTACCATCCCCGCTAAGAAAGCCATTTTTTAGATGGTGAAATCTCAGAGACGTTTAAGGGATTTGCACAAGGTCACACAGCCAGTCGTGGCCTGCCTATCAGGGAAAAGCTTTCTATAGAAGGACCAGAACAAGATCCTCAAGGTACCTTTCAGCTTTAGAACCCAAGGGATCAATTGCAGGGGGCTTTCCTCTCCCACCCTGGCCCCTTGTCCCCTCATTGGGAGTCTACCCGTCACTCCCAGGTCCCTTCTAGCAAAAATCGAGTGTTTTCACCAGTGCGAAGTAGATTTAGAAATCCCCCGCCATCAGGAAGTGAGAAGCAGCCACCTGGCTTCAGGGTCGCCTAACTTCGCCTTAACCATCAGGGTAGAACGTCCTCATGAAAATCAACACAGTGGGGCGGCCGAGTGCTCCCCTGGGAGGGTCACGAAGGCAGAGCCACCACAAGAGCACGTTTGCGTCCCCTCCTGTGAGAGGCTGAGAGCCTCTGCCCGAGAGCCCCAGGGGGAGCAAGTCATCCCTACAGGGAGGAAGGAGGACGGGCTTCCAGGGAGCTGAAAGCCATTTGGGAGTGAAGATGAGCAGATGGGAAGCTAGGGACAGGATACTTGGCC
Source organism: Balaenoptera physalus (assembly GCF_965194825.1). Lineage (NCBI taxonomy): Eukaryota > Metazoa > Chordata > Mammalia > Artiodactyla > Balaenopteridae > Balaenoptera > Balaenoptera physalus. The sequence continues at coordinate 25,553,199 of NC_138886.1, forward strand.
CCAAAGCCAGTGTGCATGAAAGCAGCAGGTCTGGCTTCTTGTGCTGCTTGTAAGTGCATTCTGGAAGCTTCTGAGAGGTTCTCAGAGTTGGTGAGGTCAGTCTTCCAGGGGACCCGAGGCCTGGCTGCCCAACCTAGCCCTTCCAAGGGGTTTTACTGCCCTGGGTTAAACAGTGGTAATCATTTTAGGCCAGAAGCAAACGTATTAATGCCAGATGCCAGCTGAGGGGACACTCCAAGAGTTGAGTGGGTGTCCTGGTGTAAGATTCAATGAACCCACCATGCTGATCAGTTGTGAAGACCAAATGGATTCAGCTTAAGACCTTCAAGAGGGGTTTGTCCAATCATTGGTTTATTCAGGAAATATTTGTTGAGTATTTACCGAGTGTCAAGCATCATTCCTTGTTGCTGGGGTTACCAAGGGGAATAAGGCATATCCCTGCTCAGATCTCTGGACAGACCAACAGATGCATGATGAACCACAGCACAGGGTGAGGACTGGGGCTGAGAATGAGCAGGAGAAAGAAACAACAACCCTGCTGGGACCAGGACTGGAATAAGAAGACCATCGATACTACCAAACCCTTGTTTGAGCCGTGTGACCATCACCGAGTTATTTAAACTCTTTCTGCCTCAGTTCCTTGTCTGTAAAATGGAAATAAAACCAGTTCTTTCCTTGGAAGTGTGTTGTGAGGATTAAATGTAAATCTATATATAGTACTTACAGCAGCACCAAGCACGTCCTGTGCGCCATTGGAGAGTTGTAATTATTAAATGTTCACTATGCTCAATGGACCTAGAGATTGTCATACAGAGTGAAGTAAGTCAGAAAGAGAAAAACAAATATCATATAATATCGCTTTTATGTGGAATCTAGAAAAATGGTACAGATGAACTTATTGGCAAAGCAGAAATAGAGTCACAGATGTAGAGAACAAACTTGTGGTTACCAAGGGGGGCTGGGACAAATTGGGAGATTGGGATTGACATATATACACTACTATGTATAAAATAGATAGATAACTAATGAGAACCTTCTGTTCAGCAGAGGGAACCCGACTCAGTGATCTGTGGTGACCCAAATGGGAAGGAAATCTAAAAAAGAGTGGATATGTGTATACGTATAACTGATTCACTTTGCTGTACAGCAGAAACTAACACAACATTGTAAAGCAACTATACTCCAATAAAAATTTTTTTAAAAATGTTCACTAAGCACTAGGTCCTGTTCTAAGGTTTACATGAATCCATACCTACATGGTTGGGACTCTTGTCAACCCTATTTTATCGGCGCACAAGGAGGCACAAGGAGGTTGTGGGAGGAGGTTGCATAGCTTATAAGCGCTGGGGCCGGGATTTGAACCCAAGCAGTCAGGCACCCAACTCTATGCGCTTGACCTAATACAATTCTGCCTCAGGACCCCACCATGCTGACCCAGCACGGGAAGGGGACAGTTGAGTGGGAAGTCATTCCAGAAGACATAACATTGGAGCTGGTCTTTGGTGACAATTGGTATTTGTAAGGAGTTAGGGAGGTGAAATAGAGGTGTGTCACTTGACGTAGGGTTCAAGGGCATTGATTTGGGAGTTAGAATCCCCAGTACACCATTTGCCAGCAGTATAACCTCCAGTGAGTTGCTAAGTATCTATGCCTCAGTTTTCTCATGTGTAAAACAGGAATCACTATTCCTACCTTGAGAGGCTGTTGTACAGATGAAATGAACTCAAGCACTTCGGATGTTCTCTGGCACATAACAAGTGTGCAGGAAATGGAGGCTATTTCCTCCCAGCTTCACTCATCTCCTGCTGCCTTGCATCCCTCTTATTTTCATCCTTTCTCCCTCCTGCCCCCCATGACCCACCCCCGTTCTCTTTATGGAACATTGGTAGTTAGTTTCACTTTGTCTGGCTTTCTTTGTTCAGTAAATACTTTCCTAGTTTTCCTCATCCCCTCTGGGACCTCTTTCAGCATTTCCTTTCCAAATACCTCTTCCTATGTCCATTCTGAAACACTGACGTTTCTGTGGGTACCACTGTTGGTCATCTCCTCTCTTCCCACTCTACATACCTGGGTAATCTGTGCATCCATATACTGACAAATCCCAAATCTGTATGTCTGGAGCAGATCACTCTTTTGAGCTCCTGACCCACATTTCTAGCTACCACCTCTGCTGGGATGTCACAGTGCTACGTGTCTAAATTGGAACCATCCTTTTTATCCCCAAAAGTGCTCTACCTCCTGGTAACCCAATCTTAGCAACTGGCACCACCACCCATCCAGTTGCCCAAGCTAGAAACTGGGAGTTGTTTTGGAATCCTCTTACCATTCCACCTCCACATCTAATGAGTCACCAAGTCTTGTTGATTTCACCTCCTTTGACACCTTCCTCTTCTCTCCAGCTCCACTGCTCCTGCCTGGTTCAGGCTCAGGCCATGTCTTTTATAGTCTTGGCAGGGCTTCCTAACAAAACTCCTTCTCACCAGCCTTTGCCTTCCTTTAATCCATCCTCTGCATCACGGGTGACAAACTTTTTCTGTAAAGGAACAGATAGTAAATATCTTAGGCTTTGTGGCCATAGGATCTCTATCACAGCTAAGGAATTCCACCATTGTATGCAAAAGCAGCGGCAGACAATGCATAAATGAATGGGTATGACTCTGTTCCAATAAAACTTTATTTAGAAAAACACGAGCTGCATGGATTTGACTCATGAGCCATAATTTGCCAGCTCTTGTCCTATATTGTGGCCAAAGTGGTCTAACAAACCTAAGGGCACGTGTCATTCCTCTGTTGAAAATCTTTCATTGATCTCCAGATGCTGTCAAGATAAAGTCTAAGACCCTTAATAAGGCTATTATGTCCTCTGTGATCTGGTCTCTTCTTCCTCTTCTTCTTCTCCTTCTTCTTCTTCTTCCTCTTCTTCTTCTTCTTCTTCTCCTTCTTCTCCTTCTTCTCCTTCTTCTCCTTCTTCTCCTTCTTCTCCTTCTTCTTCTTCTTCTTCTTCTTCTTCTTCTTCTCCTCCTCCTCCTCCTCTTCCTCCTTCTCCTTCTTCTTCTTCTCCTTCTTCTTCTCCTATTTATCACATTACCCATGCTTCAACATTTTCCAACTGCTACAGATCCTAGAGTATATTGTGAATTTTTTCCATCTCTGTGCTTTAAAGTTGCTGTTCCTTCTGCCCCCAAATGTTCCTTCCCTTCATTTATTTAGCACACTGGCACTCATCCCCCCCAAATTCAAGTTAAGTCTCATCACCTGTTTGAAGTCTCCTATCCCACAACTGGAGAGAAAGAGTACTTCTTGTGAAATGTATTTCACTGGCAAATTGGGAGGTCTTTGATGATAGAAACTATGTCTCATTCATTTCACATTTTTGATGGCTAAAGGAACCCTCATTTTCACTGTACACAGGAGGAAACTGAGGCACAGGAAACCCATGTTACAAACTCAAGGTCACATAGCAAAGAAGGCTCTATACTGGAATTGAAACCTGGAAAACACGGATCCTGAGTCCAAAACCTATGCTCTCTCTACTTCACTTTAAAAGTCAGAAAGAAAGATCTTTGTCCAGTGTCTACTTATTTCATAGCCTGGAAATAATATCACTAGGTTTTCTCCATATCCAGGAAAGCCTTTAGCAGTAGAACAGGAGAAACAGGATTCTGTATGGCTCCTTCAGAATAAAACTATGTGATCTTTCTCTTTTCTCTTACTTTCAAGTCTCTGGGCAAGCTGATGGATGCAACCCATAGGTTCCAAGTGTTGCTGCTGCCTCAACACTCTAAAGAGACTTCTTGGAGTTCTCTAACTAGTTGGGTGGGTCCTCTCCTTCTGTTGGCTCACTTTTCTGGTCCCTTCTGTGAGCATCCTTCACAAAGTAAGTCATTCTGCAAATAAATGAATTTTCCCACCCTATCAGGTGTGCTCACAACACAATGGACAATGAAGTTCATGGTCTGCATGGTGATCCATTCTCATGTCTCACGCATTACTGTACAGGGAGTGCATACTGCACTTTGTGGTAAGGATATGGAGTGATGTGAAAAGACTAAAAATGGAAACACAGAACTCAAAATTACCATTTCTTTCTGAAGAAATAACCCAGAATTGCCTTGATTCCCATTCAGCAATGGGATAAATGCTTTTTAAAAAGTCCTTCAAGTTTTGATGCATTTGCAAGAAGGAAGGCAACATCGTACTTTCAGGCACTTGTTTCTTAAATTCAAGCTTTCAAGGATGTGTGAGAACTGACCTTGATCTCTAGGCCTGTGGTTTTCTATCTGAGCTCTGCAGAGTTCTAGGATTGCTCTAAGATCTCCAGGAGTTCTACAGTGAAGTATTCTCGACTAATTGTTGATGGTTTACACTATGTCCTCTTGAGTTCTATGTTGGGTTCCAGATAAAATTTCTGTTTTAAAAAGTCATTCTATCTTTGGTCTCAGCAGCAGAAGTGAGATGATGAAGGGAACGTCATCGTTTGGAAAGCGTCGGAATAAGATGCACATGTTGTGCCGCCGCTGTGGCTCTAAGACCTACCACCTTCAGAAGTCGACCTGTGGCAAATGTGGCTACACTGCCAAGCGAAAGAGAGAGCATAACTGGAGTGTTAAAGCTAAAAGACGAAATACCACCAGGACTGGTCGAATGAGACACCTAAAAATTGTATACCGCACATTCAGGCATGGATTCTGTGAAGGAACCACACCTAAACCCAAGAGGGCAGCTGTTGCAGCATCCAGTTTGTCTTAATGATTAGTCATGCAATAAATGTTCTGGTTTAAAAATCAAACAAACAAAAAAGTCATTCTACTGCTTATTAGAAAAAATTAAAAATTAAATCTATAATATTCAAATTGACAGTTTAAATTAATGGCTCTGGAATGTACCTAGGGACCAATTTGTAATAGATCTGCTGACCACTAGTTTCATCAAGAAATAACTGTGGAAGCAAATAAAAATCTGGAAATATTTGCAAGATGGTTGAGCAACAAACCCGCTTTTAGCTTTCTATGCCATCCATCAGGTACCACATGCCACCCATCAGGAGCCTCAGCACTTTCCTCTTGGTCACCTCCTTGGTTCCGGACCCCTTGGCCTCACTCATCCTGGCACTATGCTCCACCCTCCCACTTCTCCCCTTTCTACCTCTCGATGCTTACTCACATTTGAGAGTTGACATTTACACTTGATCTTGATACTCAACTTAGTCTTCCCAGAGTCACAGCTTTGGCTCCCCTTAAACATGATGCAGGCTCTCTTGACTGCCTCAGGCTGCCTTGGGTGACATGTATTCTGGGTTCACTTAACCTGTAAACTTTACCCTATAAATTAACACTGGAGGGGTCCCATTCAGCACAGCAGCTCATGAGGAATAGTAGCCAAAATATAAATAAATCTCAAAACACATGACACCAAGCTCCTACTAAAGAGAGTTATGGAGTTAAAGTTATTAATTCAACAAAAGATTAACTGTGTGTCTATCATATGCCACACAATGAGCTGGGTCCTGAAGATTTAGAAGCTATGGCCTCTGCCTACAAGATGCTCACGGTGTAGTAGAAGAGACAGCATAGGGCATAACTATCTGTGAGACACTCTGAAATGTGACAAAACAAGCCTTACAGAGACACAGTCCAAACAGTTTGCCGTCATTGTAGACAAACATTCACAGTCTGGTGCCTACTCTCCTAGCCTTATTTCTTCTGTCTTTCCCAGTGCTTCCTGAGCTCTAGCCACACAAAATCCCTCCCTTTCCATGACCTTTCACAAGTCTATGCATTTGCACAGGCTCCTTTCTCTGCTGCAATTGCTTTCTCTGCATCCTTCCTCACTGCCAAGTTCTCTCTCGCCCATCATGTAACTCATAGGTGAATGTCTCTGACAGCTAGCAAGTCCTTAATAAATCTGAACAAATAAATTAAAGGCCCAACTCAATTGTCTACCTTTCCGTGAAACCCCCCCCTGATTTTCAGAATTAGTCTGCCGCCTTCTCCGTAATCCCACAACCCTTTGTTCACATCTTCATCAAAGCTTTTAATAAGCTGTACTAAAGTTATTGATTTCTGTGTCTCATGTCCCAACCAGCAGTTCCTTAAGAGTAAAGATAAAGTCTTAGATGTCTTTGTATAGATCACTCACTTCCCTAACACCCTTACCCCGTCCCTGGAATTATCACTGCCTGATAATGTATTTTCTGGTCAATAACTGATTGATAAGGCAATAAATATAAAAAGGAATGAATGAGTCATGGGTATAAAATATCATGCAGGCACAAAGAAGAAAGGATTCATTCTTACTAGGGATATCAGAAAAGGCTACATAGAACAGATGGCATAAAAATTGAGCCTTGAGAAATTATTAGAAGTGTTCCTAAAAAACAAGAAAGAGGAGGACACTCCTAGGGAGGAAAGGGTGTGGGCAAAGGTAGGGAGGAATGAAAGAATGTGACAAATTTGGGGAATGATGACTCCATTGATCTGGCTGATGGCTCCTCTGAGGAGTATAGATTTTATCATGCGTCAATGGAGAGCCACCGCAGGGGAGTGACACGGTCAGACGTGCATTCTAGGAAGATAAGTGTGGACTAATAATAGGCGAGCGATTGGAAGCCAGGTGACCCTTCGGAGGCTGTTGCACTTATCCTTGTCTAGAGGATGGATGGAGAAGATCTGGACTAAGACTGTGAATGTGGAGGTGGAGAGGAAGGATGGTTTAATAGATCTTTAGGAAATGACTCAACAGGAGCTCTAATTTTGCAGAAAAAAGAAAGAAGCCCAGACACAGAGAGAAAGGAACTGATGAGATGTGAATTAGAAGAAGCAGAATCAGATCATCACGTGATCTGAATGGCCAAGGCAGCAGCCTTCCCAAAGGAAATGGTACAAACTCAGAAGTCAAGGAAATGTTATCGTGAGCAGGGAAACCAACCAAGGAAAAATTCACTCCACATTTTACACGAGTTACGAGACTGGTGAGGAAAGCTGGGTTCTTGGCTGAGGTTTGTATTGAGCTGATCACCAAGAGCAACACGTGCATGACTAACAACCCCATAATAGGCCCTTCCTTATGAGCTGTAATGGGAGCTGTGCTGACAGATGTGACGGGTATTCTCAGCAATCCTTGGGGAGTGACAACTGCAGAGCTCACACACAAAAACAGGTGAGACTCACTCTTGAAACATCCTAGCTGCTGGTGTGTAAGCACGCTGGGTTCCTCAAGCATCCTGAACGTTTTCTTTGCCCATTTGGAAGGGGGATCCTAATATCTTCTTAGCTGTGAGATCTTGCGAGAGCCTGACCTCCCTGCTGGGGCTCACTTTCCTTATCTGTAAAAGAGGGATAACAGTACAAGCTCCTCTGAAAGGTGATAGTGAGAAATTGATGAGAAGCTAGCTTCTCAGTAAGCTAAGAAGCATGAATAAATGTTCGGGCTTAGTAATACGAGCCAAGAACTGTACCTGGAATTTATTTCTCCATATTTCTGAGAAAAATGTGGTCTGTTTCTGTATGATTTGCGCAAACCATCCAAAGGGTTAGCAAAAAAATGTTTTTCCTGATCGAGAATAATTTCTTCTTTTAAAAGGGAAGTGATGCTCTGCTAACGGCAAATACATCAAAAAAGTTGAGTGTGGCCTTCCTCATGCCACTCAGAGACAAAGGAGAGCCACCGGCATCTGTGATGGCTCCGAATCAGCAGAAGACAAATGGAGCTGGACCACGAGGCAAGGAGAGAAGGCTTCTGGAGCACATCCCCTCTCAACAGGTCCCAAAGGGATCCACCAATGGCTAGCCACACCTCTGCAAGAGCTTGGAAACTAAGATGGGAAAGAACAGCTCGGTGTCTCAAAATGTGCCACCTCTGATTAAAAATTGATACCTATGGGGAAGAATTCCAAAAATGTAGACTAGAGAGAGTTGGAGACTTTTTAAAAAATTATTCACCAAGTTGTTTTTTCTTTGTGACAGTATCTTACGTTTAAAGTTTTGTTTAGAAAACACTTTCACTCTCTTTGTTCTATTTAGTCCTCGCACTAAGCTGTGGAGATGAATATTATTATCTTTTTAATTGTTTGCTTTTTTCAAAAATTTATTTCTTTTTTTATTTATGGCTGTGTTGGGTCTTCATTTCTGTGCGAGGGCTTTCTCTAGTTGCGGCAAGCGGGGGCCACTCTTCATCGCGGTGCGCAAGCCTCTCACTATCGCGGCCTCTCTTGTTGCGGAGCACAGGCTCCAGACGCGCAGGCTCAGTCGTTGTGGCTCACGGGCCTAGTTGCTTCGCGGCATGTGGGATCTTCCCAGACCAGGGCTCGAACCCGTGTCCCCTGCATTGGCAGGCAGATTCTCAACCACTGCGCCACCAGGGAAGCTCAAGATGGATGTTATTGATAGTGTTATTATTCCCATGTAAGGGCTGAAGAAACTGAAGCTCAGAGTGACACACAGTCACCAGCAGGACTGTGACACCTGACTCTCAGCTCACCCTCTCCGTGTACACAACCCAACAGCAAGCTCCCCGAGTGCAGAACCATGGCTTCTATTTCCCTTAGTGCCTAACCTACTGCTCCAAATAGACACTCATGAGTGCTTCCTGATTAAACTATCTTATTTGTTTGTGTATGTAGTCATTCCATGCATATGTAGTGGGCACCAAATAATGCTGCTGTGGATAATGAATAACTCATATGCAAACTAAACTCTGCTTGAAACCTAGTAGGGGAGGGCATGAGGAGAAGAAAAAGCAAGAGCCCACAACCACTTTGGATTCAACCTACAGGAAGAAACACAAGCAGAAAACAGTATTTGAAGAGACTGGCCTAGTAGCCAGTGAAGGAAGAATGTTCTGGGGATAACAGAGGGGGCCTTAGTCCACTTCCTCTAAGCCAGTGTTTCTCAAACTGGTGTGTAGCAGAATCACCTGGAGAGTGACTGAAAAATTCAGAGGCCCAGGGTCCTTGAAGTAGGATCAGGCCTGGGCCTTGATATTTTACCAGAGTTCTCCAGATGATTCTGACACTGGCCAAAGTTTGAGGACCACTGTTCTAAACAGACTTTTCTTAGGAATGAAGCTCAATAGCCATGACTCTGAATTTTCTCTGCTTCTTCCCTTGTGTGATAAAGGGGATGAGGTTTCCACTGGAGGTCAGTGGTTGACCTCTGCCCAGTAGGGGTACTGCCTATGTATGAATTCACAGGTCTTAGTCAAGGTTGCCAGTCTCTAGTGAGGACTTGAAGAGGAGAAGCTGGCATGGGGTGAAGCTCTCTGGTACCCCATCACCAGTGGGAAGGATATTGTTCCAGCTACGTGCTCATGACGCCTTCCCCAACACACATTTTTGCCCTTTAAACAAAGTTTCATTCAATGAACACTGACAAACCCATTACCATGTCCCAAGAACTGGGTCAGTCCCAGAGGGCAAGCAGACAAGTTCCTACTTTCAAAGGCCTCTCTGATGGGAGAGACCAGAGCCCTGTGGAATAACATGGTAAATGCTGTAAGGAAGGTGAGAGCTTGTGGAGGGAAGGCTAACTCAGATGGGGCCAGGAAAAGTTCCCAGAGGAAGTGACATTTGAAAAGTACAACTACACCAGGCGGGGAAGGGGAAGCAAGCTCTCAGGAGAGAAACCAGCTGGTGGCAAGGCCAGAGGGCTGCCCCAGGCCAAGCAGGGCTAACAGACTGGGTGGCTGGAGGCAGGGTGTGGAGGACAGAGAGGAGGAGGGGGAGGGCCAGATGTGAAGGGCCTGGAAGGCCAAGCAAAAGAGTGGAGGCTTCATCTCAACAATCAAGAGCCTTCCCTCTTTGTTACCTTCCCCTCCCACTGGTTTTCTCTGCCTTATGTCTCCCCTTTAGGAGGCTAGAGAAGAGGGAAAAGCAAAGGAGGAAGGGAGGGGGTGCAAAGGGAAAAAGGAGAAAGGAGGAGAGGAAGAGAGACATTCAAGTTCCTTTTTGTTGACCCCACCTTGAAATGCTGTGGCTTGTGTCTTATAAAGAACTAGAAATTTAATGATTTCTGGCTTCACAAGAGATGTAGTGCTGAACTCAACCCAAGAGGGTTGGGCTCAGCTCTGGGTGGCACAGCTTAGGTAGAACCAGTAGAGCCTAGAGTAGTGGTTCCCAAACTCTTGACCTCAAGGGTCATCCCTTGCCCGCCATGGTTTTATATAGGCTTGGAGCATCTGTTGATGGAGAAAATATAAAAGGAAAAAGAAAAATCTATTAATTCAGGAGAACTCTAAGGTAAATTTGTATTCATTCTATACAATAGCACCCACACACTTGAGAGTTCATTAATGCATAATAAGCTACAACAAAAGGCAAATAACACACATAGAGAAATATCTGTAACATATATGATAGGCCAAGGGTTAATGCCTTAATATGTAAAGAGTTCTTACAAATTAATAAGAAAAAGACCAACAACCCAATAGGAAAAAAAAAAAAAAATGGATAGCAAAGGACATTTGCAATGATGTTCGCAGAAAAAGAAATACAACTACCTTAGGGGACTTCCCTGGCAGTCTGGTGGTTAAGACTTCACCTTCCAATACAGGGGGTGTGGGTTCGAGCCCTGGTCAAGGAGCTAAGATCCCACATGCTTCGTGGCCAAAAAACCAAAACATAAAACAGAAGCAGTATTGTAACAAATTCAATAAAGACTTTAAAAATGGTCCACATCAAAAAAAAAAAAATCTTTAAAGAAAAAAAGAAAAGAAATACAAACTTAATCTCTTTCATAATGAAAATATCTCTATATGAAATGCCATTTTTTTTTAACCTGGTAGAGTAGCAAAGAGTAAAATGTTTGATACTTATAGAGTAGAAAGGATGTGTTGAGAAAACACCACTTTCATTCATCACTGGGAAAATGTAAATGGGAACAAATTATCTGGAGGACAATTTGACTATATCTATCAAAATTTAAAATATACTCTTGTACAGAAATTCCATTTGTAGAAATGTATGCTACATATAAAATCACACATGTTCACAAAGTACATCAAATGAGATGGACTCGATAAAGTGCAGTGAGAATGCAACTTTATTTTTCTCACCCTGAGAATTCATTTACCTGGTCCTTTCATTCACAGAAAGTCTCTGTCATTTCAAAGCACACTCCAGTGTGTTTATCAGAACTCTAAATAAATTTCATTTCAAATCCGTTGGCTCAGACCCTTCCGAAGCTCAGGTCTGTTTCTAGTGTGGATGCCACTTGTAGGGGAGAAAAGCAAGGTCATCTTTTGTCTTCCACCTTACTCCCTCCCCTCACCTCACTGCCTCCTCCGGATGGACCAGATAAAGAGGAAATAGGGAAGGGCGACCAGGCGCAACCAAATAAATAAGTAAATATTAAAAAAAAAAAGAAACTGAGCCTAAAAGAACCTCATTTTACCATATTGTTATATGTATATACCACATATATAATTTACAAAAATAACCTAAGTTTCTGGTAAGTAAATCATGGAAAAATCATATGATAATCTGCATATGTCATTATAGGAAAAATTCTACTAACTTAAAAAGAACAAAACAAAACAGAGTGCAGAACATTGTAGGCTCCCATTTGTATGTGAGTGGTTTTAAAGGGACATGTTGGCATATACACAGTTGTATCTGCACAGAAATTCTGGGAAGTGGGGTGGTGAGCAGACCTACAATTCATTGTATAATATTTTATGCTTTTTAAGTTTTTACAATAATGTATTAGTTTTATAATTTTAAAACCTACTCTTAAGAAAAAAAATAAAGGCAAACATAGTACATAGGGTTCCTTTTAGAAAGCTCTGGTATTTTTTACAAAAGCAATCCTCTTTCATTCAAACAATATAGAAACACACAAAGAAAACAAAAGAAGAGATCTACAGAAAATATCTAGAAGGAAAAAAATGGAAAATATATACCTCACAAAATTTTTTTAAAACCCGTCTCCCACCCTCTCTCTGCCCTGCAAGGTTAGCACTTTTAACAGTTAAGTGTACATCTTCTTCTAGGTGTTTCTTTATGACTCTACAACATATGTAATTTTCTTTACACCAAAAATGGAATTGCACTCTACAGAATGTTCTTAAGCCTGATTTTTGTTTTCACTTTAAAGTATACCTTGGACCACCTTCCAAGACAGTGCACAGAGACCTACCCCACTCTTCCCAGCCTTTGAAACAATATACCTCTGTGTGTCCCCAACACACACATAGCTACTTGACCGTGACTTAAGACTGCTGCTCCTTTAACAGCTGTAGTGATGGCTCTTCCACAGGTCTGTGCGCTGTAACACCATCCCCACCCATCAGATCCCTTAGGTAGGGTTGCTGGGACTACAGTGTTGACAGACACAGCCAAAATTCCATACAACTACTCTCCTTGCCAGTCCCTCACCACGCTCCCCCTCTTTGACAGCAGCTGTATGTGAGCCACCTTCCTTTTTTTTTTTTTTTTATAAATTTATTTATTATTTTTGGCTGTGTTGGGTCTTTGTTGCTGCACGCTGGCTTTCTCTAGTTGTGGCGAGAAGCGGCTACTCTTCATTGCGGTGCATGGGCTTCTCATCACAGTGGCTTGCCTTTGTTGCGGAGTATGGGCTCTAGGCACGCGGGCTTCAGTAGTTGTGGCATGCGGGCTCAGTAGTTGTGGCTCACGGGCTTAGTTGCTCCATGGCATGTGGGATCTTCCTGCACCAGGGCTCGAACCCGTGTCTCCTGCATTGGCAGGCGGATTCTTAACCACTGCACCACCAGGGAAGTCCCTGAGTTGCCTTCTTGACAGAATTATAAACCACACTGAGAGACTCAAGACCTACAGACTGGGACCCACAGACCTCATTAAAGCTTCTCCATTGGGGCCTGACAATCCCTACAGCTATGTGGCAGAGGAAAATGGGAGACTGAAAAGGACTGTTGTATTTACATTACACAACCATAGCTTAAACTTGGAATAGAAGGCAAAGTCAGCCGCATCATTATTAGATAAAACATAAATCATCTATGACATGTCTTTCTTGCACCCAGCAGCTTTGAGCTGGGCCTCAGGCCCCTTGTAGAATCCCTGTCTATTCTCTTCTGTCCTTAGATAACCCTATTAAAATTCTCCAATCTTATGGAAAAGTGAAATCAGTAACTGGGTCCATGGAGATTCTGGACACCGTGTGAGAAAAGAGTGAAAGCCACTTGGTCTGGAGAAGAAAACGGCCTGGGAGTGATGAGGGTTGTCAACAAAAATCTTGAAGGGCTGGCCCAAGGATGCAGGAGCCAGATAAGTGAAGAACAGGAGCAAAAGTTTGGAGCAAAAGGCAGGCAGGTTTTCAAGTTAGACCAGACAGTTTTTTCTAACCATCAAAACTGTCCAGAGTTTTCAGGGGAAGCAGTAGCCAGGACTAGAGTCAGTGACTCTCTAAAAGCCAAGGCGAAGCTTCTAGAGGGCAATGTGCATGGTGCATCAGCAGTATTGCTGAACAAGTCCAACTGGCTGTCATCAATGAGCCACACAGTCTACATTTATTTTATTATTTTTGTGAAATACGCCTATGTCAAGATTTGTCTATGCTTTTCCATCTCAGAAACCTGATTTTTTTAAATGTTTGAATCAATTTCTTTTTTAAATTTTTATTTTATATTGGAGTATAGTTGATTTACAATGTTGTGTTAGTTTCAGGTGTACAGCAAATGATTCAGTTATACATATACATATATCTATTCTTTTTCAGATTCTTTTCCCATATAGGTTAGTTCAGAATATTGAGTAGAGTTCCCTGTGCTATACAGTAGGTCCTTGTTGATTATCTATTTTGTATATAGCAGTGTGTATATGTTAATCCCAACCTCCTAATTTATCCCTCCCCTCACCTTTCCTCTTTGGTAACCATAAGTTTGTTTTCTATGTCTGTGAGTCTATTTCTGTTTTGTAAATAAGTTCATTTGTATCATTTTTTTGGATTCCACATATAAGTGATTTCATATACTTGTCTTTCTCTGTCTGACTTACTTCACTTAGTGTGATAATCTCTAGGTCCATTGATGTTGCTGCCATCAGAAACCTGATTTGATTAGAACAGAAAGAATAGATTAGTGTCTCGCAGAAGATTCATATCAACCAAACACAAAGAGATGGATGTGTAAACTGGAGTAACAGTGCATTCATTTACAAGGAGAGACAGCTATCAGGTCGACCAGAAACTCAAGTCATCCTCATCAAACATCTTTTTCTCCTTGGCAGATGGGCTCAGTGGGGATAGCTGTGTCCATGGAGGTGTAATTCTCAAGGTCTATCGCCCGAGACTCTGGCTTGGATGATACCAGGATGAGCTCTGCCCAGTCACTGTGTGATTTCCTTTAATCCTCACAAACATAGATTGTGAAACCACCCTCATAGTGTTTCACTCCATCCTCTAATACATAGCTACCTCAATCCTGTCATTGACAAGTCCCGCTGTTCGGGGAGACTCTTTTTAAAGTGACTTTATGGATTTCCACTCTGGCTTATCATATTTGGATTTCATGTCTCAATTCGCATAGGACAGATCCTGTTCTGGTAAGAGAACATCACTTGCATCAGGAAAGTAGAGGCTTACTGTGTCCTGTAGTGAGAGGCAGTGTGGAGTCCTAATTAAGAACACAGACTCACCAGATTGAATCCCAGTTCACTTACTATATACATGACCTTGGGCAAGTTACATAATCTCCCTCTGCTTCAGTTTCCTCTTCTGCAAAGTGGAGATAACGATAGTATCTGCTCATAGGGTTTGTGGTGAGGGTGAAATGAGTTAATAAACAAAGTCTGCAGCTCCAGGCTCTGATATAAACCTTGCCTCCTAGTCCTCACCATAAGACAAGTCATATTCTTGTCTCCACTTCACCAAGGAGAAAGCAGAAGCTCAGCAAGTTCAGATTGAGAGCCGGAATTGAAACCCAGGTCTCTCTGACCATGAAGCCAAGATCTAGTCTGCCACCCACATCCCACTGGATCCCTCCCACAGACATGGTGGAACCACTTCTCTTCTCTTCCCTGGGTTGGGGCGGGGTGGGGGAAAGTTATTTTCATCACCACAGCTCATCCTTGAGCAAGAAAAGTGATAGTGTCTGCTGCCTATGGTCAGGCCAGAGCTAGTGGGTGAGAATCATGATTGCATAACACGCACAGCTGCTTCGGCAGATGTGTCCACAGCTAAACAAGGCAGAAGTTTCATTTCCAGAGTCAAGAAAGAATACCTATCCCAAAACATCCTCTACAACTTTACCAGAGGTGGAGGGGGTATGACCAACAGGCAGGATTGGGCACTCCTACAGGCAGACTTCATTCTTTCTCTGCTGTAATAACTGTTAAAAGTACAACTCTGCCAGGTCCCCATCCAGCCATTGGCTCCAATCACAAGGGTCCCCAGACCCTCTGTGTTAACTGAACATCTGACCATGGCCCATAGAACAGTCACCTATGAAAGAGAAAACAATAAGAGAAAGAGAGAGCTAGTGACCCTGAGATTGAAGAAGGTTCTGGAAGAAACTTTCATCCATTCTAAGCACTTACTAAGGGGGAAGCCTGGTTAGCTGGACAGACCTGGGTTTTAAGCTGTCCACACTAGTTTTATGACTTAGATTTAGTCACTCAACCACTTCGTCTTCAATGTGCTCTGTTTCAAAGTGGAAGAATATTCCTACCTTGCGGTTTTGCTGTGAGGAAGAGCAAACACATGTAAAATGCTGGAACTATTATTATGGAGATGTCAAGAACCACCATTAACCTAGGACAACCAAAATATAGGATGGATGGAAATCTTTTTTAAGAGACCAAAAAAGCAAAACATTTACTTTTTTATATAAGTAAATCAATTGCAAAGGAAAGAGAGAAAAGGAACAAATATTTTTAGTACCTACTATAGGCCAGATCTTATCAGGCCCTTTACCTGCATGGAATCTCACATATTCCATGTGACAAGTTTTATTACGTTTATTTTACAAATAATGAAACAGTTCATAGGAGGAGCTTTACAGGACCATGTAGCTAGCCTGTGGCATGGTGAGGCCAAGAGCCAAGGGCTTTCAGACCCCATCCGCACCTCTCTCTGATGCATCATTCCACTTCTGCCTCCAAAGTGAAAATGCTAAAAACTCCTTGGAAAAAAATAGTGCAGAACATTTATAGAGTACCCCAGAGCAGTGCTTCTCAAAGTGTCTTTGGGGGTAACCCATTGTGTTTTATTTTGTTTTAATTCACCAATCTACCACAGACTGTGACATTTGTAAAATATAATGAAAACAAATTACTAGAAATGTAAACATTTAAATGACATAAAAATACAAACTCAACTTTTTTATTAGATTCCACACATACAGCATTAGTCTGTCAAATTGTTATAAAAATTTCCAAGTGTTTGCTCTCAGTGTTTGTGCTTATCTCATCATGGACCAGCCTGTGGACCAGACTTTGGGTAGCATTGCCCAAGGGTTAAAGCGATCCTCATATCATGGAGAAAGATCTCAAAAAGTCATCTAAGTTTGCCTGCTGTTTCCAGGCAAGGATTGTGTGAAATTCCCAAGGCTGGGCTCTTTCCTTCTTCTTGAGAGCATCTCTCCAGAGCCTCACACCCAGCAGATATAGATCATCCCCATCTCCTAGTAGCCTCTGCCCAGACCGAACCAGAACATTTGCTTCCAAAGTTTATTTGAAGCTTTCCGGTTCAGACCTTATCCCTTCCCTCCTCGTACCCACATCTCCCCATCTTTGGGTTTTCCTGCCATTGTCTTCTCTCCTCTGTAGACACCTGGCCATCTACAAAGTCCTATCTAGCCATGCAGAGGCAGAAGGTAGAGCTTCTTTGAGCAGGTTGGAGAGGTGGGCAGGTGGGGAAGAAAACCCCAGAGTCATGACTTATTGGTGCCAGCCCTGTACAGGTGCCAGCTTTGCATATATTATCTCTCTTTATCTTCACAACTACCCTACAAGGCTGGTATTATGGTCCCAATTTTATAGATGAAGAGATTGAAGAACAAAGAAATGTCAGACCCTGAATAGCCAAAGCAATCTTGAGAAAGAAAAACGGAGCTGAAGGAATCAGGCTCCCTGACTTCAGACTATACTACAAAGCTACAGTAATCAAGACAGTATGGTACTGGCACAAAAACAGAAATATAGATCAATGGAACAAGATAGAAAGCCAGAGATAAACCCATTCACATATGGTCACCTTATCTTTGATAAAGGAGGCAAGACTATACAATGGAGAAAAGACAGCCTCTTCAATGATTGGTGCTGGGAAAACTGGACAGCTACATGTAAAAGAATGAAATTAGAACACTCCTTAACACCATACACAAAAATAAACTCAAAATGGATTAAAGACCTAAGTGTAAGGCCAGACACTATTAAACTCTTAGAGGAAAACATAGGCAGAACACTGCATGACATAAATCACGGCAAGATCCTTTTTGACCCACCTCCTCGAGAAATGGAAATAAAAACAAAAATAAACAAATGGGACCTAATGAAACTTAAAAGCTTTTGCACAGCAAAGGAAACCATAAACAAGACGAAAAGACAACCCTCAGAATGGGAGAAAATATTTGCAAATGAAACAACTGACAAAGGATTCATCTCCAAAATTTACAAGCAGCTCATGCAGCTCAATATCAAAAAAACACAAAACCCAATCCAAAAACGGGCAGAAGACCTAAATAGACATTTCTCCAAAGAAGATATACAGATTGCCAACAAACACATGAAAGAATGCTCAACATCATTAATCATTAGAGAAATGCAAATCAAAACTACAATGAGATATCTCACACCGGTCAGAATGACCATCATCAAAAAATCTACAAACAACAAATGCTGGAGAGGGTGTGGAGAAAAGGGAACCCTCTTGCACTGTTAGTGGGAATGTAAATTGATACAACCACTATGGAGAACAGTATGGAGGTTCCTTAAACAACTAAAAATAGCACTACCATATGACCCAGTAATCCCACTACTGGGCATATACCCTGAGAAAACCATAATTCAAAAAGAGTCATGTACCACAAGGTTCATTGCAGCTCTATTTACAATATCCAGGACATGGAAGCAACCGAAGTGTCCATCAACAGATGAATGGATAAAGAAGATGTGGCACATATATGCAATGGAATATTACTCAGCCATAAAAAGCAATGAAATTGAGTTATTTGTAGTGAGGTGGATGGACCTAGAGTCTGTCATACAGAGTGAAGTAAGTCAGAAAGAGAAAAACAAATACTGTACGCTAACACATATATATGGAATCTAAAAAAAAAAAAATGGTCATGAAGAACCTAGGGACAAGACAGGAATAAAGACATAGACCTACTAGAGAATGGACTTGAGGATATGGGGAGGGGGAAGGGTAAGCTGCAACAAAGTGAGAGAGTGGCATGGACATATATACACTACCAAACGTAAAATAGATAGCTAGTGGGAAGCAGCTTCATAGCACAGGGAGATCAGCTCCGTGCTTTGTGACCACCTAGAGGGGTGGGATAGGGAGGGTGGGAGGGAGGGAGATGCAAGAGGGAAGAGATATGCGGACATATGTATATGTATAACTGATTCACTTTGTTATAAAGCAGAAACTAACATACCATTGTAAAGCAATTATACTCCAATAAAGATGTTTAAAAAAAAAAAAAAAAACTTGGTCATCTACCTCCTAACATTGTCTTGAGTACCAGACTTTAAGAAACACTGATCATAACCTGTGGCCCCACATACAGACACAGACACAAACTGTAATGTTGGAAAAAGTTTTCAATTAATGTGAATGATGCACAAGCCCAGTTACAACTAAACATCTGTGTCTTTCAGCAGGGTTTTCTTTTTCTTTTTTTTTTTTTTTTTTGGTAGTTGAAAAAACATTTCTTTTTTTATTTTTATTTTTTATTTTTTATTTTTTTTAACATCTTTATTGGAGTATAATTGCTTTACAATGGTGTGTTAGTTTCTGCTTTATAACAAAGTGAATCAGTTATACATATACGTATATCCCCATATCTCTTCAGCAGAGTTTTCTTAAATGTCCCTCATGAAGCCATTTGTGATTTCTAATAGATTCTAATTTAATCAATAAATAATTATGAAGAACCAAAAAAAAAAAAAAAGAAATGTCCGAGCAGGGACTGGGACACAAATCTGTCTGAGATTCCCGACTTAAGCCCTCAACTCCTACTTTGCAATCCTACGGGGAAGAACCCAAAGGCCCAAAGTCACTTCCACAGCCAACCTCAAGTTCCCTCTCCCACAGTGAGAAAGTCAAACCTGCAAGGCCTGTGGTGCTTATTCCTTCTTCCGTGGCCAGATGTCAACAGATCTGCCAGTAGCACTTTCTCCCTGCCATCCCCTGCCGTCCCAGTGGGAAATGTGTCTTCCTGATGCTCCATGTTGCATAACTAAAGCGGAGGCCCAGAGGACTCTTTGCAAGTCTCCCCCTTTGCCTGCTTACCCCAGCTTTCCCAGGCTCACCCAGGCTCCTCAGCCCCATACAGACACCACCCTGACCTCTTTCCCTCAGGCTGGACAGGGCTTCCTCCTCAGCAACAATGACTGCTACCATTTGCTGGGGACCTGCTCTGGGCCAGACTCTTATATGGACCTTATCTCGTTTCATGTTTACAACAGCCCTTTAAGGAGGTATCATTACCCACATTGTCTACAGGAGATAACTGAGGCTCAGAGAAGTTTAGTAACATACACAAAGTCAAAGAGCTAGTAAAGAAGAGAGACGGGATCTGAGCGGGGGTCTCTGTCACTGGTCACTGCCTCCCATCATGATATATTTGCAAAAGATTCAGCACAGGGAAAGTACTCAATAAATAAATTCCTGACACCAAACACAGTCAGAAGCAATGGGTGAAATAGGAAATGGGTTAAATTTTAACGGTATGTGCATACGATGAAATACTGCTCAACCAGGAAAATAACATTAAAGAAGAGTAGCTACTGACGTGGACAGATGTTCCATTTTTATTTTATTTTATTTATTAATTAATTTATTTTTGGCTGTGTTGGGTCTTCGTTTCTGCACGTGGGCTTTCTCTAGTTGCGGCGAGCAGGGGCTACTCTCTGTTGCGGTGCGCGGGCTTCTCATTGTGGTGGCTTCTCTGTTGCGGAGCGTGGGCTCTAGAGCGTGGGCTTCAGTAGTTGTGGCACCCAAGCTTAGTTGCTCTGCGGCATGTGGGATCTTCCCGGACCATGGCTCGAACCCGTGTCCCCTGCATTGGCAGGAGGATTCTTAACCACTGCACCACCAGGGAAGTCCCAACAAAGATTCTTGATGTTGATTAAGGCAGGCTACAAAAGAGTATGTGCAGGATTATCTTATTTAAATATATTTATTATCTTGTAGGTATGTGTACACACACACACTTACACCCTTTAAAGAAAAATACACCAAAATGTCAACAAAAGATAAGTCTTTGTGATGAGATTGAGTGGCCTTTGTGTTATTATTTTTGTATATCTGTATTTTCTGAAGTTTTTATAGTAACTATGGCCTCCCTGGCCTTGAAAGTTCATACCTGAACACGGAGGGACCACATGGGGAGAGGGTTTGTGACAACAACTAAAGGGGGTTGTTTTATTTTGCCTTCTTTTTTTAATGTCCTGTGAGTGACATAAGTGTATCTCAGTCTTTTGTCACCACCAATCCAGAACTCTATTTGCTCCAAAAGGGCCTATTGGTTGAAATGTGGAAGGCATCAGGGCCTCCCAGAACCAGGATTTTTGGTCATCCAGATTGGATTTGCTCAGTGTCAGTTACTGCTTATTTCTGTTGGATGCTCCAAGGGCCTGCTTATTTATGGTGAATCTGTTTTCCTGATTAGCTGAGAATGTGAGGGAAGCAGAGAAATCGGCCACGAGCTCTGTGCGTTTTTATTATCCTTGATGCCACTACCTTGAAAGGCTTGAAAGGCTTTGGGGTCCAGAGGTGCTCAGACCCCAAGTGAAAGCAAAGAAAGTTATTCATTGAGTATAAGAGACCCCCTGAGGCTACGTAGTTGACCTCCCTGCCGTTAGCACCAGAGGAGGACTTGCAGGAGGGCTCTTGCTAAGCTTCCTGAGATTTTTACATGGTAACTGTGTTTTCTAAACCCCAAACTGGCAACCAGGGAAGCAGAATATGAGAAAGAACACAGCCACTGGTGTCAGAAACTCACAGACTCACATTCCACTCTCACTTTCTAGCTGTGTGACTCTAGACGAGCTTTTTATCCTCTTCTGACTTTGCTGTTCTCTCTGTAGGACGGGGACAATGCTGGCGGTTGAGACCGCTGACTGAATGAACCGATGTAAGCTGCTTCAGCCTCCCCAGCTGCACCCTGATGTCAGGAGGTTCGCAATATGCATAAGCTGGTGTTAGATGAGCTAAATTAGAAATGCCTTTGGAATTCTTATTAACTGGGTTATAGTTATGGTGAAGATGCTGGAGCTTATCCCAGAATTCAGGGACAACTCACAAAACTGACGCCAGTTTTGAAATTTTATATATATATATATATCTTCCACTTCCTTGTTAACCAAGTAAAACATAGTTATATAAAAACTATGTGGCTAGACAAGAGAAACGCTCGACTTTTGTACCCTGCTTTATTCGGTCAACGTGAAGAACATCTTTCCATGTTGGTACCATCTCTTCTATGACACGGATCTACCGTACTTATCATCACACCCTCTCTCCACACAGCCCCTCTGTTGATGTTCAGGTGGAACCTTCCAAGCCTGGATGGATGGGAAGGGGGCTGTGCACAAACACCCCGAGAAAACACCTGCCCAGCTGCACACCCACCCCGCAGCCTCAGTCCTTCCTGGGGTCAAATCCTGAACCGCGCAGAGGGCTTTGGCCAAAGTTAGAGCGGCCGCCTGGGACCCTCCGGAGAAGGAGGCCGCGGGGTGCAGTGCAATCAGGTTCTCAGACACAGATGGCTTGTAGGGACCGCCCCGGGCAGGGTGGGGGCAGGGAGATGGGCTGGTCAGGAAATGCCAGTTTAAAGTTAGCTCTGACCTATTAATCAGCAGCGGAGACAATGATGCTGGAGGGGCGGGAAGGCCGGACATGTGCTCGCGCCAGATTTATGGGCCTAGAACAAAGGGTGGCCTGCTCGTTTAGAGAGTCTCTTTCCCTTTTCCTCTGGCAAAACGAGGACATTGTTTGAAAAGCCAAAAAGAACAAATATTCTAAAGACTGAGGTCATTTCCAGATATGCAACAGGTTCTGAAGGGGATCCGTAGGCAGGCGACGGGGCGCAGGACCCGGCAGGGCCGCTCCGCGCAGGGTGGAAGGATAGGCGAAGGGCTGGGGGTGGGAGTGGGGAAAGAGGCGCATGTCATGAAGCAGAGACCACAGATTCCCCCCTGTGCCCTTGGAGGAGCTGGGACCCCCCCTGCCGGGTGCCACTGTGAAGGCATCTGACAAGCCCACCTGAAGCCCCTCAAGATAAATCCAGAAGTCTTGGGAAGACCTTCCATGCAAGCTGAAAATGAGCTCTTTCTCCTGCTGTGCTCTGCAAGCTTTTCTGGGAAGGTCTGCCCGGGGGTGGGATGCCTAGGATGCCACTGGTCTCAGTTTCCTTCACGTCCGACCGGAAGGGAGTCTTGTTTCACTACACTGCCTCGTTTCAGCAGACCAGGAGAGACGGGGGAAGCGAGGAGAGTAGGAAGGGGAGAAAGGAGAAGACTGTCTTCCAAAAAAGCCAACCTGCTGGAGACGAGAGGATACCTCTGACTCTCCCATCTTTCAATGTTTGGGGACCGACCAGCTGTGTCTTTACAGCCTCATCTTCCGCTGCTTTCAGTCAGGTGCTGGTTGCCCCTTACCTGGAGCCTCTAGAAGGGTCTCCTTTCCTCCCTTCTAACCTCCACCCAGGTGCTGGGATGAACTTTCTAGATTATATATCTGACCATCTCTTTCCTGGCTGAAAAGCATCTGGGTGACTGCATTTTCTGCAGAAAAAGGGTTCAGAAACCTTAGCCTGGTGACAGGATCCTTCATGTTATGGCCCTACCTTCCTTTCCAGCTCATCTGATGTCTCTCTCCAACCCCACCGCGTCCTTTAGTCTCACAGAATTATTTTCTCTTCCTGGAACGTGGTATGGCCTCCTGGAAAAACTCTAGCCATTCTTTTGGACCTAAGCTTCAATACTCTCTCCTCCAGGAAGGAAATCTCCCTTATGTTGAGAGCCTACACCATGTGCTGGCTGAAAGAACCACTGCTTTGCCTGGGTTCCCGTGCATATGTTCATACTGCTAATAATAATTATTATAATTATGATAATAAAATAGCATAGCACTTTTCATAGAGACTATACTACTTCACTTGAAGGCATGAACTCCATTGAATGACTGCCTGAATGAACGAATGATAACCTTCTAGAAAGGGTTACCCCTAGGATATGTGGAGGCCCATGCAAACATTTCTGTGGGTCCTCTGTATATATAAATAATGTGTCACCCCAAATCAGTGTTTCAGCATCATTCTGACAGCCCAATTTCATGTGATCCTACAAAAGAAATACTCTCTGGCCATCAGGAAAGATCCGTTCACCAGGCAGCCCTCCTGGAACTGGGGCCCGGTCACGGGTCCTTGGGACAACTACTTAGGTGCAAGGCCTGAAGCTCCTCTGGGGCATCTATCAGCGCCATGCACTAGGCAGAAGATTGGTGGGTATGCCAAAGGGGAGAAATGGGGACCAGGGCCAAAGTGGGTCCAAGGTGGGCCCAGAGCACCCTGTCTGGATAGCATTGCTGGCTCTGGCCAATCCTGATCAATGGGGGCCTTAGAAAATGTTGGGGATGGCTTTCCAAAATTGAGGGGCCTCTGAAGCCCAGGACCCAGGCAAATTCCCTGTTTGTCCAGGTGGTACTGCTCTAAGGTACCCATGTGATTAGACATTCTGTCATTCAACAAACATTTACTGAGCACGTGCTCTCCACCAGGCACTTCATTAGAAGCTGAAGTTACATATTCATTGGTCTTTATTACTATGAGTTAGCAAGCAATCTCTGCCTGGAAGGGAACTTAACAATAACGCAGCAAGACCTGCAGAGTGTGGGAGCAGAGGTATCATCTCGCCCATCAGGAAACTGGGCCGGAGAGGCGCTGTCACACGTTCCCTTAAAGGTCCCACCATGGCCTCTACTCTTGGGCGTGGTTAGAAACGCAGCAGAGAGGTTCCTGAAAGAAAGCAAACGGCATCGCTTCCAAAAATAAACCAAAACGTGAGGAGAGAGAGAATGATGACTGAGAGCCTATTCTGAGGTTCAACAGATGATGGAAATAATGACGAAAATACATTCAAATGGCTCCATACTGTGCTTTCAGAAATTCAGCAGCTAAGCCAGCTGGTCAAGCCCCTCGGAGAAGAGTGATGGCAGGTCTGGGGCCCTGAGGGCCGAGGGTGGGGTGGGGGGAACCCTGGTGTCCACTTCTCTCCCTGAGCCTCAGTCTCCTCATCTTCAGATCGGGAATCAGGACCCTCATGGGTTGTTGCAAGATTCAAATGAGACCAAAGGTCATGAACAACCTGTGTGCACTGAAAGCACCACCCCTGAGTTGTGCATTGTTAATTAAGGGGCAGAGGGGTGGTTTTGTGGCTTTCTCAGCTCACCAAACAAAAACACAAAAAGTGGGGAGTTTCCACAATGTGGCTCTTATTATTCCACAATGAGATAATCAAGGGAAGAAACAGATCGCTCCTCAGATGAACCCTGAAAAGCCCTCAAGTGTGTAACTCCATGCTGTGCACACCACACACACACACGCACACATACACCAACACATATACACGCACATACACACACACTCCATAGTCTGACCTTTGAACATCCCTTCTCCCAAGTCTTTGTTCTCAACCTAGGGAAATTTTGTCCCTCACGGAACATTTGGCAAAGTCTGGAAACATTAGGTCGACACTGCTCAGGTCGGCAGAGGGTGGCTTTTTACTGGCATCTAATGCGTAGAGACCAGGGGTGCTGTTAAACACCCTGCGATACGCAGGGCAGTCCTCACAACAAAGAAATACCCAGTCAAAAATGTCAGTCGTGCCAAGGTTAAGAAACAGCTCTGAGCCTTTATCTATGCTGTTCCTTCCATTGTAAGTGTTCCTTTTCCTCTTCTCTCCTTACTTAAATCTTACCTCTCCAGAGAGAAGAAAGTTCCCATCACATGTTGCTGGAGGTTTTGAAGCAAGAAAAGCTTTTAGGCAATATGGTCAAAACTAAGAGAATTGTAAATACCCATACCCTTAGAACAAGGCATTCATTGCTCACTCCCACAGAGTCCTGTGCACGAGGATGTTTATTACAGCATTGTTAGTGATAAGGAAAAACTAAACACAACCTAACTGATCCCTTCAGGAGAGATCAGTAGCTTTCAATTATACATTATAAACTATAAATTGCTTTCAATACAAAGCAATCATCCGCAGCCCTTAAAAGGAATGAGGTCATTTCCGAAGAAGCCGATGGAAAATGTCATTGAGACACATTGTTAAATAAGACATCAACGTCCAGGACAGCCTTTTTAATATGTTCCTTTTGTTAAATAACTAAAAGGACACTCATAATACATTGATGCATATCTGTAGAAAATATCTATAAGCATGTATAAGAAGCTGCTAATAGTGATTGCCTTTGGGGAGGAGGAGTTGGTCAGGACAGTTAAAAGATTTAGTTGTCATTTTATTATGCTTCAGGACTGTTTGGATATTTTCAGCCATATGCAAGCATTTTTTTTAGGAAAAAATAATTCATTAAAAAATCCTTAATTGGTTAATCTAACTGAAGGGCATACATGAATTATTTTACTATTCTCACAACTTTTCTGTTGGTTTGAAATTTTTTCAAAATAAAAACTTGTTAAAAGTAGATAAAGCTTTCTTAAACAGTATACACACACACACACACACAAACCAACCTTAAGAGGAAAAAAATGACATATTGCTTTTATTAAAGTCGAGAACTTCTTTCATTAAAAGAGGTCATGAAGTGTAAAAGGACAAGTCACAGACTGGGAGAAGAGATTTGTGGTAAGTATGGCCCACAAAGGACTTGTATCCTTCATATATAATGAACTCCCCCAAATTGATAAGAAAAAGACAGCAAACACTTTTTTTTTTAATATATATATATATATATTTTTTTTTAAACTTATTTTTGGCTGCATTGGGTCTTCGTTGCTGTGCGCGGGCTTTCTCTAGTTGCAGCAAGCGGGGGCTACTCTTACTTGCGGTGCGCGGGCTTCTCATTGCGGTGGCTTCTCTTGCTGCAGAGCACGGGCTCTAGGCACGTGGGCTTCAGTAGTTGTGGCGCACGGGCGTTGTTGCTCTGTGGCATGTGGGATCTTCCCGGACCAGGGCTCGAACCCGTGTCCCGTGCATTGGCAGGCGGATTCTTAACCACTGCGCCACCAGGGAAGCCCAACAAACACTTTTTTAAATGAGCAAAAGACTTGTACAGGCACTTCACAAAAAGGATATTCAAATGGCTAATAATCATATGAAAAGAAGCTCAAAATCATTAGTCATTAGGAAAGTGCAAAATAAAACCACAATGAAATAACACTGCTCTCCCACCAGAGATGCTAAAATTTAAAAGACTGACAAGGGCTTCCCTGGTGGCGCAGTGGTCAAGAATCCACCTGCCAATGCAGGGGACACGGGTTCCAGCCTTGCTCCGGGAAGATCCCACATGCTGCAGAGCAACTAAGCCCATGCACCACAACTACTGAGCCTGCGCTCTAGAGCCTGCAAGCCACAACTACTGAGCCTGCATGCCACAACTACTGAAGCCCACGTGCCTAGAGCCCGTGCTCCGCAACAAGAGAAGCCACCGCAATGAGAAGCCCGCGCACCACAACGAAGAGCAGCCCCCGCTTGCTGCAACTAGAGAAAGCCCACACAGCAACGAATACCCAACGCAGCCAAAATAAATAGATTAAATAAATAAATTTATTTTAAAAATAATAATAATAAATAATAAAAGACTGACAATATCAAGCAAGGGTGTAGAATAACTGGATTTCTCATACATCACTGGTGGGAGTGTAAAATGGTACAACCGCTTTGAAAGTTCTTTGGCAGCATCTACGAAAGTGGAACATTCCAGACTTACCTCTATAAATCCAACCTGATCTACACAAATTTTCCTAGATAAGCCTTCTGATCTATACCATGTGTTTACTACCCTTTAAATTCTGCCCTAAGTTCTCAAACTTTCTTTGGTTCTTTTAGCTAGTATTCACTGCACACCTCAGTGAGGCACTTGGGAATCTTATCATTGGGAACGAGGAGATGACTTATTTTATAGATCCTATTTTATAGGCCCCGCAGGAACTCACGGACCAGATGGAGGTGGAGACAGACAGACATTGTAGAAGACAGACACCACTTTAGACTAGCCTTCTGTTCCTAACAAAATTCCAAGTTCAGATCTCTGCCTCATACTTCTTTCATCTTCTCACAGTGCCTGAATCCACAATGACCCAAAGTAGGAACTAGGAAAGTAAAAGCCTGCTGAATTCATCTAGTCGATGTGTGTCCACAGACAGCAAGAAAGATTTGGGCTTGGCAAAAAAAATAGATTTTGGTCATTGACAATTTCAGTAAGAGGCTTTAGGATATTTAAAATCTAGTCCCATGCTGGACAATTTTATATTAGCTCATCTTCAGAATAATCCTCAGAATTATTCTCAGCATAATCCTGTGAAGTAGGTATCATTATCACCATTCGGCAGACGAGAAAATTGAAGTTAAGATAGATTAGTTGCCAAAGTCATATAGCCAGAGATTGGCAGGGCTGAGAGCCAAACACCTGATCCCTTATTTTAAATTTTGGTTCTATCCATTACATTACATTCATCGGAAGCATCCCTATACAACTCTGGAGACGTGTAAATTTAAATTTCTCTCTGGTTTTGGTCCCTTACACAAGCTTGTCTTTTCCCTGAAACGATTAGGTGCCCATCATCTTTTTTCTCTCCTCTGATCCTTCCTCCTCATAGCCAACTCCTCCTACTTTAAGTCTCTACTTTAACTTTGGTCTTTCCAGAAGGCCTTTGCTGATCTCCTGGACAAGTTCCAATGCTATGGCCATGAGCAACCAAAGCACCCATTGCCTCAGACCTTTTACCACCCTACGTTGTCATTAATGGTTTATGTTTGTCTTTTCCTCTAGGCTGTGAGCTGCTATCTTTCCTGTTTATTGCTGAATTCCCAATGCCTTGCACGTGGTAGGGGTTCATTACATACTGTTGAATGAATAAATGAGAAGTGAGAGCATTCTTCCAGGTCTAGGTTTAACACTAACTCTTGCCCACCAATTCTGTCTACCAGATAACAGTAACCCAAAATCAACAAGCAAAGACCACGTGGTCAGATGGATCAGGAAGCACCGATTCTCTTCTAGCCCAAGACTTATTTGCTGGGATATTCCCTCCCCTTTCTGTAACTCAGTTTCACCAATTATACAGTAGCAGCATCACACCAGATTGCTTCTATAACCCTACCCGGCACCACCTTGCCCTGATGCTATCATAGGACGTAGCAAGGCCCAGGCTTGACCTGTGCTAGAAGTCAGCTCTGCCTAAACCCATCTGCCTTCCCAGCTGTGGGAGATCAGCTATTACGGGCTTCATATGGTTTCATGAAAATTTCTGTGGCTGCAAGGTGATGCGTGGTGATGAGAGTAAAACTCACGAATGACAACCACATGACCCCTAACAGTCTCCTGGTATGCTTTCTTATAATAATCAGTGGTTCAGAACTATTTCAACTTAGTGTTGCCAACTCTGCCATATCAACTTTTGTCCAGTTGCTCTTGGAAAGCCTAAATTTTAGATGGTGTGACAGTTTTGAAAAAAAGTTCTCTGGGAAAAACGAGTAGAATTAAATTTAAAAATTAATTAAATTAAAAATTTAATTAATTCATTAATTTAAAAATCTGCCTTATAAATAATTAAGGACACCAGAAGCCATCTGGCCTCATCCTGTACAGCATTACTGAGAGGTGGTCCTGGAATTTGTGCTTGAAATCCCCTAATTTGGGGAGATCTCACTACATTTGAGGCAGTGCATTCCACATTTGATGGTTCTCATTGGAAGAAAGTTGTTTATTATGTTTAGCTGAAGTCTGCCATGCTGCAACTTTTCTCCTGTTAGACTGGTCCTGTCTTCTTCATACCCTGAGTAAATGTCTAATCCACTTCCATATGACAACCATTAAAAATACTGAAGGATGGAAGAAATGAATAGAACTGGCTACATAAAAATTGAAAACTTTAGTAAGCAAAAATAATCAACCAGAACCAACAGGCCACCATAAAGAAGTTTAATTGGCACATTCAGGGAAAAATGTGTGTGTAACATGTATGAGAGATAAAATGTTATTATACCTACCAAGAATTCATACAAATTTATTCCCCAAAAATGAGCAAAGGATATTAACTGGCAATTCATAAAGTAAGAAATGTAATGGTACTAAACCTATGAAAGAATATTCAAATTTGCCAAAGTAACCTAAGAAAGGTAAATAAAAACAAGATCATCGCAGAGTGTAAATTGGTTCAATCTTTCTGGAAGACAATTTAATAATATCAAAATGTTAGCTGTGCAAACATAGCACAGGGAGATCAGCTCGGTGTTTTGTGTCCACCTAGCGGGGTGGGATAGGGAGGGTGGGAGGGAGACGCAAGAGGGAGGAGATATGGGGATATATGTATATGTATAGCTGATTCACTTTGTGATACAGCAGAAACTAACACAACACACCATTGTAAAGCAATTATACTCTAATAAAGATGTTAAAAAAAACAAAAACAAACAAAACAAACAAAAAATGTTAACTGTGCAAATATTCTGACCCAAAAGTTTTACTTCTAGGAATTTATCCTAAGAAGATAATTAGCCAAATGGACAATAAGTCAAGAATATTGATTAAAATGTGTGCTTATAGCAGCAAAAATATTTAACAACTAAAATCCTATCAATAGGAAATTGGTTATATAAATTATGGTAGACATATACAATGAAATTCTAAATAGCCATTAAATATGATGACCTAGCTGACACAGATATATGTATATTAAAATAGTGTTGAGTAAGAAAAAGATTAGTTTGATAACTTTCATGTAAAATTATGTACATATTGCATGTGTATGGACTTGCAAAGTGCTGTCGAGAAGCATGTTCATCAAGATATTAATGACATTCCTCTTGGATAATACAATTTAGGGTGATTTTCCTTTCTTCTTTACCCTTTTTGGTTGTGTTCATTTTTTGTATTGAGAATATATGATTTTTAAAATAATAAATGAATATTTACTTTGAAAACACAAATATTGTAAAACACTTTTAATGTCCCTCCTCTCTTCTTTTCTATGCTAAGCCTTCCCGACTCTTTCAGAATTTCTTCATCTGAAATGAACTGGAATCCCTTGCCATCCTGGTTTCCATTTTCAGAAGTCCCTACCGCAACAAGACCTAGATCCCTGGAAAATCCAGGAGTCAGAATGGAATGCAGTGATATGGATACGATCTCTCCCGCCCAGAGTAGAATGACATTCACCTCCAGAAACCATGCAGACAATGGTGAGATTAGCTTTGGCGGTACCACACCTCACTGCTGATCTACCTTGAGCTCCCTGGTCTCTTTCCCACACGGGAGACTGTGAACTCACTGGGTCCCCACCATGTATTAATACTATTGCTTACTTGAGCCCAGATGAGGGACTTGACATCTATCTCTATTGACATTTCATCAGCCTAGACTTGGCTCGTTATTGTAGCCTGTAAAGAGCTCTACTGAGTCTGAGTCATCCAAAAAGCACCTTTGCTATCCCCCTGCACAATTGAGAAATTTGAATGACATGGTCATTTTCTCCCAAGGTTACCCCAGTTCCTCCTTGTAGGACAAATGTAGATATATTCCTCTAGCTGCTTCCTCTATGCTCTAGTAGATGAAATGGTCTACTTTGCAAGTCAAGAGCACGTATTTTCTCTAATCCATTATTGGCAAGGATGTAAGTTGGTTCTGAGTTTCTGAAAAGCAACTGGAGGATGTTTATGTAAACATTAAATGTGGATAAACTTTGACACCAAAATTACACTTCTATAACAGTTTCTTTATATACTGTCTCAAGGATGAGTGCCTAGAAGTGTCTTATACACATATATATGTTCATCATTAATCACAGCAGTGTCTAAAATGCTGAAAAATTGGAGGCAAACTAAATATTAAAACAATGAGAAATCAGGTGTTAATATATGATAGACTTTATACAATTAAATACAATGTAGACATTGACAATAAAGATGTAGTACCATAATTATTATCATATAATTATGATATTAATATATGTTATCAATATGTTGTATAATACAACATTAACAACATATTAAGTGAAAAAAATATGATTACTTCAGTTTCTTTTCAAGAAAAAAGATATATAGGGAAAGAGAAATGTTTGGAAGGCTGTGTTCCAAAGCTGCAAGAAGGTTATCTCTGAATGGTGAATGTACATGTGACTTTCACTCTCTTTTCCATAGTGTCTAAATTTTTTTATAGTGAGCTTGTGTCATTTTTTATCAATAATATTCATTTAGGAATTCTTAAAATATGTACTTCTCTGCTTCTATTTGAGTGAAGTTTTATACTTGAAGCCCCATTTATTGCTACATCCTACATCAAATTTTTCTGTAAAGGGCCAAATAGTAAATATCTTAGCCTTTGCAGGCCAGACAGTCTTTGATTCAGCTACTTAACTCTGCTACTGCAGAGCAAAAGTAGCTATAGATACTATGTAAACAAAGGAGTTCGGGTGTGTTCTATTAAAACTTGATTTACCAAAATAGGTGGAGGACTGAATTTGGCTCATGGGCAGTAGCTTGGCAACCCCTGTTCTATACCCACATCAAAAGTGCATTTTCATTTTCCCACTTGGTGTTTGCAATCTGTTGCATATACCTTGTATGAGTTAGCTTTTGCTGCATAACAAATCATTCTAAAACTCTGCAGCTCAAAACAACAACCATTTATTTGCTTATGAATCTAAGGGTCAAAAGTTTGGGCTGAGACCAGCTGGGACAACTCATCTCTGCTCCATCTGGGATCAACTAGGCCCGCTCATTTGTCTGAGGTTCACTAGCCATCAACAGCTTCACACATGTCTGGCTGGCTGTAGGGAGGGATGGAAGTAACTGGACCATGTGTCTCTCATCATCCAGCAGGTGGCCTAGGCTTATTCATATCGTGGTAGTCACAGTGTAACCAAGAACAGTAGGAAGGGCTATCCCTATCTGAAGAATTTTTCCAGCCTCTGCCTGCATCACATTTGCTAGTATCTCACTGAACAATCAAGTCACATGGTCAAGTGCAGATTCCAGGGTTAGAGATCCCACCTCCTGATGACAGAAACTGCATTCACATGCAAAGGGATATGCATACAGGGTGGGGAATAATTCATGGCTGTTTTATACAATCTGACAAACTTCCTCAACAATCTCACCTCTTGTCCTTATCTCCTTCCAGAAGCTCTTCCACTTCTCTCTGAGCAAAGCCATTGTATCTTTTGGCCAAGAAGCACAATCTCAATGCATCTTTCCCAGATACAGGACCACAATTCTTCTTCTCACCTGCAGTCAATTGTTACTCACCCAGGAAAAGTGAGTTGAGCAGCTATTTATAAATTGGCTCAAAATATTTCTCCACGCTCAGATTCCCCTCTTCCAAACTTGTATTTAAGTCATTAGCCTGCATCACTTCCCATTCACTGAATCTTCCCTGCTTTCCATGTGTTCATATTCAGGCCTTTGAAAACTGAAGATTAGAAAACTGGGACAGTTCCCATGGTGACACATGGGTCTCTTTGATCCTCTTTACTCTCACATGGCTAGGGAACCACCCAGCCAGCTGAAGCTCATTATAATCCTTTCTGTGAAGAGGGATCACGCCTTCTTCATTCACCCTCCTTCCCCCAAAAGCGTATAAAACACTGCTGGCAACCTTTAAAAGAAAAGACTTTTAAATCTTGCTCAACAGCCATCACTGATGGAGACATTGAGTGACAGCTGAGCAGTAGAGGAAAGAGCACCAAATATGGAGTCAGAAGGTCCGAGTGGGTTCAGACTCCGCCTCCACCACTATTGGTGTGAGCTGGGATAAGTAATTTTCATTTTTCTCATGTGAAAGCATCCAGCATAATACAGAGCACACAGAGTCCTCAATAAATGTTTGCTCGTTATGTTTGCTTGCAGTTGTGTGCAAAGCACTATGGGAAGGGGCCACGAAGGGTCCAGAGACCAGTAAGACCCAGTCTGCCAGTGGGGAGCTCATAGTATGGTGGTAAGTGAAAGCTCACAGCCCAAAGCTTCTTTTTTTTTTTTTTTTTAATTCACCATAAAAGGATGATGTAGGAAGAAAACTCTTTTAAACATTTGTCACCTTCTGAGCTTAATAGGGAGAAAAATGCATAATAATGATAATGACATTCAGACTCATTTTGTCACCCCGGTCATCCCATCTTCAGCCCCAAGCCCTGAACTGTTTCCTATGGAAGTAACCCTCCAGTGTCAGCCCACTGCTGGTGCGGCTTCCCACATCCCATCCTTGAGAGGTGACATCTCAAAAAGAGTTTGGAAAGCTCAGTTCATCCAGAGAACTAGATAATGAGGTTAGAGAGCCACAAATGACAATTGATTTGGCAGGAGACTCTCCGGATAGAGAAGAATAAGACTGAAGACCAAAGGCAGCTATCTTTTTACAAGAAATAAAGGCGATTTCATTTTGGCTTATATCACTGGGTTACTTTCATTCTTAAAAAAGGACAAGAGAAAATCCAAAATAATGAGTCAGTTTAAATTAGAGCTGATTGCAAACCCAATCTGTTCTTTGGGTGACCGTGAGAAAATTACTTTAAACTCTCTGAACCTGAGAATATTCATCTATAAAACAAGGATAATTATCCTTATAATCTCTGATAACTTATCAACATTGAGTAGAGAACACTCCAAAAATAAATAAATAAATGACAAATATACTCTACACTATTTGGTCTTTGGTATACCCGAAGTGATCTTTACGGGGGAGAGAGAGAGAGAGAGGAAAAAAAAATTTTGCATCTAAGATGTGCCAGGAGTTTTCCATCCTCAGCTCTATTTATCTTCAGTTTTACAGGTCAGGAACCTGAGGCTCAGAGAAGTTAGGCAACTGGGCCAAGATCCCAGAGCTATTATTTGGGTGCTGACTCCAAATCTAACACTCCTCCTCAGCCACTGTCCAAATCGTGGTGACCACAGCCACAAGCTAGAACAGAGTGTGGCCTTGGTACCCCATGGAAATGTTTCTCCTGCAGAGACTCTTGAGTTAGCGCTTGGCCAGGAGTCCCCAGGGAAGGTGAGCTGGCCTGGCTGGTGGCAGTGTCTGGCAGGCACCCTGGGGAGCCATGCTGGGGCTGGCCTCATGCACAGTCTGCCACAATGAGCAGGAAGAGGGTGTAGCTCTGGCTCTGATGAAGTTCGCAGATGCTGGAGACATGTAAACACCAGTGGGTGTGGGCGATTAGCAGGGTGGAGAAGCAAGCATGGGCTGCTCCAGCAGCTCAGAGCGGGTAGAAATATGGGCAAGAGGTAATGAAGGAAAATCCATCCACTGGGGCTTGTTTGGGAACAGAGAGCAGCCCAGGGATACTCCCTGAACAAGAGGCAAGGGTCTATGGAGGTGACAGGGGGTCTAACGCCAGAGGGAGAACTGCCAGGGAAGATGACACCGAAACTTCGGGTTCCAAACTGACGGTCTCATCCTCCAGCAAGTGCTGACCGAGCAGCTCCCAGTACATGACTCTGCAGTGAGGGTGTGCATCTAAGACCTTGTCCCGACTCACCAAATAATAGTGCAATTAACATTAACTAACCTGAATCCTGACTCTCCCGCTCACTAGCTGGGTGCCTCAGCAAATCACTAACAACTTTAAGCTCTACTTTCCTCACCTGCAAAATGGGTATAATAATTAATACCTTCCACATAAGGTCATTTTGAGGATTAAATGGTATAATGCATGTGAAAAAAAAGAAAAAACACTTGGCACAGTGCTTAGCCCAAGCTAAGCCCTTAATAAAGGGTGGCTGCTAATGTTACTATTAAGACTCTCTTACGTGCCCGGGCACCAGGTTTATCACTGTGCGGGTACTAGCAGGAAACAGATGACAGACTCACCTGGGACATTTAAAATAAATTTTATTAAAGGGACGATTTGTTGAGCAATGGATTTTGAAACACCCAGGAACTAACTACATTAGCAACCTATCCTCCATCCCTCAGCCTTTCTCAAAAGCCAGAGCTCAAGGACATTGGCCACCCGCCATGGGAGCTGGAGCTGGAGTGTGGAGAGAGGGATGAGGCTATTGGCCAAGAACCAAGCAAAAGCAGGGGGAGTGGTTAGGGGAGCCTCTCTCTCCCCACGTGCCCCTCAATCTTCTGCCACTACCTCCCCTTGGCTGAACTCCAGAGGAAGGTGGAAAGCAAGAAGTGCCATCTAGGTCAGCCTCCCGGGCACCAGCGAAGCAGGGCAGAGGCTGGTGGAGCACAGATCTGAGGATGGAGAGCAAACAGAACAACAGCCCAGACTCCCAGACTCATTTATTAGTCTCATTAAACCCTAAGAAAGTTGGTGTCATTATCTTCCTTTTTCAGATGGGAGATGCAGCAACTCATTCAGAAACCCAGCTTGAAAAATGATGGAGCCCCCATTGGAATCCAAATCCATCTCCCCGTGCACCACCCCCCCATGGACTCAGTCATGCCAGTCACCAAGAGAGTAGATTTGGAGGCCCCTCATTACCCAGAGAGACTGCATGGGAGGGTATTCCCACAGGAAACCAAAAAGTTGCATAGAATTTTAAATTAGTGTGGGTTAAGGGGTGGTTTGTAAAAACAAGCAGAATAAGAAAAGTGGACCCTGTGTGCCCAAGTGGGCTAGGAGTTCATCATCCCTTCAACAGACACGTCCTTGAGCGTCTTCAGCGCTCCCTGCGGGACTGGGAGAGAGAGGCCAGCTAGTAGGCACAGCCTTCATTTACACAGCACGTCCAAGGGAAGTGTTTGTTTGAGAACAGATTCCAAGTATGTTATGTGCGTTTCAACTACTCCAAGTACATTATGTGCGTTTACACCTTTTAATAGTAGATTTAGTTCACTTAATCATCCTTATATCATTTAATCAAACATGGATACTGCCCCGGAAACACTGACGCAGTCTCATGTAGGAGTCTCATCATGTACAGATGATTTCAGCGATGTGACCAGGGACACAGTTGCTAAGTCAGAGGAGCAGCCAGATATTTAAGAGCGGACGGAAGAGTTAGGCACCTGGGGGTGCACTGGAGGCGGCTCCTACTGGCTTCCTAACTAAGCATTCAGAGACCACAGGGCTGACTTGAAAACAGCCATGGTGGGAGTGACTGGTAATCACTGTAAATGAAGGTTGGGTTTGTTTTTTTGTTTGGGGATTTTTTTTCTGAGGGATCGTTGCCTTGCCTGGAGGGCTTCCCAGAGGAGGAGTATTAAATGCAGATTATTCATAAGGAGATGGGAAGGTGCCCCAACTTCCTCCCTCCTACTTCTTTCCCACACCCCTTCCTCCAGCCTCATTTGAGCCAATCAAGGCACCCCACACACACTCCTGTGTGCTGCTCTGCACTCTGCCCTCTGCACTCTGCCCTGTGCCCTCTGCCCTCTGCCCTCTGCCAGGAAGATACTTTTCATCTTATCTCCCAGAGAAGCTCTTCCTGGTGAGTCTCTTTACAGATACTGTGAATGCAAACACCTGCCCAGGACCCAATGCCAGCTGGATGACCTTGGGCGCCCTTGCCCTCTCGGAGCCTTGTTTTCCTGGGCTGTAAAGTGGGGGAAATTCGAGCTGCCCTGTCTACTCCACAGAGTTGTCTTGGGAACAGGATAAGATGGTCCAAGGGCCACACAGGAGAGGTGAGCGCCAACAAAGGCAGGCAATGAAATGCTCACCGGCAGCTCTGGGAGTGAGCTCAGAAACCATCGAAACCAATGTTCTCAACTTACAAATAGGAAAACCGAGATGCCTTTAGCTAGCATGTTCCTTGGCTAGATTATTGAGGGCAGTGGAAGAATATGATCCCGTGAGCGTCCCAGAAGATCTCTCCTCGTGCCCACCATGGACGTGTGGGCACCCCCAGGCCAGACCTCCCAGGAATGAGATTCTGGAATCAGTGCAGAAGTAACAGCAGCCCCCAACTTCCCAAGCAGTAGGCCAGGGAGAGAAGGGCTGTCTCTTGAGGGAAGAGAGAGCCAGGAGGGCCAGTGCTATGCAGAGACCTGGTGGAGCGCGGTGGGTCGTACTGCCTCACCCGTCACCTCCCACACCCAGCAGAAGAGGGGAAGGAGAGATGGCAAGGAGAAATGGGGCCTCGCAAAGCAGTAAGAGCCAGTCTACTGGGAGAGCTGTAACCCAGGGGCTCTCTCAGAGACCTCAGTGAGATGAGGCATCACCAGCCAGAGAGGTAGCTGTCAGGTGAGGGTCAGGTCAAGGCCAGGTCAAGTCTTGGGGAGCAGCCCACAGGGGCGGAGCTCGTAGAGCAGGTGGGCATCAACAGGGGCCCAGTCAGGAGGTGGATACCAAGGGGCTAAAAAGCAGGAGGGCGCGGCCGAGGGCCCGCAGGAAAGACTGCTGTTCTCATCACTCTTGTCTAAGAGTTCAGAGTAAGGATTTGGTTGTGTTTCTAAGGATGTTTTAATTTTACAAGTTCTATGTCAATACATTCGCAATGCAAACAATTCGAACAGGACATGCAAAGCAGAAACCTCCGTTGATATCTACCTTATCCTGCCACTCTCCCCAGAGGCTCATTTTTTTAAATTAATTTTTATTGGAGTGTAGTTCATTTACAATGTTGTGTTAGTTCCAGGTGTACAGCAAAGTGAATCAGTTATACATATACATATATCCACTCTTTTTCAGATTCTTTTCCCATATAGGTCATGACAGAGTACTGAGTAGAGTTCCCTGTGCTACACAGTAGGTCCTTATTAGTTATCTATTTTATGAGGCTCATTTTGATGTGTATCCTTCCCAGCCTTTGTCCATGAGTTTATATCCATATATGTTCATAGGGGAAATATGCGGCTGTCTGTGTGTGGTTTTGTATTCATGAAATCAACCCTACACAATATCCTGAATCTTACTATCTTGCACCTGAGATCACTGTACACACACACACACACACACACACACACACACACGGCAGAGCCACCACATTCCTTATAAACCACCGCATCTAATCCCACAGTCTGGGGGAGTGATAGATTATCTGATCAATCCCCCCGTTGATGGACACGGTAGACTTTTCCTACTTTTCCATTATCGAGCAATGCTTTAATGAACATCCTTTCACAAGCCTGTCACCAGGAAGCAAAGAAAATTGTATTTCATATATATTCTTTTTTTATTTCATACATATACATATATATATAAGGGTAAAACTTATTTTCAACGGTGAGAATCGCCTATGAGAAGTATGCACCTCAATCCCCCCATGCACCCCCTGATTTAAAACCTGTCTAGACAAAGATGCTGAAAGAATACCATCAAGAACTGTGGCTGCGTGAACTCAAGATGGGACCAAGTACCTTAATAAGTCGTTTCCGTCTCCACTTGCGAGGGCTCTTGTATATTTCGTGTCCCCTTAGTCATCATTTGGGTGAGTTCTACATATTTATGCTTGTTCTTTTTTTCATCTGTCCTCATAAATCAATCCCTGCAGTCTCCTAATCGAAGCCAGCTTTTCAAACGAAACTGTAGCCGGGTGTTTAACTAACTAAATATTGTTTTTCCCCCAGCACTGACAGAGAGGGGGGTGGGATGCGGCCTTGGTAATTGTCCTCCCTTCCTCCAGTGACTCCAGGAAACCACGTGCTGCCCCAGCAGTGACTGACAGAGCCCCAGGTGGGCGGCAGCCTCGGGTTTGGAGGGAGCGGCAGTTGTGAGGTTTTCCTTTGCTCGCTGGACTTCGCCCTCCTTATCCCTGGGAATCCCCAGGACATAGGTCACCCTTCCCTGGGCTACCCTTAATAAAGGAAGAAAAAGTGTGAGGCTGCCCGCAGCGGCACCCAGCTGGGCACACGCCCTCCGAGGGAGCCTGCTCGACTCTCCTTCCCTGGGGCCTGTCAACCTCCAGGCTGCAGCTGTCACTGGAGAACAGAGGATGTCAGCTCTTGCTACTCTGCTTCCAGCAACCTCCCACTGTGGTCTCAGGTGGTTACCAGTGTGGCCTCAAGAGCAACATGACTGAGTGCATTTTCCCCTGAAACCTGCCCTGGAACCTCATCTTGAACCGCCCTCAATCCTTCGACTGCCGCCACTGTCTGCAGCAGCGGTTCTCAAAGTGCGGTCCCTGGGAACTTGTCAGAATCGCAAATTCTCAGCGCCAACCCCAGACCCACTGGATCAGTATCTCCGGGGCTGGGGCCCAGTCATGTGTGTCTGAAGGCACCCTCCAGGCGATTCTGATGCATGCTCAAGTTTTTTTTTTTTCCCCAACAGCCATGTATTTATTTATTTATTTATTTTAAAAATTTACTTATTTATTTATTTATTTTTGGCTGTGTTGGGTCTTTGTTTCTGTGTGAGGGCTTTCTCTAGTTGTGGTAAGCGGGGGCCTCTCTTCATCACGGTGCGCAGGCCTCTCACTATCGCGGACTCTCTTGTTGCGGAGCACAGGCTCCAGACGCGCAGGCTCAGTAGTTGTGGCTCACGGGCCCAGTTGCTCCGCGGCATGTGGGATCCTCCCAGACCAGGGCTCTAACCCGTGTCCCCTGCATTGGCAGGCAGATTCTCAACCACTGCACCACCAGGGAAGCCCCACGCTCAAGTTTGAGAAGCACTGACCTGCAGGATGAAGTCCAGCTCAGACTCCCCAGCCCTCCACGCACTGGCCCTGCCGGCCCCTCCAGCCCCGTCTCTCCTTGCTTTCCCGACAGAATTCAACACCGCATGGGACAGACACACCCCAGGGGTCTCTTCTTGTCTCTGTGCTTGCTGTCCCTTCTACCTGCCGTGTCCTCGCCCACCTGACCCCACGCATCAAATACCAACCCCCATCTTTTAAATACTAGCTCACTGTCCTCTAGAAAGCCTTCAGTGACGTCTCCAGGAAGAGAGGAAAACACCTGACATCTACAGGGTGCTTACTATATGCTGGGTCCTGGTCCAAGAACTTGATTTTTTCCAAAGTTAATCCTCTCGGGGCTTCCCTGGTGGCGCAGTGGTTGAGAGTCTGCCTGCCAATGCAGGGGACGCAGGTTCGAGCCCCGGTCTGGGAAGATCCCACATGCCGTGGAGCAACTAGGCCCGTGAGCCACAACTACTGAGCCTGCGCGTCTGGAGCCTGTGCTCCGCAACAAGAGAGGCCGCGATGGTGAAAGGCTCGCA
The DNA here is from genome assembly GCF_965194825.1 of Balaenoptera physalus. Lineage (NCBI taxonomy): Eukaryota > Metazoa > Chordata > Mammalia > Artiodactyla > Balaenopteridae > Balaenoptera > Balaenoptera physalus. The sequence goes on from NC_138886.1 coordinate 25,593,636, forward strand.
CATTGCGATGAAGAGTGGCCCCCACTTGCCACAACTAGAGAAAGCCCTCGCACAGAAACGAGGACCCAACACAGCCAAAAATAAAAATAAAAAAAAAAAAAGAAGTACACCTGAAACTAACACAATATTAAAAAAGAATAATAATAAATAAGTTAATCCTCTCGACGACTCCACGAGGAAGGTACTACTATGACTCCCATTTTACAGACGAAGAAACAGAGGCCCAGAAAGCTTAAATAACTGGCCCAAGTTAATAAGAGGTGAAATTGGCATGTGAACCCTTGGATCTGGAGCCTTGAACCTTTTGCTCTCTTGCCTCCTGTGATACACCCAGTCTAGTAGTTTCAGGGCCTCACCCTGGGCCCCCTCAGAACACACCTGTCGCCCCTGCCTCATGACAGCCCTTCAGGTGTGTGGAGAAGACTCTCAGGTCCCGCCCGGAACTGCTCTTCTCCAGGCCAACATCCACTGTTCCCTCAGCTGGCCTCGCTGTGACTTGGCTCTGTAATCACAGCTGCCAGTCAGATCACCACAGCTGTGGCTCCTGAACGCTGGAAGCTTCCAGATCATCCTCTCATTGGCTGCCTTTGATTTCTCCGATTTCCTGTTTCAAATCACAGGGCCCAAGCCTTTGCATCAAGAATGATGACATGACATGCATGCCTTCTGAAAAATCTCATTTTCGAAAGCCATTTCCTATTGATTTCCTTCCTTATCGAGGCCCCTCCCAGCCTGGCTTGTGTTAAAAAAAGAAAGAAAGAGGAAAAAAATAAAAGAACTCTGTGTTTTTCCACCGTCAGACTGGCTAGCAGAGTTGCTGCTTGCGTCCCCTTATGGATGAACTGCTCGACCAGTGTCTCCCTAAACCATGGGCCTTGGAACCATCTCTGCAAACCCAACCACCGAAACTCCCCTTAAATGTCTCCCTCCACCACCTGTGTGCGATTTGTGGTAGTCACTTCGCTTAGGGAATTCTCTGGCTTGAAAGATCAGCCTTGGAACTGAAAGGACCACTTCTCACCTTTCCTGAGCCTAGGAAGTCTAGTTTTCTCATCTTAGGAGACACACGGCTGCACTTCTCAGACACCCTCACTTCTCACTTGAAGGAGGTCTGAGTGCTGTCGTCTTTAAAGTCTGATAAGCCTGAGCTTGAGTGGGAGTTCCTTATTAGCTGGGCAGCTTTGAAGAAGGAATTTAACCTCTCTGATCCAGTTTTCTCATTTGTAAAATGGGGCTAAAGATAATGCTGTATTAGTGTCCTCGGGCCGCAGTGGTAACAAATGAGCACAAACTGGGGGGCTGAAAACAACTGAAATGCTCTCTCTCACAGTTCTCGAGGCCAAAAGTCCAAAAGCAAGGTGTTAGCAGGGCTGCACTCCCTCTGAAGGCTCTGGGGGAAGATCCTTCCTTGCCTCTTCCAGCTGCTGGTGGTCCAGGTGTTCCCTGGTTTATAGCTGCATCACCCCAACCTCTGCCTCCATCTTCACTTTCCTTTCTTCTCTTTCCTTTCTCCTCTGCCTCTACCCCTACCCTGCCCTGCTCCCTGTCCTGGGAACAGGTCTCCTGAGCTGACTGCTTCCAGCTGGCCCAAGGCCAGTAACAGTCATGTTAACAACCTGTATGTGATCATGGCTCCATGAAGCCCTCTTTATGTAGACAGACCCATCTGACTCATATCAACAGCCTGGTTGGTATTTCATGGCAGGTACTTCATTTATCCCCATTTTATAGATAGGTACATGGAGGCTCAGAGAGGTTACATCACTTGCTAGGCCCACTCAGCTGGTAACTGAGATCAAATGAAGCTATCAAATTTCCCTGAGCTCTAATGTGTGAGCAGAGGGTGACCTTGAGGACGATGCCCAGCTGTGAGTTGTCTGGAGGTGCCAAGAATGCAGGGAGATGGCTGCCCAAGAAATGCCATTCCTGCCAAAGGTCAAAATCCACTCCTGCCTTTGCTGCTCGCCAGACCTTAAGTGCAGACAATACAGCCATCCCGGCGGCTGCACCAGGGCACGTGCCCACCTCACCCTTCCACTGACATTTGAATAACTTCAGAGTTGAAGTTCTTGTTTCAGAGTCTTGTCATGGTCCAAGGACTCAAGTGGGAAATAATCTCAAAACCACGAGTGCCTGGCCTAGTGTAGGTGCCCCAATAAACTTTTGCAGGAGGAAAGGAAGAATGAAGGTCTGCCTGGGTTGTACACCCAGTTCACATGCTCACTCACAAGTTGTGTGATGTTAGGCACATACCAAGCCCTCTCTGTGCCTCAACCTGGCCACGTGTGGGCAAAGTAGGTTTGGATAAGATGACGGCTCAGCCTTTCAATCCCAGCCATTCTAGAAATCCTGGGTTCTAGCACGTCTGAACCATCAGGCTTGTCTGAAATGATAAATGGACATGGGAATAAAGCTGAATCATGGAGTCCAAGTCTCTTCATCTACTCTGCTTTCTAAGCCTGGGTCCCATTGCTTCCCGTATCGATAAGATGCAAGTAAGGATGTGTATTTCCTCCTTAGCTTTCCCTGCTTAGCTGTGTGACCTTGAGAAAGTTATCTAACTTCTCTGAGCCTCAGTTTCCTCATCTACACATGGGAAAAATAGCAATACCTATGTTATTGGGTTACTGCGGGTGTTATATATGCAGAGTCCTTGATGCATTGTCAGGTACATGGAAAACACCCAAACACTATCATATCACCAGGGCCATCTTAGCCCTGGGTTTATTCCACACGGATTGCAGCTCAAATGGAGTTCAGCCACCAAATCTTTCGGCAGGTTGTGTTGGCCCCTTTGATCGCCTTCCTCAGTCTCCAGAGCTGGCCTAGGAGCAGCCTTCCTGCTGCCTTTCTGGGCCTCCCAGGTTGCAGCTGAGGCCAGGAAGATGCTCTGGAAGCTCCAAGCCCAGAGAGGGAGGTGGATAGTGAGGGCCCTGCACAAGTAACCAAACCAACTCCAGCTGCCATCAGGGGACATGCCAGCAAGGTCCTTCTAGAACTGGCTGAGGGCATTAACCTCCAGAAAGAGGTAATCGTTAGATCTCTGTGTGTGCACGTACATGTGTGCACGTGTGTGTTGCGTGGAATTTGTGGGGAGCTTTGTATCCAAGTTGACCTGAGCCTGGCTCTCCCTCTTCTGGGTTACATAACCTCTGCTAGTCACTTCCTCTCCCCCAGCCTCAATCACCCTCTCATAAGCAGGGAGAAGAATGTCAGGATGATTCAGTGATATAATGGGAAAGGGAGCTTAGAGTTATATGAATAACTGCATTCTCTCCTTAAATCAGGGCAGAGGTGGAGTCTTGCAGGCTGGGGTTGGGGGGCATGTCCGAAGCCCCAGAGCACCCCACGGTCCTATCAGATAGGCTGATTTCCTCAGAGGGCAGGCTGCTGGTTCATTCATTCTCTCATTCATTCAACAAACAGTTACTGAATCCCTCCTTGAGTTGGGGGCTGTGCATACTATTGGGTCACAGCGACAAACAAGACCTGACCCTGCCTGGAGGAGCCCAATGACCAGTGGGGGAGATGGGCACGTCCGCAGATCGTGGCTTGCGGTCCAGTGAAGACCACGGTGGAATCTGAGTGGAGGGCAGAGCATGGAGGAGGGAGGTGGCTGGCTCTGAGGGGAAAAGCAGGAAAGGCTTCAGAGAAGAGGAAGCCTTGCATCTGGGCCTCCAGGTGGGAGAAGCTCACACAGCAGTGGAGGGAGGGAAAGGACATTCCCAGCAGAGAGGCAGCTCTAATAGCATGGGGCCCTGAAGGGCTTCGGGGTATCAACTGAACAGATGAGGAGAATGAGTGAACAAGGGAAGTGAGTTGGGCTAGGAGCACAAGAGGCCATGTGGGCCTTGCCAAGGAGTCTGGACAAACAGAGCCAGAGACCCAGCAGATCTGACTTTGTCCACAGTGCTGTCCGCAGGCCAACACTATCAGTATCACCAGGAGATACTTAGAATTGCACATCCTTCCGCTCAACATGCTGTATACCCTAAACTTATATAGTGCTGTGTGTCAACTGTATCAATAAAACTGGAAGAAAAAAAAAAGTAGTTAATTTAATTTAATTTAATTTTTAGAAAGGAAAAAGAAATACAGATCCCCAGGCCCCACCCTGTACCTGCTGAATCAGGAGCCATGCGGGCGGTACCCGGGAATCTGTGTTTAACCAAGCCCTCCAGGTGATCCTGTGGCAAGATGGAGTGTTAAGAAAACTAGTCTCAAACATAATAACTAAGGGCTCCTGTTTACAGAGCGCCTACTTGGTGGCAGGCACTAGGCCAAGTCCTTTACATGCTTATTTGATTTAATCCTCACAACAAGCCTATGAGATGGGTCTGTCATTATCCCCATTTTATAGATAAGAAAACTGAGGTTCATAGAAGTAAAGTAACTTACTTGAGGTCGTGAAGCTACTAAGTAGCAAATCGGAGATTTTAACTCAAACTGTGAGACTCCCAGGCATCACCGAGAGAAAGGTGGTCTGCCTTAGGCGTTTCTGATGCCAGGAGATGGGAAGGAGCATCAGAGAACCTGAGATTTTCTGGGGCTAAACAACAGGATCTGTTGACCTTGATAGGTATGGGGAGAGAGCAAGAATAGACAAGGAAGACCCCCAAGCTCCCTAGGTTGAGAAATTGAGGGGGTGGAGACACAGGGGCATCAGGAGGAGAAGGGAAGAGATGAGGCTGGCTTCCTACTGGACTGTGCAGAGGCATAAGGAGAACATCAAAGACGCAAAATGTCCCCATGAGAACTGGAAAACAGGGCTGTTATCCACCTCTTGGTGGGGGGTATAAACATAGGTATATTGGATTAGACCAAAAAGTATACTTGGCTCAAATGACTTAGGAGCTTTAAACTTTAGGGAGCTAAATCACCCCAAGATTTATAAGTGAGTGGGGAAGGGGTTCAGGTTGAGGGACACTGTACTCACCATGAGCAGCAGTGAGGGGACCCCAAGTCTTTGGAACCCATCCAATTCCTCCCTTGACCTTGATGTGACCTTTTACTGGATCTCACAAAAAGAGGGGAAAGTGCCTGCCCTCACAGGAGAGGGTGACAGAGCAATGAATAAGGCAGATTCTAAAGCTTCTGAAATGCGAGGATCCAGGTGCTGAATTCATCTGCTCGAAAGACGAGAAAACAGAAAACCCTCTTTTTGTTCCTATTTGGGTAAAGCTGGACATAAATCATTCTTTGAAAAGGTGTCATGGGTGCCTTTGGTTGGAGAGGCTCAAGCTCTTTCCAAATATCGCCTCAGTAATCCTGGCAAACACCAGGAGAGGAGAGAAGGCCCCGACAGGCGGCACCTTTTGTGTCACTGAACAGATGAGACCTGGCAAAGACCAGGCAGGTTCCAGGTGAACGTGGCACAAGACTCTGCTCACCAGTGTTAGCTACTCTGCCCTATGGGCTGAGGGTGTGGGGAGGGGGGCGAGGCGTGAGTGTGTGTGTGTGTGTGTGTGTGTGTGTGTGTACTCTCTGTGGCCTTTTAGTCTTCTTAATTATCTCAGACCAGGAAAAGAAAATGAGGCCGCAGCAGCTGGAAGGTGGGTGACATGTTACTGGGAAGTCCATATTCTCCTTTGAAAATGACAGATTATTGCAAAGATATAATCCCATTTTCTTGGAGCTTGTCCTTGATAAATGCCTCTTGTTTTTTTCCAGCCCCTCTACATGTGTGGGCATTATTGCAACGGTGCCGTTCTAACCTAAAAAAGGGGGATAGGAAGGGGGAGTGAGAGGAGGAGAAACTTCAGAGCTAACTCCAACATCAGATGCCCAAGTGTCATTTGTCTCCTTGGGGTTTGTCTGGGGGTTGAGTCCGCTTTGGTGTTTCAAAGTCAGGAAAAGATCTAAAAGTAGCAGGTTGTCTTAGAAATGGAAACTGTTTGATGTAGTCTCTCCTTTTCTTTTTAATAAAGAAGGGAAAGGAAATAAAAGAGAAAGAGAATGTGAAAAAAGAGGAAAGGAGAAACAGAAGAGAAAGAAAAAGAGAGAGGGAGAGAGAGAAAGAGGAAAGAAAGAGAGACAAGAAAAGAAAGAAAGAAAGAAAAAGAAAGAAAGAAAGAAAGGAAGGACGGAAGAAAGAAAGGAAGGAAGAAAGAAAGGAAGAAAGAAAGAAAAGAGAGGCACAGAGCCGATGGCGAGCGCCGAGTCGCGCTATCCCGGCTCCCTACCCGGGAGAGCCGAGCACTTTCCTCCGCGGCCGCGGGCTCGGAGCTTTTAAGGGTTTCTAATCCTGGAAGGCTGTCTGACATCACCCCGTTTCTTGTCGGCTGATGTTTCGTACAAGCCTCTCATTTCCTCAGTGTTTTCAGAGCACCAATTACTGCAACAATCTCGTGTTTATGTTTGCTCTCTCTCCTGCCTCGCTGGCCCTCCGCCTGGAGCCTCTGCTGCTCCCCGACGCGGGGAGTCCAAGGGGGCTGGGTGGGGGGAGCGGGTGGGGGGACCTGGATCGGGCATTGCAGAAAAAGGGAGGGGTCCCCCTTAATTTTTTTTCATTGACTTCAGCACCATGTGATCAGGAAGTCTGGCCTCCCTCCATTTCCCCTCCCGACTAAAGGGAAACATTGTGTAGCAGCAGCCGCGGCCACTGGTGGGATGGCCTTCGCCGCCTGACGTAGGGAGATAAAAATAACCGGCATATTTAAGGCAGGAGCAGGAATCCCGGCGCTCACACGCGGCCTGGTCAGTTCCCGAGGCCGGCCGGCCGCAGGGCCTGCGGGGAGGCCCGCGCGCTCCTGCGTGCACGGGAGCTATGGCGAGTGCCAGCGCCGGCGACCTGGGGACCCCGGGCACCCGGGCCCACCGCCCAGGCCCGCCGAGCCCCGCGGGGCCCCGGAGAGGCCGGCAAGGCTGGTCGCCGGCAGCCTGGCTCCAGCGCGCTGGGCCGGGCCTGGGTTCTGTGTCCTGCCTTCCTGGAGATGGGAAGAAGGAAGGACGCGGTGGCAGAGGGAGGGTGGCGCGGAGCCTGACGCTGAGCCGGAAGGCACACCCCAAGCTGCCACTAAAAAAGCCTGTCAGTCATACACACCACGGTCCACACACTCTCTACAAGTCCCCGTCTCCAGCCCCTTTAGACGCTGGAACTACCTCTTGCAGAGCAGGACTGGAAACAAACAAAAACCAGCTCGCCAAAGAAAGTGGGGCAAATCCTTGCAAGGTGCAGCGATTTCAGAGGAGAGCACAGATTTCCCAGGAGCCTGCTACCTAGCCAACCACCTAAGGCCTCTACAGATTTGCTCAGAGCTCCTCACCACTGCCCTCACCTCTACCTGTCCAGGGACCCAGAAAATAGGAAAGGAGGAAGTGTCCCTGCCCCCTAGGTGAGTTCACCTCCCCAGTCTCCACAGCACAAACCACGGGGGCGAGAACTTGACCCGTATGGCACCGCACCGCAAACCGCCCCGTATGGGAGGTTCTATGACCCTGATTGTACATAAAAGGAAACTGAGGCTCGGGAGGTAAAATGATTGCCCAAGTCCACACCTGGGCAACGCTTCCCCACCACCTCGGTCGCCTCCCTCGACTGCGTTTACATGACCACATTGATGTATCATTCTGGAAACCACCTTCCTTCTGTTTCTCCTACTCCCTAAATAAAATTAATACCAAGCAAAACAGTGGTGGTGAGCTCTGCGCTGACCTGTGAAATCACAGTTTTGCTACTGGGCCACAAAGAAGTTTTTATTTCTAATTAATAATGGGAAATCTCCCAGCCTTCTGATGTCTAAAGTAGAAAGATATTTCAAATTTTCTGGCAGAGTTTTTTACCTAGCCAAACCAGCTGATGAAAAATAAGTGATACTCACCCCTAATAATTTTTTGGCCATTACAGAGATAACAAATAGTTATTTTCTGGGTGGAAGAGGCAAAGAAGTTTCATTTAGGGAACTTCAGGAATTTGACCACCTGTGAGGATGGAGACACCAGGGTCTGGCATGGTCATTGCTGAATCCCCAGCACAATGCCTGGCACTTAAAGTACTCAACCCATAATTGTTAGACCGAATCGAGAGTGGGTTGTGGGAAAGGGAGGAGCAGCTCTCAGAGACACATCGGGTGATATGTGTTGCTCTTACCTTTGATAACTGTAGAAGCATGACCACATTTAGTCCTTAGAGTAAACCTAGGAAGTAGGCATCGTTATTATCCCTGCCTGGCATATAGGGAAACTGTAGCACAGAAAGAACTTACCCAAAGTAACACAGGAAGTACTAGCGCTGGAATTCGAACCCAAGCAGTCTGACTGCAGAAGCCAAGCCCTCAACCACTAAGCTAAATCCAAAGAGGTGCCCATGAGACGTCAGAGAAAGGGACCCACCATTTACTAAGCAGCCCCTCTGACTCAAGTTCCACGCCTGCTACTGGATTGATGGGTGCAACATCACACGCTCCACGCCCTCAGGCAGGTGAGTCCAAGCAAGGCGGGACCAGAGGTTCTGTGAAGGCAGCCTTGCTTCTCATTGTCTCTGTATTTCCAACCTCAACTCTCACAAATATGTGTTCAACTGTCCATCCTGAGAGAAGCCTTCTTTGGCCACTGCCAGCCCAGCTATTCAGCTCCCCTCCCCATCCCCCTAGTAGACACTGCTGATGACTGCATTAAAGCACCTGTCACATCTCCTTGCTCACTGGCCTGCTCTCCCACTGGTTGGGGAGCACCTGGAGGGCAGAATCAAGGTCTGGTTCAGCTCTGTATTCCCAGTACAAGTGCAGGGCATGGTAGCCAACTAAATGTTTGCTAAATGGTGAATGAGTGTGTATTAGACCTCCACTAGTCTCCTAAGGATACAGACCCCCATCACCACCACTCCTAATTTTCTCTATCTCAGCAGCCCTCTCTGTTGCACCAGAGAATTTGTCACAGTTTGTAATTCAATCTGTTTCCTTCCCCTCCCCCCAGTAATCCATGAGTGCAGGAACCACTTCTGTTTTCCCACCCTAGTATTCCCAACACCATTAAAATGCCAGACATTGCAGGCACTCAATAAACATTTGTGAAATAAATGAGTGAATGAATGAATGAATGAATGAATCTACACTCCTTGGAGCAATTCTTACCTTTCTGTTTTCAATAAGTTTATTCCAAAGTCAATCTTAATTGAGCAAAGCCACTTGAAATAATGTCATTGCCCAGATTGTATTCATAAAGTAAGTGCTTTTTGTTTGGTGACCACTTCAAATCCAAGTCTCATCCATATTGATGATAAGACTTAAAAGGGGGGTTATTGAATAAGGTCCTTCTTCTCATACAATGTGGGCTCCAGTGACCACTATAGTTGGAGCTACACACAGGCTCCCTTTATGCCCCTCTGTTTTCATTAGCTCGGGTAACTTGCCAAGGAGTGATCCTTTTGGGCTGAAATTTTCCATGCTGGGTCTTGGCAAAAGGTGAATTTTGGGGGAAAGTTTGAATAAAATCCCTTCAGCCATTTTTTAGTTTGATGAGGATGAAAAGAAAATACATTTTTTTCTTGCTTTTAATTGAAGACGTTTTTAGGACACAGGAAACTCCAAACCAGTTTAACTTTGAAAACTTGAAACTCATGTCTAAGCCCATCTAAGGAAACTGTGGAGATGATTTGGGGCTCAAAAAAAATTATTTTCTAAAAATAATTTTTTAAAAAAACAAAACTAAGAAGTAATTGAAAAAAAACTCTCTACAGCCTTAGCAATCAAGACACTTTTTCCCACTTGGGCTACATAAGTCTTTCTGTGATTCCAGCAAATTATAAAAGCTCAGAGCTGTTCAGAAGGGATTATAAAACTTGGATTTCAGCTCCTCTGCCATGACAGATGATATTATTCTCCACCCCCATCCCTGCTTTTTTTTTTGTCTCGAGAATCTTCTCTCAACATCGTACCAGGAATATATGATTTGAACCATAGCCTCAGAGAACAAAAAAGCTGAGGTTCCTGGAGTGAAAGGACCACTCCTTCGAAGCCAAATCTACAGCTTGCTTTCCAAAGCTTTCTTAGACAAATGTTAACCAAAATATTCTATCTTACATTGGATTTTCTCACTACTCACGCCAGTATCGGATTCTTGCTTTCTTATTCACTGGAAACTACCTTAGACTAGTCATATTCTAGTTCTTGCCACAGAATTATTTTCAAAAAGCAGTGCTAGGCTGGAAAATCAGGAAGACCTGCGTTTGGCTCTCTGCTCTGAAATTTACGAAGCAAATATCTTAACCTCTCTAAGACTCAGTTTGCTCACTTGTTAAACGGGGATATTATTTACTCAGCAGTTGTCATAAGGATTCATTTAGGCCCAGTGTCGCCCACAGTGCCTGGTACAAAATATGTGCTCGATAATGGCAGTCTTTCTGCCCCTCCCCCATCAGCCGTTGATTCACGTTTATCCTGTCGTTATACCACCTAGCTGGCATCTCATGTCTCTGGTTCATTGTGGTGTCTAGTGCAATCTGAGGCACATGGTGATTATTTAGCAGACACACAGAACAGAATCAATGGAGTGCTGGCCATTTCCATCCATGCTGTATATTTCCAATGACACAAGCAAATGTTCTGTCTTTACCTGTTTCCTTGTCTTTCTCTCTTATTAGAAGGATCTCTTTCACCTTTGTAAACCCAGGATGTAGCTGGGTAAGTGAGAGTGAGTGGATGAACACACCAGTCAAGGCCTCCTATTCCTTTATAGGATCTGTAGCCTGAATCTTGGCCTCAATTTTCAAGTCGTTTTATTTTAGCTCAGGTATTGCCTGACAGCCAGGATTTGTTAGGCATGCTCACTTACCTTGGTTATATATTCAAAATCAACCACATCTCAATGATCCTCTTTACATGTAGTTTTATTTAGCAGTGAGCAAGCAGGGGACCTTCAACTGAAGTCTTTTGTTGGGGCAAAAACTGCCCCTGTTTGAATTTCCAAGAGGAACTCAAAAGGAAAAAGGAGGGAGGGAGGGAGGGAGGGAGGACCCACTTGAGCCAGCATACCTCCACTGCCACCCCCAAATAATGTATATCTGATTATTTGTTTGGTTTTTTCCTTCTGCAAGATTGGCTGGCCTTCTTGCCTCCTCTTTGATAGTTAATTTCTTTTTTAATTAAAGATGATTGAGTTCCAACCATGTGCCATTTCTTCTGGCACATTTTGTATCATTTCATCCTCATCTCGTTTTCTAAATGCGAAACAAACTCAGAGAGTTTAGGAGCCTTGCTTCCAGTCACACACCTAGATGCCCCAGGGCATTTTAAAAGCACTTCTGCTTTACAAGGTTTCTCCAGTCTCACCCACCACTTCACATCCTTTCCTCCTAACACCCAACCCAACACATGTGCTCACACACTCACGCACATACTCACAATTAATTATGTTTTATAGAAAGATTCAAGAGTCGAAGAAGCCTATCTATTGAAACAAACAGGGGATGAGTATCATTATGCGAAGGATAAGCCCCAAATCCACTACGGGGTTAACTCTGGGGGACGGAGCAGATACAATCAGGAAAGAGGGCATAGAAAGCTTCAGCTGTGTTTGGTCAAGTTTTACCTCTTATGCAGGGTGGTATTTATATGGGTGTTTTTATGTTGGACTTTATAAGTGTTCATTTGCCTTAAATGTGTCATAATACAATTTTTGAAGATTTAGCAGCATTGCCTGGTGCTTACTCCCAGTTCTGGCCGTTCACACACACACACACACACACACACGGTCACACTCAGTACACACTCACCCACTGACAAGTACACTCAAGCACCAACACACACACACTACACATAAACATTCACATGTTCACCTACACATGTTCAGTCCAAGAACCCACACATTCAAGTGGACACACACACACACACACACACACACACACACACACTGCCTGCCAGCCCCAGCCTCACCACTACTCCACTCCCTGGGTCAAGGGCAGTGGGGCCACACACAGGGACCCTGAAACCCGGGGCACAGAGATGACATAGCTGAGCAATGGGACCACCAGGCAGAGGATGCATGGGGCTGCTTTCAGGGGCTGACGCAGCTGATGCCACCGAGGCCGGTCCCGCTGGGGCCAGCGCGTAATGTTCTCCCACCACAGGCTCGTCTGGGAAGGGACAGAGTTAAGGAGCGCAGGGAAGACGCTGGTCTTTCACAGTTTGGGGTGGGAAGCAGTAACTTGTGTGGGAAACAACCTCCTCAGAAACCATAGCAACACCCATTTGGCGGCTCTGGATTGGACCCCGACCAGACATTTATTAAGCAGCCTCATAAGCTGTGGTCTCCAGAAGAACAATACCAAACTGATCAAATGTTAATAGCTTCAATCTGTTCCTCCTCACTAAAATCCCGCCCCATCCCCTCTCTCCAGACTCTGCCTTTCTGCTTCCCAGCCTCAGCTGAAAACTGCCTCTGCTGCTACCCCAGAGCCCAAGTTCAAGGCCAGGACCGTGAGGTGCAGGTGACTTAGGCGGGTCAAACACGGGGACCCTGAGAGTCCAAAGAGGCTAGACGGCCTCAGTTGAAAAGGTTCCAAGATCATCTGATCCAGTCATTCTCAATCTGGCTTCATTTGAGAAGTACCTGGAGAACTTTTTTCAAAATATGCCAATGTGGGAAAAAAAGAAAAAATGCCAATGTGTGGATTGCACCCTAGTCCAATTAAATCTGAATCTCTAGGGGGTGGTGATTTGTATTTTGTAAAGCTTTCCAGAGAATTCTCACATGCAGCCAGGGTTGAGAGCCACTGAATTAATTTGACCCCCCTGTAGAGGTGAGGGTGGGGACCCCAGAGAAGGCCAGGAACTTGCCCAAGGTCCCAGAGCTGGGGAGGCACCAGCCTGAGAAAGGAACCCAGACATCCTACCTGCCAGCCCAGCCTTCTGTCCACTTGCCTCACCACGAGTCCCACTCTTTTCTGCTAGGAGCCTGGATGGGGGGCGGAGGGGGGCGGGGACAGGGGGGATAAAATGAATCCAAGGAGGGTGCAAGGAAACGTAATTTTAACAAAAGTATGGGGACCAGACGGTCAAGGAATCGCAACAACCACACTGACTGATTCCCGGTGTTTACCATGGTCACACAGAATTTACTGTGGCTCACCAAGTGACCTTCACCCAGACACCCAAGCCCCAAGCCCAAACCCCGAGAGACACCTTCAACTCGTCCAGCTTTATCACTCACATATGCAGTTGGTCTCCAAGCCGTGAAGAGTTGACCTCATGAGGCTAGAGCCCCCAAGGTCCAACTCACTGGCTGATGCCCAAGTTCATGCCGCCTATAATGCCTTAACTAGTCTCCCTAAAGGGGCGTACATTCTCCAGCCCATCCTCCGCAGAGCTACCAAAATATTCCCTCTCCAACACACATCTGCCTATGTCGCCCCTCAGCCAAAGCTCCACGGGTAGGCCCCCGTGCATGAGTCCAGATGCACTCCGGCGATGTGCTAATAGCCCGCTAACCACACACAGTGCTCGGGGCCAGGGCCTCCAGGAGTAAACAAGGTCAACACGGTCCCCGCTGATGTTCACCTTACATTCTCGATGAGAAGACAGATGCTGACTAATCATGCGATCACTACTGGGAAAGAGCTGAGAGAACGGTACTGGGAGAATGTAAATGGGGAGCAGCCTAATCTGTTCTGGGGGCGGGTCTCAAGAATGGCTTCCCTCAGCAAAGCATGGGACGTTGAATCTGATGTTTGAAGGGTAAAAGGGAATTAAGCAAAGGAGAGGACTGGTCTAGACCCAGGGAACGATGGAAGAGGCACAATGTCCTGGGTGCTGAAGGAGTGCAGTCTGGAATCCCAAGAGCAAGGAGAGATGGGGGCAAGAGGACGCTGGTCAAAGATCAGATTAAGCAGAGCCTTTTTTTTTTTTTTTTAAACATCTTTATTGAAGTATAATTGCTTTACAATGGTGTGTTAGTTTCTGCTTTATAACAAAGTGAATCAGTTATACATATACATATGTTCCCATATCTCTTCCCTCTTGCATCTCCCTCCCTCCCACCCTCCCCATCCCACCCCTCTAGGTGGTCACAAAGCACCGAGCTGATCTCCCTGAAGCAGAGCCTTTTAAGTCATGGAAGATGCTTTGTATTTAGCCTTTGGATTTTAGAAGAGTGACCAACCATCCCAGTGTACCCAGGACTGAGGGGTTTCCCGGAATGCAGGACTTACAGTGCTAAGATGTGGGGGGAAGATGGAGAGGAGTGACCGAGGTTGGCTCCCAGGTCTCTGACCTGCACTGCCCGTGTGCGATGGAGCCACAACTTGGAAGGGACCGGGATGGGAGGGAGGGTGACAAATTCAGTTGTTGAGTTTAGGAAGTTGGGGCAGTATTCAAGTGCAGATGTCAGTAGCTAGGTTCTTGGTGCTATGGTCTGAAGCTAAAGAAAGATGTAGATTTGGGAGGTATCAGCATAGAAATAGTCATTGAATTATGAGAGTGGATTAGGCACCTAAGGACAAAATTAAAAGACAGCTCACAGGAGGACCTACAGCCCAGCCTTGAGGAATTCCAGTGTTTAAAGATCTGGTAGGCAAGGGCAAAACCCAACAAAGGAGGCTGAGGAAGAGCAGCCATGGTTATAGGAGGAAAACCAAGAGTCTGTGATGTCTCAAAGCCCGAGAAGCGCGCGAGTCTAGAAGGATAGAGTGGTCCATCGTGTCCAGCGGTGCTGGAACAATCAAGTAAAATGGCCGGGAAATGCCTACTACTCAGGAACGTTGAGGTCATGACGTCCTTCTCAGAAGTGTCTGAGTGAAGCAATGAGGGTAGAGGTAGATTGAGGAGTGAGTGGGAGGAAAGGAAATGGAGGTGGTAGGCATAGCAGAGAAAACTGATGTGGGGAATTTGGCTGGGAAGGAAATTGATGGGACAGGAGCTAGAGAGAGACAGAAGGTGGATGGAGAGTTTGCTCTAAGGTGAGAGACCTGACCGTGGTTAAACACTGATGGGGAGGATGCAGCAGAGTGGGAGAATTGAAAGAGGAAAGAGAAGGGCTGTCACCACGCCCCACAATCCACCTCCCGCTGCCCCTCCTGCTGCACCTGCTCTGCCAAGGCCTCCCTCCTGCTGGTCTGAGGCGAGCTTTCCTTTTGTCTGTATCAAAGGCTGACCCCAAGAGGCCTTCCCTCCTCTGTTTTTGTACAGCCCGCTGTGCACACCTCCACCACTGCACTCAAAGCTGGACGGTTTCCATGTTGTTGCTTCTCCCAAGGCAAGATGCTCATCTCAATTCTTAGCCCACAGCATTGGCTGCCCAGAGTACGTGCTCAGGAAACATTTGTGGAATGAACGCTGTTATGAATGAATAATGATGTACTCGAAGGCACACATGGGTGACCACGAGGACAGTCTGGGCTGGCATGAGGGGGGGTCTTTGTTCTCTGAGAAGTGCAACCCTAAGAAAATTCCATTCCTGAGGTCCCGGTTAGGGGCAGGGGGGCGGGGTGGGGCGGACTGCTCACCGGGCTCGCATTCCTCCCTTCCATTGTTCCTGACAGCTGCACATGGAAAGTACAACACTCACCAAGGCCCATGTGTTCCCCCTTCCTCCCCTTTCTCAGCAGGAAGGGAACAGATGGGCGTAATTTATGCCCAAGCCCTTCCCTTGCAGCCCTGGCACTGGGGAAAGGGGATGCAGGAGCCGAGATCCACCCAGGTTGCACAAACTTCTCTCAGCATCTAGGCAAGAGTCCAGCCGGGATTGGGAGCAGGAGAGGGCAGGCGGAGGAGGAGGAGGGGAGGAAAAAAACGGGACCTGTCACTTGGGCATGACCTTGGCATTCCAGCCCAGGAGCCACCAGAGCGCACGCGTTACCTCAGCGCAATTCTACAACAAACAGACTCTTGCACCTGCTTCAAAGATGAGAAAACTGAGGCTCAGGGAGGTGAAAGAACGGCTCCAAGGTCACCCAGCTGGTGACTGGGGGCAGAGCCAGCTCCGTCAGGCTCCAAAAACTGTGTCCTCGCCACCAGACACCACTGAGGGAGGAAGTCATATTTTCAGGCCTCCCTTCACCCTCCCTCTCATGGGTCATCTGGGGTGACAGGCCAAAGAGACCCGGAGACCCGGGCTCCTCTGCTGAGGGCATAACGCACACTGTAGAAAACACACAGATTAGCAGAAGACTGTGCTGCAAACACGAAGGGGCGCCTGGAGGGTCAAGGAGCAGCTTTGGTTGGCTTTTGAAGTCAGCCTGCTGCAGGGGCCTGTGCTGCAGCCAACCCTCAGGGCTAAGATGGGGTAAAGGGGAGATCCTAAGGGCTTTTGAGCTCTGAGTCACCAAAACATACCTCCCAAGCCCCCGCTTGCCTCCTCATTCAATTGTAATTGGGGCAGTTGCCGCAGAACCTACACGTGGCGTCTGGGAGCCAGTGAACGTGGGTTCAAACCCCACATGCTAGCTGTGTGCCTGGGGCCAAGCCACGTCACCTCCCTGACTCTCGGTTTCTTTATCCATAACCTGGGCTTGTGAGAAGGAGATGGCGGAACCCCACCTGCAGTTGTGTCCATTTGGCCCATTCGGTGTTGTTTTAGTTCCTCTTTGCTCTATTGGATTGGTTGTTCCTCGTAAAAATTGAGAGAATGTACCTCAAAGTACAAATTTCCAACTTCTTGAACTAATCAGGAGGCCTGCCGCTTGGGCCTGCAGGGTCCGTGGCTGCAATTTAGAGGGACGTGCACACTTCAGTTTTCCACTGTCCCCACCGCTCCCTCCCTCCCTCCCTCCCTCCCGCAATGATATCACCTGCTCCTGGGATGGGGCATTTACTACCCCTGCTGTCAAAACCATTTTGCCAGAGTCCTGAAACTGAGCACCGTGACAGCAGAGAGTCTCACCGATTATCGTTCGTCAACCTCCCCTGCCCCCAGAGCCCAGCACAAGGCCTGGCTGGATACTCAGCCTTTCATTTTGTTTAACAAATACATATGTGTTGAGTCCCTGCTCCGTGCAGGCACCTCATGAGGGGTTGGATATTGAGCAACAAACAAGCCAGACACGAATAGTATCTCACAAGAATCCATGAGACCAGCTTGGTCATTATCCCTGACACACAGGTGAGACAGGGAAACTGAGGGACCAAGAAAGGCAGGAACTTGCATGAGATTCAAAGATAAGGCAAGGCAGAGGTAGGATTCAAACACGGTTCTGCTGATTCAGACCAATCCATGTTCTGAACCAGGGCTCTGCAAACTACAGCCTAGGAGCAAAATCTTGCCCACCACCTGTTTTTATAAATAAAATCTTGCTGGAGCACAGCCAGGCCCATTGGCTTACGTTGTCTGTAGCTGCTTTCACAGGATAATGGCAGAGTTGAGTGGGTGCAGCAGAGACTATAATGCCCCTCAAAGCCTAAAATATTCACTATCTAGCCCTTCACAAAACAAGTTTGCCGGCCCCTGCTCTGAGCCACTATTCTGAGTCTCCTGCCTTCATGAAGCGTCATTGTTCTCATAAAATTATACTGGGGTGGGAGTGGAGGTGTTAGATAATAAAAAAATACATTAAAAAGGCACGTGCTAAACAACAAGATCTTACTGTATAGCACAGGGAACTATATCCGATATCCTGGGATAAACCATAATGGAAAAGAACATAAGAAAGAATGTATATAAATGTATAACTGAATCACTTTGCTGTACAGCAGAAATTAACACCACATTGTAAATCAACTAAGCTTCAATAAAAATAAATAAGTAAGTAGAAAGGCACATGCTACGGTCGAGCGGGCCTAGGTTGCTCTGATGCTGAGTACCCAGGGAAGGCCTTTAAATAAAGCCCATTGGGCTAAGATCTGAGTGACAAGGAGCCAGTTACACTGAGAAAGGGAAGGAGAGCGTTGTGGCAGGCGGATGAGCCCAGCAGAGGCCCTAGGGCCTGAACAAGTGTGGTAGGCTCCAGGAGCACCAGGAAAGCCAGCGTGCCAGAGTCCAGAGGGCAAGGAGGAGGGCACATGGGTAGAAAAGGGTCTGGTCCGAAGGACTTCCTGAAAATGTGTGAACACATGAGCTAAGCAGGGCCTGGATGTGACATGAAACCTCCGTGTGACGTGCGCTGGCTTTCTGCATCCAGATCCTCCCTTTAAACTGGCAGGACCTCCTCTCCCTGGGCTGTAAAATCAGTTCTCACTCTGAGCCGCCCTTCTGGGACTGGTGTGGGTCAGAGGCAATGAAGCCATGACGGAAAAGCCCTTGGCAACCATGCAGGGCTGCCCTGAGACTTGACGGCTACCCCGGACGTGTGTGCTGAAGTGTGCTGAGAGGTTCTGACCCCCAAGAGCTGGAGACCCCTGAGATCCAGCCTCCTCCCTTCCCAGCCCGGCTGGCTTGTGGTGTAGCCTCACACAGGCCCCTCGGCCAGGCCGCCTCCCCTTCACGTAGCCTTTGGCTAGTGGGAAAGTTTTGAAAAAAGGAAAGGTGGCCATTGGAGGGGGCCACAGACGGGGGTGCCTGGTAATATGTGACCAGAGCAAAGCAGGATTTCTAACTGTCATTTATCTAGTTCCTGGGTCTTTGCTGCCAGGGGTACTGCTAAGCACCCGCTTCAGTGACTGACTTGTCAATCCGTAAGGAATTAAAAAGTGAAGAAATGAATAACATGAGTAATGCTCAGATAAAAGCCAGAGTCAGCTTCCCAGCTCCACCACTTATAAGCTGTGTGACTTGTGGAAAATCACAGCCCCACTATCAGTCTCAGTCTCCTCACCTGTCAAGTGGGAATACCACCTCCTACAAATGTTGTTTTGAGGGTTAAGTGGAATTGGAGTAATTACGTGAAGCACTTAGCAGAGTGCTGGCTTCACAGTAGCTCTCCAAAATATTAGCACCTATCTTTCGCCTCTTGGACCCCGGCGGTCTCGCAGCACACCTGGCACAGCTGGGCTGGGGGAAATTCTGAGCAGCGCAGGAGGGAGAGGGTTTCTGAAGCCTTTGTGTGCCTGATGAATGCAGAATGAGCTGGCTCTTTGGGACACAGGGATGAGAGTCCTGAGAAAGCCCAGGGTAACAAAATGTCCTATGATGTAGCTTCATTCATTCATTCATCCACTCAACAACAACAACAAAATTTTTGTATTATAGCTGATTTACAGTACTTACCTGGCAGGGAAGATACCATGATCATGAAGGTGGTTTTCCCAAGGCAAGGCTTATCCATTTCACTCATCAAAAATTGACGGGGCACCCCCCGTGTGCTGGACCCTGCAGGAAGGCAGGGCATACAGAGAAGAGGAAGAGAAGAGGTATCAGGAAGCTACCAGATCTCCAGGTTGGAGAAGGATGAACAGCACACGGTGGGTACACAAGTTAATCATGGCTAAAGGCAATGAGTCATGGCCATTTTCCTATGTTCTCTGGGTGCTGATGTAGCTCAAACACAGGCAGAATAGCCCTTCCTGCTCATGGGAAAACATCACCTCAATCAAAAAGCATGACAAGGGGCTTCCCTCGTGGAGCAGTGTTCAAGAATCTGCCTGCCAATGGAGGGGACACGGGTTTGAGCCCTGGCCCGGAAAAATCCCACGTGCCGAGGAGCAACTAAGCCCGTGCGCCACAACTACTGAGCCTGTGCTCTAGAGCCCGTAAGCCACGACTACTGAGCCCACGTGCCACAACTACTGAGCCCACATGCCACAACTACTGACGCCCGCATGCCTAGAGCCCGTGCTCCGCAACAAGAGAAGCCACGACAATGAGATGTCCGCGCACTGCAACGAAGAGTAGCCCCCGCTCGCCACAACTAGAGAAAGCCCACGCACAGCAACGAAGACCCAACACAACACAGCCAAAAATTTAAAAAACAAACAAATAAATAAATAAATTTATTAAAAAAAAAAAAAAAGCATGACAAGGGAGCAACACAAGTTTTATACTCCACACAGGTCTGGATTCAAATCCCAGCTCCTCCAACATCCAACTCTGTGACCTGGGCAAGCCATTCACTTCTCTGAGCCTCTGGTTCCTTAAGGAACTCAACTGGCAATAATACCTACCCCTCTGGCCCAGAGGTTGGGAAGGGTGGAACAGTGGGAAGGGAAGCTCACATCTGTGGTTCTGACTCTAGTTACCCTCCAATATCGGCTTCCCCCTCCTCTCTTGATAGCAGAACCCCTTGATACTAGCTGAGTACATGGCTGCCTAGAATAACTTACAGCCTCTCTGGCTGCTATATTTGGCCCACTAAGTTCTGATCAGTGGGATATATTAATAACTGGAAAAGGTTTCTACAACTTCCAGGAAGTGTGCTTCAAGAGTGCTCGTCATAATCTCTGTCTTTCTTCCTTTGTGCTTTCCGGAATGCAGGTATAATGGCTGGAGCTCCAGCTGGCATCTTGGACCAGGAGGTAATCTTGAGAACAGCAACAAGACAAGGAGCCTGAGCCCCTGACACTATGTCACATGCTGAGGGTGTGGAGGAAGGGTGATGTTTCAAATCCCTCCAACTGAATCCAATTCTGACTAACCAAGCAAATCACATTCAGGGGGTCGAGGACCCCGTGTTCTCACAGCTAGTGAGCCCTTGAGGGGTAAACACTACTCTGCAGGTGGTGGTCTCCTTTTCCTCCTGGCTGAGGACCCATCGGCCCTGGCACTGAAGTGTCTCCCACACCACCAGCCCCTCCCTTGCTCCCAGTTCTCCTTCGGTGAGGTCATATGCCTTGCAGGACGCCCTTCCCAGCTAACAATGGCTCTGCTGCAGAGTCAGGTGGTTGCAAGATTAAAAGTACGGGAGCACGTTTATAAATGCACCCAGATGAGAACATTTCCAAAAGCGGGGCCCAAAGTCCTACACAGACCAAGACCGGCTGGGTGATTCAGCACTCGCAGCCTAAAACGCACTTGTTCAGTGTGTACCAGGGAATGCCTTCTCCAGCTGGGGCACCGTGCCAGGCCCTGCAGGCGGAGGGAGGGAGAGGCCCCATCCCTGAGAACCAGGAGCCAATGGCCAAATGAGGAACTGACATGTTCATACCAAGCAACACAGAACACAGTTCATTCATTAATTCATTCCTTCATTTATTCAGGGACTATTTATTGAGCACCTACTATGTACCAGGAAAAGGGCCAAGGAGCAAATAGATACAGAAGGGAATCAGGAATCCAGCCTGGGGCTGCCCATCGAACATGAAAACATCCATCCTCACCATCTCTGTCCCAAAGAAGCCACACATGCCTTCACACTCCCTCATTTTGAAGTCCAAATATTTCTAACAATGAAAGGGGGCACAGGGCTTAACAAACAGACTTGAATTTTTAGGAGCTGACCACTGGTAGGCAGGGATCAGTAGTGCTGGGAAAAGACCGGCGGTTTCCTACATGGTCATGGTGGATCTGAGTCCCAGATCAGCTGCCACCTCAGGCGGTAAGACCTTCCACCCATTGAGCCTCAATGTGCTCATCTGTAAAATGGGATGGTGATGAAGAGAAAACCCTGTCATCAGGCACTCCTGAGATGCAATCTTGGTTCAGCCACCACACAGCCAACTAACCTGTGTGACCTTGGCGGATTTATTTAATGTTTCTATGCTACCCACCTCATTTGGTACCAGGAGGATAAACTGCTCTCTGTGGAAAAAAAATGAAGGATCAGGAGGGGGCAGGGAGGGGGAGAGAAAGAGTCTAAAATCTCCCACCCAGCATCATGCTGTATCCTATGCTTTATCTATTCATTTTTTAAATCTTTTTTAAAATTATTCTTGTAAAACATGCATAGTATTCAAGCTCCTTCCCCTCTGGGCCTCAGTTTCCCCATTTAGAAAGTGAAGGGGCTGGCCTAGAATGATTCTGCTGCTTGGCCTCTGTCAGAAGAAGCCACCTATGACATTCAACTAGAGGATTCTCTGGACTTTTCCCAGTGTAACTTCACAGCATAGTTTTATATTTGCAGGGCATTTAACAGTCAGTCATCTCGGAGTAACATCAGGTAAACATTTTACTGGGAAGTAAAAGGAGGGCTGGTCAGGGGGCACGTGAGCTGGCCGGGATGCGACAGGCGTGGAGCGGGGCATGGCGAGCGCTCTGGAGGCTGCGTTCCCGCCCCGCTCCCCACACCAGCCAATCCTAGGGCTCCCACTCTATCCAGAAATCTCGTTAAGTCCATTTTATAAGCCTTTTTTGACAAGTGAGGCCTTTAAAACATGTTCCTCATTGTGCAGAGGGTGAAGTTCAGTCCAAACATTTGTCTGCAGGAGACACTGGGCGGATCCAACCGCCAGGGAACCATCATCAACTCCGCTCATACTCTGGGGCCCCAAGAAGGGGTGCTTCTTCAAGATACCCTGTCAGGGGCTCTGCTGTGAATAATAATTCAATACAAAGAATTAAAAACCCGGTGCCCAAACATCTCCCAGCTGTCTATACTTGCTACGATCTTGAACCTCACAAATGGGTATTTTTATCCCAGTTTCTCGTCCAGAGTCACTCTGCTGGACAGGGCTAACCCACATCCAAGTTCTGGTCCCGTTGGTACCAAAGCCTTAACTCTGTCTGTCCCACCATCCACCTGCCAGTGTGAAAGGGCGACACAGTGAGTGCTGGGAGCGGATTCCCTAACAGCCCAGCTTTTCATGAAGAGTCCCGGGGACCCTAAATCATCACACTTTTTGTCGGGCTCCAAAGGAAGACCACTCCCCTGTATAGCCTGGTCTTGACGTTGTGTGTGGTGGGGAAAGCTCTCTGTCGGAGTCGAGTTTTGCATCCACAAGTACAGGGCCGCCCTGCTGGTAGGAGATGTACCTCGTAGCAACTGGGGACCAGATTTAAAAGGTCTTTCCTGGTTGAGATTCCGCGCTTCCACTGCAGGGGGCACGGGTTCGATCCCTGGTTGGGGAACTAAGATCCCGCATGCCACGGGGTGTGGCCAAAAAAATAAGGTTTTTCCTGGGAAGTTTCTTAGGGCCAAATCAGGTGAGATGGGCCCCTCGGTGACTCCTGAACGCCTCTAGAGTCACAACCACGGACTTGTTAAGAGAAGGTCGGTCAAGAGGGGATGTCAGAGCCTGGGGGAAGCAGGGGTTAGGACGGTGGAGGGAAGGTCCATTTCGCAACAGCCTCCTGGAGAGAGATTTCTCAAACTCACCTGAGCAAGTCCCCAGTGCCTGTCTTAGAGGTCAAAGTCAGGCTGCTTAGAGCAGGACACACAAGTCCTTCAAGGAATGGCCTATCTTCCTGGGCAGACACCTCCCACCCACCTGCACAGGGTCAGTGCTGGGCCACACGGAAAGGCCGAGCATCTCCGATGCTTCAGGCTGCCCTCAATGTCACACAGTACGTTTCCAGTGTTGACTCCACCCCTGACCAACACCTGCTCCTCCCTCGAGGCCAGTCCAACTGGCACCACCACGGGAGGCCTTTCTGAGTCCCCTGGTCCCTCCTGCTGCCCAGCGCTGTTTGTCCCTATGTAAACTATTAGGCCAGTTGATGGCTCAGTTCCCACCTGTGTAAATCAGAGATAAGAAGAAGAAGAAGAATACCTTTCTCAGAGGGTTGATGCGAAGAGTCGATGATGTGAAACAAAACCAGCGTTGAAACAGGGCCTGGCCCGCCTCAGTGCTGACACATCCGGCCATCGTCATCCTTCTTGGGTCTGGGTACCAAGGGAACTGGTAGGGAATTTGCTAGCAGGAGCTCCAGCCTCAGGGCTCAGCCCTCGCCTTCAAGGGGTACTCCTTGTTTCTCTCAGGGCTCAGCTCAAGCTCTGTACTTGAGGACATCCTTGGCTACCCCAGCAGAGAAGCCCTCACCCCTCTGAGGCCCCCATTCGGCTGCATACGTGCCACCATGAAGCCCCCGGGCCCCTGTACCGCAACATTCTGTTTACACGCCTCTCTCCCATTACACTGAGATGGGGACCATTTCTGAATCCAAATGCTGGCTGCTTCAGTGATGAAAGAATGCCAACAGGAGAATTGTTTTCTTCACACACCCCTGGAGAAATCCCCTATATGCGAAACACAAGTCCAGTTTGAGAGGAGATAGATAACAGACACAAATAAAACCTGCACTATTTGCCGTAGGCTGTTGTCCATGGAAGCAAGAAAGAGGTACGGATTTTGTATACACATTGAGTTCACTCTGATCTCAGACTTGCAGAGGTTTGCAGCATCACATTTCGGCAAAAACCCAAAAGACCTTCCAGTCCAACCCCCATTGGATGCTTGAATTCCATTCCAAGAGTACACCTCCAGTGACAGGGCACTCACTACCTGTCAAAATAATCCAGTCCATATTTGATACCTCTGACTATTGTAGTTTCCTTTGTGCTGATCTACAGCTTTTTCCATTAGTCATCCTTCGGCCCCTTGATCCCCATAGAATCCATCTGCTTCCTCTTCCCGGGATAGAGATTTCAAGGCAGGGCTCTTATACCTCCAGCCCCATCCTTCCTCCGAAGCAACACCCCAGTTTCCTCTGCCAAGGCTTCAGGGCCCTCCCCAGCCTACTTCCATGTCAATGGACTTCCGCCAATTGGTCCAGTGCAGGACCCAGAGCTGTGGGCAGAACTTGGGGTTGGCTCCAACCAGCTCAGAACAGCAATTTCAACTCTCAGAACCAGAGGTCCTTAAAGATCATCCCAGGAAGTTCAGCTCCTCCACCTTACATATGAGACCAAAGGCCACAGACATGCAGTAATTTACCCCAGTGTTCTGATTCCCAGTAGAACAATGGAATCACGTTCGTCAACAATAAACAATATCATCATTGTTGCTCTTTTCGTTGGCAGTCACATCACAGGATGAACTCATGTTGGACTTCAGTCCCAGAATTTTGATAGTTTCTTCAATGTTGTCAACATTAATCTTGGAATTCCTTCCAGTAAACAAGTCAGCAAAAAAAATAAATAGATGATAGAGAGGTGGGTAGACAGACAGACAGATAAAGGAAATCCTTAGAAACAGGAAGTAGATTAGTGATTGCAGGGAGGAGAGGATGGGGAGAGATCGCTAACGCGTCTGAGCTTTCTTTGGGGGGTGATAAAAAATGTTCTGAAATTTGATAGCAGGGATGTTGCACAACTCAGTGAACATACTGAAAGTCTCTGACTTGTGCACTTATAAAAGGCGAATCTTAGAGTATGTGAATGTTCTCTCAACAAAGCTGTAATTTTTTGGAAAAATATAGGAATAGCCGACTCCAACTTTCTTCAGCTCAGTAGCCTTCCCTTAGCGCCCTTCGTCAACAGATTCTCAAAAGGATCCCAGGGATTTAGAGGATTGCTATCACCAGTCAGAACAAACCTTGGAAATTCCTTCTTGGGTGTTTTCTAAACTTCTGATTCCAAGTCAGCATTCCAAGAAATGGACTCCATCACAGTCTGTTTGGGTCCCAGATGTGAACTCCCAGGCTCCAGGTTAAGAACACTCTCTGTGTGTCAAATGCCTTAAATAATCACCTTGCTTAGTGTTCCCAGAAATCTTTAAGGCAGTGGTACTCAGACTTGAGTGTGCATCAGAAATGCCTGGAGGGCCTGTTAAAACACGGATAGTTGGTCTCCGCCCTCAGAGTTTCGGATTCAGTAGGTCCGGGGTGGGACTCAAGTTTCCAGGTGATGCCATTGCCGCTGGTGTGGGAACCACACATGACACTTAATTCTCCTGTTGTACAAGCGTGGAAACGGAAGCCCAGAAAGAGTCAGTAAACTGCCTGGAATCGCAGGATGTGGCAGAGACTACAGTGAACTGCCCCAAGAGTGTCTCTCAAATCTCTCCTCTCTTGCTGCTCTCAAGAATAGAGGTCGAGGCCTTCCCTGGTGGCGCAGTGGTTACGAATCCGCCTGCCAACGCAGGGGACACGGGTTCGAGCCCTGGTCCAGGAAGATCCCACATGCCGCGGAGCAACTAAGCCCGTGCGCCACAACTACTGAGACTGCGCTCTAGAGCCCGCGAGCCACAACTACTGAGCCCGCATGCCACAACTACTGAAGCCCGTGCACCCTAGAGCCCGTGCTCCACAATAAGAGAAGCCACCACAATGAGAGGCCTGCGCACTGTAACAAAGAGTAGCCCCTGCTCACCGCAACTAGAGAAAGCCAGTGTGCAGCAATGAAGACCCAACACAGCCAAAAATAAAATAAAATAAAATAAATTAAAAAAAAAAAAAAAGAAGAATAGAGGTCGGAAATGTTCATAATCCTTTTCCAACATTCCTTGCAGCTGCGGATGGCTAGGCAACACGATTCCAACCAGGGTCCCTTCTTCCTGCTCCAAATGCTGACAAGATGCTGGGAAATGTGTTCTCTGGCCCCACAAGAGTGACATGCTAGAGACATTGAGCAGAAAGACAAAATGTCCCCGGGTCCCTGATGACTGGCTGCTGACCCAATGATCCCAACACTATGGCAGGACTCTGTTATGTATGAAAAATAAACCCCTATTGGTTTAAGCCACTGTTAGTCAATCATTCCATTATTTATAGCTATCATCCCTAATGATACAAAGGAATGATTAATATTAGAGCCAGGATTTATACCTAAGTCTAACGAACCCCCGACTTATTCTTTCCACTCTCCGTACTGCCACTAGAAATGGAATGTTTTGGCTCTGAAGTACTCAACACACCTAAGAAATCTTTTAACTTCCATCTAATAATGTTTGTCAAAGGGAAGTCGCTTGGGTAATTCTCCTCAATTCCCAAGCAAAGGAATTGGCTGTGGTTTGAATCTAACCAGTGTCCCGTGACTGATGCAAGTAACGGTGCCTTTAGACCCTTACCGCTCAAAGTGTGGTCCACCCCCCAGCATGAGCAGCAGCGTCACCTTGGTGACGGAAGCAGAATCTCCATCCCCATTCCAGTGTTACTGAATCAGAATCTGCACATTAGCAAGATCCCCAGGAGCTTCATGTGCTCCTTGAAGCTTGAGAAGTAGAGTTCTAGTTCAATGGTTCCCAGGAGTGAGCATTAGAATCACCTGGAAATCTACAACCAAATATACAAACCAAAAAACAGAGTCCCAGACCTCACCCCAGACCTACTGAATCAAACTTCTGCTTGAGTAGGAACCAGAAGCCACATCTCTAGTTTTTTTATATTATTTTGTTCAGGGACTTTTTGAGAAATTCATTAAAGCTGTGGTCCTGGGCTGGGCTTCCCTGGT
The DNA here is from genome assembly GCF_965194825.1 of Balaenoptera physalus. NCBI lineage: Eukaryota > Metazoa > Chordata > Mammalia > Artiodactyla > Balaenopteridae > Balaenoptera > Balaenoptera physalus. The sequence goes on from NC_138886.1 coordinate 25,620,700, forward strand.
GGCGCAGTGGTTGAGAGTCTGTCTGCCAATGCAGGGGACACGGGTTCGAGCCCTGGTCTGGGAAGATCCCACGTGCCGTGGAGCAACTAGGCCCGTGAGCCACAACTACTGAGCCTGCGCGTCTGGAGCCTGTGCTCCGCAACAAGAAAGGCCGCGACAGTGAGAGGCCCGCGCACCGCGATGAAGAGTGGCCCCCACTTGCCACAACTAGAGAAAGCCCTTGCACAGAAACGAAGACTCAACACAGCCAGAAATAAATAAATAAACCCAAAGTTTAAAAAAAAAAAAAAAAAAAAGCTGTGGTCCCTCTCATAGAGAACTGCATATGTGTATACATATTTTATGTATGTATATACATATTTTACTTCCAGTCTCAGGAATTTAGAGACGTCCACCCAGGGTGTTCCTAGGATGTGTGAACTGCATAAAGGAGCTCTCTCTACGTGTCTGGGCAGTTACAGAAGTGCACTCAGGATCCTAATGACAAGAGGCAACCCAGCTCCCGTCAGCCCGGCCAGCCCCGGTTAGTTCTCACCTGAAGATGGTTTATGTAACCAGCCTGAGCCCAAGGTCACGATTCAATTAGCAGTTTCTGCAGCAAGTACAGCTCTGTGCTCCCCGGGCTTTCCCATCACCCCAGATTACAGAGCTTTTCATTTCCTTTTCACCAAATTAACCTAATTCACATGGAGGACGACTTCCTGCTCAACCACTGCCCACGAGAATGCCGCAGAGGCAGGTGCCTTGTTCAATTAGGAGATTTTGAAAAACACACACAGAGCACACTCTTCAAAACAAGGTACTCAACAGGCAGGGGCACAGGATCGCCACCTCCCCCAACCAACTGGCAGAATTATCTCCCTCCAGCGACACGTTTCTGCTGCCACACTTATTTCCGCATTTTATCATGTAATTGATCGCTGGTTTCTTCAGACCACGGGCTCCTGGAGGCAAACGGTGGGCTTTCATCCCTGTGGTACTATACCTAGACCTGGTAAAAGTAGACACTGAAAAGATGATGATTGGTTGGATGGATGGATGGATGGATGGATAGACGGATGAATAGACAGAGGGACGGAAAGAAGGAAGGTGCTGTTCTTTAAATATAGTAAAATGAAAAGAACAGGAAGTTAGAGTCTAGAAAACTCAGGTGCAGGCTCTACCTTGCACTAGATAGCCATGAGGTCTCAGTCAAGGCATTTAACCTTGAGTCTTGGTTTACCCTTTATAAGATGGCATCACTAAGCACACACAACTGAATTTCTATTTATTGTGACAATTGAATTAGAGAATACACGTAAACATATTTTCGGAGAAAGCAGCCTTCAGACTAGGACTGTAGAAAGGGATGGGTCCCAAAGCAGAGCTGAGCCCAAGTCTGGCTTCACCATGGCCAGCTGTTTGACCTTGCTCAAGCGCCGTAAACTCTCTGTGCTTGCTTCCTGTTTGAGTAACGGGGATGGCAATGACCCCTTCCCAGGGGCTCTGAAGGAGGCACCGAGATGCGGGCAGAGTGTGGTGCTTGCCAAACACGCATCCTCTTCACTTAAGCCCCCTGCGCCCTGTTGCTGGATGGCATCTACGTGGATGGAAGTGCCAGTAAGAGGTAGTTGGATAAGAAAAATTGCGTTTCAATTTAAAAGAAAATTTTTTAAAGAAATAAAAGAAATTTTACTTAAATTTTAAAGAAAAATTTATTTTCAATAAATGTGATCAAATTTTGTGGTAAAGCATAATCCAACAAACAGATCTCTAATTAGAGATTGGGAGGGAGCGGACTGTGCTGGGAGAATTCTCACCATGCAGGCCTCATAGCTCAGCGCTCTACAGAACATAAATCTTTCAAAGCCAAGTTTCACAATTTTCCACCACATGAGCAAACTTCATTTGCCTCAATGAGGCAACAACTGCATGCATTTATGTATTTCCCTTTTCCTCCCCTTCCCCAGCATCCTCACTAACCCACTGCCTTCTTTTTAAATTTTTATTTATTTATTTATTTATTTATTTATTTATTTATTATTTATTTTTGGCTGCATTGGGTCTTCGCTGCTGCGCGTGGGCTTTCTCTAGTTGCGGGGAGCGGGGGCTGCTCTTCGTTGCAGTGCGCGGGCCCTAGGCGCACGGGCTTCCGTAGTTGTGGCACGTGGGCTCAGTAGCTGTGGCTCACGGGCTCTAGAGCACAGGCTCAGTAGTTGTGTCACACGGGCTTAGTTGCTCCGTGGCATGTGGGATCTTCCCAGGCCAGGGCTCGAACACATGACCCCTGCATTGGCAGGCGGATTCTTAACCACTGCACCACCAGGGAAGCCCCCCACTGCCTTCGTCATAGCCCCCTGATTCAGCCTACTTCCCTCCTATCCCCTGAAGTGGCCAAGCTGTTCAGCGATTTGGGGCCAGAGTCCTGGATTCAAATCCGACGGCATGACCTCCTACAAGTCAGTTCGTCTCCCTGGACCTCAGTTCCCTTTGTATCCGCGATCCATCCACTCCAGCCTAGGAGCAGGGGCTGCTGTTGGGAGTCAGTGAGATGTCACAGCTGCGGTGGTGGGTGCTGGCAGGTCATAGTTTCTCTCTTCTCTGTGTGTGTGCACGGAGATCCAGCTAGAAGAAGCTCCAGTGGATCTGATTCATTTGCTCAGGAAGAAGGGGAAGTGAGAAATCCCCAGACCCAAACCAGTCTTGGATGGAAGCCCTTTACTGCAAACGCCTACAGAAACATCCTGGTATTTTACAAGCCTCTGGCGCCTTCCACAAGGGCTAGGAGGCTGATTCGGCCGGAAGGGCCAGCAGCTGTTCTCTTGATAGCCCAGTGGATCTGCATCCCTCTCGCCCAGCTGCTGTCTGTCTAAAGGCAGTTAGACATCGGTTGCCCAGGAAGAGACATTGTTTGCCCGGAATGATTCTCCCCAAACCCCCAACTCAATTCAACCCAAACCGTGGGCAAGCCTGTAATCAGGAAGAGCTCTCACAACAGAAGAGCAGCAGGGAGGCTTGTGACGGGCTCTGATTCCGCCTCCAAAGCACAGCTCCGTGGGGCAGTGGCCATCTACCTGTTCACATTGTGTGAGCCCTCCTGCGTCCTGGCGCGGCTCACATCAAGACCAGGCTCACGCACGCTGGGGCTCTGGGCAGTGTCCATTATCTTCTCCAGTCTCTCAGTTCTCAGCGACGGGGAGAGGAAGAGGAACTACTGAGTAGCCCTGAAGGGCTTGCTGAGAGACTAAGCATGGCCTGAGCAGCTCAGTTCTCTGCCTACAACACACTGGGCTCTTTCACAGGCATCTCATGTCACCTCTCCCCTGTGGGAGACCCTACTGGGCCCATTTTACAGATGAAGAAACTGAGGCCCAGAGAGGATGTAACGTGCCCAAGTGAACTCAGCTGGAGCATAGCAGACTCAGGTTTCAAATGCGTGTCTGGTTGATATTCTATCCAGTGGCCTTTCCACTCCCTGGGAGCTGTCAGACACCCATATCCCTGATTTCTAATTTTTCAGTCCTTCCTCCTGAGTTTCCAGTGTCTAGGGCCAGCTTGAAGGGCAAGCGGAAGAAAGCACAAGGTGCCACCCAGTAGAATACACATGCTGGCAGGTGAATGGGGGCTTTTCTTCTGCACAGTCATGAGGCAGGAACACCCAGCCTTCACCTATGGTAGAACTGACCACAGCTCCCAGAAGTCACCCCATAGCAGAATGGGGCACAGAAGCCATCCCCATCAGTGCCTGGAATACCCAGAAGTTCCAGAGTTCACAACTTGTCACTGATGTAGCCTCAGGTCTAGGAACTACCCTTCACACGGCCAACTTGGGCCAAACAAGTACCTCTCAAAGGCTGCAGTTATAGCAAGGGGAAATGACCTGGCAAATATGGTTTGGGCCTATAAGCCAAAATGCCAATGTTAAATAACAGGCCAGGGAAAGAAAACAAATAATTTATCAGTAGAATGATAGGAAGCCCATGGGTAAAACCAGAACTGCACTTTCTCACTGTGCAGAGTAGATGTGAGATTTCCCCCCATTTCTCTGTGAATAAGGGGCTGGTGCTATCGGTGAAATAATTTACGACCCAATGTGCTCCACTGTAAACGGCTGCTCTGTTTACGGGCTGTAAAAACATCTCTGAACACACTGACCTTCAGCAGGTGAGCCCTGGAATTTATAGCGCTGAAGAATTGTTTTACTGCTCCGGACTGGCAGCAGTCATGCTGGACACCTGTTGGGGGTGAGAGGTGGGCGATCCAGGCCTCCAGAATTCCAGGAAGACGAAACCCTCAGAAGAGCAAGGAACCCCAGATGAGCCAACCAGATAAAACAAACCACCAGTGCCCTGGCCAGGTCCAGAGCCGACATCCACGTCCAGCATGAGCCAACTAAACAGACCTAGGCGGGAATTCCCTGGCGGTCCAGTGGTTAGGACTCGGCATTTTCACTGCCAAGGGCCTGGGTTCAATCTCTGGTCTGGGAACCAAGATCCTGAAAGCCATGCGGCTCGGCCTAAATAAATAAATAAACAGACATAAGCTAAGGAGTGCAGTCTGGAAGGTGCTACTGGAGTTGGAGGATCCCTTCAGAGGCCAAGAAGATGGAATCTGAGACAAGTCCTGAGGGAATGCCGCAGACCAAGCTGGAATAACCTAGATAAATTGATAATTATGAGGGGCAGGAGCGAGAGAAAGCTCAGAGGTGGTGTGTTAGTCAGGGTTTCCAGAGAAATAGAGCCAATAGGAGATATCTATATAAAGGTATTTATTTATTAGAGGAGATTTATTCTAGGAATTGGCTCATGCAGTTATGGAGGCTGAGAAGTCCCACAATCTACTGTCAGCAAACTGGAGACGCAGGAAAGCCAAGGGTGTAACCCAGTCCAAGTCCGAAGGCCTGAGGATTGGGGACCAATGGCATGAATCCCTGTCAGAGGCTAAAGGCCTGACAACCAGGAGCACTGAGGTCCAAGGGCAGAAGATAGATGTCTTAGCTTAAGCAGAGAGAGAATTTGTCCTTCCTCCCCTTTTTTGGTCTATTCAGGGCCCCAGGGGATTGGATGATGCCCACCAGCACTGGTGAAAATTACCTTCTTCATCCAGGCTGCCCATTCAAATGCTCATCTCTTCTGGACACCCCCTCACAGACACCCAGAAATCAGGCGTTACCAGCCATCTGGGCATCCCTTAGCCCAGTCAAGCGGACACATCAAATTAACCATCACAGATGGGGGACTTCTCTGGCGGTCTAGTAGTTAGGGCTCCGTGCTTCCACTGCAGGGGGCACGGGTTCAATCCCTGGTCGGGGAACTAAGATCCCGCAAGCCACATGGCGTGGTCAAAAACAAAAACAAACCATCACAGATGGGAACTACAGCCTGCTAGGGAACACGTCTAGAACAGAGGCCAACTGAGAAATGTTCTAGAACGTATTCCTGAGCCAAAGAAGCAGAACATGGCAGCCACCAGACGATGCGTGGGTGAATGGAGCTGACAGAAGAGAACAGGTTCACAGCAAATAAAAACACTCTTTCTTCTTGACCCTTCAACCGGCTCTGAGAATGTTTTCTTTTTCCCATCCATGCCTCAGTATGGAGATTTCAGAGAGGCCCCAGTGCGGAGCTCACATCCCCAAAGCCAATCACCAAACTATCTGGGAGGATGACAGCCCCAGCCTCAGCTGCGCATATATTCTTTAAGTCTTCACCAGAAAGCTAAGGTGACATCTGACCAAACCTCTAGCGTTTTACACCACATTATTAGGCACAGACGCTTCGAGAACAGAGCGTTCAAAAGTATGAAGATTACCCAGCTGGAAGCACACTTGGAGGGTCCCGAGCCCTTAAAGGCAGTGATGAAATCGAGGACTGTGCACAGTTTGTCCGCATGAAGAGTCCTGGAAGACGGCTTCCCACTCCACAAGCGTCCTGGCCAAATGAGGAAGAGTCAAAAGGGTTGGCCTGAAGTTGCCCAATACCCTGGGCCTCTGGGGAGAAAGAAGGAGGAAGCAGGCCATTGTGTCCACACCAAGTTAGAAACCTAGTGACTTCCATTCCTGGTATTATTAATTCTGTAACTTTGAAGGGCATTTTCATTTTTTAATTGAAAAAAATATTACGGTTGATGACCTGCCAGTTCTTTGCACATACAATTATCACTGAAAGCCAGAGGCCCCCAGCTTTTTGTAAATAAACAGGTAGAACAATGTCTGAGAAGACCTGAAGCTCGGAGTCTGGGGTTGGGGAGCAGGTCCTTCATTCCTGCTCTCCCCAGTATGCACATCACATGCCCACACACGTGCACATGCACATACAGAGACACACACACGCATGCACACACGCACACACGCGTGTGACTGCTCAAGCAAGCCTTCTCCACCATCATAACCCAGCACCTAGCACTGGGGCTGGGATAGTACAACTACTCGGCGACTATTTGGCAAATAAATTGTTTAACAAATAAGGATATAAATGAGAGCTAGAAACCAGACCCATGAGGAAGAGGGAGAGGAAAGGGTACAAAGCAGATGTGGATTGAAATCCTGCACCCAGAGAGCTCAGCAGTCTATTGGCAAAAACAAAATTGCATAACACTTTCAAGATCACAAAACCCCTCCACAGCCCACATCACTCTTGATTCTCACCCCCTGCAAGAGGTAAGGGTCTCTGTGTTGGATGTTATAGAAGAGGAAACTAAAGTCCAGAAAGATCTGCTGGCTTGTCCCAGGTGGAAAGGAACAGAGCTGGGAACTGAAACTTTTGAAGTCAAAGCTCTGGTGGCTCCTGGTCTACGGTCTTGGAACCCCTGGACTAAATCCACACGATGTAAGCCAGTGACTCCATGACAATCTAGGAAGACTGGAGAAACTAACAATGTCCATCTATTCATTCCTTTACTCAACACCTGCGTAATGGGCACTTGATATGTTCCAGGCTGTTTGTGAGCTAGAGCCACAGCAGTTAATAGGATGGTCACAGCCCCTGTCCTCGCCAAAGACCAAAGGGTTGAACAAAGATATAAATGAGATAATTCGAGACTGGGAGGAGTGCCATGAAAAAGAGAAGCAAGGTGATGGGATAGAAAATAATTGTGGGAGTCCACTTGGATGGGTAGCTCTACACGCTTCTGAGAAATGGTCATATGAACCAAAAGCTAATGGATGAAAATGAGCCAGTCTTTCTGAGAGCATTCCAGGCAGAAGGAGGGAGCACATGTCAAGAGTTGGAGGTGTTAAAGAGTTCAGGGGTCCTGGGTGAGGACGGAGGCCAGTGTGACTGGAGTATGAGTCAGAGAGAAGAATCTTTCCGTGGATATAGAGGTAAATGTCAATATAGACATGGATGTTGATGGAGACCATTTGGTATTACTTGCCCAGCCTCCCACTCCCTTCTTCTGCCAGCAGAACACCATTTTCCTTTGAATAATCACCCTTCCAGTATTCTCATCCCATGAGGTTTGGGTGGGTTGACCCCACTCCCAGCACCAGAAATGCATGCAAAATCCATGCTTGGGTCATCATTCCCTGCCTCTGTCTACCCCCCATCATCCCAACCAACTCACCCACCCACCTATGCACCAGCCTGGACACCATGTTACTCAACTGGGCCAATAAATAAGACTTCCAAAAAAAAAAAAAAAAAAACTTCCTCAGAACTGTTGGTAAAGATGTAAGCGTGAGCTACTGCTGGTGACCATCTCATCACAACAAGAGGAGAACATGCCTTGGAATAAAGCCAGCCCAGAGCAAAGCGGAGCTGAGAAGGAACCCTGCAGCTATTGTTTGAGCCCTAGGATCCAGGTGTACCTGAATTTCTCCCCTATGTGAGCCACAAGATGTATTTTTTTTTTTCCTCAACCAAGTTTGAGACAGAGTTTCTCTGACTTGCAACTCACTCACGCATGATCCACCTTTACACATTCATGCTGGCTGCTGGGTGGCAAACTGATTGAGGAGGGACGAAAGTAGACCCTTCAGGAGGTTATCCAGGCTTTGCGAGAGCAGGATCAAAACTTGCACCAAACAGCATCCAGATTTTTGGAGCAATTGATTCCACTGAAAAGTGTTGGCCATCTATATACTGCACCCCGCTCACAGGTCAAGTTCACCTGATGCGTGGAGGCGTCTGCCCTTTGCACATGCTCCCTCCCTCTGCCTGGATCACTCTCATTTTCTAGGTCTCAGTTCAAATGACCCTTTCTCGGAGTGGCTTCCAGGAAATCTACCCAAGTGGACTCTGCCAGTTCTTCTCTATCCCATCCCTCTTCTCACGCGTTCACGGCATATCGCCACAGTCCATAATTATCTCCCTTACTTATTTATCCCTTTGTTCTGTCTCCCCCAGGGGAATGAAGGCAAGCTTGAGGAGAACAGGGACATGTGTGTCCTATTCAGCTCCCCTAGCTGTTGTGTCTCCCGCTCCTAAACCCAGCCTAGACACGGCAGGTGCTCAATAAATACAGGCTGACCACCCTTTGACCCCAGACCCCCACTCCTGACAATTTATTCCAAAAAGGCAACTCAAAAGAAATATTTTAAATAATAGAGACACAGATAGTCCTTGCAAACAAAACTGTTCCAAAATCGAGGTCTTTATGTGAATAAGGCCATAGCCACAAAGTGGTTACTGCAGTCTGAGAAAATGATAAAGACTTAGAAAACTGTCCCCAAATAATGTCAAGTAACAAAGGAAGGATAAAACATTGTATGGATTGCACTTATATTTAAAGACAAATACATACCTGTAATCAAAACCTAAACACACATGGATAAGTACAGGAAGGGAGGTGCAAAAATAAACAGGTGATGTGGAAGGTGTATGGATCCAGGGTTCTTTGTTTGTTTTTTTTTTTAAACAGTGCCTCTTATCTCCTTACAAGTGGATTTAACAATAAACAGGAAACGTGGAGTTGTGCAAAACGACAAGATTTGGAATAAAATGCTGTAAGACATTGGGCTGTAGAAATAATGCCAACCACAGGGCTCCTGCCTCCCAGCCTCCCCTCTTGCTACTCTGAGCACTTGGACACTCGGCTCCATTCACACTGAACCCGTAGCTGCTCCCCCAAATCATCATGACTTCTCATGACTGGGTAGGGGCCCCATCTCTGTGCTCCCTCAGCACCCGTGTATCACACTTGGGAGACACCTAGATACTGAGCTTTCAGGGGACACCCAGCTGTCAGTCTCCCCCACTAGTTCCTGAGTCCTATGCAGACTCGCATCTGATTCATTTCTCTCCCTGAGCCCAACCTGTGTTGTATTGAATGGAAATATAATAAACCGTGCATTGTGTTGTAGAAGCAACACGGGTAAAACATAACTAAAGAGAGAGTGAGCAATGGTCAAGCGGTCTAGAGCGAGGTCCCTGCACTTACCAAGAAGCCTTGCTCCTTGCAACCAGCCCCAGCTCTGCCCAGCAGGGTGGAGTCAAGTCTCCTGCCTTCCACCCCTCCGTGGGTGCCCCCACAATGAACATACACAGGCCTCATGCCATCTCTCTACCCAGCTGGCTTTCCTTGCCTGAGCTTGAAGGAAAGCAGAATAAACAGCATGTCTGCACATGGTCAAGGTCAAAATCAACATCCTCCATGCCCCAAAGGCCCTTCAACCACTCTTTTTTATTTATTTTTTTCCAACTACTCTTTCTGAGTCTCAACTTGCAGGGATGGAGGTAGGGGATGAGAAAGAAGGACCAGATCTTAATGGGGCACTCCTCTGAGAAGCAAAAACACAAGTTCCTGAGAGGTGGAAACAAAGACCCATGTCCTGGGAATTACACTATCACAAGAATGCTAGTCACTAGCTCATGACAAAGAAACAGATTTACTCCCCCAACTCACAACTTCATTTCTCCCCAGAAATCGATCACAAGCTCAAAGCCTGCAGCCTTTTTTTTCTTTTTTTGAATTTTTGAATTTTATTTTATTTATTTTTTTATACAGCATGTTCTTATTAGTCATCCATTTTATACACATCAGTGTATACATGTCAATCCCAATCGCCCAGTTCATCCCACCACCACCACCACCCCCCGCCGCTCTCCCCCCTTGGTGTGCATACATTTGTTTTCTACATCTGTGTCTCAATTTCTGCCCTGCAAACCAGTTCATCTGTACCATTTTTCTAGGTTCCACATATATGCGTTAAAATGTGATATTTGTTTTTCTCTTTCTGAGTTACTTCACTCTGTATGACAGTCTCTAGATTCATCCACGTCTCTACAAATGATCCAATTTCGTTCCTTTTTATGGCTGAGTAATATTCCATTGTATATATGTACCACATCTTCTTTATCCGTTCGTCTGTCGATGGGCATTTAGGTTGCTTCCATGACCTGGCTGTTGTAAATAGTAAAGCCTGCAGCCTTGATATGATTATCCCTCTCCACCTGCAAAGACATTTTCCTGAAGATTAGGTTTATTTGTTATCTTCTGCAATGCTTTGCAGATAAGGAGGTAAGAGCCAGTTAAAGCACATTGGAACATGTACAGAAGAATTGAAGATTGTCACCACTGTTACTAGGGTGGGTCATAAAGCTGAACAGATGCTCAGTTGAGTACCAATAATCATTCTACATGAATGATCTGAGACCCAGATATATCACGTATACCTAACTATTTCATACCTCAATGTGATTATTTCTCTTTTTTAACTATGTAAAGACAAGATGTGGCTCTTTCATTTCCCACTGTGGCCAACTCAGTGGACACATTTATTGAAAGCAGTGCCATACAAACCTAGATTTTCTAATGACAGTTGAAACAAATCTCTCCTTCCCTGACACGTCTCAGATGACTTAAAAATATTGAAATGACACATGTGTGGTCTCTGAGGTATTGAGAATCTTTTAAGGGAGTTTGGCAGGTAGAGCAGCCAGAGTGTTTGTCAATTGGAAAATAACTCCCCACTGGAGGCCCCTGTCTCCATCACGTTCCCAGAGGCTGGCATATGGGAGGAAGGCAACAGGTTCAAATGAATGAATGAATGAATGAATGAATGAGTAGGTGGACTAGATCATTTTCAAACATGAGCCTGGTTATCTTTAGGATTCACTGTGAAAACTTAAAGCTGAATTTAAAAAGCACATTCTTTGCAGGAATTCCCTGGCAGCCCAGTGGTTAGGACTCAGAGCTTTCACTGCTGGGGCCCAGGTTCAATCCCTGGTTGGGGAACAAAGATCCTGCAAGCCACGCGGCACGGCAAAAAAAAAAAGCACATCCTTTCTCTATGTCTCTAATCCTAGGGTTGCTTGACTCCTGGTCAAGCACTCACAGTTTAAAGAACATGTATTAATTAGGGTGTTTTCAACAGCAACAAATAAGCCACTCAATTTAAAGTGGCTTAAAGAATTAGGAAAAGTATGATCTCAAATACAGCAACTACAGGGGTTTCAGGTAAGTTACAGAAGAGAGCCCTCCCACCCGCACACAGTTTTATACAGGAGCGCCCATTAAAGTAAGTCCTCAGTTTCATCACCCAAAGGTAGATAATCGTATCGAACTCAGAGTAACCACACCAGGCAGGCGTAGATCAGAGCACATGTCTCAGTGAGGCTTCTGCGAAACTTCTGATGACACTTAAAGGGCTGTGTCACTCACCTTTCTTATTCATGGCTTATGTCACTAGACTAGAGGAATTTACCCTAACATCTATGGCTTCTGTTCAAGGGAGTATTCAAACCAGTCATGAGTGAGTCCATTTCCTCACCTGCAGGAAGAAAGCAGAGTCTGTGCTCAGGAATCTTCAAACATCACTCTGCCTTCAGTATCGCAGGATACCAAAAACCCCATTTTCTCACATTTTATTTGAGATTTTGATACAGAATGCTAGCACAATGATGACAAATCCATTTTCCCCAATTCAGATAACATGATAGTGAGAGGTAGAGTGAGTTCAAGGTTGATTTGACAACTTCATCAAGGATCCAGAATTCTTCCATGTCTCAATATATTGACTTTGCTCCCAGACTGACTCCCCTTATGGTCACAAGAGGGCTGCTACAGTTCCAGGCATCACACCTGAACAGGACAACATCTAGAGAGACTGAATCTTCTAGTTTTCCCCTTTTGAAGAGTTGAAGAAACCTTTTCCAGATGCCTCCATTCAGCACCCTCTTTACTTCTATCTCTTAAACCATAGTAGATGATACACCTGCCCTAAAATCCATTGCTGAAGAGGGAAAGTGGGATTACTAACTACTGTAACTAAGTAAATGAATGACAGTTCACTGGAGATAAACACCTTCCACGATCAAACTGTGGTTTTGTTAGCAGAGAAGAAAGGGGGAGTAGGCAAAGTCCAGGCAACTAACAGGACCTGTACAAAATGTTCCCCATCAACAGAGACCTTTCCGGGGACTTCCCTGGTGGCACAGTGGATAAGACTCCATGCTCCCAATGCAGGGGGCCCGGGTTCGATCTCTGGTCAGGGAACTAGATCCCACATGTATGCCACAACTAAGAGTTCACATGCCACAACTAAGGAGCCCACCTGCCACAACTAAGACCTGGCATAACCAAATAAATATTTTTTTAAAAAAGAGAGGCCTTTCCAGTTTGATGCTGTCTGGGTTCCAGGGCACCCTTCAGGCAGGGAGGCCATGGAAGGGAAGGGCTTAGGCACTTGGGTCACCCATGGTGTTTCCTTCTGGCTCCTCTGGGGGCCTCAGCAAAATGTGGGGGGCATGCACTGGCGTGATGATTTCTGGCGCTGCCGTCACCACTGGTTATTTGCCTGTCTATGCCACTTTCCCAGATTTCCACATCTCAGAGGATACAATAGGAAAAAATATAGTCAGGGTACAAGGGCAAAGGGAGCCACTTTATTGGGTACCTACTGGACACAAAGCATTTTTTCACACACCAGGTCATTTCATTCTCACGGTAACTGCCAGCTGAGTATCTATGGCAGTCTGTCATAAATGAGGAAGCTGAGGCATGATTAAACAACTGCCAACATCCCACAGCTAGAAAGTGGCAGAGCCAAGCCTCAAGCTCGGAGCTGCCTGACTCTAAAACCTGCAGCCTCTGAATGCAGACATGTTACCCTCCAGTGCGAGATGCAGCACCAAAGCCACCAGTGATGAGAAAGAGACACAGCAGAAATTATGAAGTCAGTGTAGGAACATTGCCAGAAAAGCTGAATAAAGAGTTAATAATGTTCAGGAACCCAGAGATTGGCATCACATTATGACCTCATAAACACAGATCACACGCACAAGTTCCAAACAAGGCACCCTCCGCTCCCAAAGCCCTATCCATGGGTCATCACGAAGGGATTTCACAAGACCTCTAAACAGTATGGTCCACGGTTCCACACCGGGCCACAAACTGTTTCCAGCTCACAATAAATACAGAAATGGAAGCAAGTGGTTAGAAACCTTTAAAATGCTTTGACATGGCTGTGATATTCAAGCTCATAATTAGCGGACTCTTTCACGGAACAGGGTCTGTTTGAGTGTTGAATGCAGGTTGCATCTGGCACAGGCTGCATTCTAGTACTGGTCTCTGATGAATTTTTAAAATGTTTAATGAAGATAAATTAATAAATTTTTTAAACCCCGGTTCTTTACCACAGAGCGTTGGAAAAGCATTGCCCTAGCGTTGGCTGGGTAGATATAATTACTCCCATTTTACAGGTGAAAAGAATGAGACTCAAAGAGACTGAGTCACTCGCCCAAGGTCAACACCAACAAGGGTAAGAGGCAGGAAAGGCAAACTCTCTAGTTCGACAACAAATGAGAACTATGAAATCTCTCAGCTCCTGATAACCGAAAGTGTTAGCAAGAGGAGTTGTAGGGGCTTCCCTGGTGGCGCAGTGGTTGGGAGTCTGCCTGCCAGTGCAGGGGACACGGGTTTGAGCCCTGGTCTGGGAAGATCCCACATGCCGCGGAGCAACTAGGCCCGTGAGCCACAACTACTGAGCCTGCGCGTCTGGAGCCTGCGCGTCTGGAGCCTGCGCGTCTGAAGCCTGTGCTCCGCAACGAGAGAGGCCGCGACACTGAGAGACCCGCGCACCGCGATGAAGAGTGGCCCCCGCACGCCGCAGCTGGAGGAAGCCCTCGCACAGAAACAAAGACCCACTGCAGCCAAAAATAAAATAATTAATTAATTAAAAGAAAAAAAAAATTTTTTTTTAAATAAAAGGAGTTGTGAAAATATGGAGGCTTATTTAAAAAAAAAAAGAAAAAAGAAAATTTCCTCTAGTTCTGCCTTTGCCAAAAGTTCAGCTAAGATGCCTCAGGGGAGAACTACCTATAAAGGTAGGCCAGGAATAAAAGGGAAATGGATGGCTTCATTCCTGACAAAGGCCAGTCTTCTGCATCCTGCTGTACAGATAGGCTTACTAATTGTTACTGAAATTTCACTTCCACAAATCATGAAGAACTCTTTTTAAAATCCTCCCAGTCTGGTTCTAGAACTCACCAGCCCCATCACTGCCAACCCAGCTGACCGACCCACCTCCTCAGAGCTTGGCCCTTCCTAGAATGTTCTACCATGACCTCTTCCCCTTCCCCAACTGGAAAAGCTCTGCTCTGCCTGAAGACATTTTTAGAATAGATTATTGTTATATCAACGCTCTGGGTTTCAAGAACTAAGAAGCATTCAAGTCATTTTACTTTTTTATATTTTTAATTATTATTTTTTAACTGGTACTATATTTATTGAAAAAATTTTCATGTAAGTAGACTTGTGCAGTTCAAACCTGTGTTGTTCAAGGATCAAATGTATTTGTGTATATATATATATATATATATATATATATATTACATATATTTATTTATATATAAATAAAATGAAATCTCTATGTTCATATATATTTGCTCTTGTTAAAAACTCTCAATTCCTATTTTCTTGAGTTTTTATCTTCAGTGGATGTTAGTTTTTATTGAAGGCTTTTTCAGCATCTATTGAAATAATTATGAATTTTCCCTTAGATTTTTAATATTTTTTCTCTTGGATTTTTTTTTATTAAAGTATATTTGATTTACAGTGTTTCAGGTGTACAGCAAAATGATTCAATTATATATATATTCTTTCTCAGGTTCTTTTCCATTATCCAAGCTCATTTTAAAAGGGGGGGGGGGCGGGAATAGGGACTTCCCTGGTGGCGCAGTGGTTAAGAATCTGCCTGCCAATGCAGGGGACACGGGTTCAAGCCCTGGTCTGGGAAGATCCCACATACCAAGGAGCAACTAAGCCCGTGCGCCACAACTACTGAAGCCCGCGTGCCTAGAGCCCGTGCTCCGCAACAAGAGAAGCCACTAAAATGAGAAGCCCGCACACCGCAACCAAGAGTAGTCCCCGCTCGCCGCAACTAGAGAAAGCCCGCACACAACAACGAAGACCCAACGCGACCAAAAATAATAAATAAATAAATTTATTTTAAAAAGGGGGGGTGGGATATATAGTGGGGCTGTTCAGGGGTCTCTAGAAGAGCATGCTGGGGACTGGAAAACTGTTGCCACCCAGGCACCTCTTGCTCCCTCTCTCTTGGAAACTACTGGACTCTCTCGCACTTGCTATATCTTAGCTTCTCTCCACCTGTCTGCCCCAATCTCCTTTTTCTCCAGTGCTCCTCTCCTTACCTGTTGCTTTCCTGCTCCTATACCTTCACTCGCACACAATCAGTGTGGCCTCCCAACCTCAACTCTACCTCGCAACTTTGTAAATGCAGCACCAGCGCCAACTAGATCCATCTCTGTTCCCAAGTCTAACTTCCTGGAAGAGGAATCTGATTGGCTGAGCGCTAAGCTGGGCTGCTAATCAGTGGTCACCAGCCTACCTGAGAATCAGCTTTCCTGGGGTCCAAGGTCAATCTCTGGTCTCAACAGCCGTTGCCAGGAAAGGCCAGGTGTGTGATATGGAGAATGTCTGCTTCTGTGAAGGACGCTCTAAGCAAACTGGCCAACACTGCTAATGTGGTCTGGCCAGGAATAAATGAGAAGTAAATGAATTCCTATTCATCCTTCAGTTCCCAACTCCGCTGACACCTTCTTGGGGAGGTCTTCCATGATTTCTCCAGGTTGGTTTTTGTTTTCTTCTTTTAACATCTTTATCAGTGTATAATTGCTTTACAATGGTGTGTTAGTTTCTGCTTTATAACAAAGTGAATCAGCTATATGTATACATATATCCCCATATCCCCTCCCTCTTGCGCCTCCTTCCCACCCTCTCTATCCCACCCCTCTAGGTGGTCACAAAGCACCAAGCTGACCTCCCTGTGCTATGCTGCTGCTTCCCACTAGCTATCTATTTTACATTTGGTAGTGTATATATGTCCATGCCACTCTCTCACTTCATCCCAGCTTACCCTTCCCCCTCCCCGTGTCCTCAAGTCCATTCTCTACGTCTGTGTCTTTATTCCTGTCCTGCCCCTAGGTTCTTCAGAACCTTTTTTTTTTTTTTATATTCCATACATATGTGTTAGCATACAGTATTTGTTTTTCTCTTTCTGACTCACTTCATCCAGGTTGGTTTTTATTCCTTGTGTTTTTGCAGTGCAGTGTGCGTCCCTCTACAGGAACACTCTCCGTGTTAACTAGAAACTGCTTTCTTGGGACTCTGCCTTCGCCACCAGACGATGAAGACTCTGAAGATTCAGGCCATAACCTGTGTATCCTCAGTGTGCGGCGTGGCGCCTGGTGCTGGGCGAAGAAGGAGCTCAAGAAATGAGCGCGGAGTGAATAAATGAATGAATGAATGAACACCTGAATCAGCATCTGAATGAAAGACTAGACAGTGGGGCTTCCCTGGTGGCGCAGTGGTTAAGAATCCGCCTGCCAATGCAGGGGACACGGGTTCGAGCCCTGGTCTGGGAAGATCCCACATGCCGCGGAGCAACTAGGCCCGTGAGCCACAACTACTGAGCCTGAGCGTCTGGAGCCTGTGCTCCGCAGCAAGAGGCCGCGACAGTGAGAGGCCCGTGCACCGCGATGAAGAGTGGCCCCCGCTCGCCGCAACTAGAGAAAGCCCTCACACAGAAATGAAGACCCAACACAGCCAAAAATAAATAAATTAATTAATTAATTAATTAAAAAAAAAAAAAAAAAAAAGAATCCCTCTGCCAGTGCAGGGGACCCGGATTCAAAAAAAAAAAAAAAAAGAAAGACTAGACAGTGAATCATGCTACTCAACTTGACAAATCTTAGTCCTTCTGCAACCACTCAGGATAAGGAGGAGAAGGAAGAAGAGGAGGAATTAAGAGGTAGGAGGATTCTATAAGGAAAGGTAAAAAGAAAGAAGATTAACCCCAAAAAGAAGAGACGAAGAAGTGGGTGACCTGCCGGCTGTGTTGCAGCATCTTTTATTTCTAGGCGTTTTGTTTTGTTTTTTTTTCAGGATTGTTAGATTCCTTAAAATAGCATTTGGGAATAAGGGATTAAGGCTTGGATTCGGTTTCCCCATCTGTGAAATGGAGATAGTAGCAGCTGCTTTGCTGGGTGGCTGAGAGGATAAAAGTGAGGTTACAGATGAAAAGCGCCCAGCAGAGCACCTGAGGGCAGGTAAAAGGTGCTCCTGGGCTCTGGGTAGAGTTTTAGAACTGCCCGGAACATCCAGGCAGGCTCTCAATGGCAGAAGGTGGTATGAATGGGGACTTTCACAGAGAAGCACTGAATCCGGATGAAATTTTTCTTCACCATGGGGCTTAGAGTACGAGGGAGCTGACAGCAGGACGTGCTGCCCCATGATAGCAAGAGGCTGGCACAGGCCAATAACAGTGTTACGATGTTAATCATTAAAATGCTGTGTGTGTTTTCGTCCGGGGATGAGGCACGTCGATCTTTGTTCTCCCTCTATTAGATGAAAGGTGAGGTGCTACCGAAGGTGGTGACTCTTGAGGCGAGAGGATGGCAGGCCTGCCTGGCCCCCTGCACAGCAAGGCTCCGCTCCCGCAGCCCCCAGCATTCTTGGTGTCCTTGAAGGGGACAGCTGAGCAGGTGCAGGCGGAAAGGGAGGGAAGGCAGGTTAGCTCCTCCCAGGAAGCCAGGCTCCGCCCAGTCAAATGAGAGTCCTCTGTAGCTGACTGGCAAAAGAGAGTTCAAAAGGAAGAATAAACATGATATGATGGTGCCTATCAATATTTTTTTAAAAAGCAAGAATAAAAATTTTAAATAATTTTAAAAATTAAAATTAAATTTTAAATTAAAAATAAAAAATAAATTTTTAAAAATTAAAAAAAACTTTTAAAGCAAGGTGAAGATCTGTACCCAAGAGAAACGAAACATATGACCACGCAGAAACTTGTACACAAATATTCATGGCAGCATTATTCACAAGCGCTAAAAGATGGAAACAAGCTAAATGCCCATCAACTGATGAATGGATAAACAAAATACAGTATATCCACACAGAGGAATATTATTCAGCAATAAAAGGAACGGAATATTGATACAAGGATGAAGTTTGAAAACATTATGTTAAGTGCAAGAAGCCAGTCGCAAAAAAAAACACATATGTTATGATTCCATTTATATGAAATGCCCAGAATAAGCAAATCCTTAGAGACAGAATGTAAATTAGGGTTGCCTGGGGCTGGGGGACAGGGGACTGGGGAGTGGCCACTAATGGGCACAGGGTTTCCTTTGGAGATGATTAAAATATGAAACTCTGTAACTATACTAAAAAACATTGAATTGTACACTCAACAGGTGAATTGTGTGATATGTGGATTATAGCTTAATAAAGCTGTTACGTTAAAAAAAAAAACAACAGTGTGGAATAGCAGTTCATGCCTGCATTCTAAGTCAGATCCTTAGCTCTCATGTTTTCATTGAGAAAACATTGAGGACCTATTAAGTGCCGAGCCCTCTTCTAGGTCCTGGGTCCACAGCAATGAATAAGACAGATAATGTCCTGCTCTATTGGCACTTACGTTTTATTGGAGAAATCTGGCCCCCAAGCTTTTTTTTTTTTTTTTTAATTTAAGGCAAATAAATAAATAAATGCAAGTGTGCTGAGACCATGAAGCAAATATGGAACTTAAAGCAAGAATCCCTTAGAATGCAGAAGCATGCCTGGAAGAGGAGGAATTCCGGGGAGAGGGGGTAGCGTGTGCACAAGGCTTCCTGTGGACCTTAGACCAGTCCCTCCAGCTTTCTGAGCTGTTACACAGTGCGATGGCGAAACACCCATTCCTCACTCACGGGACTCCTGGCTCTGTGCTCGGCAGAGAGTGGGACCCAGATATTATTTCCCTCCCTCTCCATCCACAACTCATATGCTCTATGCCTCCAGCCTGGATTACGTATCCTTCCTCTCTCTCCCTCTAGAAGGGCCACAGAATCAGCCTGTGATGGTTTGTGATCTCTTTTCCCTTGAACAAGCCCGAGCCACCGGGCCCTTGTCAGGTCCCTGGTGGCCGGTATCCCCCTAGAGGCTGATGCCGTGGCCTTCTCCTCTCAACGGCCTTCCGGCTGGCTCTGGGCTCTGTCTGGCACCGGTCAGAGCTGGAAGCTTGGTGAAAGGAGAAAATGCGATGCTGTTAATAAAAGCAGAGGTTTTAGACTCAAGCCTATCTTGATTCCAGACAGACTTACTTCTACTTCTTCCGGGCTCAGTGCCCTGGGGGGGGCTTCTGCCCGCCAACCATTTGTTTTTGCAGGAGCGTCAGCCTTCCACGACCGTTTATGGGGCATCATATCTAACTGAATCCTCACCGCCACCATGACGACTGACACCTCCGTTATTACCAGGTTACAGAAGAGTAAACTGAGGCTCAGACAGTTGAAGTCAAGTGCCCATACAGCTAGTTGATGAAAGAGCCCGGATTTAAACCCAAGAAGTTGGGACTTCCCTGGTGGTGCAGTGGATAAGCATCCACCTGCCAATGCAGGGGACACGGGTTCGATCCCTGGCCCGGGAAGATCCCACATGCCGCGGAGCAACTAAGCCTGTGTGCCACAACTACTGAGCCTGCGCTCTGGAGCCCGCGAGCCACAAGTACTGAAGCCTGTGAGCCACAACTACTGAAGCCCGCGTGCCTAGAGCCCATGCTCTGCAACAAGAGAAGCCACCGCAATGAGAAGCCCGTGCACCGCAACGAAGAGCAGCCTCCGCTCGCCACAACTAGAGAGAAGCCCGCGCGCAGCAACGAAGACCCAACGCAGCCAAAAATAAATAAAATTAAACCCAAGAAGTCTGGATCCGGAGCCTATGGTCTTTACAACTACACACTATGACGTCTCACAAGTATGAAATTGGACAATAACGCCTGCATAGTGGGTTTTCTGTGAGAATTGACGGAGCTAGTGTACATAAAGCACCTTGGTGTTTGGAATATAGTGTCCAACAAACGGTACCTAGCCTACAACCCCTATGCCCCTGAAATTTAAAGTGGGTTCTGCTGTTGGAAGGGATTTTTTTCAGACTTCTAGGTGAGGTGTGTCCCAGGCAGAGACGGACAACACTGAATATCTGTCCTGTGGAACTCTCCAGCATTCCCTGGAGTTCCCATCAGGTCCTGGGACTCCCCCTACAGAACAGACCCAGTAGAGGTGACTTGAGCTTTAAGGCAACCTGCTGGCATCAGCTACAGGGGAGTTGGAGCCCGACAACAGCTCTGAGCTGGATGGGGGCTTCAGTGGCTAAGTGGAGGAATCAGGAGGGCTCCCAGGAGGTGGGCTGGAGGCGGGGGGGGGGGCGGTGTTCCAGTCTCCTTGCCCCTGTCAGCGGCAATGGCTCTCAAAGTCAACCCGGAGGCAAAAAGAAACTTTCAAAGGAGCCTTGGACCCCAGCTTGGCAATGAATGAGAGGGTACCGCACTCAACCACAAGGAGAGCCGCACTTTACCCCTGTGGAGTCAAGAAAGCAGCAGAGGGATGTGGAGGGAGCCTAAAATCAGCTCTAGCACTTACCAGGAAGGAGCTTCTAACCGTTCCAAGACTGCTTCTCCACTTGCAACACGAAGCAAATACCACCAACCTTACAGAGGTCAGAGCACCAGATACATACAGCAAGTATCCAGCACAGGGGCAGGCACATATTTTTATTTAAAAAGAATAATCATCAAAGCTCTTATTTACTGTGCTAAACCTTATACATGCATTTGATATTCTCATTGAATCCCCGTAACCACTTTGTGAGATAGATCTCGTTATTAGCCCCATTTTGCACATGGGGATACTGAGGCTTTAAGAGTTACAGGATTGCATGTTCCAGGTCGTACAGCTTGGCAGTTGTCAAGCTGGGATTTGAATCCGGGCAGTGAGATCTCAGAGCCTCCATCTGAACTGGTTCCATTCTCCCTGCCCCTTCTCAAGAGATCACTCAATCCACCCCAACACCAGTTCAAGATAACAAAGTCATTCATGGTAACTGGGACAGTGAGGAGGAATGACTAAGACCATGCATGGCTTTTAGACAATACCAGCTCTTCCTTCCTAGAGGTGATGCAGTCGTATCTCATCGACTCCTTGCAACAGCTCTGTGAGAGATGTAATATATTAACCTCACTGTGCAGACGAGAAAACAGAGGCAGAGCGGTGAAGTGAATCATTCAAGGTTATGGTCAGGCAGTAAGAAGAGAAATGAGAGCCCACTTCAGCCCTAGGTTGGGTCCCAGGGAAATAGCTGCTGGATAATAAGTTATCTCACCTCTGGGAGGCCAGGCAGCCTTGTGTCTACACAGGAAAACAAAAGTAGATAAATGCAGGAATTCACAGCCCTATAAAAAATGAATTAAGATAAAATACGTACCCTTACTACCTAATGAGGGAGGTTTATGAACACAAATGCATGACAATGACTCAGAGAAGCATAATTATCTTATCATAAGTTAAAGGCAATCAATTTTCATTTCTAAGTAAATATAATATTTCCTCAATCCTAAAACACACCTTTTTTTTTTTTTTTCACATGTGGTCATTTCTGAAGTCCAGGTGTAGCTACCATGGATGTGCATGTTGAATTTGTGTCTTTCTTTCCCCCCAAAAAAGCTGGTATTGAATGGAGACTGTGTCAGAGAACGGATGTTGCCTGAAAATTGAAGTTCCTGCTTCTTGCCTCTGTCCTCGGTGAAGTCCCCTGCCCCTCCTCCTGCCTTCCTTTCCCTCTCTCCAGTCAAAAGAGGAAAACTGAGCATCCCTTGTTAGGAATAAGAGATAGCCAGCACTCTCTTAGGGGACTCGTGGAAGAATTAAGTGGTTGGGGAAAGCAAAAATAGAGATCTTCTCTCCCCCAGCCCAGAACACCCCCTATACTCTGATCCCTGATGCAAGGACATGGGAATGGTTGACTGAGCCTGGATCTGCCTGTCCTAGGCTGGAGGAGTATGGTCAGTGGAGAGCAGGTCTTTGTGCAGCTGGGACATGGGAGTCCAGACACGGCAGACCCCTCAGCAATGCCACAGCAGAACCTGGTGGTAAACCTGAGGCTCTGGGTTCCCGGAATGAATACTTCTCACTCTGCTGCCTCCGGTTTTTTCTCTCAATCTCCCTGCCAGGAAGGACCCTCCCGCTGGCCCAGGAGAGGTGATGCTGTCCTCCCAGAGGCAGAACAGGCTGTGTGCCCCTGGGCAAGTCACTTACGGCTTCTCTGGAGACTCAAACGCCCCCAGCCTCACCCTGCCCCAAGCTCTTTCTCTGGATAAACAAGTGGCCTCCTTCAAGGGCCTCCATTCTCAAATGTGGGATTGATAGAGATCATGGGCCCTCAAGGGTCTCCTTCTCTCTCCTGAACTCTTAAAATATAAAAGGTGGCGGTCCAGTGGTTAGGACTCCACACTTTCACTGCTGAGGGCGTGGGTTCGATCCCTGGTCAGGGAACTAGGATCCCACAAGCTGAGGCACAGCCAAAAACAAACAAACAAACAAAAAACCCCAAAAAACAAAATATGAAAGGAAGAAAAACCTCAAAGAAAGTACCCAGTCAGAAATCAGAAGTGCTGGGTTCAGCCCTGACCCTCATCCTTCGTTGTCCATGAAATGGGCACAGCCCTTTCCTATCTCTGAACCTGGTATCCCACTTCCTTTCCACCCTGGCCTCTGAGGCCTATAGGCAAGACTCCATAGGTCCTGGCAGGCTCCACCTGGGCAGGGACTTCTGGTAAAGCCCCTGCACTGTAAATTTTGAGGGGGCAGCCTCTGGCCTGCCTTGTTAATGTCTGTTGAGTTGAATCACTCAGAAGCCTCACTCTGGCCTCCTTTTAAATGGCAGACCCCAAAGACAGGTACAACTTTAGTTTATGCCTCTTAAGTAAACTTTAGCCTAAGGATCTGTGCCTCTACCCCTGCGTGCAGAAAGAGAAAACAGAGCCAAGCCTCAGCCCAAGATATGTGGTGTGTGGGAGAGCAGGGAAGGGAGAGCAAGGGGGTGGATGAAGTCCGCAAGATGGCCCAAGGATAGGTCTCATCAAGGCAAATGGCTGGCAGTGCCCAAATTAGCTGGGAGCCACTGAACCCAACCAGTGCTCAGCAAGCACACATCTCCCCAGGGCAGTGGGTGCTGGGTGAGAGCCAGGCTGCTGGATTCGTGATCCCAGCTCTGCCGCTTATAACTTTTCTGACCTTGGGCCACGACTTAACCTACCTGTAAAATGGGAGGAAGTAGTGCCTGCCTTCTAGAGCCATGGAATGACGAGAACAGTGCTAGCACAGAGCTAATTCTATGGTATTTTTCACTGCTATTACCTGCCCCGAGGCTTACCTACATTATTATCTCATAGAATCTTCAGGACAAGCCTGGGAAGAAATAATTGTTTTCTAGATGAAGAAGCTGAGGCTCAAGTCACACTGCTGGTTTGTAGCAGCACAGGGATCAAAGGCTCCCTTGTCCTTTCTAACTTTAAGTTCCACCATACCAGGTCCCCTCCCCGGGGGAGGGGATAGCAAGGTACAAGGTTGTGGGAAAGGGAAAGAAAAATGATGAAGGGAAATCAGTGCCACCGGGAAAGGCTCAAGGTGGGAGAGGCTGGCTGGTGGGACAGGTAGATGGAACATCTTTTCCCGCCATGAGTGCTGCCTCCCAGGGAGGACGCTGGCTGCAGGCTGAGGGCCTCTGGGCACTACAGGTCTTTCCCAGCAAGGCTGCAGCCTCTGAGGCTCAAGAGAAATCCTACTGCAGACCACACCACAGATCAGCAGCCACAAGGGAGGAAGGAGAAAAGGAGGAAGGAATAAGGGCGGGCCAGCCTGGGCGGCCCCGGGTCAGTTCCCTGTGCAGGCCCTGGAGCTCAAGGACAGCCCCAGGCTCCTTGGGCCCCAGACATTTCATTCTGGCTAAGGGAATAGGGAAGCTGGGCCCAGAGGGGGCAGAGCCACGTGGGCGGGTGGATCCCTAAGGGATGGGTAGGATGCATCCTTACCCATCCCAGCAGGCAGCAGGCAGGCCAGTGGGGAGGTGGGCAGGAGCCCAGAGGGCCAGCAGCTGTGACCACAAGCCAGGCATCTTTCTGGCCACAGGGGTTGGCAAAGGGCAACCACACTGCCTTCTCAGAATGGAAAGAGAAGGAGTCTCTTCAGGTCGGAGAAATTCCTGCCTGTGCCACTTTCCTATTCCCAGACTCGCCAAACATCAGAGCAGGAAGGGGCTTCCCAAGGTCAGCCAACGGGACCTTCTCATTCTGCAGTGGAGGAGAGTAAGGTCACCCAAATTTTGAACGTGTAAATGACACCAGAACTTGGGTGCTCCAACATCAACGCCCAGACCCACGGTCTTTGGGGAAGCAGATGAGACTCGAGTCAGGACTCTACGGTTCTGGCTCTGCTCCCAGCTAGCAATCTTCTAGATGCGTCCTTCAGCTTGTAGATTCTATAGGTCTGAGATAGAGAGTGGCGGGCACGCACCAGGTGTGTGTTTGTGTCTATTCATTCAGCAAATATTTATCGAGGGCCTTGGGCCAGGCTCCACTTCAGGCCCTGGAGATAAAGCAGTTCCCAAAACAGAGGAAGCCCTTCCTCTCGGGGGGCTGACATTCCACTGAAGAGACTGTGGAAGTCTATGCAGAAGGACCCTTGTGTATCATTTGTGCCCAGACTCTGGTGGGTGGGGAATGTCCCGTCCATACCACTGAGAACCACACCTTTCTCTGGGCCTCCTTGTGCATCACAGGGGATCGCGGACAAATCTCACGAAAGTATTTCCTAAGCCACCACCCTGCACCCAGGCCCCCTGCTCCCACCGCACCCAGGGTGCTTCAGCTGACACCCTTTGCCCTGCCTTGCAATCACCGATTTTGTTCACTGACTGTCTGAACAACCTGAAGTGGGCCTGCCTCACGACGTCTCCTCTGGTCCCCAGCGCCTGGGAGACGGGAGCTCCCTGGAACCTCTTGATGAATAAAAGTCTGATTGAATGAAGCCATTGATTCTGAGCTCCGATCACTCATCTGTAAAACAGAGGCGATCCCTATCTGGACGACTCCTGATTGCCCCACAGCTCAGATGAGACCGGAGATGAAAGGACCTTGGAACCAGCAAGCTGTTCTCCCAGCGATAGTTCTTATTATCCCCCATAAAAAATGGCACCAGTTAAGTGCCTCCCTCTGGGAAAGGCGGCGATCCTGGAGCTGGCAGGGAGTGCGTGCTGGTGCAGGAATATGTGTGTGCGTGAGGCCCAGATATGCTGCGAGGAGGGCCGGCTGCCCGGGTCAGCAGGGCCCAGTTGAGTCAGCCCACATCAGAGAGCAAAGGGGAGGAAGGGAAAGAGAGAAGGCACCCAAGTCCCCATGTCCATCCATCCGTCTGTCTATCTACTGCAGCCAGTAACCTCCAGGCAGGACGGAAGCACGGCCCGGCCGTAAATGACTGCTGGCTCCAGGCTGGCCACCCGCCCTGACTGCCCTCACGGAAGGGCCGGACTTTACCCAGCAAATCGGGAAGGAACTGGAACCTCTGAACTTGGGACTTGGGCTCCGTCGATAAGGCCAGTGGACAAACAGAGGGCAGGGGCTGAGGCTCCCCTTTATACACACAGAAGCCCGGCTCCAGGCTGATACTGCCGAGATCTTTGCCCTTTAGTTCAGACAGGAAATCTTAAAATGGAAAATGAGCTGCGTAAGGAAGGGGCGCGGCCACCAGCTCACAGGGAAGACAGAGCAGGTTGTTCCCAATACAGCTTTGAACGGGAAGGGACCCAGCCAGCCAGGGGTGCCTGGGCAACAGGGAAGGCGGCTGGGCAGGTGAGAGCAGCATGAGACTGCGCTCCTGGTGTGAACGAGGCAGCTGCAGGGCCAGGGAGAAGCGGAAGCCTCATCTGAGCCACAATACACCACCTCTTCCTCGTGGGGATTCAGCCCACCCGTAGGAACCTCAGCTTCTCCATCCATAAACGGGGCTAGCAATACCGTCTCCCTCAGAGAGCACACGAGAGGATCTGAATGAAGGCATGAGTGTGCCCTGCAAATTGCAAAGGGCTTGACAAGCAACCCCGCATCCTGGTCGAGCCCTCCCACGCCGCACTCCCCAGCCCCCGAAGGTATTTCACGATCAAGAGGAGAAATCCAAAATAACACCTCCTGCTCCCCATGCCACCCCCATACACCCTCACGCTAGCAGTTCACAGAAAAGAAAACTGGGAGAAGATAAATAATTAGAGAACCCCAGCAGTCTCCCTGCTGAGGTTTCCAAGTAATTATTCACCTGTAAATTAAATCCTCTCACCTTAATTCTATCTCCAGATCCTTTTGACAAGGTAAATTCATTTATTTACATCTCTAACCATCCTGCTTTGGTAAACATTCCAACAAGCTTGGATGGCCCATTAAAGAGACAAAAAGTTGAAGAAGTAAGGCAGGCAGGAGAGAGAGAGAAATTAACTCGTGGTCATTACTGGCACTTACAGAACTACCCTTGGAGAGTAATTAATGAGGAATCAAAGCCAAGGCAAACCTCACCCCCCGCCCAAAGGGAGCCCGCCACAGCAGGGTGGGAGCTGCTGGAGGCCCCTTTTCCACGTGGCCCATACCTCCCAAGAACCCTCCTGACCCAGTGAAGTCACTCCTTCTCATTCACAGACCCCCAGCCCTGCCAGCCCACGCCCCACCAAGACCTGGCCATTTCTGGACCTGGCACGTCTTAGGCACACCCATTGCTAGCTGCTGAATGAATGAATCAATGTACTGTTCATTCCGGTGTCTTAGAGCCTGTCAGATGTGTCCAATCCACAGCCACCCCTCGGATTAAGGCCACCATTGTCCCTTGCCTGGACCAGGGCCTCAGATTATTCTCTCTGCTTCCAGTCTCTCCTCCTCTCAGCCTCCACACAGAATTATCTCCTTACAAAGCAAATGGTAAAAGCAAGCAAGGTAACACGTCAGCTCTGACCACCAAGGAGAAAGTTCCTGGTTAAGACAGGGACCCCTGGGGAATTCCCTGGTGGTCCAGTGGTTAGGACTTGGCACTTCCCCTGCTGGGGCCTGGGTTCAATCCCTAGTCAGGGAACTAAGATCCCACAAGCCGCACGGCCAAAAAAAAAAAAAAAAAAAAAGACAGGGACCCCTGGAGTCAGACAGCCTGGGTTTGAAGTCTGGGTCCAAACAGACCACCTGTGTGGCCTTGGGTAAGTTACTTAACATCTCTGAATCTTAGCTTCTTCGTCTATGAAAAGAAAATAATAACGGTATCTACCTTTTTACAGGTGTTCTCGTTTGCAGTATGAGTTGATGAAGGGATGCCAAACGCTTAATAAACATTAGCTACCAGCAGCAGCATAATTATTATTGTCAACATCACCATCATTGCTAAAATGCCTTCACTGTCTTCCCATTGTCCTTGAATTAAAAACCAAGCTCTTTAGCGCAGCTCGTGAGACCTGAGCCTGCTGGCCTCCCACCCTCAATTCTCACCCCTTCCCCACTCTCCCTAGTCCAGCCACAAAAGGCCTTGTCATTTCCCAAATGCTCCTCTCTCTCGCTCCACCTCAGCTCTCTGCCTCAGGCTGCTTTCTCTGCCTCTCAGGACCCAGACATGCACACCCAGCAAACCGGAGAAGTGCCCACAAAGGGGCTCCGTCCTTAGAGACTTACCCTGGTTTGGGCAGAGAACGTGTGTGAGGCTCAGAGCTGGACCTAGTGACCTGACTCTCCAAGTTTGTTGTCTTCTCAAAAGAGCTTCCTAGTTGTTTTGAAACATCCAACAATTCTATGAAAAAGAGAAGGTAGGTATGACTGCCCCCACTTTAAGATGAAGGACCCATGGTCCACACAAAGCCAGTGCCTCGTCCGTGGTCACCACTTAGCAGCTACAGGAATAGAATCTTAAGTCATCCAAGACAGCAGAATGGGGGGAAAGAACACCCCCAAGGTCTTGACATTGGGCAAATTTTCACCCCTCTAAGCTCCCAATTTCTTCATCTGTAAAGCGGAAGAAAGAATGACTTTCTTGCGAGGTGCTTTGGGAAGATGAGTTAAGACACCTGCTGTAGGAGAAAGTGCTCGGCCCCTGCCTGGCCTTGGAAACAAGAGCAAAGGGATGGGAGGAGAGGGAGGCCGCACAGAGGCAGGTGTGCAGGGATGTGGAAGTGGTACAGGAAAGCAGGAGTAGGCAGCCTCTGCCTCCACCCTGGGGCTCTGGGACCCTCACAGCCTTCACTCCTACAGGCCAAGGGCAAATGGCATCCTCAGCAGAAAGGCACAGGGCAGTGAAGACCGGAAGTGCAGGCAAGATTGGAGCTGGAGACACAGGTCTGGGGGAGCCAGCAGCATCCGCGAGGAAGCCACAGTGATGGGACTGGGTGCAACTTCCTAGGGAGAAAGCTGAGGGTGGTACCAGAGGTGCACCTGGGATCAGGAGGCGGGGGAAGAGACTTGGAAAGGGCAGGGACCTAAAAGATACAGCAGTGATTATAGAATGGTCACCCCAACCATCAGCCCAGACACAGCAGCTCTATTTATTCAACATTTTCCTCCAAGTGGTTTTTGGGTTTTTTAAAAAATATTTATTTATTTATTTATTTATTTTTGGCTGCATTGGGTCTTCGTCGCTGTGCGCGGGCTTCCTCTAGTTGCAGCGAGCAGGGACTACTCTTTGTTGCACGGGCTTCTCATTGCGGTGGCTTCTCTTGTTGTGGATCACGGGCTCTAGGCGCGCGGACTTCAGTAGTTGTGGCTCGCGGGCTCAGTGGTTGTGGCACGTGGGCTGTAGAGTGCAGGCTCAGTAGTTGTGGCGCACAGGCATAGTTGCTCCGCGGCATGTTGGAGCTACCCAGACCAGGGCTCGAACCCATGTCCCCTGCATTGGCAGGCGGGTTCTTAACCACTGGGCCACCAGGGAAGCCCTCCAAGTGGTTTTGTGTGTGTGTGTGTGTGTGTGTGTGTGTGCGCGCGCGCGCACGCGCGCTCGTGTGTGTGTTTTGGGGCTTTTTTGGCCACACTGCATGGCTTGCAGGATCTTACTGCCCCGACCAGGGATTGAACCCGGGCCCTCAGCAGCGAAAACACTGAGTCCTAACCACTGGACCGCCAGGGAATTCCCTTCCAAGTGTTTTCTGAGAGATTTTTATATATTTCATTAAAAGAACAAATGATCCCACCCATGCTACAAGTCATGTTAGGGGAAAGTAAAACAAGTTGTCTTCCCTGTCCAACTAGGACATGGACTTCTCAGGGACAAGATATAGATCCAGAGCCTGGCCCAGGGCAGCCTCAATAGAGATCGTGAATGACTGAAGAAATTAAAGAAGAGGGAACACTAAGATCAGAAAGTGAAGTATCTAGATAGCCCTTAAATTCATATTTTCTTAATATGAAAAATATTATAGTTATATAATACTAATAATCTGATTATTATTATTTAACCTTATTTTCCAAATGACAAAGTAAGCTGTTACATGAGTAGAAAAACTGCTTTGAGTAAACGAAACTGAATTAACTCCTGCCTCGTGCACTTACTTCTCTGAGCCTCAGTTTTCTCATCTGTTAAATAAACATCATTTTGTATTTGGAATCAGTATTGGGAGGAGTCAAGATAATGTATATAAAGTGCCACCCATATGGTTTTCACTTAATACATGAAAACTTGTCTTGCAGACCATAAAGCAAGTCCAACAAAATTCAGAAGCACAGCATGTATGCTGCTTTCTCTGACCACAAAGCAATTCAGTTGGAAATAAATAATGAAAAGATAACAGAGAGCCTTACGGTTTTGGAAATTTATGAGCATACTTCTACAGAAATCAAAGATCAAAGAAAGAATTAAAGTGGAATGTGAACACAGATAGAACTGGATGTCAATGAAAATGTTACATATCAAAATAGATTGGGACTTCCCTGGTGGTCCAGTGGGTAAGACTCCATGCTCCCAATGCAAGGGGCCCGGGTTCGATCCCTGGTCAGGGAAGTAGATCCTGCCCGCATGCTGCAGTTAAGAGCCCGCATGCCACAACTAAAAAAAAGATACCATGTGCCGCAACTAAGACCCGGCGCAGCCAAATAAATAAAAATATTTTTAAAAAAACAAAAAACAAAATGGATTGAACACAGCTAAATCAACACTCAGGGAGGAATACGTAGCCTTAAATTATTAGATTAGGAAAGAAGAAAGGGTGAAATACCGTGAGCTAAATATGCAACTTAAGGAATTAAAAAATAATTACAGCATAAACCCAAGGAGAGCAGACCATAAGAAAGAAATAAAAATGAGAGTAGAAATTAATGAAATAGAAGATAAAAATTAGATAGCTTTAACAAAGCTGGTTCTTTATGAAGTCTAATAAAATTGAGAAATTTTCAGTGAGAACGATCAAGAAAACAACGACAGGGTTCAAATAAATAATATTAGGAATAATAAAAGGGAAAAAGTTATAGATAGGCAGAGATTAAAAAGATAAGAAATACTACGAACAACTTTCTGCCAATAAATGTAAAACTTAGATAAAATAGAAAGATTCCTAGGAAAGTATGTGACCAAAATTGACTAAAAAAAATTAGAAAACCTAGCTTTTCCTTTAACTGTTAAAGAAATTAAATCTATTATTTAAAACCACCCCATAAAGAACTCACAGGCCCACTGGTTACAAAAACAAGTTCCAACTAAATGTCAAGAACAGGTAACTACAGATAATTCAAACTCTTGCAGAAAACTGAAAGAGGGGAATGATTTCTCCATTCATTTGATGAGGAAAGTACAGCTTTGATATCAAAATGAGGCAGAAATAATATAAAAAAGGAATATCACCAGCCAATAAAAATCACAATCCATATGAACCTAGATGCAAAGTCCCTGAACAATATATTAGCAAATCAAATCCAGAAACTATAAGGGATGATTATACACATGACCAAATGTGGTTTATCCAAGAAATGTCATGTTGACTTAAATTAGATATTTATTAATGCACTTCATCATCATAATATATTAAGTGAGAGAAATCACAAGGTAATATGAGTAGACACACAAAAAGCTCTCTAAAAATTCAACACTAGTAAGTGTTTGAAAAAAAAAATTTAGCAAACTAGAAATAGAAAGAAATTACCTTAACTTTAAAAATGATATTTACAAAACTCCAAAGTAAATATCATACTTGATGGTGAATTATTAAAAGAACTTCCTTTACAGTCAGCAAAGAAGCTGCTATCCTGGTTTAAATCTGATTTTTTTTAGAGGTCCTACCTCATGCAATTAGACAATATAAATAAAAGAAAGGTATAAAAATTTTCTTTATCCCCAAACTATATGATTATCTACCAAAAAAATCAATGGAAACTATAAATTATTAGAAAGAATAAGAAAATTAGCAAAATTGTTATCAGTAAACAAAAAAAAATTGCATTTAAAAAAATTATAATTTTATAATCCAACAATCATCAGTTTAAAATGAAATTTAAAAAATACAATTTACCATGGTAACAAAAATAATTCTAATAAGAAATGTACAAGACCTTTATGAATACAGCTATAAAACTCGTTAGAAGACATTTTAAAATATTTAAATGGAAAGAGAAAGTGGGATTATGTTCACGGATAGGAAGTTTCAATAGACAGATGTCAAATGTCCCCAAACTGATCTGCAGTTTCAATACAATTGAAGTAAAAATACCAGCAGGGTTATCCAGGGAACCTGAACATCTCATTTGAAATGTATGACCAAGAGCAAAGAGCCAATGGTAATTCAGACAATTAGCACTGTAATTGAAGAATAACAAATAACAAAACTTGCCCTTCCAAATATCAGAACTTATTATAAAATTATAAAAGTAGATAGGATACTATTGATATATGGAGAGACATATATGCCAATTGGGAGAGAACTGAGCCTAGAAACAGACCCATGCATTTACAGATAATAGGAAAGAATTTCAATGCAGGTCAGCAGATAGAGATGGACTATTCAATAAATGGTTACGGAGTAATCAGTTATGCATATGGAAGATATAACAAAAATGTTGATCCCCACCTCACCCTTACCAAAAAATCAGTTTCAGGTATTTTAGTGACTAAAATGAAAAGCAAAACTGTAAAATTTTTTGAAAAAAATATGTAGAATGTATTGATGGTTTCAAGGTAGAGAGGGAGTTCTTAATCAAACACTAAAAAAGCATTAACCTTTATCAAATTGATAAGGTCAACAACTTCTGTTCATCAAAATACAATACAGAAAAGTGAAAATGCAAAAACTGGGAGAAAATATTTACACCACCAGCCAAGGAATGGTACTTAGAGCATATAAAGAATTCTTACGGAAGGAAGGAAGGGAGGGGGGGAGGGAGGAAGGGAGGAAGGAGGGAAGGAGGGAAAGAAGGAAGAAAATGAACAAAAGATGTTAATTGACATTTTGAAAAAGAGGAAAACTTGAATGGCAAAATTTTTAAAATTTAAAATGTAGTCAATGATTAGAAATCAAGAAAATTCAAATCACAATGTGATATTTTCATCCTCCAGAATGGCAAACATTGAAAAGTCTGACAATACCCCCAGCAGAGCCAAGTATCTGGAGCACTAAATTGGGCAGTAATTTTGGAAAATGATTTGCCATTTTTCAGTATGTTTCAATATGTTTGGGAATGCACATACCCTATGACCCAGCATAGATGTATGTCCTAAATTAAGAATTCTTGGGCTTCCCTGGTGGCGCAGTGGTTGAGAATCTGCCTGCCAATGCAGGGGACAAGGGTTCGAGCCCTGGTCTGGGAAGATCACACATGCCGCGGAGCAACTAGGCCTGTGAGCCACAATTGCTGAGCCTGCGCGTCTGGAGCCTGTGCTCTGCAACAGGAGAGGCTGCGATAGTGAGAGGCCCGCGCACCGTGATGAAGAGTGGCCCCCACTTGCCGCCACTAGAGAAAGCCCTTGCACAGAAAGGAAGACCCAACACAGCCATAAATAAATAAATAAATAAAATTAAAAAAAAAAAAAAAGAATTCTTACACATGTGAGGCAGGAGACAGGCCTAAGGATGTTCATAAAAGCATTGTTTGATTTGTCTGGTTTTTTTTGTTTGGGCTGTGCCATGCAGCTTACGAGATCTTAGTTCCCTGTCCAGGGATTGAACCCAGGCCACGGCAGCGAAAGAGCCAAGTCCTAACCACTGGACTAACAGGGAATTCCCAGAAGCATTGTCTGAAATAGCCAAACACCAGAAACAACCCAAATGGCCATCCGCAGGATAATGGATAAATCTCGTAATGTGTGATACACTCATATATATACAGCAGTAAAAATGAATGAACTAGAAATAAACTCATTGTCATGGCTGACTATCACAAACTTATGAGGGATCAAATATAAAAGCGATGGTTTCCTAACTATTCTTTGTGTCTTGACTCACATAGAAAATGATAATACTTCTACTGTGCTCATAGCACACCAGGATCAACTTGAAGTCTGGAGTGATCCACCCAGAGTCACCAGGTGACCAGTCCCCATAGATTTCTTGGCATTGTTAAGCTCTAACAAACATTCATTATGCTGGCATTTACACAAATCAAAAACATGCAAAATGTAACACTATATTATTTATTGACACCTGAATATGTGAAAAACAATAAAGAAAAGAAAGGGAATAATGAACAAACTTACCTCTGGGGTAAGGGATGATGGGAAAGGCCATGCAGTGCATTCTGCCATGTGTCAGAAATATTTCCTTACAAATGTGGGACTTAACTATTTAAAAGAAGCATTAAAAAAAACCTCAAAACCAGAAGAAAATGTATGGAGGTATTAACCATGTTTATCTTTGAATGACAGATGTCTCTCTCTCTCTCTCTCTCTCTCTTTTTTCTTTTTTTGGTAGTTTCTAATTTTCTACAATGAACGTGTATGCCTTTTATAATCAAGGAAAGAAAGAAAAAAGACTTTGCTTCACAAGACAGACCCCCTAATTGTGAGGATAAACACCAGGCAGCTGAAAGGAGAAGGAAGAAAAAAAAACCCACTAGGTATAAAAATAACTTTCCCTGGGTTTGATCTTCCAGCAATAAGCTACAATCTCAGGAACTCTTTCTCCCCTGAGCTTTTCTGGGTCCTAGGCGACAAAATAAGGCAAAATGTGCCTGTTGAATTATATTGTTCTCAGTCAGGTAGAAAAGAGAAACCTTTTGTGCATTTAAGGAAAAAAGCACACTGGTCCTCCCAGGTCTTATTTTTAGCTTTACTGTAATTCGGTCTCCTAAGAGGTTCTGCAGCCAAGTGAACTCAGAAAGTTTGTTTTTCCTTCTTGAAGCGTCATCTGTTGCTCTGTATTTTGTGGAGGTGAGTGCCATGCGGTCTCACTGCAGGCAGGGACTTCCCTTGAGATTAGCGTGTACCCTGGCATTCATCTGATTTGGACCCAGCCCCTCACTGGCCGCAGCACTTGCTAAATTATTTCCCGGGAGGAGACTACGAACTTGGGGCAGTGAGGGGATCAGAGTAGCGGTGAGGTTCAGCGGGGCTGGTGGTCCCCCGATGCAGACGTCGAAACTGAGACACCAAGAGGTGAATGATCTGCCTTTTGTCACCGGTGGGGAACCAGGTATGGAACCAAATGCCACAGGCTGTGACCAGCTTGGCCTCACGCCTTGCCCTGCCACCCACGGACCATGTCTTTTAGCCCCTCGGTGACATGCCACCTACCCGGATGCCAAGAGCTGGTTCTAGAGTTCCACCCAGGAGCCCTTAAAAATCTTCTTGTGGGCAACGTATGGAGAGAGGAGGAAGAGAAGGAGAAGGAAAGGAGAAAAGAGAGACGAGAAGAGATTCATCTCCTTAATAAAAGCTAGTGCTCTCCACGTGTCAGACTTTATCTCAGACAATTCACCCTATCGTAAATCATTTAATCCTCAAAGCCAACACAATGGATTCAGTAATGGTTTTTTGTTTGTTTGTTTTTGCCTGTTTTTCAGAGGACAAAACTGAGCTTCACAAAGGTTAAGCGTCTTGCCCACAGTCACATGCTATTAAGGGCTGGAACTAGGACTTGACCCTAATAATATGGGTTTGGAGCTTGAATCTGAACTATGATTCTTCCTATTGACCCTCCCACAAGCACCCATCACAGGTGCTTGAGGAGTTGAGTTTTTCCTCCAAAACAGAAAAAAAGCTACATGTGGCTCGGCTGCCCACAAACATTCAGGGGCTCCCGATTTCCTGAACTTGTTTTTCAGGATTCCACGTCTACCTCTACAATCTCTCCCCAGGATGACCCCTCCCTATCTACCCAAATCCCAGGTCTGTGCAGAATGCCTGGTCCCCACCTCGGGCCTCCACCCCTCCAGGTTCAAGGCTGTCTCTGGTTTTAACTGCCAGGCAGCTTTTCTCCTTTCTCCAGTTTCCTGGAATGACTTCTTTTCAGCCCAATAAGGCAAGAAGCCGTCGCTGATTTCATCAAATGCATTAACTCCTTCATTCAATCAACAAATTGTACTAAGCAGTCACCATGTGACAGACCCTGTGAATTAAATCATGAATAAATACTCCAGTGAAACTCATCAGGGAGGTCAAGAAAGACTTCTGAAGAACGGGTGGTTGATCAGGGATCTGAAAGACAAACAAGAGAAGTTAACTAGAAAAACTAGAGGAGGGAAGTGTTACTAAGAGGACCAGACCAAAGGAACCACCAGGAGCCAACAGACAGATCAGAGACAAACCATAAACTAGCTGTGGGAAGAGGGCCAAGTTATTCCACCAAACTTTTTTGAAAATCAGTTACTCCACGACAAAAAGCAAGTATCGGTGCTTAT
Organism: Balaenoptera physalus; assembly: GCF_965194825.1. Lineage (NCBI taxonomy): Eukaryota > Metazoa > Chordata > Mammalia > Artiodactyla > Balaenopteridae > Balaenoptera > Balaenoptera physalus. Next base: position 25,656,773 of record NC_138886.1, read on the forward strand.
CCCACAGTCAGAATACTACGTGATTATATTTGTAAAGTCCTTGGCACAAAGTGTGTCACGTAGTAGGTTCTCATTAAATGGTATATCCCTTCTGACAGATGTTTCTCTTGGGGAGTAGAAACAATCACGTAATTTTTATAAGCACCAGAGTTTTAGGGCGAATGGTAGGATGTTATTATCTGGTCAACTCCAAATCCCTGAGGTCACCACCGTCTGTTATTTGTGTCCCTGCCCAAAGCTCCACTGAAGAAGGGGACTTCACTTGTCTTGCTCACTACTATATCCCCAGTGCTGAAGTAGTGCCTGCCCCAAAGTGCTAAACTGGGAATGTTTGTTGAATGAATGTTTGATGGCTTTACTCATCTGCTAGACCAATGGTTCTCAAAGACTGTTTCTCCAAGCAGCAGTGTCTTGGAGCTTGCTAGAAACACAAATTTTCAGGCCCCATCCCAAGTCTACTAAATCAGGAACTCTGGGGTAGGGCCAAGGAATCAGTGTTTTCATAAGCCCCCCAGGTGACTCTGATGCCCACTTGAGTTTGAGAAGCACTGGTCTAGAGATCAGCTCCTAGAGAACAGGGTTTGGCTTACTTAGTTCTAAGCTTACTAAGCTCTAAGCGCTGAGCAAACTCATCAGGTCTGAAAATTGTTTGTCCCTCCTGAACTCAAGTCCCTCTGCAACACTCAAGCCAACCTGAAGAATGTCAGAACCAACCGGCTCAGGGAATTGGGCCTCCTCCTTTCACCAGCCCCCAGAAAGGTGCTCCTACCTTTGCCAAGGATGCCCTTCCCTTCTGGGTGCAATCAAGTCCCAACTCAAAAGTCTCCTTCCCTGGAAAGACTTTGGAAGCAATTCCCAGAAATGCTCCCTCTCTGTGTTCCCAGGGTACAGAGGAAAGGCTTCATTAGGGCCAGCATCCCATGGTGGCATATGAATTAGTTTAGAGACATGTGCCCCTAGACATGCACCATCCAATATGGCAGCCACTAGCCACATGTGGCTACTGAGCACTGCCAATGCGGCTGGTAGGAATCGAGATGTGCTATGGGTGTAAAATCCACACTGCATTTGAAAAACAAAGTAATAGGAATGAAAGAATGTAACATATCTCATTAACATTATCTCATGGACTATATGTTGAAATGATCATTTTTTGGAAATATTGGGTTAAATAAATATATTCTCAAGTTAATTTCATCTGTTTCAGTTTTCTGTTGTAGCTACTAAACAAGTTAAAATTGCCTATATGGCTCATTTTTATAGTTCTATGGGGCAGTACTCTAGACACTCAGAATTCCACCATGGTAAAGGCCAGGGCTCACTCACTTTTGGATCCCTACACCCATCCCCTCTCTTGCCTATAATAGATATGCAAGGAATGAGTGTAGAAAAGTAAAAGAATTCACAAACACCTCAAGGCTTAGAAAGAAGTGTTATCTTCTTAAACATGGATGCATTGATATCAACATCTGGGACCAATTCAGTTAGTTCCAACTCAAAGTCAAAGAAAGAGGACAAGTTTGGGGAGTTTAAAGGCCCTGGTTCTGATGCTGAGCCCTAAGCAGCCAGATGATTTCACGAAACTCAACCTCCTTCTAAACTCCAACAATTGCTACCGTGCCCACTCCACGATCTTTCTGAGAGCTGAATGAGAAAATAAATAGGAGCCTATTGCAGCGACTGCTAGCATTGGAAGGGTGTGAGAAATTACCCTCCATTCCCCAGCCCCATCGCTCCAGCTGTCTGGCTTAGATTTTCTAGAAAGCTACAGAGTGTGCAGACATTGTGTTCCCAGGATTTATAGCTCGGTTTACAATGTTTTGGGTGAGGCCAGAAGCTTTACATGCACTATTGTTTTTCTCGTTTTAAAACTAAACTTGCTTTCTCTCAAAGAGAAGAATTCCAGAAAGAGGAGGCTACCAAGACATTCCAGAAAAGTTCAGGCTCCCTTTCCATTAGTTACCCAGACAGTGTATCTCGGTCCATGTCTAAGGAACTGGAGGGAATGTTATCTTCCTAGAGTCGCAGGTTCATCTTAGACCAGCCTTGCAAGTATCAAAAAATTCAATAGCCGACCAGATGTCTTATTCAATAGTTGTGTTTGATGCAATTACAGTCAACCTTCATGATTCTCAAATGATTATTCCTTATTTATGAATTCACCTACTTGCTAAAATGTATTTGTAACCCCCAAATCAATGCTCACAGAGCTTTTCAGCTCATTCGCAGATAACTGCAGAGTAGCAAAAAATTTGTTCCCTGACATATACGGTTATGGACTAAACTGTGTCCCCCCAAATCCATGTGTTGAAGCCCTACCCTCAGAATGTGACTGTATTTGGAGATTGGGCCTTTAAAGAGATAATTAAGTTGAAATGAGGCCATTAGGGTGGATCCTAATCCAATCTGACTGGTATCCTTATCAGAAGGGGAGTTTAGGACACACAGAGAGATAGGAGGAATGATCATGTGAGGTCATAGCAAGAAGGTGACCATCTACAAACCAAGGAGAGGGGCCTTGGGAGAAACCAAACTTGCCAACACCTTGCCCTCAGACTTCCAGCTCCAGAACTGTGAGAAAATGAAATTCTGTGGAACCACCCAGGTTATGCTTGTTGTTATTACAGTGGCCCTAGCAAACTATGACACAAATGTTCCCAGCTGGGATCATGTGTGAGCTCTCAGGCTGTCAACAAGGGTCCTTTTCGTGGTCTATTTAGTGCCACGTTCTTCACATTTTTGTGCTTTTGGTTATGATTTTTTTTTTTTAATTTATTTATTTATTTATTTATTTTTATTTTTTTATGGCTGTGTTGGGTCTTCATTTCTGTGCGAGGGCTTTCTCTAGTTGCGGCAAGCGGGGGCCACTCTTCATCGCGGTGCGCGGGCCTCTCACTATCGCGGCCTCTCTTGTTGCGGAGCACAGGCTCCAGACGCGCAGGCTCAGTAATCGTGGCTCACGGGCCCAGTTGCTCCGCGGCATGTGGGATCTTCCCAGACCAGGGCTCGAACCCATGTCCCCTGCATTGGCAGGCAGATTCTCAGCCACTGCGCCACCAGGGAAGCCCTGGTTATGATTTTGTGCTTATGATTTCACTGTTTAAAATGAGCCCCAAGAGCAGTGCTGAAGTGCTGTCTGATGTTCCAAAGCACAGGAAGCTGTGATGTGCCTTACAAAGAAAATACAAGTTAGATAAGCTTCATCCAGGTGTGAGTTATGGTGCTTTTGGCTGTGAGTTCAATGTCAATGAGTCAGCACTATATATTAAATAAGGTGCCTTGGGGCTTCCCTGGTGGCGCAGTGGTTGAGAATCTGCCTGCCAATGCAGGGGACACGGGTTCGAGCCCTGGTCTGGGAAGATCCCACATGCCATGGAGCAACTGGGCCCGTGAGCCACAATTACTGAGCCTGCGCATCTGGAGCCTGTGCTCCGCAACAAGAGAGGCCGCGACAGTGAGAGGCCCGCGCACCGCGATGAAGAGTGGCCCCCGCCTGCCGCAACTAGAGAAAGACCTCGCACAGAAACGAAGACCCAACACAGCCAAAAATAAATAAATAAAAATTAAAAAAAAAAAAGAAGAATGCGCCTTGTACAACAATAGTCAATATTCTAAAAATAAATAAATAAATAAATAAATAAATAAGGTGCCTCTAAACAGAAACACATACCACAAGGTTGTGTATTGATCAGTTGATGAAAATGTTGTGACCAGAAGCTTGAAGGAACCTAACCCTGTATTTCCTGTAGGAGCTACAGCACAATAGTCACTAATTCCGTCTTCATGGTGACTATAGACTGTAACCGTAACTCCAGCAAATGGATCCAGCGATTCCACTTCTGGGTATTTACCCAAAGGAAATAAAATCACTATCTCGAGAATATATCTGCACTGCTACGTTCATGGCAGCCTTAATTACAATAGCCAAGGTATGAAAACAACATAAGTGTCCATCAATGGATGAATGGATAACAAAGATGTGGTACAGAGACTTCCCTGGTGGTCCAGTGGTTAAGACTCTGCGCTTCCACTGCAGGGGGCACGGGTTCGATCCCTGGTCAGGGAGCTAAGATCCCACATGCTGCGTGGTGCAGCAAAAAAAAAAAAAAAAAAATGTGGTATATATATACAATGGAATATTATTTGGCCATAACAAAGAAGGAAATCCTGCCATTTGCAACAACATGACTGGACCTTGAGGGCACTACGCTAAGTGAAATAAGTCAAACAGAGAGAGACAAATACCATATGATCTCACTTACATGCGAAATCTTAAAAAAACCAAACTCATTGAAACAGAGAACAGATTGGTGGTTACCAGATGGATGGGGAAGGGAATGGGCAAAATGAATGAAGGTTGTCAAAAGGTACAAACTTCCAGTTATAAGATGTAATATACAACAAGATGACTATAGTTAACAATACTGCATTGCATATTTGAAAGTTGCAAAGAGAGTAGATCTTAAAAGTTCTCATCACAAGAAAAAAAATTGTGACTATGGTGATGGATGTTAACTAAACTTATTGTGGTAATCATTTCACAATATGTACATATGTTAAATCATTATGTTGTACACCTAAAACTACTACAATGCTATATGTCAGTTATACTCAATAATTTTAAAAATGTTTTCATCGGCTGTAAATGTCTTTTAAGTAAATGAGTTCTGAGTTCTTCTCTTTTGATACATTGCTCTTTCCATGCAGCGACATCTCTGGTCTCACCTCTTTTGAACTGACAATCATCAGCATATAACCCAGTAAAGTTTAGCAGATGTGCTCAGCTGAGGCAAGAGAAGGAAGAGCTGATCATTTCTCAATGTTGCACGTAGGAAAACACCCTGACTTGTTTCATATTGTTCAGAGGAGGGGTTATGTTGGTCAGACACAGGCATCAGTTACGTGGATTAAAGAATGGAAATTAAACCCTAAATTGAGCAGACAGGCTCTAAATGTCTTGTTATTAAAAAAAAATGTGTCTTTACCAGTGTACTGGCACATGGAATCCAGTACAAGATATCCGGACAATAATAAATGAGATGGGCAGCTTTTACTAGCTACCTGACATGAAAGGACACTTGCCTTGGAAGAGGGAAACTTTTGACTCTATTTCCTGAGTCACTCATCTGGCGTCTCTCCTGCCCCGTGGAGAGGTCAAGGGTTGTGGAGTCAGACAGACATGGGTTAAAATCCTGTCTGCCCCACTCCCTGGCTGTGCAAATTACAGCCTCCGTATCCTCATCTGTAAATTGGAGCTAATAGTATCTATTCCGTGGGTTATTGAACGCTTATTGAGGGAAATTAAGTGCTTATTGCAATCCCTAGCACATACTGACTGGCTTACTCCGTAAGTAAGGATCTTCGACATCGATGTCTTATTTTTCAAGTGCGCGTTTATTTGTGAATATCATCTCTCAGCGACCCTTTTTCCCAGGGAAGAAAGGACCCTGTGTCAAACTTTCAGTCCTTTAGCAAAGTTGTACTGTGTACCTACTACTTACCAAGCCGTGTGTGATACCGGAGAAGCAGACATATAAAGTTCACGTAAACCTGTTCTGAAGGAACTCTTTCTAGGGTCCACGATAATACTTCATATCTTAAATAATAATATCTTAGTATCTTATATAACCCTCATGACACAAACAGAGTGATAATAAGATACTCAAGGAATTGGGGCTAGAGCTGTAAACATTCCACAGAAGATATTATTTGCATGGTGGTCGGGGTGGGGAAATCTGAGAAGCCTTCCTGGAGGAAGGAATGCTCCACATAAGCCTTGAATAGGGCCAAGATTCAGAGAAGTACAGATGAGATGAGAAAGCGGGGGGAGATGGGAGAAAAAAGTGAGTCACTTGGTTTTCATAGGAATGTGTATCTGAGCCCTAAGGGCCTGAGTGGGAAATCACACAGTGAAAATACATTGGGTTAAATTTCTTTCTGCAGTTCCTCACCTGCCATGCCAAAGCCAATCTTACTTCTTCTCTTGTTTTTTTCTTTATTGAAGTGGGAGAAATTTTAAAATTTATTTTCTAGATTATATAAATATTGATTGTTCAATTAGCGAATTTAGAAAATTCAAACAAACAAACAAAAAGAAAATTACGATCACCCACATTCCTACTCCTTAGAGGTAATCACTGTTAGAGACAAACCCCTTTCTAGAATATTATGTGTGGGTGTGAGAATGAGAAAGGGGCGGGGGGGTGGGGAGGAACATGACATTTACAAACTAGGATCCTAATCTGTGCCTATTTTAGAGCTTACTTTTTATCACTTGATTAACATGTTACAGACATGATTTCAATGTCAGTAAATATGGAACTCTTATCTTTCACAACTATACAGTATTCCATTGAATGTATGTACAATAATTTGTTTAACCCATCCTTGCTTGACAAATGGATGTGTGTGTTTTAAAGATTGTTCTAATTACTATAAAATAAAAATCTGGTCAGATAGACTACTTGGAAAGTATAGAAATGTAGATGTTTTTCTATTTTTCTTATAAAAAATAAATTTCAGTCAATATAAATTATCTAGAATAACAAGGACCTAATCAACAAACTTATTTTACTTCACATAGAAGGCATCCAAGAAATTCAGACCTTGATAGTAATGCCTATCTGATAATGTGCATAGCAGTGCTAAGTTTTCCTGGTAGCTGACTTCATCTTCCTTTCTGATTAAAAAAAAAAAAAAATTTCCAGATACTTTAATGCAGACTACTCAAAAATTGCATTATGTAGAAATTAAATTGTCTTAGGATACATGCATTTTTAAATTTATTAATTTTTGGCTGCGCTGGGTCTTCGTTGCTGTGCACGGGCTTTCTGTAGTTGCGGTGAGCGGGGGCTACTCTTCGTTGGGGTGCGCAGGCTTCTCATAGCGGTAGCTTCTCTTGCTGCGGAGCATGGGTTCTAGGCACACGGGCTTCAGTAGTTGTGGCACGTGGGCTCAGTAGTTGTGGCTCACAGGCTCTAGAGTGCAGGCTCAGCAACTGTGGCACACGGGCCTAGTTGCTCTGCGGCATGGGGGATCCTCCTGGACCAGGGCTCGAACCCGTGTCCCCTGCACTGGCAGGTGGATTCTCAACCACTGCGCCACCAGGGAAGCCCACGATACATGTATTTTTTTTAAAAAGGCAAAAAATTTCTACAAGACAAAGAGAAATACATACAACTGCTTCAAATAGTTTGGTCTGATATTCTTATACTAAACTGATTTTGGAAACATGTTTTAGATACATGCAGCGAGGGCCATGAACAAGGGTTAACTTTCTCCATCACATATTTCTTTAATGCTTGCAATTTTATTCAATAAATGTGTGTTAAATTTGTATCAGAACAAAGTAAACTTTTCTTAAGACAGGAGAAGTTGCAAGAAAAACAATATCACTCTTAGTCCTCCCACCCATTGTTAATATTTTGGTGTTTTTCTCTCCAGTCCTTTTTTTTTTTTTTTTTTTTTAAAGATTTATTTTTTTATTGATTGATTGATTGATTGATTGCTATGTTGGGTCTTTGTTTCTGTGCTAGGGCTTTCTCTAGTTGCGGCAAGCTGGGGCCACTCTTCATCGCGGTGCGCAGGCCTCTCACTATCGCGGCCTCTCTTGTTGCGGAGCACAGGCTCCAGATGCGCAGGCTCAGCAATTGTGGCTCACGGGCCCAGTTGCTCCGCGGCATGTGGGATCTTCCCAGACCAGGGCGCGAACCCGTGTCCCCTGCATTAGCAGGCAGACTCTCAACCACTGCGCCACCAGGGAAGCCCCTCTCCAGTCTTTTTCTATGCCTACTTGGGAAACTAATTCTACACAGCTGGGATCATACTATCAATATAGTCTTGCATCCTGCTTATTTCAATAATAAAATAAGCATTTTCCATTTATAAGCTCTTCATAAACCATTTTGATGGCTGTATAATATTCCATGGAGCAGCTATGTAATAATTTACATAATGCTTCCCCTATGTTTGAACATTTAGTTGTTTCAAGCTTTTCTCTATGATACATAAAGTTTCCATCTTGACACAGAAATCCGGGTCTACACTTTAGATTATTTCCTTATGAGAGCTTCCCAGAAGAGAAATGACTAGCTCTAAGGCAGTGAAGATTTTTTAGGCCTGTGATACACGTTGCCAAATTGCTTTCCCAAAAGGACTGTACAATTTCACACTCCCACTAACACATTCCATTTTTAATAGCATCATGTGACTGAAATGGCCAATAGCAAGGTTTAAATAAACTATCATACATCTCGCCAGTGAATTATACAGCCAGTGAACTTGATTATGAGGTCTGCGTAACAACATGAAAAAATAGTTATGTTGCAGTGTCAAGCAGAAAACAGAATTGAATGTAATTGCCGCTGCGTTAAAAAGAAAAAAAAAAAGTAGGTCTGCATAATGATGAGGACTGGAAGAAAAAAAAAAAAACAGGAAACATTGACATGTAAGGATCAGTGTGGCAGGGTGATGACTTCAAGATTTATCACTGCCCCTCTGGTTTTAATTATTTTCATTTTCTGTGTTAATTTCACCCTATGTTGCTATAGCACTACTTAATATTTCAAAAATTTCGAACGCAGGCAAAATATTCAGGCTACAGAATGACACACGACAGGACTTCTCAAAAGCTGCTCCTGCCGACAAATTCTAGCATTTCCAAGGCCGGCCCCAGCATTTTCTCAGCTAAAGGATCATGGTGGTCTTTTCTGAATTCCCAGAAATAATTAAGTCAATGAATGGAATTTTCTCAAATGTAAATTCTCCCATGATTTGTTTTTCCTCCAGCCTCTGGCAACTGCCACCAGTCTTCTGCTAGCAGATGACAAGAATGAAGACTTCACAAATAGTACCAGAAAACCATCGAAACAGCTGGTAACATTCTATGGATCCTGCCCTTGTGGTTGTACTATTTTGCCCCAGCATGGAAGAGAGAGTCATATTTTCTGCTAGCAAAATTGTTCCAAATCTTGCACTGGTGTGAATATCAGCAGGTTATGACTATCCCCCAAGAGCACTGTGATGTCAGTTGCTGAGACTCACCATCTGAAAGACTTGGGCAAAGCTGAGTTCTGACCTCTCCTGTAGAGGATGACTTAACCCAGATGGGGTCTGGGTTCCCAAAGCTGATGGGAGAAGCAACAGCTTTCTTTTCTTTTTTTTCCTTAATTTTTGAATTTTTTTAAATTTATTTTTTTATACAGCAGGTTCTTATTAGTTATCTATTTTATACATATTAGTGTATATATGTCAATCCCAATCTCCCAATTCATCCCACCACCATCACCACCCCCCTCCACTTTCCCCGCTTCGTGTCCATACATTTGTTCTCTACATCTGTGTCTCTATTTTTGCCCAGCAAACCAGTTCGTCTGTATCATTTTTCTAGGTTCCACATATATGCGCTAATATACGATACTTGTTTTTCTCTTTCTGACTTCCTTCACTGTGTATGACAGTCTCTAGATCCATCCACGTGTCTACAAATGACCCAATTTCGTTCCTTTTTATGGCTGAGTAATATTCCATTGTATATATGTACCACATCTTCTTTATCCATTCGTCTATTGATGGACACTTAGGTTGCTTCCATGTCCTGGCTATTGTAAATAGTGCTGCAGTGAACATTGTGGTACACGTCTCTTTTTGAATTATGGTTTTCTCAGGGTATATGCCCAGGAGTGGGATTGCTGGGTCGTATGGTAGTTTTATTTTTAGTTTTTTAAGGAACCTCCATACTGTTCTCCATAGTGGCTGTATCAGTTTACATTCCCACCAACAGTGCAGGAGGGTTCCCTTCTCTCCACACCCTCTCCAGCGTTTGCAACAGCTTTCCTGAGCAACCAACTCTCGGCTCCCCAACGTCTGCTTGGAAACCTGCCTCCAGACTCTCCCTGCATCGGTCCACAGTGATCTGAAGGACAGCTACTTAAAATCTTTCTACTTCAAGTGTGTTCCAGGGACTAGCAACAAGTTCCAGCATATCTCTGGAACTTGTTAGCAATGCAGAATGACAGGCCACGCCCCAGACATATGGACTCAGAATCTGCATTTTAACAAGAAGCCCTGGTGATTCACAGGCACAGTACATTTGAGAAGCACTGAGCTAAACCATAGGGCTGATGTCATTCTTCTGCCCAGACACTTTTAGTGGCTCCCTGTGGCCTGAAGGAAACCATCCAAACTCAGCAATCCCATCCCAGACTACCTACTCAGCCTCTTCTCAATTAATTAATCCCCCGGGTTCGACATTCTCTGAGTACACTAGGCTTTCGCAAGCCCAACTCAGCACAACTTTGTATGTGCAGTTCCCCACTGCAAGAATGCCCTTTCCATGAATGGTGAAATCACGCTCAGCCTTCAAAACCTCTTCCAGGAAGCCTTGTGGGACTCCTCCTCCCAAGACACTCCCTACTCCTCCTTCTCATCTCGGAGGCCCTCATAGGCTAAGTAGTCTATGTGCACGTGGGTGTGGCAGTTTCCTGCGGGTACCTCAGTAGATGTCTAATCCATGTTTGAGAAACGAAAATGAATGAATGAGTGGATGAAAGAATGAATGAATAAGTGCTACCTCTGGCTCCATCACAGACTCACTGAAGTGACTTTTCTCTTTGGAAGATGCCCTGTCTCATGGGGACATTGTGAAAATCAAATAAGCTTTGTGCATGGGAAAGTGCTTTGTAAGCCCAGCACTTCCCGAGGGCCATCCCTGGCTCTGCCTGGGGTCATAGCCCCATGATCATGGCCTGAAGGGCTATTGATACATACAGATTCCAAGGTCCCACCCACAGAGATTCTGATTTGGGAGGAATTCTGCATTTTAACAAGCTTTTCAGGTGGTTTCAGTATGAAGCCCCCTCTGGAAACAGTTGTCCCGTGAGGCTCTGTGAAGTTCATCTCACACTCCTTGACCCAGGGCCCGACTAGGGTGAGGTAAGAGACACACTCAGTGTAAAATTCAAGGAGGCCCGCGCATTCAAGGTCGGGGAAGTGCAGGGTCAGAGCCTGAGAGAGGGCCCTCAAACCTTAAAACTGTGCCCCCGGGTGCCCTCTGGCTGCACCCTAGTGCTGGTCCTGTCTTGACCACCCAGAAAAGCAGGCTCAGGTCCGGGGCGTACTGTTGTCTGTACCCAGCCCTCATGAGAACCCGGCCGCATGGGGACCTCAGCTGCCAGCCACGGGCAGATCCAGGTGAGTTGAGGACAAGGTGTCCTCACAGCTTTGGAATTCCAGGCCCGACCACTACAGCCCTGTTAACAGTCTGTTTTCCCTGAAGTGGGGAAGAAGCAGACTGATTCCAGCCTCATGCCCCACGAAGTCTGACCACCTCAGGGCACTGGGGTCCTTTGAAGAAGCTGGGGCTTGGCACTGCCAGCAAGATTTCTCCGTTCTTCAGACCCCGAAGGCCATCTCTGAGGACTCCTGATGGTCCGCACCCCATCAGGCTCCCCAGGCTGGCCACGCACGAGGGCAGGTGAAGGCCCACTTTCCAGGCTGCTCACCACCCCTTCCACTCCCCAGAGCACATAAAGCTTGCTCCCAATTCTCCCTCGTTTCTCATGGGCTGCGTGACGGCTCTGTGTGTCGAGCTTCGTGGAAAGCACATTGCATGTATATTTCTTTTTTTTAATCATCATTATCACTATTTCACAGGTGGGGACACTGAGGGTCAGAGAGGGGAGGGAATTTGTCCAAAATCACAGAGCAAGTCCGTGGCAGAAGTGAAATTTAAGCCCCAAAGCTCTCCCTGCTCTTCCCCCTGCCTCTTTGAATTTACTTTTTCACACTTTATGCCCCCTGCTTTGTATTTTCAAGCTCCTTCCTCTGTTTTCCTGGAGCATCTATAGATAACAGGCAATAAGTAGCCTTGAGTTTTGGCAGTTTCCCTGGAGGGTATTTCCTGGAGCCTAAGGCTGGATTCTTGGGAATTCCCCAGTGGTCCAAAGGACTCCGCCCTTTCACTGCCAAGGGCCAGGGTTCAATCCCTGATCAGTGAACTGAGATCATGTGCAGCCAATAAATAAACAAACAGGCAAATAAATAAATAAATAAAGGCTGGATTCTTTAGAGGCTGTGGTATGTCTGCGCCGGCGTCTGCACGGGTGCACTATGGTCTCTGGATACCTTCTCAGAATAATGTGTTTACATGCATACAATAAATTGCCTATGATTACGAAGGAAAGCAATTGTGTAAAGCCCCAACTATCAAAATATTAAAAAGAAAATTTGTGATCTAATAATACAGTCTTCTTTATTAATGCATTAAATATAAGGTCTAATGTGAGTCTAATTTCTAAGTATGATGAGCATAAATGATTTAGAGAAATCTGCAACAATTATCATTTGATATGAAAATACCTGTTACATCCGGATACAGCACATATACACACTCACACACAACTACCATACATCAGCAGAGGCCAAGTGCAATGGAATCTACTGCCTTCTCCAGAAGGCTAATGGGAATGCAAAAGGGGTTGCCTTGGGTTCAGAACAGAATTCTCCCTCTGACAGTTCCTTAAGGCTTTTTCATTTAAAGTGCTCACATATAAATTGTCATACGGTCTCCAGGATTTCCCAGAAAGAGGGGAGCGTGACCCTCTTCTTGAAAAGGTGGGCAGTGAAGGATCTCATTCAAGGTCAGTTAGTGAAATAAGGAACCAATGAATTTGCAGACCTCTCCTGCACCTTCCATCACCCCTGCACCTTATCAACTCAGCGCTGGTAATGGAGGATCTTGTGTGAAAGGGGAGACGAGAAAGTGTGTGTAAGTCTCCAAGGGTTACGTGTCCTGATTCCCCCAGAACTTTGCAGAGGCTGCCAGTTACCCAAGCAACCTGCTTCACGTGCATCACCAAGAAATACTAACTTCCAAAAATGAACCGAATGGGAGTGAATCACAAAACAATCCAGGACACAGCAAGAGGAGACAGGAATGCCCAAAGTAGCAGGCTGGCTGGCACAGGTGCCAGGGGTCAGATAGGTAGGCGAGTGCGAGCTCAGAGAGCGGAGTATCTCAGATAGCAAAGAAAGAGGTTTGGAATTTCTCTGACTCACAGAAAACGGGGAGCCACTGAAGGTTTTGTGGGAGAGGAGAAACCCATCGAGCACTGTGTTTCAGGCTCACACAGCTCAGCTCAGGGCAACCAACACCTTCTGGGTTTGCTCCACATGGGTCCTGAGCTGGGCACTGGGTCAGGGTCAGGGGGAGGGGGCTGGGAGGTGAGAGGTTGGGGAGTGGTAAGAGAGAGAAAGAAGCCAGAGCCCCCATCTCCAGAGAGCAAACAATCCCCACAGTACGACCAGTATCAGGACAGAAAGGAGTTCTAGGAAGGCTTATTGGGGGACATGAGGCCTGAATAAAAGACTAGATGATAAATAGGAGTGAGTCAGATAAAGGGCGAGGGGGCAGGGCATTGAGAGCAATGGGAGCAGCCTTGGAGGCGAGAGACAACCAAGCTGGGCAGGGTACTTGTGCCAGACACCTCCCGTCTGACCCCCAGACCCACTCTGCACACTTCTTCACTTTGCTCTGTGCCTCCGGAGGCTGACCTTCATGGACTACTTCAGTGTAACCTTGACCCTGACTTCTGGTTGGGTTCAGCCCATGGAAGGCGCTGGCAGGAGACGGGAGGAAGTGGGGAGAGGGGCTAGTAAATTGATCCCCTGCCTCTTTCCTCTTGACCCTTCCAGTCTGGGGGAGTAGGCAAGATGCCCCCTGTTATTAGACCTGAACTACTACCCTAATGCTACTGGGTTTCCCCAAACCCCACCCAGTCCTTTGTAAAAGTCATTTTTTTCAATACTCCCCAAGTGTACTATGTCCTGCTGGGACCATGCCTGATATAGTAGGCATGGAGGAGATCCATTGTCTAGAGGCGTTATGATGATAGCCTAAACCAGGGGAGAAGCAGGGACATTACCCTATGAATGCCCAGCACTCGACAGCTAGCGAAGTCCTCGCACAGTCACAGACTTCCCCACTGTTCACAATCACCCTGTAAGCATCAGGCCAGTCCGAACTACCACCTCCATCTCACAGATGCAGCAATAGAGGCCCAAAAGTATGTGGAGATTTGACCAAGAGGCACAGCTAGTCAGTGAGACAGCCAGGGCCTCAGCTTGATTTTTTTTTTTTTTTTCATTTTTATTGGAGTATAGTTGATTTACAATGTTGTGTTAGTTTCGGGTGTACAGCAAAGTGAATCAGTTACACACATATCTGTATCCACTCTTTTTTAGATTCTTTTCCCATAGCTTGATTTTTAAATTGCTAATCTAGTCCCTTTCTACCAAGGCAATTTAAAGCAGGCCTGGGACGGAGAAAGAAATTCAAGAGGCCTTACATACATGCACACACACACACACACACACACACACACACACACACCCCTTCAACAAGAATTAGTGATTCATTCAACAAACATTTATTGACTGGGTTTCCAGACTGGTATTGGAAACTGACGGATGAAAAAGATTAGATACAGGGAGAAGAAGAATGAGTCAGAGGAGAAAGGGTGGCCGTGTACAGCGGTGGACAGAGACCAGTGGCCCTGGGGTCAGAAGACCTGGCCTCCAGGCCAAGTCTATGAGTTGTGGCTCTGAGGTTGTCCATTGACTGAACTCAGGGACTCTGAAGGGGGCGACTACTCCTGGTTTTAGACAAAACAGTCAAGTCAATTTCAGATGCAACTGCAAAGCTGAAATCCCTTCAACAGCTCCAGAACGTCTTAGCATGACACCCAAAACCATTCATCACCTGGTCCTTGCTTATCTCTCTCCAGTCTTGGCTGCTGGAGGCTCCAGACCTCCTGGTAGTCTGACATTGGGAGCCACACAGTTCCCTATAACTGTACTTCCTCTCTTACCGGCAAAACTTTGCACTAGCTGTTCTCTCTGCCTGAAAGGCTTCTCCCCCTCCTCACTCCTCTTTCCTCGCCTGAAAAATGCTTACTCAACCTTCATGACTCAGTCCAGGCAATTACTGTATCCTCAGTAATAACCAGCACATACCAGGCACCAAGAAAGCTTCCAATTTTTTGGAATTAATGATTTGATTGATTAATAATAATAAAATAGCTAGCGTATTGTGAGTATATTCTGTCTCCATGGGATAATAATAGAAATATCATACAAACTGTGTGGAACTAGGAATTTGAACTTGGTTGAAACATAATTGGGTGGATGGTTAGATGGGTGGGCAGGTGGATGGATGGGTGGCTGGATGAATTGAGGATGGGTGAGGAGGTGGATGGATGGAGAATGGCTTCATGGACGGATAGTTGGATGAATGAAATAACTTGCATGAACTTGATCAAAAGGAATTTGGGGAGCCAGTCTTCAGGCAGTGAGAAAGGGCAGACGTTGAACTGGTGAGAGTGGGACTGTGGAGCTTGGTATTAAAAAAATATCCAAAATCTCGCTAGCAAATGTAAAGTGTGCTTGTGGACAAGGAACCATTAGCACAAAGGCCCCAGGAAATTCAAATCTGCTGCTCCAGGTGAATCCCTGAGGATGATGCCAGGCTTGATTGTCTGTTGAATGACTGACTGACAGGACTTAACTTAATGGAAGCCCATCAAGGTTAGGTCAAAGTATAGAAATCTGACCTTGAGGCTTACGGGAGCTGAGAGACATTTCTGTGACTCCTGTGACAAGACAACAAAGAAGAAAGAGATGCAGGGACTTCCCTGGTGGCACAGTGGTTAAGAATCCGCCTGCCAATGCAGGGGACACAGGTTCAAGCCCTGGTCCGGGAAGATCCCACATGCCGCAGAGCAACTAAGCCCGTGCGCCACGACTACTGAGCCTGCGCTCTAGAGCCCGCGAGCCACAACTACTGAGCCCGTGTGCTGCAACTACTGAAGCCCGCGTGCCTAGAGCCCATGCTTCACAACAAGAGAAGCCACTGCAATGAGAAGCCCGCAAACCACAACGAAGAGTAGCCCCTGCTCGCCGCAACTAGAGAAAGCCCGCGCACGGCAACGAAGACCCAACACAGCCAAAAATAAATAAATAATAAATAAATAAATAAAAGAGATGCAAGTAGAGGGAGGATGCGTGAACTGCTGCTAAAACAAGGTGGCAATTCCTCTCCTAATATCAGGGCTTCAACACGCAATTTCTGCCCACAGATCAGGTCCTAAGACAGCCTGCCTCTTCCTCAATCACTTGGCACGTTCCCTCTACCATGGGCTTTCCCGAATCCCAGAGGCTTCTGACAGCTGTGTCCCACATTGCACTGCTCCTTGGAAACCCGGTATTCACATTACCTCCCCTCCCCCAACCCTTATGGTCCTCTCCTCCTCCTTCCCCATGCAGAAGGTATTCAGTGGCTTGTCGCATCCGTGCCTCCAGACCTTCCAGAGAGCTGGAGAGAGCTCCCTGGAGACCAGACCGATGTTTGGCCCAAGATTACTAGGGTGGGGCTGGATTTCCTTTGCAGCCAAAGATGAAGCATCAGCAAGAGTCTGCTTTCTATGATGGCCTGAGCTGAAAGGGGAATCTCTTTTTTTTTTTTTTTTTTTAAGTACAAGAATTACTCTCCTTTTAAAGTTAAAGGGAGAAAGAATTCAGAGCTAGCACAGGAAAACTGTGAGGCTTCCAAGGACCTTCAGCCTTGATCAGCCCTTTCACATAGTTTTAATTTTGATCTCCCCAGGAGCCTTCTAAGGAGGTTCTCCCCTTTGGCTGCATGATAGGATCACCTGGAGAGTTTTTAAAATCCTGATGCCCTGGTCAAAGCCCAGAACAATTACATAAGAATCTCGGGGATGGAGTGGGTCCAGGCCCCAGCTAATTCCAATGTCAGTCCAGGGAAGGACAGGTACTCTGGGTATCAGCTCATGTTGCCAGGGCTTGGAAGCTTCCAGAGGAGTGAGATAAGTTGGTCCCAGATCTCACTGCCTGTGGAGGGGCGCTTCAAAACCAGGACCTCTGTTCACTCAGACCATCACTCTGTGTTCTTCCAGGAGTGGCTCTTAGGGCCACGTGAGAAAAGTAGTTACTAACATATACAGTTGACCCTTGAACAACACTGGTTTGAACTGTGCAGGTCCAATTATAGGTAGATTTTTTTTCAATAAATACATACTAGAGTACTACACCATCGTGGTTGGTTGAATCTGCAGATGTGGAACCACAGATCCAGAAGTCACCGTAATGATACATGACACACCATGAACCATAAAAATAATTATAATAAAAATAGGCTGGGGCTTCCCTGGTGGCGCAGTGGTTGAGAATCTGCCTGCCAATGCAGGGGACACGGGTTCGAGCCCTGGTCTGGGAAGATCCCACATACCGCGGAGCAGCTAAGCCCGTGAGCCACAACTACTGAGCCTGCGCGTCTGGAGCCTGTGCTCCGCAACAAGAGAGGCCACGATAATGAGAGGCCCACGCACCGCGATGAAGAGTGGCCCCCGCTCGCTGCAACTAGAGAAAGCCCTCACACAGAAACGAAGACCCAACACAGCCAAAAATAAATAAATAAATAAATAAATTTATTTAAAAAAAAAAAAATAGGCTGTATGAAAGTCTTTAAATTTTCTGGTTGTTAGCAAATCCCATTAAAGTCATAACAGCAGGGAAGATGAAAGTTTCTTCTTTCAACAGAGTGACTGGTAGACTGTTTCTTTGCTTGTTTTTTAGTATTTTTATTCTACTGTGCTTTTGCCTATTTCAGCAACATTATTATATCTGATCTGTAATTGGATGTATGATTTTCTTCTTGCCAGCCCTTGCCAAAAGCCCAGTTGAGACAATTGATACTTGAAAGGAAGCAATCTAAGACAATGCAAACACTTCATTTCCTTGGAGTCTCTTCAAACTGTTCCATACATCATACAGAACAACAGAAAGCCACATAACTTATCTTCGATGCTTTAATTAATTCATCATCTAAATGCATTAGCACCTGTCATTTCTTGGTGCAGGAGATAGCCACACAAAGAACATTCCTATTTCTCTGGTAACAGTTTTATTTGAGGGGTACTTTTCTTTCTTTCTTTCCTTTTTTTTTTTTTTTAGTTGTGGCACATGGGCTCCAGAGCATGCAGGCTCAGTAGTTGTGGCGTGCAGGCTTAGTTGCCCCGCAGCATGTGGGATCTTAGTTCCCCGAGCAGGGATCGAACCCGTGCCCCCTGCATTGGAAGGTGGATTCTTAACCACGGGACCACCAGGGAAGTCCTGATTTGGGAGGTACTTTTCATTTCAATGTTCCTTAAAGTTTTTTCTCATAACTTCTCAGAGTTTACCATTGAAGGAAAAGAAAATGACAATTGATGGGCTTGTTCACTCTTATTTATTGTCTGATATGACCTTTAATTCATCCTTTTCCATTTTCCCCTTGACTGTTAGGGAGCTCAGTTCTAAGGTGTATGTATTATTACAATAGATATTCTTACACTATGGATCTGGACAACTTACTTCCCCGTTACATTTCATGGCTCTTGATCTGTCTTCCTTGTTTTGACAGCTCTATTCTATGTCACCTCAAATCTCTTTTGGAAAAAAATAAAATAAAATAAAGCAGAGCATAATAATTTAGTGACAGATAAAAGAGGATACCGGTACCCAGCCCTTTTCTTAAAGGTAATCACATCTGCCTTCTGGATTAAATAGAGGATTCAAAATTAATTGTTAATTTTGAGCACCTGAAACTTGACAAAGGGCTGTGAAGCAGAATAATCGCTTTACTCACATTAGAGATATGATCTCCAACAAACACTCTCTCATTCAAAACTTTACGGACCTTAGCACAGTACCTACAGACAGTCGGAACATACCGTTGGAATTCCGTGAATATTTGTTGAATAAGTGAAGGCATGAACAAACAGCCTTCAAGGTCATCAAAGAAACCTCAGTTAATAGAAAATTTGAGACAATAAAAATCCTTCAAAAAGATGATGATGATAATGAAAATGATGATTAGTAGCTGGTGTATATTGTAGGCTTACCAGCACCAGCCCCATACAAAGCACTATGCAAAACAGCATATTAGTGATCCATGAAGCCTGTATCATTATATTCACTTCACTGATTCAGAAGCTGAGGCTCAGAGCAGCTAAGCACAGTTAGGAAGTGTTGGGGTTTGGATTCTGGTCTATCTGATGCTATAGTCCACATTCTTTATCACCATGCTGTATTTCATCAAATATTTTTGAATATTTGATACCACCTCTGTAACTTGGTCATATATTCAGGACATGAGATTATGAAATGAAACTTAAATACAGCTTTTTTTTCATATTGCTGATTTTTTAGACAGTTTCTTCCATCTGGAACTGCAAAATAGGAGGAGAAAGAGTAATATAGAGGGGAGGATATATAGGTATGTGATATGATCATTATATATATGAATACATGTGTTGCATAAAGCATTGAAGTCTTCATTCAATCATAAATTCCTCCTCCCTTCAAATGTACCAAGTGATTTTTCACATCCGTTATGTCATTTAACTCTAAAAGCCTATAAGGTCGGTTCTATCATTTCTGCCTTCCAGATGAGGAACCCAGCTTACGGGGATCAAATGACAGTGATGGCGCCTGTATGGCTCCAAGCCAACCTGGTTCCAGAGCACAGGCGCTAATCCTTTCTCACTGCACAGCCATGACCTCCTCATGCCCTCAGCCTGGTACCATCAGAACTAACGAGATGGAGTTAAAACCATGAGAAATAACTATGTATGTATATCCCAAATATACAATCATACACATATTTTGCGTAGAAGTAGAGGGTTTAGGTACACAGAGGTCAGGAATATTTCGGAACAGAGATGAACCATGCTGGCTGACATGGGCTGAGCTGGGCTTATGGAGATACGAAAGGAAGGGCCTGCACTGAAATAGCAACTGTGTTTGGATTCAAGCAAAAGGACTATTTTTTATTTATACAGTATTAACCTGTTAGCTAAAGTTCTGTCAGCTAAAACTACCAAGCTGTTTCTTGCAGCTTGTACAAAGGAGCCCACCCTCCCCTCCTTCAGATTTCCAGCCTTAAGCAGTTGAGTTTGGGATCTGCCGTGTACATGGACCCCCTTCCATCCTTCCCAGGCTCCTGGGTCTCTCTTCTGACACCTTAAATTCCTCGTCTCCCTGTCTCCTCTTAATCACTCCTCACCCCCACCGGGCCCAGGGAGGCTTTGAAAAGAGTAAAAGGGAGCAGACGGGATTCACAGCTTCCCTCACATTTCAGGGGGTCCAGGTGGGGAATTAGGCCATTCCTCTAGATTTTCTGGCAAGTTTTCCAGAGAGTCTGCTCTTCCACGCCCCTACACTCTTCTCTCTGCCTTGAAAGCCTTTCTTCCCTCCTCAGCCTGCAATTTATTCTCTCAAAGTCAGCTCAGTCACGAAGGATCCTGCCCCCAAACCAGAGTACATCTTCCTCTCGCCCTCAGAGGACTTACCGCAATGATTTAGTGAAATCACTGCTTCTTACCCGCCCCCCCCACCCCACCCCACCCCCGCTCCCCGCACCGCCTCCCCGCTAGGGGGGCTTTTTTCCGATCAGAGATTGACATCGTATTGTTTTTGTCTCCCAAGTGCCTAGCCTGGGGCCTTGCGCACGATGGGCAGAATAAACAAATGCATAACTACCTGTAGCCTCCACTTATGAGAATTCATGTTTGTAACGGGTACCTCAATTTGCAGAGGACTTCATATGACATAACCTGCCCTGATCCTCAGAGCGGCCCTAGGATCCGGGTTATCACTGTGACCATTCTCAGATGAGGAAACTGAGGCTCAGAGAGCGACAATGGCCCCAGGTCACACGATGAGGAGACGTGGTACTGGGATCCTGGCCTCCGGGTCCCTCCCTGCCCACCCCGCCCCGCCCCTCCAGCACACAGCCGGCCCTCAAGGGACGCTCACAAGTCTGTGTTATGTATTGTTTCTCACATGTTGCCATGGACGTCACAAGTCCAGTCTAGGTAACGTACAACTCACGCTTACGAGAACAGCCTCGCCCTCTATCTGCTATGTCTAATCTGCTGTCACCAATAGGCTCTGGTCCTGGATTGTGCTCATCCTTATACGTAAACCAGGACCATCTGGTCATCTGCTCTCTCCTTCCACCCAAGCCCAAAGCACGTCCTGGGCACAGGGGAGAGCACAGATCTACCTGCTACAGAAGGCAGATCTCAGTTCAGAAAACCCCCCTCCTGCGAACGTTTGGCCTTGAGAATCCCAGAACTCGAATCTGCCACCCAAGGGAAGTGGCTCATCCGAGGGCCCCATGCTCATCACGCCCAGGAGGTGTCCCTGGAAGTGACTTTGCAGACATTAAAATCTTAATTTAAATGCATGAGGAAGCTTGGTATTTAGAGGAGGCCTGCAGGCATTTATAAGGCAAAGTGAAGATTCCTTCTATAAGGAGAATAGTTGGCCAGAGGAATTCATTTATACCTAATGGGTTTGCTTCAAGAAGGGCCCGCCAGCTCCCACTTCCAAGCTCGGAGTACTTGGAAATGTAATCTTTCCCGGCTCCCCACTGCCTGGCATCGGAGCTTCATGTCCTCTCCCTGCTTCCTTTTCCTCCTCAAACGTGTGTGCAGATCTGAGGTCCCGGCCTGTGAGCTGAGGAGGGGCCTTGGACCCTTGGCGTGGTACCACTTCGGGGAAACTAAAGACCCAGGGTTGGCAAAGCCATGTGCTGGATGATACACAGGGAAAGAAAGATGTGTCTAGATTTTTATAATGACTCCATCTCTAATATCACTTTCATTTTTCCATCAGAGACAGGATTTGGTGACTCTTACTCACTGTTGCATCACTGAGGGTGGAGATTGTGTTCCCTACGCTGAGTGGCCCTCGCAAATGTGTTGTTTGGGGAGGGGGGTGATGGCTCTGAAACATCGTTCAGATCAGCCTTTTCCTCCATCACTGGTGAGGATGCCCCCACCCCCAGTTCTCTCAGCAGCTGGTTCTAAATCTCCACCCCTTCCCCAAACTAACAGCTGTGCCCACCCAAGCTGGCTCCCTCGTCCTCAGCAAAGAAGACATCCGGTCCTGCATTCTCGGTGTTCCTCAGCCGCCCATCCAGTCCTGTCTCTCTTCTTCCACCTGAGCCTGCTGCCTTTATATCCTCTCCCTGCAGTGTCTATGATGGGCTCCTTTCCACCAGATCTTCCTGTCAACGTTCAACCGTGCTCACATCTCTCACAAGATTATAAGTCCCTTCATCCCAATTCCCCTCCGGCTATTACCTTAGCTCTCACTGCTGTTGGCTCAGCTCTCCCCTCCAGTCCTGCACAGCCCACAAGCTGGCATCAGCCTCATTCTGCTCCCAAAACAGTTCTTACCAAGGTCACCATGATCCTTTTTTTTTTTTTTGAAATAGGCATTGCTGTTTACTTTTTTTTTTTGAATTTTTGAATTTTTATTTATTTTTTATACAGCAGGTTCTTATTAGTTATCTATTTTATACATATTAGTGTATATATGTCAATCCCAATCTCCCAATTCATCCCAAACCCCCCTTCCCCCTTGGTAACCTTACGTTTGTTCTCTACGTCTGTGTCTCTATTTCTGCTTTGTAAATAAGATCATCTATACCAATATTCTCAGATTCCACATATATGCGTTAATATACGATATTTGTTTTTCTCTTTCTGACTTCCTTCACTGTGTATGACAGTCTCTAGATCCATCCACATCTCTACAAATGACCCACTTCCGTTCCTTTTTATGGCTGGGTAATATTCCATTGTATATATGTACCACATCTTCTTTATCCATTCCTCTGTTGATGCACATTTAGGTTGAAGGTCACCAAGATCTTCTGTTGGCCAAACCTAGTGGTCAGTCTGAGTACCCAACCTCCTGCCCACTCACCGCCATTGCTCCCTCCATCATCTTCCTTAACCCTTCATCCCCAAACCCCCAAATGCTCACACAGGTGCCTGTCCTCAGCAGCCCCCTGAACATAACCAGCAGATAGTCTGCCTATAGAGACACCTGCCCGTGGGAAGGCACAATAGAATCTTGGAGGGTCCCAGATACAGTCATGTGACCTGAAAGTTTAGGAGGTTTGAGCTAACGTGTCTTGGAGAATCCACCTCCACATACCCCTAATAGAGAAAGACGTCAAGTCTGGTGTTGAGACCCTGTGAGCCTCTGCAGTTTCCAGTTTCCAAGATTCCAGTAATGACCTGGTCCCCTTTAGATCGACACAATCCTTCTTTAGATATGTTAAAATTCCAGACAGTCTTGCCCTGGTCAGCTGTTTTATCTCTTTTTTTGATTTGCATACCTCTGGTCCCATTCCTACTTGGCTAGTTTATAGTTCTCCTCATTTACAAGTGCCCATGACATTGGCATGCTGTTGCTTGGGCATCACCAGCAAGGGGTCTGTGACTGGCATGAAGTCATCCACCTGGAGCTAGTGATCTTTCCACCCACTGACTCTCTGTCCCCCGATCCCTGCTCCAGCTCCCTCCTCCAGTTCTTCTCAAAGGCCTCCTGAGTTCTTTCCCATCCTGCAAGCCCCCAGCCCCAGTCCAGGCAGAAAGAATGGGTCCCCCTCTGGGTTCCCTCCCATGACTATAAACTTTATCACACTCGAGTATTGATTACTCTTGACATTCTATGAGGGTCATCTGGGACTTATTGTTGCATTTATTTTCATTTTAAAACAGAGTGTTAAAAAGCAATCTATAACTGCCTGATACCTACACAAACATCCAGAGCCATTATGTCAATAACCTGGTAAATGTTTCACTCACTGGTTTCCAGCTGCCATGGGGAGAGATCTTACCATTTGCCAGATGCTCAGATGTTGCCTGGAAAACAGATCTATAAGGCACATTTGGTGGGGCCGGCGGGGAGGAGAAGGGGTGTAGTAAATAAACAATTTTAGGGCTGCTGAATGTTTCATATTTATTTTTTAGAAAATAAAAAAAGAAAAGCATGGTGTACTGGAAAAAGGATGGACTAAACTTGGATTCATCTTGGACAAATTGGACTCTGGTCCTGACAGTACCACTTAGTGGTGCTGTGTATTCTCTGGGATTCAGTTTCCTCATCCATACAATGGGCACAAATAACAGCAAGCCTGCCTCACTGGGGATTGTTGGGATAATAGATGTGAAAGGCCCCTATGAGCTATAAACTAGGGCTGCGAATCAAGCACCTTTGCCTTGACCCAACTGGGTCACTTTAGACACAAGATGCCTGCATTACTTTACAGGATTCCTTGGGAGATAGTGATCTAGGAAATGGCAAATAACTTCCAAAAGGCAAGAATCTGGGGCAAGTTTGGGGGCACTCAATAGCAGTAACCCTTTAGACAGAAATAAATTGAGAACACTTATTCCTACCTCCCCTCCCGTGGTAATATCCACCACAGGAAGATCCGCAGGCAAGCAAGAAAGAACTTCAGCATCTACTTATGAAACACCCACAATCCATGCCCCCCTTCGTCCTCGTGGTGTGGCATGTGCTCCGGGATGACTTTGGGCTGGTCCCTTCAGCTCCCCGTCCTCCCCCTTCATCTGTCAACTGGATATACTGAGAGAGCCCTTGCCACATGGTTACTGTGAGAGCATTAAGTGAGCTCATATATTTGAAAAAACGTTGGTAAACATTTAACTATCTACCGAGCCCCGTATGCATGTTAACGATCAGCATTATTTACAGTAAGTGTGTGAGATGAATATGAAGGAAACCCCACTAGGCAGAAGCAGAAGTTCTTTTTCAAAAAACCTGATTTGGAGAAGTCTCCCTATAATGGATGGAGCTGCAGGGAAGGGGTCCGGATCAGGGTCAAGAGCACAGTAGCTTTGAGATTTTAGGCTTGAATCCTGCCTGCGTCACTAGTGGTAACAATTTGCATAATCTTAGGCAATTTATTTAATCTTTCTGAGCCTCCGGTTTTTCCTCTGTAAACTGAGAATAATAATAGCACTTACCTCACAGGATTGTCATGATGATTATTCGAGATAATGCGCCTAAAACAATTCACACAATGCCTGGCTCCCTGCAATAGCTAACAATGTCAGTTTCAGTAGGTAGGTGGGTTGGAGAAAGGAAGACAGAAGTATTAACTGGTAAATTATTTATATTTTGCTTCGTATGGTGGGTCACTCTCACCTAATGAAATATATGAATAGTATACATATTGGCAAGAACTGGACCATCATATGGAAGATGAGAATTGTCTTGCTAGTTATGGTGGAGAAATGTGGAGTGATTGTTTTTCCTTTCTTCAGTTCTTGTCATAATGTTGTTTGCACAAAGAATACAGTTTTGTCATATAAATATAAATGTGTATACATATTGAGTGGGCCAAAAAGTTCGTTCGGCTTTATCCGTAACATCTTACGAAAAACCTGAACGAACTTTTTGGCCCACCCAATATATACACACATATATATTTATATAAAAACCTTACCCTTGTGGTTTTTGTGGCACAAAATGTTGTGGCAGTTGGCTCTGAGGATGCCTTCAAGATTATAAGTCTCAGGCATGTGGAAACAGAAATCTGCAGTTTGCAGGGAGCAGTCAGAAAGTGTTAAAGTATTAGATTCCCATTGCATTTGGGAAAAAAATCCACGCTCCTTCCTAGGGGCCCAAGAGCACCTTCTTGAACAGAGAAGGTACTCAAGGTAGGACTGGGCTCTCACCTTACTCTCCCACGTGCATCTCCGCCAGCATCACCACGAGCTGGTCAGCAGCTGACTCTCACTCCCCCAGGCTCCTTTCACCTGGGCCAGATCCTTGCCTATTTGCAATTCAGGTCTCTGATCAATGTTATCTCCTTCCAGAGCCCAGCCCTGATCATTCTATCTCATTACCCTTTTTCTTTTCTTTTCTTCATAACACTTATAGGCTATCTAAAATTATCTCATTTGTTTACATGTTTATTATGTGCCTTTCTTTCTCTAGAAAATAAACACCATCAGATCAAGGACCTTATCTGTCTCACTTGGCCACTGTATCTCCAGCAATGGAACACTGGCAATGCACTCAATCACTATTTAAGAACAAAGGAACAAATGAACACGTGCCAATTGCTAATGATGAGGGGATGAGTAAGGGACAGATAGCAATGCCCCACCTCCCAGCTGACTGACTTGTGCATGCACACATACCTGGGCAGAATTTCAGGCATTTTAGCCAACAAGCAGATGGCAGGCAAGACCAAGGTGTAGGTAGCAATTGGCACAAGAGGCTCCGGCCACAGCAGAAACCTGTAAGTTTCAGCAACGTCAGCCTCGTGTAATTTTAGGCAGAACTGCTGGTCAGACATAGCCACTTAGATCTGATGTCTGGGCTTTAGTGCAGCCGTGGATACGAGGCCAAAAGTCCATGTCCTTCCCTGAATAATAAAAAAAAAAAAGACAAAATCTGGCTCAAGGGAAACAAATTCTTGGGAAATAGCACAAGCTCACTTTGATTCAACCCACATTTACTGCGCCAAGTCCTGTAGCAGGATGAACAAGATTCAGAGTGTATCTCGTAGGGTAGACAGGACTACAATGGGAATAACTAACAAAGCAGAGTAAGAAAGGAGTACTAAAATAGCACTAACTTCTCCAGGAGCACGGAGGAGGGATTCAGAAGCTCCATCTAAAGCTAAGTCCAGGCTTTCCATTCCTGTAGAGGTGAAAGTGCTACCTGTAGGGAAATTCACAACAAAAACAGCCCTTGAGAACCTCCCCAGTCTACCCTGCTATCACTGCAAAGATTGCCCCGCAAGGTCTGACATCCTTTTCTAGCTCTGCAAACAGTGGCAGGCCTGGGGGGGCAGATTGACAAACTGCTTCCTGCTATTTGCAGAAAGCAGGACAAGATCTTAAACCACTCAGTTCCTCAGAAAGAACGGCCAGTTCTTTTGACCACAGCTTGGGCAGTTCTAGAGGCTGCTTCTTACACTTGGCAGGTGAAGGCGGGGCTCTGAGCTCCAGGAGAAAATGTCCTGGTGTCTCCTTTAGCAATAGGCCTGCTCCTGAAAAGGTTGTACCTAAGAGCCTTTGTGAATCTTTTTAATCATTAAAAAAGAAACGTCTCTTCCAGTCCATCGTGTTAGGAGTGCCACTGTTTACACACCTGGGTGCAGTGGTTTGTGGAAATAGCCAGAGCTTTGGGGTCCACACATCTGGCTTCAGTCCTATTTCACCCATCACTTTCCTTAAGCAACTCCCCTTCCCCTCTCTGTGCCTCAGTTTCCTCATCTGTAATCGGAGGGACTGAATGAGAGTAATGATTTTCAAACTGCAAGTTTTAATCCAATGATAGGTAATGAAATTAACATTTTTTTTAAAGGGAAATAGAAGAGCTTAGAATATAAAATATCTGGGTACATTGCAGTTAATAGGTAAGTATTGTCTTGTGAAACTTTTATTTCATCTATGGACATGCTTGTGCTGAGATCAAAACAAAATTTATTTCTCACTGTGGATTACTGTTTTTTGAAAAAGTTCAAAACATACTATGTTGAGTTTTCAAGGCCAGTAGCAGAGACAGACCCACTAATAGGGCCATTCTACTCCTGGCCTAATTGCCAATTTCCCATTGTTTGCCTGCAGGCTGGGTCCAGCTCCAAGTGAACACGCGATTTGGCTCATGAATATATAGACCTAATCCCCGAAGTGAAAGAGGGTGGGCCCAGAAGGTCTGCACCAGGACTCCTCCTCCCCAAATGACAGGACTTTCCTTACTTCTCATGGTACACATTAGCTGGGCTTGTTTTTTGAACTTTGTATAAACGGAATCACAGTATGAACCCTAACTGTGGACACGATGACCTAGAAAGGAGATGCTCAACGCTGCATTTATTGTCCAGCATGACATCAGCCAGAAAGCATTGCGAAAATAATATTATGATTATTGAGTGAAGGCCTGTTCACTCTGGCCTTAGAGCCAGACTCTGCCAGACTCTGTGCTTAGAGACTTAAAAACATTCAAGTTCATGCTCACAAGGTCTATGGGATTGGAGGTGTAGGTTATGACCCTCATTTTTTAGAAAAGGAAACTGAGGCAAAGGGAAGTTGCGATGTGGCGTCCGCAAGGTCACGGAATCTGCAAATGGCCATGGCAAGGTTGGAACCTTTATCTGTCCGCCTACAGAGTCCTTTCCATTACACACTTTTTCCACAGGGCTGAGATGCTTCGCAAAAAAGTAGCTTGGAAACTGCGCAGAACCAGTCCATTGTACAAGGAAACTAGTCCTCCCCTGCCTGGCCCTCAACCACACTTGGTGGAATCGAGTTCCTTTACATTTCTAAGGAAGCAATCAAACTACCCTTCACGAAGCCAGGGAGTTCCAGAAGGCCTGAATTAGCCGAGAGGTTTAATTTGGGGACATTCTTACTACACAAAATTTCTTCCAGAACATTTGGTCCTTTGGGACTTCCTCAAATTGCCAACGATTAGACAGAAAATTCCATCTCCCTCTCCCTGGTTGCTTCATAGTATCCGACATTTCCCCTACCTTACCTACGAGTAGATTTCCTACTTTGGCAACTCCTTACTATCCGGAGAAATTTGAATGTTTTTGTTTTGGGGTTTCCTTTTTTTAGCAAATACAACTACATTTCACTACTTCCTTGGTGAAGCCACGTCGAACCAATGAGATTGGTGAGCAATTGTTCAGTATACCCAAGAATAGAGGATACAGGGGTCCATGTATCAATTTTCTTCATATTAGAGATTTTAAGAGATTTTTTTTTTATGTTAGCCATCCTGATTACAACATACCTATTACTCCAGAGTTCCAAGGAAATTAGTCAGGCCTTAAATTAAACTTTAACCTTGTTTCAAATTAAAAATACAATTTGCCACATTAGTTTCATATGTTTCTATTTCCTGGCCTCAAAAACACTAAGAGCTCCTTGACTACAGTAGTTGAAATCCTACTTAGCACTCAATAAACAACATACCTTCCCCCACCCCCAGGCAAGGCTACAAGAATGGTCCCTTTGCTCCCATAATGCTTCGTAAAATAGAAGTTTGTGCCTCCAACCCTTCCTCCCACCGCCCCCAAACCCTGAACTCTCCCCAGGGCAATAACCACATTGTATTTATATTTGTCCTGATATTTACCCCCAGCTCAGGCAGGATCAGGTTCCCAGCATACAGTAAGCCTTCACTATATGTCATTGCATTGAGTCAATTTCTAAGTAAACTTTTTATTGAAGTATAATGTGCATATGAAAAGGCACAAGATCATAAGCCTTTGAATGTTCACAAAGTGAAAGAATATATATTCAGCCCCCCAGAAGGCTGGCACCATGACCCTTCCTCCCCCAAAGACAAGACTTTCCCGACTTCTAACACCATACATTAACTTTGCTTGTTTTCTTGCATGTTGTATAAATGGAATCACTATGTGACCTCTCTTGGTTTGGGCTTATTGTATTAAACATCATGCTTGTGAGATTTAACCATGCCGTTTTGTAGAGCACTGGTTAATCTACTCTCATTTGCTGCACAGCATTCCACTGTGGTTGTGCAGTTATTTATTTATCCATTCTACTGTTGATGGACACTTTGTTTCTAATTTGGAACTCTTATGAATAGAGTTGCTATGAACATTCTTGGATATTTTTCTGTTAAGTATTTACCTAGGAGTCCTATTGTTCAGCTTTGGTGGATGCTGCCAAACAGTTTTTAAGGTGATTGTGGAAACTGACAAGCTGCCTCTAAAATTTATATGGAAATACAAAAGGCTGAAAAATACCCAAGACAATCTCAAACAAAACTGGAGGTCTTACACCACTACATATTATAAAACTACACGAATTAAAACAGGGTAGTTTGGGCACAAATAGGCCAATAGCTTGGAAGAGAGAATTCAGAAACAGATTCACAACTACATGTTACTTGATTTATGATAGAGGTAACACTGCCATGCAGAGGGGAAAGAACCATGTTTTCAATAAATGGTGCCAGATCAATTGGATAAACACATGAAAAAGAATGTTTAACCACACATTAAAATCAATTCCAGATGGATTATAGATCTAAATGTAAAAGGAAAACAATAAGTTTTAAATATATATATATATATATATATATATATAAAATTCACTAGAATATGAATATGACTTGCAGTAGGCAAAAATTTCCTATAAATAAGACATAAAAAGCACTAATCATAAAGGAAACTTTTGATAAATTGGACTACTTTAAAAATAAGAATGGTTCCTCAAAAGAGACCATTAGGGATTGAAAACACAGAACTGACTGAGAAAGATATTTGCAAAAATATACCCAACAAAGGACTTGTAAACAATGTATACAGAACTCCTACATGTCAATGACAAAAAAAGAGAACCAATAGAAAAATGTGCAGAAGGAGAAGGAGGAGGAGAAAAGGAGAAATTTGAATGGGCACTTTACACACACACACACACACACACACACACACACACACACAAAATGGCCAAATGGCCAATAAACATATGAAAAGGTGCAGAGGGAAATGCAAATTAAAACTACCAAGAGACACCTCTGGACTCTTGAGAAAAGGGCTAAAATGGAAAGTCAGCTGATAGCCGGTGTTGGCAAGAATATGGAGTAACCAAGCTCTCCTACACTGCTGGGGCTAGTTAGTAAATACCGGTCCATCCACTGAATTTTTACCAGGGTCTGCACCAACTTTTCCCTCCTCCCTGGTCCCAGGAGAGCAGATTGGAGTGGGCCGGTGTGGCTGGAAAGCATGTACCAACCTCTATTTATTCCTTTTCTTCGTTCTGTCCATTCACCCAGGTCTCACGCACTCCCTAAGCTGTATTTTCCGCTTGGCCCTTCGCTAGAACCTGTGCGCACCGTTAGGAATAAGATTCATTTCTGGGACTTCCCTGGTGGCACGGTGGTTAAGAATCTGCCTGCCAGTGCAGGGGACGCAGGTTCAAGCCCTGGTCCAGGAAGATCCCACATGCAGCAGAGCAACTAAGCCCGTGTGCCACAACTACTGAGCCTGTGCTCTAGAGCCTGTGAGCCACAACTACTGAGCCCGCGTTCTGCAACTACTGAAACCTGAGCGCCTAGAGCCCGTGCTCTGCAAAAAGAGAAGCCACTGCAGTGAGAAGCCCGCACACCGCAACAAAGAGTAGCCCCCGCTCACCACAACTAGAGAAAGCCCGCACATACTAACGAAGACCCAACGCAGCCATAAATAAATAAATAAATAATAAATAAATAAATAAAATTTAGTTAAAAAAAAAAAAAAAGATTCATTTCTGACCAGGCTGGCCTCCCTCACGAGCTCCTGGAGAAACAAACAGGCACATACTACAAACAACATGTAAGTCTTATCTCATCCAAAGACCCAAAGCTTTCTGATGCCTCTTAAATATGTCCCCAAAATGAATTCCTAGAACTCACGGTTATGCTCATTTTTATTTCCGTACAGGTTCAAGCTGCAAAATCATCCTCCTGAAAGTTTGGATCAACTTTCACTCCCACAAGAGGCGGACATATGTCCCATTTATCAACACAATCAGTGAAAACTAGTATCTTGTTTCATTTAGCTCTTTGATCACTAATAAAGCTGAGCTTTTAAAATCTGTTTATTGGTCATTTTTATTTCTTCTTTTGTAATTAGCAGTTCACATATTTTGTCCATGCTGTCATTAAATTTTTCATATAATTCTGAAAGAAGGCTCTATGTAGCAAGGATACTAACTTTTCAGTGTTACATACACTGCAGATATTTTCCCCGATATTTCGTGTTTCCCCTTTAATTTTATTTATAGGTTTTTTTCCTACACAAATGAATTTGAAATGTTTATATAGCAAAAAATCTGTCCATCTGTTATAACTTCTGTATTTTTGCAAAGTACTTAGGAAAGCTCTTTCTATTTCAAAATTATAAAAATGGTTATACATTTTTCTAATATGGTTACATTTGTTATCTTTAAATACTTAAATCACTTGGAGCTTATTTTGCAGAAGTTAGGGCTCCAGTCCTGTGTGGTGTGTGTGTGTGGTGTGTGTGTGTGTGTGTGTGTGTGTGTGTGTAAATTTTTTTTCATGAATGGCAGCCAGTAGTTCCAGCACCATTTATTGAAGAATGTATACTTTCCCTACTCATTTGTCTGTTTTTGGATGATATAGTTGAATAGTGAGATTCACTATCAGAAGGATCTCCTTGGCTGTCCAGGTGGCAGGTTGACCCCGAGCAGCCAGAGTGGAGGTGTGGACCAGTAGGAGGCTCAATTGCGGCAACAGTGTAGGAGAACAGCTGAGCAGCGGAATTACAACAGGCACAGGGGGAGGTGAGGAGGGGGGATTGACTGCCCTTGTCCCCTGCCTCTGGTCCCCTGTAATCACCTCATGTAGCTGCCTTTCCCCACCTGTAAGCTTTATCAACTGTCAGGCGAGGGAATAATTAATCCCAGTAGCTAATCTTGGAGAATCTGGAATCAGGTTCCTGCATTTAAATCCTGACTTCAAAACTTACACCAGCCTTGTGATCTCAAGCAAGTGTCTTGATATTTCTGGTCCTCAGTCTTCCCACCTGTGAAGTGGGGATCATAGTAACACCTATTGCGGAGCACATCAAGGAGATTTTAAGGAACTAAGTCATATGCAGCTCTTAGCCTGGTAGCTGGCACAGACTGAACTCATGTAGTCAACATCGTTATCACCTGGTTTTCAAGGGAAGTTGTGACCATCAGTTTCCTCAGTGGAACAAAACTTCAGTCCTCCCTTTGCATGGGTCTGAGCCTGAGCAGAGCAGTTAGGGGAACAGGTGGAACTGGCCAGGTGATGGGAAGGTTTCCAGGTCAAATGGTTGAAGGCACTTGTCTAGAAAATGTTTTCTTTAGGGAGCCTCTATACTTCAAGGTATACTTATGCAATAAAGCCCACGAACGAAGGGCTACCATTAGTAAAATACATTAGCATATTAATTAATGGTGACATGTATTCCCCCACTCCCACCCCACTTTTAAACACAACTGTTTATTTGTTTAGGTAAAGCTTTGGTCAGAAGTGGGGTCAAAAGTGTTTGTCTTTCCTTCTCATATTTTTCAGAGAATGAGATAACAGCTGTAGTTGATTGACTCCATCATAGGCAGACCTTTAAAAATTATTTCATATAATGCTCTGTAATGTATCTGAGGTTGCTATTATCATCCCCAAGGTCCAGACAAGGAAAGGGAGTTTCCCGGAAGTGAGGAGGTAACTTGCATGCAGCCGCCATTACTAAGGACCAAGATTCAACCCAGGGCTCCACTAACTCCAGCACCCAATCTCTAAACCCAACAATGAACACATGGATGTTGAGCTGGAATTTTGGAGGCTGGGAAGTCCAGCTTGGCAGATGGGAGAAATTACTTTCTGAAGGATTTAGTGCCTTCTATTTATTTATAAAATGGTCATGCCTGGAAGGACTTCGGAAGGCATCTATCCAGAGTCTTCATCGTGCAGATGGAGAACCTGGAGCCCAGAACAAGATGTGTCCACGCCGACTACGCATGGAGTTCTCTGCCGAGTCCTGGGTCTCCTCACCCTGTGCAGTACTTGTAATCTCCACATGGCCTCAAGATCGAAGGGGAAACATGCTTGGCGCTGCACAGCCTGCACGTCATCCTGGCCCAAAGAAGCCTGCAAATCAGCAAGAGAGAGGATTCATGCCCACGGATAAACACCATGAGTAAGAGGGTGAAAAGCACTTTGGGGTCTTTGGAGCACTTCATCCCTCTGACCAGAATCAGGGAAGACTTCTTGGAGGAGGTTGTGGGAGAGCTGGGTCTGCAGTAGAAATGACAGTAAGGACATTGCAAATGGAGAGGGGACTACTAATAATGTAAGCTAACATTTATTGAGCCACAGCATACAGATTCCATGCTAAACACTTTACACTTATTAACTCTTTTAAATCCCACAACGACACTATAAGGTGGGTACAGTAATTATCTCCATTTTAGAGAAGAGGAAATTAAGACACAGAAAGGATAAATGACTTGCCCATAGACATATGGCTGGGAATTGACAGGTTCCAGAATGAGAATACCAGCTGGAGTGACTCCTCATTTCTTTTTCTTTTTGTTTATTTATTCAGTTACTTGCTTACTTATTTGTTTATTTTTTGGCTGCACTGGGTCTTAGTGGCAGCACGCGAGATCTTTCGTTGCAGCGTGCAGGCTCTTTGTTGGGGTGCACAGGCTTCTCTCTAGTTGCGGCGTGGGGGCTCCAGAGCATGCAGGCTCGTTAGTTGCAGCACACAGGCTCTCTAGTTGTGGCGTGCAGGCTCAGTAGTTGCGGCGCGCAGGCTTAGTTGCCCCGCAGCATGTGGGATCTTAGTTCCCCAACCAGGGATCGAAACGGAGTCCCCTGCATTGCAAGACAGATTCTTAACCACTGGACCACCAGGGAAGTCCCACCCCTCATTTCTTCATGCCTGAGGGAAGGACACAGGGGTGAGCATTGGGAAGAGGACACAGGATGAGGGGGTAGGAGATAGATTCTTTTTTCTAGGACAAGTCAACTTCCAATTGACCCTCAGCTTTTCCATGCCATCTGGGGCCTCCTGAGATAGGCAAGAAGTACTCAGTTAATGAGGGTCAGCACCCAGACCCACTGGCCTCTCTGGACCTTCCAGAAGCTACCAGGACTGAGCTAAGGGACTCTGGTTGAAGGGCCACAGAGGCTGCCTGGCTCACTCTGGGGCCGCAATGTCCAAGACCCCATTCTGACTGATCTTACACCAGCCCCAGGGGTCTTCCAAATGCCAACCATAACTATGGCTCAGCCCACCTGGAGACAGTGGGGTTTGGAGGCAAGAGCACAGTACACAGCAGCAGCCCAAGTCCAGCTGTAAGAGCTGTGTGACCTTGGGCCAGCTCTGACCCTGGCTGGACTTCAGGGAGCACCTGGGGGGGAGGGATCAGCCTGACCTCACAGGCTTGTTAGGAGGAATCTGTGAAACCAGATGGATGAGGGCCCGCACAATGCCTGGTGCCCATAGGTGCTCAATAAATGCTAACTTCTTGCCCTTGACCTTGAGGCTCCTCATCTTCTTGGAGCAGGCTAAAAGTTGGATAGACTCACCCCATTACTCAGTTCCTTGTCATCCCTTAAAACAGATCCACAGGCCCTTTGAGTGTTGACATTGTGACTGCTAATCACTGCTAGAACAGGAGACAACAGACACAGACATGGCAGGTGACAAAGGTCTCAGAACCTATATACATTCACTCATCAGCCTCCCCCTGCTCTGAAGTGACAGCAGCCTTCCTTGGACAGCACCCTCTTCTTCAAGGGGGGAGATTTCTTCAACTCTCCACCACCCCAGACCTTCTCAAGGTGCTATTTGAGCTTCGTTCATCCATTAACTGCTCATGAACACCTATCCAATATTCTGGACATAACTCAAAGGCAAATGGGAAAGCAACCCAAGTGTCCATTGATAGACGATTGCTAAACAAAATATGCTGTATACATACAATGGAATATTATTCAGCCATAAAAAAGAATGAAATTCGGACACATGCTATAATACAGCTGAACCTTTATGAAGACAGTAGGCTCTGTGAAATAATCCTAACACAAGAGGACAAATATTGTATGATTCCACTTATGTGACTACTCTACTACCTAGAGTAGTCAGATTCATAGATACGGAAAGTAGAAGTTACCAGGGGCCGAGAAGAGGGGAGAATGGGGGGTTAGAGTTTAATCGGTATAGAGTTTCAGTCTGAGAAGACTATAAAGATCTGAAGATGGGGCTTCCCTGGTGGCGCAGTGGTTGAGAATCTGACTGCCAATGCAGGGGACACGGGTTCGAGCCCTGGTCTGGGAAGATCCCACGTGCCGCGGAGCAACTAAGCCCGTGAGCCACAACTACTGAGCCTGCGCGTCTGGGGCCTGTGCTCCGCAATAAGAGAGGCCGCGACAGTGAGAGACCCGCGCACCGCGATGAAGAGTGGCCCCCGCTCGCCGCAACTAAAGAAAGCCCTTGCACAGAAACGAAGACCCAACACAGCTAAAAATAATAAATAAATAAATATAAATATAAATATAAATAATAAATAAATAAATTTATTAAAAAATATATCTCTTAAAAAAAAAAAAAAAAAGATCTGAAGATGGATGGTGGTGATGGGTGCACAACAATGTGGATGCACTTAATGCTCCTGAACTGCACACTTAAAAATGGTTAAAATGGTTTTACATCAATAAATATACATCTACAGCATCCTTTAAAAAGTGGTTAAAATGGCAGTTTTATGTTATATATACTTTATTACAATTTAAAAAAATATGTGAATGGATTAAAAAGCTGTGGTACATCCAGACAATGGACTATTATTCAGTGCTATAAAGAAATAAACTATCAAGCCATGAAAAGGCATGGAGAAAGCTTAAATGCATATTACTACGTGAAAGAAGCCAATCTGAAAGCCTACATACTGTATGACTCCAACTACAGGTATAAGACATTCTGGAAAAGGCAAAACTGTGGAGATACAGGAAAAGAATCAGTGGTTGCCAGGGCTTGGGGGAGGGGAGAGGGATGAACAGGTGGTGTGCAGAGGATTTGTAGGGCAGTGAAAATACTCTGTATGATACCATAGTGATGGATACATGTCATTCTACATTTATTCAAACTCACAGAATGTACAACTCCAAGAGGGAACCCTAATGTAAACTATGGACTTTGGGTGATAATGATGTGTCAAAGTAGTTTCATCAATTGTAACAAATGTACCACCCTGGTGGGGATGTTGATAATGGGGGAGGCTGTGTGTACAGGAGGCTCATGGGAAATCTCTGTACCTTCCCTCAATTTTGCTGTGAACTAAGACTAGTCTAGGGCTTCCCTGGTGGCGCAGTGGTTGAGAATCTGCCTGCCAATGCAGGGGACACGGGTTCGAGCCCTGGTGTGGGAAGATCCCACATGCCACGGAGCAACTAGGCCCGTGAGCCACTACTACTGAGCCTGCGCGTCTGGAGCCTGTGCTCCGCAACGAGAGAGGCCGCGATAGTGAGAGGCCCGCGCACCGCGATGAAGAGTGGCCCCCACTTGCTGCAACTAGAGAAAGCCCTAGTACAGAAGTGAAAGACCCAATATAGCAATCAATCAATCAATCAATCAATCAATCTTTAAAAAAATAAAAATAAAAATAAATAAATAAAACTAGTCTAAAAAAAGTCTTTACAGAAAAAGGGGGCAGGGTGCAAATGGAGTCTCCTGTCCCCAGAGATCTCCTTGTCTGGTTGAGGACACAGAGAGACAAACCAGCAGTTACAAAGCCACGTGTTAAGAGAGCTCGACAACGTAGGCAGCCTCAGGCGTCTCGGACTGGCCTTTCTCCAGCCCAGTGGGTAGAAGATTCTCTAGAGGCAGTGAGTCCCTTCCTTGCGGGGACGCCTGCAGCCTGGGTGTGGCCACCTCCGTGGGTCCCCGACCCTCACTGGAGAAGTCCCTTCAAGTAAAGCTTGCAGGCCACTAGGCCCAACCGCTCCTGCCCTCACAAAGCACATCAGCTTCAGCTGCTCTATTCGAATTCATTCTGGTAAGTGAGCTCGGCCTACACAGAAACGAATGTTGTGGACACAGCACTCTCCGAATGACCTGCCCGCTGCTGTTGAATCTCTAACCCAGCCTGGCTCCCTGTTGCTCGGCTCTCCTCTTCCTACCCCACCTGCCCCACCTTCCTAGAGCTGTTACAGCCACCTTGACTTCTGTTACCCACTTCCAGGGCCCTAGGCTGCGTGGGTGTCAGAGGGCAGCTTTCCACTCACGGCAGGCCAGTCCTAGGACTGGAGTTAAGAGGTGACAGTGAGATGCCCTAAAGCATCAGGACAAAGATAAGCAAAGCTGAAAAGAGCCAGGATGGCTCTTCCCGAGCAAAGCTAAATTTGATTTAGGATAAAGGTATCTAAAGAAGGAACGTGCCCTTCAGAAGCGGCTGGACGCAGGAAGGGAAGGCATGTCAGCCTGAAGGTACAGGAAAAGCAAAGTCATTCATTCATTCATTCATCTACTCAACAAATAGTTTCTAAGCCCTTATCACGTGCCAGGCACTGTTCTAGGCATGAGGATGCACAGTAAAGGAAACACGCAGGAGTCCTGCTCTTGTGTAGCTGACATTCTAGGGAGACAAGAAAAAAGATAACTGAGGCAAAGAAAAGATACGTCAGATGGTGCCAAGAAAGAGCTTGGCAAGGGGAATGGAGATTTCCAGGTGCGGGAAGAGAAGATTGCAATATTTTAAAGGCCAGTTATGCTGATAAGTTGGTACTTGAGCAGACTTGAAATTAGAGAGTCTGCTATTTGGGTGTCTGGAAGAGCCTTCTAGAGAGAGGACATTGCAGGTGCAAAAGACCTGAGATGGGAGGATGCCAGGAGTGCTGGAGGAGCTGCAAGGAGGCCAGTGCTGGAAGGGAGTTTGCAAGTGAGGAGCAGGAGACAAGGTCAGGAAGGAAACGGGGAGCTGGATTGTCTCGGGCCTGGTAGAACACAGCAAAGACTTGGTGAGACACAGAGGTAGATCCCAGCGCTGTTCAGTGGGGAGGGAGGCTCACCAGTGCACTCTGAGGCGTCTCCTCCCAGTGGCAGGATGGATGCACTGGGCTTTCAGGGCCTGATACCTTTAAAGAGTAAAGGCCCATAACTGACCTCCTGCTTGGATTCCTGGCCCACAAGGTAACCTGGCCATACCCTGGTCGCCCACAGACAGGTCTTCTAGAGGGAGAGAATGCTGGCAACTAGGGTGTTGTCCTCACAGTGACACTTCTACTTTTCACTGTAAGTCGATATATAATATGGTTTGGTATGTTATGGTATAATGTAAACCAATATGATATAATACACATCCCCATCTCAGAGCTTGTATAACGTGACTCTAGCTCCCAGAGTTGAAGCAGCCCTGCAGGGGGTGTGGGGGGTGTGGAGAAGGTGGACTAATCCAGTCTCTAAACCTGCCAGACTCCTGGACTAGGCCCCAAGGCCACAGTGTCCTCTCCACAGCTGTGCCATTTTGTGAGGCTGCTTGACAGCCAGTCAGCTGCCTTTCTCTTGGTACTAGTCTGATCTCCCCACTCAACTTTTGATCCAAACCACTGAGCCTCACCCAGCCTCAGTTTATTCAACTGTAGAATGGGCATGATACTTCCAATCTCCAAGGTTGGCTGTAGGAACCAAATGAGATAAAACATCCGACAGCCAGCAAGGCTCCTGGCTTTCCATCTCGCCCTTCCTTCCCTGACCCAGACTCTCACCCCTCTTTTGTTGGGCCAATCCCAGCAGCACCTCCCCAGCCTCCCAGCTTTCATCCTCATGCCCGTCAGCACACTGTAGACAGATATGATGCTCCAAACTCCTTTAGCTGCATCTGGGAGCCCTCACTCTCTACTCCTGACCTATAAAGACAATATTCATCCTTTACCCAATGGGATGTTCATCCTTGCCTTTGTACATCTCCCTCTGGTTAGAACGCCCTTCCCCTTCTCTGCCTGATGAGCTACCAGGCATCCTTCAAATTCTAGCTGCAATGCCACCTCTCCTTTAAAGCCTCCCCAGCTCTTTCTGCCTGGTCAGTTCTCTCTCCTGTCTGCCCACAGCACCCTATGCTTTCCTCTATCATAGCACTTACTGCTACACTGGCTTTAACTACCTGGGTTTTAATTTTTTTATCCTGATTAAAGCACAAGCTCCTTGGAAAAAAAAAAAAAAAAGCACAAGCTCCTTGAGGACAAAGAGAGATCATCTTCTCTTATGCCATATTTCACCAAATTTTGTCTGCCAACAAATTTTTAGATTCACCACTATTTTACGTATCATTAAGAAACAAAAAAGTGCTGCCAATTACATCTTGACACCTTGTCTTCTTATTACTTGGAATTTCTATTTTATGCTTAGTGAAATTCTTTGGAACTTAGAAAGAGTTTCGATATCATTTATTACTTCTGTGCATATTACATGTATTTGTCTATGAAATCAGTTGGTTAAGGCATTAACGCTTCCATTGTGACTAGTAGCTGTCCAACAGCAATTGGAAGAGACATTGATTGTAACAACTATCCCAGTTTTAAAGATGTTAAAAAATGAGAAAAAAAAAAAAAAAGTGTCCTATCCACCCTCCCAATGCATGGGGCCTGGGTTCGATCCCTGGTCAGGGAAGTAGATCCCACATGCATGCCGCAACTAAAGATTCCATATGCTGCAACTAAAAAGATCCTGCATGCCGCAACAAAGATCCCATGTGCCACAACTAAAACCCGATGCAGCCTAATAAATAAATAAATAAATATTTTTAAAAACAAAAAACAAACAAAATGTGCCCTAAACTCAAGGAAATACAGATTATACCTTTCTCCTAGACTAGTATCTGGCATCCAGTGGATGTTCAATCAATGTAGGCTTGCTATTGCTTTGTGACATGACCCAGGCCAATCTACAGTGAGAGTGGTCATTTCTGTATTGCCCTGAATCTCTCACACATGTCCAAGCCATCTGGAAGGACGGGTTGGCGTCTAGGCTGTGCTGCAGGAGGTCATCTAGGGAGGAGCTGGAGGCGGGGGGACAGCCTCGGAGGACGTCCTGTTTTCCCAGTGGACGAGAGGACCGGGGATGGGGTTTTGCTGGGCAGAGAGGGGGTGGATGTGAAGTCCTTCAAACCCCTACAAGTTCAGCAGAGTCAGGCTGGGACTATGAAATCTGGAGCACAAAACCTTAGTTGTTAGAAGTACGTTTTTATTTATGTATAAACGTTTGGACCCCATATCCAGAAACAACAGTAAATCTTGGGCTCTGCCCTCTGTCTCCTGCTGCCCCACTCTCTCTAAGTGATGTACAAGCTGGAAAAGGGACTCTGGTTTTTGGATAGTGAGAGACGGGGAAACAGAAAGTTATAACCTAAGGAAAGTAATAATGTGTTACGGCCAGAAATGCCCCTACTGTGTCTCCATGTGAATGTAATTTTGTTTGAACAAGTTGAACTGAATTTTATCTGGCTGATCTTGAATGTGCAATGCACACACACATATAGAATTTATGCGAGGGAGAAAAAGAAAGACCCCCGTTGCCTTTGCCTCATATTTTAAGCTTAGATAAACTTGCGAGGCTGTCCTCAAGCCTCTGACATTTGGCTACCCGGAGCCTCACTCTGTGTGTGGACGAGCTGGTCAAAACTCAAGCGGGTTCGGTCAGCCCAGATACTCGACGTCACACAGAATAGGAGAGGTGGGGGGAAGAGGCTT
This sequence comes from Balaenoptera physalus, assembly GCF_965194825.1. Taxonomy (NCBI): domain Eukaryota; kingdom Metazoa; phylum Chordata; class Mammalia; order Artiodactyla; family Balaenopteridae; genus Balaenoptera; species Balaenoptera physalus. The sequence continues at coordinate 25,697,930 of NC_138886.1, forward strand.
GACTGTGTCCTGGGAAGAGGCCTGGATGCAAAGGCAGGGCCATTCCATGCCTGGGTGACCCCAGCATGTATAAGATGGGGCCTGTGGACTTCCCTGGTGGCGCAGTGGTTAAGAATCCGCCTGCCAATGCAGGGGGCACGGGTTCAAACCTTGGTCCAGGAAGATCCCACATGCCACGGAGCAATTAAGCCCCTGCGCCACAACTACTGAAGCCCACGTGCCACAAATACTGAAGCCCGTGCCCCTAGAGCCCATGCTCTGCAATAAGAGAAGCCACCACAGTGAGAAGCCCACGCACCGCAACGAAGAGTAGCCCCCGCTCGCTGCAACTAGAGAAACCCCCACACAGCAACAAAGACCCAACGCAGCCAAAAAAAGAAATAAATTAAATAAATAAATTTTTTAAAAAATAAAAAATAAAATAAAATGGGGCCTGTGAAGCCTCCCCTATGGGCAGGGGTGAGAGTTCACCAGGCATTTAACAACTCATAAGGCAGCGAAACTGCAATGGGTTCCCAGTGGTCCCCAGAGTGCCTGGAGTTAACCCTTTAGTCGCTGGATCATAGGAGGGACCAGGGGACAGTGTGGTGAGGGACACTCAGGACAGTTGCTATTTATTTACAACATTGATATAATATCGTAGCAAGCCATTGGACTGTACCTGTGTGCATCATATGACTGGCAGCCTGTCTGTGGGCTTTCTGTGAAGATTAAATGAGATCAGCAGATGAACGAATAAGTGAGTGAATGAGTGAATGAGTGATTGGGCACCGTGCACTTTGCTCATGAGTCAAGAATGCTCTCATCCAGTAAATATCTGTTGGACATCTACAATGTGCCAGTTTTCATGCCACGTGCTGAGGATGAAAAGCTGATTCAGAAGGATCCCTTCTTTGGAGAGTCCTTCTTGGGGCAATAAGTGATGGGTGGGAAGGGCATCTCCTGTGGAGGCAACAGTATGAGCAAAGACACAGAGGCAAAAACAAAAGAAAGCAAAAGCAAGCAAGCAAACAAACAAACAAAAAACAGCTTATCTTGTTCTGGAAGCAACAAGTTGTCGTCGTGTGCAATATAAAGTTTGAGGCTGGAAGCAGCAAGAGATGGGGCTCCTGGAAGCATAAATAAGGGCCAGTCTTGTGAGGGTTGAACACTGCTGTGTAGGAGAGTGAAGGATGGGCAGCGGCAGGTAATTTTCACACTGAAATAATCACTGAGCAGCAGTGTGAAGCCTGGCTTCCAAGGGCTGAGACTGGAGGCAGGGAGGCCACTCAGGGAGCTATTGCAATAATCCAGGTAAATGATGATGCAGCAAAATATACATTGGGAGAATAAATTAAAAATATTAAGTTTGGGGTTTTTTTAAGTGGAAGAGTGAGAGAGAGATAGAGAAATAGGGCCAAAACTTGATCAGCAAACCTAGTGAAGAGAAAGTGACATATTACAGAAATATAGTCAGTATTTTATGATAACTTTGTATGGAGTGTAATCTATCAAAATATCAAATTACTATGTTGCACACCTAATATACTATTATAATAGTGTATATTATGTAATATACAATATTGTAACATAATATTGTAAGTCAACTACAATTTTAAAAAAGAAGCGGAAAAAAGAAAAATATTTAGAGGGTTAGTAGGACAGGAAGTCAGGGAGAAGGAGTAGCCAAGGAAACGCCCAGGTTCCTGCACTGAGTTAACCAGAGGTGACAGTGTTAGCAAGACCAGAAGCAAGGAACAAGCAGGTTTGAGAGGAAGATACGAGGGCTGGTTAAACTGGAGGAATCTAGATCATCCAAGAGGAGAGCTTCAGTAAGCAGGTTTTCCTCCTCGTCCCAGAGGTTTTCCCAAGGTTTGCTTTGGCTCACGCTCTCCAAGCCCTGGGACAAGAGAGATGATTCTACGGATTCCAGTCACTTTACCATCATCTTCGTTTAAATGAGCTGACACCTTGTAGTTTCAGAACTTGGCTAAGGATTCTGTCCAGCCTGTCTTTTTTCCCCTTGAGTATTGAGGTGTAGCCTACATACAGAAAAGGGCACAAACCATAAGTGCACAGCTCAACAAGCATGCCTTTTGGACTCTATTAAAGACCTTAAAAATACAAACACACATACACACACACACACATACATACACACACACACAAATATGAAAATAGAGGCCAGCCTTCTCTCTAAGAACTTTCATTTCAGACGGAGGGAATCTGAGCAGTCATGGCCATGACAACACCATCAAGCCCAAACACCCTACTTCGCATGGAATATAAGACCCTCTGGCATCTGATCCCTGCCCACTTCTTCTCCCTCATCTCCTGCCAACACCACCACCATCCTCTTCCCAAATCCAGCCCCGGCCTCGCTGAGCCTTAGTGTCCTGGATGCCGACCGCTCACCCATCCATCCACACCTGCTATACTGCTCTTGCCTTTTCCCACTTCCTCCAGGTCCATCCAGCAGATTACCTCTTGGGTTTTCAGGCGCATTCCAATGCTTCCTCTTCTGTGAAGGCTTCCTTTTGTATTCTCCTATCCCCACCCCTATTGCAGCTCATTTCTATCGCTACTTCTTTTTTGATTTTTCTTCCTTCCTTCCTTCCTTGCTGCGTTGGGTCTTCGTTGCTGTGCACAGGCTTTCTCCAGCTGCAGCGAGCGGGGGCTACTCTTCGTTTCAGTGTGCGGGCTTCTCGTTGTGGTGTCTTCTCTTGTTGCAGAGCACAGGATCTAGGGGCGCGGGCTTCAGTAGTTGTGGCACATGGGCTCTAGAGTGCCGGCTCAGTAGCTGTGGCGCACGGGCTTAGTTGCTCCGGGGCATGTGGGATATTCCCGGACCAGGGATCGAACCCATGTCCCCTCCATTGGCAGGCGGATTCTTAACCACCGCACCACCAGGGAAGCCCCCTTTTCTGATTTCTAAACTCTATCAGCACAATTCCATGGTTGTCTCTCCAGAATGAGGTTGAGTACACCTTAACTCTCTTTGGATGCCATTACCATCACTGAGCTCTCAAAAAATGTCTGTCTTGACTTGCGATTGCCAAAGGGGAGGGGGGTGGGAGAGGAGTGGACTGGGAATTTGGGATTAGCAGACGCAAACTATTGAATATAGGATGGATAAACAACAAGGTCCTACTGTATAGCAAAGGGAACTATATTCAATATCCTATGATAAATCATAATGGGAAAGAATATGAAAAAGAATGTGTGTATATATATATATATATATATATATATATATATATATATATATATATATATATATATATATATATATATATATGTAACATAACTGAGTCATTTTGCTGTACAGCAGAAATTAACACAACATTCTAAATCAACTATACTCGGGACTTCCCTGTGGCGCAGTGGTTGAGAATCCGCCTGCCAATGCAGGGGACACGGGTTCCAGCCCTGCTCCAGGAAGATCCCACATGCCACGGAGCAACTAAGCCCGTGAGCCACAACTACTGAGCCCGCACGTGCCTAGAGCCCGTGCTCCGCAACAAGAGAAGCCACTGCAATGAGAAGCCCACGCACAGCAACAAAGAGTAGCCCTCGCTCGCTGCAACTAGAGAAAGCCCACGAGCAGCAACAAAGACCTAACGCAGCCGAAAAGATAAAAAAATAAAAATAAAAAAATAAATCAACTATACTCGAATAAAATATATATATTTTTTAATGTCTCTTTTGAAGAAAGGAAGGAAGGAAAGACTAGAAAGATGGAGGGAGGGGGAAAGGGAGGGAGGGAAGAACAAAGGAAGGGAGGAAGGAAGGAATATATGAGAGAATTCACTTTTATTCTCAGTTACGAGCCTGACAAAAATGTGTTGGTTATGGAAGAACAGGAATCAGAGGCCCAGGCTGGAGTCTGAACTCTACAACTGACCAACTGTGGACCATGAACAAGCCAGTTAACCCCTCTTCCTGATTCCTTCCACTCTGCAAATGTCCGTGATCCTCAAGCCAGGAGTTTCAAATCATAATAAACAGTATGTTAGTGATCTCATTTCTCTATTTCCACCATCTTTCATTCGGTCTCCACTCATGTGAATAGAGACTGATGCAAAACATATTTCTTTTCATTTCTACCCTCTGAAATGTAAAACTGAGACAGAGAGGGAGAGAAACAAGAGATGCTAAATTCTTTCTACACGTGATACAATAAAGTTAAATAATATGGGTTTTTACTGTCCTACAAGGGAGCCAGATCAATAGCTTGGTTGGCAACTCCACACTGGCCCCCTCTCTTTCTCCACAAGGGCAGCGAGATGCGTACATTCTCAAGGGCAAACTGGCCAACCACCCCACATCAGTCATTCTCTTTAATGAGGCTCCTCCATCAGACCCCATTCTCTTGTACACAATTCATTTTATTAAATGGCCGCAGCTGCAATTAGGAGTGGGCGAATCCAGGCATGTGTTTGGGTTCGAGATGTGTCTTGTGTGATGTTTCAAATACTTTGGGTTTGGCAAAAGCCAAGACACATTCTGTCAAGTTCTTTTTCCCCTTCGTTTTTTAAGCCCGTGTGGATTCGAGAGAAATGTGGTCCATCTGATTCTCATTCGTTTTCGCCTAACTCAACAAAAAATTGTCTCGGAAGAGCTAGAAGAGGTCCAAGTAGCAAATCCAGCCTCTTTCACCAAAGCCTTCTTAGAATCTCTGTCTCTCCACCCCCAACATTTTGACATTCTCCGAACAGGCCAAGCATTTTCATTTCTTTGTGCTGTTGCACTTGCTCCCTGAGCCTGGAATGTGCTTCCCTCTTACCCCCTCCTCTGCCCATTGATTCCTGCTCCCCAAGCCCAGTCCAAAGATGGTCTCCTTCATGAAGGTTTTCTCCATCATCCAACTTGCAAATAATCACACGGTCCTCTGAGCTCCTGCAGGACTTCACCTGGAGCCCTAACTAGCTCTCTATTCGGTTCTGCTTTGTGTTACATTTGGTTGTTCAACCAGGTAAGTCAAGCCCTCACCGATGTCCACCTGGGTGTGAAGCCCTTGACCTTAATTAAAGGCCTTCACAAGGAATGGCAGACAAAAACTGGCATTTGTGGGAAAGCTGTTGCCAAAAACATTAATTATTGTGTCTATCAATGTCCCTAGGTGGGCTTCCAGGTGCGAAGTGAACTTGAGGCTTGAGGACCGGAAATAACAATGGGCTTTTTCCTCTACGATAATGAGAGCTATGAAATTCAGCTTGTTCTCTTATGCTCTCGGCTGCCAGGAAGCTAAGAAGCAGATCCGATGTTCAGTCCTAGCAACCGTATCACATGCCAGCTTCCTCCTTTTTCTCGTGGACTTGGTTTTCTATTTCTACATTGTTAGCGTATAAAGGAAAAGAAAGTCCAGCGTTCACTGTGAGTCACTTCAAAGTCTCTGTAGATTGGCTAAGCAAAAGTAAAAGTAATAAAGAGCTATTCGTGATGATTTCACCTGCAGAAGAGATCTAGGATTTAGGAAAAGGTTTTGCTTTTAGTCTTAGGGTTTTCATAAAATACTTGAATCTTTTACCAGGTCCAGTATAGTTAATACAAAATCAGTTTTTTAACTTAAAAATTAATTAAATTTAATTGTTAAAACACAGCCCATGCCATTCACATTCTTCTCTGGATCCTCCATCATATAGTAGGACACGCTGTACAGAACTGGCATTCAGCAAATATCTATTAAGTGGATGAGGAAAACATTCTCCCAGGTGAATTTAGAAGCCAAAGAAAGAGCTGCGGGCTCTGTATCTCTAGACACTCCTGGGTTCAAAGCCCAGCTCTGGCTGACCACGCAGCCCTGAAACGGGCAGTTACTTGGATCCACCTGAATCCCAGTTTCTTCATCCGTAACGTGAGGCTTTAACCACTTCTCTTTCAGGGTTATTTTGAGGATTAATTCAGAGATGAGATGCCTGACACTAAAAATTCCCTTCCTTTTAGTTACATGCGCTCACGGGCAGAAAAAAAAACATTGTCTTTTCAAATTTTATTTATTTATTTATTTATTTTGGCCACGCCGCGTGGCTTGCGGGATCTTAGTTCCCCGACCAGGGACTGAACATGCACCCTGCAGTGAAATTGCTAAGTCCTAACCACTGGGCCACCAGGGAATTCCCCACTGTATGTTTTAGACAGGCAACTCACCACCAGAAGCTGCACTGCTGGGGAACACAAGAGGAGGTACGTGGGCGAATGTCATTAGCTGGATAATGCATGTGCTTCAGAACCACAGAAATGGTAAAAGCTAAGATACAAAAGAGAATCCAAGCCCATAGCCTTCTTCCAAAGGAGGCAGTGGCCCTTGCTAGTCATAGAAATCAGCAGTTTAGACAGAAGAGATTCTGCTCAATCACTAAATGTGAGACATGAGTGATAGAAGAAATAAGTAAACTTTTTGTTTTTAACATCTAAATTGCCCTGATAAACAACAAGGTCCTACTGTATAGCATAGGGAACTATATTCAATATCCTGTGATAAACCATAATGGAAAAGGGTATGAAAGAGAATGTATATATGTATGTATAACTGAATCACTTTGCTGCACAGTAGAAACTTACACAACATTGTAAATCAACTATACTTCAATAAAATAAATTTTTAAAAAATACAAAAAAAGAAAGAAAGAAATTGCCCTAGAATTGTTGTGGAATGGTTTTCATCAGAATGGAATACAAGTACCACTGATAGGACTCAAGGTGATTTTATATGGCATATGGAGAAACATTTATTATTTGAATCATTATGCATTTATTGTATGATGTATTATAAAACATTGAGCTAGCACAGCCAAACTGTGATATTGCACAAATTATTATGAAGTGTATTTTAAAATATTTTTTAAATGAGTGGATTTAAAGAAAAAGTGATATCATGACTGGTAGAACCTATCTATGCCAAAAAAATTTAACATAGTTCTAGAATTACTGGAAGTATAGAAAATACAACTTTAACCTGCGGGTCGTGAGCAACTGTTTAAGGGCAGTCATGACACTAGGCCCCTCAGTTTTTGTCCCCAAATGACTTTCCAGAGATTCCCAATCCCATCTACACACTCTACTTCAGCCCCACTGGATTTCACACCAGTCCACCTACACACCCTGCGCTCTCCCACCTCCATGCCTTGTTTTGCCTGGACACACCTTGTCTTCTCTCTCTGCCAGGCCAACCTCAAGCAGAATCAATGTCTCTCTCCTCTGGTCTCCTGCACAGTCTTGTGCACGATGCTTGCTATTATGACCTCAGCACCTTGTATTACAATTGCTTTCAGGGGTGGTCCTAGGCAATGCCTTGGGTTTTTTTAAATTATTTTTTTCTTTATTGAAATATAGCTGACGTGCCACATTATGTCAGTTTCAGGTGTACTACATGGTGATTTGACATTTGCATACATTATGAAATGATCACCACAATAAGTCTAGTAAGCATCTGTCCCCATACAAAGTTATCACACTAGTATTGACCGCATTCCTTATGTTGTATATTACATCCCCGTGGCTTACTTATTTTATAACTGGAGGTTTGTCCCTCTTAATCCCCTTCACCTATTTTCCCCAACACCCCCCTCCCATTCTCTGTTATCTATGAGTCTTTTTGTTTTGTTTGTTTTGTGTTTTAGATTCCACATAGGCAATATCTTGTTTGTCTCTGTGCCCTGAGTCCCTAGCCTAGACCATTAAACAACTTAAAAAAATTAATAACTTAGAAATATCATTGAGGCATGCTAGGTTTAGAAATTTAAAGGCATAAATACTTGTCTTAATCATCGGGGATCATAGGCCACAAGGAGAACATGAATTTCCTCTCCCCACTGTACTCCTTGTACACCCCAACTAGGCCAGTTCCCCTTTTATAAGCTTCCCTGCCCAGTGCCTTCTCTTTCATGGCAGTGTTTACAGTTTGCTATTATTTTTTGTGATTATTTGATTAATGTCTTCTCCCGGCAATAGACTGTAAGCTTCCTGTGGGCAGGATCACATCTACCTGTGTTCACCATTGGCCTTTCAATCAATGCTCAGCACTGAGCCAGACACATAGCTGGTGCTCCCTAAATATCAGTCGTACGAATGAATGAATGACCTTTTCTCCCTACACACACACACACACACACACACGGGCTTCTAGCACCTACATTGTTGTATAGATCACTGAGTAGGCAGATGGTTGACACAGACCAGTGTAAACTCTCCTGTTTGTTTTTCAGACAGATTACAGCGGAAACACAATGCTTGCCAACTAGAAGGGGAGAAATTCAAAACGGTAAACGGAGCGTTGTCGCTCACGGGGCTCGAAGAGGGCTTCACAAACAACAGGGAGCCAAAATAAATGTGTCAAAAGTCTACTCCAGCAAAAGAGAATTGACCGTGTCCTTTCAAGAATGTTCCCAGCCAGCAAGAATAAAAACTGTAAGGACTGGACTTTGAAGAGGACTCAGGAAACCAGGGAATATATTATCTGTGCCGACAGCGTCTCAGAACTGGGAGGACACTGGGGCCACAGAAAGAAAGAAGAAGGAAGAATTGGTGTCCTACTGAAAGGAAGGCAAAGCCACTCTAAGAATTGCTTTTGTCCAGCCAGACAACAGATTTTCTAAAAGGATCAAAGCTACTTTACCAGCTCAGTTTTCAGCAGAGTTGCAGGGAGGGTGAAGAAGAAGAAATGTCTCAGCCTTGAGAGCTAGCAGATTTGTTGCTTTTTCCCTTTCTTACTTGAGAATATCTAGGCTGATGCCATCCAGACAAAGTCAAGAATGGACCCAACCATCCAGATTAATCCTGATACTTTGGAGCCACAAGGGACTGGCTCCACTCCCTCCTTCATGTGACAGATGAAGAGCCCGAGGTGCAGACAGAGCCAGTGACTGACCCCAGCTCACGTGAGTGTGAACTAGAGGCCAGACTGCCCAGCTTCGTGGTCAGGCTCACGTCCCTGCCCACCCTGCTCTGTGGCTGCCCGAGACCAAACACCAAGCCTCTTCCTGCCGCCAGCCTGCGTGCCAAACAAAGCTGATTGGCTGCAAGCTTTGCTTTCAGATCAGCCAGTTGAGGGCCATGTTTTAGCTCGTCCATGGTCGTTATCGAAGTGGTTTTTCTATCCCGTGGGCATTCCTGAGGCATCCGCACTCAGTGCCACCTTGTAAACAAGCAGTGAGCCTCTTAGTACTATCTTTTCTTAAATATCTACTGGTTTCAGGCAACCTAAACTAATCAGGTCCCAGTGGTCTGGAATACCAGACAACATATGTTGACTGGTCCTGGAGCTCCTTGAGGGCAAGAACCATTTTTTACTTATTGGTGCAGCTGCAATGCCAAGGCTAGTGTCTGGCTCACGGCAGGATGGCAAAATGGGAGGATATCCAAAAAGTGCACAGAATCTGAAATTGAAGCCAGAAAGAACTGTGTTAGAATCCTTGGCCAGAAGCTTACAAAGATGCCCGACCTCTGTGGGCTTCAATCTTCTCATCTGTAAACTAACACAAATACCAACTACCTAACAGAATTGCTACAAGGACAGAAAATGATCTGCGTAGACCATCAAGCACACGGGATGCTCCATCAGTAGCCCTTACAATGATGCCCTTCATCACCGTAGATGCAAGGAAAAGATGAAGTAAGGCAAATTTTTGTTTTTCGGCTGCGCTGTGCGGCATGCGGGATCTTAGTTCCCCAACCAGGGATGGAACCCATGCCCCCTGCACTGGGAGTGCGGAGTCTTAACCACTGGACTGCCGGAGAAGTCCCGTAAGGCAAATTTTAAATTGGTTCTTTTCTAGAAGCAAGAAATAAAGAAAAGGAAACAACAAATGCAATTACCCAGCCTGTGAGTGGTCAGACTTTCCTCTGCTATTTATTGTCAGAGCTTAAGGCCCTGCTTTAAAGCCAGCCCTGCCTTATCCCAGCTTTTGCTTCACTGAAGTCATAACGCTGGGCTCACTCTCTGTCTATTGACACAGAGAGCCTGTGAGTCACAAATTCAACAGGATGACTTTGCTGCAGTGTGATTGACTGGAAAATGTTCCCTCATCTGAAAAACTTTTTTTCAAGCAAATGGACATGCTTATTTTTGCAACATGGAGCGCAAGCTCTGTGTTTATTTGACGTTGGTCTCTGTGACATTCCAGCTAGGCCAAGGGAGGGCTAACGACGTTCACGACCTGCCTTGCAAAGTGACATATATTTTTCCCTCTCCTTCTTCCTTGCTGCCGACTGTTATATCTAAAGCAAACAGTCGCGGCACAATAGTTAGACTGCACTTCAATTTGGTGTTTACTTGACATTTACACACAGGCCATGCTGGACAGCTCAGTCATTCCGGTACGGGGGCCCGGCCAGCAAGCACTGGATTCCACTTGTGCTCAACCCCAAGCAACACAATCCTGAACCAGCTAGATGATGTCTTGAGAAGTGCTTGTGCGGCTGGGTTTTACTCTTATGCCTGAATTAGTGTATGTTAGGGGAGGAGGTGTCAGAAGGTCCTCAGCCTTCCCAGAAAAACATCTCCTTGATCCAGGCAGGGCAGAAGGGTCTTGCTAATACCACCCCTCCTCCCTTTAAAACCAGCGCACACACTGTCTCCTCATTCACTCTAAGACAGATCTAATCTAGTCCCCGGTGCGAAATCTCCTCAGGACTGGGCACAGATTACTCATTTGATTAACTTCATCTCCAGTTCATCCATTTCCTCCTCTGTATAATGGAATGAATGATACCTGCCTCACAGGATTATTGAGGGCACACAATAGGCAAAGTACCTGAGGCAGGTTGAAGTGCTTAGAAGGTGCACTGAAAATGTTGCTTCCCATCCCCTCCTGAGGTCCGTGCTTCTGGTTGCAGGAGGGAAAGGGGCTCAGGGAAGGGCAAGTTATGGGGGTTCCTGTCAGTGCAGTTTGATGCAGGGAGGGAGGCTGGGACTTGACTGGGAGCCAGGACACGGGTTCTACGGTCCCAACTCTGCCAGTGTGTGGCATGGGCAGTCACCTCTGTTCCCTAGGCCTCTGATTCCATACGTGCAAAGTGGAAGCCTCTGATTACATTCAAACATTGTCCGATTTCCACACCCGCAAAATCTGGAGGCAGTCCAAACAAACTGCCCTACGAGGTTGACTAGCCCCAAAGCTGATATATGGAGATGCCAGTATATCAAAGGAGTAGCAGGGAACTATACTCAATATTTTGTAATAACCTATAATGAAAAAGAATCTGAAAAAGAATATATATATATACACATATATAATACTGAATCACTTTGCTGTACACCTGAAAATAACACAGCACTGTAAATCAACTATACTTCAATTAAAAATAAATAAATAAAAACAAATGAACTTATTTACAAAACAGAAACAGACTCACAGACTTCAAAAACAAACTTATGGTTACCAAAGGGGAAAGTGGGGGAGAGGGATAAATTAGGAGTTTGGGATTAGCATATACACACCACTATATACAAAATAGATAATCAACAAGGACCTACTGTATAGCACAGGGAACTCTACTCAGTACTCTGTAATAACCTATATGGGAAAAGAATCTGAAAATGAATGGATATATGCATAGGTATAGCTGAATCACTTTGCTGTACACCTGAAACTAATACAACATTGTAAGTCAACTATACTCCAGTATAAATTTAAAAAACAAAAACAAACAAAAAACATAATAAATACATACATACATACATACATAAAGGAGTAGCAAGAGAATAAGATGCCAATACTCAGTGCTGGGCAGCATGTAATACCTTCACACCTGGCTAATGTGAATGGAAATGCTGATGGGAATGTAAATTGATGGGAATGTAAACTTTTTGAGGAGCAATTTGATAATGGGTGATAATGTTAACCTAGTAAAACAATCTGTATAAACTGAGCCTAAGGAAATGAGCGAATACATCTAAGGGTGCACAAGGAAGTTCTGGAATAGTGAAAAACTGGAAACAATCTACATGACCATCAAAGGGAGACTGATTAAATACCAATATTAGGAACTACTAGGATGTGTTTAAAAAGTAAGGTATATCTATGCATTAACATGTACAGCTGTCTGTGGTACAGCTAAGAGAAAATAAAAGCAAATTTATAAAGCTGTGTGCGAATGATAATTGGTATTTAAAAAATAAATTTTAATATTTCTATAGATGCATAAAAATCCTGAAAATTTGTACACCAAACTGCTAATCATAGTCATATCTGGATTAGCAGGATGTGGATTCATTTTTCTTGGAACCACATTATTGATTTTTTTTAAGCAAGCAAGCATTAATCTTTTTATAAATTTATTTATTTATTTTTGGCTGCGTTGGGTCTTCGTTGCTGCACGCGGGCTTTCTCTAGTTGCAGTGAGCAGGGTCTACACTTCATTGCGGTGCACGGGCTTCTCATTGCGGTGGCTTCTTTTGTTGCGGAGCATGGGCTCTAAGCGCACGGGCTTCAGTAGTTGTGGCGCGTGGGCTCAGTAGTTGTGGCTCGCGGGCTCTAGAGCTTAGGTTCAGTAGTTGTGGCGCACGGGCTTAGTTGCTCCGCGGCATGTGGGATCTTCCCGGCCCAGGGCTCGAATCCGTGTTCCCTGCATTGGCAGGCAGATTCTCAACCACTGTGCCACCAGGGAAGTCCTGCAAGCATTAGTTTTTGAAATCAGAAAAAAAAACTACTTTTAAAAAATAAAAGGAGCAAAGGATTTTTTATTAAACGTAGTGTATTCAACAAAAGTGTGATGCTCCTTCTGACGCCCCGTTCAGATGACAGTAAAGGAATTGAAAAGGCAAAACGTACCAGGACAAAGAGAATGGGAGCTGGGAAGCAATGGACATATAGCCACAAACTTAGATCAGAGGAAGTGGAAAACTAGGCACACTGATTTCAAGGTGCAGGACCCTTGGAAGGCTCAGGATGGGGAGTCACCAAGTTACTCAGAAAGTAAGGTGCATGTGGGAACGGAAACAGGACTATTGATTGAAAGCCTATATAAGTAGCTGTTGGAAAATCCATTAATCTATCCATCCATCCATCCATCCACCCACCCACCTACCCACTAATCCATCCATTCATCCATCCAAGCAGTCAAGCCCTAAGATTCCCCTGCTACCCGATGCAACAGGATGACTACTTTTCCCCCAACCTGAGAAGAAGATTAGAGCTTTATTCACTGGGGAAACTGATCTAAGAACTCTGGATGGAGGGAAGCCCAGCACAGCTGAGGACAGGAGCAAACAAGGATGACAAAAGGGCAGGCCAAATAAGGAGAAGTGATGCCACAGGCCTCTTTCCCCACGTGGGCTCCAAGAACACTGGCTGCCTCACTTACTTAGCTGCACAACCCTGGGCTAGTCAGGTTTTTTTAAAAACTGTAAAATGGGGTTCACTTGTTAAACAAATATGTATTGAGCACCTACTGTGGGCTGGCAAACTGCATTACATTCTGGAATAAGAATAAGTCAGCCAGGGCCCTTGTCCCTTGAAGACTGCATTCTAGCACATCAGTGGCAGTGCCAACCTCAGAAAGTGCTCAGCACAGTATCTGGTACCGTGTCTGATAGTCGTGATGTTAATTATTACTTTGAATGTCCCCACTCCTTCTGATTCCTGGAGGGAGAACACGGCAGACCCTTCCAGTACTCCCAGGAAAGACAAGCTTAGATCTTTGCCAAGATTGTTTACCAGTATATAACTCTTCAATGGTGAATTTGACTTTGAAACTCCCCGCTGTCCAACCTAAGTCTTGATTGGCTTATGAAGGGTCAAGGTCACTGTCTTTCTAGATCGGATACAGCCCAAAAAAGGCCTTTGCAAGTCATGGCACGAATCCAAGAAGTGTGATTCCCAAGTTAGTTTATACCTGGCCCTACTTAAAACAGTGACTTTGTGAGGTTTTAGGTGAGCTTGGTCCTTAGTTGTTGCATCTGCAGTGACGCTGGGATATCTGGTATGGGGGGGGGGGTAGAATTTTGGGAAAAAGCATTTTGGTCTTCAAACCAAGATACTGTATCATCTCCCAGTGTTGGGTACAACAGAACCAATTTCAAGCTTATCAAATGGGGATAACTATGTCAGGTTTCATTGCTAGAGTGGAGAAGCTAACACTGATGGTGCCTTTCACACCCAATGTCTCAGTGCTCACAACAGCTTTGTGAGGCAGGTACACTCATAGCCCCATTTCACAGACAAGGAAAGTAGAGGGCAGCTAGATGACATGCCCAAGTTCATCCAACTGGTAAGAGGCAGCACAGGGCCTGGAATCCAAATTCTTGGGTGGCAGTCCCAGCCATCTCCCCCTGAGTGTCTGCACTTTCATCCCAAGCTTTTCCTTCATCCCCCATAAGCCAATGAATTCTGCCAAGACCTCTCCTTCACTGAGTTGAAGCAAGAGGGGGCAAAGAATCAAACTCAGATAATGACACTCTAATCCACACTCACATAGACCAAAGATACTGTCTTGTCTTTAAAGAAACCCAAAGGAGTCTCTATTTTAATGGAAAACCGAGTTTACTGAATGAAACCCAGAACATTGAAATTCAACAGTTCAGTGTTTTCCATAAACACTTGACTCTGAAAGCTTTGTTGGGTAAGTGCAGCAATCCGAAAAATTCATCAGTAACTGACAACATAGACTGAGTGAGTCTCTGAATAGATTACCTTGTTGAATCTCTATTATGATGCTGGAAATTCCTCTAAGATTAGGTAACTATTCTAGGGCTTTCTCTTTCAAGAAGCTTCTGATCATCCCTTGATATAAGAAAAGCCTGTGTCTAGATTTGAGCTAGCAACTTTGAAAAATACATCAAGCACAATATGAGATATTTGAGGGCTGCCAGAAATTTATTTTGACCTTTTTTTTTTTTAAACACTGACACTGGCCATCCTCCCAGCACTCTTCCCACCAGCCAGTATATTAAAATTGATTAACAAACACAATGTTTGTGAGAAAGAGTGAACCGCAGGATAATCAAATGTATTGTTATTATTTTTTTTAAATCATTTCCTTGGCCAGGAGTACATAATGTCAAATTGGCAAAAATAACCTATCCTCTTGTCTGGCCCACAAACTGGGAAGAAAATTAAACACAGAATTGTTTGTTTCTTGTTTGCATTTCTCAGGGTGTGAAACACTCATTTTCAAACGCTCAAAATCCCTACACTTTCCATACTGCAAAAATCTGACTTCCATTCTGATTTAAACCAGGGAACCATGTTTTCCTCAGAAGAGCGACATTGTACTGGTCTAAGAATCTGAGGTACAGAAACTTTTTTTTTCCTTCAGTTTTACTGAGATACAATTGCCATGCAGCCCATGGAGGCTTTTAAATTAAGGAGATAGAATCTTCGAGAGTATAATAATGTTTTGCTTCTCTTTTCAATGCCAATTTTCCCTGGGGAAATTCTTTACCAGGCCAGGAAAATTTGGTGAACCAAGTCAAGGAGAAAATTCCAGGAACAGGTTTCTCTGCTGATTTGCCTTCTTTGCTGATTCATTTACTTTAAAAGCTAGATTTCTTTTCAAAAGCATATGGTATCAGGATTCTTCTTGTGGCCTTAAAAACAATCATAGTTGATAAAAGATGGTAAATGTTAGACCCTAATAATTTGTTAAGATTAATATTACTACTATGTATCTTACTCTTAAAAGATATTATGCTGTACTTAGACATTTAAAAATAAACAATCTAAAAAGAGATTTTGGTTTTTGTTTGTATCCTCTTAACATCTCAGAACAAGCTGAGGACACTGAAAAGCCCGAATTTAACATACTGCTGTCAGAATAGTTCAAGTCTTTAAGATAATCCCATTAGGTGTAGAATTTCTTTTTAAATAGCTTAAAGAATGTATGGGCCTCACAGTTTTGGGCTAAGAATGTAGCTTAAGCGATCAAACCTAAAGGTTCATGAAAAAGATTTTAATTAAATTTCTGAGAATTGATTTTTTAACGTCTGCGATTCAGTCTCTGCTCTAAAAACTTCAAAACCCAATGTTTGGGTTTTGAAAGGCAATGGATTTGGCTCCAGAAAAGAGTGGACACTTTCTCTGTCTGGTTTTGGTTTGGCTTTCGGTTATTTTTGTTTGTGTTTTCTAGTTTGTTTTATTACAATGCCTTGGCCTGGGCTGTTCCCTCGCTTTTTGTCCAACTGTTTTGAGAGAACAGAATTATGAAGGACTTTATTTTCTGTCTCCTTCATAGAATTTTTTCAAAGAAGAGAAGTGGGTGGTAGAAGGGAAGGGACTGGAAAGCAGAGACAGTGAACTCTCCACTAGAGACAGACGTTACTGACGAGATAAGGGCAGGGCTCCCAGATGAATCCTTTCACCAAGGCAGCTTTGCTGGCTCCCTTCATGCTACAATGTATACTCGCTGGGCATTTGTCCTAAAGACGCCCCAGTGGAACAGGAGCCACAGACAAGTAAGCAGATAATTGTAGTCCGCTGG
This sequence comes from Balaenoptera physalus, assembly GCF_965194825.1. Taxonomy (NCBI): domain Eukaryota; kingdom Metazoa; phylum Chordata; class Mammalia; order Artiodactyla; family Balaenopteridae; genus Balaenoptera; species Balaenoptera physalus. Next base: position 25,714,328 of record NC_138886.1, read on the forward strand.
GTAAGTAGCGTAGAGCGAGTGGCCACATGGCTTTATTAGAGCTCAGAGGAAAGAGGATGAATCTAAACAGGGACTAACGGACCAAGGGACAATTAAGAGGGGCTCAAGGGTTTGAGGCCATTGAGAGCCCGAGGGGAGAAAACAGAGGAGGAAAATGCACATTGTGTATTCAGAGACTTGAGAGAGCATCCAGCTGAAGTTGAGGGAGGGTGGGATCAGCGTCTGGAGCTGATCCTGTTAGTCTGTCTAGAGCCAGAGTAGGAAGAGTTTGGTATATTAGCCTAAGGAGTTCGGTTTTGCTCCTTTAGGCAAAGGGGAGCTGATGGAGGGCAGTTGGGCAGAAATGGAACTGTGGTGATTTGAACAAACTCGATTAGATCTGGCAGGGAAATTCCAGGGAGACTATGATTCTTTTTTTTGGCCACGCGGCATGTGGGATATCTTAGCTCCCTGACCAGGGATCCAACCCGAGCCCCCTGCAGTGGAAGCACGGAGTCTTAACCACTGGACCACCAGGGAAGTCCCTCCAGGGGGACTATGGGGGAGGTGGAAGAAGAGGACAACAGTTTGGAGGCTTACAGCAGTAATTAAAAGCGATAAATGAGGAGGGCTTGAACCAAGGCAGCCCAACTTGATCGTAGGAAAAGGATAACAGATATTTAGGAATAGAAGTGGTTGAACTCTGCGGATGCCTGGATGCCCAGGTCAAAGAAAATGAGGCAGGAGTGGAGGGGAATCTAGGTTTCTAGCTTGGGAAGCTGGGGAAAGGTGATGAAATAAGGTGGGGAAAATTATGGTATGAGTCTGAGTGGATTGAGGTTCTTGACCCAAAAGGGGATTAATGAGCATACAGGTGAGAGCGGAAAGGGAAGTCCTGCACTAAATACCTTACTTGGATGATCCCATTTATAGTCCTCATTATTTTAAGCAGTAGATACTATTAATATCCCCATTTTGTAGAAGAAAAAACAGGGAAAGTGAGGTCAAGGAACTTGCCTAGCTAGAAAGCAGCAGAGCCAGAACACGAACCCAGGAAATCTAGTGTTACAGCCCACTTTCTTAACCTCTGCACGAGACTGAGGTGAAAAAGAGGCTGAGAGTTTACCAGGACATGGGAGTCACTCAGAGGCTGAGAAAAGCTCTGCCACCTTGAGAAAGTTGCAAGACCCTCTCCCAGTTATGTATCCGTAGGGATTTCATTTCAAAGTAATGGTTACTTAAAAGCATCTCTTGCTTTCACCTTCTGAAAAAGCAGCTTTTCCTGAGTTCTGTGGCATTTATGCACAGACACCAGGCCAGGGTGCTGCCAGGTACCCAGATCCAGTGTCCAATTCTCCCTGCAGAGTCCTTCCCTTGAAACATTATGTAGCCTCTTCAATCTATCACACCCCTCCATGGCTCCACATTAACCCCTTGGCACTAATGGTTTCCATCACATCTTCTGCCAACTAATGCAATTTGTGCTGGAAAAAAAATCTATTTTATAACTCCAAGGACATTAATAATTAACTTCCATACCACAAAACTTGTAGTATCAGTTTGCTGAAATAAAGTCACCAGTACGTATTTAATTCTCCTTTAAAGGGTGTCTTCCATTATTATTTCAGAGTGCAATTTAGTCATCAAACGTTTACTCAGTCTCATGTTTATAAATTATATAGGGCAGGGATTTAACTCTTCTGGACCTACCTGTTCTGAAGAGGAGAGGGAGGGTCATAACCCTGATGTCACACCGGGCACCTGCCTTGAAAGGAGATGATTTGTGAACTTGAAGTTCCTTACCTCTTTTAGAAATCTGGAGCAAATCTAGAGATTTCCCTTTATGATGCAATCAGAGGAATAACCAGAAAGTTGCCTGCCACAAAGAGGGACTGGCTTCCCTCCTCCAGAAAGCTGTTCGGAAACTACAAGTTGGTCTTTTTAATTGAGTTTCAGAATCTTCTCTTGATTATATGACACAATAATAGTGGTTTTCCAATTCATCTGTGTAATATTGTTTTTTTCATTGTGGTGGTTACTTTTGTCGAAGGGGAAGGGCTACTGCCTTAGACAAATGGGAGAAAAGCAGAAAACTCCTCATGCACTGGCTACCTAAATAGGAAATTCCAAGTCCTGACAAACATTTACATCATGAAGGTGATGGCTGCCAATCAAGGCTTATCCAAGTTCAATGCAGTTTAGGAACCCTGGCCTTGATGGTAAAGTGGATAACTTCTCCACGCAATCCTCAAGTCCTAGTATCCCAAGAAACGTTTGCCATCACAATGAAAGGAACAGCGGGAGGAGGTAGCAGGTATCTTTCTTTCTTGGTTTCTCCTTTTGAAAAGGGCAGTATTTTCAGACTTAAAGTAACTGGCTGGCTCCTATGGGGTGAGGTTGAAACCCTCCAGGCCGCGGGAGGAGGTTCGGGGGGTGGGGGGTGGGGGTTCCTGCCAAAGCATGCCCTTCCCCCAGCTGCAGGATCTCGCAGCCATTGGCCAAAGCCGGGCTGGAGGATGGAAGTCATCCTCAAGGGCTTCCAACTCTCCGGACTGAGCGGGATTCCTGGCCTTGGCATAAAGGGTCGAGTGGATTCATTCGGGGAGCGATGCATTCCAAGAATGCTTCTGTGGTTGGCAACGAGTGGAAAAATCAAGGATAACAAATATTCTGAGGAAACCTAATAGGTACCAGGATCGCAGGACTCAAACAAACAAGGTGACAACGACTTAAAGTACGAGGTAACTGGATCTCGATGACGGTGAGCGCACACTGCCCAGGGCAGGGGCTTCGATCCTTTTCCCGGCCCGCCTCCTACCTTTTCTCTCCTGGGCTGACACCCGGACGGGAGCGGCCGCGTTTACTGACAAGGGGGCTCGGTGGAGAGGGCGGGCGGAGCCCTGTGCTCGCCTGAATCCAAACAAAACACCTCGCAAGCCTACGTTTAGAAAGCGATACCGAACACCACACTCACGTTTAAAAAAAAAAAAAAACGGCGCTGTTCGCAGAGAAGATGAGAACGAAAACATTTCCCGGCTGGAAAATTACTGATCACAAACTAAGGGGGAGTGGGGGAGGGGAGGCAGTTACAAGACTGAAATAACGACCGCCGTTTCCTCTTCTCTACCCTGTGGGCAGGCACGGCTGCCGCGAGCTCCGTGTGCCCTTTTCGGGAATCGGGGTCCCAGCGCACCTTTCCACTTTCTGGCACGGGGACACTTTCCAGCTAAGTCCCTTTCGGTGGGTTTGACCGCTCAGAGCCTAAGCCAAGGGAGAGAGTTGCCGTTTGACCTTTACCTCGCCATTTCACCTCTCTCTGACTCAGTTTTCTCATCCATAAAGTGGAAAGGAGAGCTGCGTGCCTTGCAAAGTGCTTTGAGATTCCACCTTGAAAGGTGTCCCCACGCCTCACGCCCTTCTCCTCTCCCCCAACCTCACAAAGTGAATCTTGAGCCCTTTCACTCCCTTCCTCGCTCCTTCAAATATCAAAACTGTAGTTCCATTTCCAATTCCGGCCTCTTTCCGCCCTTTCCAGGCGGGGAACACCCCTCCGGCCTTCTCAGGCTCCCGGTCCCAGCCACGCAGCGCTGGGCACCCGCCTCCTCTCTGTTCCCCCACCCCCATCCGGCAGAAGAGCCCGCGAAGAACCGTGCGAGGCAAGGCCAAGCGCCCGCACTGGAGCTCGGGCCCTAGAGCCGCGGTCCTGAGTGCGTATAAGAGGGACCCGGGCTGGAGGAGTCACGCGGATAATCGCGCTCTTCTCTACAGCGCAGACAGCTCGACGAGCGCGTCCCGGGACGGGGGTGGGGGCGCGTTACCGTCCCCCTTCGCCCCTACCGGCCTTCTCGACCGTGGGCTTCGAACCCAAGGAGCCGCCCGTGGCGACACCGACCGTCCTGGTCTCGCGGCGACCAGACCCGCGCCCCGTACCCAGAGCCCCACGCCGGGCCCGCTGCCGCCACCGCCGCCGGCGTCAGCGCGGCTCCTGCCCGCCAGCTGCCGGGCTGGCGTCACAGCCCGCCGGGCCCCGCCCGCGCCCCTCCCTCCTCCCCGCCCCCACGTGCGCCGAGTTTGTTTATTTAGCTGCCACGGCAACGCGCGGGGGGGCCGCGGGGGGGAGGAGAGAAGAAAGGGAGGGGGCGGGGCCTGGCGGCGGGCCCCAGCACACAGCGGGTAGGAGGCGGGGGGGAGGGCGGGAGCCAAGAAGTTATAAGTAAGGAGCGCGCCGGCGGGCGCCGGCAGTTCCCCGGCCCGAGAGAACGAGCGCGGCTGCGGGCGCGCGGGGAGCAGAGGCGGTGGCGGGCGGCGGCGGCACCGGGAGCCGCCAAGTGCCCCTCCCCGCCCCTCCGGCCCCCCACCCAGCCACCCGCCCGCGGCCAGCGCCCATGGCCGCGAGCGGCCCGCGCAGCCCCCCGGACTCCGCGCCCCGCGCCGCCGCCCAGTCCGCAGATCCGCGCCACCGCCGCCAGTCTCACCTGGCGGCGCCGCCCGCCAGCCACTCCGGCCACAGCCCCAGCGCCCACGGCGATAGCCGCGGCGACCGCGACAGCGGTGGCGGACGCTGCTGAGTCGAAGAGAGCGCAACCCGGCCACCGGACCTACTTTTACTCGCCTTGCTGATTGTCTGTTTTTATGAGTTTACAACTTTTCTAAGAACTTTTGTATACAAAGGAACTTTTTTTAAAAGACATCTCCCTTTTATATTTAATCCAAAGAAGAAGGATCTCGGGCAATTTGGGGTTTTTGGTTTTGGCTTCGTTTCTAAGTCTTTTTTTTCCCCTCTTCGTTGGCTTTGGGGTTCGGGTACCCCACTGCTTCGGACACCCGAGGATCTTCTGGGGCCCCACATTAATGAGGTAGGTGCGGCGCGGGGCGCAGGGAGGGGTGAGGGCCGGTGGGACGCGCCGGAGTGGCAGTCGAGAGTGGCCCCTGACTCCTGCCTCTGTGCTCCCCACCCGGCCCGCAGGCAGCCACCTGGCGAGTCTGACATGGCTGTCAGCGACGCACTGCTCCCGTCCTTCTCCACGTTCGCGTCCGGCCCGGCGGGAAGGGAGAAGACACTGCGTCCAGCAGGTGCCCCGAATAACGTGAGTGTTGCTCCGGGCCTTTGGGATCCTCCGGTGGGCTTCTGTGGGTGGGGTGGGGACGGGCGGAGCCCTGGGGTCACCGAGAACCACCGGACGACGGGGAGGAGTGGCCACCGCACGGGCTCCGCAGCCTTCCCGGGATGGCTTCCGCGCCCTTGTCTCAGCTGTACATGCGTGTGGTCCCGACGCTGTGGAGCGGCCGGGGGTGCACACCGGGTCCGCACATATCCCGGAGCGTGCAAGCGGCAGGGCGGGAGGTGTCTGTGTACCCAGACGCTGGCTGGGCCAGAGTGAGCTTGGCGCGTAGGCGTCCCCCTGGCGAGGGCGCACCGAGAGAGCCTCGGTGTCCCAATTCCGGGGCGGCGGGAGCGTCCCCAGGATCTGGCGGGGGAGGGACCCAGGCTGGCGAGCCGCGGCGCTGGCTAACACGCAATCGGGCCGACACAACATAACATCCTCCATATCGACGCACTGCCTCTCCTCGGACCCGGGTGTGGGCCATGACTGCAGCGCTGGCACCCGTAGTCCCCGGGCGCTTCCTGCCTGCCCAGTCCCCGTGTCTAGGCGGTGTAGGCACGGCGGGCCCACCACTACATTGGGTGGCGGTCAGGGACAGCACTGACGGTCTCTCTCGCGTCCCGTCCCCGCAGCGCTGGCGGGAGGAGCTCTCCCACATGAAGCGACTTCCCCCGGTGCTTCCCGGCCGCCCCTACGACCTGGCGGCGGCGACCGTGGCCACCGACCTGGAGAGTGGCGGAGTCGGCGCGGCTTGCGGCAGCAGCAACCCGGCTCTCTTACCCCGGAGGGAGACGGAGGAGTTCAATGATCTCCTGGACCTGGACTTTATCCTCTCCAACTCGCTGTCCCATCAGGAGTCAGTGGCCGCCACCGTGTCCTCGTCGGCATCAGCCTCGTCCTCATCCTCCCCGTCGAGCAGCGGTCCTGCCAGTGCGCCCTCCACCTGCAGTTTCAGCTATCCACTCCGGGCCGGGGGCGACCCGGGCGTGGCGCCGGGCAGCACGGGCGGCGGCCTCCTCTACGGCCGGGAGTCTGCACCCCCTCCGACAGCTCCCTTCAACCTGGCGGACATCAACGACGTGAGCCCCTCCGGCGGCTTCGTGGCCGAGCTCCTGCGGCCCGAATTGGACCCAGTGTACATTCCGCCGCAGCAGCCGCAGCCGCCAGGTGGCGGGCTGATGGGCAAGTTTGTGTTGAAGGCGTCGCTGAGTGCCCCTGGCAGCGAGTACGGCAGCCCGTCGGTCATCAGTGTTAGCAAAGGCAGCCCGGACGGCAGCCACCCGGTGGTGGTGGCGCCCTACAGCGGCGGGCCGCCGCGCATGTGCCCCAAGATCAAGCAAGAGGCTGTCTCTTCGTGTACCGTCGGTCGGTCCCTAGATGCCCACTTAGGCACTGGACCCCCTCTCAGCAATGGCCACCGGCCGCCTGCGCACGACTTTCCCTTGGGGCGGCAGCTCCCCAGCAGGACTACCCCGACCCTGGGTGCCGAGGAACTGCTGAGCAGCAGGGACTGTCATCCTGCCCTGCCGCTACCCCCGGGCTTCCATCCCCACCCGGGGCCCAACTACCCTCCCTTCCTGCCCGACCAGTTGCAGCCGCAGGTCCCACCGCTCCATTACCAAGGTCAGTCCCAGGGATTCATATTTGGGGCTGGGGAGCCCTGCCCCGGCGGGGCACACGGGATGACGCTGACCCCACCTTCTTCACCCCTAGAGCTCATGCCACCCGGTTCCTGCATGCCGGAGGAGCCCAAGCCAAAGAGGGGGAGAAGGTCGTGGCCCCGGAAAAGGACGGCCACTCACACTTGTGATTACGCAGGCTGCGGCAAAACTTACACAAAGAGTTCTCATCTCAAGGCACACCTGCGAACCCACACAGGTAGGAGGCCAGAAGCCGCGGAAAGGAGGGGGGCTGGTGTCCAGCCTCATCGGCTGACTACGGACACTCCTCAGGGCCTCCCTTGGGATGTGGGGCGCAGTCTATCTCCTCCATCTCCTGGATTACAGGAGAGAAAGCAAACCGGCGCCTACTATTTTGCTCAGGAGCCTTTTGCTGGGCGGATGGTATCAGTGCTTGAAAATGCAGTTTTGTTAGGCCTTTGAAAGGCAGGGAGATTCCAGGCTGCATGTGGGCCTCTTCTAGCTTGAGCAAACCATTGCCCTTGTAATCAAGAAATTATACTTTGCAAAAAAAAAAAAGAAAAGAAAAGAAATTATACTTCGCAGTGCAAAAACATGGTATTTTTTTAAATCAGTTTTTTGTTTTCTAGGCTATTTTTATTGATTTTTTCCTTTCCCAGTTTCACCCCTCCCCCTTTCTAGTCTTAACAATTAGGTTTTATTTAAATCCCAAGAACTTAATGGTTAGGCTTGCTGAGATTCTGGTTTAAGATTGTCACCGCAGAGAATTTGTTTGTGGATGTAAGTAGGTATATAAGGTCACTAAGGCATAGCAGTCATGAATAATGTTGGTACAGGAAAAGTAGCCTCCTGTCACTTTTTAGAACCAATTATAGTGGGACAGGATATTACTGATTTGGACTAGGAGAGGCACTATAGCAGCCATAATTTCTAAATTCATTTCCTCCGCAGCGATACCTTAGCTCAGAAGAATGAAAACGTTAGTCCAACAGAAGTATAGGTTTAAGTGGTCTTTGTTTTCTGTGATAAGGTATCTAACTTCCCCTAAAAAAAAAACAAGAGCAAAAAATTTCTATATTCCTGCTTTACGATCTAAAGTTTAATCTGGCCTTAAGAGGTATAAAGACGTTCCTGGATCCTTTCGGAATGGGGTGCTTGGGGAGTTGGTTGAATGTTTGGCCTCTAGCTTAAAAAAATGGCCAGTTCTTAATTCTTTCACAATCGCTTCCAGTGGCTTTATTTTCCTTTTCCAGGTGAGAAACCTTACCACTGTGACTGGGACGGCTGTGGGTGGAAGTTCGCCCGCTCAGATGAACTCACGAGGCACTACCGCAAACACACCGGGCACCGCCCCTTCCAGTGCCAGAAGTGCGACCGGGCATTTTCGAGGTCGGACCACCTCGCCTTACACATGAAGAGGCACTTTTAAATCCCCAAACAGTGGATATGACCCACACTGCCAGACGAGCATTCAGTATTTTTTACCTTTCACACTGTCTTCCCGGTGAGGGGAAGAACGCAGCTGGAAAGCACTACAATCATGGTCAAGTTCCCAACAAGTCAACTTGTGAATGGATAATCAGGAGACCTGAGGAAACCAAATGACAAAGAACAGATGGGGTCTGTGACTGGATCTTCTATCATTCCAATTCTAAATCCAACTTGAATATATATTCCTGGACTTACAAAACGCCAAGGGGGTGACTGGAAGTTGTGGATATCAGGGTATAAATTAGATCCGTGAGTTGGGGGGAGGGGAAGACCAGAATCCCTTGAATTGTTTCGATGCAATATAAGCATAAAGATCACCTTGTATTCTCTTTGCCTTCTAAAAGCCATTATTACGATCTTAGAAGAAGAGGAAGAAATTCAGGTACAGAAAATGTGTTTTAATAGCCTAAACGATGGTGCTTGGTGAGTCTTGGTTCTAAAGGTACCAAATGAGGCCAAAGTTCTCAAACTGCTGCATACTTTGACAAGGAAAATCTATTTTTGTCTTCCGATCTACATTTATGACCTAAGTCAGGTAAATACACCTGGTTTACTTTAACCTTTTTATGCAGACAGTCTGTTATGCACTGTGGTTTCAGATGTGCAATAATTTGTACAATGGTTTATTCCCAAGTATGCCTTAAGCAGAACAAATGTTTTTTTCTATATAGTTCCTTGCCTTAATAAATATGTAATATAAATTTAAGCAAACTTCTATTTTGTATATTTGTAAACTACAAAGTAAAAAAATGAACATTTTGTGGAGTTTGTATTTTGCATACTCAAGGTGAGAATTAAGTTTTAAATAAACCTATAATATTTTATCTGAACACTGTTTTTGGTTTTTGGTTTTCCCCTTGAAAAGCACATAACAGAAACTGCAGTTTAAACCCAGTGGGTAGGCATGTGAAAAGCACACCAAAAAGCCAACTTTATCTCGACAGATTAAAAGAAAACTTTTTAAAGACTAAAACTTACCTGGTTCAGGTTCCTCTTTCAAATGTACTTTAAAAAGTGCATGAAAGCAGTTTCCCTACCTATGAACTTTCAGGTAGAAACGGCTCAATAATTCTTCAGTTTGCTCAGTTTAATATAAGAGTAGTTATACACGTTCACATTTTAAAAGATCTTTATGGTTTGTCTTTAAAATTAAATGAAAATATAAAAATCTCTCTTTCGAGGCCTGCCCTTGCACTCAGAACAATTTATGTAACAAAAGAACCTCCCCACAGCGGAAAACCCCAAAGAACGTGGTTCCACAGTGCCCTCCTGAGGATTAAAGGATTCACTTACGCTTTGTGTAACAGATGCATTACTTTTAGTTATAGCCCCCAAAGAAGGCAGAACCAAAGTTTCTAGCAGATTTTTAAAACTTCTTCAGTCCTCTGAAGACAAGCCAGCCCCATTGTTTCAGCTGACTGAAACTAAAGAGGCAAAAATGACTCAGTCACAAAACCAAGTGTAAAGTAAATTTTAAATGGTGTTTTTGTAAGTTGGTAGCATATTTCTCAAATTATTAAAGCTTAAAACTTTTTTGCGGTGGATACCCAAGAATCTGAAGTTCATTTATGGCTGTCACAAAATGGAAAAAGCATTTGTGACACTTGTTGACACTATATTTGTAATGGTAATGTGGGTGACTAATTAACATTGTCAAGCGGACAGAAGCTGACTGGCATTTTCTTTAGACTGCTTATTACCTATCCATTATAGCTAGTGTTCAGAGGTGTGTTTGCACTGTGGGTACATTTTATAAATGGAATGAAAAACAGAAATTCATAAGAGGCTCATGGTGGATCAACAGAAAGTATTTTCCTTGGCTTTTAAGAGTCCAACATGACTGGAAAACGTGGCATGTGTCTTAGCTTAAAAGAAAACAGGTGCATCAATAGGATGGAATTTTATGTGGCCAAGAGCATATTCAAAGCATATTTAATGACATGAAAAATGCTCATGGTATGTTAAGTGGAAAAAGCAGGATATAGGACTATAAACAGTATGATTCCAATTGTTTAAGTTCAAATGTGTGTGTGCGTTGAAGGAGAGAGAGAAGCAATCGAAAATTAAGAGAAAAGACTGGAAGGAAACACCAAAATATTAATACTGGTTTTCTCAGATTAAATTTTCTAGTTTCCAAATATTCTCAAATAAGTGTCTATTTTAAATGGAGAAACTCTTTAAAAAGAGTACTGGTGCAATTAAAAGCTATTTATTTTAAAAAGCGCAATTAAAGCTATTTAAACAAAAAGCCTACATTCTAATACATTTTTTTTTTAAATTAAATTGTGGTTCCTGCTCTTGGAACCCACCTTTCTCTTATACAGAGGTTTCTGGCACATAGTTTGTGTATGGAAAGTGTTTATCAAAAAGTTCCACCGTTTTCATTTTCACTAAGTGCCTATCATCTCAGGTAGAAGAAACGTCATTCATAAAATATCAAGACATTTTAAATGTATTCAAATTTTTCTGATGTCATAGGGAAACATCACTTGCATTAACTTTTTCTAACCTGAATAAGAAAGCTTCGGTGTCTAAAATGAGGAAGATTTTCCAAAAATGTAACAGGACAAAACTATTCAAGATGCACAAATAGCTAAACTATTTACTTTAGTACCTATCAGTTCTGAGCTCCTAGGTGTACTGTCATTACTGCATTACAGAGCCGTTTATACTGTATAATAAAGAGTACCTAATAATTGAGATGCCTGCTTATTACATTTTTCTCATGACATTTAATTTGTATGTCCTAGATTTTAACTTGTGCGCACACACACACAGGATTAACAACAGTGTTTCCTACACATCAACAGACTTTCAGTCTCTCTCTTTTCCAACAAAGTGCCTTTTCCAACAAAATATTCTTTCAACCTGAGAACCTGTTTGACTCCTACTGTCTTGTTTGGGTTTGTTAAAACAAAACAGGAACCTTCACCATCTCAAGTAGGATAGTTGGGGATTAATCCTCTTCCTTTCAAAAACTGTTCCAGTTTTTAGAAATAAGCAATGTTATTTCATATTTGGAGATTCACGATTTTTACATATAATTTCTTTACATATAAGAAAGTCCAGGTAAGTCAGTCCTTATGCTATGGAAGCAAGTCTGCAGGGAAAATACTAAAACAAGCCGTGGTGGTACCCGCTGTACTTTGATCTATGGGAATATCTAAATTTAGCAGCCTATGTAGCCACCTGTTCTATGATACGTTCTGGCTTCTGAAGCTCCATTCAGCACAATAAGAATTTGTAGTCCTTATTCTCTCTCTTTCTCCCCACCTTCACCCTTCTCCCTCTCTTATAAAACGCATAGACACCATCCAGACCTACACAAACCTTTTTTGTGTATTTATTATTTTGTCATTTTATTTATTATTGTATATTAACCTTTTATGTATTTTATTTCCTCGTCTTTTCTTAGCACCTTTTACACGCTATTGTATAGTGACATGTTTTTATAGCGATAAGCTGAAGCTATGTACTTCCTAAAGGTCGTTTATGAAACTATCATTCACTGTTCACATGCAGAGTACTCAGTCAATAATATTTCATACAAAACCACCAAGAACTCTCTACATAATGAATGCTGTGGAATATATCACGGAATGTTCTACCTGTGAAAATGCAGAGAATACAGTTGCAATCAGAATGCTGTATAAAGTTTTTTTTTTTCACATTAAGTGAAACTAAAATGAAAGTTGAGAACAGACACCCTTTGGAAAGCTTTACCTTAAACAAAAGAGTAAATTTTGAGTAAATTTCTCACCGTCTCCTAAAAAACTAACAAATTCTTAAATCCTTCTGAAGTACCTAGGGGTTCAATGCCCTGGTCACAGTCAAAACACAAAGGAAACCAACTGCTAAAATGTTAGCATAAACACAGAAAATCTTTCAGGCTGGTCTCTAGGCTACCATAGCCAGCTGACTTAGTTGAGGGGGAGGAAGTGCATGGGGTAGGAATATCAGTCAAATTGCTTCTCTGGAAATATGAACATAGGGAGCCTATCTTTTTAATTGTTTTCCACGATGCCAGTGCTATAATATCACTTTTTCGAATTGCTTCAGTCTTCTCAACACCCTAAATGAGTCAGCGTGTTGCAGCCCGTCTTCCCAAATGTCCTGTGCCACTTGTTCTTAAAGGAAAAGGAGGAAATAAATAGAAATCTAATTTAATAGCAACGACAGGAAATAAATTCACACTTCCAGACTCCCTTTGACATCTGAGTATACCTCCTAGAACATTTTTCATTGATACAACCCAATAATTATAATGATATCCCAGAGTATGAGGGCCATTTGCTATCCTTTTGTGTTTCTTTTCATGTCTATGTTACATGTTATCATCTAAACAGAATAAGAAACGAGAAGTAGCTCTTTATAGAGAGATAGATAAACAGACGGATAGATGAAGCCACAGGTGGAGATTTGACAATTATCTAAAATCAATTAGGGCAAACAGTCAACCATGTCCAGTCCAAGGTATCTGAGGCCAGGAGGTTGAGTGGGGTTACAACACCTATCTCACCTATAATATTTGAATCTGTACTAACTGGCACTAAATAACATATTACTGAATGGTGGTCAGATCATCATGACACAAAGCCAATGCACTCAGGCACTTTACCCTGCATACCCTCTTAAAAGCTAAAATGGATAAATAACTTTACAGGGAAATTGAAGGAACTCTTAGATACACTTGCTGAAAGCCAAGGAGATATGTGAACTGGTGCAAACCATAAGCAGAGTCTCAGACATGACACATGGAAAGGATTTTTTCAGTAAAGACAAGCATACCTCTTTGCTGATCGGGTCACTTTTTGCTGGTGTATAGTCACCCCTTACTTCTGCACAACTCTGTGAGGTCTATGAAGCATTTACACACTCCATTACCTCAATTAAGCCTCACAACAAAAGGTAGGGGTGGGATTTCCCTCTCTCATCCCCATTTTATGGACGAGGAAACCGAGGTTCCCTTCACAGATTAGCGTTTTGTTTTTGTTTCTCATTCTTGCTGACATACTCAAAGCATTTCTCTTCTAATGCTTTTGTCCTCAGTCTGCTGGGCAAGTAGGGCTACAGGCAAATGGATACACCCCAATTCAGAAGGGTTTACTAACATCCAGGTTCTTCCAGTAAACCTGTTTAGGAGTCAAAAGCCCCAGACTTTCTGTCTCCCAATTAATGTGCTATTTCCTTTGTCAAGGTAGACAAGATGGGGAAGTTTCCTGCAGAAGTTTTCTGAGCTGGTCACTATGCCATGAATATGACCTATACTTTTAGTTTGAGGTGGAAGAAAAGCACCTGTTTCTGTCCCGGCACACAGCTCTCCTGGTCAAACAGATCTGGTCAAGCCCCTCCCCTACTCATTACCTTCCCAAGGTCCCTAGGGCCTAGTGGATAAAGAGTTAAATTGTGGCCCCCAGCTATCTGTCTAGTATCATCTCCTTAAGTACCCAATCACACCTTAAGTGTACCAGCCATGCAAAACTACTGTGGACCCCCCAACGCACTATGCCTGCTTCAGCCTTTGAGCCTTTGCTGGCAGATGTTGGTCTCTGCTGCTTCTGGAAAGATCCATACTCCCCTGACAAGCACTTATATATCCTTCATAGCGAGTTCTTAATAAGCCCTCCCAACCCCTCGATCTAGATTTTTCATTAAAATCATATCCTGGACTTCCCTGGTGGCGCAGTGGTTGAGAATCTGCCTGCCAATGCAGGGGACACGGGTTCCAGCCCTGGTCCGGGAAGATCCCACATGCCACGGAGCAACTAAGCCCGTGTGCCACAACTACTGAAGCCTGCGCGCCTAGAGCCCATGAACCACAACTACTGAGTCCACGTGCCACAACTACTGAAGCCCGAGCGCCTAGAGCCCGTGCTCCGCAGCAAGAGAAGCCACTGCAATGAGAAGCCCGCGCATCGCAACGAAGAGTAGCCCCCGCTCACTGCAACTGGAGAAAGCCTGCGTGCAGCAACAAAGACCCAAGGCAGCCAAAAATAAATTAATTAATTAATTAATTTAAAAAAATCATATCCATATAGATTACAAGATTTTATGCACACCACTGTATATAAAGTAGATAACCAACAAGGACCCATTCTATAGCACAGGGAACTATATCTATATCTTGTAGTAACCTATAATGGAAAAGGATCTAAAAAAGAATATATATACATGTATATATATCACACATACAAACGTGTATATATATATATATATATATATATATATATATATATATATATATATATATATAATGTGTATATATATAACTGAATCACTTTGCTGTATACCTGAAACTAACACAACATTGTAAATCAACTATATTTCAATAAGAATTTTAAAAAAAAAGACTTTATGGGTTTGGCTCCCCCAACAGACACAAGCTCCTGAAGGGTACTGGGAGCTTTCCTTCTTTGCCCTTGAATACCCACAGTTTCTGGATTTAATTGAATACAACTAATCATTTATTGAATATTTAGCCCAAATCTGGCATTTCTTTTTAGAGGACTCCTCCTTGCCGGGTGATTTTCGGTGTTGATTCTGGAAAGAATTTTGTTCATATGGGCGGGGGTTGATGTGTATTAGGGGAGGCAGATGGGTGTCAGGTGACCCACTGGAACAGTTAGGGGACAACTGGGCATGGCCTTCAGGAAGCCAGAATTTGGGAAAAGGAAATATTTTATTCTTCCCTTTGGAAAACCCATTGTGCCTCCCTTGAAGGGCAAAAATATAAGTGTACTGTGAACATATGACAAACTATGAAGGTTTTTTTTTTGTTTTTGAAAAAAACACACTTTAAAAGCTTAAAGAAGGCACTTTCCATTCTAGGATCCTGGGTGGGCTAGTCTGTCGGAATGAGGAAAGGTCACCTATTCTTCTTTAAGTTTGCTGCTCTTCAAGCTTGAGACTCTCCTTGCTGCTAGGATGACAGTAATTTTCTGACTTCTGAACATGTCTAAACTGTTCTAGAAAACTGACTCTAGAAAACAGTGCATGGAATTGACAAATGCCCCTGCCTTTGAGGCATTGTTACCGCCTCACAGAGGAATGAGTAACAGATTGCAGGCACTGAAAGCTATAAAATTACACAGGCTGTCTGAGCAGGAAAGGGTCTTCAAGACCTTTTAACTCAAGGAGAAAACTGAGGCCGGGATAAAAGACTGGACTTGCCCAAGGTCACATCAGGTGGGGATCTGAACACCAGCCAGGGCCTAGGTCTCGCTTAACAAGCCAACGGCTGATGGCTCTATCCTGAGAACCCAAGGGAACATTAGAGGCTAATACAGATTTTTTTAAGACACATGCAAAAGGATGGTTTTAAAAGGAAAGTTCTAAATTCAGTGTGATGTTGTGCTCTGATGTCCAAAAAAGTGTTTCATTGATCTCTATTGTGCTTCTATTAGAGTATTGTGTTACCAGCTAAAACAAGGACTATTCACTTACTATGGTGTCCCTCTAGGGAAAACATAAGAAAAAATGTAAAAATATAATTCTGGCTTTGTTCTGCTTTCTATTTCCATGCAACTTCATTCAAACATATATAATCTGTTGAACACCTACCTTAACAGCAACTGTGCCAAGAGTGACGGAACCGAAAATGAATAAGAATATATAAATATGCCTGTCTACAGATATTTTTTTCCTAATGCAATTGCTCTGCTAAGGGTATAAAGTGTAAGTTAAATGAAAATCAGCATCCTAACTCAGTAAAACTTGTTTACCTCTCTTGGAAAAGTGATCGGATAGTTCTTTGAGAGACTCAACCACTTTGACTACAACCACATGAGCCATTTTTTTTCCCTTCAGTTTTCTTGATTGCTTATTATTTTAGATACCTCCAACTTGTTTATCAGGCGCATGTCAAAGCATGTTAAAACGCGTTATTCAGGTTCAGCGTGAAGGATTTAGCCTTATTTGACAAGATATCACAAACTTCTGTTGAAATGAATGATTGGAGTAAATTGGAGCTTAACCTGCAAACCCAGGTAACTTATGTTTCTATAGATTGGAGATTGCATAGCTAGACCGGGGGAACAACCTGATTTTGCTTTAAGCACAATTAACTTTATGGCTAGGCGGCATAACTGACTTCATAGGCTATTTTGGTGCCTGGTGCCAAAGCTTGTAGAAAAAGGGGAGGATTTGGGATCCTAAGGGATTCTTTGCATTAAAGACTTTGTTAGGCAAAGCCACTCTGGCGTGGGAGTCTGATTTGCAATTTGTGCCTTTGTAAAAGGATTGAGATCCCTATTGTTTAATGTTTGGATCTCAATTTGCATTTGGAAGCACATGACCTCTTCTAGGTTTAGAGTTTTTTATTTTCATTTTCTTGTTCTGATATACAATCAATACTGCCTGTGAAAAAATTGATAAAACTGCATGGCCAAATGTTTGCACTGATTAAGGAAGTCAGGTAGATTGGTTTTCTCTGTGAATGGTGGAGTCTACCTGGGCTCCAGCAATAGTGAGCCAGTAATCTATTTAGCAACTGACAAATAACTCACAGGTATAGGTAAACAAACATTTTCATTTATTATTTCCTTAATTAGAATGCATGGCACTTTGTTAAAAAAAAAAAAAAAAAAAAACATCACTACAGAGGTCTGACCAGACAGTGGATCTACAAAATGAACTGAAAGAAAAAAATCCTCTGACCACCTCAGGTAATATCTGAATACATCCATCCAATGTCTTCCTTTATAAAGAAAGGTTTGAGAAAAATTATTTTAGGTTTGTGATAACAAAAATCTCAGCTGTACATGATATTTAACTACCTGTCCTTTGGTAAACAATTTTTAACATTTGCTTTGACAGGGTTCCCAGATTGGCCACATAAAACTTGGAATAGAAATTGCGTGAGGAGGGACTTCCCTGGTGGCACGGTGGTTAAGAATCTGCCTGCCAATGCAGGGGACGCGGGTTCGAGCCTTGATCCGGGAAGATCCCACAGGCTGCGGAGCAACTATGCCCGTGTGCCAGAACTACTGAAGCCTGCATGCCTAGAGCCCGTGCTCCGCAACAAGAGAAGCCACTGCAATGAGAAGCTCTTGCACGGCAACAGGCAACGCAACAAAGAGTAGCCCCAACTAGAGAAAGCCTGACAGCAACAAAGACCCAACGCAGCCAAAAATAAATAAATGAATAAATAAATAAATTTGTATATAAAAAAAAGAAATTGTGTGAGGAGGAACAATTTCTTAGATTGTGGGTTTAGGAAGCATGGTTTATTTGTTTTCTTTTTAACTCTTCAGTGTCTTCATCCTTTGTCTTTGCCATTGGCCACAAGAAAACATTTCTTGCATGTTTGGAGGAAGGTCCTGGGAACTAGTTGAGCAAGCTGGAGGTAGAAGGAAAGCATTCACAATTCATGGAGCACCTATGGCATGTCAAGGACTTTCCTAGATGTTTAGGGATTTGTGATTACGCCCATTTTGTGGTGGAGAAGACTGAGGCCCAGAGGAGGCAAGTGACTTACCCAAGGTCACACAGCTGTGATGGGAAGCCAGATCTACCCGATTCCTAAGCTCAGGCTCTTTCTGCCACATCATGTCACCTCCCAGGTAAACTCAAGTTAACTTCATTTGGGGGTTTTTCTGTTCCTCACCTCCTTGGAATGTGTTTTTTAAACTAAACAGGGGTTAATTTGGTGCACAGGAAGCTATAAGGACAAGACTGACCTAATCTACCCTTCTTTCTAATAGAAACAAGTAATCTTATCTGTCATTCCATTAAAAATACACCACATTCTTCTGTGCTCCAGTTTGGATAATGACTCAAGAAAAGGCAGTCCATTTCTGCATTATAGCACCACCACAGCCTCTATAAAATCATCAAAAGTAAATAAGCCATGCTTTTCTTCCTGGGTATTTCATTCACTGATTCCAAAGTACTTCACACATGCATTCATTCTATTAGAATAAAGAACTAGCAGCCCTTTTGATAGTTGGGCCAACTGGAGGTTAGCCTAACAGAGTATCTTTTGCTGAAGACTGTACACTCTGAGGCCCCCTTGAATGGAGAATGCCCAAGAGGAAGTCAGCCAAAAGGAGTGGCACGCTGGAGTGCTGTACTTTGAGCCCACATTCTCAGCCACATCCCATGGGAAACACTCCCTCTCTGCCATCTTCCAAAACGCTCTGCCAACATTCTCCTAATGTTCCCAGTATCTGAAGATAATCCATTTTCCCCTAAACGGGACCTCAACCTAAAATAGATCTGGGTCTGTGCCTCGGGGAATGGACAAGTGACTCAGAGGACCATTTCAGATCTTGGAAGCAGGGAAGTCTCTTCAGAGCACGGGAGCACAGTCTGGGAGCTGGTTAGTACTCAAGGAACAAATGAATGACAGAGCCAGAAGGAGTTCCAAGAAACATTTCACCTGAAGTTTCCTTTGCACTCACGAAGAATCTGAGGCCCCCAAGTCTCCCGCAGTTATGCCGCTGCAGAACCTAATTCCAGCCTAAGACTTTTCCAGACCCTTCTCAGCCTGTATCAGGCCATAGGCTGACTTGCTAAGCAAGACCCAGAGGTCCCCAAACCTTTTTATTTTTTGGCTGCGCGGCATGTGGGATCCTAGTTCTCCGACCACAGATGGAATCCGTGCACCCTGCAGTGGAAGCACGGAGTCCTAACCATTGGACCGCCAGGGAATTCCCAAGAGGTCCCCAAACCTTAAGTGTTGATGGTAAATGGACAGATTTTTAATGTGTGTGATTCAGCATCCAGGGTGGCAGAAGGAAAAAGAGTCTCAACTAAAAAAATGTGTTGATTTGGCACATTTCCTACATTTGGGTTTTGTTTTGTTCCTGTTTTATTTTTCTCCTTTAGCTAATTCATATCATCTGAGTTAGGTTTACATACAAATCTTTCTGTCCAGCAGTACGGCGTTGGTTAAGTAAGCCCTAGTTCTCCTTAGAATGGACTACCATGCTCCATTAAAATTATCTGGTAAACAATAATAAATAAGGGCTAACCTTTATTAAGGTTTACTACATGCTGTCCCTATACTCAGCATTTGACATGTATTTTTCTCATTTAGTCCCCTCAATAACCCTATGAGGCAGACATTATTATTCTCCACATTTTAAGGATGAGGATCTGAGGCAAAGAGAGCTTAGGGAACCTGCCAGGAATCACAAAACCAGTGAGTGGTGAAGCTGGAATTAAACCGGATTCTACCCAGTCCCAAGCTCTCGAGCCATATACTCTTTATATGCAGAAGAATGTTCAGGAGAAGTTAACTGGAGGGGGAGGCACCTACATAGTACGATCCAACTTGGTAAAAATATATCTACGCTTATGCGTTTGGGGGTATATTTGCATTGCAACAGTTATAGAAGGACCGCTCAAACGTCAGTTCCTTGGAGCAGCCTTCTCTGACCATACTAAAAGAGCCCTCCCATTCTGTCCCTGCTATTATCTTTTAATGTGCTTGATTTTTCCTCAGGGCACGTGGCATTACCTGAGATGTAACATATACCAGATACATTTACTGTCTAGCTCCCCTATAGAAGGAGGGGTAACAATGCCTAACAAACTGCCTGGCATGCAGTAAGTGCTTAATATTTGTTGACTCGAACAAATGTACTAAACCCTTAATTTTTTTGTTTGTTTGTTTGTTTGTTTTTTCTCCTCATTTTTTAATTCCACCAGGTCACAATGGTAGCTCTGAAACTAACATATGCACCTTTTATTATTTGGCAAATATTTCTCCAACAGATATAAGATTATTTTTGTTGTTGTCTTTTGTTTTTTTTAAACATCTTTATTGGAGTATAATTGCTTTACAATGGTGTGTTAGTTTCTGCTTTATAAAAAAGTGAATCAGTTATACATATACATATGTCCCCATATCTCTTCCGTCTTTCGTCTCCCTCCCTCCCTCCCACCCTCCTTATCCCACCCCTCTAGGTGGTCACAAAGCACCTAGCTGATCTCCCTGTGCTATGCGGCTACTTCCCACTAGCTATCTATTTTACGTTTGTAAACCCTTAATGTTGATGGTTATTTTTTTCTCTCTTGCTGTCAAACAGAAACAATTTAGATTCTTGATACTTAAATGGATTTTATTTTATTTTTTTTATGTTTCCTCCGAAATCCTATGAGTAAAAAAGAAAAAAAAAAGCACATTCCAAGTAAAGGGTAAGAACCTAAAATGGTTTACTTGAAAATGCAAAATGATCTCCTCCATGCTGGACACACACTTTCTCAAGAGCAGAAAGTTCTTTGCAGAAGAGGAGACCACTGGAAATCCACTTAGGTGAACTTGCCTTGAGTCAAATGAGATTCATTAATGTTTCAACTGCTAATCCATTTAGTGTCCTATTCACCCAGATGACTTTTCAGAGCATCCCTCTGGTGGTTTTAGAAAGAAAACCCTTCCAAGTCACTAGGCTCAATTGAGCAACAGCAAAAGACAATTGACTGCAGATGAAGGGATTGATCGAAGTGTTTGGGATGAATGGAAGACCACCTATCTGGCCCGTGTGAAAATGAAAGGAACATCTGAAATGAGCTGATATGAGTTGGGCAGGTTTTATCCCCAAAATAAAGTCTCTCCTTTCTCCTCTAAAAAGGATTAGGCCTGTGAATGGGAGTCTTGTCTTCAAGTCCCATGGCCTTGACCTTCCTTTGTATTGTTCTACTCACTTTAAACCACGGGTGGTAGTGGTTTGTGATTTTTTCATTCTCAGCCATGTCCTTCTGAAAGGGGACTTTTACCCCATCAGCAGCTTCAAGAACCATCTACAAGTCAGGAGCACAGTATCCCTGCATTCCAGGCAGAGGAGGGGGCTGCTTTGGCTCGCTTCCTTCCTCTTCCCCAAACAGAATCCAGCTCCTATATAAAATTCATAAATTCTTGGCAGGAAAGAAATCCTCCCATTGGAAGGAACAGATGTTCTACAAGTAACTTTTGCCATCATGACTCTGTTCCTAATATCATAGTTTTAAAGTGTGGGGGGATGTTAATTTTTTTTTAAAATGTCAACATGTTCTGGGCAGCTTTTCCATCTCCATCTGTGGCATACACATCACCAATCCTCCCACCGCCCCTTTTTAAATTTCCAGAGACTAGTTGGGAATTGGAAAGATATTAAAAAGTGAAAGCGGAAAATTCAATTCAACAAGTATGTTAATATATAACCTAATGCAAAGTAATATGATATTTCCCTCCCAGTTGTAAATCTCAGATACATTCTTTTTCCCCTTGTCTTAGACCTTGGAGGGGTCTGCAAGACTTTTAACCGGCAAAATGACCAATTAACAGTCAGGGGTTATTACTGGTAATAGAATTCCTTGAGAGTAACCTATTCATAACATTCCCTTTCTAAAGAAAGCCTCAATTGGGGCTTCAAATTCAGGAGGCTACCAGGCCATTTTCACTTTGTTATCACCTCGTTAAACTGCCCACCTTAAATGCCTGTATCGCAGGTGACCGCGGAGAAGGGTCACGGTCGGTGGATGCCTCTTACCTCGCCCGGAAATAACTGGAAAGCGTGACCCCACCTCGGTCCGAGGCGGGGTCCCCTCCCCAGGGACAGCGATGCCCTCTTGCAGCTGCTTTGGCGAGGGCCAGAGCGCCTGCTGGCTGTGACCTAGCCCCAAACACTCCCGACCACGTTTGGGTTCAAAGTCAGAATTCGGTGAGCGGACTGGGTGGGGTGTGGAATCCGCAGGGCAGAAGGAGAGGAAGGTGACAGCGTGGGCGGGGTGGGGAAGCAGCGGACCGACATTCAAATGTGCCGGGTATCCTCCCTCCGCTCTCGGTCCGAGTTTCCTCTTTCTCTGCCCAGTCGGAGCCAGTCGGGTCTAAATCCCCAGATCCCCGGCGGGCCCGTGCCGGGACCGCCCGCGTCCACCCCGGAAGACGCGGTCCCTGCAAACTTTCCGTGCGCAAGTGGAGGTGTGAGTGAGTGTGCGTACGGCAGGGCGCCAGGGGGTGTCCTTGTGGACCCCGATCGGCTTCGTTGGCATCCCCCGCGGGAAGGTTGGTCCGCGCTGGGGGGCCGGGTCTGGCGGGGGCCGAGGTAGGGGCGAGAGAGGCGCACGAGGGTGCGGCTGCCCCAGGGCGTCCGTAGCTGGAGGCAGGCGTAGCGCAGCGCGCGGTCTGCAGTGCCCCCAGCCGGCCGGCCCGGCTCAGGACGGCACCCGGCCGCAGGTCCCGGAGCCGCGCCGTGCCGCACCTCTGCGTGCGAGGCTCGCCCCTCTTCCTCCCTGCTGAGGCTGACCAAGTGTTACGAAATTTAAAATCAAGTCGAGGTGGATTCTCAGCCTGGTTCTGTCACTTACTGGCTTCCTGCTCCCGGGAGCTCTGGACATCTGCCTCCCTTTGGCTAATGTGCATAATATACCAGACAAAGTTTATGAAATAGAGAGAGTGTGCCATCAAGTGCCTGGTATATAGTAAGTACTAGGTAAATGGCGATCACCACCACCACCATCATCGTCATCATCATTAGCTGGCTAGGCTTTGGAAGGGGGTCTCACTGACGTCTCTGCTCTTCTATGGCGGGTCTGAGGGGAGGACAGGGAAAGATGGTTTCTGCCTCCCCTCTGAAGTAGAGAAGGAACCTAAGCACCCAGCTGGGGGCCAGCCTTGCTGTGCCTTCAACTCCACCTGTAACTGTGGACTCAGCCGTCCTCTCTTTGAACTCATATCCTCATTGCAGAACAAGAATAATCATACCCAACTCACAGACTTGTTGCAAGACAAGAAATGCAGAGCTCCTGGTACATAGTCGGTGCTCAGAAAGCCTCACCCCTCCAAGCCTTCCCCGTGGCCCCCAGCCGGCAGGTCCCTGGACGCCTGTACCTGCAGCACATGGTAGGTGCAGTGCAAGCCCCTTTCCCCTACGTACTAGCAGTCCGCCTGCGCAGTCTCTTTCCTAACACACGGTAGGTGATCAGTGCAAGCCCCGCCCATCCCCAGCTATCAGTCACTATGCCATTTATTGAGTCCTTACTCTGTACCTCTTCTATCCTCGTCTGACTGGGACAGCTTGGGCTGCAGGAGGCTTTAACTCTGAGGTCCTTCTCTTTCACGTCCCCTGGAAACCCTCTCCCCAAGAAGCCTCAGATCCCTTCTGGAAATTAGTAGTGTTGGAAATAATAAGAACACACACCCCTGATCTTGGAGTAATGGAATGTACAGTCAGAGGACCTGGCTGTCAAGAGCAGCCCTGCCAGTTCCTGTCTTTATCCTGTAAACTCTCTGAACCTCAGTGACCTCAGCTTTTAAAAATGAGGCGGGGCTTCCCTGGTGGCACAGTGGTTGAGAATCCGCCTGCCAATGCAGGGGACACAGGTTCAAGCCCTGGTCTGGGAAGATCCCACATGCCGCAGCGCAACTAAGCCCATGTGCCACAGCTACTGAGCCTGTGCTCTAGAGCCTGCGAGCCACAACTACTAAAGCCCGCACTGCAACAGGAGAAGCCGCTGCAACGGGGTGCCCACGCACCACAGCTAGGGGTACCCCCGCTTGCCGCAGCTGGTAAGGGCCCACACACAGCAGCGAGGACCCAACACAGCCAAAAATAAATAAGTGAAAAAAAAAAAGCACCAAGCACACAGTAAGTATTCAGTAAATGCTAATTTATTATTTGTTTCAAGCGCAAAGCAGGCGCCCAGTGAATATTTGTTGGACTGAACTGGGCTTTACCCTTTGCTGAGTTCTACATCTGCGAAAGCTTCCCTTCGAGCTTTCTCCTCGTCCTTGGCCTTGTCAAACGTCATGTCCTGTGACTTGCTGCTTGTGAGCTCTTTCTAGAGGTTGGTACTTTGCATATAGGAAGAGTGATGGATCTTTCCAGAGTTCAAAGCCTAGTATTGCTGAGATAAAATTCAACATGGAAATCTCATATTTTTGTTTTGTTTTTCGTGGCCAGTGTGCCTTTATCTGGGGGATGAGGGTAGAGCGTTATTTAAAAGTCATCCTGAGGGGAATTCCCTGGTGGTGCAGTGGTTAAGAATCTGCCTGCCAATGCAGGGGACACGGGTTTGAGCCCTGGTCCAGGAAGATCCCACATGCTGCGGAGCAACTAAGCCCATGCGCCATAACTACTGAGCCTGCGCTCTAGAGCCCGTGAGCCACAGCTACTGAGCCCACGTGCCACAACTACTGAAGTCTGCGTGCCTAGAGCCAGTGCTCCGCAACAAAGAGAAGCCATCGTAATGAGAAGCCTGCGCACCGCAACGAAGAGTAGCCCCCGCTAGCTGCGACTAGAGAAAGCCCGAGCGCAGCAATGAAGACCCAACGCAGCCATAAATAAATAAATAAAAGTAACAATTAAGAAAAAAGAAGTCATCCTGAATTATCTGAGCGTTTGTGTAACCATATTTTCTGCCAGCCATTCACATGTGATTGATTTTGTGGGACTGTGTGATAAGATGCCAGCAACTTCAGGGTCCCGTCCCTGTGACTTCTCTAGCTCTTGAATATGACAAACTCCAAATGGGAAAACCAACACACCAGTGTCCAATCTTTAAATGGGCCTTAGCAGTCACAGGGCATTTCTGTGTCCGTTACATCCATATAATCCTCAGTACAGCCCATTTTCCAGATGAACCTCGTTGAGGCAGAAGACTGACTCAGTGCTCCTTTCTATGACACAGACTTGCCTCTGAGTCCTGCCTCATCTCCATGCTGCTCTCCCAGGCTATGACGCGGGGCTTTTCACTGGCCATCTGAACAAGCGTTCTTAGAGACACTTTAGAAATGCTAGGACATGAACTTTATTAATACAGAGCACTAAACAAATTAGAGAGTTTCCCCATATTATGACAAGGTATGCGACAGCTGTTACTTTACCACAACTATTCATTATGGGGCTGTTTGTTTAAAGGTTACCCTGGTGGCTTGGGGACAGTGCCTTTTGCTCTCTGACTCACAGGAAGCAAAAATAAGTTACTATCAGGTGATGGTCATACTTAGAAGCCAAGCTAATAATGAGAAGGTTTGTCATCCCCAGGAGTAGGGTGGTTAGCTTAACTTTTCAAACTGTTAAGTGCCAGGCAGTTCAAAATTTAAGATTTTCTTTGTGTCATATTTGGTTTTTGAAAATCTATTCAAACATTTGCTGAGTAATTCCAGTGTGCCAATTTCTGTGCTTGGCAACACACAAAGGGATATTCTGTGGTCTCTCTCATCCAGTGTATCACAGTCCGGAAGGAAAGATGCATATATGAAGTGCATCCAATAGTCACCTCATCTGTGAAGTGGGGATAATCACAGTACCTGCTTCCTGGGGGCTTATGAGGCCAGGCCGTGGAAAGCACAGGTGAGAAGCAGTTGCTGAGACCCCAACCCAAGGCAGGCTCTTATATACATAGAGGTTGTATTAGCCCCATTTTCAGACAAAAAAATTGAGGCTCTGAGAGTGGAAGAGATTTGCTGGTTCACAGCTCAGCCAGGATTCAGATTCAAAGATTTAATTCAAAGCAACTTTGTATTTCCCTTCCAGGCCAGGGCAACTCCTCAAAGAGCCTTTGCAGAGCCTTCTCTTTTACTGGTCTCCATATACTGTGGAAATTAAAGGTTGCCCAAGTGTTTGCTAGCTCTTTGGCTTATGAGATTTCTTGACCACGTCAAATGCATTCCCCGTCCTCCACTCTATTTCAGTTTTCCACAGAGAAGTATGCCTTCCTGTCTCTATTTGTATTTATCCTGGAAGTTTACATGCAACAACTTTCTTCACTCCCTCCCAAAAGGATGAATTTTATTTAGTACACAAATATATCAGGGATCTCACGTTCTTTGAGGACAAGTTTTTTTATGTGTTTGTTTTCTTATTCAGCTTTATTGAGGTATTATTGTATACTCCCAAACTGCTTTTCTTCTTTTTAAAAATTTTTATTTATTATTTATTTGGCTGCATTGGGTCTTAGTTGCAGCACGTGGGCTCATCATTGTGGCTAGAGGGCTCTCTAATTGTGGTGCGTGGGCTCCAGAGCGCAGGGGCTCAGTAGTTGCGGCATGCTGAGCCCACGGCATGTGGGATCTTAGTTCCCCAACCAGGGATCGAACGCACGTCCCCTGCATTGGCAGGCGGATTCTTAACCACTGGACCAACAGGGAAATCCCTGCATTTGTTTAATGTGTACAATTTGATGAGTTTGGACATATGCATGCACCCGTGATTCCACCTCCACAGTGAAAGTCATAAACATATCCATCACCTCTAGAAGTTTCCTTGTGTCCCTTTGTGTTTGTGTGTGTGTGTGTGTTTGTTGTTGTAATAAGAACACTGAACATGAGATCTACCCTCTTAACAGATGTTTAAGTACACAACACCATATTATTAATTATAGGCACTATGTTGTATAACAGATCTTTAGAACTTATTCATCTTGCATAACTGAAATTTTATACCCACTGAGCAATAATTCCCTATTTCCTCCTCCCCACCCCCAGCCCTTGGCAACCACTAATCTATTTTCTGCTTCTATGAGCCTGACTATTTTAGACACCTCACAGAAGTGGAATCAAGCAGTACTTTTCTCCTGTGATTGGCTTATTTCACTTAGCATAATGTCCTCTAGGTTCATCCATGTTTTCAGAAACGGTAAGATTTCCTTCTTTTTTTGTTTAAGGCTGAATAATATTCCACTGATGTTTTCTTTATCCATTCACTTGTTGATGGACATTCGGTTATTTCCATATCTTGACCATTGTGAATAATGCTGCAATGAGCATGGGAGTGAAGATATCTCTTTGAGATCCTGATTTCAGTTCTTTCAGATATATACTAAGAAGTGGAATTCCTGTATCATATGGTAGTTCTATTTTTAATTTTTTGAGGACTCTGTACTGTTTTCCTATTGACTGCACCATTTTACATTCTCATCAACAGTATACAAGGGGGGGCTTCCCTGGTGGCTCAGTGGTTGAGAATCTGCCTGCCAATGCAGGGGACACAGGTTCGATCCCTGGTCTGGGAAGATCCCACATGTCATGGAGCAACTAAGTCCGTGCACCACACTACTGAGCCTGTGCTCTAGAGCCCGTGAGCCACAACTACTGAGCCCGTGTGCCGCAACTACTGAAGCCTGTGTGCCTAGAGCCTGTGCTCCACAATGAGAGAAGCCACCGCAATGAGAAGCCCGCACACTGCAGTGAAGAGTAGCCCCTGCTCGCCGCAACTAGAGAAAGCCCACGCGCAGCAACGAAGACCCAACACAGCCAAAAATAAATAAATTAAATAAATAAATAAATAAATAAAAACGGTATACAAGGGTTCCAATTTCTTCCCATCCTTACCATTATTTATTATTATTATTTTTTATAATAGCCAATCCTAACAGGTGTCAGGTAATACCTTATTGTGGTTCCAATTTGTATTTAACAGATGACTAGTGATGTTGAGCACCTTACCTAGGGCCATATATATGTCTCCTTTGGAAACACGTGTATTCAAGTCCTCTGCCCATTTAAAAAATTTGGGTATTTGGGTTTTTTTGCTATTGAATTTTATGAGTTCCCTGTATATTTTGGATATTAACCCCTTATCAGATAAATGGTTTGCAAATATTTTCTCCATTTTCACTCTGTTGATCGTTTCCTTCACTGTGCAGAAGTTTTTAATGATGTAGTCATGATGTAGTCCCATGTGTCTATTTTGTTGCCTGAGCTTTTGATGTCGTACCTGAGAAATCAGTGCCAAGGCCAATGTCAGGAAGATTTTCCCCAATGTTTTCTTCTAGGAGTTTAGGGTTTCAGGTCTTACATTTAAGTCTTTAATCCATTTTGAGTTGATTTTTGTGTATGGTGTAATTTTGGGGTTCTGTTTCTTTTTTTTTTTTTTTTTTTTTTGCATGCATGTTGATATCCAGTTTTCCTAACAGGATTTGTTGAAGAGACTATCCTTTCCCCACTGTGTATTCTTGGCACCCTTGTCAAAGATCAGTTAACTATACATGCATGGTTTATTTCTGGGCTCTCTATTCTATTTTATTGGTCTATATGTCTGCCTTAATGCCAGTACCATACAGTTTTAATTATTATAGCTTTGTACTATATTTCAAAATCAGAAAGTGTAATGTCTCCAGCTTTGTTTTTCTCAACATTACTTTGGCTATTCTGGGTCTTTGGTGGTTCCACTGAATTTTAGGATTTTTAAATATTTCTGTTAAAAACACCATTGGGGTTTTGATGGGGACGGCATTGAATCTACAGATCACTTTGAGTAGTATGGACATTTTATCAATACAGTCTTTCAATGCATAAACATGGGATATCTTTCCATTTACTTTTGTCTTCTTTGATTTCTTAATGTTTTGTAGTTTTTAGTGTACAACTCTTTCATCTTCTTGGTAAATTAATTCCTAAGTACTTTTTTTAGGTTTTTATTTTTTAATTTTTAAAATTTTTAGTATTTTTTTCTTTTTGATGCTATTGTAAGGGGGGTTGTTTTCTTAACTTGTTTTCAGATAGTTTGTTGTTTCTGTACAGAACACAATTGATTTTTGTATGTTGATATTCTATCCTGCAACTTTACTTAATTTGTTTATTAGTTCTAACGGTTTTTTGGTGGAGTCTTCAGGGACTTCTATTTATAAGATCATGTCATCTGCAAACAGACATCTTACTTCTTCCTTTTATATTTGGATGACTTTTATTCCTTTTTTTTTTTTTTTTTCTGTTTTTGCCTAATTGCTCTGGCTAGGACATCCGGTACTATGTTAAATAGAAATGACAAGAGTGGGCATCCTTGTCTTATTCTTGATCTTGGAGGAAGAGCTTTCAGTTTCTCCACTGTTGAGTGCAATGTTAGCCATAGGCTTGTCATATATGCTTTTTATTATGTTGAGGTACATTCCTTTTGTACCTAGTTTATTGAATACTTTTATCATGAAAAAGTATTGATTTTTTTCAAATGCTTTTGCATCTACTGAAATGATTATATATTTTAATCCCTCATTCTGTTAATGTGGTTTATCACATTTATTGATTTGCATATATTGAACCATTCTTGCACCCCAGGGATAAATCCCACTTGATCATGGTGTATGATCCTTTTAATAAGCTGTTGAATTCGTTTGCTACTATTTTTTTAATAAATTTATTTATTTCATTTATTTTATTTTTGGCTGTGTTGGGTCTTCGTTGCTGCATGCGGGCTTTCTCTAGTCGTGGTGAGCAGGGGCTACCGTCTTTGTTGTGGTACATGGGCTTCTCATTGTGGTGGCTTCTCTTGTTGTGGAGCACAGGCTCTAGGCGCGCAGGCTTCAGTAGTTGTGGCACGCAGGCTCAGTAGTTGTGGCACACGGGCTTAGCTGCTCCACGGCATGTGGGATCTTCCTGGATCAGGGCTCGAACCCCTGCATTGGCAGGCAGATTCTTAACCACTGCACCACCAGGGAAGCCCTGGTTTGCTACTATTTTGTTGTGGCTTTTGCATCTATGTTCAGGGATATTGGCCTGTAATTTTCTTTTCTTGTAGTGTCCTTATCTGGCTTTGATATCAGATTAGTCCTAGCCTTGTACAATGAGTTTGGAAGTGTTCCCTCCTTTTCAGTTTTTTGGAAGTGTTTGAGAAGTATTGACATTAATTCTTTCACTGTTTTGTAGAATTCACCAGTGAAGCCATTTGGTCCTGGGCTTTTCTTTGTTGGGAGGTTTTTGATTACTGCTTCAGTCTTCCTAGTCATTATTGATTTGTTCACATTTTCTATTTCTTCATGTTTCTAGGAATTTATCCATTTCTTCCAGGTTATCCAATTTGTTGGCATATAATTGTTCATAGTAGTTGCTCCTGATCCTTTGTGTTTCTGTCATCAGTTGTAATATCTTCTATTTTATTTCTATTTTTTAACAATTTCGAGTCTTCTCTTTTTTTCTTAGTCTAGCTAAAGGTTTGTCAATTTTGTTGATTTAACTTTTCAAAAAAACAACTCAGTTTTGTTGATCTTTCCTATTGTTTTTCTATACTCTATTTCCTTTATTTCTGCTCAAATCTTTATAATTTCCTTCCTTCTGCTAACTTTGGGCTTTATGTGTCCTTCTTTTTCTAGTTCTTTTAGGTGAAAAGTTAGGTTGTTTATTTGAGATATTTCTTCTTTTTTAATGCAGGTGTTTATTGGTATAAACTTCCCTCTTAGTACTATTTTGCTGCATCCTACAAGTTTTGGTATGTTGTGTTTTTATTTTCATTTATCTCAAGATATTTTTTGATTTCCCTTTTGATTTCTTCTTTGACTCATCGGTTGTTAGGGGTGTATTGTTTAATTTCCACATATTTTTGAATTTTCCAATTTTCTTCCTATTATTGATTTCTAGTTTCATATTGTGGTGGTTAGAAAAAAATACTTTATATGATTCCAGTCTTCTCAAATTTTTAAGACTTTTGTGGCCTAACATGATCTATTCTGGATAATGTTATGTGTGCTCTTGAGAAGAATGTGTATTCTGCTGCTTTTGGGTGAAAAGTTCTGTATATGTCTGACATCACTCCTAACAAACAAATATATGAGCATATAAAGAGAAGAACTTTTATTACCTACTGTCCTTTAAATGCATAAGCTCAAAAGCATTCTCAACATGCACCCCTATGTTCATAGCAGCACTATTTACAACAGTCAAGACATGGAAACAACCTAAATGTCCATCAACAGATGAATGGATAAAGCAGATGAATGGATAAAGAATGGAATATTACTCAGCCATAAAAAAGAATGAAATAACGCCATTTGCAGCAACATGGATGGACCTAGAGACTATCGTACTAAGTGAAGTAAGTCAGAAAGAGAAAGACAAATACCACATGATATCACTTATATGTGGAATCTAAAATACAACACAAATGAACATATTTACGAAACAAAAACAGACTCAGTCATAGAGAGCAGACTTGTGGTTGCCAAGTGGGAGGGTGGTGGGGGAGGGAAGGACTGGGGATTTGGGCTTAGCAGAGGCAAACTATTATATATAAGATGGATAAACAACAAGGTCCTACTGTATAGCACAGGGAACTATATTCAGTATTCTTTGATAAACCATAATGGAAAAGAATATTAAAAAGAATGTATATATATGTATAACTGAGTCACTTTGCTATACAGCAGAAATTAACACAACATTGTAAATCAACTATACTTCAATAAATTTTTTTTAAAAAAAGCATTCTCAGAGGAAAACGTTAATAAAGAAACTAATATAAATTGAAGGTCTTTTATAATTTAATTCTCACAAACCCCTGGATGGGAGGTATTATCCCAATTCTAGAACTCGGGAAGCTGAGGCTTAGGCAGCATAACAAGCCTGAGATTCCAGTCTCTGCTTTATATCATAGTCACCCCAGGAATTTGAAACAAATATAGACCCCTGGGCTGCCTGGTGTCCCAGAGCGTGAACTTTCCTGAGGGTGTGACCT
The DNA here is from genome assembly GCF_965194825.1 of Balaenoptera physalus. Lineage (NCBI taxonomy): Eukaryota > Metazoa > Chordata > Mammalia > Artiodactyla > Balaenopteridae > Balaenoptera > Balaenoptera physalus. The sequence goes on from NC_138886.1 coordinate 25,745,909, forward strand.
GCTCTCCTGTTGTTCTGCAGGCAAACCTACACCAGTCATTCCAGTTACTGTGGCTCAGATTCTACTCCACTACCCTCCAGTTATTAACGTTAGAATAGAGAAGACAAAAGATGGGAAAATAATGACACTACTATTCTTACCTCTACTTGCCTTTTGCAACTGTGTGAGTTCGGCATTTCACAAACTCAAACATAGGAGGGACTTGACTTACCTTGATTCATTGCTGTATCAGCATCTAGAACAGTGCCTGGCATGTAGTGGATGCTTAATAAATATTTGGAAAGAATGGGTGAATGACTAAGGACACCAATGTAGGAGAAATCAGGTGATTCAGCGGGTTGTCACTCTGATCAAATCAAGCCCTCCTGCTACTGTGCCACAGCCTAGTGCACAGCTAAAAGGCTGTTCCTTCCTAAAATTAGCCCCCGACTGCTGACTATGGCTGATGGTGGCAGCTATTGAATAAAAAGGTGATCTGTTAAATGTGAGATGATCTGAAAACTTCAGGACTTGGAGCAGTAACCATTGTCCTGTTATGCCATTTAAGAAATAGTGTTGAGGGCTTCCCTGGTGGCCCAGTGGTTGAGAATCCGCCTGCCAATGCAGGGGACGTGGGTTCGAGCCCTGGTCTGGGAGGATCCCACATGCCGCGGAGCAACTAGGCCCGTGAGCCACAACTACTGAGCCTGCGCATCTGGGGCCTGTGCTCCGCAACAAGAGAGCCCGCGATAGTGAGAGGCCCGCGCACCGCGATGAAGAGTGGCCCCTGCTTGCCACAACTAGAGAAAGCCCTCACACAGAAACGAAGACCCAATACAGCCATAAATAAATAAATAAAAATTAAAAAAAAAAAAAAGAAATAGTGTTGAAACCAGCAAGCCGCTTTCAGGTTTGCCCAGGCAACACAGTTGTTTGGGCTTTCTTTACAAAATGCCAAGCAGGCTGATCATCATAAATACGTCATTCTATGCCTGATCATGTATCACATGTCTGCTTGGGTAGCAGAATAAAAAAATTGGCAGCCCTGGGTCAAATCTCTACTTAGTCAGAATAGCCATGGAACATTGTGGAATTCACCAAACCACTTTGAATCTTATGTCTGTACTGTTTTAGATAGGCAGTTAGAGGGACAAAAGGAGACAACCAATGGGAAGTATCAGTGCACACCTGGCTGTTTTGATATGAACTTTGGAGCATAGTTGAGAAGCTCTACATGACCCTCTCAAACTTCTCCAAACACTGGCCCCCAAAGGCCCATGGTTCTCACTCTCTTCCTCATGGTACTGTGGTTAAAGAAATCCAACACTGGAAGCCTAGACTCAAGTGCTGACAGATTTACTTGCTAAGGATGGGACCTTGGTTAGGTTACTTAACCTGGCTAAGCCTCAGTTTCATCATCTGTAAAATGGGGGAAGACAATAGGGCTTGTTAAAAGTAAGACTATTAATAAGAATTAAATGGGATAATTCAGTGTCTGCCTCATAGCAAGCATTCCATGAATGTTGGCTATTTTTATCACCATTATTAATTGGGTCCAATTTCCTGGGTGTTGGGAGAAAGAATGCAAGCTGAGGTTCCATTACTAAATAATGCTGATAATGCCATCTCAGAGAAGAGATTGCTGGAGTGAAATGCTTCAGGCCTCCGATGTTTGACGGTTTCCGGCTCTAGCTCATCCAATCACTGGCCCCGTGACCTCGGGATCTAAGACAAGCCCCTCCCCATCTTTTGGCCTTAGTCTCCCACCCACCATCCCCATACTGCCCATTAAAGGAACCGGTCTAGGTCTTAACAGCGCTGAGCATGCTCTCTGCTACAATTTGGAGGACCTCATAAAAAAAATTCTTCATTTCTCTCCTATCCTATTCCAATTCCTTGCCCTGAAAGCAGGAAAGAATCCAAATTAACCTTACCATGGCTGCAAGCTGCGAATTCCAAGGACCAAATCTGGCACCTTGAGACAAGACTCCATACAGTCAAAACCTAATATAAAGTGACTGACAAAACTTGACATATGTACAATATAGCAGCCAAAGTCCTGTATGGAAATATGTGTAACTGATCATTGAAGTTGAACGGAGTTGAATGTCCCCAACCTTAGGAAATATGCACTGAAGTACTTAGGGGTAAAAGGCCATCATGCATGTAAGTTCATCTCAAACAGTAAAATCTTAACAATAGGTGAATCTGGGTAAAGGGTATGTGAGGTGACTTGCACTTTTTTTTTTTTGTAACTTTTGTAAGTTGGAAATTATTTCCAAATAAAAATTAAAAAATAAAAACCTAATAACGGGGGATGTAATGTACAAAATGATAAATATAATTAACACTCCTTTATGTTATTTATGAAAGGTATTAAGAGAGTAAATCCTGAGAAGGTAACATAACATTGTAAAGCAACTATACTCCAACAAAAATTAATTAATAATAATAATAAATAATATGCCCCAGTTTATTCATTCATCTCTTTATAAACATGTGGATAATTTTTCTTTTTCAACTATTAAAAACAATGCTACAGTGAAAAATACAAAAAAAGAGAGTAAATCCTGGAGGGTGGGGAGGGAAGGCAGCCATCAGGGAGCCAAGGAATGAGAGGAGAAAAAGACATGGAGCAAGTGAGCGTAAAATGCTTCCCCAAAACACATCCTGAAAGGCAGGGGAGAACCAGGGTAGTAATTGTAGCATGGGCTATGTTAAGGAGTACTGAACTGAGATGAGAGAGATGGAGCATGGAAAATGATGGACGGGTTGAATTTGAAGACACAAAAGAAGAAATTAAAATGGGGAAAGATGGGAAAATGCATACAGACAGTCCTTGACTTAGGATGGTTCAACTTACAATTTTTCCACTTTACGATGATGCAAAAGTGATACACGTTCAGTAGAAAGCGTACTTCAAATTTTGAATTTTGCTCTTTTCCTGGGCTAGTGATATGCGGTACAATATTCCCTCATGATGCTGGGCAGCGGCAGCCGCAGCTCCTAGTCAGTCACGTGATCACAGAGGGGGAAAAAAGGATACATTTACAACCATTCGGTAACCACAAAACCATTCTGGTTTTCACTTTCAGTACAGGATTCAATAAGTTACATGAGATATTCAACACTTTACTATAAAATAGGCTTTGTGTTAGATGATTTTGCCCAACTGTAGGCTAATGGAAGTGTTCTGAGCACATTTCAGGTAGGCAGGGCTAAGCTATAATGGCTAGGTGTATTAAATGCATTTTCAACTTACTTACAATGGGTTATCGGGGCATGACCCCATTGTGGGTCGAGGAAGATCTGTAGACAGAGAAATCAGTCTCATATAAAAAGGCACCTACTTCCCCTCCATAATCAGATGTGATAGATGAACCCACCACTGTGCAACCAACTAACAGATAAGGGAACGTGTCTCCTTCTAAGATTTTCTAATATGTGAGAACAAAATGCTGGAATGAAAATATCATGAGTTTGCAACCCCCAGTGAATCAACGGATCTAGGCATTGAGCATCAATGTCTGCTAACATCAAAAAAGGAATGAAAACAAGACATTGTGTGTCCTCTGATGAAAGAATGCAATGCCACCCATAGGATTGCCAAAGGGATCACTCCTGTGTCTGATCAAGCTGTTGGGTCCAGCTGTCACTTTGGAGGGAATACAGAGAACAGAGGGAAATACTGAGCTGCACCCAGAGCGTTCAACCAGCCAAATCCAGACTGAGAAACTTTATAGGTCAACCTGTAGAGTTCTTCAATATATAAAGTGTATGGAAAGGAAAGAACGAATGGGAAACCCATAGATTAAAATAGACTTTAGAGATATAGCAAGTTTTTTAAAAATGGTAAAACTACTATAATGTTTAGATATGCCTAATTGGATGATAAATTCAAGGAAGTAACTACTCTAAAAATCAAGAATTGTGGTTACTTTGAAGGGAGGGCTGGGGCTATGAATAGAATGAGGCATGTGGAGGGCTTCTTGAGGTTCTGGCAAAGTTCTACTTCTTGACTTGGGTGAAGTTTGAAAAGATGTGTGCCTTATAATAATAATTCACTAAGCTATACATTTGTGTGTCTTGCTGTACCTGAGCTCTATGTTACAAGGCTAAAAATATCAGAGGCAGCATTCTCCAGTTTATGTGCAGGTGGCTTTAAGCTCTGGCATCCAAAGCAACAGTCAAGGAGTCAATGACTGTGATCCTTCAAAAACCCTCACCATTTCACAGGTGTTGTCTTTTCTCACAGCATCACCAGGAAGGAGAACTTGTAGCCTGACACAGAGAAATAAGGGATTTGGAATGAGATAGACCTAGGCTAAAGCCTGCTGTCTGCACTTTTTACTTGTTGCCTTCTACCTTATAGCCGCAATGTTGTGTAAATTCCCCAATCCCACAGAGCTTCAATTTCCTCATGTATCAAATCAGGATAAAATATTGTGAGGATTAGATAAATGTGGGCAATGGTATACAGCAGATGCTCAACTGAGGCTATCACTATAATTATTCCTATGAGTAATAGTAAAGAATAGGTTGGCAGGGTTCTAGGACCTGGAAAGTGTGTGTGAGTGCACTGCCATGTTGGGTAGTCATTCTGATTGTTCTCACACTTGCTCTAAGCCCAGTGGTCTTGCTCTAAGGCTCCTGTGGTCTGCCTTATCCAGGAGGACAGGCCCATGCAGGGAAGCCCTGGGTCACACCTTTGAGTGCTGGGAGCATGTGACCTTCTTTGGGGTATCCTTCCCTGGAGACATTACATAGAGAATCTATGTAATCCATGTAAGGGTGAATCCATGAGGCACCCTCTCAGTGATAAAGTCAATGACAAAAACTCCTTCATCAACTATTCCTGCCCCATCTGAGGTTCTGAACTTGGGGGGTGTAGGCTCATCTGCAGGAAGGCTTCTGCTCTCCAGGGTCCATCTTTAGCCAACACCCCGCAGGACCACAGGCCACAGGACCTGTCCAACACTCCACCTTTCTAGAGACAAGTCTGGGTGACCTCCTCCTCCAGGGGACATCTGGCAATGTCTGGAGATTTTTGCTATTGTTCTCATAACTGGGAAGAGGCTACTGGCAGCTAGTGGGGAGACCAGGGATGCTGCTAAACATTCCAGAGAGTCTCACAGCAAAGAATTCTTGGGCCCAAAGTGTCAATACTGCCAAGGTTGAGAAACCCAATCTAGAGGGAGATGGGCAGGGAGGCTGTGACCTGCGTGCGACCTGTAGGGTCTGCCCGGGCAACCTGGCATGTGCCCAATGTACAGATGGAATGCTTGAGGCTATGAAAGGTTATAGGACTTGCCCAAAGTCATTGAGCTGTCAGAGAGATGGTTTTCTTTTCTTTTTTTTTAAGTATCTCATTGTGATTTATTTTTAAATTTTTTTTTTGAATTTTTGAATTTTATTTTATTTATTTTTTATACAGCAGTTCTTATTAGTTATCTATTTTATATATATTAGTGTATATATGTCAATCCCAATCAGGGAGATGGTTTTCTGACTCTAAGGCTCATTCTGTTTAGAGATCTGCCTCAAGGTTTCCTGATAATTAGGGTTTATGGGAACCCTTTAAAATAAGACCTTTAAAGGACAAGGTGAGCCACAAGAAGGAGGTGATGGTTTCCCCCTGCCTTGTCAGTTGCTCATAGCACAGACTTTCAGTGGTTGCCTATTCTTGACTCTGAGATGATCCAGTGCGGCTCCTTAGCCAGGCACACAAGCCCTTTCAAGTTCAGGCTCCGTTCAGTCCTCCAATCTTACATCACAATCCTCCCGCCTCACGTTTACTCTTTCAGAGTTTCCTCCACACCCCACATTCTTACTCATAGCCATGCCTTTGTTCACTTGTTTGCCAAATGTGGTACCCATTCTACCAGATGATTTCAAGGGGATAAAAGGATGACCGTTTTTCACTTGAATACCTAGGTATTTATTTTTATGTGTATTAGGAAAAAACAAACTAGCAAGCAACCCCACAATATACTGTGTCCCTTACTTTTTTTAATTTTTAAAATTTTTTACATTTTTTAATTGAAGTATAGTTGACTTACAATATTATATTAGTTTCAGGTGTACAACAAGGTGATTCGATATTTTTATAGATTATGCACCATTCACAGTTATTATAATATTATTGACTATATTCCCTTGTGCTGTACACGACATCCCTGTGACTTATTTATTTTATAACTGGTAGTTTGCACCTCTTAATCCCCTGCACCTACTTCAACCATCCCCAACCTCTCCCCTCTGGCAGTCACTAGTTTGTTCTCTGTATCTGTGGGTCTGTTTTGTTATATTTGTGTTTTGTTCTTTAGGCTCCACATGTAAGTGAAAACATACAGTATTTGTCTTTTTCTGTCTGACCTACTTCATTTAGCATAATACTCTCCAGGTCCATCCATGTTGTCGCAAACGGCAAGAATCATTCTTTTTTATGGCTAATATTCGTGTGTGTGTGTGTACACATATATATGTCACATTTTCTTTATTCATTCATCTGTCAATGTAGTACATCCTTTTTTTTCAAAAATTTATTTATTTTATTTATTTTATTTTTGGCTGCGTTGGGTCTTCATTGCTGCACACAGGCTTTCTCTAGTTGCGGCGAACGGGCTACTCTTTGTTGTGGTGTGGGGGCTTTTCACTGCGGTGGCTTCTCTTGTTGTGGAGCACGGGCTCTAGGCGCACGGGCTTCAGTAGTTGTGGTACGTGGGCTCAGTAGTTGTGGCTCGTGGGCTTTAGAGCACAGGCTCAGTAGTTGTGGCGCATGGGCTTAGTTGCTCCGTGGCATGTGGGATCTTCCCGTAGCAGGGCTCAAATCCGTGTCCCCTGCATTGGCAGGCGGATTCTCAACCACTGCACCACCAGGGAAGTCCTAGTGCATCCTTTTTAACTACGTGCGTTTAAGTTTAAGAAATAGTTGATTAAAAATATTATCTAGATATTGGATAGGTGGTAGTCAGAGGAAGTACAGATCGTGAAAGTGATGTACACAGGCCTGAAATAGGTCTTTGCTCTTTCTCCGTCTTGATGCCTTTTCTCTGCCTGGTCCTCCTGTCTCCTCAGCCTTGGCACCCCTTGCCCCGCTGATGCCTACTCCTGCTTGAAAACCCAGCTCAGGTTTTCATTCCTGCAGAAGCTTCTCTGACCCCCACCCCCTCTTCGAGCCTAGGCTGGGTCAAGCATTTCCTCTGTGAATTCCAGGAGACGGGACACCCAGCTAAGTGAACCCTGGAGTAAAACCGCCTGGCAGCGTGGGACAGAGCGGAGGCTCTGAGGAATCGTCGTCGTTATTGAATGGCCCGCACAAAGCACTGCTTTTCACCGTGAGGCTGCTCTCTGGGGTTCAGCCTGTCCTGAGAAACGAGCTCCTGATCAAAACAAAACCTTAGCAACAAGCCAGGGCTTGGGAGCAATTCGACTTCATCTCCACGTTCACCCTGGACAGGCACCAACCACCGTGTGCTGTTGGACCCCAACCTGGTCTGTCCCGGCCATCGCTGTGTGCCAGGAAGTCTCTGAACTCGGCACCGGGAGACCTGGATCTGTTTGCATTTGGCCAAATCAGTTTTCCTCTCTGAGCTTCAGTTTCCCCATCTGTAAAGTGGGAGAGGGGAGTAAAACCCACCTCCCAAGGTGGCTGTGAGTTTTGCCCTGAGTGAACAGCTGCAGAACTACTTTGGAAACCATAAAACACTTGTGAATGAGTGGAAAGGGTTGTTATTTTTAAACTCATAAATGAGGCCAGCCTGGTGCTCTGGGCTTTTCAGTATGATGCTGTGTAACTAGAAGAACCGGATTGCATGTTCCTGCATCTGTACCTACATGCGTGCACACACGCACACACCCTGATTATAGAAGGTGGCTTTGAGGCCTCTCTGAGATCCAGCACACGCAAGTAGCTCAGAGAGGACGATTAGGACTCTACAGCTTGGAAGGGCAAAGCCTGAGAGGAGAGACACATGATCAAAATCCAGAAACAGTTTCTTCCCTTCCGACAGTCAACAGCACTTGCTTGAGCAGCTCTTGTGAGCCAGGCCCTGGCAACAGGGAGATACAGAATATGTCTCTGCCCTCAACAAGCGTCTATTTCAGCAGGGAGGACGTGCTGTGAATAAGTCATTCCATGCCCAGCGATGGCAGAAGGATTCACGGCACCCGGGGTGCCACAGGAATTCCCAGATGTAGCCCCCAAATCCTGGGGTGCCAGAGCTCCCTACAAGGCAGATGAGAAAGTTGTTTTAAGATGAAGGAAATGAAATACTACCTTACTAATCATTTTATACATGAGTTACAAAGAAATATAGAATGTCTTTATTTTCCAGAGGTGTTTTAAAATTGCCTAAGTGTTTGGGTAGAGCAACGGATTGGCAGCAAAAGGCACAGCTGAATCATGAGCCCACCTTAGGGCTGGAGCTGCGTCTCCTGCTTCCCTGCATCACCCCGGGTTGAGCAGGGTGTTCTGCACAATGATCTAAGCTACCAACAAATGCAGAGTCAACATCAGCACAGTCTGACAGTCAGCAAACACTGCCTGCCAAGTGCTAGGCAGGGCCTGGGGGTCGGAGGAGGATGAGAGCGTGTATGCAGCGACGAGTCAGGAAGGCAGACTGCGATGATGCCTGATGCCAGGACTGCCTCTGCCTGTCGAGAGCCAGAAGGGAGACCTGCACAGAGGAGGCCACCATCCACACCAGCGATGAAACCAGCTCCATTCCCACCAACCGTTACTGCTTCTGAAGCACATCCTTGGGGCCACCAACCAAGGCCCAGAAGAGCCAGCACCTGATTCCACGACTGTGGGTCCCTACAGTTCACACCCTCCCAAATCTTTGAGCAACTCTAGACCAAGGACCAATTCCTCTCCATCTCCAAATCCCTGGCACGATGTAGGGACTCAGAAAATGGCTGTTGAATGAATGAAAGGTTAGAAGACTATTCCATATCCATAGAAGACCACATGCCCTGAAAGCCTGTATCTCAAGAGTTACATGTGGCTCTAATTTAGATCTCATTTAATTTATTTGAGCATTTCTGTTGGGCACCTCTGCATTTTCTTCTTTTTTTTTTTTTTTTTTTATAAATGTATTTATTTATTTTTGGCTGCGTTGGGTCTTTGTTGCTGCACGCGGGCTTTCTCTAGTTGTGGCGAGAGGGGGCTACTCTTCATTGTGGTGCATGGGCTTCTCATTGTGGTGGCTTCTCTTGTTGCAGAGCATGGGCTTTAGGCACGTGGGCTTCAGTAGTTGTGGCACATGGGCTTAGCTGCCCCGCGGCATGTGGGATCTTCCCGGACCAGGGCTTGAACCCGTGTCCCCTGCATTGGCAGGCAGATTCTTAACCACTGCGCCACCAGGGAAGTCCCTGTATTTTCTTATTAAAATTATTACTAGTATTAGGAGGCAAAATGCATACAAAACATTTATACACTATATGTGTAAATTATGAAATATAGTTTAAAAATGAATACCTGTAGTCCACCACCCAAGTTGACAACAGAGCATTTCTAGTACTGCTGCATCCACCTGGGTGAGCCTTTCCTAACTCACCCTCTTGCAGACTGTCACAGACCTCTCATGGCCTTTCTATTGAACTTTCTGTTCCTTATTCCCTTTGTTTTTCAATGACTTCACTCCCAATGAATAAGAAACAACCTATTACTTAGTTTATTTTGTTTTGCTTGGTTTGCGCTTCATGAAAAGGTGTCCTACTCCATCAAATCCTACAAGCGTGCTTTCTTTACTCATTAATTCCATGTCATTGCATGTGGCTATAACTCATTCATGCCCCTTGTGTGAATATATGGTCACTGTTATTCATTCCCCTGTGGGTGGACATTATGCCTGTTGCCAGTCGTTGGCCCTTATTTCCAAGGCTGCTATGAACATTCTGTGTGTATTTTCTGGTGTACGCAAGCAGGCTTCACCTAGGGTATAGACCAAGAAGTGGATTGCTGGGTTATAAGGTTCTGACTTGGCCCAGAATACCCTCTAGTCTTGCCCCCATGACCCCTGCCAAGCCCACCCCTCTGTGTTCCATTCCCAGAACGCTGATTTGCCATGTACTTCCTGTCTCTAGGACTTCAGCCATGCCTGGAATGCCTTTACTGCTCCTCTTCCCTCTCCTCTCTTCTCTTTGAAGTCCAGCTCAAAGCTCCACCTCTCGGGCGGCCTGACAGACAGTCTCCCCTGCATCTCTGCATGCTTCATTTGGGCCGAGGGAGGAAATATTCAACGCTAAGCCCCACTCTACTGTCCCCTGGTGTTGGGATTTTAAAATGTTTTTTCGTCTCTCCCAAGCTCAGATCTGCATCCCTAAAACAGAAGGGAAATGTTACCACTCCTGAATGTTTACTGGGGCCAGGCTTCCATTTCTTACAGTCATTGGGCAATTAATACACTGTGGTGTCAGGTTGTGGTTAGGATTATAAGCTTTGGAATGAGATCATCCTGGGCTTGAGGATTAAATGAGTCAATGTATATAAAACACTTAGCACAACGCCTGGCACATTGAAGATGTGGAGTAATTTCTAGCCATTGTTAACACGCCCTTATGAAGGAGTCACTATTTTTATTCCCAATTTACAGATAGGGAAACCGAGGCACAGAGAGATTATACAGTTTGCCCAAGGTGTACGGTCGAGTTAAGATTTGAACTCTGACAACCAGCCCAAGCCCCTAACTGCAGTTTGAAGATGAGGGGCTAAAAACAAAGCATTAAAATCAGAAAGCATTTTCTCCTTTTCTGCCTGCTGGATATTTGGCCAAATCACTTTGACTAGTGCCTGAATCTCTTATTTTTCTCTCTCTGATGATAGAAAGTTTCAGATGGAAAAGCCTGGCCGTTTTTGCATCTGGTACCTTCCCGGTATAGCTGGGGCAAAAGGATGCATTTAAAAATGATCAGAATGGTTCATTATGAGGGACTCTCCTTGCTAGGAGCTATTGCCTCTCTCTGTCTTTCTCTCGCCTAAAAAACCCCCAAGTTCATGAAGTAATAAGCCTAAACTGTAAACATGTTTTTCAATTCACTACCATCTGTCTGGTGAGTCATAAAGCTCCTTGAAAATGAGGTATGAATGAGGACCATCCCGACAATGACAAGTTTAAACTTTAGGTTTTAAAGTTGTAAACTGGTAACTGGAAGTCTTCAGACCATTTAGGTCTTTTGAAGAATAAACACCCTGCCCTGTGCTTCTCTGGCCCGTTCACCCAGGTACCCCAAGCACTTGTCAACAGGATTTGGTGTTCTTTCAACTTTGCACTAAGAGGCAAGGATTTTATTGTATGCCATTTTTTTTTTAAAGATGAACTTTTTTTTAAGTCTTTATTGAATTCGTTACAATATTGCTTCTGTTTTACATTTTGGGTTTTTTTGGCTGCAAGGCATTTGGGATCTTAGCTCCCCAATCAGGGATCGAACTCGCACCCCCTGCATTGGAAGGCAGTCTTAACCACTGGACTGCCAGGGAAGCCCCTGAACTTTTTTTAAAAAATAAATTTATTTATTTATTTTTTATTTTTGGCTGTGTTGGGTCTTCGTTGCTGTGCGCGGGCTTTCTCTAGTTGTGGCGAGTGGGAGCTGCTCTTCATTGCGGTGCGAGGGCTTTTCATTTTAGTGGCTTCCGTTGTTGCGGAGCACGGGCTCTAGGTGCGTGGGCTTCAGTAGTTGTGGCTCGCGGGCTCAGTAGTTGTGGTTTGTGGGCTCTAGAGGGGCTCAGTAGTTGTGGCGCCTGGGCTTAGTTGCTCTGCGGCATGTGGGATCTTCCCGGACCAGGGATCAAACCCTGCATTGGCAGGCGGACTCTTAACCACTGTGCCACCAGGGAAGTCCCTATGTCATTTTTAATTGTGATAAAATACACATAAAATGTACCGTCTTAACCATTTCAAAGCATACAGTTCAGTGGTGTTAAGTACATTCACACTGTTGTGCAAGCAACACTACCATCCATCTCCAGAACTTCTTCATCTTCTCAGACTGAAACTCTGTACCCATTAAACACTAAGTCTCCATTTCCCTTTCCTCCCAGACCCTCATAACCACCACTCTGCTTTCTATCTCTATGAATTTGACTGCTGTAGGTACCTCATAGAAGTGGAATCACACGTTATTTGTCTTTTTGTAACTCGCTTGCTTCACTTCGGATAATGTCCACAAATTCATCCGTGTTGTAGCATGTGTCAGAATTTCCTTGCTTTTAAAGGCTGAATAAAATTCCATCGTATGTATAGACCACATTTGGTTTATCTACTCATCCACTAACGGACATTTAAGTTGCTTCCGTCTTTTGCCCACCGTGAATAATGCTGCTATGAACATGGGTGCACAAATATCTGTTTAAGACCTTGACTTCAGTTCTTTGGGGTATATACCCAAGAGTGGAATTGCTGGATCATATGGTAACTCTATATTTAATTTTTTGAAGAGCTAACATACTGTCTTCCACAGTGGCTGCCCCTCTTTACACTCCTACCAACAGTGTACAAGGGTTCCAATTTCTCTAGGTTCTCACCAACACTGTTATTTTCTGGGTTGTTTTTTTTTTTTGTGGGGGTGGGGTGGAGTTGTTTTGTTTTGTTTTGATAGCAACCATCCTGATGGGTGTGAGGTAGTATCTCATTGTGGTTTTGAAGTCACTAAGTCTTTGTTACCTCTTGTATTAGTCCAGGACCTCCATGAAGTAGGTGCTAAGGTGGGATTAGACATGGAGGGATTTTATTAGGAAAAACACCTCTGAGGAGAAACCAGGAGGGGGCAGTGGGAGGCTGAGGAAGCTGGGAGGGGTGGGGGGAATGTGAGGAAGGGAATAGAGTTGTCTACATGCTATCTCAAGAGGTGGAACAAGGGTGGACACAAGTCTGTCCCCAGTGAGGGAGACAAGGAGGGAAGCTTGTGTAGACCTATCTATACTATCACGCATCTATACTATCTAAGGAAGATTCAGCAAGGTTGTGGGGAGTCCTTGAACCAATGCCACCTCACAGAAGAGTCCTGCATCTCCCAGGAACAGGGCTGCCTTGGTGTGCCTGTTGCACTCAGTGAATGGTTGGGATCCACCTGTGGCAGATGCAGCCAGTACAAACACAGTGATGGATTTCAGAGCAGCACTGGGTCAGTGACGGCCAATTACTCTCTCTGTAGTTGGAAGCCTAAGTGAAATGAGGTCATACAGGAGTAGGGTGGGTCCCTAATCCAATATGACTGGTGTCCGTATAAAAAGGAGGAATTTGGACCGGGACACGCACACAGGAAGAATGCCATGTGAAGAGAAGTTAGAGATGAGTGATGCTTCTACAAGCCAAAAGACGTCAAAGACTAGCAAACTGCCAGAAGCCAGGCGAGAGACATGGAACAGTTTCTCCCTCAGAGCCCTCAGAAGGAGCCAACCCTGCCGACACTTTAATCTTGTACTTGTAGTCTTCAGAACTAGGAGACAATACATTTCTGTTGTTTAAGCCATTTGGTTTTTGGTATTTTGTACGGCAGCCCTAGCAAACTAATATAGGAGAGGAAGAAACAGGTTATCACGATCATCACATATCACATCATCACTGTTTAAGGAGCATCTATACCACTATAATGATTACATTAAAGAAAATTATGTTACTAGAAAAAAAATAGTTGCTTATCAGGAGATTATTCTGATGTGGCAATACACAAATGTCTTCAAACAGCTGGTACCTTGTAAAAAGAGGCTCTTGTAAACAGGATATTCCTGTTGGCATGGAACTGCATATTTGCTTAGAAAAACAGTGCCCTGTTTCTGCAACAACCAACCAATGCAAACAAGGAAATATAGTTGGAGAAATAAGAAAATGTATATGTCATAGAAAATCCCCTGGACATGAACGTAGACAAGACCAGCTGAAGAGTGACAAAAGATGTCTGGCAAACTTAGAAGCTTGCCCTTTGAAATGTCTGACATTTTCCTGGAAAAGTCACGCTCAGGTACTATGAAAAGAAAAACCATAGAATGTCAAAGTGGGAAGGGAGCTTAGGGATAATCTAATCTATCTACCTAATTGTACTGGTTGAAGAAATGGAAGCCCAGAGAGGGGAAGGGACTTGTCCAGGGTCACACAGCCAGCTGGGACTCCTGAACTCAGCTCTTCTGTCTCCAAGTTCACAAGTCCTTCCCTCTCTGCCATCCTCTCTTTCTTTCTTCCACATCTCTCCCTGTGCCTGCTTCCTTACTGGGTTGTTTGAGTGCATCAGAAAAAAAAAAAAAATCACTTTCTACCTGGCAAGTGAACTCTCCTCACTGCTCTTGTTATCCCTGGGATTTTGGCAGGGCTGGCTTTATGCTCTCTCCCACTGACCTGGGAGTGCCTGAGAATTATTCCAAGTTATGTCAGTAGAGCTGACAGGCAGGGTGACATCCTTCTCCCCCAGCTCCTGATTTATTGCCCCAAAGGGGCAGGGAATTGAATGCCCAGCAAAGTCCTTTCTCCCTGGCTCTCTCCATCCCCATGAAGACATCCAAGGAGACACTTAACCTTGTGACAGGTGGGAGGGGAGGGGCTGGGGGCAACCACATCACAGCATGCAGCACATACCACGCAACACACTGAGCTCTTGCAACACACAGCAACAAAGCCCCCAGAGGAAAGAGGCAAGCTCCTGAGGAGTCCAGACGTGGGGAAATGTTTAGAGGGAGAGAGAATGGGCTTCCCCCGCTGGGTTTGAATCTGGCTCTGTCCTAACCTTGGGCAGGTTCCTGAATTTCTCTGAGCTTCCTTTTCAATGTCTGAACACGGGGTGTTAAGAGGATTTGATAAGATGATGCACCTAAAATGCTGGGTCCCATGCTTACTGCTGATGCGCGGCTGTCCACGTGGCTGTTTTCATATGAACGGCTGCTTGTCTAGGTTTCTGATCACTTCCACTCGGGAACTCTGGGGACCAAGAAGACCAATACTAGTGGGATCTGACAGGCTCATTGTGCCAGCCTCCTGACTAGTCTCTCTGCCTCAATTCTCTCTTCTCCTCCCCACTCCACCTGCCCTCCCAAGGGATCTCGATGAAGGGCCAACCTGTTCATGTTCTTCCCTCCACGAGAACCTCCTTCGGCTGCCCTTCATTTCCAGGATCAAGTCCAAACTCCGGGCTTTGGACATGAGTCCACCATCAGCTGCACCTGGCAACCCACCATGTTCGAGCCTCCCAAAATTGCTCGCCGCTCTCTAAACACCTGCTGCTTTTTCACCCCTCCACGTCTTTGCACAAACCTCCCCTGCCTCCTGGCCCACCCTTCCTCCTCTTCTTGATCTAGCCTGGTGGTTCCCAAAACGTGGTCCCTGGACCACAGGGATCACCGCATCCATCACCAGGGAGCTTGTTAGAGATGCAAATCCTTGGGCCCCACCTCAGACCTACGGAAGCAGAAACACTGAGCATGGGAACCAGCAGTGTGGGTTTCAGCAAGTCCTCCTGGGGATTCTGATGCACCGTTACGTTTGAGACCCGCTGACTAGTGAAAGCAGACTCAACTAAGATCAGCTGTTGCTTTTTTAGGATGTCCTTCCCAACTCCCTGTCACTCTCTGCAGAGGGAATGCTTCCTTCTTCAAAGCTCCTCAAAGTGTTCACTGAACACTGAACACACCTCCTAGCGCTGCGGATCACCTCCAGTGTTTGTAATTGTTCTCTCTTCACACTTATGTTCCCACACTAGCCAGGAGAGCCTTGAGGCCAGGGACCTGGTCACACAAGTCTGTGTCTGTCTGTCCCAGTGCCCAGCGTAGGGCCAAAAACATGTGATGAATGTGCCCATGAACCTTCATGTCCTGAAGATCTGTAAAACTTATATTTGCCTACATTTATAAAGCACATCAAACCCTAGAACCCTGCACCAATTTCAGGAGCATGGGACAACAAGGCCTCTAGGAGGGTTTCTCATACTCATTAATCTGTGATTCGTGAACTTTGCCTCTCTCCCTTCGCCACATTCAATCCCTATCCTCCCCTCCCCCACACCGCAAACAGCCAGAAAGTCATTGCCATCTCATATACTTTATTCATGTACTTGTGCATTCTATTTCCTCATATACTTGTGCCAGGTTAGTTTTTTTTTTTTTAATCTTAATTTTTAATTGTGGTAAAATACACATAACATAAAATTTACCATCCTAACCATTTTTAAGTGTACAGTTCAGTGTTGAGTATATTCACTTCAGTTGAGTATATTCACTTCTGTGACAGTTTTAATAGCGAAAAAATAATGATTTAAATTACTAGGAAACAAGGGAATTCCAATGGTTAGGACTCCGTGCTTTCATTGCTGAGGGCCCGGGTTCGATCCCTGCTCAGGGAACTAAGATCCCACAAGCTGTGCAGCACAGCCAAAAAATAAGATGAAATGAAATGAAATGAAATGAAATAATAAAATAAAATAAAATAATAAAATAAAAATGAAACAATATCCTGCCTTTATTTAAAAAATAAATTAAAATAAATTACTAGGAAACAAGCAAAATTGGCAATCCAAGAATATTCTCACATCCATACTGAGATCTGCAACTCTCTGAGAGGTGTGCACACCCCATTTTGAGAATAACAGTCACAGCTAACATTTATTGAACGCTTAGTAAGTTCCAGGCACTATGCTAATTGCTTTCAAGCATCTCTTATCTAATAGTTACACCAAATCTAGGAGGCAAATATTATTGTCTCCATACTACAGAAGAAGAAACTAATACATAGAGAAAAGGAGTAATTTTGCTAACGAGCTGTGGATCTTTGGATCCAGACCTCAGGGCTGCTGTGCTGAAGCACGTGGCAGTGCCCAAAGCCTAGGTCCCAGCCTTCTAGAAATACCAAAGTCTCTCAAGTGTCCAGCGGTTCCCCTTGACTTCCAGATTCATTCTCAGCTAGTTGGTCTTTGCATCGGTAGACCGTGAATGACCCATGCAATCTTCTCTCCAGTCAGGCCATTTCGCTGCCATTCAGGCTCGGCCTTTGCTTAGCCTCACGGAATCACAGGCCCTTACTTGAAACGGCACCAGAGCTGGAATCCTCAGTCTGTCACTTGGCACCTCTGTGGCCTAAGACAATTGGCTTCTCTTGCTAAGCCTCAGCACTTTCCCTTGTAAACTGGGAATCATCTAGCATCACAATCTCTTACCTAAAACCCTCCAGGCCAGCTGTGTCTCAGAGTTCAGCGTTTCAGAGTTTCAGACTTTAGAAAGGTGACAAGCATACATACTGTGTATTATATAACATCCCACTGGAGTCTGCAACACAAAATCAAACACACTACTATTTTTGCAGCAAGAGTCTAAATATTCACACTGAGTGGGATAAAGACTCGTATTATTTCAAATCAGATTCTACCAGTAAAGAAGTTACAGAAGTGTTTTCAGTTTTTAAGCTTTCTGGAATTTGGAATAGAGATTATGGATTTGTACCTGCCTCAGAGGGTTACCACAAGGACTAAATACACTCGAAGTACATGCAAATACTTTTGAGAGGAGGTGCAGATACTACTGGAGGAGCAGAAAGCACTTAACAAAAGGCAGCCCTTCCTTCTTCGTCCCTTTTCCAAATCCTACATGTTCCTCCGGCTCCTTCCAAACTGTCTTCTTTGACTTTCCTGTTCATGACCCATTTCCTGAATGTGCTCCTCCCAGATCAAGACTTGCTTTCTTCACATCCTCCTAACTGGAATCTCTCCAGAAAAGCAGTCTTTTGATCTCATCCTCCAGCTTGGAAATGTCAACTTGTACGCCCTCCAGTCAGTTGGCCTGTACCATTTTTCAGGGCTTTTGGAGGTAAGCTAGGGTGCTTTCTTGCAAAAGCATGGTCACATGTAACCCAAGTGTTTTTAGAAAGATGAACAGGCTCACTCTCCTACCAGAAACCCAAAACAGCCCTCTCTTGCTGACAAATGTTTGAGGGAGGGTGAACCAAGAGGTGATAAGCCAGCTGGGCTAATCTCTTAGTCTTCTGGGGATCGGCCAACTCTAGGTCCCTTTAAGGTCTAGCACTTGCTAGCAGTCAGGGTATGACCACACCATGTGCGGGGGATGCCTTTGGAGTACACAGAAATGTGGCGACGTCAGAGGCAAGGCATCCGTTGCGGACCTACGTCAGTTCGCAGAGTGATATTGTTGCCCTGATGACGATATTGCCCCACGGAACGGGAAAGGCCCTTACCTGATCTAAGCCATTATTACGTGGGTCCTATTCTGGCCACAGACACCACGTGGGTAGTCAGGCCTCTGCCGTTATTTCAGCCTCCGGGGTGAAAGCACCCGAACCGTGGAAACTTTTTTGTTCCTGGCTCCAGTTCGAACTGCGCAGACTCTGGATTCACCACTGTTTGTCTCCACCAATCACCACGGCAGGCAGAAGGGCCTCCTGAGGCACATCTACTCTCCTGCATGCTGTGTTTCTGGCTGCTTCACAGCTGGCACCCTTGCCGCCATTTTGGCAGAGGCCCAAGGTCTAAAAAATGAAGGAATCTAGCAACCGCTGGGGACATAGCCCTGCTGGGTGAGGCGGGTGGAGGGAGCATCGTGCTGGAGGGAGGTGGGGCCTGAGTCGCGCTAGCCGGCCTGCGTTAGACGCGGAGGTGGGGAAGGAGAGGCTGCCAAAGGGCTGGGGAGCAGCCAGCGCCGGCCTTAGCTGCTTGCGCCGCTCGTGGCGCCCGCAGGAACTGCAGACCGAGATCCGGGCTTACTGTTACTGTTGATTTCAGCAGCTTTGATGATGCCTGGGCTGGCCTCTTCGGAGGAATGTAGACCTGTCTGCACCCGAAAACCAAAACCGAGTCCAAGGGGCGTGGCCGGGCAGCCGGCGGAGAGGCCCCACCTCACTTGGGCGGACACCGGCGGCTGGAACTAGGCCTGGCAGAGGGGGCCCGGGAGGTGGCTCCCGGCTCAGGGCCAGCCACGCTGCTTTCCCACGTGGGCAGGCGTTCGCTTCCCTAGAACGAGCGGACTCCAGGAAGGGAGGAAGTCTCCCCAAGAGAGGAAAGCTGGGGGCTTTTCCCTCTGTGTGCAGCGTCCTACCCCCGGAAGCAGCTGTTCCAAAGAGCCCAAGCGGGGCTTTCGCAGGGATTCTAAGGATTAGTCGTGAGATACTCAGAATCATTAGAACCCATGAGTGTGATCCCTGGTGTAAAGCCCTCCCAAGACTCCCATCACCGACCACAGGCCTGCCCAGTACTAGACACTAGGAGCGTGTGGCTGTTGAGTACTCGAAATGTACTCCCAATCCAGCAGAGTTCAAAGAATTAGTATGAAAAAAGTCATTATTTTATTAATAAAAACGTTTGTACACTGAGCTAAATAAAATATATTAAAGTTAATTTTACCTTTTTGTTTCATTAAAAAAATGTGGCTACTAGAAAATTTAAAATTACACTCATGGCTCATGTTGTATTTCTATAGTCCAACATGTCAAGCTTCTTTCCTGCCTCAGGGCCTTTGTACTTGCTCTTCTCTCTGACCAGAATGATTTTCTTCCAGCAGGACACCCTTCTTTCTCCTTATTCAGATCTCAATTCAAAGTTCTCATACCTGACTGCTAAACAGTCCCCCTCTATCCTCCTTTCATCATATTATCCAGTTGTATTGTCTTCACAGCACATAACACTCTTTTCATATTGTGTTTACTGTTCCCCCCAACCCCCATCCCCCCAAGAAAGAAAACAACCCAGTGTCTCTTCATCCTTAGAACAGAAGCTCCTTGAGAGCTGAGACCTTGAACAGCCTGGTCACTGTGGTCTCCCCGGCGCCCGCAGTAAATATTTATTGAATGAATGTTGAGAGGGGGATATCCTTCAAGTGCCTTTGTTTGCCTTCAAGATGGCCAAAGCCAAAATTCTCATTTGTGTGTCTTAAATAGACATTCTCATTGCTCCTTTGTTTTGCCTTTTCTGCTTACTTGTCCTGGGAAATGGAAAAGCAAATTTGAACTTGCATTACTGTCACAGTGCTTTCCTTTGCTGGTTTACAGTTGAGCTTCAAGGTTAAGAGTTCAGGCTTTAGGTACACGGGGTACTAGTTTTGGTTCTACTCATGAGTTCTGTGACCCTGGATGGGTCACTGTCTACCTTGGAGCCCCAGTGCCCCCTAAGCGCTGATCTCTAAGGGTCCTTCCTGCCCCAATGTGAGGATTTGGGTGTTTGGATTTAGGCCCCTGCGAAGGGCAGTTCACCGTGTCCTGCACTCCAAAGCCACCTTGCTGGCACTGCAGTCTCCATTAACCAACTAGCCAGAGTGCTTGGGGCAAGAGGTGCCCTGGTTCATTTAACTTCCTGGCTAAGTGTCAACTAACAAAAATATCCTTACTGAAAATATGAATAGTATGTGAATCCATTTTCCAGCTCTAGGAAGTTACTTCATTAAATACAATGACATATTCTTAGAAAGTATTAAGGAGGCATTGCTGTTTCCCTCTCAAATTTAAAACTAAGTACTGGGGCTGAGTCCGAGAGACCTTTGGGGGTCCCAGCTCTGTTAAGCACAGCTGTGTGACTTCAGGCAAGGCATGGCCTTAACCTTCAGGGCATCTGTTTTCTTGTGACGGTGATAGTACCCAGCTTCCAGGGATGTTATGAGGATGAAAGGAGACACATATAAAGTGCTTAGCAAAGTGGCATGTAGCAAGTGCTCAATATTTATTATTATTGTATGCAATGTCTCTGACCACTGCAATGTACTGAGCCCTACACTTAATTAAGGGAGGGAAAGTGCCAGGACAGAGCTGGCCTCCAGTCCTGACCTGCCCCTGAAATATTCTGGGGCCCTGGGTGAGCCCCACCACTCCCAGGCCTCAGTTTCCTCTTAGGTAAGATAAGGCGTCTGGTTAATATGTGATTTCCACGAAGGTGCTGGAAGCAGCCGGGCTCGGGATGCCCTGGGGTCTTTGCTTCAGGCAAGCTTGAGTCTCCGACCCGCTCTGGAAGGTGGAGCCCTTCTGGCTGGCCCAGCTCCTTTCAGGGACCTCCCAGCCGCTCCGCCCCAGCCCCCAGCCCCGAAAAGTGGTCCTGTGACGCCCTCTGGAGGAAGCAGGGCTCCCTTTCCTCTGCTGCCAAGTGCTTGGCCTCGAATCCCGGGCCCCAGCTGCAGAACAAGAGAAAAGTGTTGAGCCTGCAAATGCATGCCAGCTCGGGGCCAGGTAGACTGTTCTTTCTAATCTTGCCTCTCAGGCCCTGCCTGGGCCTCCTCTCTGGGCTCCCTGCCTCCAGACTCCCCCACCAATGCCCTTCTAGGCTGCCCCTGCTTAAAACCCTTCAAGGCTTCCAGTGCAAAGCTCCCCCCAGGAAGCCCAAGGCCCACTGGGATGGCAACTCACAGACAGCTCCAGACTCACTTTCACAGCGATCCACTCTCCAGGACTAATTTATCAATTAGGTATTGCAGATGTAGCTACAGAAGGATTTATTTCCAGAGCCTCTCTTTCTATATAGAGGTACATTCCCCAAAAATGATAAAACAAGAAGGCTACCAAGTTTAATACATGTGTAATTAAATGTCTACAAAATGTAACTTTATGTCAACTGTCTTTGCAGCTGGCCTCATAGCTATATATAACTCATATTTAATATGCAATGTGGGTGAATTTTAACATGCATGATATGGTGTGAGGATGGGGCCTTGGAAAATAACCATGCCTGGGGCCTCCAAGGCCTTAACACCATCCCTGTCCTTCACACCCTCTGCTGTAGCCATTCTGAAACGCCTGCTCTTCCTCCCACGGGCTCACTTTCCCTGGATTCCAGCCCTTTGCACCTGCAGTTTTTCTGCTCGGGATGCCCGCTCTTTTCCGTCCGCACCCCTCACCCTCTCCACCTTACCTGGCTGATTCCCATGAATCCCTCAATAGACATCTCAGGAGCCATTTCCTCTGATGAGCTTTCTGATACCCAGGCAGAACCCCTACTACAAGCTCCCTTTTGCTCACGTCTGTGAGAAGAACATGGCAGGAAGGCCCAATACCAGCATCTTTTGCCACCCCACTTGTATTTACATTGGCCCTGACTACCCTGAGGACCTGAACTGGGTCCGATTCATCCCTGTGTCCCTAGCACCTGGCTCAGTGCCTGAGTCCTAGTATCCTCTCATTGAATGGCTGGTGGATGGACAAGGAAAAGGGTGATGGATGGATGGATGGATGAATGGATGGGTGGATGGATGGATGGGTGGATGGGTGGATGGATGGGTCAATATATGGAAAGTTCCAGCATTTTAGTGTAGGAAAGGAGATCCATCATCTGGTGTCCGAATTTCGTCCTGGGCACCCCTGCCAACTGACAGTTTAGGCTTCGCTGGACGTCTTCAGAGGGCAGGAAACATCTGGCTCCACCACTTAGTCTGTGATCTTGGTCATGTTGCTTTCCTTCTCTGAGTTTGTCTTTTCATCTGTAAAATAGTCTCATAACACCTAGATCATAGGACCACATGGGGTTAAATAAGATGACTTACATAAATTGTAAGGTCATTTTGACACCTGACATTATTATTGCTTTGGTTCAAATTCCATTCAGAAGCTACAAGCAGCTTCTTCCTCAAGTTGATCCAAAACTTTCTTCCCCATACTCCTCCGGCTCAGTGACCACTCTGGAGTCTTGCATGCTGAGGAGGGCCAGACCATTTTAGTGGCAAGCCTGGTCAGTGCGCTGATGTAGCAAGGGACAGAAAAAGCAACAGCACTGCACTTTCCTTGAGCCGACTGCCCTCTCCTGCCTGAGCACTGGACCAAAGGCACCAAAGAACCAGCCTCCAAGTTTAATGATATCCTGGGGTTGCAATCAGTGATCTCCAGAATGTGGCCAACTCTAGATAATAGGACAACACTTGCCAGAGAAAAACAACAACAAGCAAATTGCAAGAGGAAGAAAAAAAGACAGAGAAGGAAATTTTAGACTAAAAAATCCAGAAAAGACACAGCAACCAAATGCTACACATGGATTTTGTTTGCATCTTGATTGGAACAAACCAACTATTTTTTAAAAACAATGATGCAATCAAGCAATGTAAACACTGGATGGTACTAAGAAATTGTGCTTAATTTTTTAGGTGCAATTATGGTATTTTGTGTGTGTGTTTAATTCTTATCTTCTGGAGGTATCCACTGAAATATTTATGAATGAAATCATTTGAGATTTGGTTCAAAATGATCCTATATGTATGGAGAGTGGGATATGGGGAACGCATGAAGGTATAGATAAAATAAATTTGCCTATGAATTGATACATGCTATAGCTGGGTCCATGGAGGTTTATTATACTGTTCTTTCTAGTTTTGTGTATGTTTGAGATTTTCCATAATAAATAGTTTTTAAAAACTTCATGAACTATTCTGATTCCTGGAGACACCTTGAATTCCGCTTTGGTGTGAATGCCTATATAACCCTTCTTTGAGGGTGAGAGATGGAAGGAGTCAGAGTCCTGGGTGTGGTGGGAGGAGCAGGAAGGAAGGATGAGTGCCGAGCACCATGTTACCCACCTCAGGGGTTAGCTCTGGACTGGCCACCATGTTTGATCCCCCGCAACATGCCAGCCTCTGTCCTAAGCCCTCTTTATTCCCTCACCTCAATTCACCCTGTAGGGAAGGCGTTTTCCTCACAGGCAAGAAAGCTGAGAGCCAAGGAGGTCACATAACTTGCCCTAAATCACAAAGCTCAAAAGAGTCCAAGTTCTGCCAGGGGAGTAGGGGGACAAAAAGGAAATACAACAGTTAAATGAGGGAGAAAAGAAACAAAAGACATGGGATCCATGAATAGTTCCATCAACCTAGGAAAGCAGTGAAAGAAGTTCCCAGGTAACAAGAGGCCTGGAGAGGCAAGACCAGATTGGAGCAAGAGAATGAGAAATCTCAAGAGAGGAGTTTCTGGAAACACTTGAAGGAACACCCTCTTTTATTACATAGAGGTTACATTATATGTGATGTTATATTTCTTGCAAAGAGTGTAAGAAATTATTAGTTTAAAAGTTAAGCAGAAAAAATTTTTTGCAAATGTTCTAGAATAAAATATGAGGACATTTTAAAATGTAAAATAAAAATGTTCTAGAAAAAAATATATAATTTTTGGGGGTAAATCTTTGAGTTGGGAAGGTACATGTTCACAAAACTAAAAATCATTTTTTTAAAATGGGCTTGGTAGATTCAACTATATGAAAACTAATTTTTTTCCTCTGCATGGCAAAAAATACCATAACAAATTTAAAACAATTGAAAATTGTTTTATTGGAAACAATTGGCAATTGGAAAGATTATTTGAACACATAAATCAATAAAGGGCTAATTTTAGTAATATACATAATGTAAGCAGTGCTAAAATTTAATAAGTAGATCAAAAAGCCAATAGAAAACTGGGCAAAGAACTTGGACAGACAAATCACAGAAAAGGAAAATGTGCTTAGAAATATATGAAACGATGCTCACTCTTACACCTAAGAAAAATGTGAGGGCTTCCCTGGTGGCGCAGTGGTTGAGAATCTGCCTGCTAATGCAGGGGACACGGGTTCGAGCCCTGGTCTGGGAAGATCCCACATGCCGCGGAGCAACTGGGCCCGTGAGCCACAACTGCTGAGCCTGCGCGTCTGGAGCCTGTGCCCCGCAACGGGAGGGGCCGCGATAGTGAAAGGCCCGCGCACCGCGATGAAGAGCGGTCCCCGCACCGCGATGAAGAGTGGCCCCCGCTTGCCGCAACTAGAGAAAGCCCTCGCACGAACCGAAGACCCAACACAGCCAAAAATAAAATAAATAAATAAATAAATAAAGTAGCTATTAAAAAAAAAAATGGATTTTTAAAAAAAAAAAAAAAAAAAAAGAAAAATGTGAATTAAAACTATAGTGAGACACTTTGAGGTTCATAAGAACTAAATTGTTTGATAACACCCCCAGTTGGCAAAAGGTGTGGAGCAAAGGCACTCTTATGGATTGCTGTAGGGAGTGTAAATTGCTCCAGCCTCCATGGACAGTCCTTTGACAACATCTA
The DNA here is from genome assembly GCF_965194825.1 of Balaenoptera physalus. Taxonomy (NCBI): domain Eukaryota; kingdom Metazoa; phylum Chordata; class Mammalia; order Artiodactyla; family Balaenopteridae; genus Balaenoptera; species Balaenoptera physalus. Next base: position 25,770,850 of record NC_138886.1, read on the forward strand.
TCAAAATTAAAAATGTATATCTTGTTTGGAAAATTAAGTTATTTGTCTTTTATTGTTGAGTTGCAAGAGTTATTTATATATTCTGGATACTAGACTCTTATCAGATATATAATCTACAAATATTTTGTCCCATTCTGTGTGCTGTCTTTTCACTTTCTTGATAGTGTCCTTTGAAGTACAAAAATTTTTAATTTTGATTAAGTCCAACTTATCTGTTTTTTCCTCTGGTTTTTTGTGCTCTTTGTGTCATATCTAAGAAATTATCACTTAATCCAAGGTCACAAAGATATATGCCTATGCTTTCTTCTAAGTATTTTGTAATTTTAGCTCTTATAGTTAGGTCTTTGGTTCACTTTGGGTTAATTTTTTGTATATGGTGTGAGGCAGGGGTCCAAATTCATTCTTTTGCTGTTTGATTTTTTAACTTTTAGAATCAACCTGTACTCAAAATATGGCAGACTTAATCATGATTGCTGAACCTGGACCAAATATATTCAACCTGAAAATACAAAGTAAAAGTGCCCTGGGAGGGGGCTTCCCTGGTGGTCCAGTGGTTAAGACTCCACGCTTCCACTGCAGGGGCGTGGGTTTGATCCCTGGTCAGGGAACTGGGATCCCACATGCCATGTGGGCGTGGCTGGGGTGGGGAGTGCGGGTGGGGTGGGAAGTGCCCTGGGAGCAATCAGCATACCTAGCACCCAGATCTTGGTTTTGAATGCCATTCTCCAAGAAAAGGAATCAGAGCTCCTTGGAGAAATGAGCCTGAAGTATCTTGTAGTGCCAGAAAGTAAGGGAGTGCTCAAACAACAATAACAACCGTGATGGGGGTATGTCAAAGGGACACAGGAGGAGCCAACTGAAAGAGCTCCCAGGGGCCAAAGCTGGAGCAATTTGAGCAAGAAATAAAGTAGCAGTGAATTATAAACCAAAGTGTAAAATAAATGTCTATGAGTCCATACTGATATAAATAAATGACTGAATAAATAAACAAATAAATAAATGACTGAATAAACAAACAAATAAATAGGAGAGAAGAGACAAATATCCTGTGCAGTAGAATTCCAAATAAATTTTATAGTTACTCTACCCTATAGGAGGGGGAAACATAACTCCCATTCCTTAAGTGTGGGCTGTGTATAGTGGCTTCCTTCCATATAGTACAGTGTTGACTGGGGAAAAGTATGTGTATACACATTAAAAATTTCTTTTCTACCAGAGGAGTGAATCAAAATGAAATATTTTTATAGTGCAAAAAGCATAGACTTTGAAGCCAGACAAACCAGGTTCAGATTTTCACTCTTCCCCTTGCTCACCCACACACTGATTGGGTCTTTTAATCTCTAGATATATCACTTAATCACTGCTCTAAACACCACTACATATAATGTAAGCTCCTTTTGTTTGTTCTTTTCATTGATGTATCATCAGTACCTAGAATAAGACCTGGTAGAGAGAAAGTGATTAATAAATGTGTTTAAAAGAACTACTCTCTGAACATAAGTCTTAGTTTCCTCATCTGTGAAATGGGTATATTTTAAATATATACATTGCAGGGTTGTCATAAAGACTGAAAGAAATCCTATGTGCCAAAGCCCTTTGTGGACTCTGCAACTTTATATAAATTTAAGGGGCGCTGAAGAGGATAAGGAAATAGCTTGGTGGGTGGGTTCTGATACCTCCTGAGGTTCATCTGGTTACCCCTTAGAATACTGTTTTCTTTTCTAGATTTTTTTTAACAGACCCAATTTACTTACCTATTAAATTATTTTTCTATTGCTACATAACAAATTATCACACATGTAGCAGCTTAAAACAACACCCATATTATTTCATGGTTTTCCCAGGTCAGGAGTCAAGGTGTTGTCTGACTTGTATTCTTATCTGAAGGCTGGACTAAGGGATGATCTGCTTCTAAAACCCCTTAGGTTGTTAGCAGAATCCACTTCCCTGTGACTGTAGAATTCATAGCATCCTGCTTCTTCAAAGCCAGCAATGAAGAAAGAGAGGGAAAGGGATAGGGAGAGGGAAAGACAGAAAGAGATTGGGAAAGGCTTTGCTGCTTGGAGTGTCTGGGTCAGGCCCACCCAGGACATTCTTCTTTTTGCTTCACTTAAAGTCAACTGATTAGGGACCTTAATTACATCTGCAAAAGCTCACCACCTTTGCCATATAACACAATGTAATCACAGCAGTGCTATCTCATCACCTTTACCATATTCCATTGGTTGGAAGCAGATCACAGGTCCTACCCAGCTCAAGGGGTGGGATTATACTGGGCATAACACCAGAGGGGCCATCTCAGAATGATAGCTACACTCTTCATATCAATGATAACTCTGGTTTAGGTCAGAATGTCTATATTGCAAATTTACAATGTAATGTGTCAGAGAAGACCAATAAGCTGTTTGGGACCTCAGGTGTTTTAGTACCTGAGAACAGGCACTAAGTGCCTTGGACCTGGGCCAAGAAAACATGGTTCTGGTTCCAACTCCACTGCAGCAAAATGGATGAGTTCCTTCCTCTCTAAGCCTCACTTTCTTATCTGACTTATGGAGATAGTTATAGTCATGTCCACCTTCCAGGGTCAGTATGAGAATTTCTGGATTGGAGCTCTTGTAAACATGTACTACCACCTCCCCACCACTTCAGCAGTCACACGCTATTCCTCTTAGTCACATGGCTATCTCAGCTCATGTGCCCCCCATCTCACAGAGCCATACAATAGGCCTCTGTAACTCATCCCATCCCTCAAAGCCACCTAAGGGCCTTGGCTCTTATGTCCCTCCCACCCTGTGCAGTGGTCATGCCACCATATGCAATTCCACCTTTGCATTAACACAGGCATGTGGATTTAACATATGACTATCCCCTAAGGAGAGAGAGAAAAAAAAAAAGCAAAGAAGAAAAGCATGACCTTTTAAGGGAGAATGAGCACAGCATACACTTGTCAACTTGAATGTGAATTCCTACCCTTCAGACAGCCGCCAAAGCTAGAACAAACAGCTGCACTCAACCTGACTAAAGCTTATGATGCTTTTACTCCCTCTGAATTTATGATGACATTTGGTCCACAGTGGCATAGAACCAGCTTTAATGCTGGCTGTAAAACTTCATGCACATGATCCCATCCATTAAAAGGAGGTTGAAGCCTGAATGGCAGCAGATGAAAGCCCAGGGCCTTCAGGGGTGACTCTGGCTTCCTCTGCCGCATCGCTTTGCCACCACAGTGGCTTTCTCTGCCCTGGGTAATACCCCTCTTCCTTTTTTCGTTTTTTTTTTTTTTTTTTTTTAAGTAATATATATTTAACATGAAACTTACCATTTTAACTATTTTTAAGCATAGAGTTCAGTGACATTAAGTACATCCACACTGTTGTCCAACCATCACATGTATCTATCACCAAAATTTTTCATCTTCTCAACTTCCCACACGCTGCACTTATTAAACAATAACTCCCCCGACTTCCTCCCTGCAATACCTATTCTCCTTTTTGTCTCTATAAATTTGACTATCGAGATAGCCTCATCCACCAGAGGGCAGAGAGCAGAAGCAAGAAGAACTAGAACCCTGCAGCCTGTGGAATGAAAACCATATTAACAAAGAGATAGACAAAATGAAAAGGCAGAGGACTTTGTACCAGATGAAGGAACAAGATAAAACCCCAAAAAAACAACTAAATAAAGTGGAGATAGGCAACATTCCAGAAAAAGAATTCAGAATAATGATAGTGAAAATGATCCAAGACGTCAGAAAAAGAATGGAGGCAAAGATCGAGAAGATGCAAGAAATGTTTAACAAAGACCTAGAATAATTAAAGAACAAACACCTAGAAGAATTAAAGAACAAACAAATAGAGTTGAACAACACAATAACTGAAATGAAAAATACACTAGAAGGAATCAATAGCAGAATAACTGAGGCAGGGGCTTCCCTGGTGGCGCAGTGGTTGAGAATCTGCCTGCCAATGCAGGGGACACGGGTTCGAGCCCTGGTCTGGGAAGATCCCACATGCCGCGGAGCAGCTAGGCCCGTGAGCCACAATTACTGAGCCGGCGCGTCTGGAGCCTGTGCTCCGTAGCAAGAGAGGCCGCGATAGTGAGAGGCCCGCGCACCGCGATGAAGAGTGGCCCCCACTTACCGCAATTAGAGAAAGCCCTCGCACAGAAACAAAGACCCAACACAGCCATAAATAAATAAATAAACCCAAAGTTAAAAAAAAAAAAAAAGAAATACAGGAGCTAAATATTCTTTAAAAAAAAAAAAGAATAACTGAGGCAGAAGAACGGATAAGTGACCTGGAAGACAGAATGGTGGAATTCAGTGCTGTGGAACAGAGTAAAGAAAAAAGAATGAAAAGAAATGAAGACAGCATAAGAGACCTCTGGGACAACATTAAATGCAACAACGTTCGCATTATAGGGGTCCCAGAAGGAGAAGAGAGAGAGAAAGGACCTGAGAAAATATTTGAAGAGATTATAGTCAAAAACTTCCCTAACATGGGAAAGGAAATAGCCACCCAAGTCCAGGAAGTGCAGAGAGTCACAGGCAGGATAAACCCAAGGAGAAACATGCCAAGACACATAGTAATCAAACTGACAAAAATTAAAGACAAAGAAAAATTATTGAATGCAAGAAGGGAAAAATGACAACATACAAGGGAACTCCCATAAGGTTAACAGCTGATTTCTCAGCAGAAACTCTACAAGCCTGAAGGGAGTGACATGATACATTTAAAGTGATGAAAGGGAAGAAACTACAACCAAAATTACTCTACCAGGCAAGGATCTCATTCAGCTTCGACAGAGAAATAAAAAGCTTTACAGACAAGCAAAAGCTGAGAGAATTCAGCACCACCAAACCAGCTCTACAACAAATGCTAAAGGAACTTCTCTAAGTAGGAGACACAAGAGAAGAAAACGACCACAAAAACAAACCCAAAACAATTAAGAAAATGATAATAGGAACATATATATTGATAATTACCTTAAATGTGAACGGATTAAATGCTCCAACCGAAAGACACAGGCTCACTGAATGGATACAAAAACAAGACCCATATATATGCTGTCTACAAGAGACCCACTTCAGATCTAGGGACACATACAGACTGAAAGTGAGGGGATGGAAAAAGATATTCTATGCAAATGGAAATCAAAAGAAAGCTGGAGTAGCAATACTCATATCAGACAAAATAGACTTTAAAATAAAGAATGTTACAAGAGACAAGGAAGGACACTACATAATGATCAAGGGATCAATCCAAGAAGATATAACAATTATAAATATATATGCACCCAACATAGGAGCACCTCAATACATAAGGCAAATGCTAACAGCTATAAAAGAGAAAATAGAAAGTAACACAATAATAGTGGGGGATTTTAACACTTCACTTATACCAAAGGACAGATCATCCAGGCAGAAAATTAGTATGGAAACACAAGCTTTAAATGACACAATAGACCAGATAGATTTAACTGATATTTATAGGACATTCCATCCAAAAACAGAAAATTACACTTTCTTCTCAAGTGCACAAGGAACATTCTCAAGGATAGATGACATCTTGGGTCACAAATCAAGTCTCGGTAAGTTTAACAAAACTGAAATCATATCAAGCATCTTTTCCGACCACAATGCTGTGAGATTAGAAATCAATTACAGGGGAAAAAACGTAAAAAACACAAACACATGGAGGCTAAACAATACATTACTAAATAACCAAGAGATCACTGAAGAAATCAAAGAGGAAATCAAAAAATACCTAGAGACAAGTGACAATGAAACACGACAATCCAAAACCTATGGGATGCGGCAAAATCAGTTCTAAGAGGGAAGCTTATAGCTATACAAGCCTACCTCAAGAAACAAGAAAAATCTCAAATAAATAATCTAACCTTACACCTAAAGGAACTAGAGAAAGAAGAACAAAAAACACCAAAGTTAGCAGAAGGAAAGAAATCATAAAGATCAGAGCAGAAATAAATGAAATAGAAACAAAGAAAACAATAGCAAAGATCAATAAAATTAAAAGCTGGTTCTTTGAGAAGATAAACAAAATTGATAAACCATTAGCCAGACTCATCAAGAAAAAGAGGGAGAGGACTCAAATCAATAAAATTAGAAATGAAAAAGGAGAAGTTACAACAGACACCGCAGAAATACAAAGCATCCTAAGAGACTACTACAAGCAACTCTATGCCAATAAAATGGACAACCTGGAAGAAATGGACAAAGTCTTAGAAAGGTATAACCTTCTGAGACTGAACCAGGAAGAAATAGAAAATATGAACAGACCAATCACAAGTAATGAAATTGAAACTGTGCTTAAAAATCTTCCAACAAACAAAAGTCCAGGGCCAGATGGCTTCACAGGTGAATTCTAACAAACATTTAGAGAAGAGCTAACACCCATGCTTCTCAAACTCTTCCAAATAATTGCAGAGGAAGGAACACTCCCATCTCATTGTATGAGGCCACCATCACCCTGATACCAAACCCAGATAAAGATACTACAAAAAAAGAAAATTACAGACCAATATCACTGATGAATATAGACGCAAAAATCCTCAACAAAATACTAGCAAACAGAATCCAACAACACATTAAAAAGATCACACACCATGATCAAGTGGGATTTATCCCAGGGATGCAAGGATTCTTCAACATAGGCAAATCAATCAATGTGAGACAGCATATTAACAATTTGAAGAATAAAAACCATATGATTATCTCAATAGATGCAGAAAAAGCTTTTGACAAAATTCAACACCCATTTAGGATAAAAACTCTCCAGAAAGTGGGCATAGAGGCAACCTACCTCAACATAATAAACGCCATATAAAACAAACCCACAGCAAACATCATTCTCAATGGCGAAAAACTGAAAGCATTTCCTCTCAGATCAGGAACAAGACAAGAATGTCCACTATCACCACTATTATTCAAGACAGTATTGCAAGTCCTAGCCACGGCAATCAGAGAAGAGAAAGAAATAAAAGGAATACAAATCAGAAAAGAAGAAGCTAAACTGTCCCTGTTTGCAGATGACATGATACTATACATAGATAATCCTTAAAAACTACTAGAAAACTAGTAGCCACCAGAAAACTACTAACCACCAGAAAACTACTAGTGCTAATCAATGAATTTGGTAAAGCTGCAGGATACAAAATTAATGCACAGAATCTCCTGCATTCCTATACACTAACAACAAAAGATCAGAAAGAGAAATTAAGGAAACAATCCCATTCACCACTGCAACAAAAGAATAAAATACCTAGGAATAAACCTACCTAAGGAGGTAAAAGACCTGTACTCAGAAAACTCTAAGACACTGAAGACATGAAAGAAATCAAACATGAAAGAAATCAAAGATGAAACAAACAGATGGTGAGATATACCATGTTCTTGGATTGGAAGAATCAATATAATGAAAATGACTACAGTACCCAAAGCAATCTACAGATTCAATGCAATCCCTATCATATTACCGACGGCATTTTTTACGGAACTAGAATAAAAAATCTTAAAATTTGTATGGAGACACAAAAGACCCTGAATAGCCAAAGCAATCTTGAGGGAAAAAAATGGACCTGGAGAAATCAGACTCCCTGACTTCAGACTATAGTACAAAGCTACAGTAATCAAGACAATATGGTCCTGGCACAAAAACAGAAATATAGATCTTTGGAACAGAATAGAAAGCCCAGAGATAAACCCACACACCTATGGTCAACTAATCTATGACAAAGGAGGCAAGGATATACAATGCAGAAAAGACAGTCTCTTCAATAAGTGGTGCTGGGAAAACTGGACAGCTACATGTAAAAGAATGAAATCAGAACACTCCCTAACACCATACACAAAAATAAACTCAAAATGGATTAGAGACCTAAATGTAAGACCGGACACTATAAAACTCTTAGAGGAAAACATAGGAAGAACACTCTTTGACATAAATCACAGCAAGATTTTTTTGGACCCACCTCCTAAAGTAACAGAAATAAAAACAAAAATAAACAAATGGGACCTAATGAAACTTAAAAGCTTTTGCACAGCAAAGGAAACTACAAAAAAGACAAAAAGACAACCCACAGGGTGGGAGAAAATATTTGCAAATGCATCAATGGACAAAGGATTAATCTCCAAAATATATAAACAGCTCATGCAGCTCAATATTAAAAAAAAAACAACCCAATCAAAAAATGGGCAAAAGACCTAAACAGACATTTCTCCAAAGAAGACATACAGATGGCCAAGAGGCACATGAAAAGCTGCTCAACATCACTAATTATTAGAGAAATGTAAATCAAAACTACAATGAGGTATCACCTCACACCGGTCAGAATGGCCATCATCAGAAAATCTACAAACAACAAATGCTGGAGAGGGTGTGGAGAAAAGGGAACCCTCTTGCACTGTGGGTGGGAATGTAAATTGATACAGCCACTACGGAGAACAGTATGGAGGTTCCTTAAAAAACTAAAAATAGAACATATACCCAGCGAAAACCATAATTCAGAAAGACACATGCACCCCAATGTTCACTGCAGCACTATTTACAATAGCCAGGTCATGGAAGCAACCTAAATGCCCATCGACAGACGAATTGATAAAGAAGATGTGGTACATATATACAATGGAGTATTACTGAGCCATAAAAAGGAATGAAATTGGGTTATTTGTAGAGACGTGGATAGATCTAGAGACTGTCATACAGAGTGAAGTAAGTCAGAAAGAGAAACAAATATCATATATTAACACATATATGTGGAATCTAGAAAAATGGTTCAGATGAACTGGTTGCAAGGCTGAAATAGAGACACAGATGTAGAGAACAAATGTATGGACCCCAAGGGGGGAAAGCAGCTGGGGGTGGTGGTGGTGGTGTGATGAATTGGGAGATTGGGATTGACATATATACACTAATATGTATAAAACAGATAACTAATAAGAACCTGCTGTATAAAAAAATAAAATTCAAAAAAAAAGAAAATGATGCTGGAACAGGATGAAAGACTTTCCCAGGGACACAAGAACCAAAAATTTACATATTATAAGTTGCAATATATGTTTTTACTCATGTTTAAAAATACAGCTCAAATAAGACTAGAGAAATAAAGCAAAGTAGAAAAAAAAATTGACTATCTGAGGTATCTCATATAAGTGGAATCATACAATATGTCTTGCATATTTCATTTAGCACAATGTCTTCAAGGTTCTGCCATGCTGTAGCATGCATCAGAATTTCATTCCTTTTTAAGGTTGAATAATATTGCACTGTATGGATATACCACATTTTGTTGATCCATTCATCTGACCATGAACATTTTTGTTGCTTTCACCTTTTCACTATTGCTATGAACATTGGTATATAAATATCCGTTCAAGTCTCTGTTCAATTCTTTTAGGTATATACCCAGAAGTGGAACTGCTGGGTCATATGGTAATTCTATGTTAAATTTTTGAGGAATTGCCATTCTGTTTTCCACAGCAGCTGTACCATTTTACATTCCTGCCAGTAATGCACAAGGGTTCCAATTTCTCCACATCCTTGCCAACACTTGTTACTTTCTGGGTGTTTTGTTTGTTTGTTTTTCTTTTTGTTGTTGCTATTTTTCGTAATCACCATCCTAGTGGATGTGAAGTGGTATCACATTGTGGTTTTGATTTGCATTTGTGCCACCCCTCTTGACTCAGTCAAAATATGGTCCCACTGCTTTGGCTGAGCCTCTTCTCTGGGGGCAGCCTGCCCACTGGGCTTGTCTTGGCCTGCTAGGGACACAGGCCTTCCTTTAGATATCAGGCTGCCCCTAAGGCCAGGTCTAGCCCAGAAAGTCTGCGATTTTATGAGCAGCACTTCCCTCCTCTGCAGGTCAACTTCAGACACCAGGTCCCAATCTTGTCTTGGATGGCTAGGATCAGAGGCTCTTGCCAGATGTGGAAATACCCAACCAGCCTTTCCTCGGGCCAGCCGCACATGGATCCAGGCATCTGTCTATAGATGAAGGGGGGCTGGCAGCAGCCAAGGTTTCAGTGCTCAGCCTCTGAAGGAACGTGAGGGCCAGCGGGCAGCACAGCTCCATAGAGCAATAGCCTCTGAGTGCTGTTTTCAACTGGGTTGCCATTATGCCATTTGAAGCTGAGACGGAAAACTTGGATAAATTTCCCTCATGCTCTGAAGCCACAAGAATTTATATTGGTCAGAAGTCATACATTATGGAGCCCTGTTTGGGGACACGGAGAATTCCAGAGTATACTTTTGGTAAATTTGATGTATCCTTGATATGTAGTTGCTTAGAAACAGCAATTTGTATAAGTTATACAGTGACAATATTTTCCAAACCTAAGTCTGGCAAGAATGAGTGTATTTATTGGGACACAGCATATTTGAAATTAGAACTCAACCAAAACTGCTCAGAGGTATGGACTCCCTAGAAATGCATGACACACTAAGTTCACAAACAGAATGTGATTCAGGGTGATTGATTTCTCCATACTCACAGACTTGAGCGTAGGAATGAGCTACTGTACAGAGCACAAATTGTATTTTTTTTTGAATTTTATTTATTTTTTTACACAGCAGGTTCTTATTAGTCATCCATTTTATACACATCAGTGTATACATGTCAATCCCAATCTCCCAATTCATCACACCACCACAACCACCCCCGCCGCTTTCCCCCCTTGGTGTCCATACGTTTGTTCTCTACATCTGTGTCTCAATTTCTGCCCTGCAAACCGGTTCATCTGCACCATTTTTCTAGGTTCCACATATATGTGTTAATATACAATATTTGCTTTTCTCTTTCTGACTTACTTCACTCTGTATGACAGTCTCTAGATCTATCCACGTCTCTACAAATGACGCAATTTCGTTCCTTTTTATGGCTGAGTAATATTCCATTGTATATATGTACCACATCTTCTTATCCATTCGTCTGTCGATGGGCATTTAGGTTGCTTCCATGACCTAGCTATTGTAAATAGTGCTGCAATGAACATTGGGGTGCATGCGTCTTTTTGAATTATGGTTTTCTCTGGGTATATGTACAGTAGTGGGATTGCTGGGTCATATAGTAATTCTATTTTTAGTTTTTTAAGGAACCTCCATACCGTTCTCCATAGTGGCTGTATCAATTTACATTCCCACCCACAGTGCAAGAGGGTTCCCTTTTCTCCACACCCTCTCCAGCATTTGTTGTTTGTAGATTTTCTGATGATGGCCATTCTGACCGGTGTGAGGTGATACCTCATTGTAGTTTTGATTTGCATTTCTCTAATAATTAGTGATGTTGAGCAGCCTTTCATGTGCTTCTTGGCCATCTGTATGTCTTCTTTGGAGAAATGTCTATTTAGGTCTTCTGCCCATTTTTGGATTGGGTTGTTTTTTTTTTAATATTGAGCTGCATGAGCTATTTATGTATTTTGGAGATTAATCCTTTGTCCATTGATTCATTTGCAAATATTTTCTCCCATTCTGAGGGTTGTCTTTTCGTCTTGTGTATAGTTTCCTTTGCTGTGCAAAAGCTTTTAAGTTTCATTAGGTCCCATTTGTTTATTTTTCTTTTTATTTCCATTACTCTAGGAGGTGGATCAGAAAAGATCTTGCTGTGATTTATGTCAAAGAGTGTTCTTCCTATGTTTTCCTCTAAGGGTTTTATAGTGTCCAGTCTTACATTTAGGTCTCTAATCCATTTTGAGTTTATTTTTGTGTATGGTGTTAGGGAGTGTTCTGATTTCATTCTTTTACATGTAGCTGTCCAGTTTTCCCAGCACCACTTATTGAAGAGACTGTCTTTTCTCCATTGTATATCCTTGCCTCCTTTGTCATAGATTAGTTGACCATAGGTGCATAGGTTTATCCCTGGGCTTTCTATCTTGTTCCAAAGATCTATATTTCTGTTTTTGTGCCAGTACCATATTGTCTTGACTACTGTAGATTTGTAGTATAGTCTGAAGTCAGGGAGTCTGATTCCTCCAGCTCCGTTTTTTTCCCTGAAGACTGCTTTGGCTATTCGGGGTCTTTTGTGTTTCCATACAAATTTTAAGATTTTTTGTTCTAGTTCCATAAAAATGCCATTGGTAATTTGATAGAGATTGCATTGAATCTGTAGATTGCTTTGGGTAGTATAGTCATTTTCACAATATTCGTTCTTCCAATCCAAGAACATGGTATACCTCTCCACCTGCTGGTATCATCCTTAATTTCTTTCATCAGTGTCTTATAGTTTTTTGCATACAGGTCTTTTGTCTCCCTTGGTAGGTTTATTCCTAGGTATTTTATTCTTTTTGTTGCAGTGGTAAATGGGAGTGTTTCCTTAATTTCTCTTTCAGATTTTTCATCATTAGTGTATAGGAATGCAAGAGATTTCTGTGCATTAATTTTGTATCCTGAAACTTTACCAAATTCATTGATTAGCTCTAGTAGTTTTCCGGTGGCATCTTTAGCATTCTCTATGTATAGTATCATGTCATCTGCAAACAGGGACAGTTTTACTTTTTCTTTTGCAATTTGTATTCCTTTTATTTCTTTTTCTTCTCTGATTGCTGTGGCTAGGACTTCCAAAACTATGTTGAATAATAGTGGTGAGAGTGGACATCCTTGTCTTGTTCCTGATCTTAGAGGAAATGCTTTCAGTTTTTCACCATTGAGAATGATGTTTGCTGTGGGTTTGTAGTATATAGCCTTTATTATGTTGAGGTAGGTTCCCTCTATGCCCACTTTCTGGAGAGTTTTTATCATAAATGGGTGTTGAATTTTGTCAAAAGCTTTTTCTGCATCTATTGAGATGATCATACGGTGTTTACTCTTCAATTTTGTTAATATGGTGTATCACATTGATTGATTTGCGTATATTGAAGAATCCTTGCATCCTTGGGATAAATCCCACGTGATCATCATGTATGATCCTTTAAATGTGTTGTTGGAGTCTGTTTGCTAGTATTTTGTTGAGGATTTTTGCATCTATATTCATCAGTGATATTGGTCTGTAATTTTCTTTTTTTGTAGTATCTTTGTCTGGTTTTGGTATCAGGGTGATGGTGGCCTCGTACAATGAGTTTGGGTGTGTTCCTTCCTCTGCAATTTTTTGGAAGAGTTTGAGAAGCATGGGTGTTAGCTCTTCTCTAAATGTTTGATAGAATTCACCTGTGAAGCCATCTGGTCCTGGACTTTTGTTTGTTGGAAGATTTTTAAGCACAGTTTCAATTTCATTACTTGTGATTGGTCTGTTCATATTTTCTATTTCTTCCTGGTTCAGTCTCAGAAGGTTATACCTTTCTAAGACTTTGTCCATTTCTTCCAGGTTGTCCATTTTATTGGCATAGAGTTGCTTGTAGTAGTCTCTTAGGATGCTTTGTATTTCTGCGGTGTCTGTTGTAACTTCTCCTTTTTCATTTCTAATTTTATTGATTTGAGTCCTCTCCCTCTTTTTCTTGATGAGTCTGGCTAATGGTTTATCAATTTTATCTTCTCAAAGAACCAGCTTTTAATTTTATTGATCTTTGCTACTGTTTTCTTTGTTTCTATTTCATTTATTTCTGCTCTGATCTTTATGATTTCTTTCCTTCTGCTAACTTTGCGTTTTGTTTGTTCTTCTTTCTCTAGTTCCTTTAGGTGTAAGATTAGATTGTTTGAGATTTTTCTTGTTTCTTGAGGTAGGCTTGTATAGCTATAAACTTCCCTCTTAGAACTGATTTTGCCACATCCCATAGGTTTTGGATTGTCGTGTTTTCATTGTCATTTGTCTCTAGGTATTTTTTGATTTCCTCTTTGATTTCTTCAGTCATCTCTTGGTTATTTAATAACGTATTGTTTAGCCTCCATGTGTTTGTGTTTTTTACGTTTTTTTCCCTGTAATTGATTTCTAATCTCATAGTGTTGTGGTCAGAAAAGATGCTTGGTATGATTTCAATTTTCTTAAATCTACTGAGGCTTGATTTGTGACCCAAGATGTGATCTATCCTGGAGAATGTTCCATGTGCACTTGAGAAGAAAGTGTAATCTGCTGTTTTCGGATGGAATGTCCTATAAATATCAGTTAAATCTATCTGGTCTATTGTGTCATTTAACGCTTGTGTTTCCTTACTAATTTTCTGTTTGGATGATCTGTCCATTGGTGTAAGTGAGGTATTAAAGTCCCTCACTATTATTGTGTTACTGTCGACTTCCTCTTTTATAGCTGTTAGCAGTTGCCTTATGTATTGAGGTGCTCCTATGTTGGGTGCATATATATTTATAATTGTTATATCTTCTTCTTGGATTGATCCCTTGATCATTATGTAGTGTCCTTCTTTGTCTCTTGTAACATTCTTTATTTTAAAGTCTATTTTATCTGATATGAGTATTGCTACTCCAGCTTTCTTTTGATTTCCATTTGCATGGAATACCTTTTTCCATCCCCTCACTTTCAGTCTGTATGTGTCCCTAGATCTGAAGTGGGTCTCTTGTAGACAGCATATATATGGGTCTTGTTTTTGTATCCATTCAGTGAGCCTGTGTCTTTCGGTTGGAGCATTTAATCCATTCACGTGTAAGGTAATTATCGATATGTATGTTCCTGTTACCATTTTCTTAATTGTTATGGGTTTGTTTTTGTAGGTCCTTTTCTTCTCTTGTGTTTCCCACTTACGGAAGTTCCTTTAGCATTTGTTGTAGAGCTGGTTTGGTGGTGCTGAATTCTCTTAGCTTTTGCTTGTCTGTAAAGCTTTTGATTTCTCCACAAGTCTGAATGAGATCCTTGCTGGGTAGAGTAATCTTGGTTGTAGGTTCTTCCCTTTCATCACTTTAAGTGTATCATGCCACTCCCTTCTGGCTTGTAGAGTTTCTGCTGAGAAATCAGCTGTTAGCCTTATGGGAGTTCCCTTGTATGTTATTTTCGTTTTTCCCTTGCTGCTTTCAATAATTTTTCTTTAATTTTTGCCAATTTGATTACTATGTGTCTCAGTGTGTTTCTCCTTTGGTTTATCCTGCCTGTGACTCTCTGCACTTCCTGGACTTGGATGGCTATTTCCTTTCCCATGTTAGGGAAGTTTTTGACTATAATCTCTTCAAATATTTTCTCGGGTCCTTTCTCTCTCTCTTCTCCTTCTGGGACCCCTATAATGCGAACATTGTTGCGTTTAATGTTGTCCCAGAGGTCTCTTATGCTGTCTTCATTTCTTTTCATTCTTTTTTCTTTATTCTGTTCCGCAGCACTGAATTCCACCATTCTGTCTTCCAGGTCACTTATCCGTTCTTCTTCCTCAGTTATTCTGCTATTGATTCCTTCTAGTGTATTTTTCATATCAGTTATTGTATTGTTCATCTCTGTTTGTTTGTTCTTTAATTCTTCTAGATCTTTGTTGAACATTTCTTGCATCTTCTCGATCTTTGCCTCCATTCTTTTTCCGAGGTCCTGGATCATCTTCACTATCATTTTTCTGAATTCTTTTTCTGGAATGTTGCCTATCTCCACTTCATTTAGTTGTTTTTCTGGGGTTTTATCTTGTTCCTTCATCTGGTACATAGCCTTCTGCCTTTTCATCTTGTCTATCTTTCTGAGAACGTGGTTTTTGTTCCACCGGCTGCAGGACTGTAGTTCTTCTTGCTTCTGCTCTACAAATTGTCTTTTTAGTTGCATTTCAACAAGCC
This sequence comes from Balaenoptera physalus, assembly GCF_965194825.1. Lineage (NCBI taxonomy): Eukaryota > Metazoa > Chordata > Mammalia > Artiodactyla > Balaenopteridae > Balaenoptera > Balaenoptera physalus. The sequence continues at coordinate 25,786,488 of NC_138886.1, forward strand.
AAATAATACATAAATAAACTCACACACACACACACAAAATTAAAACAATACTAGTAAAGCCAAAGTCTTTCCTGACTATCGTCCCCAAATCTAGTCCCATTTCAGCAGTAACTCCTGCTATAAGTTTGATGTGTTGCCTTCTAGAGCTTTTCTATCCATCTACATAAATATATATATTTGTAAATATGTTGTTGTTTTTAAACATAAATTGCATCATATTTTTATATTACCTAGTAACTTACTATTTTCAGTGAATATATACTAGAGATTTTTCCAAGTCTGAACATATTTGATTTCTCATTATTAACTGTTGTTGTATTTTATGGCTGCATAGCACTCTGTGACCTGCAGATACTGTGGTGGACTTAGCAACTCTCCAGTAGCCAGGCATTTAAGCTATTCCTAGATATTCATTATTACAAGCAATGCTGTAATGAAATATTTAATTATGCTATTTAGAACACATGAAAGTGTTTATTTAAGATGACTATTTAAAGGTGGTATCCAAAAATGATGAAGGAATTTCCTAGGCAGTTTTCAAGTTGCTTGTTGGGGTGTGGTTACCTTGATCTTGGCTGCAAATGAACGGTTTATGTACAAGGGAGGCCCTGCTGAACAGAGCACAGGTGGTAGACCCTAATGCCTATAGGGACCAGGTATTAAATATAAATGAGGTGAGCCAGTGAGTGTAAGACAGTCAGGAGAGGTGGGGAACATGGTGAACAGCAGACCGCTATGCCCCTGTGTCTGGGGTGGCCTCTACTCAGCTCTAGCCAACTCTTGGGAGTATAGGAATGAAGACTTGGTATTGCCAGATGTTCCATAAGAACTTGGATTTTTTTTTAATAATATAAATTTTATTTTATTTTTTTATACAGCAGGTTCTTATTAGTTATCTATTTTATACATATTAGTGTATATATGTCAATCCCAATCTCCCAGTTCATCCCATCCCCTGCCACTTTCCCCCCTTGGTGTCCATACGTTTGAAGAACCTGGAATTTTTAAATGTGAAATCTTCAGGTTTTTAAATGTTGGCACTAATTCCATTAAAAATTTTTTTTTATTTTTTATTTTTTATTTTTTGGCCGAGCTGTGAGGCTTGTGGGATCTTAGTTCCCCAACCAGGGATTGAACCCAGGCCCTCGGCAGTGAAAGCGCCAAGTCCTAACCACTGGACCGCCAGGGAATTCCCTACTAATTCCATTTTTTAGAAAACACTGTGAGGGCAAAAACAAAACAAAAGAACAACAACACACATTTGCAGACCAGATTCAGCGGTCTGTGGGCATCGGACTCCTAGGGGGTAGGTCAGTGGGGAATGGCTCCTCTGGACCCAATTTTGACCAGTGGGGATGGATCACCTGGTGCTGTAACCTTGGCAGAGAGCGGCTCTCTTCCAGGGAGCCGGAGACGGAGTGGGCTGGGGGGCAGAGCTCTGCAAAGGGCTCAGAAGTCAGGGAGACAGCGCTCAAGCAGTTCAGAAAATGCTACAGACTGGCTTCTGGGAGGAAGCTCTGAGGAGCAGATTTCAACTCAGCCCAGAAGAAAACACGGTAACAGGCAGAGCTGTCTAGAGCCTGAAGAGGTGCTTTGGGCATAATGAGTGTCCCCTCCCGAGAGTGGACACAGAGAGGCTGGCAATCCACCTGAAGGGATATTGCAGCCGAGATTCTGGCTTAGATGTGGGCTGGAACAGAGGACAATTAAAATTCTTGTCAGTCTTGAGATCACCATTTAGATTTAAACTGAAGAGTTACTTAATGAGACCTTACAGGGTGTGAGAAGAAGAGACAAGGGCCTACATTTGTAGAGCACCTACTAAGTGTCACACAGGCTGTGCTGGCACTTCACAGACAACATCAAATCCAGGCCTCCCAACAATCCTTCCAGGCTAGCATTAAGCTCATTTTGCTGATGAAGAAAATGAGACTCAGAGCTAAGTGACTTGTCCAAGGTCATGTGGCCAGGAAGTGGTGGGGCCAGGCCTCCAACACTGGTCCTTCTGGCTCAGAATTCAGTGCTTTTCCCACCATGGTCCTCTATTTTATTTTTACCATGTAGGAAAGAGTTTAAAACAATGCTAACCAGCCATCCAAGTGCACAGTGCTCTGTTGCTTACAAAGCTCTTCTACGTTCATTTTTGCATGTTCCCAATGAACTCTGTTGAAAGCCTCAGGCTCACACGCCTGCATCTCTGTTATCCTCAAACATTTGCTCCATACCATCAGTCAGCAAAACCAGGAGAGCCTAAACCTAACCCTAACCCTACACTGGTGCCATTTCTACTTCTGGGCCAGAGCAAAGATAGTCTCAAAATTGGCTCTCAAATGCCCTTGCAGTATAGTTACAATTTTTTTTCCTTTTCCCCTTTTAAATAATTTTTTTCCTTTTTCTTTAAATTTAGATATATTTGCCATATTAGTTTCAGGTGTACAACAGAATGATTTGATATTTGCTTACATGGTGATGTGATCGCCACAATAAGTCTAGATAACATCCATCACTATACATGGTTACAATTTTATTTATTTATTTGCCCTTGCAGTATAAAGGTGACAAGCATGATGTTAATTTCTAGTTTTCAGGGAAATCCCTGCCTTCATTTTTAGAGCATTCTACTTCTGCACACAGAGGCATCCAATTTTGGGGGAGAGTATTTGGCTGCAGGTAACAGAAATATAACCACAGAGGTTTAACAACCAAGAGGTCCCATGTTCTTAGCATATTAGGAAATCTGGAAGCAACAGCCCAAGATGGAGCAGTGAGTCCGTGATGCCATCAGGAACTCAGGCTTCTCCCATCTTCCTGCTCTGTCATACCTAGCACCTAGCCCTCTTTCTCAGGCTCAAAGACAGCTGTAGCACCTCCAGGCCTTCATCCTAGTTTCAGGCAGGAAGCGGAGGAGGATCAAAAGGCAAAAAGTATAAGCCAGTTGAGCCTGTTGTTTTTATCAGGAAAATAAACAATAGATTTCCCTGGAAGTCCCACTCACTGGCCTCACTGGCCATGCTTTGTGCATAAGTACCTGGGAAATCGAGTTTGTCTCAGCTGAGCATGTTGCTACCTACCTCTAATAATTAGGATTTTGTTAGTAAGGAAACTGGGAGACTAGATGGATATTGGGTCGGCGCCTAGCAGTGTCTGCCATATTGAATGTGTTTTTTCCCAGATTATAGGTATTTGTTTACAAAATACTTTCTGAACTTTAGCAATAATCTAGGGTCATATCAGCTTGAAAACTGAGGCAATGCATGGGATCAACCTATCAAAAGCTACAGAATCCACAGAATATAAAGGGATTAGGACTTTTGGAGCTATCCCACTGGTCCATTATCATCGGGTTGAGGAGCGGAGGCTCAGAGCAGCTGAGGGGCTTTTTTGGAGACCGTGATGGACGGCCTTCCAACCCATGACTCCCAGTCTGGTCCAGTTCCCTCTCTGCTTTCTGGCTTTTTCTTTTTTTTAATATTTTTATTGTAACATAAAACACAAATACAGGGAACCACATAAATCAAATTATTGTCTAATTAATTATAATAAAAGGAGCCCTGAGTCAAGGAAAGAAGAACTTTGTTGCAATCTCCTTCCTCTCCCCATACAAAAATTTGTGCATTGTTTATATCACCCCCAGGTATTTTTTAAAACAGTGTTACCACCCACATGTGCCTCCCAAGATTTAGTTTAGCTAGACCATTTGAAAAAAGGGATATGTCTCTTAAATGTTTTTGAATCTATATGTTTCTCCTCCATCTCATTCATTTTATTACAACTTCTCACTTGATGAACCCAGGCTTTCTGACCCGTAGAGTTTCCAGAGTTTTGCTGATTGCACACTCTTGGTGTAGTTCTTCATGTTTTTCTATCCTTTGTATTTCCTGGAAATTTCCTAATACAGACATGGAATCGGGTTTAATCCTGTCAGCAAGATTATCAGCAGCATAGGTTGAGATTATAGGAGGCATGTCAATTCCACTGTCTCTTTATGTGACCCTGGCAGTGGTTGATGTCTCTGTTTCCTCTCAGTCTTACATGAGAAATGCAGAGTCAGTAGTGACTAAAGCCTTTTGGTACTTATGTATTCCTGTCTCCCTTCTCCCAGGGGATCCCTGAAGTTTGGGGATGTACTTGTGCAAAAGTACATGGGCTCCTCTGCCTCTCTGGAGACTTGTGAGGCCCCTGTGCTGGTGAAGTGGGCTTACGATGGATGCCCACCTCTCAGTCCCACTTGGTTCTTACTGAGGTAAAGGAGGATCCACTGCACATGTGGGAACACTGGTTACTGGAGGGTCAGAAGTCATGTAATGCTAGACTATGGGACACACACTGGGAATGGGGCAGGCTGCAAACTGTGGGTAGGATCAAAGCAGCTGCTTACATGGGAGTGCCCTGACACATGTGAGTGTTCTGATAATGAGCACTGATTGAGAAAACCACACTCACCACCTATGCCAAGGCCATTTCATCAGCAAAGTCCTGTGATCATGGATTGAACCAGATGAAGACTAAGCACTCACGCCTGTCCTCACCCCTAAGGCACCCAGCCATGACTGAGCCCTACAACATCATCACCTGGGTCAGGAGAGAGTGATGACAATGAAAATGGGAGCCAGACCAGCCAGCAGTACCTTCTTTCCTTCCACAGGCCATCACTCATATGGGCAGACTCTCCTGCTTCCCCACTGTCCCCACTGTTAGGCAAAGGATGGGAAGAAGGCCCTCCAGGGCACAGAATCAGATGGGAGGAGGAAAGAGAGAGAACACACAAAGAGGGAGCATTGGAACTGTGAACGGTGCTTGAGATGGTGTTCTTGAAGTTGAATGGAAGTTTATCTACCTTCTTGGTTGTGACAGAGGTAGCAGCTCCCCTGGAAGCCCAGTTCTGTGGTGCTCTGGAAACCACTTCAGCCCAGAGCCTGCCTTTCAACCCTATCAATTATTTGAAATTGAAATATCAATTATTTCTTCCACACATATTGCTTTTTACTTAAAATAGCTAAGATATTTCTTTGTACAACGAAATCTGTACAGATACAACTGGATTAGATAAAAACTGATGGATAGGACTGAGCCTATGTAATTTTCCCATTACCAATTAGGAATGTGAACTTGTCAAAAGATTCATAGAAGAATAAAGAAGCTACGTTTTCTTTGGGAAAAAATTTTGTCTTTCCTGATCCTGAAATTCTACTTTGAATTGTGCATACATTCCAAAGAAATCATAATCAATCAGTTCAGCCAAGCACCTAGAACAAAAACGTCAAATCTTCTTTGTACTTGCTGCCATTTCACATCCTGCACTCACAACAGACATTACTAATCAATCATGTACTCTTTTCCCCTGAGGCTACACAGCATTTCTAATTGATTAGATAGGGAAGCAAGACTAAAACTGTTTAGCCACAATTGCCCTAGAACAGAGATGAATTCAAAAGTGCCATAAATTTTAAAAATCTTTCTCTCTCTCTTTTAACATTTTTTAAAAATGGGTTTTTTTGGGGGTTTTTTTGTTTTTTTTTTTACTGAATGCCTGTTATGTGCAAGGAAGGCTCTATGTTATATGCTTTAGAGGAATTTTAAAAAGTTTTTTTTTTTCAATTTTGTTTTTTTAATTTTTTTTCTGCTTGCATCGACTTTTTTTTTTTAGCATCTTTATTGGAGTATAATTGCTTTACAATGTTATGTTAGTTTCTGCTGTACAACAAAGTGAATCAGTTATATGTATACATATATCCCCATGTCCCCTCCCTCTTGCATCTCTCTCGCACTCTCCCTATCCTACCCCTCTAGGTGGTTACAAAGCACCAAGCTGATCTCCCTGTGCTATGCAGCTGCAAAAAAAGTATTTCAATATGGATTCAGTCTCAGGAAACTTCTAAACCACTGGAAGTAGAGTCATGGACACAATATGAAAGGATAACATGAAGATGTACCTCACGTGTTAATGAGGAATAAATGTTTCCTGCTGGGAGGTTGTAGGGCAGAGTCTTATAGAATATGTGCGCTTTAAATATGTGGCAATAGGGGGACAGAAGGAGTGGTGGAAGGGATTCTAGGTGGGAAGAAACTATAGGCAAATGCAGAGAAGTCAAAGCAAAGGTCAGGGTGAGCAGAGAGGAGAGCAGGTGGTATTATCCGGCTGGGTAAACAAGAGAAAGTGATAGGGAGTAAGAAGAATTGAGAACAGAACTGAGGTTTGCAAGGCAGTATGGCATTAGATTGCCGAGGGCTTGAATGCCTGGCTCGGGGGTTAGGGCCTCACTCACTCAGCAGAGGGAAGCCAAGCAGGAGGGTTTGGAGTGGGAGACTGGTAGGCCAGAGCTCCACCTAGGGGACCTTGTTGCAGGGGTGAAAGATGCGTTAATGTGAGAGGCCAGAAGGAGGACAGGCCATTGAGGAGGCTGCTGCAAAAGGCCTTGTGTATCAGCCAAGGTCCAACCAGGAGACAAGCCACATCTATAACTTCGAAATTTAATATAAAGAACTTTTTAAAAATTGTGGTAGATTATATATAACCTCAAATTTGCCATTTTAACCATCTTTAAGTGTACAGTTCAGTGGCACTAAGTACATTCACATTGTTGTGTAACCGTCACCACCATCCATCTCCAGAATGTTTTCATCTTCCCAAATGGAAACCTACCCATTTATCAATCACTCCCCTCTCTTCTCCCCTCCCAGCCCCTGGTAATCACTATGCCATATTCTGTCTCTATGGATTTGACTACTTGAGATATCTATATAATTATAAAGGACTTTTAACTAGTAAAATATAGTTAATTATTACAAGGGATAAAAGACGACTCTAAGGAATACAGAAGTAGCAAAAGCAGAGAGCAGTTACTACCTCTAAAGTTGAGAGAGAGTGGACAAGGAAAGAATCAGAACTCAGAAGGACTCCTCTTCCCACCAACCATTCCGCCCTTCAAGGCTGAGATTCAAATATCTTTGGAGAGCACATGGCCGCCACCGGATTATGTAACCTACTGGTGGCAAAGAGACTTGTCACAAGCTAGTGTAGAAGAATAGCCTTCCAGGTGGCAGAGAAAGTTACCAGGAGGTACAGTGCAGGCACGAGTCAGTCAATAGCCTCCCAGCAGAAGACATGATGTATTTTTTTAGTGTTACCACCCACGTGTGCACCCCAAGAATTAGTCAAGTTCATTTAAAAAATTTGATGTGATTATTTTCTATTTTTATTTATTTTAAAATTTTTATTGACGTATAATTGACCTACAGCATCATGTTAGTTCCAAGTGCACAACATAGGGATTTGATATTTCTATACATTACAAAATGATCACCATCATAAATCTACGAATGAATAATTAAATACCTCTTAATTATACCTCTTAATCCAGTTATCATCTATCACCATACAAAGTTATTACAATATTATTGACTATATTCCCCATGCTGTACATTTCATCCCCATGATTCATTTATTTCATGACTAGAAAGTTATACCTCTTAATCCCCCTCACCTATTATTACATATTATACCCCTCTCCCCTCTAGTGACTACCTATTTTTTCTGTATCTATTCCACATATAAGTAAAATCACACATTTGTCTTTCTCTGCCTGACTTATTTTACTTAGCATAATGTTATTTTAGCCCTCTCCCTCTTCATGTGATGGTTTGATATATGTATATATTGTGAAATGATTACCATAATAAGATTAGTTAACAAATCCACATAGTTAACTTTTTTTTTTTTGAGGGAGTGAGAACTTTTAAGGTCTGCTCTCTTAGAAACTTCCAAGTATACAATACAGTACTGTTAACTAGAGTCACTGTGCTATATAATAGACCCCGTAATTTATTCACCTTACAACTGGAAGTTTGCACATTTTGACCACTTTCACCAATTTCCCCCACCACCCCCTGCCCCTAGAAATCACCAATCTACTGTCTCTATGAGTTTGGTTTTTTTAAGACTGCATATATAAATGAGATCATATAATATTTTTCTTTCCCTGTCTGAATTATTTCACTTAGCATAATGCCCTCAAAGTCCACACTGTTCCAAATGGTAAGATTTCCTTCTTTTTTATGTCTGAATAATATTCCATTTTGCTTATATGTGTATATATATTTTTTTCATAGTTTCTTTATCCATTCATCCATTGATGGATGGTTGTTTCCAATTCTTGGCTATTGTAAATAATGATGTCACGAACATGGAGGTGCAGATATCTTTTTGAGATAGTGATTTCATTTATTTTGGATCAATACCCAGAAGTGGGATCTCTGAATCATATAGTAGTTCTATTTTTAACTTTATGAGGAAAATAGTGTCCATACTGTTTTCCATTGTGGCTGTGTCCATTTACATCCCTACCAACAGTGTACATCCTCCACAACCTCGCCAGCATTTGTTATCTCTTGTCTTTTTGATCAGAGGCATTCTAACAGGTGTGAGGTGGTATCTCACTGTGGTTTTGATTTGCATTTTCCTGATGATTAGTGATGTTGTGCGTCTTTTCATGTACCATTTGGCCATTTGCATATCTTCTTTGGAAAAAATGTCTATTCGGGTCCTTTGCCCATTTTTAAATCAGGTTATTTGCTTTTTCTGCTATTGAATTATACGAGTTCCTTACAAATTTTGTATGTTAACCCCTTATCAGATACTTGATTTGTAAATACATTCTCCCATTCCATAGGTTATCTTTTCATTTTGTTGACTGTTTTTTGCTGTTTGCTGTAGTCCCCGTTGTTTATTTTTGCTTTTGTTGCTTCTGCTTTTGTTGTCGTATCCAGAAAATTACTGCCAAGACCCATGTCAAGGAACTTTTGCCATATGTTTTCTTCTGGGAGTTTTATGGTTTCAGGTCTTGTACTTAAGTCTTTACCCATTTTGAGTTAATTTTTGTAAATGATGTAAGATAGGGGTCTAGTTTCATTCTTTTGCGTGTGGATATAGAGCTTTGCCAACATTATTTACTGAAGAGACTATCCTTTCCTTATTGAATATTCTTGGTTCCCCTGTTGAACATTAGTTGACTGTATATGTGTGGGTTTATTTCTGGGCTCTTGATTCTGTTCCATTGGTCTGTGTGTCTATTTTTAAGCCAGTACCATAATATTTTGATTCCAATAGCTTTATAGTATAGTTTGATATCAGGAAGTATGATGCCTCCAGCTTTGTTCTTCTTTCTCAAGAATGCTTTTGCTATTCAGAGTCTTTTGTAGTTCCATACTAAT